>NW_026712439.1:967499-2230516 GCF_030504385.1 Musca domestica
ACTCTTCTTTCCACCTATGCAAAACTGATGCGTCTATGCTTCAGTTTTGTATACCGATTGGCTAAACCTCGATAGAGATTCATTCAACAAGAGGTTCTGGCCGAGCAACAGGAAGTCGCCTATAAGAAAGTTTGCGATGAAGCGGATTTTCATTCCTAAAAATTGACTCAGAACATCTGAGGCGAATCACCAATTTAATTGCCCTCGTAACGGAGGTCGAACCATTTACACCAGAAATGTTGCAAGAGTGGGTCGAGACGATAACTTCAATCTATTCAGACACAGGTCAATGAGGATTGAACTGGTAAGAATTCCTTCGTGAACAATATTTACCATGGCGGTACGAGAAGGACTCGCGAATTATGCGATGTGTGAAACCTTGACGGTTTTCTAAGTCGGATAAGTACCAGTGGATGTAGAGGCACAATATCAAATTAGAATTGGAAGCAGTTCTTGGAACTCGGACTGTAGACGTCACATTTGAAGGGAGCTATGTTTAGTGTTTTCGCCAAATGTACCTTAACGTTACGTTTGTTTGGGGATTTTGATGAATCTATACCTTTTATGTCCCGCAAACAGGCAAGCGTCTTAATCCTCTCCGTAAGAACGAATCAAGCTGATCCCATGACGATAAAGACTTATCTGTTAGACTCTGTTCTCAGAGTGTCGCCGTAAGTTTTAGCAGACGCTGAATACAAAATAAAAACTAAATAGGATCCCATGATCCGTTTATGCCTCTTTGTAAAGCCTTAAGACCTGAACTCGTTTCATTAGCTAACGATGGAAGATCGAACAGAATTTTTAAATGTCAATTGACTAGAATTCTTTGTTGTCATAAGCATCCCTGACAGCTTAATAGTAGGATTGATAGGATTGATAGTACCTGACTGTGAAGTATTCGACCTATTGCATGACTGCGCAACTAGCACGAATTTCAGCGGGGTGGAAGGAGGTGTCTTCGCAGACCGTTGTTTCTTTAAACATTTCAGTCATTTCCTTACCCTTATGGTTATCATAATCGAGATACTTTTAATAAAATCCTTGACCTGTACCACAAGTCCTGAAGTTCGGTGTTTCGAGTTTCTAAATTGCGATTTCTGTTTAATCAATTTAAAAGCAACGGCAATTTTTTTCAATATTATCGGATGCTTGATGAAATTGAGTGAGTGGAGTGAACGACATGGCTTCAGAATTCGATTTCAACAAATACTAATCAAATATCAGCTAAAATGAAGCAAAATGACGTAGTCTTATTAAAGAACCCAAAAAATACGGCGCATAAATTTTAGAATCACAAAGGACTAATTCGGAGAGAAAGATTGAATAACTTCCCAAAACCGAATATATCAGGAATGCATAAAGCTAATATAATATATATATATATAAATATATATATATATTATATGTCTCCTATATATGTCTATATATATAATTATATATATATATATATATATATATATATATTATATAAGATCTATATATATTATATATATTATTCCAAATATTCTCGCAATATATTTAAATTGGCGATATTTATCAAATATATCGAACATTTGAAAAAATAAGAAAATTGATAAATGGTCGGTGTATTCCGAGTGTAGGTTGCACGTATTTTCGACTGACAATACTGAATATAACGAGTACTGTTAAATGTCTTTAAAATAAGCAAAACTTTTAAGATAAATTACTAAAATATCATATGTTGTCGTAAAGGAGCACAATGAAAGTACATATAATACCGAATGTAGGGTGACAAATATTAAAAAGTCCAAAACACTTTTTATGATCAATTACCAAAACAATTAAAATTATTTTTCAAATTTTATTTCTTATACTCAACATTTTTCCACTTGACACACTGTGCAGTGGTGAATAACGAATTCCGCACCCATAAAATTCATGTCGATTCAGCAATGTCCGTCCGTCTGAGGAAATCACTGTAGCCTCCGAACGAAATGAAGTAAGTTGATACAATTTTACTCAAATGTATGTTATGTCTGCAGGACTTTTTGGTATTGAAAATGGTATACGCCCATATAACGGTACCCTCGATATTCGATATTTTGTTCCATAGCGACATTATTTACCGGAATTGTTTCAAATTTCGCTTTTGAAGGTCGTAATGGATACAACAGAATATGACAGGAAATTGTTTGTGTAAGTCCACGTTTTATACCTCTATAGTACCTCCTCCCTTCGGTATTTTGATGATTTTAGCTACATAATAAACAGATTTTTTTCAAGTTTCGCATTTGAATGTTGTAATAGCTTATGGCAAAAGTTGCCTATACAGGTCCACGTCGTCTTATCCACCCTAAAATATGGCTACACGGTATTTTCAACATTTTAACAGAATTTATAACGGTTTTATTTTTTGGGCACTTGTTTTTTAATTTAATTGCCAATCGTTACAATTGATGGATGATGCAGTTTTTTACTTGTTATTTTTCTTTTTTTCTCATTTACATTTTTGGTTTTATGATTGCGTGGTTTATTGTATGTTTAGCTGGTAGTTTTAATTAAGTAGGTAGATTTTAGGTAGAGTAGACAACTTAGTAAGAAATTAGTGAAAAAAACTTGGACAAGGCCAAAAATTATCTTAAGGTTTGGTGCGTGGGTGGGAAATGGAGAAAATGTACGGGGTCATAAACAGGCTTAGTGACGCTGTGTCCAAAATGTCCATTGCTGGTCAAAATGCAACCCATAATTCTACAGCTTCCACAATGATAAACCAAACATTACATCCAGATAATAACATCATTCGGCTACTTTGCGAATCTTTGCCCAACTTCCATGGATATTTGTTTCTTTTATAAGATTTGCTAATGATGTCGATTACACTTCTCACCCAATTTTCTAGAGCTGCTGACACAGTCTTAAAATTGTTGCATATTTCGAACAAATCGACGAATCTACATTCACTGTGTTCAATCTGGAGATTCGTAATTCAGAGATTAAGGAATTGTAGGACAAAGTATTGTGCACCTATGATGAGTGCAAAATCTACTTCCAGACGTCAAGGCTGCACAGTCTGATGGCTTTTATGTCATGAGAACAAATATAGTGCAGCTTGCATTGCATACCTTCAGTGTTTATCCACCATCAACAGGCATCTTGATCGCCTAAAATATCATTCAAATGAAAGCTGCTCTCCTATTACAGGTCCTCAGTTATCACCACTTCCTGAAAATTCTATTACTGCAGCTGATAATTTTAATGTGACACAATCTCTAGGATTTCCATCAAGGGAATCTATTTTGCCGGTGTCTGTGCAGAACACTACTCCACCCGTTCATGGTTCCTTTGAATCTTCTTACAATAAAAGTTGCTTCCAATTCAGCTATTGGCCAACTTTTCGGGACCTATTCACCACCCTGTTTGTAAATAGTACACGACTTTCAAAAAAAGAATGTCTCTATCATCTTAAACAGAATTTACCGGTGAGGCTCGCGAATTTGTTTGCATATTTCAACTCACAAATTGTAGTTTCCACTTAGCGTGGAAAAACCTCTAAACCTCTAAAAACCTCTTCGGTATTACTCTTTTAAACTTTGAGACTTGTTCGAGATTAAAAACTATCCAATGGTGGCATAAATTGTTGTCTTAATGCAATGGCCGTCTATGACGTCGCCACGGATCAGTGGGATCAAATAATTGTATTTATTTGTTTGCGGCGGCTGCCAAAATTAACTTTAACCCTGTGGGAGCAAAGTTCCAAAAAAGAGTCGTGTTACCTTCTTGGCTATACTTAGATGCTTTCCTTACAGAAAGAATACAAACTTTCCAATGTATTAAACATATACGTAGAAATCAGCTCGCAAGGATTGTTAATCCTCCAAGACCTGCAAAGAAATCGTTGTCATCAAAGAGTGTTCCACCTTGCTGCTCCTCCAGTAGATCGTTCGCATCTAAGCATGTCTCTACATCTAGTTCCACCAATAAAAGTCTTTTGTACATATGCTTGAATGTGTTACTCCTTTACACGGTAAAAAACACTTATTGCTCCATTATAAAACTTTCGTTTGTGGACAAATTCTTGATGGTGAAAAACAATGATCGCTCTATAAAGTGTCTCTCACTTGGCCATATAGTTAAAATTTTCACAGTACAAATAGTTGCAGATCTTGCAAACAAAGGCATCACAGCCTTCTCCACGGTTACAAAATTGTAAAGTTATTGCAGTATCATGCTTGAAATCTTCCCTGTTTTGAAAGTCAGTCCAAAATTTTGTTTTGAATTCTAAGAAATTTCCTCCGGCCTTACCAAAGTCAAAGTCGAAGGGAATTGCAGTTGTCAACATAGTACATAACGGCAAATCGTACACTGCGCTAGCAATTGTAGATCCTTCTTCTAAGGTATCAATTGTTAGTAAAAAACTTAAAGATAAACTTCTTAATTTTACTTGCTATAAAACTGTTGCACCAAGAGAAGTTTGTTCTCTTAAGTTGTCTCTCCCTAAAAATGCATCTAGAATTGTGGAAACCAACCGTTAATTTTGTCTAAAGTCAATTGGACGTTATTTTCGTCACCATCTTTTTGTAATTTAAAGACTCGAATTCCTATTCCTGAATTAGCGGATTCATTCGATGACAGCTCAATAGACTTGTTAATTGGCGCTGACCTATATCCTAAGATACTCGAACCTGAGAAAATTGCTTTTAACTCGTGGCTAGCTCAAAAACTTTTTTCGGGGACATTCTCACCGACTCATAATCTCGCATAAACAATGACGAAATAAGGTAAACATTACTTTAAAATAAAATTAAAATTAGTTGGTATAATCACTTGCACCCAACATTGAACTCGGCCAATCGGAACCTTTAAAATCTAATCTTTTTGAAGTAATCACTTGCGCTTAAGAAGTGATTACTTCATTTATCCGAATCTATCAATAATTTGAAAATTTAAACCTACTATCGCTCACTTAGGAATCTGAATTTACGTTGCTACCTATCTTATAATGAATTTATATTAATTGCTAAACTCTTGGTCTCAGCAAGGGCAGCAATGTATAAGTTTCAATACGTCCACGACCTCTTCCAATCCCCGTCAATCACGGATGCTGATTGGCATTTACATCTCCTCTACAACTCCCTTGGCGTAATGAACAGATCGGCGCTGGGCATTGGTTGTGGTCGGTTTGCTCTCATTGGAAGTAGTTTTAATAAAGAGATACAAGGGATTCTCTGTGTTCACTTGTTTGTATTTGTATATTATTGTAGATAGACATGATATCCTCAGCGATCACTTAAAACTTCTGCGTTCACTTGTCTACTAGAAACGAAAGCAAAGGCGCATGGCCTCTGTCGCCACGCCAATTACTAAAGGTAATTTGTTATTTAGAGTGGAAAGAAGCACCAATAAACCATGGGATTATGTTGAATTAATACTAATTACGTTTCTGTGTTTTATTTCTTATATTTGTCTTTCTCTTTGCCTTACACCACACATCATCCCACATAAAAACTCTGAGGAGTTTTGTTGTTCCAGTCGCTATACGAAGCCATTCTCCCCACTCTCCTGAGATAAACAGGTCAGATTCAGAGTTTACATTGTATTGGATCAATTGCAAACTCTCAATACTGAAGATGTTCATTGCCATTCGTGAAGATAACGTGACGGATTTATTCAATTAATGAGGAGTAAGGGAAGGGCTATGAAAGCCATGTCATATTTCAGATTCTTCTTCCATTCGGCAGAATGAGTTTTTTTCAACATAATTTCCGGGCCCATGCTGCGATCCGGTCGATTGATTTCAATATCATTGAAACAACTATACTATCACTAACGGCAGAAGAAATGTACAGATACATACATACCACAAATGACGTTTCATTGCGATAACCACGCAAACTTTAACAAGGGCGATCGATCACATGAATGCAAAATGAATTTCCTATTGAATAATCGTCAGGAGCTTGTGACTTGGAGTCAACCATCCATCACCAAACTTGAAGACAAATGGCACAAATGTTTACTTTAGCCAATTTCACAGAATTGCCCTTGTTTGTGGTACAAATTAGGAATTAGGCCAGATTGTATCTTAAAGGACAACACCTTTACAATATACGGTCATTACGAAAATAAATATAATGGCACACTTCATATCTGAGACTTAATCCACTGCATTCCATAATCTCATCCAGTAGCTCGTTTAGCTCAACACAACATTAAACAGCACCTACGAAACTCAAGCTGCTGAGATCGGAAGACTTCCACACCAATATAATCGAGAGCCATTACCCCGCATACCATCAGCAATCTAGCTCTTTGCGTTGGAATTGGAGTACCCAAATACAATGTTGCGTGTGGCCCATGAAAATATATTTTTTTTTATTTTAATTTCTAACAAGTAAAAAAGCTGAAAATTCGGCCGGCCGAGCTTTAAATACACTCCACAATTTGGTACAAATTTTGCAATTTTCAAAAAAAAAAACAAAAAAAAAAAAAACATCGGTTAAAATTTCTTTTAAAATCTTAAAAATACCGAATGTAGTCGTATATTAGGAACTATGCGACGACGTGTACCTGCATAGGCAACTTTTGTCATAAGCTATTACAATATTCCAAATCGAAACTTGAAGAAAATCTGTTTATAATGTATCTAAATTCATCAAAATACCGAATACAGGGTGGTACCATGGTAATTATAAAACGTGTACCTGCAATTTCCTGGCACATTACGAACTTCAAATAAAAAATTTGAAATAATTCCGGTAAATAATGTCGCTAAAATCATCAAAACACCGAATATCGGGGGTACCGTTATATGGGGGCTATACGAAGACGTGGAACTGCACGGACAATCTACTGTCACAGGCTGTAATATACTGGAACTTCAAATGCGATACTTGAAACAATTCCGGTAAATAATGTCGCTAAAAGCATCAAACTACCACATATATGAAGGTACCATTATATGGGGGCTATACCAAAACGTGATACCAAAAGTCCTGCAGACATAATACACATTTGAGTAAATTTTTTATCAACTTACTTCATTTCATTCGGAAGCTAGAGATATTTCCATAGACGGACAGACGGATAGGCGGAGGGACGGACATTCCTATATAGAATAGAATATACATACTTGTGGGGTCTAAAATGCATATTTCGAGGTGTTACAAACGGAACGACAAACTTAATTTACCCTCCATACTATGGTGGAGGGTATAAAAAAGAAAATGTTGTGAATTCAACAAACGTTTATTTCAGACTAAAAGTTTTACAAAGACTAAATAATAATTTCAGAGAAAAAATGTATGCGTTGAAAAATGACAATTAATGAAAAGCTAATACAGGACAATGATAACATGATGGAAATAATTGCAAACTACTTTATAAGACAAAGTACTTCGTATATTTCAACAGAAAGCGGCAGCAATTTTCCCGATTTCATGTCTGTTGTTGTCGGCAAATATAAAGAGAACCGGACGCGCAGAGTGACAGACTCATGTGCAAAATTCCAGCTTTGCTAACTACAATTTCCGTGGATAGGGAGATACAAATCTGCAGAATGGTAGGGATATGCAGGTGAGCGTAAAATGTAAAATAATAAACGGGAAGAATCCGGAAACATAAGAAGAGAGGGAAAATAAGCTTTGGCTTGGTACCCATAAAAGGCAGAGCGGGAAAATTCCAAAGAGATTAGTCGTGTTTCTTTTGGGTAAAAGTCGTTCTGTACTTTCGGCAAAATAAAACAAGTAAATAAGCTGTGAGTTCGGCCGGGACGAACTTTGAATATCCTCCATCATTTGGTATAAATTTGGCAATTTTCAAAAAACTATATATAAACTATTTTAACTATATATAAACTATATTGAAATGCAAAACTGAAGAAAAATCTGTTTTTAATGTACATAAAATCATCAAAATACCGAATATAGGGTGGTACCATGGGGGTTATAAAACGTGGACCTGCACATACAATTTTATGGCATAAGCTGTAGTATACATTACGAACTTCAAATAAAAATATCGAAATAATCCCGTTTAACAATATCGCTAAGATCATCAAAACACTGATTTTCGTATTACCGTTATATGGGGCTATACGAAGACTTGGATCTGCACAGACAATTTCCTGTCTAAGGCTGTAGTATCCATTACGAACTTCAAATGCGACAAATAATGTCGCTAAACTAATCAAAATTCCGAATTTCGGGGGTACCGTTATATAGGGGCTATACGAAGACGAAGACCTGCACAACAATTTTCTGTCATAGGCTGTAGTATCCATTACGAACTTCAAATACCAAATTTGAAACATATCCGGCAAATATGTCGAAAAAAGCATCAAAATACTGCATATCGGAAGGTACCATTATATGGGGGTTATACCAAAACGTGGACCTACATAAACCATTTTCAATACCTAAAGTCCTGCAGGCATGAGACACATTTGAGTAAATTTTTACTAACTTACTTCATTTCGTTTGGAAGCTAGAGAGATTTCCATAGACGGACAGACGGATAGCTGTTCCAATTTTGTACTCAGTTTTTCATACCATCTTAATCCCTATTGCTTCAGTCCGTATAAGGCTTTTACTAGTTTATATACTGGATCCCGACACGATTTCCAATCTTTCATCCATTCTTGCGCAATCTTTTTGGCCATGCTACTTTTTTTCTCACTTGTCCCCACTTTTTCACCTTATACATAGTTTTTGAAGCATTAATACCACATATTCGGGAATTTCCATAAAAACGTTTTCGGAAAGATCTCCATTCAAATAATATGTTACGAAATCTATTTGATGAATTTCAAGGTTCTTTTCAAACATAAGACGAATTGTTGATGATCTAATAACTGGCGGTGGAATTGGTTGCTTCGTCACATGAAATTAGATCATTTGTAAAAACGGCATTGATAAATTCACAATCTTCAGTTTTGGCGGATTCTTCTTCAATACCATTCGTCTCAATATTTTGTGTAGATTTTGCCGGTATCTTTCGCGGTCGACCTCTATTTCCAGTGCGAACAATGCGTTTTTTGCCTTTACTTAGTTTTTCTGTTCCTTAGAACAAATTTTCTTCCTCAGCTGAATCTTCCAATGCTTCATCCACTCTAGGAATATATTCGTCCATTTTCATATCAAGTGATACCAACTAGGTTTTCAGATTTCCCATAGAAATCGTAATAAATAAATCTGACGTCTCGGCTAACGATTACATGACGCTTACGCAGCGACCATAAACGATAAGCCTTCGCTTCTTCTGAATAGCCAACTAATATGCATTCTTTCGAACGAGAATCGAATTTTCCATTTGACTTATCCTTAATCAACACATATGCTCGTAACACAAATGGTCTCAAATGCTTAATCGAAGGCGTCTTTCCCTCCACAATTTTTGGACAAATCTCCTTCAACAGCTTAAGTAGGATATCGATTGCGTATGTAACATGCAGTGTTAATTGTTTCAGCCCAAAAAACGTTGGAACACCTGGCCATTTTTAAAAGTGTCATATTTTTCCTTTCGGCAACCCACTTTGTTGCGGGCTTTGAGGGGCGCTCAGTCGTCTTTTAATTCCCGTCACTTCTAAATACTGATTAAATTCTTTGTTGATGTATTCGTCCCATTGTCAGCTGATTTCCTAAATCTCTTGAACGCATTAATAATATCCGATTTCTTTTGCAATGCTCTTGTTGGGGCCGTATTCTTATGTCATTTGTCATTTTATTATTTGCAAGAATTTTTAAATCCAGTTCATTAAAATAGCCCAGCCGTTGATGCCACACATCCATGTATTTCATCTTGACCTCTGCTGCATTCGCCGAATAAACCGACTGCCGCCAGAAATAAAAGTTTCCTCTTCGATTTGCTTTGAATTGAACTTCATTTCCTTTCATAATTCTGGCCTAGTTTTGTCGAAAATTACCTTGAATCCCTTGTCCGTTAACTTAGATACGGACAACAAATTGCTTCTCAAAGCTTCGACATACATGACGTCTCTTAGGATAAATCTTTGCTCCATTTTTCCTCCTGCTGTCTTTATTCGTATATCCGTTATACCTGAAATATTGCTTAACTCACCATTTGCTACACATAGCTTTTATCAATCTTCTTTATAGTTTCAAAACTTTCTTTATTCGCTGACAAGTGCGAAGAACACCCGCTGTCCAAACACCATTCATTTGACATATCTTGGTAGTTGAAACCGACAACGAGACTATTGAAGTCTCTTGCTTGCCATCTTTAGCTTCACCCAAACCAGCACATGCCTTCTGGTCCATTGTTTTCCATTTCGATGCAGCATCACCTTCTGGACATGGTGTAGTACCATCCACGTACGACCAGAAATCTTGCTTTATTAAAATTGCTCGCATCTGAAGTTTCCACGATTTATAGTTTGTTGAATTCTATGGCTCAATCCGTATAATACTTCCAGACATGGCAAATTCTTTATTATTTTACAATATTCAAATTATAATTTACACACAATTGCACCAAATGGACCGTCTGGGCCCATATCCTGTTGTGAAATCAGCAAACGTTTATCTCAGACTAAAAGTTTTACAAAGACTAAATAATAATTTCAGAAAAAATGTATGCATTGAAAAATGACAATTAAAGAAAAGCTAATACAGGACATTGATAACATGATGGAAATAATTGCAAACTACTTTATAAGACAAAGTACTTCGTATATTTCAACAGAAAGCGGCAGCAATTTTCCCGATTTCATGTCTGTTGTTGTCGGCAAATATAAAGAGAACCGGACGCGCAGAGTGACAGGCTCATGTGCAAAATTCCAGCTTTGCTAACTACAATTTTCCGTGGATAGGGAGATACAAATCTGCAGAATGGTAGGGATATGTAGGTGAGCTTAAAATGTAAAATGATAAACAAGAAGAATCCGGGAAACATAAGAAGAGAGGGAAAATAAGCTTTGGTTTGGTACCCATAAAAAGGCAGAGCGTGAAAATTCCAAAGAGATTAGTCTGTGTTTCTTTTGGGTAAAAGTCGTTCTCTATTTTCGGCAAAATAAAACAAGTAAATAAGCTGTGAGTTCGGCCGGGACGAACTTTGAATATCCTCCATCATTTGGTATAAATTTGGCAATTTTCAAAAAACTATATATAAACTATTTTAACTATATATAAACTATATTGAAATGCAAAACTGAAGAAAATCTGTTTTTAATGTACATAAAATCATCAAAATACCGAATATAGGGTGGTACCATGGGGGTTATAAAACGTGGACCTGCACATACAATTTTATGGCATAAGCTGTAGTATACATTACGAACTTCAAATAAAAATATCGAAATAATCCCGTTTAACAATATCGCTAAGATCATCAAAACACTGATTTTCGTGTTACCGTTATATGGGGGCTATACGAAGACTTGGATCTGCACAGACAATTTCCTGTCTAAGGCTGTAGTATCCATTACGAACTTCAAATGCGACAAATAATGTCGCTAAACTAATCAAAATTCCGAATTTCGGGGGTACCGTTATATAGGGGCTATACGAAGACGAAGACCTGCACAACAATTTTCTGTCATAGGCTGTAGTATCCATTACGAACTTCAAATACCAAATTTTGCAATAGTTCCTGTAAATAATGTCGCTAAAGAGGTACCGTACCGGCTTAGACTGTAGTATCCATTACGAACTTCAGATACCAAATTTGAAACATATCCGGTAAATAATAATAATCGAAAAAGCATCAAAATACTGCATATCGGAAGGCGGTTATATCAAAACGTGGACCTACATGAACCATTTTCAATACCTAAAGTCCTGCAGGCATAAGACACATTTCAGTAAATTTTTACTAACTTACTTCATTTCGTTTGGAAGCTAGAGAGATTTCCATAGACGGACAGACGGATAGCTGTTCCAATTTTGTACTCAGTTTTTCATACCATCTTAATCCTTATTGCTTCAGTGCGTATGAGGCTTTTACTAGTTTACATACTGGATCTCGACACGATTTCCAATCTTTCATCAATTCTTGCGCAATCTTTTTGGCCATGCTACTTTTTTTCTCACTTGTCCCCACTTTTTTACCTTTGCATAGTTTTTGAAGAATTAGTACCACATATTCGGGAATTTCCATAAAAACGTTTTCGGAAAGATCTCCATTCAAATAATATGTTACGAAATCTATTTGATGAATTTCAAGGTTATTTTCAAACATAAGACGAATTGTTGATGATCTAATAACTGGCGGTGGAATTGGTTGCTTCTTCACATGAAATTAGATCATTTGTAAAAACGGCATTGATAAATTCACAATCTTCAGTTTTGGCGGATTCTTCTTCAATACCATTCGTCTCAATATTTTGTGTAGATTTTGCCGGTATCTTTCGCGGTCGACCTCTATTTCCAGTGCGAACAATGCGTTTTTTGCCTTTACTTAGTTTTTCTGTTCCTTAGAACAAATTTTCTTCCTCAGCTGAATCTTCCAATGCTTCATCCACTCTAGGAATATATTCGTCCATTTTCATGTCAAGTGATATCAACTAGGTTTTCAGATTTCCCGTCGAAATCGTCAATAAATCTGACGTCTCGGCTGACGATTACATGACACTTACGCAGCGACCATAAACGATAAGCCTTCGCTTCCTCTGAATAACCAACTAATATGCATTCTTTCGAACGAGAATCGAATTTTCCATTTGACTTATCCTTAATCAACACATATGCTCGTAACACAAATGGTCTCAAATGCTTAATCGAAGGCGTCTTTCCCTCCACAATTTTTTGGACAAATCTCCTTCAACAGCTTAAGTAGGATATCGATTGCGTATGTAACATGCAGTGTTAATTGTTTCAGCCCAAAAAACGTTGGAACACCTGGCCATTTTTAAAAGTGTCATATTTTTCCTTTCGGCAACCGCACTTTGTTGCGGGCTTTGAGGGGCGCTCAGTCGTCTTTTAATTCCCGTCACTTCTAAATACTGATTAAATTCTTTGTTGATGTATTCGTCCTATTGTCAGCTGATTTCCTAAATCTCTTGAACGCATTAATAATATCTGATTTCTTTTGCAATGCTCTTGTTGGGGGCGTATTCTTATGTCATTTTATTATTTGCAAGAATTTTTAAATCCTGTTCATTTAAATAGCCCAGCCGTTGATGCCACACATCCATGTATTTCATCTTGACCTCTGCTGCATTCGCCGAATAAACCGACTGCCGCCAGAAATAGAAGTTTCCTCTTCGATTTGCTTTGAATTGAACTTCATTTCCTTTCATAATTCTGGCCTAGTTTTGTCGAAAATTACCTTGAATCCCTTGTCCGTTAACTTAGATACGGACAACAAATTGCTTCTCAAAGCTTCGACATACATGACGTCTCTTAGGATAAATCTTTGCTCCTTTTTTCCTCCTGCTGTCTTTATTCGTATATCCGTTATACCTGAAATATTGCTTAACTCACCATTTGCTACACATAGCTTTTATCAATCTTCTTTATAGTTTCAAAACTTTCTTTATTCGCTGACAAGTGCGAAGAACACCCGCTGTCCAAACACCATTCATTTGACATATCTTGGTAGTTGAAACCGACAACGAGACTATTGAACATTGAAGTCTCTTGCTTGCCATCTTTAGCTTCACCCAAACCAGCACATGCCTTCTGGTCCATTGTTTTCCATTTCGATGCAGCATCACCTTCTGGACATGGTGTAGTACCATCCACGTACGACCAGAAATCTTGCTTTATTAAAATTGCTCGCATCTGAAGTTTCCACGATTTATAGTTTGTTGAATTCTATGGCTCAATCCGTATAATACTTCCAGACATGGCAAATTCTTTATTATTTTACAATATTCAAATTATAATTTACACACAATTGCACCAAATGGACCGTCTGGGCCCATAACCTGTTGTGAAATCAGCAAACGTTTATCTCAGACTAAAAGTTTTACAAAGACTAAATAATAATTTCAGAAAAAATGTATGCATTGAAAAATGACAATTAAAGAAAAGCTAATACAGGACATTGATAACATAATGGAAATAATTGCAAACTACTTTATAAGACAAAGTACTTCGTATATTTCAACAGAAAGCGGCAGCAATTTTCCCGATTTCATGTCTGTTGTTGTCGGCAAATATAAAGAGAACCGGACGCGCAGAGTGACAGGCTCATGTGCAAAATTCCAGCTTTGCTAACTACAATTTTCCGTGGATAGGGAGATACAAATCTGCAGAATGGTAGGGATATGCAGGTGAGCGTAAAATGTAAAATGATAAACAGGAAGAATCCGGGAAACATAAGAAGAGAGGGAAAATAAGCTTTGGTTTGGTACCCATAAAAAGGCAGAGCGTGAAAATTCCAAAGAGATTAGTCTGTGTTTCTTTTGGGTAAAAGTCGTTCTCTATTTTCGGCAAAATAAAACAAGTAAATAAGCTGTGAGTTCGGCCGGGCCGAACATTGAATATCCTCCAAAATTTGGTATAAATTTTGCAATTTTCAAAAAACTATATATAAACTATATTAACTATATATAAACTATATTGAAATGCAAAACTGAAGAAAATCTGTTTTTAATGTACCTAAAATCATTAAAATACCGAATATAGGGTGGTACAATGGGGGTTATAAAACGTGGACCTGCACATACAATTTTATGGCATAAGCTGTGTATACATTACGAACTTCAAATAAAAATATTGAAATAATCCCGTTTAACAATGTCGCTAAGATCATCAAAACACTGATTTTCGGGTTAGCGTTATATGGGGGCTATACGAAGACTTGGATCTGCACAGACAATTTCCTGTCTAAGGCTGTAGTATCCATTACGAACTTCAAATGCGACAAATAATGTCGCTAAACTCATCAAAATTCCGAATTTCGGGGGTACCGTTATATAGGGGCTATACGAAGACGAAGACCTGCACAACAATTTTCTGTCATAGGCTCTAGTATTCATTAGGAACTTCAAATACCAAATTTTGCAATAGTTCCTGTAAATAATGTCGCTAAAGAGGTACCGTACCGGCTTAGACTGTAGTATCCATTACGAACTTCAAATACCAAATTTGAAACATATCCGGTAAATAATAATAATCGAAAAAGCATCAAAATACTGCATATCGGAAGGCGGTTATATCAAAACGTGGACCTACATGAACCATTTTCAATACCTAAAGTCCTGCAGGCATAAGACACATTTCAGTAAATTTTTACTAACTTACTTCATTTCGTTTGGAAGCTAGAGAGATTTCCATAGACGGACAGACGGATAGCTGTTCCAATTTTCTACTCAGTTTTTCATACCATCTTAATCCCTATTGCTTCA
This sequence comes from Musca domestica, assembly GCF_030504385.1. Taxonomy (NCBI): domain Eukaryota; kingdom Metazoa; phylum Arthropoda; class Insecta; order Diptera; family Muscidae; genus Musca; species Musca domestica. The sequence goes on from NW_026712439.1 coordinate 982,768, forward strand.
GTCCGTATGAGGCTTTTACTAGTGTTAACGCCAAGGTTAACCACGCTGGTCACCCTATTCTCTAGTTTCAATTTTTCTTTCATTTGTCTAAATTTGCATCTCTCTCTTGGTACTAAATGCTAATGTACTAAATGCAAATGTTTTCCTTTTACACTGGTTGTTCCTTTTTTTTTTTTTGTGAATAAATTTACTTCTATTCTAACCAGCAAACACAACTGTCATTGGTAAGATTCGTTTCCAAATTCTCCACCGAATTTTGTTCAATAAAATTCCATTGTTTGGCAAACTTCTTTTCTAAAACATCTTGTTTTTTTTTTTTTTCTTTCTTTGGTTTTTTTTCATACAACTCCGAGGAGAAATTATTCCTGCATTAAAGAATATTATTTCCTCGTTTCGGCAACAACTAACCATCCCAGCTTTTCCAGAAAATCCATTTAGGCGTGTTCATTTTGGTCCATCGTACCGGATAATTGGATAGCTGTTGCAAATTCCACAAATTAAATTTCTTCGCTTCATCAATTTCATCAAAAAAGGTAAGTTTGTGCTTTCCATTTCTATAATATAACAATAGTGCATTCTTCTGTGGGGTGTTAAAGTGCGTTTTGCCGACGGCAATTTGTTTTTCATTTTTTCAAACGCACAGTGTTTCATAAGTGCATTGTAAATTTCAGTAATTTTATTATTCAATAACACCACATTTCCGTAATTTTATTCATTTAAAAATTTGTTGGAATATTCAATTAACATATTTTCAAATTATTATTTTCATTATTTATCTGAAATTATATTATATTCCTATTCATATTTATTTCAAAGTGCTAAAAAAAAAAAACAAAAAACATCAATAAAAAAACATCATAATTTTTGCTATTCGCGACAGTGTGCTCCAAATTATTCTTTTCCTTTCTTTATTTTCTACCGCGAGAATTGGTACTAATTCTTTTTTATACGTGTTTGTTGGTGTGTTATTTTCTTCTTTACGATCATTACATCTCCTTAACACAGTAGTTGTTGTTGTTAGAGATCTGCCTACATTCGTCTCTTTAGAACAATAACTACTCGTTCAACTATAACACACCGTCATACGTATATTTCTTCTATTTTTTCTTGTTGAGCTGTTCGTCTGTTCGGTCATCCAACGACCAGCGTTCATTACCGCACTGCTTGTTCTCACTCAACACACATTCATACCTGCATTATTTTTCCTGTTGTTTGGTGGCCGCTGTTGGTTTGTTCGTACGTTCAGCCAACCACCGGAGTTCTCTTACGTGTGTTTTCACTCAATAGTAGTAAAGCTATTCTCTTTAAGTGTGCGTGCACCCTACCGTCGTTCCTTTCATATGGTCGCATCGTAACTTGTTTGCGACATTCATATATAAATATATTATTCGAATATATATAAAGGTAGGTGGTGCTGTACCTTCTTCTTGCCCATTTTTAGTTCACATTACGGCCGCTAGGGGGCGCTGTCCAAATAAGAAAATTCGGAGAAAAACTTGATTTTTTCGAGACTTACCCAAATATTTCTGGTTTTTCTTGGACATTTTCGCCTTTTGATTCTTTTCTTCGCTGGTGCTTATTGGTAGTGCGTTTTTCCACCACTAGAGGGCGCTCTGCAAATTGTAAATCACCTAAAAACTTTAATTCTTTCAATTAATTATTATTATTTCCTGGGTGATCTTTGATTTTTTTGACATTTGCTCACTGCGGATTTATTTCTGACTGTGCAAATAAATAGTGTGTTCGTTCGCCGCCAGGGGGCGTTTTATATATATGAAAATACCTCAAAAATCATAATATTTTCAATATTATTCCAATTTATTCCGGTTTTTCGTAGAAATTCACCTACTGCTTTTAGTTCTTTCCATTGTTTTATCCATTGTCCATTCATTTACCGCTAGGTGGCGCTGTACAAAGGAGAAAATGCAAAGAAAAACGTATTTTCCAACCATTTTTTTTAGATATTCGTGAACAAATTTGCTTGGGAAGTTACCCTCTTTCCACCCGTTCTCGCTGTTCTTCGCTTATTCTTTGCTAGTTTCTTGTTCTAAATCATTTTTCATTAATTTTTACTGAGCGATAATGTCCTTGGAAGCCTTCATTCGTCAAGCTGATCGTCTGGTCACCTTCAATGCCGAGATTGTTGGTGGTAATGTTCCCTTGACGTCTGCCCAATTCATAAAGATACATATTTCGGAAGTTAAATCCTTATGGGCAGGCATCAAATCAGCGTATGAGCAATTTATGTCCGATCGAGCTAGCGAAGAACAGAACGAGGAGGATGATGAACACGAAGAAGATGCAGATGCCGCTTCGGAGCTCGAGACGTTCCAGGCCAAATACAATAGTGCCTATGTCACTTATTGCGAGTGCTTGGCTCGCCTCACGCAGTTGTCTGAGGATCTCCAAAGGCAAACAGTTCCTAAAGAGCCTTCTGTTTCACCTCCGGACCCTTCGATCCAGAGTCCTAATTCTACAATCCATCATGATCATGGTTCAAATTATTCGTTCAACCTGCCCCCATGCGATACCGAAATTTTCAACGGGGATTATATGTCATGGCCGACTTTCCGAGATATGTTCACAGCCGTGTACATAAGAAATTCTAGGCTCAGTCCAGTCGAGCGATTGTTTCATTTGACCCAGAAGACTAAAGGCGAAGCTAGAGATATTGTCCAACGTGCACCTTTGACAAATCAAGGTTTTCAACTTGCTTGGAAAGGTTTGTGCGATCGTTTCGAAAATAAGCGAATTCTTGTTAATGGCCAATTAAAAGTTCTATTCAATATTCCTGATATTAAGTCCGAGTCAGCGAGTGCAATTAAGTCATTGCAGCGCGACATAAATTCATGTATTGCTGCGTTATCTCTGTACGATATCGACGTTAGAAGCTGGGATCCGATATTTGTTTTCCTTTGTTCGGATTGTCTTCCTGACTCAACTCTGACGCTTTGGGAACAAGGTTTGGCTGACAAGACTGCTATTCCAAGGTGGGCTGACCTTGATTCTTTCCTTACGAATCGATATGGTACACTTGAATCCGTCTCCGAGATGCGCAATTTTCCGAAGTCTGATGATCGAAAAACTAAATCCAATGCACATTCAAAGAATTCGAAGTTCAGCTCATTCCAGACCAATGTTACGGCTCCAAAATGTCCTTTGTGCACAAATTCCGCTCATATTATTCGAAAATGTCCTAGATTCATTGATATGGATGTCAAACAACGAGTGGCTGAGATCAAGAAACAAGGCCTGTGCCTGAATTGTTTCTCAAAAACTCACCACGTAAAAATTGTACGAGCAAAAATAATTGTTTTGAGTGTCAGAGGCGGCACAACACTATGCTTCATGAGCGTTCGTCAAGTAGTCATCCATCCAATCCACCTACGAGCTCTACCACTTTAAGTCCAAACTCCACTCCATTTTCTCCAAATTCTGTACAGTCCACTACTTCTGGGGGTGGAGTAATTCAGACGTGTTTCACTTCCAGCTCTCGGGGTGTTTTGTTGGGGACTGCGTTGGTGAATGTGATTCACTTAGGAGTAACGTATCACGCTCGTGTACTCCTATATTCGGGTTCTCAAGGAACATTCATATCTGAACGTTTCTTCAATAAAGTCAAACTTCCATATCAGCGTACAAACGTTCAGATTTCTGGTCTCAATAATTCGACCGCTGCCTCCGTTCGAAAAGTATGTTCCGTTGTGCTGTCCTCTCGATTTGATGATTCCGTTGAGCTTTCCGTGCAAGCATTCGTGGTTCCACATTTGTCTGGAAATCTTCCTTCCCACACATTACCATCATCTTTGTTCTCTCGACTTCCTTCAATTCATCTGGCTGACCCGCACTTCTTCAAAAGTTCGAACATCGATATTCTTATAGGCGGTGACTTTCTTCCATTCATCATGCGTGCTGGAGTCATGCAAGATATTTGTGACTCCTTGATGGGTCAAGAAACCATCTTTGGGTGGATTTTAACTGGCCCTGTTCCAGTGTCTTCTTCATCAGACATGTTAATTTCCAATTTCTGTGAAATTTCCTTAGACAGAGAGATATGTCGGTTTTGGGAAGTGGAGAATCTTCCTAAGAAAAAATTTCCTTCAGACTCCGATAAATATTGCGAGGAGCTCTACGTTTCCACTACAAAAAGGAATAAAGATGGTCGGTATGTCGTGTGTCTTCCTTTCAAACAAGGTTTCCCAGAGAAAATGGACCTTGGTCAATCCCGTTTACGAGCTGTAACACAATTCCTTCGCAATGAGAGCCGTCTTCTACGAAATTCAGATTTTAAAAAGGAGTACGATCAGGTACTCAATGAGTATGTTCATTTGAAACACATGGTGCCAGTTCCTGCTCCATGTTTAAATAGTGATTCACGCCATTATTATTTACCGCATAACGCGGTTATTAAACCGGAGAGCTCAACCACCAAGGTTCGGGTTGTCTTTAATGCTTCCTCCGATACGTCCAATGGTCACAGTCTGAACGATGTGTTGCACCCTGGTCCGGTTTTGCAATCTGACTTGACCACTTTACTTCTCAAATGGCGTCTCTTCCGATATGTATTCAATGCGGACATCGAGAAAATGTACCGCCAGATTCTTGTTCATCCAGATCATACTCCGTTCCAACGTATAATATTCCGCAACCACCCAGGTGAGAACATTCATGATTTCGAGTTGCAAACTGTCACTTTCGGTGTCAATTGTGCTCCGTACTTGGCTATTCGCACTCTGCTCCAACTTGCTGACGATGTTCAAGATTTATATCCGAGTGCAAGCGAGATTATTCGTAATTACATGTACGTCGATGATGTGCTTTTCGGAGCCCATTCTATCTCGACTGCTATTCAAGCCAAAGCCGAACTAAAATCTGCACTAGCCTCCGCTGGCTTTTGCCTTCGGAAGTGGACGACCAATTCGAGAGACATTCTTGCAGATCTTCCTAATGATTATTTATTTCATGAAGCCTTTTTAGACTTCGATGATCACAGCACAGCCAAAACCTTGGGGATTCGGTGGGATGCGAGTTCTGATGAATTTTTCTTTTCAACAACACCGTTTCCATCTTCATGTTCCTATACAAAAAGAGAGATCCTGTCTCAGATCTCCAAATTATTCGATCCTGCTGGATGGCTTTCACCATGCATTGTTGTGGCGAAAGTTATCATGCAGAAGATATGGTCCGATGGCACTGGTTGGGATGATGTTATAAATCCCTCCACATTGTCCGAATGGAAAATATTCCAGTCAAACTACTCTGTTCTTGATAAAGTTAGAATTCCGAGGTGGCTCGATTTTACTCCTACGGCTGACATTCAGTTCCATGGCTTTTGTGATGCATCCGAAAAGGCATACGCGGCCGCTTTATATGTGCGAATAGCTAGAGGTACGTCCGTATTCACTCACCTGGTGTATTCCAAAACAAGAGTTGCTCCAGTGAAAACACTGTCCATTCCAAGGTTGGAACTTTGTGGGGCTGTTCTTCTAGCAGACATGATCGACACATTACTCCCTACCCTTAATATTTCGAAATATTCCTTGTTCTGCTGGACAGACTCCACTATCGTTCTTTCCTGGCTTTCCAAACCTCCTGGTCATTGGCAAACATTCGTTGCCAACAGAGTTTCGAATATTATTCAAGTAGTTGATCCGTCCAGATTTCACCATGTTCCTTCGGAAGCCAATCCAGCAGATTTAGCGAGCCGCGGTGTGTTGCCACAAGACATTGTCAATAATGATCTTTGGTGGTACGGACCGTGGTGGCTTCGTGAAACTCCAGATCAATGGCCAGAGTTCATTCATTCAACAGAAACAGACGTGGAGCGAAAGTCTGTTCGTGTTCATTTTTCCTATTTCGATTCAACGGAGGATATATTGGGAAGCATTTCATCTTATCAGCGAGCACTTAGGGTATTTTCCTATGTGTATCGATTTATTCACCGTACCCATCCAAGGTACCGTTCTTCTTTTTCGCGCGTTTCGGAACCTCTCTGCAGTTCGGATATGATCGGAGGTCGTAATATTCTTGTTAAATGGTGTCAAAAGTCCTGTTATCCAGAGGAGTACCGGACACTGTACTTGGGAAAGACTGTTTCGTCCTCTAGTTCGCTTCGTCCTCTAAGCTTAAATCCATATCTAGATGCTGATGGTCTAATTCGTTCTTGTGGCCGGTTAGATTCGTCACCTGGGATTTCTTTCGATGAAAGACGTCCGATCATACTCCCGTACAGTTGCAAGTTCTCCAGGCTCTATGTTCAATTTGTTCATCAGATTACCATTCATGGTGGCAATCAACTTGTTCTTCGAGTGATAAGATCACAATACTGGATACCCAAAGTAAAGAACATGATCAAGGCAGTCATAAAGGAGTGCAAAACGTGTGTTCTTTACAAAAAGCATTGTCAGAAGCAGATCATGGCTGCCCTCCCTCCTGAGCGAACTGTCCTTTCTCGTCCATTTTTCCGTACCGGTCTTGATTTTGCGGGACCGTTTGATGTGAAAAGTTATTGCGGGCGTGGTTGTCGTTTCACGAAAGGTTACGTGTGCGTGTTCGTGTGTTTTGCCACAAAGGCGATCCATTTGAAGCTTACATCCGACCTGTCGACGCCCACGTTCCTAGCAGCCTTCCATCGGTTCGTTTCTAGGAGAGGATGTCCTTCCCACTTATACTCTGACAATGGTACGACCTTTGTAGGGGCGTCCAAAGTTCTTGCTAGAGAATTCATTCAAGTTTCGCGTTCGGCTGTGATCTCTCAATATGCTCTTCATAATCTAAACTGGCATTTTATTCCACCTGGGGCACCTCATATGGGTGGCCTCTGGGAGGCCGGAGTCAAAAGCTTCAAAACCCACTTCCGTAAGTTCGCCGGCTCATCCAAGTATACTTTCGAGGAGTTCTCCACGCTACTCTCGAGGGTTGAGGCGTGTTTAAATTCGCGTCCTCTTTCTCCGATTTCAAGCGAGCCTTCCGATTTCGCAGCTCTGACTCCTGGCCATTTCCTGATTGGTTCTCCGATTCTCGTTCCTGTCGATCCACATATTGATGACAGTCCTCTCTCCCTGCTGAATAGATAGCAACGTCTTAAAGCTGTCCATCAAAGTTTCTGTTCTCGCTGGAAAACTGAATATCTTCAAGAACTCCAAAAGCGTACAAAGTGGCAAACTTTAGAAAAGGATATTGAGGAGAACACACTGGTCGCTATTCATGACGAAAATCTTCCGCCGACTTCGTGGCGGTTGGGTAGAGTCATTAAGACTTATCTTGGTTCCGATCGGCATGTTCGAGTCGCAGACGTCGTAACTCAGAAAGGCATCATAACTCGCCCGATAACCCAGCTCGTAGTTCTTCCTTCTGATAACTAAGTTCGAAATTTCTTCCATTTACCTTTCTTTTCCTTTCCTTCTATCTATATTTATGTTACGTCAAGAACCATGCCTAAATCGAACAGCTCCAGTCGCATCAGTCATCCCCGTGCCAACCAAGCTCCTCACAGAAAGGGACGTTTCCTCTGCCGTCTGTGCCAGCGTCCGCATCCATTACGATTGTGCAGGAAGTTTTTAGATATGACCATGGCGGATCGGCTGAATGCTGTACGGCGGCATAAATACTGTGTGAACTGCCTGGCTCACGGACACTCGCATGGTACATGCTTTAGCGATCGCGGCTGCCATCATTGCCACAAATTCCACCACACATTGCTGCATGTGAACCCCAAGCTCCGTGACCAGCTTCTGCCAGGAAATTCGTCGTCTCGGTCCCAATCTCGCTCGGTGTCACCACAGCCATCTACACCAACGAGATCTAATTATCGCGCTGTTGAACGTACTAGGCCCGCCGTTTCGTCCCAAGGATCCCTAACATCATTGATCCACAAGAACAATATAATATTATTGCCCACAGTTCTGGTTCGGATCGACGCGAAAGTGATGGCCCGATGCTTGCTGGATTCGGGTTCGTTGGTGAGCCGCATAGCCCGGGGTTTCGCCGACAAGCACAAGATAGCGCGGCTTACTTTGAGGGAGGAGACCATTTGCGCGCTTACACTCTACTCTAGGCATGATTCGTCCGTGAAGATTGAGGGCAGTTTTCGTGTGGATAATCGGATCGCGATGAAGACTCCACTCGAATCACTTCCGGAAGACTACAACAAGCACTTCCCGCATTTGCTGTTCGCCGATCCGGACTTCCACAAATCTGCCGGCATCGATATTGTCATCGGAGTGGATCTTTATCCGAGAGTAATGTCAGAAGGGGTGTATTCACGCAGCGCCTTGCCCACTGCTCAGAGTACCATTTTCGGGTGGGCAATTTATGGCTCCTGTTCGAACTGAACGATTCATTGTATTTATTAATATTTTCTTCGAAATGAATTCCACCAATAAATGAAGTTTCTCACATGCACTATTGTTTTTCCTCCTTCCCAAAAAGCACAAACTTTCCTTTTCAGCATATTTAGTATCCAATGGTTACAGACCTAGCGAATCTATGTGGCTGAGCTGTTCACTCTGAAGGAAGACTGCATCCTGGTACCAGCCCGTTCACCATTATATATATCTAATCTTTCAATATATCAATTTTTTTTTTTTTTTTGTAAACAAGAGAGAGTGCTAGTTTTTGGTCTAATTTCTTTAGTTGCAGTTACTGCAAGGGGGCCGGTAATGTTAACGCCAAGGTTAACCACGCTGGTCACCCTATTCTCTAGTTTCAATTTTTCTTTCATTTGTCTAAATTTGCATCTCTCTCTTGGTACTAAATGCAAATGTTTTCCTTTTACACTGTCATTGGTAAGATTCGTTTCCAAATTCTCCACCGAATTTTGTTCAATAAAATTCCATTGTTTGGCAAACTTCTTTTCTAAAACATCTTGTTTTTTTTCTTTCTTTGGTTTTTTTTCATACAACTCCGAGGAGAAATTATTCCTGCATTAAAGAATATTATTTACTCGAAATTCCATTTAGGCGTGTTCAACTAGTTTACATACTGGATCTCGACACGATTTCCAATCTTTCATCAATTCTTGCGCAATCTTTTTGGCCATGCTACTTTTTTTCTCACTTGTCCCCACTTTTTTACCTTTGCATAGTTTTTGAAGAATTAGTACCACATATTCGGGAATTTCCATAAAAACGTTTTCGGAAAGATCTCCATTCAAATAATATGTTACGAAATCTATTTGATGAATTTCAAGTTTCTTTTCAAACATAAGACGAATTGTTGATGATCTAATAACTGGCGGTGGAATTGGTTGCTTCTTCACATGAAATTAGATCATTTGTAAAAACGGCATTGATAAATTCACAATCTTCAGTTTTGGCGGATTCTTTTTCAATACCATTCGTCTCAATATTTTGTGTAGATTTCGCCGGTATCTTTCGCGGTCGACCTCTATTTCCAGTGCGAACAATGCGTCTTTTGCCTTTACTTAGTTCTTCTGTTCCTTAGAACAAATTTTCTTCCTCAGCTGAATCTTCCAATGCTTCATCCACTCCAGGAATATCTTCGTCCATTTTCATATCAAGTGATATCAACTAGGCTTTCAGATTTCCCATAGAAATCGTCAATAAATCTGACGTCTCGGCTGACGATTACATAACGCTTACGCAACGACCATAAATGATAAGCCTTGGCTTCCTCTGAATAACCAACTAATATGCATTCTTTCGAACGAGAATCGAATTTTCCATTTGACTTATTCTTAATCAACACATATGCTCGTAACACAAATGGTCTCAAATGCTTAATCGAAGACGTCTTTCCCTCCACAATTTGTTGGCCAAATCACCTTCAACAGCTTTAGTTGGATATCGATTGTGTATGTAACATGCAGTGTTAATTGTTTCAGCCCAAAAAAACGTTGGAACACCTGGCCATTTTTAAAAGTATCATATTTTTCCTTTCGACAACCCCACTTTGTTGCGGGGTTTGAGGGGCGCTCAGTCGTCTTTTAATTCCCGTCACTTCTAAATACTGATTAAATTCTTTGTTGATGTATTCGTCCCATTGTCAGCTGAATTCCTAAATCTCTTGAATAACATCCGATCCATTAATAACATCCGATTTCTTTTGCAATACTCTTGTTGGGGGCGTATTCTTATGTCATTTGCCATTTTGTTATTTGCAAGAATTTTTAAATCCAGTTCATTTAAATAGCCCAGCCGTTGATGCCACACAGCCATGTATTTCATCTTGACCTCTGCTGCATTCGCCGAATAAACCGACTGTCGCAAGAAATAAAAGTTTCCTCTTCGATTTGCTTTGCATTGAACTTCATTTCCTTTCATAATTCTGGCCTAGTTTTGTCGAAAACTACCTTGAATCCCTTGCCCGTTAACTTAGATACGGACAACAAATGGCTTCATTCCTAAAAAATTGACTCAGAACATTCTGAGGCGAATCACCAATTTTAATTGCCCTCGTAACCAGTGTTGCCGTTTGAAATTTTTATTTCAGCCCAAATTTTTTCTAAAAACCGCCCAAAATCGACCATATCCGCCCAAACTATAAAAAGTTGAATATGTAGTTTGTATTCAAGTAAATTTTATTGAAAATTTTACACTATACATAAAAAAGGTACTCAAGTTTAATTACATTCAATGTATTATATACATTAGAGAAAATAAAAATTTGATTGTTGTTTTACTTCAAGTTTATGTATATATATATATATATATATATATATATATATATATATATATATATATATATATATATATATATATATATATATATATATATATATATATATATATATATATATATATACATATATATATATATATATATATATATATATATATATAAATAAACTTGAAGTAAAACAACAATCAAATTTTTATTTTCTCAAGGTCGCAATTATGGTCCGATCTTCACGAAATTGGGGGGGAGGTGGGGCTCGGGTCAGAATAGAACCCTTATTTATTTGGGAGATGATTGCGTAATATTTAGGGGTTGAAATGGACCAAAAACTAAAAAAAATTCCTGATTTTGCAGTTGCTCTACAGGTGGCAATAATAGACCAATCGACACGAAAGTTAGCATGGGGCTAGAGCTTAGGGCTGGGCAGAAGCCTTCCAATTTTGATGGTCATCGGTAATATTTAGTGGTTGAAATAGGCCACAACATTTGTGTTAAATAAAAGTCAAATTTTTCATTAAAACCGCGAATATTTTTAATCCCGGCGAAATCACAACTAGACGAACAGATCAACTCTGACCGTTACGTAGATGCCGATAGTAAATATATCGGATGTTTATAGCGAAATATATACAATGTATATATAAGAGGGAGGGATATGATAGCTAGAATGCTTATATCTCAATATTGGCTGTACCGATTTCGTCAAATTTTGTCAATTCAGAATGCCCTCTTAACATGAAAGTATAAAATCTAAAAAAATCGCATAAAAAATGCCTATAATGATGTTAATATAGATTTTGCAGTATTTTGTGACATTTTTTTTTTTTATTTTTTCATATTTTTTATCGCATGCGATTTTTTCAATTTGACCCTCACGAAAAAGGGTAGGGTTAGGCTCAGAATGGCTAGGCCTATTGTTTTCAAAGACGTCCGCAATATATTTAGGGGTTGAAATGGACCAACAACTAGAAATGTTCCTGATTTTGCAGCCGTTTTAAAGTTAACAAATTGAATTCAAAGGAAATCTCGCATGAACTTCGAGTTTAGGATAGCGGGTAGAATGGACCACTACTTTTGTGTGTAAAAAAACCAAAATTTCTTACAACTTCTGGCTTTTTTTGGTGATACAGATGGGCCTCTTGCTATTGGAGTTGATCGCAAAATATTTAGGGGTTCAAATGAACCAAAAACAGAAAAAATTTCCTGCTCACACAATTAAAGAGAGTTAAGAACAGGGAAGAATTCTAGCATTTTGGATAACCATTGGTATATGTAGCTGTAAAATGGACCACAACAACTAACAGCACGATTGAGTGCGTAAATATTGGGCAAATGTCCCTGGTCAAACCGCTAAGGGTAATATCTGGGCAGTGCTACATGACATTATCTCAAAAGCGAAATATTCCAAAATGGATTCGGACATAAGGGGGCTTCTAACATATTGTAGTGTTGTAGGGTATCACATGGTCGGCCCCGCACGACTATAGCCTAATGTATTATATATATATTATTAAAAAACTTAACAAAAATCTATAAAATAAATAACGATTCATCTCAATAAAAAATATAAAATTCAGTTAGTAATAAAAAAAATTAAATTACATAAAAATAAACAATGAAAAATAAATTTGTACCCAATATGGAAAAAATCCGCCCAAACCACAAAATTTATCTTTTTTCCGCCCAAATTTGGACGGAAACGCCCAAAACGGCAACACTGCTCGTAACGGAGGACGAACCATTTACACCAGAAATGGTTGCAAGACTGGAGCGAGACGATAACTTCAATCTATTCAGACACAGGGTCAATGAGGGATTGAACTGGGTAAGAATTTCCTTCGTGAACAATATTTATCATGGCGGTACCGAGAAGGACTCGCGAATTATGCGATGTGTGAAACACTTGACGGTTTTCTAAAGTCGGATAAGTACCAGTGGATGTAGAGGCAACAATATCTAAATTAGAATTGGAAGCAGTTCTTGGAACTCGGACTGTAGACGTCACATTTGAAGAGGAGCTATTTTTAGGTGCCGTGCATAAGCGTATGATGTTTTTCATGACATACATAGCAGCTATGTGCACTGGGACAGTTACTTACCGAATGACCTCTTGACAAACAATTGAAACACAAGCCATACTTTTTTACAATAGTAATTTTTTGATCGAAATACATCTTATTGAAACGATAGAGAAAGTAGAGCGCATGATTTTCATTAGGGCATACAACACAACGATGTTTTGAATAAGATTTTACTGTATCAGAGGAAGTTTTCGCCAAATGTACCTTAACGTTACGTTTGTTTGGGGATTTTGATGAATCTATACCTTTTATGTCCCGCAAACAGGCAAGCGTCTTAATCCTCTCCGTAAGGAACGAATCAAGCTGATCCCATGACGATAAGGAAGACATATCTGTTAGACTCTGTTCTCAGAGTGTCGCCGTAAGTTTTAGCAGACGCTGAATACAAAATAAAAACTAAAATAGGATCCCAATGATCCGTTTATGCCTCTTTGTAAAGCCTTAAGACCTGAACACGTTTCATTAGCTAACGGTGGAAGATCGAACAGAATTTTTAAATGTCAATTGACTAGAATTCTTTTGTTGTCATAAGCATCCCTGAGAGCTTTGATAGTAGGATTGATAGTACCTGACTGTGAAGTATTCTACCTATTGCATGACTGCGCCACTAGCACGAATTTCAGCTGGGGTGGAAGGAGGTGTCTTCGCAGACCGTTGTTTCTTTAACATTTCAGTCATTTCCGACAAAAATTCAACATAGTTTTCCCTGGTGGACTGACATTTTTCATAAGCAGAAGCAATTCCGTCTGAGGTAGTACCCTTATGGTTATCAAATAATCGAGATACTTTTAATAAATACCCTTGACCTTGTACCACAAGTCCTGAAGTTCAGTGTTTCGAGTTTCTAAATTTAAAACCGTTCGAGTTTCCGTTTAATCAATTTAAAAGCAACGGCAAATTTTTTCAACATTATGTGATGCTTAATTAAATTGAGATAGTGGAGTGAACGACATGGCTTCAGAATTCGATTTCAACAAATACTAATCAAATATTCAGCTAAAATGAAGCAAAATGACGCAGTCTTATTAAAGAAACCCAAAAATAAACGGCGCAAATTTTTAGAATCACAAAGGAAAACTAATATATATATATATAGATATATATATATATATATATATATATATATATATATATATATATATATATATATATATATATATATATATATATATATATATATATATATATATATATATATATATATATATATATATATATATATATATATATATATATATATATATATATATATATATATATATATAGGGCATACAACACAACGATGTTTTGAATAAGATTTTACTGTATCAGAGGAAGTTTTCGCCAAATGTACCTTAACGTTACGTTTGTTTGGGGATTTTGATGAATCTATACCTTTTATGTCCCGCAAACAGGCAAGCGTCTTAATCCTCTCCGTAAGGAACGAATCAAGCTGATCCCATGACGATAAGGAAGACATATCTGTTAGACTCTGTTCTCAGAGTGTCGCCGTAAGTTTTAGCAGACGCTGAATACAAAATAAAAACTAAAATAGGATCCCAATGATCCGTTTATGCCTCTTTGTAAAGCCTTAAGACCTGAACACGTTTCATTAGCTAACGGTGGAAGATCGAACAGAATTTTTAAATGTCAATTGACTAGAATTCTTTCGTTGTCATAAGCATCCCTGAGAGCTTTGATAGTAGGATTGATAGTACCTGACTGTGAAGTATTCTACCTATTGCATGACTGCGCCACTAGCACGAATTTCAGCTGGGGTGGAAGGAGGTGTCTTCGCAGACCGTTGTTTCTTTAACATTTCAGTCATTTCCGACAAAAATTCAACATAGTTTTCCCTGGTGGACTGACATTTTTCATAAGCAGAAGCAATTCCGTCTGAGGTAGTACCCTTATGGTTATCAAATAATCGAGATACTTTTAATAAATACCCTTGACCTTGTACCACAAGTCCTGAAGTTCAGTGTTTCGAGTTTCTAAATTTAAAACCGTTCGAGTTTCCGTTTAATCAATTTAAAAGCAACGGCAAATTTTTTCAACATTATCTGATGCTTAATTAAATTGAGATAGTGGAGTGAACGACATGGCTTCAGAATTCGATTTCAACAAATACTAATCAAATATTCAGCTAAAATGAAGCAAAATGACGCAGTCTTATTAAAGAAACCCAAAAATAAACGGCGCAAATTTTTAGAATCACAAAGGAAAACTAATAATATATATATATATATATATATATATATATATATATATATATATATATATATATATATATATATATATATATATATATATATATATATATATATATATATATATATATATATATATATATATATAGGGCATACAACACAACGATGTTTTGAATAAGATTTTACTGTATCAGAGGAAGTTTTCGCCAAATGTACCTTAACGTTACGTTTGTTTGGGGATTTTGATGAATCTATACCTTTTATGTCCCGCAAACAGGCAAGCGTCTTAATCCTCTCCGTAAGGAACGAATCAAGCTGATCCCATGACGATAAGGAAGACATATCTGTTAGACTCTGTTCTCAGAGTGTCGCCGTAAGTTTTAGCAGACGCTGAATACAAAATAAAAACTAAAATAGGATCCCAATGATCCGTTTATGCCTCTTTGTAAAGCCTTAAGACCTGAACACGTTTCATTAGCTAACGGTGGAAGATCGAACAGAATTTTTAAATGTCAATTGACTAGAATTCTTTTGTTGTCATAAGCATCCCTGAGAGCTTTGATAGTAGGATTGATAGTACCTGACTGTGAAGTATTCTACCTATTGCATGACTGCGCCACTAGCACGAATTTCAGCTGGGGTGGAAGGAGGTGTCTTCGCAGACCGTTGTTTCTTTAACATTTCAGTCATTTCCGACAAAAATTCAACATAGTTTTCCCTGGTGGACTGACATTTTTCATAAGCAGAAGCAATTCCGTCTGAGGTAGTACCCTTATGGTTATCAAATAATCGAGATACTTTTAATAAATACCCTTGACCTTGTACCACAAGTCCTGAAGTTCAGTGTTTCGAGTTTCTAAATTTAAAACCGTTCGAGTTTCCGTTTAATCAATTTAAAAGCAACGGCAAATTTTTTCAACATTATCTGATGCTTAATTAAATTGAGATAGTGGAGTGAACGACATGGCTTCAGAATTCGATTTCAACAAATACTAATCAAATATTCAGCTAAAATGAAGCAAAATGACGCAGTCTTATTAAAGAAACCCAAAAATAAACGGCGCAAATTTTTAGAATCACAAAGGAAAACTAATAATATATATATATATATATATATATATATATATATATATATATATATATATATATATATATATATATATATATATATATATATATATATATATAGGGCATACAACACAACGATGTTTTGAATAAGATTTTACTGTATCAGAGGAAGTTTTCGCCAAATGTACCTTAACGTTACGTTTGTTTGGGGATTTTGATGAATCTATACCTTTTATGTCCCGCAAACAGGCAAGCGTCTTAATCCTCTCCGTAAGGAACGAATCAAGCTGATCCCATGACGATAAGGAAGACATATCTGTTAGACTCTGTTCTCAGAGTGTCGCCGTAAGTTTTAGCAGACGCTGAATACAAAATAAAAACTAAAATAGGATCCCAATGATCCGTTTATGCCTCTTTGTAAAGCCTTAAGACCTGAACACGTTTCATTAGCTAACGGTGGAAGATCGAACAGAATTTTTAAATGTCAATTGACTAGAATTCTTTTGTTGTCATAAGCATCCCTGAGAGCTTTGATAGTAGGATTGATAGTACCTGACTGTGAAGTATTCTACCTATTGCATGACTGCGCCACTAGCACGAATTTCAGCTGGGGTGGAAGGAGGTGTCTTCGCAGACCGTTGTTTCTTTAACATTTCAGACATTTCCGACAAAATTCAACATAGTTTTCCCTGGTGGACTGACATTTTTCATAAGCAGAAGCAATTCCGTCTGAGGTAGTACCCTTATGGTTATCAAATAATCGAGATACTTTTAATAAATACCCTTGACCTTGTACCACAAGTCCTGAAGTTCAGTGTTTCGAGTTTCTAAATTTAAAACCGTTCGAGTTTCCGTTTAATCAATTTAAAAGCAACGGCAAATTTTTTCAACATTATCTGATGCTTAATTAAATTGAGATAGTGGAGTGAACGACATGGCTTCAGAATTCGATTTCAACAAATACTAATCAAATATTCAGCTAAAATGAAGCAAAATGACGCAGTCTTATTAAAGAAACCCAAAAATAAACGGCGCAAATTTTTAGAATCACAAAGGAAAACTAATAATATATATATATATATATATATATATATATATATATATATATATATATATATATATATATATATATATATATATATATATATATATATATATATATATATATATATTTTTTTTTTTTTTTTTATTAGTTTTCCTTTGTGATTCTAAAAATTTGCGCCGTTTATTTTTGGGTTTCTTTAATAAGACTGCGTCATTTTGCTTCATTTTAGCTGAATATTTGATTAGTATTTGTTGAAATCGAATTCTGAAGCCATGTCGTTCACTCCACTATCTCAATTTAATTAAGCATCAGATAATGTTGAAAAAATTTGCCGTTGCTTTTAAATTGATTAAACAGAAACTCGAACGGTTTTAAATTTAGAAACTCGAAACACCGAACTTCAGGACTTGTGGTACAAGGTCAAGGGTATTTATTAAAAGTATCTCGATTATTTGATAACCATAAGGGTACTACCTCAGACGGAATTGCTTCTGCTTATGAAAAATGTCAGTCCACCAGGGAAAACTATGTTGAATTTTTGTCGGAAATTACTGAAATGTTAAAGAAACAACGGTCTGCGAAGACACCTCCTTCCACCCCAGCTGAAATTCGTGCTAGTGGCGCAGTCATGCAATAGGTAGAATACTTCACAGTCAGGTACTATCAATCCTACTATCAAAGCTCTCAGGGATGCTTATGACAACAAAAGAATTCTAGTCAATTGACATTTAAAAATTCTGTTCGATCTTCCACCGTTAGCTAATGAAACGTGTTCAGGTCTTAAGGCTTTACAAAGAGGCATAAACGGATCATTGGGATCCTATTTTAGTTTTTATTTTGTATTCAGCGTCTGCTAAAACTTACGGCGACACTCTGAGAACAGAGTCTAACAGATATGTCTTCCTTATCGTCATGGGATCAGCTTGATTCGTTCCTTACGGAGAGGATTAAGACGCTTGCCTGTTTGCGGGACATAAAAGGTATAGATTCATCAAAATCCCCAAACAAACGTAACGTTAAGGTACATTTGGCGAAAACTTCCTCTGATACAGTAAAATCTTATTCAAAACATCGTTGTGTTGTATGCCCTAATGAAAATCATGCGCTCTACTTTCTCTATCGTTTCAATAAGATGTATTTCGATCAAAAAATTGCTATTGTAAAAAAGTATGGCTTGTGTTTCAATTGTTTGTCAAGAGGTCATTCGGTAAGTAACTGTCCCAGTGCACATAGCTGCTATGTATGTCATGAAAAACATCATACGCTTATGCACGGCACCTAAAAATAGCTCCTCTTCAAATGTGACGTCTACAGTCCGAGTTCCAAGAACTGCTTCCAATTCTAATTTAGATATTGTTGCCTCTACATCCACTGGTACTTATCCGACTTTAGAAAACCGTCAAGTGTTTCACACATCGCATAATTCGCGAGTCCTTCTCGGTACCGCCATGATAAATATTGTTCACGAAGGAAATTCTTACCCAGTTCAATCCCTCATTGACCCTGTGTCTGAATAGATTGAAGTTATCGTCTCGCTCCAGTCTTGCAACCATTTCTGGTGTAAATGGTTCGTCCTCCGTTACGAGCAGTGTTGCCGTTTTGGGCGTTTCCGTCCAAATTTGGGCGGAAAAAAGATAAATTTTGTGGTTTGGGCGGATTTTTTCCATATTGGGTACAAATTTATTTTTCATTGTTTATTTTTATGTAATTTAATTTTTTTTATTACTAACTGAATTTTATATTTTTTTTTATTGAGATGAATCGTTATTTATTTTATAGATTTTTGTTAAGTTTTTTAATAATATATATATAATACATTAGGCTATAGTCGTGCGGGGCCGACCATGTGATACCCTACAACACTACAATATGTTAGAAGCCCCCTTATGTCCGAATCCATTTTGGAATATTTCGCTTTTAAGATAATGTCATGGAGCACTGCCCAGATATTACCCTTAGCGGTTTGACCAGGGACATTTGCCCAATATTTACGCACTCAATCGTGCTGTTAGTTGTTGTGGTCCATTTTACAGCTACATATACCAATGGTTATCCAAAATGCTAGAATTCTTCCCTGTTCTTAACTCTCTTTAATTGTGTGAGCAGGAAATTTTTTCTGTTTTTGGTTCATTTGAACCCCTAAATATTTTGCGATCAACTCCAATAGCAAGAGGCCCATCTGTATCACCAAAAAAAGCCAGAAGTTGTAAGAAATTTTGGTTTTTTTACACACAAAAGTAGTGGTCCATTCTACCCGCTATCCTAAACTCGAAGTTCATGCGAGATTTCCTTTGAATTCAATTTGTTAACTTTAAAACGGCTGCAAAATCAGGAACATTTCTAGTTGTTGGTCCATTTCAACCCCTAAATATATTGCGGACGTCTTTGAAAACAATAGGCCTAGCCATTCTGAGCCTAACCCTACCCTTTTTCGTGAGGGTCAAATTGAAAAAATCGCATGCGATAAAAAATATGAAAAAATAAAAAAAAAAATGTCACAAAATACTGCAAAATCTATATTAACATCATTATAGGCATTTTTTATGCGATTTTTTTAGATTTTATACTTTTATGTTAAGAGGGCATTCTGAATTGACAAAATTTGACGAAATCGGTACAGCCAATATTGAGATATAAGCATTCTAGCTATCATATCCCTCCCTCTTATATATACATTGTATATATTTCGCTATAAACATCCGATATATTTACTATCGGCATCTACGTAACGGTCAGAGTTGATCTGTTCGTCTAGTTGTGATTTCGCCGGGATTAAAAATATTCGCGGTTTTAATGAAAAATTTGACTTTTATTTAACACAAATGTTGTGGCCTATTTCAACCACTAAATATTACCGATGACCATCAAAATTGGAAGGCTTCTGCCCAGCCCTAAGCTGTAGCCCCATGCTAACTTTCGTGTCGATTGGTCTATTATTGCCACCTGTAGAGCAACTGCAAAATCAGGAATTTTTTTAGTTTTTGGTCCATTTCAACCCCTAAATATTACGCAATCATCTCCCAAATAAATAATGGTTCTATTCTGACCCGAGCCCCACCTCCCCCCCCAATTTCGTGAAGATCGGACCATAATTCCGACCTTGAGAAAATAAAAATTTGATTGTTGTTTTACTTCAAGTTTATTTATATATATATATATATATATATATATATATATATATATATATATATATATATATATATATATATATATATATATATATATATATATATATATATATGTATATATACATAAACTTGAAGCATATATATACTAAACTAAAACCGTTCGAGTTTCTGTTTAATCAATTTAAAAGCAACGGCAAATTTTTTCAACATTATCTGATGCTTAATTAAATTGAGATAGTGGAGTGAACGACATGGCTTCAGAATTCGATTTCAACAAATACTAATCAAATATTCAGCTAAAATGAAGCAAAATGACGCAGTCTTATTAAAGAAACCCAAAAATAAACGGCGCAAATTTTTAGAATCACAAAGGAAAACTAATAATATAAATATATATATATATATATATATATATATATATATATATATATATATATTGTTCACGGATAAGTGAACATGTTTTTATAATAAAAGAGAATAGCGGGGCTACCTAGTGTAGATGAGAGGGATTTGTTAAACTGGGATCTTCTTAATACAGTCCACATTAAATAAGATAAGAAAATGTGGTGAGCAGACCTTCGAGTTAGAAATAAATAATACAGAATTTTCAATGGCTGCATGTGTTATGGTGGAGTTAGATTATGGGATGTAAAATTTACTCAGACTGATAAGGAAGTGCAGCATGTTTGCTTGCCACATGTGACATAGCTATGCGTGTGTATGACCTCCCCCTAAGGTTTATGGTGGCATGGTGCATGCATGTGTAGGGTTGGTATCTATCTCTCTCTCTCTCATTTACACTTAATTATAATTTAGGTTAAGTCATATTATCACAACTAGTTCTTAAGCAATGTTTTTAATAAATAAATTCAGTGTCTTACAAACGCTCAAACGGAAAAGACGTTTGGTCTTTTAATTGATCCCGGTTTACATATATATATATATATCCAAATAATAATCAAAATATATTTAAATTGGCGATATTTATCAAAAATATTGAAAAAATAAGAAAAATTGATAAATGGTCGGTGTATTCCGAGTATAGGTTGCACGTATTTTCGACTGACAAATACTGATATATAACGAGTACTGTTAAATGTCTTTAAAATAAGCAAAACTTTTAAGATAAATTACTAAAATATCTATATGTTTCTCGTAAAGGAGCACAATGAAAAGTACATATAATACCGAATGTAGGGTGACAAATATTAAAAAAGTCCAAAAACACTTTTTATGATCAATTACCAAAAACAAATTAAAAATTATTTTTCAAAATTTTATTTCTTATACTCAACATTTTTCCACTTGAACCCACTGTGCAGTGGTGAATAACGAATTCCGCACACATAAAATTCTATGTCCATTCAGCAATGTCCGTCCGTCTGAGGAAATCACTATAACCTCCGAACAAAATGAAGTAAGTTGATACAATTTTACTCAAATGTATGTTATGTCTGCAGGACTTTTGGTATTGAAAATAGTGTAGCGCCCATATAACGGTACCCTCGATATTCGCTATTTTGTTAACATTAGCGACATTATTTACCGGAATTGTTTCAAATTTCGCTTTTGAAGGTCGTAATGGATACAACAGAATATGACAGGAAATTGTTTGTGTAGGTCCACGTTTTATAACCTCCATAGTACCTCCCTGTATTCGGTATTTTGAGGATTTTAGCTACATAATAAACAGATTGTTTAATCTTATGGCAAAAGTTGCCTATACAGGTTCACCTCGTCTTATACACCCTAAAATATGGCTTCATTCGGTACTTTCAACATTTTAACAGAATTTATAACGGATTTTATTTTTTTGAAAATTATCAAATTTGTACCATATGGTGGAGAGTATTCAAAGTTTGGCACTTGTTTTTTATTTAATTGCCAAAATCGATACAATTGATGGATGATGCAGTTTTTTACTTGTTATTTTTCTTTTTTTTTCTCATTTACATTTTTGGTTATTTTATGATTGCGTGGTTATTGTATGTTTAGCTGGTAGTTTTAATTTAAGTAGGTAGATTTTTTTCGTTCACAAGTCTATACTTTCCTTTAACAAAATCGTCAACCAAATTAAACTGCATGTCAGATGAACGAAAATACAAGAAATAAAATTGAAGCAAATCAGCGAAAGAAGAAAAGTAAACGAAGCCGGTCTCTCACTTTCGATTTAAGTCGCACTTTAATTTCGTCGCCATTGCCAAAACTCAACAAAAATGAGAGTGCTGCTATATCAAATTGGGATCTATATTGTTCATAAACAAACACTAAACCCAGCGCTAGTGTTGGGCTAGATTAAGACAAAATGACCCCCAAACAAATGCTCAGGCAAATCTACCAATGCATCCTGTAAATTAGTGAAAAAAACTTGGCCAAGGCCAAAAATTATCTTAAAGGTTTGGTGCGTGGGTGGGAAATGGAGAAAATATACGGAGTCATAAACAGGCTTAGTGACGCTGTGTCCAAAATGTCCATTGCTGGTCAAAATGCAACCCATAATTCTACAGCTTCCACAATGATAAACCAAACATTACATCCAGATAACGACATCATTCGGCTACTTTGCGAATCTTTGCCAAACTTCCATGGATATTTGTTTCTTTCATAAGATTTGCTAATGATGTCGATTACACTTCTCACCCAATTTTCTAGAGCTGCTGACACAGTTCTTAAAATTGTTGCATATTTCGAACAAATCGACGAATCTACATTCACTGTGTTCAATCTGGAGATTCGCAATTCAGAGATTAAGGAATTGTAGGACAAAGTATTGTGCACCTATGATGAGTGCAAAATCTACTTCCAGACGCCAAAGGCTGCACAGTCTGATGGCTTTTATGTCATTGAGAACAAATATAGTGTAGCTTGCATTGCATACCTTCAGTGTTTATCCACCATCAACAGGCATCTTGATCGCCTAAAATATCATTCAAATGAAAGCTGCTCTCCTATTAAAGGTCCTCAGTTATCACCACTTCCTGAAAATTCTATTACTGCAGCTGATAATTCTAATGTGACACAATCTCTAGGATTTCCGTCTAGGGAATCTATTTTGCCGGTGTCTGTGCAGAACACTACTCCACCCGTTCATGGTTCCTTTGAATCTTCTTCCAATAAAAGTTGCTCCAATTCAGCTATTGGCCAACTTTTCGGGACCTATTAACTACCCTGTTTGTAAATAGTACACGACTTTCAAAAATAGAATGTCTCTGTCATCTTAAACAGAATTTTACCGGTGAGGCTCGCGAATTTGTTTGCATATTTCAACTCACGAATAGTAGTTTCCACTTAGCGTGGAAATCTTTTTCGGATGCGCATAAGCGATTGTCACATAAAAACCTCTTCGATATTACTCTTTTAAACTTTGAGACTTGTTCGAGATTAAAAACTATCCAATGTGGCATAAATTGTTGTCTTAATGCAATGGCCGTCTATGACGTCGCCACTGATCAGTGGGATCAAATAATTGTATTTATTTGTTTGCGGCGGCTGCCAAAATTAACTTTAACCCTGTGGGAGCAAAGTTCCAAAAAAGAGTCGTTGTTACCTTCTTCTTACCTAGATGCTTTCCTTACAGAAAGAATACAAACTTTGCAATGTATTAAACATATACGTAGAAATCCGCCCGCAAGGATTGTTAATCCTCCAAGACCTGCAAAGAAATCGTTGTCATCAAAGAGTGTTCCACCTTGTTGCTCCTCCAGTAGATCGTTCGCATCTAAGCATGTTTCTACATCTAGTTCCACCAATAAAAAGTCTTTTGTACATATGCTTGAATGTGTTACTCCTTTACACGGTAAAAAACACTTATTGCTCCATTATAAAACTTTCGTTTGTGGACAAATTCTTGATGGTGAAAAACAATGACCGCTCTATAAAGTGTCTCTCACTTGGCCATGTAGTTAAAAATTTTCACAGTACAAATAGTTGCAGATCTTGCAAACAAAGGCATCACAGCCTTCTCCAACGGTTACAAAATTGTAAAGTTATTGCAGCATCATGCTTGAAATCTTCCCTGTTTTGAAAGTCAGTCCAAAAT
Source organism: Musca domestica (assembly GCF_030504385.1). Classification (NCBI taxonomy): domain Eukaryota; kingdom Metazoa; phylum Arthropoda; class Insecta; order Diptera; family Muscidae; genus Musca; species Musca domestica. Next base: position 1,006,956 of record NW_026712439.1, read on the forward strand.
TTCGTTTTGAATTCTAAGAAATTTCCTCCGGCTTTTACCAAAGTCAAAAGTCGAGGTTCTACCACTCCGGGTTTTACGAGAATAAAAAGTCGAGGTCCTAAGAATTCTAAAACGCACCCACCCTCTGCTAAAAATGATTATAACACTTCGCCTCCCAACACCATTGAAGATAATGTGCTTCTGGGAACTGCAGTTGTCAACATAGTACATAACGGCAAATCGTACACTGCGCTAGCAATTGTAGATCCTTCTTCTAAGGCATCAATTGTCAGTAAAAAACTTAAAGATAAACTTCTTAATTTTACTTGCTATAAAACTGTTGCACCAAGAGAAGTTTGTTCTCTTAAGTTGTCTCTCCCTAAAAATGCATCTAGAATTGTGGAAACAAACCGTTAATTTTGTCTAAAGTCAATTGGACGTTATTCTCGTCACCATCTTTTTGTAATTTAAAGACTCGAATTCCTATTCTTGAATTAGCGGATTCATTCGATGACAGCTCAATAGACTTGTTAATTGGCGCTGACCTATATCCTAAGATACTCGAACCTGAGTCGCCCAAAATTGCTTTTAACTCATGGCTAGTTTAAAAATCTATTTTCGGGGACATTCTCACCGACTCATAATCTCGCATAAACAATGACGAAATAAGAAAACATTACTTTAAAATAAAATTAAAATTAGTTGCTATAGTTCAATACGTTCCACGACCTTTTTCCAATCCCCGTCAATCACGGATGCTGATTGGCACTGACATCTCCTCTACAACTCCCTTGGCGTAATGAGCGGATCGGCGCTGGGCATTAGTTGTTGTCGGTTTGCTCTCATTGGAAGTAGTTTTAACAAAGAGATACAAGGGATTCTCTGTGTTCACTTGTTTTTATTTGTATATGTGTTGTAGATAGACATGATATCCTCAGCGATCACTTAAAACTTCTGCGTTCTACTAGAAACGAGTGAAAAGAAGCACCAATAAACCATGGATTTATGCTGAATTAATACTAATTACATATCTGTGTTTTATTTCTTATATTTGTCTTTCTCTTTCCCTTACACCACACATCATCCCACATAAAAACTATGAGGAGTTTTGTTTTTCCAGTCGCTGTACGAAGCTATTCTCCCCACTCCCCTGAGTTAAACAGGTCAGATTCAGAGATTACATTGTATTGGATCAATTGCAAACTCTCAACACTGACGACGTTCGTTGCCATTCGTGAAGATAACGTGACGGATTTACTCAATTAATGAGGGCTAAGGGAAGGGTCATGAAAAACCATGTGATATTTCAGATTCGTCTTCAATTCAGCAGAATATTTTTTTCAACATAATTTCCCTACCCATGCTGCGATCCGGTCGATTGATTTCAATATCATTGAAATCAACTATACTGGCAGCCAACGCCCATAGAGACGAGTTCATATCACTAACGGCAAAAGAAATGTACAGATGCGTACATACCAAAAAAGACATTTTCATTTGTGATAACCACTCGAAGTTTAGCAAGGGCGATCGATCACATGAATGCAAAATGAATTTCCTATTGAATAAATCGTCAGGAGCTTGTGACTTGGAGTCAACCATCCATCACCAAACTTGAAGACAAATGGCACAAAAGAATCAATGGATGTTTACTCTAGCCAATTTCACAGAATTGTCCTTTGTTTGTGGTACAAATTAGGAATTAGGCCAGATTGTATCTTAAAGGACAACACCTTTACAATATACGGTCATTACGAAAATAAAATAATAATGCACACTTCATATCTGAGACTTAATCCACTGCATTCCATAATCTCATCCATTCGCTCGTTTAGCTCAACACAACATTAAACAGCACCTACGAAACACAAGCAGCTAAGATCGGAAGACTTCCACAACCAATATAATCGAGAGCCATTACCACGCATACCATCAGCAATCTAGCTCTTTGTGTTGGAATTGGAGTACCCAAATACAATGTTGCGTGTGACCCATGAAAATATTTTTTTATTTTAATTTCTAACAAGTAAAAAAAGCTGGAAATTCGGCCGGCCGAGCTTTGAATACACTCCACCATTTGGTACAAATTTTGCAATTTTCAAAAAAAAAAATAAATAAATAAATAAATAAAATCGGTTAAAATTTCTTTTAAAATCTTAAAAATACCGAATGTAGTCGTATATTAGGAACTATGCGACGACGTGTACCTGCATAGGCAACTTTTGTCATAAGCTATTACAATATTCAAAAGCGAAACTTGAAGAAAATCTGTTTATAATGTATCTAAATTCATCAAAATACCGAATACAGGGAGGTACCATGGGTATTATAAAACGTGTACCTACACAGACAATTTTCTGGCACATTACGAACTTCAAATAAAAAATTTGAAATAATTCCGGTAAATAATGTCGCTAAAATCATCAAAACACCGAATATCGGGGGTACCGCTATATAGGGGCTATACGAAGACGTGGATTTGCTCATACAAGGCTGTAGCATCCATTACAAACTTCAAATGCGAAATTTGAAACTAATACGGTAAATAATGTCGCTAAACTCACCAAAATACCGAATATCGGGGGGTACCGTTATATAGGGCCTGAACAACAATTTTCTGTCATAGTCTGTTGTATTCATTAGGAACTTCAAATACCAAATTTGAAATAGTTACGGTAAATAATGTCGCTAAAATGATCAAAATATCGAATATCGGGAGATACCGTACCGGCTTAGACTGTAGTATCCATTACGAACTGCAAATACCAATTCTAACACAATTCCGGTAAATAATGCCGCTAAAAGCATCAAACTACCACATATATGAAGGTACCATTATATGGGGGCTATACCAAAACGTGATACAAAAAGTCCTGCAGACATAATACACATTTGAGTTAATTTTTTATCAACTTATTTCATTTCGTTCGGAAGCTAGAGATATTTCCATAGACGGACAGAAGGATAGGCGGAGGGACGGACATTCCTATATAGAATAGAATATACATACTTTGTGGGGTCTGAAATGTATATTTCGAGGTGTTACAAACGGAACGACAAACTTAATTTACCCTCCATACTATGGTGGAGGGTATAAAAAAGAAAATATTGTGAATTCAACAAAAGTTTATTTCAGACTAAAAGATTTACAAAGACTAAATAATAATTTCAGAGAAAAAATGTATGCGTTGAAAAATGACAATTAATGAAAAGCTAATACAGGGCAATGCTAATATGACGGAAATAATTGCAAAATATTTTATGAGACCAAGTACTTCGAATATTTCAACACTTCCCCTCGAAGTGCACCGTATTACGATAGCTTAGTTAATCCAAGTTTGCGTATGCATTTCTGATGTTTTGCTGAAGGTAGTCCTTTTGTTAATACATCAGCAGCCATATCTTCAGTCCTCTTGTATTTCAATTTAATATGCACTTCATTTTGTTTTTGATGCATAAATTGATATCGAACGTCGATGTGTTTTGTGCGTGAGTGATATATCTTTATAAATATGTACTAGTGTAGTTTTTATACCAATTTCTGCTAAAATACGTCGAAGATAAAGTATCTCTTTTGCTGTGTCTGTTACAGAAAGTAATTCCGCTTCTATACTCGACAAAGCCATTTTTTTCTGTTTTCTGTCTTCCCAAGTAATTGCTCCCTCAGACATAATGAAAGCAAATCCAGAATATGATCGCCTATCTGTAAAATTCGATACCCAATCAGCATCTACAAATCCATAAAATGATACATCACTTTTTATGTACTTATGTCCTTGATCGATCGTTCCTTTAAGATATCGCAATATTCGTTTTGCTGCTTGGCAATGTCCGGTCTTGTATTTTCAGCCAAGTACATCAGAGCGCCAAATAAACTTTGATAGGTTATATTTTGCATTATTTCAAAATCAGGTTGTATGGGCTTCTCCAATTTGCTATTTAGTTCTAAAGGTGTATTCGCTGGTTTACAATTTTCCATGCCAAAACGTTTAAGAATAGATTGTATGCATTCTTTTTGCGTCATTACACTTTCCCCATGTTGAACATCTTGGTAGAATTCGATTCCAATATATACTTGCGTACGCGCTTCTAAATTCGAGACTGAACTGCTCTAACTCCAATTTGCATCGTCACAGCAAACCTGTTTTGGCTGGTGACGATGCTTATTTATTTGAATTCAGCATTGGAATTTACCGGTGGCTGCATATATGTGCATGTGTGTGTGTATATGATGTTGTCATTTATGCACCGGTAATGTAACAAACAACACTGTTGCGCAAAAAACCAGCATCTTTTATGAACATTTCTGGCCCCCGAATGACAAGTGTTTACATTCATTTTTTAAAATACAATATTATTCTTTATATTTTTGGCATATTTTTTATTGGACCTGCAAACACGTAACCCAGTTGGGTATCATAGGCCAGGACATCTCCAATTCCAGCCTCCTTGCACTCGTCTTTTCTTATGGCTGAGTAAACGTCAGCACCCAGTTCCACATCGACGGGATTGTTGCCTCGGGGATCAGGGTCGGCTAGGGCGCAATTTCTGAAACTTCTTGTGGGGTCCTCGAGGATCGGGTCCGAGTAAATGCGCCTGGGCAAATCTTCGATTATCAAGGCATTGACTCTAAGACTCCAGTGGCTGTTTGTGCGGCGGGGCGAAACTGTAAAGGTGGTAAATCGCTGCCCTTTGTAAATCCGCGATTGTAGGCCCAATCTACGGAAAGCCGCATACGATATTTTGGACATCGTCGCTGATTGGCTGATTAATGCCCTTAGCATGCTGTACCCCTCTATTTTGTCAGCCTTGATGCGCACCATAGCCGTTGGCACAAATACCAAATCCCACGCAAAGTTTGGTGTTGTTACAACTTCCACGTTTAGGGATACTTCCTCCAGCTAAGACGCCCCGTGTAGCAGCGTATGATGCCGATTGTTGCACCTCCTGCAACCAGTCAACGACGGACAGTCAGGGGCCAAATGACTTCTGGCAAGGCAATTTCTGCAGTACCCCCTACGCTCCACAGTCTCATAGCGCTGGAAGGGGGTCTGGTGGCGAAACCTCTCGCAAGCACTGAGGGCATGGTACTCCTGACACAACCCACAGGAATATTGCCAATAGCTGGGTCGTTCTTGGCGTTGGCGGGATCTTGCAGCGGAGCGGCTTCGTTGACGTCTTTCTGGCGATGTGGAACTGGGAAGGCGGTGGCTATGAGCCGGTCTGCTGGGAATGGGTTCGGTTGGGCGTCTGGGTCTGCTAGAACTTCTCGCTGTTGGACGTGCGGATTGGTTGGGACTGCGGCTGCGATCATCTAAACGGCAGTCTTGATTGGGCAAGTAGGCAGCCATATCTGAAAAAAACCAAAGGCGAGTTCTATGTTCTTTTTTAAGTAGGATTCCGGCTAGTCAGTCGGAAAACAATTTGACAATTTTTGTGATAGGTCTGCTTATGTTGATGTCCGTATGTCTACAACCCTCGTATTCTGATCGCTACCGAGATATGTTTTTGCAATTCGACCCAACTTCCATTCAATTGGAGCCAACCTATCGTCCTTTATGACTACTAAATCTCCTTCTTTGACATTCTCCTTTTCACGCTTCCATTTAGTTCTTCTGTGAAGTTCGTGGAGATATTCTAATTTCCACCTATTGCAAAAGTATTGTGAAATAACTTTGAGTCGTTTCCAACGATTTACTAGACTAAGATCTGTGTCGGAAATGTCGGGTTCAGCAGGAGTAAGAATTGATGTTCCAATTAAGAAATGACCAGGAGTTAACGGGGAAAGGTCATTTGGATCATCGCTACCAGTACTTAAGGGTCGCGAATTAAGGCAGGCTTCAATTCTTGCTAAGATAGTTGTAAATTCTTCAAATGTGAAATTCATTTTTGGAATACTTTTTCGCAAATGCATTTTGAACGATTTAACGCCGGCCTCCCACAAACCGCCCATGTGCGGAGCGCCAGGCGGGATAAATTTCCAAGTAAGATTTTGATTGAAATTGTGTTGGATTGTGCTACTTTGAATATTCTTCATGAAAGCTAATCGATCTCGCTTTAATAGATCGACCGCTCCCACAAAATTGGTTCCGTTGTCGGAAAATATACAAGACGGACAACCTCGCCGACTTATGAATCTGGAGAAAGCGGCGAGAAAGGCATAAGTAGATAAATCGCTAGTTGGTTCTAAATGTATAGCCTTGGTGGCGAAGCAGACGAACAGGCAAACATAGCCTTTCGTAATAAAGCAAGCCCTTCCTGAATAACTTTTAATATTAAAGGGTCCTGCAAAATCTACCCCAGTGTTTGTAAAGGGTCGAGACAGAAAAGTACGTTCGGGTAGCTGCGAAGCCATTATTTGAGTTTGGGTTTGTTTCTTGTGAATTAAGCAGATTCGACATTTTCGTATAGTTTGTTTAACCAGAGATTTGAGTCCAAATATCCAGAATTCGTATCTTAGCACTCGGGTCATCAATTGATTACCACCATGTAAAGTGATCTTATGAGTGAATTCGACCAACAATTTGCTAAGGGTAGTTCCGTGTGGTAGTATTATGGGATCACGTTCGCTATATGTAAGGGCTGGAGATTGAACTAATCTGCCATTAGCTAGAATAATACCCTTTGAGTCGAGAAACGGGTTTAACGTCAATAGAGGGCTAGATGGAGAAATTGGAGACTTTTTCATTAGTGAATTATATTCATCTGCATAAACGAATTTTTGTGTACGAATTATGCAAGATCGTTTTCCATCTTGGATTTCGGCTGCGGTAAGATCTATTGATGAGGAGCGAAGATTTTGCCGATTTTCGCCAGTATTTTTCCAAAATCGCAGAGCATAGGCGTATGATCGGTAGACTTTTGCCAATGATGAGAAATTTTTTAATGGATCATCTCTTTCTTGAAATATAGTCAGAACTTTTACAGCTTTAGCCTCTAAATTTGTGTCGTTTGGGATATCTTGCGATGGCCAACGATCTTTTGGCATTTTGAGCCATTGAGGTCCATGCCACCAGAGCTCATGAGTCGTTAGTTCAGTTGGAGAACATCCACGACTAGCAATGTCAGCTGGGTTGCTTTCAGAGTCAACATGTTTCCAGTTTTCTTGCCCAACATTATCAGATATTTCCGAGACTCTATTTCCCACAAAGGTGCTCCAATGACAAGGAGGCTTTTTTAACCAGGCCAAGACGATAGTAGAGTCTGTCCAAAAATGTGTTGAATATTTTGATATTTGTAGACAGTTTGTAATAGATTTTGCTAATTTGGAAAGTAATACTGCCCCACATAATTCGAGCCTTGGTATAGATATTTTTTTTGATTGGTGCTACACGAGTCTTTGCTGCTAATAAAAAGGTGTGTGTGGTATGGTCAGTTTTTTCAATCCGAACATATAGCGTGCCTCCATACGCGCTCTCCGATGCGTCACAAAATCCATGAATCTTAACAGAAGCATCTAGTGTAAACTGTATCCATCTTGGAACTCTGAGAGATTTAATATCATTGCTATTTTTGACAAAGTTTTGCCAATTTATATGGGTGATTGGTTTCAGTGTATCATCCCAATCGATTTTATCCAGCCAAATTTGTTGCATTATCAGTTTTGCTACGACCACTATTGGCGCTAGCCATCCGCATGGATCAAACAATTTGGCTATAGTTGATAAATCTTCTCGTTTTGTGTAAATGTTTTTGTTTTCCACGGTTGGAGGTGTAAAAGTGAAAAAATCACCTGATATATTCCATCGAATTCCCAACGTTTTCGTGGACGCATCTTCGGAGATATCCAACCAGTTAAGAGGCAATAAATTTTCTTGTGGAATATCTTTTATTATTGTATGATAATTTGAGGCCCATTTCATAAGTTGAAATCCAGCGGATTCGAGCGCTGCTACTAAGTCCTTCCGAGCTTTTATAGTCTCCTCAATTGTGTGTCCACCCGCAAGTACATCATCCATATAAAGATTTTGTCTTATAATTCTTGCAGCTCTTGGATACGAATCTTGAACATCATCTGCCAATTTCATAAGAGTTCTCAGTGCCAGAAACGGTGCGCAATTTACTCCAAATGTTACAGTTAGTAATTCATAGTCTTCAACTGGGTCTGTTGGCGATTTTCTAAACAGAATTCTTTGATATTTTGTTTGAGTTGAATCCAACAGTATTTGCCTATACATTTTAGTAATATCGGCGTTAAAAGCATACTTAAAAAATCTCCATTTTAGAATTTGTAGTACCAAATCTTGTTGTAAAATGGGTCCCGGAAACAATGTGTCATTGAGACTTGTTTTGTTTGATGATGGGCAAGAAGCATTGAAGACGACTCTTAACTTTGTCGTGATTCGATCTGGCTTAATTACTGCATGATGTGGTAGATAATAATTGGGCATTTCGTCTCTTTCATCCGGATTGATCCTCCGCATATGACCAAGTTCTAAATATTCAAGTATTGAGGCACCATATTGTTCTTTTATCTCGGGCGTTTTCATAAGTTTTTTCTCCATTCTGTAGAATTGAGCTAAGGCGATGTTTCGGGAATTTCCTATTCTTCGCATTTTTTGAATGGGAGAGTCACCACATATCTTCCATCCTTGTTTCGTATTGTTGTTTCAGTAAAATTTTGTTCACAAAATTGGTCTTCTTCTGACCGTAAAACTTTTTTAGGGGTCTCTTCCACCTCCCAAAATCGTGTAAGTACTTTCTCTATTGATGTTGTATTTAGAAGTGATATTTGTTTTCGTTGAAGAGTGCTTCCCAGTATGGGTCCTCCGACTATCCATCCAAATTTGGTTTTTTGAGTTAAGTGTGAATATTAATGGTCCTATGTCCATTCCAATAAGTAAATCAATGGGTTGACTAACGTAAAATTTTGGGTCAGCCAGTTCTAATGCTGTTACATCTCGAAGTTGTGATTCATCTAAGTTTTGTGGTGGTAGATTTGAAGGTAAATTCTTTAAAACTGGAGCCCATACTTCCAGTTTAAAGCTAGGGTCGTATTTGGATCTCATAGTAAACAAGCAAGATTTCGTAGATGTTTCGGCAACAAATTGACTAAGTCCGGTGATATGAACTAGATTGTTCCTTGTGGGTAATTTCAAGAGGTTTTTCATCTTCTCAGAAATAAAAGTGGATTGTGATCCTGAGTCTATTAGAGCTCGGGCATCGTAAAGTTGTCCTTTTGTTTCAATTTGTACTATTGCTGTGAAAAGTAGAGTTCCTCCAGATTGTTGCTCACTAATTCGCTCATCTTGGAGGGTCAAAGTGGTAATAGTAGTTGGTTCTAGGTTGGTAGTGGACTGTATGTGATTTGAAAGAGCAACAGCACTGGTACTAGGTTGTGCTTCCACTCGAGCTAGGTATGTGTTTGTGGTTTGGGTTTCCGACCCCTTGTGTAACAAAGTATTATGTCTCATAGTACAGATACGACAACCAAAGCGACTTTTGCAATCTTTTACTCCGTGGTTTGAAGACAAGCAGTTGTAGCATAAGTGTGACGTTTTCACAGTGTGAATTCTGTCATTTACACTCTTTTTTAAAAATTCGCTGCAATCCCTGATAAAATGATTTGATTTGCAGACTTGACATGTTTGAGTATTTTGTGATTTATTTTGTTGAGGTTGTGCTAAGTTGTTTCTTCCTCCAAAATTGGTTGTATTTTTTGCGACATTTGTTTAAAATGTTTTCAAAAATCTAGGTTTATTGATGTTATTTTGCTTCTGTTGAGCAAATTTTGATGTTGAGGGTTTTATATTTCCAACTGATTCCAAAGTTTTGAATTTGTTTGTTAAGAAAGCGTCAAACTGTCCCCATTTTGGAATTTGTTTACAATCGCTTAATGAGTTCTCGAATTCTTCTAAAAAGCCTCTAGGTAATTTTGTTGAACAAATGTATATTAAAATCGGATCCCATCCTTTAACATCGACGTCAAGCATCCCCAGTGTCTGAATGCTGCTATTAACAGTGCGTTGTAGTTTTTGAATAGTGTGACTTGAGTCTGTAGAAACACCAGGTAGATTAAAAAGTGTTTTAATTTCTTCATTAATTTGCATCCTTTTGTTTTCATAACGATCCGTAAGATTTTTCCACGCTAGTGCAAATCCATCATTAGTTAGTGGAACATGCGTTATAATTTCTCGTGCTTCTCCTGCTGTCTTTTGAGTCAAATGGAATAACTTTTCGACATTACTTAATTTTGAATTGTTTATGTAAATTGCCGAAAATAAATCTCTGAAAGTCGGCCATTCTCGATAACCCCCTTTAAAAGTGTCTGTGTCGCATGGCGGCAGCCGTGATATTGGCGTAAAATCCACGTCTTTTCCTTGCTGTGACATCTCTGAATCTCTTTTCATTTTCTCCTGTGCTTTTTCATCCAAAATATTTTGAATTTGTCCATTTATTGAACTCAGCGCCTGTTTATATGATCCCATGGTATCCATATAATGTTTCCTCAGTTTATTTTTGTCGATGGTTTTTCCTCCTTCCTCTGGAACATAATCACGGCAGTCTAAATATGCCCTTTTGACCTGGTCCCATGCAGAATCCAACTCCATACGTGTTGTCTCCAAAGTATGAACCGTGTCATCCGGTTTGGTTATTGAAAAAATTGAAATGTAATCCTGAAGATCGTTGACGCAGTTTGCGAATTTTTCGCTTAGGGTCTTATCCATTTTGATGACTGAGTATTAACCTTTACTGAAATTTTGTTGTGTTGCAAAAAGGAAAGGCAACCCAATGAAAAGGATTGACTTGGAATAAGATTCAAACTTTTATCCAAACTTTATTTTTAAAAAATAAGAATAAGCTATCTTCTTCAATTTGATCAACGAAATCTATGTTCAATTTTTGGTTTGGGTCGAATTATATTTCGTTTTGTTCCAAAGACTTGAAAGTTCTTGCAAAATCCCAAAAACTTTACATTGTATGTGACGCCGAAATAATTTTGTTTAAAAATGTTTGCGGGGTTGTCCAGAGAAGTCAAACTCAATCAAGATATACCAAGGTGTCATAAAATATCTTGAAATCCACTCACAGGGATATTTTATTTTATGAAAATCCAGAAATAATCAATATTATTCCAAAAGGAGTAAAGGTGAGGATTGTACAGGCAAAAAACGCTACAAAAACGACCAAAAGAATTTTGATTTTCCACCAACGAGGGTTTTTTCCCAGCAGTAAAATTGTAGAAAATGAAAATTTTCAATAAATATTTCCAAAAATGAAAAATATTTTCTATTGAAATAAAAATGTGTGCTGGGTTGTCGAACAAAGAATCCTCAAAAATATTACCATAAAATTGCAGGAGTAATTTTAAATTTTGACGAGACAAAAATATTGCTATGAAAATTTGTTTGAAGCAACAAATTTTCTAAAAACGCTAGGTAAATAATTTAAAATCACAAGGTGCTAGTATTGGGTCAAGTTCCACAAAATTTTTTTTTCCAGAAAAATTCCAATAATTTGCAAAATTTTCCAAAAAATTTGTATATCCCAGCAAAATGTTTGTTGTGTCAAACTCCAATTAAAATTTCCACAAAAATCTAACTTTTTTCGTTCAGCAAATTCTTTCAAAATGTTTGTTTTAGCAAAAAGCAAAAAAATACCAGCAAAATATTTCTGCGAAAAAATCCAGAAATAAATTTTGGGTCCCAGAAATGTCTTTCTTGATATTTGTAAAATATAATGAAAATGTGTTATATTATATATGGGATCGATTTTTTTTCTTTTGTCTGTCCACAGACGCCAATCTAATTTTTTTTTTTTTCAAAAATCCCGAAAAAAATTCTAGGTTAAGTATTGTTTCATGTCCGTCCACTAGACACTATTATTCGCAAAATCCGTCTGTCCACCAAACGGTTGCTATGTATTTCGCTTATGTATTTTTGTGACGCCAAAAAAGTTAAAAATATGGCGATTATATACTTTTATGTGACGCTAGATTTTTTTCCAATATGGCGTTTATATGTGTGTCAAGCGACGCCAATTTTCCAATAAGAATGTTTTTTCCAATATGGCGTTTATATGTGTGTCAAGTGACGCCAATTTTCCAATAAGAATGTTTTTTTTTCAATATGGCGTTTATATGTGTCAAGTGACGCCAATTTTCCAATAAGAATGTTTTTTTCAATATGGCGCTTATTTATTTTTTGAACTGCACGTTCAGCAATTTCCAATATTATATATTTATGTGTATGAAAATTCGCGCTATTTTATAAGTACTTATTGCGCCTATGTGAGTCTATATTTAGATGTCCGTCCACAAAATGGCTCCAAAAAGGGAAATTTTCTCAAAAAAGTGTCTTAGAGGCAACGCAGCAACTTTAAAAAGTGTCAACTTGAGATTTCAAGATATGGGAATCTTCGGGTCAATGCAGATATTGAGGATTTGCCTGCTCCCGGTATGCCCTTTATGTCCAACAAGATAAATTTGATTGAGTACTCACTTTGATTTGGCCTTTGGGTCTCAAAAAAATTCGTTGTTGTAGTGTTGCTCTTGTTGTTGTTGTTACTATTGTTGTTGTGTTGCCGGAGTCCTTCGTGGTCTTCTGGCAGCTTCCACAATTTTGCGTACTTCTTTATTTTTTTTGGTTTTTTTTTGTGATATTGTGTACTGTCACTTTTTGTTACACTTTTTATTTTTGTATTTTGTCTTTTGTGTAGACCTTTTTTATTTTACGAAAAAATAAAAAAAAAATAATTAATTTTTGTTTATTTTTGTAGCACTGTGTAATTTCTTTTAGTTCTGTAGCACCGTGTAATGTCACTTTGTATCACTTTTTAATGTCACTTTTGTAGCACTGTGTATTTTCTGTTTGTTTTGTAGCACTGTGTGTTGTCCCTTTTTTGTAGTAAATTTGTAAAAAATATATATTTGTTTGTTTAATGTCACTTTTTTTGTAGGACAGTGTATTTTCTATTTTTTTCACTTTTTCTTTCGGTTGCACTTTTTTAAACGTCACTTTTTGTTAATTTGTTTATTTATATTTTATTATGCACTTTTGTTTTTGTTTCCCTTCACTGTGTCTGTCCACTTAATACTTTGTTTTTTGTTTTTAATATTTTAAAAACTTCACTTTATGCTCCGGCTCTGGAGGACCAAATGTTTATTACTTCACCTTTTTTATTTAATTAAAAGATGATGTTTATTTTTGTTTTTTTTTTTTTTTTTCTTTTATTATTTTATTTCAATTCTTTAAATTCAATTCGTTTCGTTTACACTTTTTGTTTAGATTTAGGTTTTTTTGTTCAATTAATTTTCACTTGTTTTGTACAATGTTTTATGTTTTTTGTATGATGTTTTTTTTTTGACACTTTGTTTTTTTTTTTGTTTTTGGGCACTGTTCACTTCGGGGGGAAACTTGCGTACGCGCTTCTAAATTCGAGACTGAACTGCTCTAACTCCAATTTGCATCGTCACAGCAAACCTGTTTTGGCTGGTGACGATGCTTATTTATTTGAATTCAGCATTGGAATTTACCGATGGCTGCATATATGTGCATGTGTGTGTGTATATGTACATCATTTTTTTATGATGTTATTTATGCAGCCACCGGTAATGTAACAAACAACACTGTTGCGCAAAAAACTAGCATCTTTTATGAACACTATCATTATATCATCCACCTATACAGTGAAAATTGTCAGCTGTTTCCCACTTTTGCTGATAAACAAGCATGGATCAACTTTTGATGAAACCAATCTAAGCTGTTCCAATTTTGTACTCAGTTTTTCATACCATCTTAATCCCTATTGCTTCAGTCCGTATAAGGCTTTTACTAGTTTACATACTGGATCTCGACACGATTTCCAATCTTTCATCCATTCTTGCGCAATCTTTTTGGCCATGCTACTTTTTTTCTCACTTGTCCCCACTTTTTCACCTTTGCATAGTTTTTGAAGCATTAGTACCACATATTCGATAATTTCCATAAAAACGTTTTCGGAAAGATCTTCATTCAAATAAGATGTTACGAAATCTATTTGATGAATTTTAAGGTTCTTTTCAAACATAAGACGAATTGTTGATGATATAATAACTGGCGGTGGAATTGGTTGGTTCTTCACATGAAATTGGATCCTTTGTAAAAACGGCATTAATAAATTCACAATCTTCAGTTTTGGCGGATTCTTCTTCAATACCATTCGTCTCAATATTTTGTGTAGATTTTGCCGGTATCTTACGCGGTCAATTAGGTTTTCAGATTTCCCATAGAAATCGTCAATAAATCTGACGTCTCGGCTGACGATTACATGACTCTTACGCAGCGACGATTAACGATAAGCCTTCGCTTCCTCTGAATAACCAACTAATATGCATTCTTTCGAACGAGAATCGAATTTTCCATTTGACATATGCTCGTAACACAAATGGTCTCAAATGCTTAATCGAAGGCGTCTTTCCCTCCACAATTTTTTGGGCAAATCACCTTCAACAGGATATCGATTGTGTGTGTAACATGCAGTGTTAATTGTTTCAGCCCAAAAAAACGTTGGAACACCTGGCCATTTTTAAAAGTGTCACATTTTTCCTTTCGGCAACCCCACTTTGTTGCGGGGTTTGGAGCGCTCAGTCGTCTTTTAATTCCCGTCACTTCTAAATAATGATTAAATTCTTTGTTGATGTATTCGTCCCATTGTCAGCTGAATTCCTAAATCTCTTGAAGGCATTAATAACATCCGATTTCTTTTGCAATACTCTTGTTGGGGGCGTATTCTTATGCCATTTGCCATTTTATTATTTGCAAGAATTTTTAAATCCTGTTCATTTAAATAGCCCAGCCGTTGATGCCACACATCCATGTATTTCATCTTGACCTCTGCTGCATTCGCCGAATAAACCCACTGTCGCAAGAAATAAAAGTTTCCTCTTCGATTTGCTTTACATTGAACTTCATTTCCTTTCATAATTCTGGCCTAGTTTTGTCGAAAATTACCTTGAATTCCTTGTCCGTTAACTTAGATACGGACAACAAATTGCTTCTCCAAGCTTCGACATACATGACGTCTCTTAGGATAAAGCTTTGCTCCATTTTACCTCCTGCTGTCTTTATTCGTATATCCGTTATACCTGAAATATTGCTTAACTCACCATTTGCTACACATAGCTTTTATCAATCTTCTTTATAGTTTTAAAACTTTCTTTATTCGCTGACAAGTGCGAAGAACACCCGCTGTTGAAACCGACAACGAGACTATTGAACATTGAAGTCTCTTGCTTGACATCTTTAGCTTCACCCAAAGCAGCACATGCCTTCTGGTCCATTGTTTTCCATTTCGATGCAGCATCACCTTCTGGACATGGTGTAGTACCATCCACGTACGACCACAAATCTTGCTTTATTAAAATTGTTCGCATCTGAAGTTTCCACGAGTTATAGTTTCTTGAATTCTATGGCTCAATCCGTATAATACTTCCAGACATGGCAAATTCTTTATTATTTTACAATATAATAATATATAATATATAATTTACACAATTGCACCAAATGGACCATCTGGGATCATAACCTGTTGTGAAATCAGCAAACGTTTATCTCAGACTAAAAGTTTTACAAAGACTAAATGACAATTAAAGAAAAGCTAATACAGGACAATGATAACATGATGGAAATAATTGCAAACTATTTTATAATACAAAGTACTTCATATATTTCAACAGAAACCGGCAGCAATTTTCCTGATTTCATGTCTGTTGTTGTCGGCAAATATAAAGAGAACCGGACGCGCAGAGTGACAGGCTCATGTGCAAAATTCCACCTTTGCTAACTACTATTTTCCGTGGATAGGGAGATACAAATCTGCAGAATGGTAGGGATATGCAGGTGAGTGTAAAATGTAAAATGATAAACAGGAAGAATCCGGGAAACATAAGAAGAGAGGGAAAATAAGCTTTGGTTTGGTACCCATGAAAAGGCAGAGCGGGAAAATTCCAAAGAGATTAGTCTGTGCTTCTTTTGGGTAAAAGTCGTCCTCTATTTTCGGCAAAATAAAACAAGTAAATAAGCTGTGAGTTCAGCCGGGCCGAACTTTGAATATCCTCCACCATTTGGTATACATTTTGCAATTTTCAAAAAACTATATATTAACTATATTTTATTTATAAATAATAAGATTTTTGCGAATCAAATTGCATCTTAAGGGGTAATCTATTTTAGAAAACATAATTATTAGTATCACAGCATTTTGTTATGGGCACAATTATTTTCCAAAAAAGAGATTTCTTACATTTACATAAAATAGTCAGATTTACTTAACAGCTAGTGTAGTTTTTACTACCATTGTCTGGTGTTATTATTGCACTGATTATTTCTACGCATTGCACGATCTCTTCTTTGTCAAGTGTCGATAACAATAAGCTGCATTATCGGTGTCGCTTTTGTAATTGATCTTTTTGTTTGTTGGCATGTTATTTATATGCAGCATCTCCAATGTTAACCTTCTGTTGTAGTTATTCTTCGCCTGTAATACTCGTATTTTGTCAAAGTTTGGTGTGTGGTTGTTAAGTTTACAGTGTTCCGCAAGTGCTGTTTTATGAATATTGTTTTGGCTCCTTAATTTAATGTCTGATTTATGTCCCGATATTCTAGTTTTTAATTTGTTTTTTGTGGTACCAACATATATTTTTCCACATTTTTCGTCTTTTGTTCCATCACATTCAATGCTATATATTACATTGTGTCTCTCACTTAACGGAATTCTACTTTTGGTATTAGTAAATAAACTTTTTAGTGTATTGTTTGTCCGTGTTGCTATTTGCAGTTTATCCTTGTCATATAAATCGGAATTTAGGAATCTCTCAGATAATCCAGTTTCCAAAATTCCGATTTATAATGAAAACTGAAGAAAATCTGTTTTTAATGTAACAAAATACCGAATATAGGGTGGTACCATGGGGGTTATAAAACGTGGACCTGCACATACAATTTTATGGCATAAGCTGTAGTATACATTACGAACTTCAAATAAAAAAATTGAAATAATCCCGTTTAACAATGTCGCTAAGATCATCAAAACACTGATTTTCGGGGTACCGTTATATGGGGGCTATACGAAGACTTGGATCTGCACAGACAATTTCCTGTCTAAGGCTGTAGTATCCATTACGAACTTCAAATGCGACAAATAATGTCGCTAAACTCATCAAAATTCCGAATTTCGGTGGTACCGCTATATAGGGGCTATACGAAGACCTGCACAACAATTTTCTGTCATAGGCTGTAGTATTCATTACGAACTTCAAATACCAAATTTGCAATAGTTCCGTAGTAGACTGTAGTATCCATTACGAACTTCAAATACCAAATTTGAAACAATTCCGGTAAATAATGTCGAAAAAAGCATGAAAATACCGCATATCGGAAGGTACCATTATATGGGGGTTATACCAAAACATGGACCTACATGATCTATTTTCAATACCTAAGGTCCTGCAGACATAAGACACATTTGAGTAAATTTTTACCAACTTACTTCGTTTCGTTCGGAAGCTAGAGAGATTTCCATAGACGGACAGACGGATAGGTGGAGGGACGGACATTCCTAAAGCGACATAGAATTTTATGCTGATCAAGAAAATATATACACTTTGTGGGGTCTAAAATGTATATTTCGAGGTGTTACAATCGGAATGACAGACTTAATTTACCCTCCATACTATGTTGGAGGGTATAAAAAAGACAAGTTAAAAAGCAGTATGTTCGGCCGGGCCGAACTTTTAATACCCTCCACCATTTGCAACGAATTTGGAAACTTTCAAAAAATTAAATCCTTAAAAAATTCTGTTAAAACTCTAAAAATACCGGATATAGCCGTTATATTGGGGTCTATACGACGTGGACATACATAGGCATTGTTCGTCATAAGTCATTACCATATTCAAATTCGAAACTTGAAATAAACGGTGAATAATGTAGCTAAAATCATCAAAATATCGTATATAAGGAGGTGCCGTTACATTGGAGCTGTGCGAAGACCTGGACCAGCATTTTTCTGTCACAGGCTGTAGCATTCATTACGAACTTCAAATACCACATCCCAAACAATTTCGGTGGGTATAGTACCTAAAATCGTCAAAATACCGGATATAGGGAGGAACTGATATATGGGGCCTATACGAAGACATGGACCCGCACAGACAATTTTCTGTCCCAGACTGTAGTTCCCATAACGAACTTCAAATACCAATTTTGAAACAATTCCGGTGAATAATGTCGCTAAAATCATCAAAATACCGAATATATGGAGGTACTGTTATATGGGGGCTATACGAAGACATGGACCTGCACAGACAATTTTCTGTCTTAGGGTGTAGTATCCATTTTGAACTTCAAATACCAAATTTTAAACAATTCCCGTGAATAATGTCGCTAAAATCATCAAAATGCCGAATATCGGGAGGTACCGTTATATGGGGGCTATACGAAAACATGGACTTGCACAGACAATTTTCTATCTTAGGGTGTAGTATCCATTTGGAACTTCAAATACCAAATTTGAAACAATTCCGGTGAATAATGTTCCTAAAATCATCAAAATACCGAATATAGGGAGGTACCGTTATATGGGGGCTATATGAAAACGTGGACCTACATGGGCCATTTACGAACTTAACATGCCTACTAGTAAAATAAACATGTGTGCAAAATTTTAGCCATATATCTCAATTCATTCGGAAGATAACGTGATTACAACAGGCGGACATCGCTAAATCGGCATAGAATTTTACGCTGATCAAGAATATATATACTTTGTTGGGTCTGACATGAGTATTTCGAGGAGTTACAAACGGAATGACAAAGTTATTATACCCTCCATAGTATGGTAGGGTATAAAAATGTTGTGAATTCAGCAAACGTTTATTTCAGACTAAAAGTTTTACAAAGACTAAATAATAATTTCAGAGAAAAAATGTATGCATTGAAAAATGACAATTAAAGAAAAGCTCATACAGGACAATTCTAATATGATGGAAATAATTGCAAACTATTTTATAAGACAATGTACTTCGTATATTTCAACACTTCCCCTCGAAGTGCGCCGTTTTATGATAGTTTAGTTAATCCAAGTTCTTCTATGCACTTTTGATGTTTTGCTGAAGGTAATCCTTTTGTTAGTACATCAGCTGCCATATCTTTTGTCCTCTTATATTTCAATTTAATATGCACTTCATTTTGTTCTTGATGTATAAATTGCTGTATCGCTGTGTTTTGTGGGTGAGTGATATCCAATAGTTTGAATTAATTTTTGAGCACTCTGGCTCTCGTTATAAATATGTACTAGTGTTGTTGCTATACCAATGTCTGCAGAAATACGTCGAAGATAAAGTGTCTCTTTTACTGTATCTGTTACAGCAAGTTTTGTATTGGTTTTTTATACCCTCCACCAAAAAAGGTATGGAGGGTATATTAAGTTCGTCACTCCGTTTGTAACTCATCGAAATAATCATTTTAGACTCAACAAAGTATATATATTCCTGATCAGCGTAAAATTCTAAGACGATATAGCCCTGTCCGTCCGTCTGTCCGTCTGTTGTAATCACGCTACAGTCTAAACGAATTAAGATAGGAAGCTAAAATTTTGCACAGATCTCTCTTTTGTCTGCAGGCAGGTCAAGTTCGAAGATGGGCTATATCGGACCACGATATCGTATAGCCCCCATATAACGGTACCCCCCGATATTCGGTATTTTGATGATTTTACCCACATTTTTCAACGGAATTGTCTGAAAATCCACACAAGAAGTTCCTTGTGGGTACTTTATACCTCGGCAGAGAATTATTTATATAGGTCCACAATATCGTATAGCCTCCATATATCGGTACCCCCCAATATTCGGTATTTTGATGATTTTACCCACATTTTTCAACGGAATTGTCTGAAAATAGACACAAGGAGTTCCTTGTGGGTACTTTATACCTCGGCAGAGAATTATCTATATAGGTCCACAATATCGTATAGCCCCCATATAACGGTACCCCCCGATATTCGGTATTTTGATGATTTTACCCACATTTTTCAACGGAATTGTCTGAAAATCCACAAAAGGAGCTCCTTGTGGGCATTTTACCTCCTCAAAATGAAGTGTCTATATAGGTACACGATATCGTATATCCCCCATATAACTGTAACCTCCGATATTCGGTATTTTGATGATGTTAGCCACGCTTTTCAATGGAATTGTCTTAAAATCAACACAAGTAGTTCCTTGTGAGTACTTCACCCCCTGAGAGAGAATTGTCTATACAGGTCCACGATATCGTATATCCCCCATATAACGGTACCTCCCGATATTCGGTATTTTATGATTTGACCTACATTTTTCATCGGAATTGTCTGAAAATCCACACAAGGAGTTCCTTGTGGGTACTTTATACCTCGGCAGAAAATTATCTATATGGATCCACGATATTGTATAGCCCTCATATAACGGTACCCCCGATATTCGGTATTTTGATGTTTTTAGCCATATTTTTCAACGGAATGGTCACAAGGGGTTCTTTGTGAGCACTTACTGCTTTTTTACTTGTTGTATTTACAGCCAAGTACATCAGAGCGAAAATTAAACTTTGGTAGGTTATATTTTGCATAATTTCAAAATCAGGTTGTATGGGCTTCTCCAATTTGCTATTTAGTGGTAAAGGTCTATTCGCTGGTTTACAATTTTCCATGCCTACACGTTTAAGAATAGATTGTATGCATTTTTTTTGCGTCATTACGATTTCCCCATGTTCAACATCTTGATAGAATTCGATTCCGATATATTTCTTGACATTTCCAATATCTTTCATTTCAAATGATTCTGCCAAGTAGTTCTTAATATATGTATTCATTTTCATATAAGCTGTTACGAAATCAATTGGATGAATTTCAAGGTTCTGTTCAACCGCTACTGCTGACATTAGATGAATTGTTGATGATCTAACAACTGGCTAATAAGTGCCTGTAAAATCCTCCACTGGACGTTGGGTTCGTAAAACAAATCTGTTGCCAATGACTTTTCTATTTTCCTGCCTTTCTGTCATTTTCCAAGTTCTATTTAATATTTGAGCCACAAATTAATCCTCAATAGCTGTTTCTTCACATGAAATTGGATCATTTGTAAAAACGGCATTGACAAATTCACAATCTTCAATTTTAGCGGATTCTTCTTCAATACCATTCCTCTCAATATTTTGTGTAAATTTTGCCGGTATCTTTAGCGGTCGACCTCTATTTCCGGTGCGAACAATGCGTCTTCTGCCTGTTTCTTAGATCGAATTTTCTTCCTCATTTGAATCTTCCAATGCTTCATCCACCCTAGGAATATCTTCGTCCATTTTCATATCAAGTGAATGTGTCAAACTGATATCAACTATGTTTTCAGATTTCCCTTAGAAATCGTCAATAAATCTGACGTCTCTGCTGACGATTACATGACGCATACGCAACGACCATAGACGATATGCCTTCGCTTCCTCTGTATAAACAACTAATATGCATTCTTCCGAACGAGAATTGAGTCTTCCATTTGACTTATCAACACATATGCTCGTAACCCAAATGGTCTCAAATGCTTAATCGAAGGCGTCTTTTCCTTCCACAATTTTATGGGCAAATCACCTTCAACAACTTTTGTAGGATTTCGGTTGCGTATGTAACATGCAGTGTTAATTGCTTCAGACCAAAAAAAAAGTTGGAACACCTGCCTGCTTCATCATACTCCTGGCCGTTTCTAAAAGTGAGCTATTTCAAATGTGGTATTTGAAGTCCGTAATGAATACTACAGCCTATGACAGAAACTTGTCTGTGCAGGTCCACGTCTTCGTATAGCCCCCATATAACGGTACCCCCGAAATTCGGTATTTTGATGATTTTAGCGACATTATTTACCGGAATTGTTTCAAATTTCGCATTTGAAGTTCGTAATGGTCTGTGCAGGTCCACGTTTTGTAACCCCCATAGTACCTCCCTATATGCGGTATTTTGATGGTTTTAGCTGCATTATAAACTGATTTTTTCAAGTTTAGCATTTGAATATTGTAAAAGGTTATGGCAAAAGTTGCCTATACAGGTTCAGGTCATCCTATAGACCCTAAAATATGGCTACATTTTTAACACATTTTATTTTTTTTGAAAATTACAAAAGTTGTACCAAATGGTGGAGAGTATTCAAATTTCAGCCCGTCCGAACTTACAGATTTTTTACTTGTTTTTTTTTTTTTTTTTTAATTGCCAAAATCGTTCCAAATGATGGATGATAGCGTTTTTTACCTGTTATTTTTATTTATTTTCTCATTTATATTTTTTGTTATTTTATGATTGCGTGGTTATTGTATGTCTAGCTGGTAGTTGCCAAAATCGTTCCAAATGATGGATGATAGCGTTTTTTACCTGTTATTTTTATTTATTTTCTCATTTATATTTTTTGTTATTTTATGATTGCGTGGTTATTGTATGTCTAGCTGGTAGTTTTAATTTATGTAGGTAGATTTTTTTTGTTCACAAGTCTATATTTTCAATTAACAATATCATCAACCAATACAAACAGCAAGCCAGATGAACGAAAACACAAGAAATAAAATTGAAGCAAATCAGCGAAAAAAGAAAAGTAAAGATTTAAGTCGCACTTAATTTCCTCACCATTGCCAAAACTCAACAAAAATGAGAGTGCTGATCCATCAATTTGGGATCTCTATTGTTCCTTAACCAACGCCAATCTCAGCACTAGTGTTGGGGCTGGATTAAGACAAAATGACCCCTAACCAAATGTTCAGGCAAATCTACCAATGCATCCTGTAAGAAGTTTAGTGCACGAAAGCATGGCCCAGGCCAATAATAATCTTAAAGGTTTGGTGCTTGGGTGGCAAATGGAGAAAATGTACGGAGTCATAAACAGGCTTAGTGACGCTGTGTCCAAAATGTCCATTGCTGGTCAAAATGCAACACATAATTCTACAGCTCACGCAATGATAAACCAACCTTTACATCCAGATAACAACATAATTCGGCTACTATGCGAATCTTTGCCCAACTTCCATGGATATTTGTTTCTTTTATAAGATTTGCTAATGATGTCGATTACACTTCTCACCCAATTTTCTAGAGCTGCTGTCAAAGTTCATAAAATTGTTGCATATTTCGAACAAATCGACGAATCTACATTCACTGTGTTCAATCTGGAGATTCGCAATTCAGAGATTAAGGAATTGTAGGACAAAGTATTGTGCACCTATGATGAGTACAAAATCTACTTCCAGACGTCAAAGGCTGCACAGTCTGATGGCTTTTATGTCATTGAGAATATAGGATTTCCGCCAAGGGAATCTATTTTGCTGGTGTCTGTGCAGAACACTACCTCACCCGTTCATGGTTCCTTCGAGTCATCTTACAATAAAAGTTCCTCCAATTCATTACATCGATTACAATAGTTTCACCTTGCCTCCCCTTGATATAGAAGCCTTTGCTGGCGATTTTGTATCTTGGCTAACTTTTCGAGACCTATTCACCACACTGTTTGTAAATAATACACGCATTTCAATAATAGAATGTCTCTGTCATCTTAAACAGAAGTCTACCGGTGAGGCTCGCGAATTTGTTTGCAGATTTCAACTCACAAATTGTAGTTTCCACTTAGCGTGGAAAGCTATTTCGGATGCTTATAATAAGCGATTGTCACATAAAAACCTGTTCGGTATTACTCTTAAACTTTGAGACTTGTTCGGGATTAAAAACTATCCAACATGGCATTAATAGTTTTCTTAATGCAATGGCCGTCTATGACGTCGCCACGGATCAGTGGGATCAAATAATTGTATTTATTTGTTTGCAGCGGCTGCCAATATTAACTTTAACCCTGTGGGAGCAAAGTTCCAAAAAAGAGTCGTTGTTACCTTCTTGGCTATACGTAGATGCTTTCCTTACAGAAAGAATACAAACTTTGCAATGTATTAAACATATACGTAGAAATAAGCCCGCAAAGATTGTTAGTCCTCCAAGACCTGCAAAGAAATCGTTGTCATCAAAGTGTGTGCCACCTTGTTGCTCCTCCACTAGATCGTTCGCATCTAAGCATGTTTCTACATCTACATCTAGTTCCACCAATAAAAAGTCTTTTGTACATATGCTTAAATATGTTACTCCTTTACACGTTCAAACACTTATTGCTCCATTTGTCCTAACCACAGTCATGTTCTTCGACTCTTCCCCAAGTTTATAAAACTTTCGTTTGTGGACAAATTCTTGATGGTGAAAAATTTCACAGTACGAATAGTTGCAACGGTTACAAAATTGTAAAGTTATTGCAGCATCATGCTTGAAATCTTCCCTGTTTTGAAAGTCAGTCCAAAATTTTGTTTTGAATTCTAAGAAATTTCCTCCGGCTTTTACCAAAGTCAAAAGTCGAAGTTCAACCACTCCAGGTTTTACGAAATCAAAAGTCGAAGTCCTAAGCATTCGAAAACGCACCCACCCTCTGCTAAAAATGATTATAACACTCCGCCCCCCAACACCATTGAAGATAATGTGCTTCTGGGAATTGCAGTTGCCAACATAGTACATAACGGCAAATCGTACACTGCGCTAGCAATTGTAGATCCTTCTTCTAAGGCATCAATTGTTAGTAAAAAACTTAAAAATAAACTTCTTAATTTTACTTGCTATAAAACTGTTGCACCAAGAGAAGTTTGTGCTCTTAAGTTGTCTCTCACTAAAAATGCATCTAGAATTGTGGAAACAAACCGTTAATTTTGTCTAAAGTCAATTGGACGTTATTCTCGTCACCATCTTTTTGTAATTTAAAGACTCGAATTCCTATTCTTGAATTAGCGGATTCATTCGATGACAGCTCAATAGACTTGTTAATTGGCGCTGACCTATATCCCAAAATTGCTTTTAACTCGTGGCTAGCTCAAAAAACTTTTTTCGGGGACATTCTCACCGACTCAGTTCCCCATGAACATAATCTCGCTTAAACAATGACGAAATAAGAAAACATTACTTTAAAATCAAAATTTGTTGATATAATCACTTGCACCCAACATTGAACTCGGCCAATCGGAACCTTTAAAATCTAATTTTTTGAAGTAATCAATTGCCCTTAACAAGTGATTACTTCATTTATCCGAATCTATCAATAATTTGGAAATCTGAACCTACTATCGCTCACTTAAGGATCTGAATTTACGTTGCTACCTGACTTATAATCCGTCAATCACGGATGCTGATTGGCATTTACATCTCCTCTACAACTTCCTTGGCGTAGTGAGTGGATCGGCGCTGGGCATTAGTTGTTGTTGGTTTGCTCTCATTGGAAGTAGTTATAATAAAAAGAGACAAAGGATCCTCTGCGTTCACTTGTTTGTATTTGTATATGTGTTGTAGATAGACATGATATCCTCAGCCATCACTTAAAACCTCTGCGTTCACTTGTCTACTAGAAACGAAAGCAAAGGCGCACGGCATCTGTTGCCACACCGATTACTTAAGGTAATTTGTTGTTGAGAGTGGAAAGAAGCACCAATAAACCATGGTTTTAAATTGAATTAATACTTATTACGTTTCTGTGTTTTATTTCTTATATTTGTCTTTCTCTTTGCCTTACACCACACATCATCTCACATAAAAGCTCTGAGGAGTTTTGTTGTTCCAGTCGCTATACGAAGCCATTCCCTCTACTCCCCTGAGTTAAACAGGCCGGATTCAGAGATCACATTGTATTGGATCAATTGCGAACCCTCAAAAGTGAAGACGTTCGTTGCCAC
Organism: Musca domestica; assembly: GCF_030504385.1. Classification (NCBI taxonomy): domain Eukaryota; kingdom Metazoa; phylum Arthropoda; class Insecta; order Diptera; family Muscidae; genus Musca; species Musca domestica. Next base: position 1,032,668 of record NW_026712439.1, read on the forward strand.
TCGTGAAGATAACGTGATGGATTTATTCAACTAATGAGAAGTGAGGGAAGGGTTATGAAAAACCAAGTCATATTTCAGATTCGTCTTCCATTCAGCAGTATGATTTATTCAACATAATTCCCGTACCAATGCTGCGATCTGGTGGATTTATTCCAATATAATTGAAATCAACTATAATGGCAGCCAACGCCTATCGAGGTGAGTTCATATCACTAACAGCAGAAGAAATGTACAGATGCATACATACCACAAATGACGTTTTCATTTGCGATAACCACTCAAAGTTAAGCAAGGGAGATCGTTCACATGAATGCAAAATGGATTTCCTATTAGATAAATCCTCACAAACTTGTGACTTTGAGTCAACGACCCATCACCAAACGATGCGAAACTTGAAGAAAATCTGATTTTAATGTATCTAAAATCGTCAAAATACCGAATATAGGGAGGTACCATGGGGGTTATAAAACGTGGAACTGCACATACAATTTTCTGGCACATTACGAACTTCAAATAAAAAATTTTAAATAATTCCGGTAAATAATGTCTCTTAAATCGTCCAAACACGGAATATCGGGGGTACCGTTATATGGGGGCTATACGAAGACGTGGATCTGAACAATTACCAAATTTTAAATAGTTACGGTAAATAAAATCATCAAAATACCGAATATCGGGAGATACCGTACCGGCGTAGACTGTAGTATCCATTACGAACTGCAAATACCAATTCTAAAACAATTCTGGTAAATAATGTCGCTAAAAGCTTCAAAATTCCGCATATCGGAAGGTACCATTATATGGGGCTATACCAAAGCGTGGTACCAAAAGTCCTGCAGACATAATACATTTGAGTAAATTTTTTATCAACTTACTTCATTTCGTTCGGAAGCTAGAGAGGGGACGGACATTCCTAAATCGACATAGAATTTTATGCATTTTTAAGAATTTTTATCAAGAATATATATACTTTGTGGGGTCTAAAATGTATACTTCGAGGTGTTGCAAATGGAATGACAAATTAAATTTACCCTCCATACTATGGACTACAGACTAAACGTTTTACAAAGACTAAATAATAATTACAGAGAAAAAATGTATGCGTTAAAAAATGACAATAAAAGAAAAGCTAATACAGGGCAATGCTATGTCTTTGATCGATCGTTCGTTTAAGATATGCTTGGCAATGCTCGGCCCCATAATTCGAATTGAATTGACTTAAAAAATTTACGGCATATGCTATATCCGGTCTTGTGTTTACAGCCAAGTACATCAGAGCGCCAATTAAACTTTGATAGGTTATTTTTTGAATTCGAATTCCGATATATTTTTTGACATTTCCAAGATCTTCCATTTCAAATGATTCTGCCAAGTATTTCTTAATATATGTATTCATTTTCATATAAACTGTTACGAAACCTATTTGATGAATTTCAAGGTTCTTTTCAACCGCTACTGCTGACATAAGGCGAATTGTTGATGATCTAACAACTGGCGAATAAGTGCCTAAAGGTTGGGAGCATCCTTTCGCCACAAGTCGGGCTTTTTTTTTGTTTTCCGCTTTGGTTCGTAAAACAAATTTTCTTTTCTATTTTCCTGCCTTTCTGTTATTTCCCAAGTTCTATTTAATATTTGGTCCACAAATTAATCCTTAATAGCTTCTTCTTCACATGAAATTGGATCATTTGTAAAAACGGCATTGGCAAATTCACAATCTTCAATTTTGGCGGATTCTTCATCAATACCATTCGTCTCAATATTTTGTGTAAATTTTGCCGGTATCTTTAGCGGTCGACCTCTATTTCCGGTGCGAACAATGCGTCTTCTGCCTGTTTCTTAGATCGAATTTTCTTCCTCATTTGAATCTTCCAATGCTTCATCCACCCTAGGAATATCTTCGTCCATTTTCATATCAAGTGAATGTTGATATCAACTAGGTTTTCAGATTTCCCTTAGAAATCGTCAATAAATCTGACGTCTCTGCTGACGATTACATGACGCATACGCAACGACCATAGACGATATGCCTTCGCTTCCTCTGTATAAACAACTAATATGCATTCTTCCGAACGAGAATTGAGTCTTCCATTTGACTTATCAACACATATGCTCGTAACCCAAATGGTCTCAAATGCTTAATCGAAGGCGTCTTTTCCTTCCACAATTTTATGGGCAAATCACCTTCAACAACTTTTGTAGGATTTCGGTTGCGTATGTAACATGCAGTGTTAATTGCTTCAGACCAAAAAAAAAAAGTTGGAACACCTGCCTGCTTCATCATACTCCTGGCCGTTTGTAAAAGTGAGCTATTTCAAATGTGGTATTTGAAGTCCGTAATGATTGTGCAGGTCCACGTCTTCGTATAGCCCCCATATAACGGTACCCCCGAAATTCGGTATTTTGATGATTTTAGCGACATTATTTACCGGAATTGTTTCAAATTTCCACGTTTTGTAACCCCCATAGTACCTCCCTATATGCGGTATTTTGATGGTTTTAGCTGCATTATAAACTGATTTTTTCAAGTTTAGCATTTGAATATTGTAAAAGGTTATGACAAAAGTTGCCTATACAGGTTCAGGTCATCCTATAGACCCTAAAATATGGCTACATTTTTAACACATTTTATTTTTTTTTTTTTGAAAATTACAAAATTTGTACCAAATGGTGGAGAGTATTCAAATTTCAGACCGTCCGAACTTACAGATTTTTTACTTGTTTTGTTTTTTTTTTTTTTTAATTGCCAAAATCGTTCCAAATGATGGATGATAGCTTTTTTTACCTGTTATTTTTATTTATTTTCTCATTTATATTTTTTGTTGTTTTATGATTGCGTGGTTATTGTATGTCTAGCTGGTAGTTTTAATTTATGTAGGTAGATTTTTTTTTGTTCACAAGTCTATATTTTCAATTAACAATATCATCAACCAAAACAAACAGCAAGCCAGATGAACGAAAACACAAGAAATAAAATTGAAGCAAATCAGCGAAAAAAGAAAAGTAAAGATTTAAGTCGCACTTAATTTCCTCGCCATTGCCAAAACTCAACAAAAATGAGAGTGCTGATCCATCAATTTGGGATCTCTATTGTTCCTTAACCAACGCCAATCTCAGCACTAGTGTTGGGGCTGGATTAAGACAAAATGACCCCTAACCAAATGTTCAGGCAAATCTACCAATGCATCCTGTAAGAAGTTTAGTGCACGAAAGCATGGCCCAGGCCAATAATAATCTTAAAGGTTTGGTGCTTGGGTGGCAAATGGAGAAAATGTACGGAGTCATAAACAGGCTTAGTGACGCTGTGTCCAAAATGTCCATTGCTGGTCAAAATGCAACACATAATTCTACAGCTCACGCAATGATAAACCAACCTTTACATCCAGATAACAACATAATTCGGCTACTATGCGAATCTTTGCCCAACTTCCATGGATATTTGTTTCTTTTATAAGATTTGCTAATGATGTCGATTACACTTCTCACCCAATTTTCTAGAGCTGCTGTCAAAGTTCATAAAATTGTTGCATATTTCGAACAAATCGACGAATCTACATTCACTGTGTTCAATCTGGAGATTCGCAATTCAGAGATTAAGGAATTGTAGGACAAAGTATTGTGCACCTATGATGAGTGCAAAATCTACTTCCAGACGTCAAAGGCTGCACAGTCTGATGGCTTTTATGTCATTGAGAATATATGATTTCCGCCAAGGGAATCTATTTTGCTGGTGTCTGTGCAGAACACTACCTCACCCGTTCATGGTTCCTTCGAGTCATCTTACAATAAAAGTTCCTCCAATTCATTACATCGATTACAATAGTTTCACCTTGCCTCCCCTTGATATAGAAGCCTTTGCTGGGAAAAAACCAAGTCATATTTCAGATTCGTCTTCCATTCAGCAGCATGATTTATTCAACATAATTCCCGTACCAATGCTGCGATCTGGTGGATTTATTCCAATATAATTGAAATCAACTATAATGGCAGCCAACGCCTATCGAGGTGAGTTCATATCACTAACAGCAGAAGAAATGTACAGATGCATACATACCACAAATGACGTTTTCATTTGCGATAACCACTCAAAGTTAAGCAAGGGAGATCGTTCACATGAATGCAAAATGGATTTCCTATTAGATAAATCCTCACAAACTTGTAACTTGGAGTCAACGACCCATCACCAAACGATGCGAAACATGAAGAAAATCTGATTTTAATGTATCTAAAATCGTCAAAATACCGAATATAGGGAGGTACCATGGGGGTTATAAAACGTGGAACTGCACATACAATTTTCTGGCACATTACGAACTTCAAATAAAAAATTTTAAATAATTCCGGTAAATAATGTCTCTTAAATCGTCCAAACACGGAATATCGGGGGTACCGTTATATGGGGGCAATACGAAGACGTGGATCTGCACAAATACCAAATTTTAAATAGTTACGGTAAATAATGTCACTAAAATCATCAAAATACCGAATATCGGGAGATACCGTACCGGCGTAGACTGTAGTATCCACTACGAACTGCAAATACCAACTCTAAAACAATTCTGGTAAATAATGTCGCTAAAAGCTTCAAAATTCCGCATATCGGAAGGTACCATTATATGGGGCTATACCAAAACGTGGTACCAAAAGTCCTGCAGACATAATACACATTTGAGTAAATTTTTTATCAACTTACTTCATTTCGTTCGGAAGCTAGAGAGGGGACGGACATTCCTAAATCGACATAGAATTTTATGCATTTTTAAGAATTTTTATCAAGAATATATATACTTTGTGGGGTCTAAAATGTATACTTCGAGGTGTTACAAATGGAATGACAAATTAAATTTACCCTCCATACTATGGACTACAGACTAAACGTTTTACAAAGACTAAATAATAATTACAGAGAAAAAATGTATGCGTTAAAAAATGACAATAAAAGAAAAGCTAATACAGGGCAATGCTATGTCTTTGATCGATCGTTCGTTTAAGATATTGCAATATTCGTTTTGCTGTTTGCAATGTTCGGCCCCATAATTCGAATTGAATTGACTTAAAAAATTTACGGCATATGCTATATCCGGTCTTGTGTTTACAGCCAAGTACATCAGAGCGCCAATTAAACTTTGATAGGTTATTTTTTGAATTCGAATTCCGATATATTTTTTGACATTTCCAAGATCTTCCATTTCAAATGATTCTGCCAAGTATTTCTTAATATATGTATTCATTTTCATATAAGCTGTTACGAAACCTATTTGATGAATTTCAAGGTTCTTTTCAACCGCTACTGCTGACATAAGGCGAATTGTTGATGATCTAACAACTGGCGAATAAGTGCCTAAACGTTGGGAGCATCCTTTCGCCACAAGTCGGGCTTTTTTTTTGTTTTCAGCTTTGGTTCGTAAAACAAAATTTTCTTTTCTATATTCCTGCCTTTCTGTTATTTCCCAAGTTCTATTTAATATTTGGGCCACAAATTAATCCTTAATAGCTTCTTCTTCACATGAAATTGGATCATTTGTAAAAACGGCATTGACAAATTCACAATCTTCAATTTTGGCAGATTCTTCATCAATACCATTCGTCTCAATATTTTGTGTAAATTTTGCCGGTATCTTTAGCGGTCGACCTCTATTTCCGGTGCGAACAATGCGTCTTCTGCCTGTTTCTTAGATCGAATTTTCTTCCTCATTTGAATCTTCCAATGCTTCATCCACCCTAGGAATATCTTCGTCCATTTTCATATCAAGTGAATGTGTCAAACTGATATCAACTATGTTTTCAGATTTCCCTTAGAAATCGTCAATAAATCTGACGTCTCTGCTGACGATTACATGACGCATACGCAACGACCATAGACGATATGCCTTCGCTTCCTCTGTATAAACAACTAATATGCATTCTTCCGAACGAGAATTGAGTCTTCCATTTGACTTATCAACACATATGCTCGTAACCCAAATGGTCTCAAATGCTTAATCGAAGGCGTCTTTTCCTTCCACAATTTTATGGGCAAATCACCTTCAACAACTTTTGTAGGATTTCGGTTGCGTATGTAACATGCAGTGTTAATTGCTTCAGACCAAAAAAAAAAAAGTTGGAACACCTGCCTGCTTCATCATACTCCTGGCCGTTTCTAAAAGTGAGCTATTTCAAATGTGGTATTTGAAGTCCGTAATGAATACTACAGCCTATGACAGAAACTTGTCTGTGCAGGTCCACGTCTTCGTATAGCCCCCATATAACGGTACCCCCGAAATTCGGTATTTTGATGATTTTAGCGACATTATTTACCGGAATTGTTTCAAATTTCCACGTTTTGTAACCCCCATAGTACCTCCCTATATGCGGTATTTTGATGGTTTTAGCTGCATTATAAACTGATTTTTTCAAGTTTAGCATTTGAATATTGTAAAAGGTTATGGCAAAAGTTGCCTATACAGGTTCAGGTCATCCTATAGACCCTAAAATATGGCTAAATTTTTAACACATTTTATTTTTTTTTGAAAATTACAAAATTTGTACCAAATGGTGGAGAGTATTCAAATTTCAGCCCGTCCGAACTTACAGATTTTTTACTTGTTTTGTTTTTTTTTTAATTGCCAAAATCGTTCCAAATGATGGATGATAGCTTTTTTTACCTGTTATTTTTATTTATTTTCTCATTTATATTTTTTGTTGTTTTATGATTGCGTGGTTATTGTATGTCTAGCTGGTAGTTTTAATTTATGTAGGTAGATTTTTTTTGTTCACAAGTCTATATTTTCAATTAACAATATCATCAACCAAAACAAACAGCAAGCCAGATGAACGAAAACACAAGAAATAAAACTGAAGCAAATCAGCGAAAAAAGAAAAGTAAAGATTTAAGTCGCACTTAATTTCCTCGCCATTGCCAAAACTCAACAAAAATGAGAGTGCTGATCCATCAATTTGGGATCTCTATTGTTCCTTAACCAACGCCAATCTCAGCACTAGTGTTGGGGCTGGATTAAGACAAAATGACCCCTAACCAAATGTTCAGGCAAATCTACCAATGCATCCTGTAAGAAGTTTAGTGCACGAAAGCATGGCCCAGGCCAATAATAATCTTAAAGGTTTGGTGCTTGGGTGGCAAATGGAGAAAATGTACGGAGTCATAAACAGGCTTAGTGACGCTGTGTCCAAAATGTCCATTGCTGGTCAAAATGCAACACATAATTCTACAGCTCACGCAATGATAAACCAACCTTTACATCCAGATAACAACATAATTCGGCTACTATGCGAATCTTTGCCCAACTTCCATGGATATTTGTTTCTTTTATAAGATTTGCTAATGATGTCGATTACACTTCTCACCCAATTTTCTAGAGCTGCTGTCAAAGTTCATAAAATTGTTGCATATTTCGAACAAATCGACGAATCTACATTCACTGTGTTCAATCTGGAGATTCGCAATTCAGAGATTAAGGAATTGTAGGACAAAGTATTGTGCACCTATGATGAGTGCAAAATCTACTTCCAGACGTCAAAGGCTGCACAGTCTGATGGCTTTTATGTCATTGAGAATATATGATTTCCGCCAAGGGAATCTATTTTGCTGGTGTCTGTGCAGAACACTACCTCACCCGTTCATGGTTCCTTCGAGTCATCTTACAATAAAAGTTCCTCCAATTCATTACATCGATTACAATAGTTTCACCTTGCCTCCCCTTGATATAGAAGCCTTTGCTGGCGATTTTGTATCTTGGCTAACTTTTCGAGACCTATTCACCACACTGTTTGTAAATAATACACGCATTTCAATAATAGAATGTCTCTGTCATCTTAAACAGAAGTCTACCGGTGTTTGCAGATTTCAACTCACAAATTGTAGTTTCCACTTAGCGTGGAAAGCTATTTCGGATGCTTATAATAAGCGATTGTCACATAAAAACCTGTTCGGTATTACTCTTAAACTTTGAGACTTGTTCGGGATTAAAAACTATCCAACATGGCATTAATAGTTGTCTTAATGCAATGGCCGTCTATGACGTCGCCACGGATCAGTGGGATCAAATAATTGTATTTATTTGTTTGCAGCGGCTGCCAATATTAACTTTAACCCTGTGGGAGCAAAGTTCCAAAAAAGAGTCGTTGTTACCTTCTTGGCTATACTTAGATGCTTTCCTTACAGAAAGAATACAAACTTTGCAATGTATTAAACATATACGTAGAAATAAGCCCGCAAAGATTGTTAGTCCTCCAAGACCTGCAAAGAAATCGTTGTCATCAAAGAGTGTTCCACCTTGTTGCTCCTCCACTAGATCGTTCGCATCTAAGCATGTTTCTACATCTACATCTAGTTCCACCAATAAAAAGTCTTTTGTACATATGCTTAAATATGTTACTCCTTTACACGTTCAAACACTTATTGCTCCATTTGTCCTAACCACAGTCATGTTCTTCGACTCTTCCCCAAGTTTATAAAACTTTCGTTTGTGGACAAATTCTTGATGGTGAAAAATTTCACAGTACGAATAGTTGCAGATCTTGCAAACAAAGGCATCACAGCCTTCTCCAACGGTTACAAAATTGTAAAGTTATTGCAGCATCATGCTTGAAATCTTCCCTGTTTTGAAAGTCAGTCCAAAATTTTGTTTTGAATTCTAAGAAATTTCCTCCGGCCTTTACCAAAGTCAAAAGTCGAAGTTCAACCACTCCGGGATTTACGACAATCAAAAGTCGAGGTCCTAAGCATTCGAAAACGCACCCACCCTCTGCTAAAAATGATTATAACACTCCGCCTCCCAACACCATTGAAGATAATGTGCTTCTGGGAATTGCAGTTGCCAACATAGTACATAACGGCAAATCGTACACTGCGCTAGCAATTGTAGATCCTTCTTCTAAGGCATCAATTGTTAGTAAAAAACTTAAAGATAAACTTCTTAATTTTACTTGCTATAAAACTGTTGCACCAAGAGAAGTTTATTCTCTTAAGTTGTTTCTCCCTAAAAATGCATCTAGAATTGTGGAAACAAACCGTTAATTTTGTCTAAAGTCAATTGAACGTTATTCTCGTCACCATCTTTTTGTAATTTAAAGACTCGAATTCCTATTCTTGAATTAGCGGATTCATTCGATGACAGCTCAATAGAGTTGTTAATTGGCGCTGACCTATATCCTAAGATACTCGAACCTGAGTCGCCCAAAATTGCTTTTAACTCGTGGCTAGCTCAAAAAACTTTTTTCGGGGACATTCTCACCGACTCATAATCTCGCATAAACAATGACGAAATAAGAAAACATTACTTTAAAATAAAATCAAAATTTGTTGATATAATCACTTGCACCCAACATTGAACTCGGCCAATCGGAACCTTTAAAATTTAATCTTTTTGAAGTAATCACTTGCGCTTAACATGTGATTGCTTCATTTATCCGAATCTATCATTACTTTGGAAATTTAAACCTACTATCGCTCACTTAGGAATCTGAATTTACGTTGTTACCTAACATATAATGAATTTGTATTAATTGCTAAACTCGTGTTCTCAGCAAGGGGCCGCAATGTAAAAGTTCAGTACGTTCCACGACCTGTTCCCAATCCCCGCCAATCACGGATGCTGATTGGTATTTACATCTCCTCTACAACTCCCTTGGCGTAATGAGCAGATCGGCGCTGGGCATTGATTGTTGTCGGTTTGCTCTCATTGGAAGTAGTTTTAATAAAGATATACGAGGGATTCTCTGTGTCCACTTGTTTGTATTTGTATATGTGTTGTAGATAGACATGATATCCTCAGCGATCACTTAAAACTTCTGCGTTCACTTGTCTACTAGAAACGAAAGCAAAGGCGCACGGCATCTGTCGCCACACCGATTACTTAAGGTAATTTGTTGTTGAGAGTGGAAAGAAGCACCAATAAACCATGGATTTATGTTGAATTAATACTAATTACGTTTCTGTGTTTTATTTCTTATATTTGTCTTTCTCTTTGCCTTACACCACACATCATCCCACATAAAAACTCTGAGGAGTTTTGTTGTTCCAGTCGCTATACGAAGCCATTCTCCCCACTCTCCTGAGATAAACAGGTCAGATTCAGAGTTTACATTGTATTGGATCAATTGCAAACTCTCAATACTGACGACGTTCATTGCCATTTGTGAAGATAACGTGACGGATTTATTCAATTAATGAGGAGTAAGGGAAGGGCTATGAAAAGCCATGTCATATTTCAGATTCTTCTTCCATTCGGCAGAATGAGTTTTTTTCAACACAATTTCCGGGCCCATGCTGCAATCCGGTCGATTGATTCCATTTTAATATCATTGAAATCAACTATACTATCACTAACGGCAGAAGAAATGTACAGATACATTCATACCACAAATGACGTTTTCATTTGCGATAACCACGCAAACTTTAACAAGAGCGATCGATCACATGAATGCAAAATGAATTTCCTATTGAATAAATCGTCAGGAGCTTGTGACTTGGAGTCAACCATCCATCACCCAACTTGAAGACAAATGGCACAAAAGAATCAATGGATGTTTACTCTAGCCAATTTCACAGAATTGTCCTTTGTTTGTGGTACAAATTAGGAATTCGGCCAGATTGTATCTTAAAGGACAACACCTTTACAATATACGGTCATTACGAAAATAAAATAATAATGCACACTTCATATCTGAGACTTAATCCACTGCATTCCATAATCTCATCCAGTAGCTCGTTTAGCTCAACACAACATTAAACAGCACCTACGAAACACAAGCAGCTGAGATCGGATGACTTCCACAACCAATATAATCGAGAGCCATTACCCCGCATACCATCAGCAATCTAGCTCTTTGTGTTGGAATTGGAGTACCCAAATACAATGTTGCGTGTGGCCCATGAAAATATTTTTTTTATTTTAATTTCTAACAAGTAAAAAAGCTGGAAATTCGGCCGGCCGAGCTTTGAATACACTCCACCATTTGGTACAAATTTTGCAATTTTCAAAAAAATAAAAATAAATAAATAAATAAATAAAATCGGTTAAAATTTCTTTTAAAATCTTAAAAATACCGAATGTAGTCGTATATTAGGAACTATGCGACGACGTGTACCTGCATAGGCAACTTTTGTCATAAGCTATTACAATATTCAAAAGCGAAACTTGAAGAAAATCTGTTTATAATGTATCTAAATTCATCAAAATACCGAATACAGGGAGGTACCATGGGAATTATAAAACGTGTACCTGCACAAACAATTTTCTGGCACATTACGAACTTCTAATAAAAAATTCCGGTAAATAATGTCGCTAAAATCATCAAAACACCGAATATCGGGGGTACCGTTATATGGGGGCTATACGAAGACGAGGATTTGCACATACAAGGCTGTAGTATCCATTACAAACTTCAAATGCGAAATTTGAAACTAATCCGGTAAATAATGTAGCTAAACTCACCAAAATACCGAATATCGGGGAATACCGTTATATAGGGCCTGAACAACAATTTTCTGTCAAAGGCTGTAGTATTCATTAGGAACTTCAAATACCATATTTGAAATAGTTACGGTAAATAATGTCGCTAAAATCATCAAAATAATAATGCTAATATGACGAAAATAATTGCAAAATATTTAATAAGACAAAGTACTTCGAATATTTCAACACTTCCCCTCGAAGTGCACCGTATTACGATAGCATAGTTAATCCAAGTTCACGTATGCATTTCTGATGTTTTGCTGAAGGTAGTCCTTTTGTTAATACATCAGCAGCCATATCTTCAGTCCTCTTGTATTTCAATTTAATATGCACTTCATTTTGTTTTTGATGCATAAATTGATAACTTATAAATATGTACTAGTGTTGTTTTTATATCAATTTCTGCAAAAATACGTCGAAGATAAAGTATCTCTTTTGCTGTATCTGTTACAGAAAGTAATTCCGCTTCTATACTCGACAAAGCCATTTTTTCTGTTTTCTGTCTTCCCAAGTAATTGCTCCCTCAGACATAATGAAAGCAAATCCAGAATATGATCGCCTATCTGTAAAATTCGATCCGCAATCAGCATCTACAAATCCATAAAATGATACATCACTTTTCATGTACTTATGTCCTTGATCGATCGTTCCTTTAAGATATCGCAATATTCGTTTTGCTGCTTGGCAATGTCCGGTCTTGTATTTACAGCGCCAATTAAACTTTGAAAGGTTATATTTTGCATTATTTCCAAATCAGGTTGTATGGGCTTCTCCAATTTGCTATTTAGTTCTAAAGGTGTATTCGCTGGTTTACAATTTTCCATGCCACAACGTTTAAGAATAGATTGTATGCATTCTTTTTGCGTCATTACAATTTCCCCATGTTGAACATCTTGGTAGAATTCAATTCCAATATATTTTTTGACTTTTCCAAGATCTCTCATTTCAAATGATTCTGCTAAGGATTTCTTAATATATGTAATCATTTTCTTGTCATTCGATGCTATCATTATATCATCCACCTATACAGTGAAAATTGTCAGCTGTTTACCACTTTTGCTGATAAACAAGCATGGATCAACTCTTGATGAAACCAATCTAAGCTGTTCCAATTTTGTACTCAGTTTTTCATACCATCTTAATCCCTATTGCTTCAGTCCGTATAAGGCTTTTACTAGTTTACATACTGGATCTCGACACGATTTCCAATCTTTCATCCATTCTTGCCCAATCTTTTTGGGCATGCTACTTTTTTTCTCACTTGTCCCCACTTTTTCACCTTTGCATAGTTTTTGAAGCATTAGTACCACATATTCGGGAATTTTCATAAAAACGTTTTCGGAAAGATCTCCATTCAAAAAAGATGTTACGAAATCTATTTGATGAATTTCAAGGTTCTTTTCAAACATGAGACGAATTGTTTATGATCTAATAATTGGCGGTGGAATTGGTTGGTTCTTCACATGAAATTGGATCATTTGTAAAAACGGCATTGATAAATTCACAATCTTCAGTTTTGGCGGATTATTCTTCAATACCATTCGTCTCAATATTTTGTGTAGATTTTGCCGGTATCTTTCGCGGTCGACCTCTATTTCCAGTGCGAACAATGCGTCTTTTGACTTTACTTAGTTTTTCTGTTCCTTAGAACAAATTTTCTTCCTCAGCTGAATCTTCCAATGCTTCATCCACTCTTCGTCCATTTTCATATCAAGCGATATCAACTAGGTTTTCAGATTTCCCATAGAAATCGTCTATAAATCTGACGTCTCGGCTGACGATTACATGACGTTTACGCAACGACCATAAACGATAAGCCTTCGCTTCTTCTGAATAACCAACTAATATGCATTCTTCTGAACGAGAATCGAATTTTCCATTTGACTTATCCTTAATCAACACATATGCTCGTAACACAAATGGTCTCAAATCACCTTCAACAGCTTTAGTAGGATATCGATTGCGTATGTAACATGCAGTGTTAATGTTTTCAGCCCAAAAAAACGTTGGAACACCTGACTGCTTCATCATATACCTGGCCATTTTTAAAAATGTCATATTTTTCCTTTGTCTTTTAATTCCCGTCACTTCTAAATACTGATTAAATTCTTTGTTGATGTATTCGTCCCATTGTCAGCTGATTTCCTAAATCTCTTGATCGCATTAATAATATCCGATTTCTTTTGCAATGCTCTTGTTGGGGGCGTATTCTTATGTCATTTGCCATTTCATTATTTGCAAGAATTTTTAAATCCTGTTCATTTAAATAGCCCAGCCGTTGATGCCACACATCCATGTATTTCATCTTGACCACTGCTGCATTCGCCGAATAAACCGACTGTCGCAAAAAATAAAAGTTTTCTCTTCGATTTGCTTTACATTGAACTTCATTTCCTTTCATAATTCTGGCCTAGTTTTGTCGAAAATTACCTTGAATCCCTTATCCGTTAACTTAGATACGGACAACAAATTGCTTCTCCAAGCTTCGACACACATGACGTCTCTTAGGATAAAGCTTTGCTCCATTTTTCCTCCTTCTGTCTTTATTCGTATATCCGTTATACCTGAAATATTGCTTAACTCACCATTTGCTACACATAGGCTTTTATCAATCTTCTTTATAGTTTCAAAACTTTATTTATTCGCTGACATGTGTGAAGAACACCCGCTGTCCAAACACCATTCATTTGACATATCTTGGTAGTTGAAACCGACAACGAGACTATTGAACATTGAAGTCTCTTGCTTGACATATTTAGCTTCACCCAAACCAGCACATGCCTTCTGGTCCATTGTTTTCCATTTCGATGCAGCATCACCTTCTGGACAAGGTGTAGTACCATCCACGTACGACCAAAAATCTTGCTTTATTAAAATTGCTCGCATCTGAAGTTTCCACGAGTTAAAGTTTCTTGAATTCTATGGCTCAATCCGTATAATACTTCCAGACATGGCAAATTCTTTATTATTTTACAATATTCAAATTATAATTTACACAAAATTGCACCAAGTGGACCGTCTGGGCCCATAACCTGTTGTGAAATCAGCAAACGTTTATCTCAGACTAAAAGTTTTACAAAGACTAAATAATAATTTCAAAAAAAAAAAAAAAATTTATGCATTGAAAAATGACAATTAAAGAGAAGCTAATACAGGACAATGATAACATGGTGGAAATAATTGCAAACTATTTTATAAGACAAATACTTCGTATATTTCAACAGAAATCGGCAGCAATTTTCCCGATTTCATGTCTGTTGTTGTCGGCAAATATAAAGAGAACCGGACGCGCAGAGTGACAGGCTCATGTGCAAAATTCCAGCTTTGCTAACTACAATTTTCCGTGGATAGCGAGATACAAATCTGCAGAATGGTAGGGATATGCAGGTGAGCGTAAAATGTAAAATGATAAACAGGAAGATTCCGGGAAATTCCAAAGAGATTAGTGTGTGTTTCTTCTGGTTAAAAGTCGTTCTCTATTTTCGGCAAAATTAAACAAGTAAATAAGCTGTGAGTTCAGCCGGGCCGAACTTTGAATATCCTCCACCATTTGGTATAAATTTGGCAATTTTCAAAAAATATATATATAAACTATATTAACTATATATAAACTATATATATAAACTATATTGAAATGCAAAACTGAATCTGTTTTTAATGTACCTAAAATCATCAAAATACCGAATATAGGGTGGTACCATGGGGGTTATAAAACGTGGACCTGCACATACAATTTTATGGCATAAGCTGTAGTATACATTATGAACTTTAAATAAAAAAATTGAAATAATCCCGTTTAACAATGTCGCTAAAATCATCAAAACACTGATTTTCGGGGTACCGTTATATGGGGGCTATACGACGACTTGGATCTGCACAGACAATTTAAGTCTTAATAGTATCTAAGGCTGTAGTATACATTACGAACTTCAAATGCGACAAATAATGTCGCTAAACTCATCAAATTTCGGGGGTACCATTATATAGGAGCTATACGAAGACTAAGACCTGCACAACAATTTTCTGTCATAGGCTGTAGCATTCATTACGAACTTCAAATACCAAATTTGCAATAGTTCCGGTAAAAAATGTTGCTAAAGTCATCAAAATACCGAATATCGGAAGGTACCGTACCGGCTTAGACTGTAGAACCCATTACGATCTTCAAATACCAAATTTGAAATAATTCCGGTAAATAATGTCGATAAAAGCATCAAAATACCGCATATCGGAAGGTACCATTATATGGGGGTTATACCAAAACGTGGACCTACATGACCCATATTCAATACCAAAAGTCCTGCAGACATAATACACATTTGAGTAAATTTTTACCAACTTACTTCATTTGGTTCGGAAGCTAGAGAGATTTCCATAGACGGGCAGACGGACAGGAGGAGGGACGGACATTCCTAAATCGACATAGAATTTTATACTGATTAAGAAAATATATATACTTTGTGGGGTCTAAAATGTATATTTCGAGCTGTTACAAACGGAATGACAAACTTAATTTACCATCCATACTATGGTGGAGGGTATAAAAAAGAAAATGTTGTGAATTCAGCAAACGCTTATTTCAGACTAAAATTTTACAAAGACTAAATAATAATTTTAGAGAAAAAATGTATGCGTTGAAAAATGACAAAGAAAAACTAATACAGGGCAATGCTAACATGATGAAAATAATTGCAAACTATTTTATAAGACAAAGTACTTCGAATATTTCAACACCTTCCCCCGAAGTGCGCCGTCTTATGATAGTTTAGTTACTCCAAGTTTTTGTATGCATTTTTGATGTTTTGCTGAACGTAGTCCTTTGTTAGTACATCAACTGCCATATCTTCAGTCCTCTTGTATTTCAATTTAATATGCCCTTCATTTTGTTTTTGATGTATAAATTGAATTAATGTGTTTTGTGCGTGAGTGATATCCAATACTTTGTATTAATTTTTGAGCACTCTGGTTATCGTTATAAATATTTACTAGTGTTGTTGCTATACCAATTTCTGCAAAAATACGTCGAAAATAAGGTGCCTTTTTTACTGCATCTCTTACAGCAAGTAATTCTTAAAGTTCTTAAAACAAATCTGTTGCCAATGACTTTTCTATTTTCCTGCCTTTCTGTTATTTCCCAAGTTCTATTTAAAATTTGGGCCACAAATTCATCCTCAATAGCTAGCCTCCTTTTTTCCCCAACGGCGGAATTGATTGCTTCTTCACATGAAATTGGATCATTTGTAAAAACCGCATTGATAAATTCACAATCTTCAGTTTTGGCGGATTCTTCTTCAATACCATTCGTCTCAATATTTTGTGTAGATTTCGCCGGTATCTTTCGCGTTCGACCTCTATTTCCAGTGCGAACAATGCGTCTTTTGCCTTTACTTAGTTTTTCTGTTCCTTAGAACAAATTTTCTTCCTCAGCTGAATCTTCCAATGCTTCATCCACTCTAGGAATATATTCGTCCATTTTCATATCAAGTGATATCAACTAGGTTTTCAGATTTCCCATAGAAATCGTCAATAAATCTGACGTATCGGCTGACGAAAACATGACGCTTACGCAACGACCATAAACGATAAGCCTTCGCTTCCTCTAAATAACCAACTAATATGCATTCTTCCGAACGAGAATCGAATTTTCCATTTGACTTATCCTTAATCAACACATATGCTCGTAACACAATTGGTCTCAAATGCTTAATCGAAGTCGTTTTTTCCTCCACAAATTTTGGGCAAATCACCTTCAACAGCTTTAGTAGGATATCGATTGCGTATGTAACATGCAGTGTTAATTTTTTCAGCCCAAAAAAACGTTGGAACACCTAACTGCTTCATCATACACCTGGCTATTTTTAAAGTGTCGTATTTTTTTCTTTTCGGCAACCCCACTTTGTTGCGGTATTTGAGAGGCGCTCATTCGTCTTTTAATTCCCGTCACTTCTAAATACTGATTAAATTCTTTGTTGATGTATTCGTCCCATTGTCAGCTGAATTCCTAAATCTCTTGAACGCATTAATAATATCCGATTTCTTTTGCAATACTCTTGTTGGGGGCGTATTCTTATGTCATTTGCCATTTTATTATTTGCAAGAATTTTTAAATTCTGTTCATTTAAATAGCCCAGCCGTTGATGCCACACATCCATGTATTTCATCTTGACCACTGCTGCATTCGCCGAATAAACCGACTGTCGCAAAAAATAAAAGTTTTCTCTTCGATTTGCTTTACATTGAACTTCATTTCCTTTCATAATTCTGGCCTAGTTTTGTCGAAAATTACCTTGAATCCCTTATCCGTTAACTTAGATACGGACAACAAATTGCTTCTCCAAGCTTCGACATACATGACGTCTCTTAGGATAAAGCTTTGCTCCATTTTTCCTCCTTTTGTCTTTATTCGTATATCCGTTATACCTGAAATATTGCTTAACTCACCATTTGCTACACATAGGCTTTTATCAATCTTCTTTATAGTTTCAAAACTTTATTTATTCGCTGACATGTGTGAAGAACACCCGCTGTCCAAACACCATTCATTTGACATATCTTGGTAGTTGAAACCGACAACGAGACTATTGAACATTGAAGTCTCTTGCTTGACATATTTAGCTTCACCCAAACCAGCACATGCCTTCTGGTCCATTGTTTTCCATTTCGATGCAGCATCACCTTCTGGACAAGGTGTAGTACCATCCACGTACGACCACAAATCTTGCTTTATTAAAATTGCTCGCATCTGAAGTTTCCACGAGTTATAGTTTCTTGAATTCTATGGCTCAATCCGTATAATACTTCCAGACATGGCAAATTCTTTATTATTTTACAATATTCAAATTATAATTTACACAAAATTGCACCAAGTGGACCGTTTGGGCCCATAACCTGTTGTGAAATCAGCAAACGTTTATCTCAGACTAAAAGTTTTACAAAGACTAAATAATAATTTCAAAAAAAAAAAAATTTATGCATTGAAAAATGACAATTAAAGAGAAGCTAATACAGGACAATGATAACATGGTGGAAATAATTTCAAACTATTTTATAAGACAAATACTTCGTATATTTCAACAGAAATCGGCAGCAATTTTCCCGATTTCATGTCTGTTGTTGTCGGCAAATATAAAGAGAACCGGACGCGCAGAGTGACAGGCTCATGTGCAAAATTCCAGCTTTGCTAACTACAATTTTCCGTGGATAGCGAGATACAAATCTGAAGAATGGTAGGGATATGCAGGTGAGCGTAAAATGTAAAATGATAAACAGGAAGATTCCGGGAAATTCCAAAGAGATTAGTGTGTGTTTCTTCTGGTTAAAAGTCGTTCTCTATTTTCGGCAAAATAAAACAAGTAAATAAGCTGTGAGTTCAGCCGGGCCGAACTTTGAATATCCTCCACCATTTGGTATAAATTTGGCAATTTTCAAAAAATATATATATATAAACTATATTAACTATATATAAACTATATATATAAACTATATTGAAATGCAAAACTGAATCTGTTTTTAATGTACCTAAAATCATCAAAATACCGAATATAGGGTGGTACCATGGGGGTTATAAAACGTGGACCTGCACATACAATTTTATGGCATAAGCTGTAGTATACATTATGAACTTTAAATAAAAAAATTGAAATAACCCCGTTTAACAATGTCGCTAAAATCATCAAAACACTGATTTTCGGGGTACCGTTATATGGGGGCTATACGACGACTTGGATCTGCACAGACAATTTAAGTCTTAATAGTATCTAAGGCTGTAGTATACATTACGAACTTCAAATGCGACAAATAATCTCGCTAAACTCATCAAATTTCGGGGGTACCATTATATAGGGGCTATACGAAGACTAAGACCTGCACAACAATTTTCTGTCATAGGCTGTAGCATTCATTACGAACTTCAAATACCAAATTTGCAATAGTTCCGGTAAAAAATGTTGCTAAAGTCATCAAAATACCGAATATCGGAAGGTACCGTACCGGCTTAGACTGTAGAACCCATTACGATCTTCAAATACCAAATTTGAAATAATTCCGGTAAATAATGTCGATAAAAGCATCAAAATACCGCATATCGGAAGGTACCATTATATGGGGGTTATACCAAAACGTGGACCTACATGACCCATATTCAATACCAAAAGTCCTGCAGACATAATACACATTTGAGTAAATTTTTACCAACTTACTTCATTTGGTTCGGAAGCTAGAGAGATTTCCATAGACGGGCAGACGGACAGGAGGAGGGACGGACATTCCTAAATCGACATAGAATTTTATACTGATTAAGAAAATATATATACTTTGTGGGGTCTAAAATGTATATTTCGAGCTGTTACAAACGGAATGACAAACTTAATTTACCATCCATACTATGGTGGAGGGTATAAAAAAGAAAATGTTGTGAATTCAGCAAACGCTTATTTCAGACTAAAATTTTACAAAGACTAAATAATAATTTTAGAGAAAAAATGTATGCGTTGAAAAATGACAAAGAAAAACTAATACAGGGCAATGCTAACATGATGAAAATAATTGCAAACTATTTTATAAGACAAAGTACTTCGAATATTTCAACACCTTCCCCCGAAGTGCGCCGTCTTATGATAGTTTAGTTACTCCAAGTTTTTGTATGCATTTTTGATGTTTTGCTGAACGTAGTCCTTTGTTAGTACATCAACTGCCATATCTTCAGTCCTCTTGTATTTCAATTTAATATGCCCTTCATTTTGTTTTTGATGTATAAATTGAATTAATGTGTTTTGTGCGTGAGTGATATCCAATACTTTGTATTAATTTTTGAGCACTCTGGTTATCGTTATAAATATTTACTAGTGTTGTTGCTATACCAATTTCTGCAAAAATACGTCGAAAATAAGGTGCCTTTTTTACTGCATCTCTTACAGCAAGTAATTCTTAAAGTTCTTAAAACAAATCTGTTGCCAATGACTTTTCTATTTTCCTGCCTTTCTGTTATTTCCCAAGTTCTATTTAAAATTTTGGCCACAAATTCATCCTCAATAGCTAGCCTCCTTTTTTCCCCAACGGCGGAATTGATTGCTTCTTCACATGAAATTGGATCATTTGTAAAAACCGCATTGATAAATTCACAATCTTCAGTTTTGGCGGATTCTTCTTCAATACCATTCGTCTCAATATTTTGTGTAGATTTCGCCGGTATCTTTCGCGTTCGACCTCTATTTCCAGTGCGAACAATGCGTCTTTTGCCTTTACTTAGTTTTTCTGTTCCTTAGAACAAATTTTCTTCCTCAGCTGAATCTTCCAATGCTTCATCCACTCTAGGAATATATTCGTCCATTTTCATATCAAGTGATATCAACTAGGTTTTCAGATTTCCCATAGAAATCGTCAATAAATCTGACGTATCGGCTGACGAAAACATGACGCTTACGCAACGACCATAAACGATAAGCCTTCGCTTCCTCTAAATAACCAACTAATATGCATTCTTCCGAACGAGAATCGAATTTTCCATTTGACTTATCCTTAATCAACACATATGCTCGTAACACAATTGGTCTCAAATGCTTAATCGAAGTCGTTTTTTCCTCCACAA
The DNA here is from genome assembly GCF_030504385.1 of Musca domestica. Classification (NCBI taxonomy): domain Eukaryota; kingdom Metazoa; phylum Arthropoda; class Insecta; order Diptera; family Muscidae; genus Musca; species Musca domestica. The sequence continues at coordinate 1,053,707 of NW_026712439.1, forward strand.
ATTTTGGGCAAATCACCTTCAACAGCTTTAGTAGGATATCGATTGCGTATGTAACATGCAGTGTTAATTTTTTCAGCCCAAAAAAACGTTGGAACACCTAACTGCTTCATCATACACCTGGCTATTTTTAAAAGTGTCGTATTTTTTTCTTTTCGGCAACCCCACTTTGTTGCGGTATTTGAGAGGCGCTCATTCGTCTTTTAATTCCCGTCACTTCTAAATACTGATTAAATTCTTTGTTGATGTATTCGTCCCATTGTCAGCTGAATTCCTAAATCTCTTGAACGCATTAATAATATCCGATTTCTTTTGCAATACTCTTGTTGGGGGCGTATTCTTATGTCATTTGCCATTTTATTATTTGCAAGAATTTTTAAATTCTGTTCATTTAAATAGCCCAGCCGTTGATGCCACACATCCATGTATTTCATCTTGACCACTGCTGCATTCGCCGAATAAACCCACTGTCGCAAGAAATAAAAGTTTCCTCTTCGATTTGCTTTACATTGAACTTAATTTTCTTTCATAATTCTGGCCTTTTGTGTCGAAAATTACATTGAATCCCTTGTCCGTTAACTTAAATACGGACAACAAATTGCTTCTCAAATCTTCGACATACATGGCGTCTCTTAGGATAAAGCTTTGCTCCATTTTTCCTCCTTTTGTCTTTATTCGTATATCCGTTATACCTGAAATATTGCTTAACTCACCATTTGCTACACATGGGCTTTTATCAATCTTCTTTATAGTTTCAAAACTTTATTTATTCGCTGACAAGTGCGAAGAACACCCGCTGTCCAAAGTGAAGTCTTTTGCTTGTCATCTTTATCTTCAACCAAATTTGCATTCTGTTTCGCACTGCAATTTCTCGCAAAATGCCCAAATTTTCCGCAACTAAAACATCCATGCTTCTTCTTGTGAGACCTGATAGTTTCCTCCTTTCTTTTTTCTCTGTTATAGTTGGAATATTTACTATTGTTGCCATATTTCTTCGGCTTTGCATATTAGGCATTTTGCTCATCCCTTTCTGTCTTGTCCTCTTTTAATATATTCACTCTTAGAACTTCGTTCCTAGGCACCTCGACCTTGCTTTCAAGAGCGCAACGAAACGTCTCAAAAGAATCAGGCAAACTATATATCAACAAGATTGAGGTCATCCCCATGAAATCCAAAGGAGATCTCAATATGTTTAGCCTAGGTTAAAACACCGTTTGCTAATATGATAGAATGTAGCCTTAGTAGAAACACTAAGACCATGAAGCAATGACAAAAGTTAAAATTTGTTTGCCTCATTGTGTTTACTTGTATCAATCTTTTATACAAAATTAGTTGCTTACGTTCAAATTAAAATAAAAAAAATGCATGATCAAGTTTCAGTTTACTAAATAAATCATGAAATTTCACTTTGTAAGAAATGACTTTAGTTGCATTATTGCAGTATTGCACAAAATAATATAAGTTAAATTACATTTATGTTTGTTGACATATCAAATAGCTATGAGACAATGACTGCAATAAACAGTTTCAAGGGCAAACGAATCAACTATTGAAGTAATGGAATTTTGTTATGGTTAACATACTCCGCCACGTTGAGCGTATAGCGAAAGCTAAAAACTGTTTATATTTATAAAGAAGAGTTAGTAACATAAATTCTTAAAATTGGTTGTCCTTGTGGGGCTGATTCTGGCATCGTCGAGGATAAGTTGATTGAGGCTCTTTTGTGGCATTTATTTTCGGCATATTAGGATGACTATCATCAATAATGATAAAAGTAGAGACAACAATCCTATATGTGGATGGTGAAGTATTGGATACTTAATTTGCCTTTGAACCTCTTCGATGTCTGATAGCTGTCTTTGGATAGTTGCGAGTTCATCCAATGTGGCATTTAAATCGTTGTTTGGTCCTAGTAGCTTCTTGACCTCAGAAGGGTGGTCAATTTCCGTAATATTACCAAACATGGCATATGAAAAGTTGTAACGCTAATTTCATGCCTGTGGATAGTTATAAAATTTCCTTTGGGGATACAGATTGGTTTAATAGAAAAAAGACCAGATCGTTTGATGGTGAATTGTATTGTTTCAAAGTCGCACACTGCAGTAAGCTCTAACGCATTTGGTGTTACATAGAGCAGACGATTGATAGCATTTAGTGCGATAAAAGAAACCTTGTTCTGTATTTTCCCGAAAATACATTGTGGGGATGTCCTGTTATTAAACAGAGCAGTTTCTTAAGAATAACTGCTTGAGTCGTGAGCAATGCTGACTTGTAATGTACTACAAAGATATATGTCGCTCTTTGCTACTATGTATTTATTGAATTGATTTGTATTTAATGTCAAATTTTCATCACGGTGGCTGTTCTATGCAATATAATCAATATTGGATTTTATAGCAATGGAAGTGCTGTTTGTTTTGGTTTGTATAGGAATGACCTTGAAGAGCTCATAATGCTGCTGTTTCACTAATGGTAGTTCAATTATGAATATCATGATTTTGTATAATTCTAGCAAATCACTATCTTCATCTGGTAACGTAGTACGACCAATATGGAAATGACCTTTCATCATAGATATCTCCATTCGTAACTGTTTTGTTGTGAGGATTAGTGGACTTTTATACCCTCAACCTTGGAAAGGAGGGTATATTAACTTTGTCATTCCGTTTGTAACATCCTTAAATATTCGTCGTAGACCCCATAAAGTATATATATTCATAATCAGCATAAAATTCTAAGTCGATTTAAAGGTGTCTGTCTGTCTGTCTGTTGAAATCACGATACAGACCACATTATTTGACGTAGAGCGCCAAAATTTAGCAGAGCAATTGGTATTGTGTCTAGGATGGTTGGTATTGAAAATGAGATATATCGGTCCACGTTCTGGTATAGTCCCCATATAACGGTACCTCCCGATATTCGGTATTTTGATGATTTATGCCACATTTTTTCACGGATTTGTCTGGAAATTGGTATTTGTAGGTCATAACGGGTCCCTGAGCGTGTGGCAAAAATTGCATGTATGGGTCCATGATTTGGTATAGCCCCCATATAACGGTACCTCCCGATATTCGGTATTTTGATGGTTTTTGCCACATTTTTTCACTGATTTGTCTAAAAATTTGTATTTGTGAGTCATAATGGGTACCAGTTCGTATGGCAAGTCATTGTAATTATAGGTCCACGGTTTGGTATAGCCCCCATATAACGGCACCTCCCGATATTCGGTAATTTGATGATTTTTGCCACATTTTTTTACGTATTTGTCTGAAAATTGGTATTTGTAGGTCATAATGGGTTCTAGCTTCGTTGGCGAAAACTTGCATGTGTAGGTCCATGATTTGGTATAGCCCCCATATAACGGTACCCTCCGATATTCGGTATTTTGATGGTTTTTGCCACATTTCTTCTAATGTTTCCTTTACCCTAAGGTGGAGGGTATTAAAAGTTTGGCCCGGCCGAACCTTATGTTCTTTTACTTGTTTTTACCATGATTCGATTGCGTGAGGTCACCGATCAGCTCTGTTTCAATTCTTTCCCCTTAATATCCAGTGCAGCTCTTCGGTTTCTTCTTGGAGATAAAAGGTCTGATTCTTGAATAAGATTATCCCAGGTGTGCTGAAGTTGGACGTATTGATTGCTTGCAGAATCTTGAAAATGTTGTTATACCTGTTTTCAGTATCTTGTTTCTTTCCCAAATCTGTCTGAGATCGTAATATATAATGAATTTCTAGTTAGCAGTTACCAATCCTGGGTTGGGAGAAAACTCTGTGACATTGGCATAGTATTATCGGTCAAAGAAGCAACGAAATAAGAAGTGTACTAAAAATTCCTTGGGAAGCATATGATACTACCTTCCGTTTTGGCTGGATAGTAATGTCTTCTGATGAGGATTGCCTCTTTTGTGTTATTGGTTTGTCATATCCAGTTTGGCTTACGTGAAGATCATTGAACAGCGGTGCCAATCTATGAATTGGCCTCTTGAAAATCCACTTTGCTGTTTTGACGTCACAGACCCTAATAAGTCCATCATCTCCCTGTAAATTTGGCTGATTCTTCCCAGTGGCCAATGTAGTAACGGAGTATTATCTTCTTTGAGCATAACAAGCATGCCTTCAATGACGTTTGGTGAAGGAGACTTCCATTTTCTCCTTTGTTGTAGTTCATGTAAATATTTTTGCGTCCATTCCCTTAAAATTTGTTTTTAATTTCTGATGATGCAGCGGGCACATTTCTCAGCAGCAGATGTTTGGCTGAATTAACTGCCGCTCCCCATAGGCCACCGAAATGAGGGGCTCTTGGTGGAATGAATTTAAAGGTAATTGATTGATTACTGCATTCTCGTTTAATTTTTTCTTCGGCGGATTGGTAATATTTCGATTCTTTTAGTTCGGCTAATTTGTTGTTTCCTCCCACGAAGTTAGTAGCATTGTCGCCATATAATGTCTGAGAATGGCCTCGTCTGCTGATGAATCGTCGCAATGCTCCTAAAAAGGCTTCTGTGGACAGATTGAACACAACTTCCATATGGCCTTAGTTGCAAAGCATCAAAATACTGCAATGTACGCCTTGTCTGATCAGTACTGCGTGCAACTGATTTCCCGTTGATAATCCTGAACTGTGCCCTGGATGCAGCCAATAATGCTTGTGGATCGCAGTGACGATTGTCTTCATGTAGCATTTGCATCAACAACTCGACCAAAACATGATTATGCGGTAAACATGCTGGATGCTTTGCCTTGAATAGTAATGTGGAGTTCTCTAGGAATGGATTTATTGAGGCCAACGGACTAGATTTGTGTATAGGTGTTTTGTGTGATAATCTTTCCAGTTCTTCCCCAAATTCCGTCGCTTGATAACATTCAGAGATCCTTCCATTGCATGTGCATTGAGCTCCTTTTGGGATGGGCGACAAATTCTCGTAGTTTTGGAATTTTTTATGAATCTCAAGATATAGCCGATAGTGCGCTAAAGAGTCTTGAAAGAGTGTCGATGGTTTATTCGATTTATGATGTCTTCGTACCTTTGGTGCGAGGTCGATATTGTCAAAACCTGCCTTGTTAATCAACAAATTGTGGAGATGAATTAGTCCATTCACTTGTTTGTCCTGATAGGAATATATGACCATAAATCAAAATTGAATGTTGTGATAGGGCGTCAGCTGGGTTTTGCTTAAAGCTGACATGGTGCCATTGGTTTGAGGCGCTTAGTTCTTGTATTTTAGATATTCTGTTTGCAACAAAGGTGTGAAAGAATGCTGAAGGCGAATTAATCCAAGCGAGGACAATTTTTGGATCTGCCCAGAAAAAGTTTGCAGTGTTTTGTAGGCGAAGATCTCGTTTTACTCTATTTTTCAGCTCCACCCCTAGTACTGCGGCACATAGTTCCAGTCGTGGCAGCGTCTGTTTTTTATTGGGTGCTACCCGGGACTTAAAACATGTTAGTCTTGTTGTCTTATGTTTTTGAATACAAATCCATCGATCTTAATTTCGTTTAGTGCCTCTATGTTCATTCGGAATTTACTCCATACGTTTTGAAGATTCAAGGGTAATTCGTCATCCTATGAGATTGGTAATTGCCACAGTTTTTGCAAAAACATTTTGGCTCGTACAACCACCGGTCCAAAAATTCCTAGTGGATCAAATATCTTAGAAAGTTTTGAACTTACTATTCATTTTGTTACACGTTTTGCATGATTTGTCGATGGCAATTGAGCTCGTCCACATAATTGGTCACACTTTGGCAGCCATATTAATCCAAGTGTTTTAATCGGGGAGTGTGAATTTTTGTCTAGGTCCAAATTGATTTCTTTGTCCTCAGGGGCAATTCCATTCAATAGTTGGGATGATTTGAACACAATTTCCGAAGTTTAAAACCAGCCTTTTTAGGATTATAGCGTCGGCTCAGCTTAGGAAATCTTTCACTTAGAAATCATCACGTAATATTGAGTCGAATATTTAAGTTGAATATGAAGCTGAAGGCGTGCGGTAGGTGACAGTTTTGAGACGATAATACTTGATATCTTGATGTTTGTTATATCTCCAAATGATGAGCTGGGACATCTGGTCCGCATCATTTACTTAAATTTGTCGGTACATTCTCTCGATATCTGCAGTGAAGAGAAATTTATGCATCCGAAATCTCAACAACACTGAAAATAGCTCACTTTGTACATTTGGTCTGGCATGAAGAATGTCGTTGAGTGATGAACCGCTGGATGTTTTATCTGATGCATCAAATACTACTCGCAACTTTGTTCGAACTTTCCGGTTTCATCACGTAATGATGAGGCATGACGTAATGTACATTGGAAATATCATCTTCCAGAATTTCTTCCATGTGGCCCAAAGATTCTTCTTATATTCTTCCATAAATTTGTTATATTCTGCTCTAAGTACTAATATAAGGTTTAACCGTTTTTCCAATGACAAAAATCGATTGAAGGCCATTGTTTTAGAAGTTCCGAGGATTGATGGATTGTCTGCAAGTGGTAAGCGAACAATGAATCTACCGTCCCTGTTTCTCTGTACGTTTTGTAGGAAATGATCTTCACAACGTTTCTCAGTTGACGACAGTGATCGTTCTGAAGTATTTGCTTCTTCGAGTTTCCAGAAATGTTCAATGAGCTCGTTTGTTGCTGGTTGTTCTGGGGTAAATGCTGCACAAGTAACCAAGTTGTTGTCGTTGTTTTCCTGTAATTTACCCGTTATGATCCAGCCCAAAGCTGTATTTTGTAGAATTAGTAAGTTCTTGAGCTGATTCTTATTTGTTGTGGTCGCATCAGTTGGTGATAAAATTCTGCTCCGATCAGCATATCCATTTTATCCATTTGATTGAAAAGTGGATATGCTAGATTAATATTATCAAGAAGATTCCAATATGATGTGTTGAATGATTTTGTAGGCTGAGATGATACAATGGTTGGGAGTACAAAAGCTTCAATTCTGGTAGTAAAATTGCCTGAGCATGCATGTAACTCTAAATTTATTCGATGGGTTGAGTTGTGAACCTTCCGGCCTATTCCTTCAATTCGCAAAGAAGAATCTGTATATTCCAATGATAGCTTGTTTAGCACTCGATTTGTAACCAGATTGACTTGTGGTACAGAGTCTAGAAGAGCACGAAATATTGCGGTACGGCCATTGGTTCCAATCACTTTACTCATGCTGTGGCGAGTAATATATAGGCGTTGCTGCGGAAATGCGTGTTTGTTGCAGCTATACATGAGACTTTTTTATTTGAAGCAATTTTTGGATTCGTTGAATATTCGGAGTTTCCAACTGAGATTTTTGATGAATCTTTTATTGGTTTTTCTAAATGCAGCAATGTTTTGTGCTTCTTTGCGCACCTTGAGCATGACCGACAACTTGCATGATTTGGCAGTATGCTCTGAATTAAAACAGTTGACACAAAGTCTCATTGTTTGTGTCCATCGTATTCTTTCGGCTGGGGACATTTTCAGGAACTTCTCACAGTAATATATGGGATGCCCAGTAATTCCACATACCTTGCAATTTGGATTTGATGGAGCTGAGGTTTTACCTTGATTCTATCCTTCCCCCTCCAGATTCGCATGATTTTCCTCTCGTTTCCAATGCTTGGAATCTATGCTCCATAAATTAAGTAGTTCATCGAGACTTACAAGGCTCTTGTTGTCTTCGAGCGAATGTTCAAACAATGTTCGAGTTGAGGAATGAAGTTTTTTCAATATTATACGGACGATTATTGTCTCCCATTCATCCACCGGAAGTCCCTGTGCCTTTAAGCCATGGATGAATTCCTTTGTGAGAACATTTATATTTTTTAGGGCTTGTGCCGTTTCATTTGTTATATGTGGCTGAGAGAGGAAATTGTTTAATAATGTTGTCACAATGAGCCTTTTGTTATCGTATCTATTGACCAGAATATCCCATGCGGTTACATAATTTGTTGTTGCAATTGGCAAATGGTTTATCAATATTTTTGCCTCATCAGTGAGGTGTGTCGTCTAATAGAATATTTTCTCAACTTCACTCATTTTTGGCAGGTTTGGTTGGCATGGCTCGATTCTGTTGAGGTGTGCTGTAGTACTTCCATCATTGCTGTTGCAATGTACATTTAATGTTTTGCACTTCTGCTTCTGTTTTGCAGAAGTCATCCAACGTGTAACCATCTCTTTTTTCTTCGGTGGTTAGTTGCATGTCATTGTTTCTCGACAGATCATCCATGTATTTATCAATGAGCGTTAATTTTGACATTGTGCTTTATTAATAATTTCTTCTACCATAGATTCGTCCATTTTTCGTTTTAGCGCTCTTGTTAGAGCCCGTTGATTATGAAAAACCTTACTTATAATTTCGTCAAATTGTGACTCTTTTGGATGCAGCTGCTGGCTTCTTCCTTCGCTTCGAGTCGTTCAGTGGCTATGAGCGAGGGCCTCTTGATTTCAGACGCAAATAACTCTTTTTACTTGAGTGTGTCGCCTGAAATACGCAAGTACTGATCCGTAAAATATTCGTGCTGCAATGGAAGATTCGATAGACGCCTTAATTTATTGTCAGTGCTCTCAAATTCATGCCATGCAGTGTCAGGACGATGCAAGCGTTCCTGAAAGTACTCCTTTGTTTTCCTTGATGTCGGATCCTTTTTACAATTTCGACTATGGATTCTATTTGACCCGCCGTGTTTTATTGAGCTGCTAGTAGATCTTCAAATGTTTCCATGGTTGATGTTTGATCACTAAATGTTGTTTTGTGGGTTGATGAATGTCTAATCTTGTGCCAAGGATCGTTGGATCACCAAATATAGCGTTGTTCTAGAACCAGAATCGCTTGCCGCTCGTGGGGGAGACCAATTACACGTAAAAGTTTGTTTGATGGAATCCTGTGCCTCGTTACAGGACCGTCGGGTTTACCAATTGTAAGTTTTGTTGGATTTAGGACACTGCGTGTAGCGTAATTTTAGTACTAAAAGTCCCTTGCCACTGGAGAGGAGGAACTACTAATACTTTGATGTAATCCTGTGCCTTGTTACAGGACCGTCGGGGTCACCAAATGTAAATTCGGGTGTGTCGAATAACGTGAAAACCAAAGGTTTCCTTTGGATATCTCAATATGTTTAGCCTAGGTGGAAACACCGTATGCTAATATGATACAATGAAGCCTTAGTAGAAACACTAAGACCACGAAGCAATGAAAGTTAAAATTTGTTTGCTTATTGTGTTTATTTGTATCAATCTTTTATAAAAATAAATTGCTTACGTCTAAATTAAAATTAACAATAAAAACAATACATTATCAAGTTTCACTTTAGTAAGTAAATCATAAAATTTCAGTTTGTAAAAAATGCCTTTAATTGCATTATTGCACAAAATAATATAAGGTAAATTACATTTATGCTTGTTGACATGTCAAATACATATGAGTCAATGACTGCAATAAACAGCTTCAAGGGCAAAGGAATCAACTATTGAAGTTATGGAATTTTGTTGTGGTTAACAGGTGACATTTAATTCCGTAAGTTTGCTCATAGCATCAAAGAAATCATTTATGTGGTCTCAAGCACAATCGCCATTCTCCACGCGTGCTAGAGCAACTCGTTTCAATAACGTTGCCTTCCTGGCAGTACCCTTGAAAAGTTGACTCCAGCTTTACCCACATTTCCTTTGATGTACTGCATTTGGAAATCAATCCTAATTCAGAAGGCGTAATCGACAATAGCAAACCAGCACATGCCTTCTGGTCCATTGTTTTTCATTTCGATGCAGCATCACCTTAAGGACTTGGTGTAGTACCATCAACGTACGACCACAAATCTTCCTTTATTAAAATAGCTCGCATCTGAAGTTTCCACGAGTCATAGTTTGTTAAATTCAATGGCGCAATCCGTATAATATTTCCAGACATGGCAAATTCTTTATGATTTCACAATAATCAAATTATAATTTACACACAATTGCACCGTCTGGGCCCATAACCTGTTGTGAAATCAGCAAACGTTTATTTCAGAGTAAAAGTTTTACAAAATGCCAGCTTTTTCTGTGGATAGGGAGATACAAATCTGCAGAATGGTAGGGATATGCAGGTGAGCGTAAAATGTAAAATGATAAACACATACAAAAAGGCAGAGCGGGGAAAATTCCAAAGAGATTAGTCTGTGTTCCTTTTGGGGAAAAGTCGTTCTCTATTTTCGGCAAAATAAAACAAGTAAATGAGCTGTGAGTTCGGCCGGGCCGAACTTTGAATATCCTCCACCATTTGGTACAAATTTGGAAATTCTGTTAAAATCTTAAAAATACCGAATGTAGTCGTATATTAGGGTCCATATGATAACGTTGACCTACATAGGCAACTTTTGCCATGAGCTATTACAATATTCAAATGCGAAACTTGAAAAACATCTGTTTATAATGTAGCTAAAATCATCAAAATACCGAATATAGTACCATGGGGGTTATAAAACGTGGACCTGCACAGACAATTTTCTGGTATAGGCTGTAGTATTCATTACGAACTTCAAATACGAAATTTGAAGCCGTTTCGGTAAATAATGTCGCTAAAATCATCAATATACCGAATATCGTGTGGTACCGTTACATGGCTATGCGAAGACGTGGCCCTGCACAGACAATTTTCTGTCATATGCTGTAGTATTCATTATAAACTTCAAATACCAAATTTCAAATAGTTCTGTCTAAAATCATCAAAATACCAAATATCGGAAGGTATCGTTATATGAGGCCTATACGATGACATGGTCCTGCATTACGAATTTCAAATACCAAATTTGAAAATTTTCCGGTAAATAATGTCTCTAAAGTCATCATAGTAACCAATATCGAGAGGTACCGTTGTATGGGGGCTATACGAAAACGTGGACCTGCATTACGAATTTCAAGTACCAAATTTGAAGCAATTCCGATAAATAATGTCGTTAAAATTATCAACATACCTAATATTGGGAGGTCATTATATGAAGGCTATATGAGGACGTGGACCTACATGACCCATTTCCTGTCTTATGCTGTAGTATCCACTACGAACTTCAAAAACCAAATTTCAAACAAGCTCGGTAAATAATGTCGCTAAAATCACCAAAATACCGCATATCGGGAGGTACCGTTATATGGGGGATATACGAAGACGTGGACCGGCACAGACACATTCTGTCTTAGGGATAGTATCCAACGGATATTGAATCCACTTATTTTTTTAAATCTGTGTTAACTGTGCAATAATTTCATTAGATAATTAGAAAATTAGGACAAATCGTTCCATAATTTTATGCCTAGCGTAATAGCTCTGGTTCGTTAATTGTAACAAAGAATGTATTGTTTTCATGACTTTATATGTTGTGTTTATATGTCGTCGTTTATTTTTTTATACCCTCCACCATATTATGGAGGGTATATTAAGTTTGTCATTCCATTTGTAACACCTCGAAATATAAATTTTAGACCCCACAAAGTATATATGTTCTTGATCAGCATAAATTTCTATGTCGATTTAACAATGTCCATTCATCTGTCCGTCTGTGGAAATCACTCTAGCTTCCGAACGAAATGAAGTAATTTGATAAAAATTTACTCAAATGTGTATTATGTCTGCAGGACTCATGGTAGTGAAAATGGACCTTGTAGGTCCACGTTTTGGTATAGCGCCCATATAACGGTACCTCCCGATATTCGGTACTTTGATGGTTTTAGCGACATCATTCACCGGAATTGTTTCAAATTTGGTATTTTATGTTCGTAATGGATACTACAGTCTAAGCCGGTATGGTACCTCCCGATATTCAATATTTTGATGAAATTGATGATGCAAGTCCACGTCGTGGTATAGACCATAATATAACGGCTCAATTCGGCATTTTCAAGATTTTAACGGATTTTATTTTTTTGAAAATTGACAAATTCGTTCGTTCGACCCGACCGAATTTAAAGGTTTTTTTTACTTGTTTCGTCTATGTTGAAGAAAAATGCCGTGGTGTTATCCTTTAATGTTCAATGTCCATATCTGTTTTAGTCCAGTCAATCAATAAACCATTACAAACTTTTTAGGGCACTTAAAATTAAAAAAATTAAATATTGTTTAATTCAAGGCAATTTTTAACCACACACTTTACCCACATCGATTACTGAAAATACACGCGTGGACCTCTCATATACTTCCTTTGTGTTGTATCTGTAACCTGTTTTAGTGTTTGAATAACCTTTTATATATTTGTTTCATATAAATATTAATCTATATTTTTTATTTTTTTTTCTCAATTATATTTATGGTTATTTTACAATTGTGTATTATGTCTGCAGGACTCTTGGTAGTGAAAATGGACCTTGTAGGTCCACGTTTTGGTATAGCGCCCATATAACGGTACCTCCCGATATTCGGTACTTTGATGGTTTTAACGACATCATTCACCGGAATTGTTTCAAATTTGGTATTTGATGTTCGTAATGGATACTACAGTCTAAGCCGGTACGGTACCTCCCGATATTCGGTATTTTGATGAAATTGATGATGCAGGTCCACGTCGTGGTATAGACCATAATATAACAGCTCAATTCGGCATTTTCAAGATTTTAACGGATTTTATTTTTTTGAAAATTGACAAATTCGTTCGTTCGACCCGACCGAATTTAAAGGTTTTTTTTACTTGTTTCGTCTATGTTGAAGAAAAATGCCGTGGTGTTATCCTTTAATGTTCAATGTTCATATTTGTTTTAGTCCAGTCAATCAATAAACCATGACAAACTTTTTAGGGCACTTAAAATTAAAAAAATTAAATATTGTTTAATTCAAGGCAATTTTTAACCACACACTTTACCCACATCGATTACTGAAAATACACGCGTGGACCTCTCATATACTTCCTTTGTGTTGTATCTGTAACCTGTTTTAGTGTTTGAATAACCTTTTATATATTTGTTTCATATAAATATTAATCTATATTTTTTTTTCTCAATTATATTTTTGGTTATTTTACAATTGCGTGTTTCTATGTTCTTGTATGTCTAGCTGGTAGTTTTAATTTATGTAGTAGGTAGATTTATTTTTTGTTTACAAGTCTATATTTTCCTTTTTAGCGAAAACACAAGAAATAAAATTGAAGCAAATCAGGGAAAGAAGAAAAGTAAACGAAAACGGTCTCTTTCTTTTGGTTTAAGTTGCACTTTAATTTCCTCGCCATTCCCAAAACTCTGGTTCCATAACCCACGCCAATCCCGACACTACTGTCGGGGCTATATTAAGACAAAATGACCCCCAACCAAATGTTCTGGCAAATCTACCAATGCATCCTGAAGAGGTAGACAACTAGTAAGAAATTTAGTGCACGAAAGCTTGTCCTATGCCAATAATAATCTTTAAGGTTTGGTGCAGGAAAGCGTAAGTAGGGAAATTGATAAAATGTAGGGAGTCATAAACAGGCTCAGTGACGCTGTGTCCAAAATGTCCATTGCTGGTCAAAATGCAACCCATAATCCTACAGCTACGTCACAGAATGATAATACTATAAACCAACCATGCATCCACATAACAACAGACCATCATTCGACAACTATGCGAACCAGGTTCCACCTTTAAATAAACCATTACCCCCTAATTAGTCGCAGAAATACGGTTACATCGTCTTTTTTTGCATAAGGTATACGAGTGAAAAGGTTTGGTTTAAATTTTCAGGAAGACCGATAGCGCCTCAGTGGAAGATTGCATTTATCGCTTAGAGTATTTCCAGAAACATTACTCACTAGATTGGTTTGATATCTTTAATGAGTTCCATATTTTACTGTCAGAACCAGCTTATGAGTGGTTCTTGTTTTCATTAATACATGGTGTTTAGTTTTGTAGAAACTGTACATGTTGTAAAAATAGTTTGTGTGTTGAATGTTCTTCTTTAAATTCTATTTTCATTATGTTAATTAGTTAAATAAAGAAAACACTTATGATAAAGAAAACACATATAAATAAAGAAAACACATATGCTAGGTTTATGGTCGGTAATAAATAATGTAATAAATGTCACGGCCATAAATAGAAGATAAGAAAGAGTCGATCACAAATTAGGTACGTTTGGTTTTTCTCCCGTAACGTATTGTGTGCGTTAATGCACAGCGTGCATTAGTAAATAAAATGCATGGGGTAATGTATTAGATGTAAGCTTTAGTGTTAAGAATATGTTGTAAATAAATTGAGTTCCCTTCCAGCCACGGAACGAGAAAGCTCATCTCGCGGCGTTTGCTTTTTCTTTCGTTAGTTACATCGCTTTGTGATGAGGTTAGGAGTCGACCTCATCATTTGGTGATCCCGACGTGATAGTATCGCGTGTAGTTAGTGAAGTTATTCGATAGGCTATATTTTCAGTGTCCGAGAAAATATTAGTTTATGCGAAATAAATGACGTGATAGGCGCGCATTTTCGTAGTAGTGAAGTGTGTTAGGCTTATTTGTTGTAGCGACGTAAAAGGTGCACTGTTGAAGCAAAGATAGTGTTAGATCTTTTAGTTGTGTAAAAGGAGACATGATAGGTAGCAGTGAAAGATTCTGTCGATCTATCTCTCCATATACTAACGCAATAGACGTGTAGAAAAAAGTGATTAGTTTATTCGTTTATTTTTTGAGTGCACATATATTTCGTCAATATGAATTTTGTAGACTTCATTCAACATCAAAGAATGTTGGGCGAGTATATTGTGTCACTTTATTTAGAAATGGAAAAAATTGCTCTGTGTGGTGTAACTGAGGAAGCTAGGGGAAAATGTACCAAATTAGGTAGTTCCTTTACAGAAGCAAGAAAGAAATATTTAGATAACGAGAGGGAACTCCGTCGTATGAACAAATTTACATACTCGGATTACATAGACGCCTTGGGAGTGTGCTATGCGACTAAAGATATCGAGAGAGTTCTAAACGGCATAGGTGTTTTTGTTTCCTTAGAAATTCCACGTTTAGATATCGATTATTTAGCTGAGGTGAACAGCTTAAGTTCATCAAAACAGTGTGGGAAAATGCCTTACTGTTCCATTCACAGCCGCCAGACATTGGGATAACGGTTAAACTTATCGATGCTTTATTTGATTTTTGGGAGAAGATTAGAAGATGTTATTTCTCAAAAATAGAAAACATCGATAGAAAATTTCAAACATTATCGTCACAATACGTGCGGTATTTGGATGTAGTTGGAAAACAGGATGACTGCACAAGTCACTACCATTTTCTTAGAATTTGTTACCGCATAGTGAGAAGTGGGAACATTTCAAGAATAGCACCTGAAAAGGTGAACATGAAGAAGCATGTTGATAATGTTAAAGGTAGTTTAGGGACTCATCAAAAGGTAGTTGAGGACTTAGAAGCTATCGAAAGAAAAAATGAAAACGATCGCCTTGATGTTCCGCGAGTAGAAGGAAAAATAACGAGAAAAATTAAAATTGAAGAAAGGCTGCCAACAAGGAATTTACAGGAACACAAGAATCCTGTATTTGCTCCTCCCGAAGAAGAAAAAAGTGAAACAACGGCCAAGCATTGTATTAGCGATGGACAAAAAGACAAGATAATTTCCATCTGGAACGCCCGGGATGGTTCAGAAGTCGTGGAGAACATAACAACATGGGTATGAGTAAACGACGTATCCATGCAGGAGATTTGTCATTGAATCATGGCAAGGATTTAAAAATATCCCAGGTATCTGGTCATTGCTGGCGGAGAGATCCAGACTTCAAGTGGTTGGTGGATGTCATGGGTGCAATTACCTAGTTTCAAGTAGCATACTTCGGGGTTTATTATTACGTTAGAAATTAATTAAAAAATAAGATATAACTTTAGCACAGTTTTATTCAATTCTTAATATTAAGAAAATGATGTTTATTTTATATAATTTTTAAAAAAAATTAGAATCGATCGATCTATGTTTGTTAAAAGATTAGGATCTTTTAAGGCCGGGAGTATGTTTAGTTTTGTAGAAACTGTACATGTTGTAAAAATAGTTTGTGTGTTGAATGTTCTTCTTTAAATTCTATTCTCATTATGTTAATTAGTTAAATAAAGAAAACACTTAAGATGCATGTGTTTTCCATATGCTAGGTTTATGGTCGGTAATAAATAATGTAATAAATGTCACGGCCATAAATAGAAGATAAGAAAGAGTCGATCACAAATTAGGTACGTTTCGTTTTCTCCCGTAACGTATTGTGTGCGTTAATGCACAGCGTGCATTAGTAAATAAAATGCATGTGTTAATGTATTAGATGTAAGCTTTAGTGTTAAGAATATGTTGTAAATAAATTGAGTTCCCTTCCAGCCAAGGAACGAGAAAGATCATCTCGCGGCGTTTTCTTTTTCTTTCGTTAGTTACATCGCTTTGTGATGAGGTTAGGAGTCGACCTCATCACATGGCCTGTTAGAGCGCTTTAAAACCAGAATACCTACGGAATACCTAAGTACTCTTCAAGAAAGAAGGATATGGAGTAGGAGATTTGTCATTGAATCATGGCAAGGATTTAAAAATATCCCAGGTATCTGGTCATTGCTGGCGGAGAGATCCAGACTTCAAGTGGTTGGTGGATGTCATGGGTGCAATTACCTAGTTTCAAGTAGCATACTTCGGGGTTTATTATTACGTTAGAAATTAATTAAAAAATAAGATATAACTTTAGCACAGTTTTATTCAATTCTTAATATTAAGAAAATGATGTTTATTTTATATAATTTTAAAAAAAAAATTAGAATCGATCGATCTATGTTTGTTAAAAGATTAGGATCTTTTAAGGCCGGGAGTATGTTTAGTTTTGTAGAAACTGTACATGTTGTAAAAATAGTTTGTGTGTTGAATGTTCTTCTTTAAATTCTATTCTCATTATGTTAATTAGTTAAATAAAAAAAAACACTTAAGATGCATGTGTTTTCCATATGCTAGGTTTATGGTCGGTAATAAATAATGTAATAAATGTCACGGCCATAAATAGAAGATAAGAAAGAGTCGATCACAAATTAGGTACGTTTCGTTTTCTCCCGTAACGTATTGTGTGCGTTAATGCACAGCGTGCATTAGTAAATAAAATGCATGTGTTAATGTATTAGATGTAAGCTTTAGTGTTAAGAATATGTTGTAAATAAATTGAGTTCCCTCCCAGCCACGGAACGAGAAAGATCATCTCGCGGCGTTTTCTTTTTCTTTCGTTAGTTACATCGCTTTGTGATGAGGTTAGGAGTCGACCTCATCACATGGCCTGTTAGAGCGCTTTAAAACCAGAATACCTACGGAATACCTAAGTACTCTTCAAGAAAGAAGGATATGGAGTACACCGTAATCAATTGCTAATCATTAAAGAAGACAACATGACTGTAATGCAGTGGCCCGTAGGCAGAATAGCCCGAACATGCAATGGTAACGATGGAGCCGTTTGTGTGGTGAACGTTAAGACACAAAACGGCGAAGTTGAAAGAGCCATAAACAGATTAGCTCCTTTATGCGAAAATTATCAGGAATCTCTACCACTTATATAGAGGAGGGTAGTAGTAAAGAGCCATCGTCAAAGCGCCAAGCAGCATGCTAATACCGATAATGCTTGTGGCTTTATTATTCCTACCGCTATGTATGTGTCAGTCAGTCAACATACAAAAGTTTGAGAATAAGCCCATTCAACATACAAAACTTTGATGGAATTGGAGTCAAAAAGGTAGTGACAGCGGAATGGAAATTGATCACTTATTGATCTTTCTCCGTTTTGGGCAGATATGAATGATTTTTCTATAGTGATAAGAACTCTTCTGGAACTGTGCAAGAGAGCTGTTGAAAATAGAAGCTGTAAGACACTTTCAGAAAATCTCATTCAAGTACAGAAACAATTGGAATCTTGTTCACTAAACATATTTCCTTGGCGCAGCAGACGAAGAGCTCTTAACATAGTTGGGAACCTCGCACACTCGTTATTTGTTGTCGTGGACTCAGAATATGCGGAACAAATGATTATCACAATGGAGATGGCAAATTAAGACAAGCAATATCTGTTTATATAGAATTTAATATAATAACTACTTGTGTTTCATTTTTTTGTTCATTCTTCCCTCGCGTTTGTCTTATTACAAAAGGATACGCATGCGTTTTTATATGTATCGCATCAAGGGCAATTCACTTATAAGCAACCACGGATCTGTCCAACGAATCCTTTTTAGCCGCTTTCCCTTGCTTTATAGGTCGAAGAGGATGTTTCTCCCGTGTATATTCGCACAACGGCAAAAACGTTGTCGGTGCCTCTAAATCCCTAAATCGAGTGGGGCATATGCCCCAGGTTTCGACAGCAAATTTCATTCCAACGTTATGAAA
This sequence comes from Musca domestica, assembly GCF_030504385.1. Classification (NCBI taxonomy): domain Eukaryota; kingdom Metazoa; phylum Arthropoda; class Insecta; order Diptera; family Muscidae; genus Musca; species Musca domestica. The sequence continues at coordinate 1,072,000 of NW_026712439.1, forward strand.
CAATATAACGGAGAAGGTATTGCAGTAACTGCCTTACAGGGAGTCATTTGGCACTAGATTGTACCAGTTTGACGAGCTGTCGCAGGTGCGATTACCGACAACACATACTTATACATGTCGCCTATACAGCATTTCAACGACTAGGCCTTAGGTCAATCATGTACCAAAGCTAACGATTTGAAACCTTAAAAATAATGAAAAGGCATACAAACGGCACTTGGGCTTTAAAGGTGAACACCTTCATCACAGACGACTTGCCGCGCAGACGCCACTTCTCGAAGACCCAACATCATATTTCAATCAACAAGCTCTCGTTTACCCCGAAGCCCGTAGCAACAAGGATGTACGGCTGCGATAGTTGATGACGTAAAGGCATTCCAGACTAAACATATCCTAGTATTTTTTTGGTCCAATTAAAAATATGCCTACTAATTAAAGCTTATTTGTTTTCACAGATTTCAGATTTCAGTACATGGCATGTACTTGAATGAACCAACAAAAACAAATGAACAAAAATGTGCTATATTTCCAACCAACAATGTATGTGCTATTTATTTTGCGCATACTGTAGAATAGCGGTATCATTCGAAGTTTTGTTATTAACCCGATGGACACAATATCCTCGTCGTGACAGTGAAAAATTAAAAACGATAACTTACAAAGGTTAGATTAAGTGGTGAAATGGTATAAGCTGCAAAATAAAAATTATCAAGATAAAAAATAAAATAAACATAAAAAATACTTACCTTTGAGAATTATAAATAAATGTGAATCACACTTTATACTATTGCTTACCTTAGTAAACTATAATACTTACCTTTAAAAACTATAAATATAAATTACAAACTATACTATCACTACCCATAGTAAGCTGTAAATTTATTTATTTATTCAATTCATTCCGTAATAGTAAAGCCTTCAAAGCTAATGAATAGTATCTTAACTTTTCTCAAAGTAAAAATTGAAAACAATTCTTTGTGTGAAAACAATTAAAAAACATTAGTGGGTAAAAAAAATACACTTCACCTTGAAGGAGGACATTCCATTTGTTACATCGCTTAATATCCATCGTAGACACCATAAGGTATATATTCATAACCAGCATAAAATTCTTAGTCGATTTAACGATGTCGGTCTGTAGGTCCGTCTGTCCGTTGAAAACACATTACATTATTTGACGCAGGGCTTTAAACTTCTCCGGTCCTCGTTTGGTATAGCCCCCATATAACGGTACCTCCCGATATTCGATAGTTTGATGGTTTTAGTCACATTTTCATACGGATTTGTCTAAAAATTGGTATTAGTGGTTCATTATGGGTTCAACCTTTGGTGGCAGAAAGTTGTATGTATAGGTAAACGTAACCTAAAGCGCACATATAACGGCACCCACCGATATTTGATAATACTAATCACATTTTAACAGGAAATTGTTCCAAATGTAATATTTAAGACTTCCAATAGATAATAATCCTTGTATTATAAAATTGCCTATACAGGTCCCCGTTTTGGGTTTTTGAGATGCACGGCCGAACTTATTGTTTTTCTACTTCTTGTGAAATATTATTTTCATTGTTTTTGTTTATATTTGCAATCGCCTTGACATGTGTAATGTCTTACTTAAAATTTTTGTTTGCAGGTCATTTTATACCCTAAACCATACTCATGATAGACCCTACAACTATATATATATTTTTTGGATCAGCGTGAAATTTAAAGTCGATTTAGCTATATCTGTTTGTCTGTCTCTATGCTGTAATCGCGTAATGATTCACGTAATCCGTAATCTAATATGTTGAACGAATTGAGATAGAAAGCTATTTGCCTGTTATTGGCTTAAACTTATTTTAGTGTGGAATACTTGTATTTGCTTCACCCATTTCCTTTAAATAATAGTATCGTTAAACATTCACATCAAAGCGTTTTCTTTTCTTCCTTACTTAATTTCATGATCTTTTTTAATTATTCGATATACAATTTTTCCTTCCAGCTTTCATAACACATTTATTTTAAGGTTCTCAACTTATTTGAAGGTTCTCAATGTCACAGAATTAGTTGTGTTCCAGTACTTTTTTAGGAGTAAAACTAGCAGAAGAGAGAACAGTACGAAATGCCTTTCTCATTTAGGTGTGCTCAAAAAATAAGGGAACGGAAAATTAGCAGAAATGCGATAAAATGTCAACATTCAAAATTCCAAAAGAAAACAGTCTAAATCGGACTGGCGAAACCTTACTGAAATGGACGCCAAAAATTAAAAAAATAGTATTTAAAATAAGTTAAAATTAATATTTTTTAGAATGCTGTTTATTTAGAAGGATTTGTTTTCAGAATGCGTTGAAGAGTATTTAGAGGTGGAGTTTTCTCAAATCCCAACCTCGGAAAAGCTGACATGGTTGGAATATTAAGTCTGCTAGAATGTTAAGTCTGCTAGAAGACTTAATGCAGCCCTGCTTAAAACCGTGTTCTAAAACATTAGCCGAAAAAAGAGGCAATTTAAGGGAAAATTAAAATTCTGCTTTACTTTATATTTAACGATTCCATTTAATTGTTTTTAAACATTAATGTTCCAAAATTATTTATAAAGCAAATGGATAAAAAATATTTGTATAAATAATGACTTAACACTGTTTTGTTTTTGATTCAAATAAGCGAAGAGAAATTTGACTTGAAAGAGATATTTTTTCTTGAGCAGCGCTGCTTAATGCAACAAGTTGGGAAGACAGCCAACCTAAAAAATAAAAAGAAAATGTTCGCAGTAATAAGCGAACGTATTTAATTTTAAGCTTAATTTTTCAATTTACCTTTCACTAATTTTGCACTGTTTTCCAATACGTTTTCTTGATAGCATCAGTTGCTCCATATTTTCTCTTTTTGGTTTTTGCACGACAAATATTAGTTTTTCTTAAGTTTTTCAGTTTATCCTTTTTCTTTATATTTGTTGTTACGCGCGAACATTGAAATGTATCAATACATTTTTCAACCTTGTTAGCCCAGGTTCTGGAACACAACTATTGTTGAATGAATACCTTAAACCAATAATCATATTTACATTGGCAAGCAAAAAATACTTTGGCATTTAGTGTATGTTTGACATAAATACAAGTAAACAAGCTGTAAGTTCGGCCGGGTCGATCTTTGAATACCCTCCAACATTTGGAACGATTTTGGCAATTTCAAAAATAAATAAAATCAGATAAAAAGTCTGTTAAAATCTTAAAAATACCGAGTGCAGCCGTTATATTAGGGTTTATAGGACGTGGACCTGCAGAGGCAACTTTTGTCATAAACCATTACTATACTTAAATGCGAAACTTGAATAAAAAAATTCAGTGAACAATGTAGTTAAAATCATCAAAATATCGAATATAATGAGGAACCGTTATATTGCGGTTATTCGAAGACGTGGACCTGCACAGACAATTTTCTGTCATAGGGTGTAGTACCCATTACGAACTTCAAATACCAAATTTCAAACATTTTCGGTGAATAATGTCGCTTAATTCACCAAAATACCGAACAAGTAAAAAAGCAGTAAGTTCGGCCGGCACGAACTTTGAACATTGGGATCAATTAGGAAATTTTTAAAACAAATTAAATCCATTAAAAATTCTGTTAAAATCTTAAAAATGTGGAATACCGATATATGTGGGATATACCGATATATGGGGGATATACCGATATATGGGGGATATACGATATTGTGGACCTATATAGACAATACTATTTCAGAGGATAAAGTACTCACGCGGAACTCCTTGTGAGCAAATTCAAACAATTCCATTGGAAAGTATGGCTAAAACCATTGAAATAGCGAATATCTTGGGATACCGTTGTATGGGAATAAGTGATATCATGACCTACATAAATAATTCTCTTTTAGGAGATAAAGTACTCATAAGGAACTTCTTGTGCGGATTTTCAAACAATTCCGTTGAAAAATGTGGCTAAAATCACAATATCGAATATCGTGCCGTTATATTGGTGATATACTTTGTGTACAAAATCTACACTTTGTACTGTAAATTTTCAACGAAAAAATATATTTAGTTTAAAATTTAAATAACCCTACACATTGATATCATACTATGAAAGTAGAAAAACATTCAGTTCATTTTTTGCACAGATCAGTCTTTTGTTTGCAGGCAGGTCAAGCTCGAAGATGGGCTATATCGGTCCACGATATCGTATAGCCCCCATACTACGGTACCCCTGATATTCGGCATTTTTATGATTTTAGCCACATTTTCCAATGGAATTGTCTGAAAATCCACACAAGGAGTTCTTTCTGAGTACATTACAGACTGGAAGAGAATTGTTTATTTAGGTTCACGATATCGTATAGCCCCCATACAACGGTACCCCCCGATATTCGGTATTTTGATGATTTTAGTCACATTTTCCAATGTAATTGTCTGAAAATCCATATATTTCTGAGTACTTTTCCCTCTGGAAGAGAACTGTTTATACAGGTCCACTAATCGTATAGCCCACATACAACGATATTTGACGATTTTAGGGACGTTGGTCACCGGAGTTGTTTTAAATTGCGTACCAAGAATTCGTTATTGGTACTATAGCCTATGACAAAACATTGCTTATGCATCCCAATTTTATTCACGGGATTTGTTTCAAATTTTACGTTTAGAGTTCGTAGTGGGAACTACTACTTGCATGAATTTAGCTACATTATCCGCGGATTTTTTTTTTTTTCAAGTTTCGTATTTCAATATTGTAATGGCTTACGACAAAAGTTGCCTATGCAGGTCCGTATAGACCCCAATATAACGGCTATATTTGGTATTTTTAAGATTTTAACAGAATTTTCGGTAAGTGTTATTTTTTGCGTTTGCTTTTTCTTTCGTTAGTTACATCGCTTTGTGATAAGGTTAGGAGTCGACCTTATCATTTGGTGACCCCGACGTGATAGTATCGCGTGTAGTTAGTGAAGTTATTCGATAGGCTATATTTTCAGTGTCCGAGAAAATATTAGTTTATGCGAAATAAATGACGTGATAGGCGCGCATTTTCGTAGTAGTGAAGTGTGTTAGGCTTATTTGTTGTAGCGACGTAAAAGGTGCACTGTTGAAGCAAAGATAGTGTTAGATCTTTTAGTTGTGTAAAAGGAGACATGATAGGTAGCAGTGAAAGATTCTGTCGATCTATCTCTCCATATACTAACGCAATAGACGTGTAGAAAAAAGTGATTAGTTTATTCGTTTATTTTTTGAGTGCACATATATTTCGTCAATATGAATTTTGTAGACTTCATTCAACATCAAAGGATGTTGGGCGAGTATATTGTGTCACTTTATTTAGAAATGGAAAAAATTGCTCTGTGTGGTGTAACTGAGGAAGCTAGGGGAAAATGTACCAAATTAGGTAGTTCCTTTACAGAAGCAAGAAAGAAATATTTAGATAACGAGAGGGAACTCCGTCGTATGAACAAATTTACATACTCGGATTACATAGACGCCTTGGGAGTGTGCTATGCGACTAAAGATATCGAGAGAGTTCTAAACGGCATAGGTGTTTTTGTTTCCTTAGAAATTCCACGTTTAGATATCGATTATTTAGCTGAGGTGAACAGCTTAAGTTCATCAAAACAGTGTGGGAAAAATGCCTTACTGTTCCATTCACAGCCGCCAGACATTGGGATAACGGTTAAACTTATCGATGCTTTATTTGATTTTTGGGAGAAGATTAGAAGATGTTATTTCTCAAAAATAGAAAACATCGATAGAAAATTTCAAACATTATCGTCACAATACGTGCGGTATTTGGATGTAGTTGGAAAACAGGATGACTGCACAAGTCACTACCATTTTCTTAGAATTTGTTACCGCATAGTGAGAAGTGGGAAAATTTCAAGAATAGCACCTGAAAAGGTGAACATGAAGAAGCATGTTGATAATGTTAAAGGTAGTTTAGGGACTCATCAAAAGGTAGTTGAGGACTTAGAAGCTATCGAAAGAAAAAATGAAAACGATCGCCTTGATGTTCCGCGAGTAGAAGGAAAAATAACGAGAAAAATTAAAATTGAAGAAAGGCTGCCAACAAGGAATTTACAGGAACGCAAGAATCCTGTATTTGCTCCTCCCGAAGAAGAAAAAAGTGAAACCCCGGCCAAGCATTGTATTAGCGATGGACATAAAGACAAGATAATTTCCGTCTGGAACGCCCGGGATGGTTCAGAAGTCGTGGAGAACATAACAACATGGGTATGAGTAAACGACGTATCCATGCAGGAGATTTGTCATTGAATCATGGCAAGGATTTAAAAATATCCCAGGTATCTGGTCATTGCTGGCGGAGAGATCCAGACTTCAAGTGGTTGGTGGATGTCATGGGTGCAATTACCTAGTTTCAAGTAGCATACTTCGGGGTTTATTATTACGTTAGAAATTAATTAAAAAATAAGATATAACTTTAGCACAGTTTTATTCAATTCTTAATATTAAGAAAATGATGTTTATTTTATATAATTTTTAAAAAAAATTAGAATCGATCGATCTATGTTTGTTAAAAGATTAGGATCTTTTAAGGCCGGGAGTATGTTTAGTTTTGTAGAAACTGTACATGTTGTAAAAATAGTTTGTGTGTTGAATTTTCTTCTTTAAATTCTATTCTCATTATGTTAATTAGTTAAATAAAGAAAACACTTAAGATGCATGTGTTTTCCATATGCTAGGTTTATGGTCGGTAATAAATAATGTAATAAATGTCACGGCCATAAATAGAAGATAAGAAAGAGTCGATCACAAATTAGGTACGTTTCGTTTTCTCCCGTAACGTATTGTGTGCGTTAATGCACAGCGTGCATTAGTAAATAAAATGCATGTGTTAATGTATTAGATGTAAGCTTTAGTGTTAAGAATATGTTGTAAATAAATTGAGTTCCCTTCCAGCCACGGAACGAGAAAGATCATCTCGCGGCGTTTTCTTTTTCTTTCGTTAGTTACATCGCTTTGTGATGAGGTTAGGAGTCGACCTCATCACATGGCCTGTTAGAGCGCTTTAAAACCAGAATACCTACGGAATACCTAAGTACTCTTCAAGAAAGAAGGATATGGAGTACACCGTAATCAATTGCTAATCATTAAAGAAGACAACATGACTGTAATGCAGTGGCCCCTAGGCAGAATAGCCCGAACATGCAATGGTAACGATGGAGCCGTTTGTGTGGTGAACGTTAAGACACAAAACAGCGAAGTTGAAAGAGCCATAAACAGATTAGCTCCTTTATGCGAAAATAATCAGGAATCTCTACCACTTATATAGAGGAGGGTAGTAGTAAAGAGCCATCGTCAAAGCGCTTCAAGACGTCAAGCAGCATGCTAATACCGATAATGCTTGTGGCTTTATTATTCCTACCGCTATGTATGTGTCAGTCATTCAACATACAAAAGTTTGAGAATAAGCCCATTCAACATACAAAACTTTGATGGAATTGGAGTCAAAAAGGTAGTGACAGCGGAATGGAAATTGATCACTTATTGATCTTTCTCCGTTTTGGGCAGATATGAATGATTTTTCTATAGTGATAAGAACTCTTCTGGAACTGTGCAAGAGAGCTGTTGAAAATAGAAGCTGTAAGACACTTTCAGAAAATCTCATTTAAGTACAGAAACAATTGGAATCTTGTTCACTAAACATATTTCCTTGGCGCAGCAGACGAAGAGCTCTTAACATAGTTGGGAACCTCGCACACTCGTTATTTGTTGTCGTGGACTCAGAATATGCGGAACAAATGATTATCACAATGGAGATGGCAAATTAAGACAAGCAATATCTGTTTATATAGAATTTAATATAATAACTACTTGTGTTTCATTTTTTTGTTCATTCTTCCCTGGCGTTTGTCTTATTACAAAAGGATACGTATGCGTTTTTATATGTATCGCATCAAGGGCAATTCACTTATAAGCAACCACGGATCTGTCCAACGAATCCTTTTTAGCCGCTTTCCCTTGCTTTATAGGTCGAAGAGGATGTTTCTCCCGTGTATATTCGCACAACGGCAAAAACGTTGTCGGTGCCTCTAAATCCCATAAAACATAAAAAAATAAACATAAAAAATACTTACCTTTGAGAATTATAAATAAATGTGAATTACACTTTATACTATTGCTTACCTTAGTAAACTATAATACTTAGCTTTAAAAACTATAAATATAAATTACAAACTATACTATCACTACCCATAGTAAGCTGTAAATTTATTTATTTATTCAATTCATTCCGTAATAGTAAAGCCTTCAAAGCTAATGAATAGTATCTTAACTTTTCTCAAAGTAAAAATTGAAAACAATTCTTTGTGTGAAAACAATTAAAAAACATTAGTGGGTAAAAAAAATACACTTCACCTTGAAGGAGGACATTCCATTTGTTACATCGCTTAATATCCATCGTAGACACCATAAGGTATATATTCATAACCAGCATAAAATTCTTAGTCGATTTAACGATGTCGGTCTGTAGGTCCGTCTGTCCGTTGATAACACATTACATTATTTGACGCAGGGCTTTAAACTTCTCCGGTCCTCGTTTGGTATAGCCCCCATATAACGGTACCTCTCGATATTCGATAGTTTGATGGTTTTAGTCACATTTTCATACGGATTTGTCTAAAAATTGGTATTAGTAGTTCATTATGGGTTCAACCTTCGGTGGCAGAAAGTTGTATGTATAGGTAAACGTCCCCTAAAGCGCACATATAACGGCACCCACCGATATTTGATAATACTAGCCACATTTTAACAGGAAATTGTTCCAAATGTAATATTTAAGACTTCCAATAGATAATAATCCTTGTATTATAAAATTGCCTATACAGGTCCCCGTTTTGGGTTTTTGAGATGCACGGCCGAACTTATTGTTTTTCTACTTCTTGTGAAATATTATTTTCATTGTTTTTGTTTATATTTGCAATCGCCTTGACATGTGTAATGTCTTACTTAAAATTTTTGTTTGCAGGTCATTTTATACCCTAAACCATACTCATGATAGACCCTACAACGTATATATATTTTGGATCAGCGTGAAATTCGAAGTCGATTTAGCTATATCTGTTTGTCTGTCTCTATGCTGTAATCGCGTAATGATTCACGTAATCCGTAATCTAATATGTTGAACGAATTGAGATAGAAAGCTATTTGCCTGTTATTGGCTTAAACTTATTTTAGTGTGGAATACTTGTATTTGCTTCACCCATTTCCTTTAAATAATAGTATCGTTAAACATTCACATCAAAGCGTTTTCTTTTCTTCCTTACTTAATTTCATGATCTTTTTTAATTATTCGATATACAATTTTTCCTTCCAGCTTTCATAACACATTTATTTTAAGGTTCTCAACTTATTTGAAGGTTCTCAATGTCACAGAATTAGTTGTGTTCCAGTACTTTTTTAGGAGTAAAACTAGCAGAAGAGAGAACAGTACGAAATGCCTTTCTCATTTAGGTGTGCTCAAAAAATAAGGGAACGGAAAATTAGCAGAAATGCGATAAAATGTCAACATTCAAAATTCCAAAAGAAAACAGTCTAAATCGGACTGGCGAAACCTTACTGAAATGGACGCCAAACATTAAAAAAATAGTATTTAAAATAAGTTAAAATTAATATTTTTTAGAATGCTGTTTATTTAGAAGGACTTGTTTTCAGAATGCGTTGAAGAGTATTTAGAGGTGGAGTTTTCTCAAATCCCAACCTCGGAAAAGCTGACATGGTTGGAATATTAAGTCTGCTAGAATGTTAAGTCTGCTAGAAGACTTAATGCAGCCCTGCTTAAACCCGTGTTCTAAAACATTAGCCGAAAAAAGAGGCAATTTAAGGGAAAATTAAAATTCTGCTTTACTTTATATTTAACGATTCCATTTAATTGTTTTTAAACATTAATGTTCCAAAATTATTTATAAAGCAAATGGATAAAAAATATTTGTATAAATAATGACTTAACACTGTTTTGTTTTTGATTCAAATAAGCGAAGAGAAATTTGACTTGAAAGAGATATTTTTTCTTGAGCAGCGCTGCTTAATGCAACAAGTTGGGAAGACAGCCAACCTAAAAAATAAAAAGAAAATGTTCGCAATAATAAGCGAACATATTTAATTTTAAGCTTAATTTTTCAATTTACCTTTCACTAATTTTGCACTGTTTTCCAATACGTTTTCTTGATAACATCAGTTGCTCCATATTTTCTCTTTTTGGTTTTTGCACGACAAATATTAGTTTTTCTTAAGTTTTTCAGTTTATCCTTTTTCTTTATATTTGTTGTCACGCGCGAACATTGAAATGTATCAATACATTTTTCAACCTTGTTAGCCCAGGTTCTGGAACACAACTATTGTTGAATGAATACCTTAAACCAATAATCATATTTACATTGTCAAGCAAAAAATACTTTGGCATTTAGTGTATGTTTGACATAAATACAAGTAAACAAGCTGTAAGTTCGGCCGGGTCGATCTTTGAATACCCTCCAACATTTGGAACGATTTTGGCAATTTCAAAAATAAATAAAATCAGATAAAAAGTCTGTTAAAATCTTAAAAATACCGAGTGCAGCCGTTATATTAGGGTTTATAGGACGTGGACCTGCAGAGGCAACTTTTGTCATAAACCATTACTATACTTAAATGCGAAACTTGAATAAAAAAATTCAGTGAACAATGTAGTTAAAATCATCAAAATATCGAATATAATGAGGAACCGTTATATTGCGGTTATTCGAAGACGTGGACCTGCACAGACAATTTTCTGTCATAGGGTGTAGTACCCATTACGAACTTCAAATACCAAATTTCAAACATTTTCGGTGAATAATGTCGCTTAATTCACCAAAATACCGAACAAGTAAAAAAGCAGTAAGTTCGGCCGGCACGAACTTTGAACATTGGGATAAATTAGGAAATTTTTAAAAAAAATTAAATCCATTAAAAATTCTGTTAAAATCTTAAAAATGTGGAATACCGATATATGTGGGATATACCGATATATGGGGGATATACCGATATATGGGGGATATACGATATTGTGGACCTATATAGACAATACTATTTCAGAGGATAAAGTACTCACGCGGAACTCCTTGTGAGCAAATTCAAACAATTCCATTGGAAAGTATGGCTAAAACCATTGAAATAGCGAATATCTTGGGATACCGTTGTATGGGAATAAGTGATATCATGACCTACATAAATAATTCTCTTTTAGGAGATAAAGTACTCATAAGGAACTTCTTGTGCGGATTTTCAAACAATTCCGTTGAAAAATGTGGCTAAAATCACAATATCGAATATCGGGCCGTTATATTCGTGATATACTTTGTGTACAAAATCTACACTTTGTACTGTAAATTTTGAATGTTGCTTAACTAATGGCATTTTCAACGAAAAAATATATTTAGTTTAAAATTTAAATAACCCTACACATTGATATCATACTATGAAAGTAGAAAAACATTCAGTTCGGTCATACCGAATTCTTAATACCTTCTAACTTTTGGTAACAAAGAAACATTTCAAACAAAATTATCTGGTTTAAAAACCATAACCATAACCACGCAACACTTCAAATAACAGTGAAGTCGGTTGGAGGATGCAGTAATGTTTTCAAAATACAATAAAGTGGATGGTGGCGTGAATCCATATAGACAATTTTTATACCCTCCACCATACATAGTTTGAAGGGTATATTAAGTTCCTCATTCCGTTTTAAACTCATCGAAATAATCATTTTAGACAAAACAAAGTATATATATTCTTGATCAGCGTAAAATTCTAAGACGAGTTAGCCTTGTCGGACCGTCTGTCAGTATGTTGTCATAACGCTAGAGTCATTTTTTGCACAGATCAGTCTTTTGTTTGCAGGCAGGTCAAGCTCGAAGATGGGCTATATCGGTCCACGATATCGTATAGCCCCCATACTACGGTACCCCCGATATTCGGCATTTTTATGATTTTAGCCACATTTTCCAATGGAATTGTCTGAAAATCCACACAAGGAGTTCTTTCTGAGTACATTACAGACTGGAAGAGAATTGTTTATTTAGGTTCACGATATCGTATAGCCCCCATACAACGGTACCCCCCGATATTCGGTATTTTGATGATTTTAGTCACATTTTCCAATGTAATTGTCTGAAAATCCATATCTTTCTGAGTACTTTTCCCTCTGGAAGAGAACTGTTTATACAGGTCCACTAATCGTATAGCCCACATACAACGATATTTGACGATTTTAGGGACGTTGGTCACCGGAGTTGTTTTAAATTGCGTACCAAGAATTCGTTATTGGTACTATAGCCTATGACAAAACATTGCTTATGCATCCCAATTTTATTCGCGGGAGTTGTTTCAAATTTTACGTTTAGAGTTCGTAGTGGGAACTACAGGCTATGATTTAAAATTGTCTATGCAGGTCCAGGCCTTCGTACAAGCCCCATATATCAGTACCTCTATATATTCCATACTTGCATGAATTTAGCTACATTATCCGCGGATTTTTTTTCAAGTTTCGTATTTCAATATTGTAATGGCTTACGACAAAAGTTGCCTATGCAGGTCCGTATAGACCCCAATATAACGGCTATATTTGGTATTTTTAAGATTTTAACAGAATTTTCGGTAAGTGTTATTTTTTGAAAATTTTCAATTTGGCTCCAAATGGTGGAGGGTATTCAAAGTTCGGCCCGGCCGAGTTTACTGCTTTTTTCTAATTACAAAGAAAGAAAGAAATCATCACAATACCGAATATCTAGATTTACCCTTATATGGGGGCTAAAGACAAATGTCGAAATATGCATAATATTATGCCACAGTAGGAAAAATTCCTTTAAAAACTCTAAATAAAAAAATTCAAAAAAGTGAAATCTAGCCAATATGATCAAAATACGGAATATTGGGATGTGCCGTTGTATGGGCGCTTTAGGAAAATATAGACCTTAAGGTGTTGCAAACGAATTGCCTACTTTAATATAACCATTGTGTAGGGTATAAAAATGAGTGAGTTCACAAAATATATATTAAATTAGGCAACATATGCTATTTTTTCCAAAATGTCTTCAGAGATATTGGCTTTAAAGCTCGCACATCCCGATGTTTTTCAGTTCCATGAAATGATGTTTTGAATATAAAAAAACTATGGTTTGTGTACCAGGTATTGAACCATAGATGCACAAAACAGTACGTTTGCGGTGATCTCATACGTTTATGAGACTTCAACGAATGTGGACATGCGAAAAAAAACAAATGATAGATAGCTTTTGTAGGAACATATGAATATATTGGGCTTATATCCAACGCGTGTCTTGGACCCGGACTCTCGTGTGAAATATCCGAGTACCAGGTCTGTCTAGAATACATTTCAAAAAAAGTCCGAGCGGACTGTCTACAAAACCGGATTGAAAACTGTCACAACTTTGTTTCGGCCAGTAGCTGGTACCTTCACTGCTTATATGTTTGTGTTTGTTTGTTTTTCTTCAATAACATTTAGTTTTTGTTGTTTTTATAAATACAAAAAAATACCCCTTTTGGATTTATGAAAACATAAATAAGGGCACAAACAAGGTATTTATACAATAGAAGATTAACCCACTGAGTTTATTAGATCAAGTGTGTTAATCTTGTGTGTTTAGATACACCCTTAGAAGGATAAAAATACTGTTCATCTGATGTTTTTTTAGATACACAATCAAAAGAGACCTAATAGAGAGACGAATGATGTTGAACTAGTAAAAAACTGTAAGTTCGGCCCGGCCGATCTTTGGACACCCTCCACTATTCAGAACGATTTTTGGCAATTTAAAAAAAAAAATAAAATCCGTTAAGAGTCGGTTAAAATCTTAAAAATACCGAATGTAGCCGTCATATTAGCGTCTGTACAACGACGTGGACCTACATAGGCAACTTTTGTCATAAACCATTACAATACCCAAATACGAAACTTGAATAAAAAAAATCGGTGAGTAATGTAGCTAAAATCATCAAAATACCGAATGTAGTGAGGTTCCATTATATTGGGGCTATACGGAGACGTAGACCTGCACAGGCAATATTCTGTCATAGGTTGTAGTATCCATTACGAACTTCAAACACTAAATTTGAAACAATTTCGGTGAATAATTTCGCTAAAATCATCAAACTACCGAATATCGGGAGGTACCGTTATATGGGGCTATATGAAGACGTGGACCTGCACAGACAATTTTCTGTCACAGGCTGTAGTACCCATTACGAACTCCTAATACCAAATTTGAAACTTTTCCGGTGAATAATGTCGCTTAAATCATTAAAATACTGAAAAAGGGAGGTAGCGTTATATGGGGCCTATACCAAAACGTTACCTACATGACCCATTTTTAATACCAAAAGTCCTGCAGTACACGTTTGAGTAATATTATACTTTATGCTTGTTTCATATTTAAAGTTAAATGTAAATAATGCGTACGTTTTTCCTTTTTCTGCACAATAGTGACTATTCGTGGCATTCCCATTGCTACGAATCAGTCGAGTCTAATTGTTCGACTTGAATTTGTCACGAAAAGAGTAAAAGAAAAGATATCATCAAATCACACTAGAACAGAGTGGTAAATATTAGTACTCAATAAAAATGGAGTCGGGTTTATTAAGATCTTACATATAACTATAGCTGCTTGAATGTTATGGATCGCCTATTTTGGCGTTTATATCTTTGTCTGAAAATATGAACTCCAAAATCTAAATTATTTCAATTCCATAAATAGCTTACTTTAAAAGATAACTTCAATGTATCATGTTAGTATATCCACGACTATATCCGGAATATCACCAAACAAAAACCAAGGGAACTGATGAGGATTGGTGGCTTTTTCCGAAACATAGATATTCCCTGCCTTACCCCATGGTAAACATTACCATCATTCTCCACTAATAAAGAAACATTGTTTTTATAAAAACAACAATAATGGCATTAAACCTAACTTTTTGCCACAACAACTGCTACGGTATGCCGAACAAACATTCTAACTCTTTCACTGCGGTGGGCTTTAGTTCTCCAGCTTGTAAATATAACATACTTATCATTAGTGTACACTAAAAATGAACTGAACACTTGCCAGCCAATAAAAATGCAGCATTATGACATGGCAATACCAAGTATGTTCGTGTGGATAAGAGAAAAAACATATAACACTATTTAATTAAAAAATTAACATTTTAAGTGGTTTTGTGGAGTTCCTTTTCCACATAATGTTTAAAGCATTGATTTTTTCCAGTAAACTAAACCGTTCGAAAAATATGCGGAAGTAGTAATTATTATATTAGTTACAACAAAATTGATTATGTTTTATTTTATGGTGAAAATTATGTTGTGCAGAAAATGTAAAATTAATGATAATTTCTGCTCCAAAAATACGTCAAGCGGCTCCACATGAAAGTGAACGATTGGAACTAGCAACTAGTTGGCCGCATGACTTTAACTCCGTAAAAACTTCAGTAAAGAATCCTGGTTCTGCATTAATCTTAAGCATTTTTGTGCTTAAACGGTTGACAATAAGTAGACACCTGGAATGAGAAAAATAATTTTAAATTAATAATATTTACAGTTATATTGTAACATATAAGTCTACAAATTTTAAGTTGTATATCGTACATGAGGACTCAATGCATATTACAGCACACAAGATTCGATTTCAAAGGCGAAATGGTATCAAATTTTTAGCTTCGGCACCAAATTATTAATTTTTGATTCTTAAAGCAAGGTAACGAAGCGAGGGGCGATTCTAAAATTAATCATAATCTTTATTAACTTTATTTTGGCTTAAGGTCAATTGAAAACATCAGTGTTTTATTTTTATAATTTTGATTTTTATTTTCCGATATTTCGACTGTCTTCGACAGTCATCTTCAGGGAAAACTACAAAGATACAAAACAATTAACAAATAGGATAACAATAATTCCACACAATTTTTCTCTTTATTCTAGAGAAAAGCAACAGTCTTGTTTCACCGTCTATGCTAAACTACATTTTTGTCTGTCTATGCTTTTGAACTAAGTTCCTATAAATGTGTGCACAGTGGTCAGTATAACTTTTATAGTTCATTCTAACATCTGTTGGTATGTTTACGATATTTAACTTTTCTAGAGTAAAACGCCTTTTATAATTATTTTCTTGTGTCAGTGTTTTAACGACTTTAAAATTTTGTTTATGGCCAGTCATCGTGCAATGTGTCGCAAGCGCCATCTTTTATTCTAGTGGTTTGTCCGATTTTTGATCTGACTTATGTCCATATAATCTAGTCTTAAGTTTGCTTTTTGTTGTACCAACATATACCTTCTGGCATATGTTAGTTTCGTCCCCTGTACATTTTATCTTATATACTACATTGCACTTGTCTTCTTTTTTTATTTTCGATTTTGTTTTGACGTTAATCTTATTCTTATTGACGTTATTCTTAGATTTTAAGGCTAATTGATACTTGTCCTCATTATAAATATTGGAGTTGCAGAATCGCTCAGAAAGTCCAGGTATGTATGTAACTGTATTATATAACTTTTCCATTGTATCCCTCGTTTTGATTTTATTATTGTTTTTGCGCCTTTTATAAGATCGTCAATAGTGTTTTCGGGAAGTCGTTGTTTTAAAGGACATTACGTATTCGTTGTTCGTTTTTTTTTTGGTGAAATCGTTAATCGAAATCGGGCGTCCAAGTATGCTAGCTTTCCTTGTTCTTCGGTTTTGTTGGTAAACTGCACATTTCAATCATAGGAGTTTAAAGCATTTAAAGTATTGTCAATTTCTGTTTTCTTTACAATGCAAAATAGGTCGTCAACATATTTTATCAATATTTTCGGTTTTGTCATCAATTTTCCCGTTGTAGCATCCAATAACTACTCCATTACGATATCCGCAATAATCGGTGATGCCGGAGATCCCATAGGAAGACCTTTTTTCTGTTTATACACCTTGTCATCATACGTAAAATATGATTGTTTTGTTATTCTTTAAGTCTTTAAGTTATTTAATGATTCACAGGTTTTGCTCATTCATACGGGGGAGCATAGGCAGGCTTAACACTTTGTTATGGCCAATGATATCCAGAAAAGGTGAAAATACTATTCCTGGTGTTTTCATTATCATTCCCTTGTGTTTGACATAATTGGTGTTATTTATGGTAGCTGTATTGTCAAAGGTGATGAGATAAGTACCACTTATACTTATTTCAGTGCTGTTATCTGTTTTAACTCACGCGGATCTTCATTGATTATAATTACGCCCACATCCACAAATGTTAAAGGTTTCGACAGAACCTCCTGAATGAATTGCACGCGCACAAGTATCATGCTTCATTACTCTGCTTGGTTGGTCTTTGCTTAATTCTTGACAGCTATGACCCTATCGTCGCATTCGGCAACGGTGTTATCTTCCAAATGCAATATAGTGTTGTTGTAGCTTACAGGAAATATTACTACCTCTTGGCAGCTGGACTCTACTCTAGGATATTCTTTGAGTACATAAATCATACTATCTGACTGTAAAATCCTTACATTAGAAATTTGCATTAGGTTAACAATATATACTTCTGTGAGATTTTCAACAAAAATAGACTTAAAATCATTATTATCAAAAATTGACGGATTTATAATATTAGTTTTAACCAATGTAACAGTTAACATTAAATTCTGAATTTCTGTTATAACCATTCTATCTCTAGCCAAGAGTACATTGTATAAATGAGACGTTTCTTTTATGATTTTGTTAACCGCATCTGTAAGCCGATTTATTTGTTTTTGAGTTTCTGTAAGTTGCGAATCCGACATCTTATGTCTTTCAAAGTCTGCTGCGTCCGGAGTTACTGCCACAAACTTCAATGCTGTTCCTAGAAAATCTAAACTTCTGGCTAATCTATTATGTAATTTTAACGCGGGCAGTAAATTTCGAGCGTGTTCTATGTCGACTTTGAGTAGTTTTCTCATATGCGACTGAGAAATAACTCCGTCATATTAAATTTTCCTTGTGGACCACCCTCCCTTTAATAAGTACTGAAGTACCCAGGTGAGCCTGTATATTTTCCTCAGAGTATAAGGGGGACATTTTGTTGCCTAATCTTTTGTTGTTATTCAGATACACTTTTTCGCCAACTTCAAAAACTCTGTTCTGTCTGTTTAAGTAAAACCGGTTTATTTGGGATTCTTGAGCATGTGCAATTTGGTCTCTTACTTCTTTTCTAAGATCATAAGATGACGAATGTATAATATCAATTGGTTTTAAACCTGTGACAGAATGTAATGTTATATTATTACTGTTGCTCGAATAATTCATTGACTTGTATCGCTAATTCCCTTGTTGATGTTAAGGCATCTAGCAATTTCCATTAATGTACTGTGGAACCGTCCCACTTGGCCATTTGTGCAGCTATGCAGAACAGGAACATTAACTACGTCTACGTCATATTGGTTTTTAAGTATGGTAGTTTCGGAGTTAAAAGATGCTTCAGGAGCATTAACTACGTCTACGTCATATTGGTTTTTAAGTAGGGTATTTTCGGAGTTAAAAGATGCTTCATTATCACAAAATATGACCTTTGTTTTGGAAATCGAGTTCATTAATTGAAGGATAGGCACTGTTACGTCAACAATTTTACGAGATGCTAATGGTTGGACAATGGCCAATTTGGAAAATTTGTCAATGCATGTGAGGAATTGTTTTTTATCTTTAGAAAAAATGTCGATATGTAAAATATCACCCGAGTAACCTGGTATTGGGGTTTCACCCAATTCCTGTTTCTTAGGGTGCCTATAGTGCCTTCGAGCATACTTTGCAGTTTAATACAACTTCATTTGCTAGTCTTGTCATTTTTGGGAGATAATAATCTCGGATTATTTGCATTATCAGACTTAATATGTTTGTAACAAAATTTTTACAATACCAGAACTTCGTTCCTGGAAAGCTTAATACCAATTTATTTTAAATACTAGCCAAAGTTCACAGTGCAACGCATTTTTTACGTCTGGATTTATTACAGGTTTAATAAGTTCTAAAAGTTCACATATATTGGCGAATTGGATTATATAAAGAGTTTTGGTACCAAACATTAAAAAACTTCATTTTAAAGGATATTTCGACTCCTCTAGAATTATCTAATTCCTAATGCAGCTAATCGGTTTTTCGGTTGACTCTATTGTGTAAGACAAACAAGAGTTTTCACTATGTATGGTGGCTGCATTTGATTGTAAATCGTCTTACAACATGCTTACATTTTGTCTGGAAATAGCATCAGCTATGTAATTCTCTTTCCCTGGTTTATAATGAATTTTTGCATTAGTGTTCTTTTCGGAGACGTTTGCAAGGTTGATGGTCAGTAAAAATATTCAACTCTTTAGTTCCATACAATTACGGTTGAAGTTTACGTAGGGCCCAAACATTTCAATTTCATTGGTGGCATAATGCAACTCGTTGTCTTTCAATGTCCGCGAGATCTGATCATTTTGCCGGGGCATACTTTGTTAAGTTTTTTTAAGAAAGTGAGGTTTTTTCCTTCTTCCTTTCCCTGTCTTGTATGCCATGCCATGTAAGGCGTGACTTCTTACTTCTGAGTTAAGTAAGACGGCCCCTTCTGTTTCATGGGTCATAATGATCTTGTCTTAGTGATCGAAAGGAAGTCCTAACGGCATATGTGCAGTCTAACCTAGCTATTATAGCTTGATAGTTGAGCAGCGTGTTATGTGATACGAGTAATGCTCTAGCCTTTCCCCTATTTGTATACCCTCCACCATACATAGTATGGTGGGTATATTAAGTTCGTCATTCCGTTTGTATCTCATCGAAATAATAATTTTAGACCCAACAAAGTATATATATTCTTGATCTGCGTAAAATCCTAAACTTCCTTCCGTCCGTCTGTTCGTCCGGCTGTCCGTCCGTCTGTTGTAATCACGCGAAAGTTAAAACGAATTAAGATAGGAAGCTAAAATTTTGCCTTTCTGCCTTTTGTCTGCGGACAGGTCAAGTTCGAAGATGGGCTATATCGGTCCACGGTATCGTATAGCCCCCATATAACGGTACGCTCCGATATTTGGTATTTTGATGATTTAGCCACATTTTTTAAGGGAATTGTCTGAAAATCTACACAAGGAGTTCTTTGTGAGCACTTTACCCCCTGCAAGAGAATTGTTTATATAGGTCCACGATATCGTATAGCCCCCATATAACGCTACCCCCAATATTCGGTATATTAACGAAATTCCACACAAGAAGTTCATTGTAAGTACTCTACCCCCTGAAAGAAAATTGTGCATATAGGTCCACAATATCGTGTATCCCCCATATATCGGCACCTTACAATATTCGGTATTTTTAAGATTTTAACACAATTTTTAATGGATTTTTTTAGAAAATTTCCTGATTAGTTTCAAATGGTGAGGCTTGGCCGACTTACTGCTTTTTTACTTTTTGTTCCTAATAATTGTCTTCGCTTGGTAGTCAGCTTCGCTGTCACCATATGACTTAAAAATTTCATATATTCCTCCTGAGTTCCATCGAACTCTGGAACAGATTTTATGATGTCTAAACCTACATCACATTTTATGGCCGGATTGATTTAATTTTTTCATACGTCTTGACATTTGGAACGTCTACCCTCATGTTAGAAAGTTCTTTACATAGCGCATCAAATTTGATTTGAAATTCTCTCTGCATCCGGGTCTCCTGTTCACACAGGGCATTGTTTTCCTAAAGTGTCAGTGTCTTCACTATCGTACTCTTGCTTTTTTTCTCTGAGTTCTCTACCCCAACTCATCAGCATCAGCTGATGGTTTTCTACACCGTATTTCTATAATTTTATATAAACGGCAGAGCTACCTTTATCTAAATAAAGCTTCACGCACAAACTCAATGCTAATTTTCGCAATATACTTTAATATTTTAACTACTTACATACACATACGAAGTCTGTTTAGATCCCACAAAGTATATATATTCTTGATCAGCATAAAATTCTATGTCGATTTAGCGATGTCTGTCCGTCGTTGGAAATCCCTCTAGCTTGCGAACAAAATGAAGTAAGTTGATAAATTTTTTCTCAAAAGTATATTATGTCTGCAGGACTTTTGGTATTAAAAATGGGTTACGTAGGTCCACGTTTTTTAATGATTTAAGCGACATTATTCACGAAAATGTTTCAAATTTGTTACTTGAAATTTGGTGTTTGAAGTTCGTAATGGATACTACAGCCTATGACAGAAGATTGTCTGTGCAGGTCCACGTCTTCCTATAGGCTCAATATAACGATTCCTTACTATACTTGGTATTTTGATGATTTAAGCTACATTGTTCTCCGAATTGTTTTATTCAAGTTTCGCATTTAAGTATTGTAATGGTTTATGACAAAAGTTACCTATGCGGGTCCTACATTCGGTATTTTTAAGATTTTAACAGACTTTTTAACAGATTCTATTTTTTGTTTTAAATTGCCAAAATCTTTCCATATGGTGGATGGTATAAAAGACCGCCCGGCCGTACTTACAGTTTTTTGTAGTTGTTTTTAATTGAAAACAATAACCCAATATGTTGAATATTATACAAAGCAATCGAGTTGATCTATTTTTTAATTGTTTATGTTCGAAACTTATTGGAATTATGTCCGACTGTTGGACAAAAATTTACCTTTGATAAGCATTTATTTCGAGCTAAGAATATCAACTCAATATTTCCAACAAGTGTTACAAGTGTGTTCGACCTTTTAATTTTGTGCGATATTTTAGATGTCCCAATTTTGTCAAAATTTTTCAGTGTTTTCCAATTTTTTATGAAAGGTGTTGCTAATTTTTTCGAAACGATTTTTGTTGTCGCATATAAAAAATTTTCTCTTTGCCAGGCTTTCAAAAAATGTTGCTTCCATTTAAAATTTGGTCGAAGTTTAAATTAGTCTTTGAGGTACTTTGGTGAAATAATTTAGAACGCTTACATATGATTCGTTATAACCCCTGAAAACTACAATTTTGTATTAGCAACTTTTTTTTTATCGAAAAGCACATTAGAGCACAGATTTTAGAAAATCTTGGTGTTTCGGGTGTAAATATGCAGGACCCTCCCCAAAATCTTCATGTCATGAATCATTCCCTCGTTGACAATTATAATTTATGCAGATTTAGTAGCCGGGGGGGAATGCAGGTGTTCAATACGCATGTCAAAGGCAAGGCGTTGTGGTTGTTATCCCTTTTATTTGTATTGATCGTGTCTATGGCTTATTTTCCACGATGTTTGATTTGAATGTGATTTGTTTACGTGGTGTAAATGGGGATAATTTATGTGGATTCAGTAGCCGGAGTGAAATGGGGATAATTTATGCGGATTTAGTAACCGGGGCAAATGCAGGTGTTCAATACGAATGTCAAAGGCAAGGCGTTGTTGTTGTTATCCCTTTTATTTGTATTGAACGTGTCTATGGCTTATTTTCCACGATATTTGATTTGAACGTGATTTGTTTACGTGGTATAAATGGGGTCATTTATGTGGATTCAGTAGCCGAGGTGAAATGGTGATAAATTATGTGAAATGCAGTGTTCAATGCATTCCCTATGATTTATTTTTCATGATGGTTGATTTGTAGGTGATTTGTTTGCGTGGTTTGTTTAAGCATAGGTAATGTAGGTGTGTAATATTTTTAGGGGATGATTGTGTGTAATGTTTAAGACGAACTGTAGTAAGATGATCTTTGGACCGGGTGATGCAAGTGGTTATGTGTGATGGTGCCTATGACTTATTAACCACGGGGCTATCTATTACAGTTAATATCGTGTAGTGAGTTATTGTATGCATACTGTAGGCGATGTCTGTGTGTGTTGTTTAAGACGCACTCAGTGTCGAGATGACCTTGTTTTAGGATGGCGCCTAATTTCTTTACATTACAAATGTGTGTATGAATTATGATTTTTTTTATTTGGAATTTCCTTACTAACAATTTGTGTGGGATATACTAAGATTTTTTTTTTTTTTTTTTTTTTTTTTTGTATATTTGAATTATGAATTAATTATCAATAAATTCGGAAAAAGGTTGACATTTATTCTACAAATATTGTTTGAGTGATAGAATCTTGGTATTCGTCAAGTGTAAGATGAATTTATTGGTTGCAACCAAGGGTTTCTATAATGTATGCAGGTGCTAGCATTGAGACATACTTAAGGCTAATTTCTGTTCTAGGGAATTTTTAAGATGTTGTGTGTATGAATTATACATTGACTTTCAATAATTTTTTTTAATTTCCTCAAATGTTGTTTTGAATGATGGATTCTTGGTAGTCTTCGGGTTAAAATAAGTTTCTTATAGGAGACAGTCAAAATACCCGTGGTGTAAACAATTGTTGTAACAGCGTCGATGTTTTGTGAAAAGTCTGTTTCTCATATACACTTTCTGTTGAGACTTCGACTATAAAGTATCATTTTTTTTACGTGAAAAAAAAAACCTTTTTAAAATGGAATCCGAAAAATTTGTATCCAAACTCTGCTCAAAGAAATCAGCTAGCCCTTCAGCTTATAAAAAACATTTAGAAACGCACAAAATGTGCAATATTTGCAAGAAATTTTTATTGCATTTCGCAGCTCTTAAGCTTCATTATGCTGTGGAACATTCTGAGCAAGGAACCAAACCACAGCAAAATGAAAGAAATTTTTGGAAATATGAGGAACAACAGAATCAGTTTCGCAATGAGATGAGCATTTGGGTGCAGCATCACCTTAATAATAATTCACCAAAGTCGAACCAACAAGACATTCCACAGGAATATAATAATCAAGACCACAATCAGTCAGGAAGATCGACGCAAAATCAAAATATCAACCATCACCAACAAAACCATCAACGAACACAACACCAACAACATTGCGAGCATCAACAACAACAACAATGGAATCAACCTCAACAAGAACAATGGAATCAACTCCAACAACAATGGAGTCAACCACAACAACAACAATGGAATCAGCCGCAACAGAAAGAAGAACAACATTTAGATAATCAAATGCAAAATTAACCTTGCACAAAAAGAATAAAATATTGCATTTCATGCAATGATAATATTTTATTAGAAACTTGGATCATGCATTGTAGATCAGAATTGCATAGAAATAAAAGCGAGAGAATAATTAAAGAAAACCTACAAACAACGAGTTCAGGCTTTGAAAAACGAATTGAGAAGTTCCAATATAAAATAAGCAATAATACTCTCGATTTCAATGAAGTAATTCGCAATTCTGAAAAATCGATTATCGCACTAATAGAAGACAAGTTAAGCACACATTATTTGATTAAATTAAATCTAAATGTTGTTGGAGAATATTTTAAAGAATCAGCAGAAAGTGATGCGAAATAAGCGTTAACAAATCTTCTCCACTGAAGGGATCTCAATATATACCAACACCAGCGACGCTTGCAAAGAAGAAAGCATGCATCAATATTTCAAATAATGATGTGTATTGTTTCAAATGGTGCATAATTGCCGCATTCGGAAATAGGCTTACGAATGCTGGAAAAACATCATCATAAAATATCAGAAATATTGCAGATCCGATAATAATTGTTGAAGATGGATTTAGATTAAATTTTAGTGGTTTATAATTTCCACTAGAATTGAGATCAATAAAAATATTTGAAGAAAATAATCCAAATATAAGTGTTAACGTTTTTGGGTACGAGGAAAATGCTGTTGTTGGACCATATCGCGTCACTAATAAAGAGAAGCCTATACACATCAATTTGCCGTTGTTGGAAAACGAAAACAATTCGCACTACATACTAGTTAAGGATGCATCAAGGTCAATAATGAAAATACAATACACATAAATATTTCTAATAACACATATATATTTTTATTTATTTTTTTTTTTTTTTAGATTATTGTCATCACAACTTTCCTCAGGAAGAAATCATCTGAAAATATGTAATACATGTTTTTAATACACACCAGATTTGAAACTTTTTGAGGGACATAAGGAGAATTGTTGTGGTGTTATTACACTTTTCCCCAAAGATGGTAAGAATAGATTAGCATTTGCAAAACTACAAGAAGCAAATGGATGTCCTCTTTGTAGTGTACGCTGATTTTGAGTGTGTTTTACAAGATACTGGGGGAGTGAGTAATACCATAAATAAGCGTATTCCATGCGCTTTTGGTTTTAATGTAAAGTGTAGTTTTGATAGTAGTTTAGATAAATATTATTCTTATACCGGTGAAAATGCCGCTCAAATATTTATAGAAACGTTTGAAAGGGTAGGTAAGAATATTTATAATAATAATTTGAATGTAAACCGCCCAATGACATTAACTGAAAAAGAATCATTTTCTTCCGCGGTGTATTGTCATATATGTGATGACGTGTTAGGTACAGATAGAGTTCGCGATCATTGTCATATAACTGGACAGTATAGGGGAGCAGCTCACAATGAGTGTAATATAAATTATACAATTTCAAAATTTATCCCTATTTACTTCCACAATTTCTCTGCTTATGACTGCCATTTATTTGTAACAAATTTGCTGAGAACAATTGAAGGGAAAACAAATATTATACCTCACAATAAAGAATTGTATACATCTTTATCACAAACAATAAAAATGAGTGATGGTAGATATGATACCCTTGAATATAGATTTTTAGATTCTTTCCGCTTTATGGCAGCCAGTTTAGACGCATTAGCTAGTTTCTGTGATAATTCAGACTTGACATCTATAAGGAAACATTTTTCGAAAGATGATGAGTTTAGATTGACGAGGAAAAAGGGTATATTCTGTTATGAATACATCGACTCATTTGAAAAATTAGAGGAAACTGCTCTACCTCCTATTGAAGCATTTCATAGTAAATTAAATGATAAAAGTTGTAGCGTAGAAGACTATAAACATGCAAAACAAGTTTGGAAAACATTTAAATGCAAGACAATACGTGATTACATGGAATTATATTTAAAAACAGACGTGCTTCTTCTAAACGATGTTTTTGAAAATGTTAGGAAATCATGTAAACGAATTCACAAACTAGATGCATGTCAATATTACAAAGCTCCTGGTTTATCTTTTGATGCTATGCTTCGTCATACGAAAATGGATTTGGATTTGTTAACAGATTCAGACATGTTTAATTTATTTAAAAATGGTATAAGAGGTGGCCTTACACAATGCTCTAAAAGACATACCAAAGCAAATAACAAATACATGAAAGATTTCGACAGTAGTAAACCATCTAGCTATTTATTGTATATAGATGCTAATAATTTGTATGGTTGGGCTATGCACCAATACCTGCCTACAGGAGATTTTGCGTGGGTTGATCTCGACAAGACGCCTTTTGATGCTCAGACAATAAACAATTTTAAAGTGAATCAACAAACTGGATATGTGCTAGTAGTTGACTTATATTAGATCAAAAACCAATTATCCAATACACTACATGAATCTAAAACAATGCTTAGAAAATGGTTTAGTCTTAAAAAAATTCATCGTGCTTTATCATTTACACAATCTCCATGGCTAGCCTCGTATATCAATAAAAATAATAAAGAAATGCAAGAAGCAACTAACGATTTTCTTAGAAACTTTTTTAAGCTTCTAAATAATTCAGTTTTTGGCAAAACTATGGAGAATGTTGATAAAAGAAGAGATATAAAGCTAGTAACTTGGCTTGATAAAGCACCAAATGTATTGGGTGCTAGATCTTTAATGTCTAGACCGAATTTCAGCAGTGTAACTGAATTTTGTACAGATCTTTGGGCTATTGAAATGAATCGGCTACAAGTAACATACAATAAGCCTACATATCTTGGTTTCTGTATATTAGAATTAGCCAAGTGGAAGATGTATGATTTCCACTATGAATACATGAAGAAGAAATTCGATGAGCGCGTAATTTTAAATTATATGGATACTGACTCTTTTATATATACAATATTTTCTGAAGATGTCTATGAAGAAATAAGACCCGGCATTGATAGGATCTTTGACACATCATCATACCCAGAAGATAATAAATATAATATACCCCGCCGTAATAAAAAGGTTATCGGTATGATGAAGGATGAAAACAGTGGCAAAATTATGACAGCATTTGTTGGACTAGGGCCTGAAATGTATTCATATACGGTAGATGATGGTCAAGAAGTAAAAAAAGCGAAAGGTGTCAAAAAATGTGTCATTGGGCGGTACACCATAAATAACTATAGAAACACCTTATACAATGAAACTAGTACTAGTGATTACATGATAAATTTTAAATCCAAATTACACCAAGTGTATACAACCAATTTGTATAAAGTAGTTTTAAATTATAAAGATAGTAAAAGAAAAGTAAGATTAGATAAAGTAAACGCCTATGATTGGGGTCATTATGGTATTGAGGATGATCTCAGTAATATGCTGCAGAATTATGAATCGGAAATGAATATTGACACCAATTTAATTTTATATATTGTATTATTAAATAAACCAACAATTTGTTATTTATTTGTAAGCTATTTATTCCACATTTCCTTTTTTAAATAAAAAAATATAATAATAAATAAAACATTTATAAAGTAATTTTTAATGCTTTTATTTTATTGAAAATTTATGACAGAGTAAGTACAAAAAAAAAGTATTAATAAAGAAAATAAATAAAATGAGAAAATATTTAGATTATCTTTCGAACAACAATTAATCGATCATGGAGTATTAAACAGTATGCTGATGTTTTCGATGGTATTGGTGTATTAGTTTCAAATTCCAGCTTAACATTTATAGGTCCGCTTTTAATGACTTCGTTTTGATAGCTAACATCAATTACTGCAATTGGCGTGTTTTTAAACTTTTCCCATGATAGAATTGGTTCGGGTTCGTTTAAAAAGTAATTTTGTTGAAACTTTGCGTACATATCATATAGTACTGCATATCTATTGTCCTCAAATTTTAAGTTCAAATCATTATACGGATATGTTTCGGAATTTAAATGAACCTTAACATTTACTAAATTAGAGTGAATGAATTTTCCATCATTTTCTAAATCTAATATTACAAAGCGTGGTCTTTCACTATTTGTTGATATTTTAACATTCCAATAAAATTTTGTTGAACCTGGAAATGTTGGATTAAAGTGACAGTCCCAGCTTCGAAACGCAATAGGGAGCGACTTTCCATTGTTAATTGTTTTCATAATTTGTAATTTAGGTGTATCCGATAAATGTATATGAGGTTCTCCATGTTATATTTGTGATTGTCAAATTTAATTTTTCTTTCGAGTCGGTAGAATAGCATGCATATTGATCAGTTGAACTCCGCAACATAATAAGATCATGTTTACTATGTAAAATGACTCTGTTGTAATCTTCCGCAAACCCCAACAGCCTTTTGAGTGGGACGCAAAAGTTGAATACACCCATGCTTAGATCTTCACCATTATTCCATCCTGCATTTCTCATTATGTTGCGTTCAGCACTCGATAGAGAAACAAAACTTTTTATTGTGCTCGATGCACCTAAATGGCGTGAGCGATCGACTTCAATACCATTTATTTCATATCGGATTTCATCAAAGAAATAGGCTACGCAGTTATTACGCAAACGAGCATTAGACCATAGTTCTCCTCATGGTAATGTTACCGAACCTTCAACATATATATACATTTCACTTGGTAATAGATATAAATCTTGATTTTGAATTGTAATTCTTATGAATATATTCTTATTCATTGTTTTTGAAAGAACGGATGTTTGGAACATAGCTATGATTATCTTTTTTAATAATAGTGTCATCTGAGAACGGTCTGTCTTCAACATTAAGTATTTCAGTCATTTTCCTTGAGACGGAGTTTAATAGATTTTAAAAACTGTTTGCTTTTATCCGTAAGTGGTAATGTTTTAGGGTTGATTGTTTTTATTGGAATATTTGAATATTTCTGTTTATTCATTTATTTATTATAGATAATCATTTTGATATTGGTCTCAAGTGTAATCGAAGGGTAATTTATTCTCCTCTGAAATTTATTAGTCGTTGATTTTGATCAACGATCCACACTTTAAGCGAACTTTTTTCTTTCGCATTCACAGGAAGATAAATT
This sequence comes from Musca domestica, assembly GCF_030504385.1. Taxonomy (NCBI): domain Eukaryota; kingdom Metazoa; phylum Arthropoda; class Insecta; order Diptera; family Muscidae; genus Musca; species Musca domestica. The sequence continues at coordinate 1,101,053 of NW_026712439.1, forward strand.
AAATTGCTTGGTATTTCATCCATTTTATATCCAGGGGAAACATTTATACCAAATTCGTGTAGAGTATGCACAGGCGTATTATTCATGTATGTTCCAGTTGTTATATTGCATTGAACTTGTATTGCGCTCACTCTTAAAATATTTACGGGGTAATGTGAAAAATGCTTTACACCAAGTCGTAAAACCCCACCATTAAAACCAAAAAGCGTACAGATAGAACGTTCATTATTAAAATCAATAATATCATGGGATGAAAATATTTCAAGTTGTAATGTGTTGTTATTAGCTATTGTATCTATAGTTTTTGTGTTGTTTTCGTTTTCGTATAAAAGCAAATTGTTATCGAAATCGATATTTGGTATAGAATTGTATGAGTTGAAGTCAACTAATGAACACTCATAATCCTCATGTAATTCAATTGATGGGAAATATTTAGCAGTTAAGGTTGAAGACTTGCCGGTTAGCGAAGTGTAATTGACATATTGAAAAGACATATGTTTGGTATTTATAAATTAAAAAAATTTTATTATTCAAACCTTATGTATTGATGTAAATAGATATTACAATATTTTCTGATAATAAGTCGTTTTTATTTATCCAAGAATTATGATTATTAGAAAACCCCAACCATTTGACATATGCTTTATCTCCCTTGGTCTTTAAAACTTTATCCACAAGATAAGTATTAGGATATCGTATAATTCGGTGTATACCCTTTTTCAAGAACATTCTTATATTTACTTATTCGAATATAATCTCCCACACGATATTTAGATGGAGGGAATATTTTAATATGATTATAGACAGTATTTAGCAAAATTTTTTCATTTTTCTTATTAACTTCTATGGTTGCCATGTGAATAGTGCGATGTATTCGTCTATTTTTTATGAAGGTCAATCCATTGATATGTTCCATTATAGGATAACTCTCGAAACATTATAGATTTTAAGGTACGGTTAAACCTCCCAACGACAGATGCTTTCATAACACTATATGTTAAATAATGATTAATTGAATATATTTTCATAAGTTTAGTAAAGTCTTTATTAAAAAAATCTTTGCCATCATCAGTTTGTAAATTTTTGGGTATTCTGCCATCATTCAAAATTTTTGTGAATGCTTTGCACACATCGTAAGAACCTTTTGTTTTAACTGCTTCCGTCCAGGCATATTTAGAGAAAGTATCAATAACTGTGAGCAAGTACTTCATTCCTTTATTAATTGTAGAATAATTTCCCATTTCCACTAAATCCGCTTGTTTTGAGGTAATGACATTAGTGAACCAACGCCATATCTGTTTCTAGAAACCCTGAGTTCTTTTCTTAATAGATCTATTTCTTTTCGCAAATTTCTTATTTCGGATTATACATCTCTTTTTATAATTTCTTTAACGTGTACGATTTGTGTTTGTATGTAAGCTTTGTTGACTGCGTCGTTATTTTCCGACGGTTGGCCCAAATTTTTAATTTTCCTATTTTTGATATCGATGTTATAATGCTGGTCAATAGCAATGCCCAAAAATTTTGAGGCATTTTTTCTAAAAGTATTAGAGTTGGAGTAGTGACCGAACTTATTGACGCTCATTTCATAATTGATAATATTCTAATAAAATCAGTGTATTATATTGGCTTCTCTTAACTCTTCAATAATTGATGTGATTTCGTTGTCCTGATTAGTATGCCCAGCATTTTTATAAGCTATTAATAATTTTAATCATCACAATATATAGTTGGGTTTCTTGAGAATAACATTCATTAGGCCCTCGCCATTTTTGTATATTTTGGGCCTCGGTTTCCTCTTATTTGTTCATAAGGTTCATTATTTTTTCGACGTACGCATGTATTTTTCAACATTTTCTTGTATATATCTAATTCATATTTATCGTAACCACTTTGATTTTTATGAAACAGTAGGTTAGAGCCCATGTTTGATTTGCAATTTTTATTTTATCATCAACAAAATATAGCTTGCTATTTCCAAAATTCCAATCACCTGCATCGTCTTTGTGTGGACCATATATTACATCAAATGTATTCTTTTCCAATAATTCATTCCAATTGTTAGCGCCATTATCATACACTGTTTCTGGTTCTTCGTCGGAATAAAATGTATCATCAATGGAGTCATCTTGATCCTCGTGTTTTACACTGAACTTGGTTTCATCTATCTCCTTTTTAGATTCATTTTTAATTATGTTCATTTTATTCTTGGTCTCAGCCAAATTTAAATGAGATAATTTTACAACATCTTTTAGTGGTTTTATTGTTGGTTTGAATGTGTACTCTAATCGCTTCCCCATCTCGTTCTCTCCCTGTTTGATTGACTGAAATTTTCTTTTTAAAACATTCCTCGATTAAATAAGTTCTTTTAAAACGTCTTCGTCCATTTTTTTTTTTAAACCGATGGTTTTTAAACTGGCGGTTTCTAAACCGATGGTTTTCAAACTGGTGGTTTCTAAACCGATGGCTTCCAAACTGGTGGTTTCTAACTGATGGTTTTCAAACTGATGGTTTTTAAACCGATGGTTTTCAAACTGGTGGTTTCTAAGCCGATGGGTTTCAAACTGGTGGTTTTTAAACCGATGGTTTTCAAACAGGTGGTTTTTTTTACATAAAAAACTGTTACGTATGAAAGGCTGTAGCTTTCAATATAGCTGAACGGATTAAGCGCAATGTCTGATTGAATCAAAGTATAATAGAATACTAAATATATATAAACACATTAAATTTTTCTTTTCTATATCGGCCATTCAAAATGCTATCATCTTATAAAAATCCATATTTATCCTTCCATACTCGACAAACCTCGACAAACTTGTTAAAAGACATATCTCCTCCAACATTCTCATTAAAAATATATTTCATATTAACATGGTCTTGTTTAAATATAATGAGAAAATTTGCATTGTCCCTTACAAGATGTTTTGGAATTCTTGTGTATATTTTACATAAATAAAAAGAATCGATATTTTTGTGTCTCCCCATGCAAAAATATGCACGAATATTATTTTGTTTTTCACAAGCAACATCATCAAATATCATTATAGAGTTTTCTTCAGCATCATTTGGTTGTATAACATCAGCATTTTCGGAAAATGTGTGGAACCCCATTCATTTTATAAGGGCTATGAGCTTTTCTAAGTATTTATATTTTGGTTGATGAAGTGATTTTGAATATAAATAAATGTTCTCGAATTTTAAGCCATTAGGGCTTTAAATCAAACTAATCATAACATTTGTTTTACCGCAGTTCGATGGGCCAACTATTACAGCTCTTATAGAGTTTGGTAGCAATTGACTATGTTTTGGTTTTCCGCTATTATGTCGTTTAAAATCAAAGTTTCTCACTTTGATATTTGTATCTTGTTCTATCAAACGCATTTTATTAACTGTACACTATTATATTTCATCATAAAACTTATATATTAAAATTTTTATATATATTTTTTCTAGATTTTTGTTTTAAATATATAAAATGATGAAAAATAAATTCAATTCCAATCGAAACATACAAGGAAGAGAATTACTAAATAATACTATAAATTCACTTCCATTTGAGCTTCACTTGCCTGGTTATCAATATTGTGGGCCCGGAACAAAGTTGGAAAAAGGATTACAACGAGGTGATAAAGGAATAAACGGCTTAGACGATGCTTGCAAACTACATGACATTGAATATTCTAAAACAACTGATATAAATCTACGAAATAAAGCGGATCAAGAACTAGCTGAACGAGCTTGGGATCGAGTTAAAGCGAAAGATACTTGGGGAGAAAAAATTAATGCTTATTTGGTCACCAACACTATGAAAGCTAAATCCAAACTTGGTATGGGTATAACGAAGAAAAACATATGCAAAAAGAACTTATTTTCTTCTGCAGTAAAAAATGCAACATCAGTATTAAACAAGTAATAGAACATTAAGTTCGGCCGGGCCAAACTTTTGATACCCTCCACCTTAGGGTAAAGGAAACATTAGAAGAAATGTGGCAAAAACCATCAAAATACCGAATATCGGAGGGTACCGTTATATGGGGGCTATACCAAATCATGGACCTACACACTCAAGGTTTCGCCAACGAAGCTAGAATCCATTATGACCTACAAATACAAATTTTCAGACAAATACGTGAAAAAATGTGGCATAAATCATCAAAATACCGAATATCGGGAGGTACCGTTATATGGGGACTATACCAGAACGTGGACCGATATATCTCATTTTCAATACCAACCATCCTAGACACAATACCAATTGCTCTGCTAAATATTGGCGCTCCACGTCAAATAATGTGGGCTGTATCGTGATTTCAACAGACAGACGGACAGACAGACAGACGGGCGTCGTTAAATCGACTTAGAATTTTATGCTGATTATGAATATATATACTTTATGGTGTCTACGACGAATATTTAAGGATGTTACAAACGGAATGACAAAGTTAATATACCCTCTTTTCCAAGGTGGAGGGTATAAAAAGAAGAAACCGCAGGATATCAATGCAGCGATAAATATTGCTCACAAAGAAATTGGAAAATCATTCAAGGGGAAAGCAATCTAATGTTATTATTCCTAGAGTTATAAGAATACCGAAAATTGGTGGACTCTTACCAATAATGCCAATTTTAACAGCCCTCAGCGCAGTGGGGGCATTGGCTATTGGTGGATCATCTATAATGAAAGCAATAAACTCAACAAAGGATGCAAAGATACAGTTAGAAGAAAATATTCGTCATAATAAATCTATGGGAAACATAGCTATAGGCAAGAGACTCTACCTCAAACCATTTAAAAAATATGTAAGCTACCCAATAGATCTCTAACAGATTTAGATATTAGAACGTTCGCAAGGAAATATATTCCGCATTTTAGAGGAGTATATATGCGTGACAAACTCCCCAAAACACCACATATTATAGAATGCAGCATTGTTAATCTCGATTCGTATAAAGGTCCTGGGACCCATTGGGTAGCAGAACCGCCTTTGGAAATACTGCAGTATCCCGGAACTGATGTAACTTATAATTATGTAAGAAAACAAAAATTCAATTCTTTCAACTGCGGACATTTGTGTTTGGAGTTCCTTTTAAACGCTCGTCTATAAAGCAGTGTAAAATTTATAAATGATAATGTAGAATAAAATTAATAAATGTTATATATAAAAAAACATCTTGTTTTATTTGATTTATATTTTTAGCTTTTTTTATGTATTTGTAAAATAAAATGTGTATAAACCAGTAAGGCAAAATATAAGAAACATTATAATACTATCAATTGTTAAAGTACTCCGTATAGATGGGGTTATTGAATTTGAATGATTTACTTTGACAATGATTTACTTTGGAATGATATTGCTCTGATATGACAATATTATGCATTCCGCACGTATCAAAGCCTGCTTCAGGTAGGATATTGTTAAATTCCTTTAGGTTCAATGGTATATTGTTGGTTGGAATCCCCCGCATTAAAGCACAGTTGCTAGACCAATGTTTGTGTTCTGCCAGTGGTGAATCCGTTCCTTTCCAACGACAAATTGCATATCCACAAAAATAACAAGTAACTCTATCTGCTTGTCCTGTATAATAAAATCCAACCATTGTCATTTGTCTAGGTTTTGGATTTAGTGGATTAGTGGCCAGGGATCGAATGTCTTCAAACGCTCCTCCTTTCTATAAAAACATTCCTCAAGGAAGTTTGACGAGTTTAAGTTTTGATAGCTAGAGAAATGCATGCTTTTACTGAAACTTCTATTTTAATACTGATTTTGGATAAAATATGAATTGCCTTTTATAGAAATAGAATAATACTCTCTCTTTGTTTTGTTTTTTCTTTAATTAAGCTACATATGTGAATAAAATAGATCGTTCGGTAAAATATGATTTAATTCTAGTTTAAAGGTGGTAGTATTATTCGCTTCATTCAATGGTTTCTTAGCAATTTAAAATCCTCCTTCACTCAGTTTCATTATGGCTTCATCTCCTAGAGAAATGAATCTTGCTGGTAGATAGAATATAGAGTCCTCCAATTTTAAAACAATTTTCATTCCATATTTTGCGTTTTGTAGGCGCCGCTTATTAAATATTCCTTATTAGCTTCCATATCCTTCATGATTAGTATTTTCTTAAAGTTGAGAAAATTGAAAGAATTGACTAATTCAGTGCAGGAATTAATCTTATAACACTTGTTTTTAAACTGTATGATATTCATAGAATGTTGCATCTATTTATATGATAATGCTTATGTTTGACTCCACACCCAATCCGACCCATCCATTAATATTGTTTAAATATATTACCCAATAATTAAATAAAATGAGAAGACAAACCCACTTCTCACTCTCACTTTTTTTTTATTCCCTCATAATAAAAAAGACAACAGTTATTTATTCATATTTCTTTTATTTTATTAACAAAACCAAATAATAATAATAATATTACCAGCCCAAACCAAAGCAAAAAAAAGTCATGATTTTATTGTTTTATTCGTTATGTTTATTATTAAGTTGGTTTATGATATTTTTATACGTATTTAAATCCTTTGCAACATCTTCCATTGCATCATCGATTATATTATCTTTAATAACGCCTTCCAGCTCATCATATGTTTCCTCCTTCACACATTCCTCCGCATCTTCAATTTCAATCCACACTAACAAATTTGACAAACTCTCCACTGATAATATTATTGGGTTTTCAGGGAGATGATCAGTGAAATATGAATCTGTCGCTTCCAACTCATAAATGTTTTGCCCCTCGGGTATCCGTACCCTTAGACAATCTTCTATCAAGTCTTGTCTTGATGTATCCAATATATCTGCTTCTAGCGATCTTTCTTCTTCTTCCTCGCACCATGTTTCCTCAGATGTTCCTTCTTCACCAGCTCCCTCGGGGGATATTTTGTTGCTTGACCCTTCATCTTTGGTAGGTGTTTCCTTCTTAGACCAATCGAAGAAACCCTTGGTTGTCACCAATAAATTCATCTTACACTTGACGAATACCAAGATTCTATCACTCAAACAATATTTTTAGAATAAATGTCAACCTTTTTCCGAATTTATTGATAATTAATTCATAATTCAAATATACAACAAAAATCTTAGTATATCCCACACAAATTGTTAGTTAGGAAATTCCAAATAAAAAAATCATAATTCATACACACATTTGTAATGTAAAGAAATTAGGCGCCATCCTAAAAGGTCATCTCGACACTGAGTGCGTCTTAAACAACACACACAAACATCCCCTAAAGTATGCATACAATAACTCACTACACGATATTAACTGTAATAGAATGCCCCGTGGTTAGTAAGTCATAGGCACCATCACACACACACACATAACCACCTGCATCACCCGGTCCAAAGATCATCTTACTACAGTTCGTCTTAAACATTACACACAATCATCCCCTAAAAAATATTACACACCTACATTACCTATGCTTAAACAAACCACGCAAACAAATCACCTACAAATCAAACATCATGAAAAATAAGTCATAGGCAATGAATTGAACACTGCATATCACATTAATTATCACCATTTCACCTCGGCAACTGAATCCACATAAATGACCCCCATTCACACCAAGTAAACAAATCACGTTCAAATCAAACATCGTGGAAAATAAGCCATAGACACGATCAATACAAATAAAAGGGATAACAATAACAACGCCTTGCCTTTGACATGCGTATTGAACACCTGCATTTCCCCCGGCTACTAAATCCGCATAAATTATCCCCATTTCAGACCCTAATTATTCTATAGTGACACTAATTGCTAAATTTTAGCTAAATTTTGGCTATTAAATTCAAAACCAGCTACCCCCTTCTACTGAAGCATTTGTATCAAATTGCCAACCTTCGATACCGAGGTTACGAATAATGAATAATTGTTTTGCCTTACGAATTGAACTAAGGGGCGGCCGGATCGATAGTTAAAATATACCCGTTGTGTAACGAAAACTTCCAATTAGCGTGGAACGCATTTAATAGCATGTTTCCATTGAAAACCGAACAACGTTGTTCGCTCTCAGAATTAGGTACACGAATTAACCCGTTCATACGGCACGATTCGTAATTCATAGTAAAATAATTCCTTTTTTCGAAAATTTTGTTGGTTGATTTTAATGGGAATTTATACGAAAATACATGAAATTCTCACTAATATGAATAGAAGAAATTATTGTTTTCCTCCCAGAGATTTATTATATCATTAGTTTTACAATTTTCATTCACGTTTTCAACTTTTTGTGTAAATGTTGACATTTTGAACATATTTTTGTGTTTTTTCAATTTTTAAATTCTGTTGGAGAGACACTTGTCAAACATCTTTTCTGCCGATAGAAACATTTTGAAAATATTGTCTCTTTTGTTTGTAGTTTTCTGTGGAAATTTCAACTCGTGGACCAAATGCGTACCTCGAATGAGAGAGAAAACAAAATTTACTTTCGTTTGAATGTACATACGCCATTCAACATTGTAGTTTTCATTCATAGTTTTCAGTCTTCCTAAAAAATTTTAAAATATCATTAAATTTTTCTAGTTTTAATTTTTAAATGTCATAATTTCTTTTTTCGATAAATACTCTCATTTGTTAGGGATGGGACATATTTTTTCGTTATTCTGAGAGTGATTTGATTTTAACAATGTACAAATATGAGTGTTCGCTCAGGAAATGTTGTGTGAAGAATTAAGTAGTTTTTTCATAGTTAATTAAGTAGTTTTTTCACAACGAATAGAGAGCGAATCAAGTGCAGTGGAAACGCCACATAAGGGCAGATACGAAAATGGTATAAAAGTATAAATTAGTCTTTGAGGTACTTTGATAAATAGAAGTGTGAAATATTTTTATCGAAAAGCCAATTAAGATTTTGTTTTATAGCGACCACTTAATAAACTTGTGTCCAATTTGATGTTAGTGAAGTTTCTGACCAAACTGATACTGTTTTGGAGGTTAAACTGGAGGATTTGGAAAATCGATGCTTTCCTTAATTTCAGCACGTGATAAGACATCAAGGAGATTACTTAGGTGAATGCTATTGCAACTTCTGAGGCATATTATTCTGCTAGAGCACAGATAATATGCAAGACCCTCCCCAAATTCCTAATGTCAGGAATCAAGCTCCCGTTGACAAATGAAGCATTTGTTTCAAATTGCCAACCTGCGATGCCGAGGTTACGAATAATGAATAATTGTATCGCCTTACAAATTGAACTAAGGAACGACTGGGTCGATAGTTAAAAGATACCCGTTGTGTGACGAAAACTTCCAATTAGCGTGGAACGCATTTAAGGCAAGGAACGAAAATAGGCGTGTTTTGGTCGACAATCATCTTGGAATACTCTTCAGTATCCTCGTTGCCACAAATGAAAGTAACGAAAGTGTCAAAAAATTGTGGTGCTCTGTGCTTTTGAAAAAATTATTAGTTATATGTTTTATTAAATTAATTAATCTGGTAAAAAAGTGTATTAAAGTGTTCAATAGTGATTTTGTAACTCAAAGTGATAATTGGTGTAGTGTTTTAAAATCTTGTTTTGTCTTTTAAAGTAATATCAATTTTCAAATTGTGTAGTTGTACATTCTCCTTTTATCCTCTTTCTTTTGTTACATTGGCTAATTAGTTGTTGTAACATATCGTCTTGTTTTGTTTGTCATTTCATAAGAGTTGCCAACATTTAAAAAAGAATTTAAAAAAGAATAAAATAAATAAATAAAAAAATCCAGCTACAGATCTAATCTTGAAAAATATAGTTGTAACTTGTGTATTAAAAAAGAAATAATTATAATTAAAATAAATAATAATTAAAATAAAAAATGTCGTGCCCTTTTGAATTGTGTAATATTGTTGCAGAGGATGAGTTGTGTGTTACCTGTTGGTTTTGTCTTAATCAATGGCATGCAAAATGTGCTAGGATTAATGCAAAAGTTGTAGACACAATTAGAAATAATGTTGGTGTTCGTTGGTGTTGTGTGCAATGTAGGAAACTCTCTGCAAACTTTTATATTTTTGTAAAGGATTTGCAGTCGGAATTGAAATCGATGAAAAAAGATTTTTCCTCACTATCACTCCGATTCGAGAATTTCTCTACATTGTTTGAGAAATACCAAAAATTAGCAAAAGGGCTGCGAAAAAGGCACCAGCTAAGGGAATGCCTAGTCGCAAAGCAATAGTTTCTGTGGAGAACACTGTTCCACAACCGGTTTCAGTTAATATCACTAAAACAACTGAGACTGGACGTGAACAGTCGTATGCCAGTGTTGTTACACACCCAGTTCCGGTAGATAACAGCGGTATAAGTAAAGGGGTAAACAATCCTGAAGTTATGAGTATTGATAGTGAGGTTTCTAAGAAAACCTCCCAATCTACTCGTAACATACAGGAATTATCACTTCCTTCACTTAAAACTAGTGATCGTCCCGAGACTGCTACTGGCAAAACTCAACCTGTCCAAAGATCATTATCTATGGCTCCCGCCATGAAAATGATATTTGCAACAAGGTTTGCGCCAGAAACAACGGCCGATGATATAATCTATTATATAAAATCAAAAATTGAGGGAGATTACTTTTTGAGATGTTATAAGCTCCGATCTGCATTTTCTGAAAGTAGATCTTCTTTCAAAATCGTTGTGCCTGAAAATATTTTCGTACAGTTGATTTTAAAAGAATTTTGGCCTGTTAGGGCATTTATTAAAGAATTTGTGGAGAGATCCGATAATTTAGCTCATTTCCCTCTTAGACCAGATTCGGTGCAAAAAAACTAAATGACTCATTTTCTATTTGCTATCAGAATGTAAGGGGGCTTAATACAAAATTAACCAGTTTATATACTGATAGCATTAGTTTCAATTATAATGTATTGGTTTTCTCCGAAACTTGGTTAAAAACATCTATATTAAATAGTGAAATTTTATGTTCAAAATATCAAATATTTAGAAAAGATCGTGTTTGTAAAAAAGGTGGTGGTGTCCTTATTGCAGTTGATACCAAATATACCACTAATTTAATTGATCTAAATGATTTTCTTGATATAGAATTTGTTGGTGTTTCCATTGAATTGGGCATATCTAAATTCACTTGACATTTATAATCAGCATTTATCAGCAATAAATTTAATCACTGAAAAAATTAAAGATTCCGATCGCATCCTGATTCTTGGTGATTTTAATATGCCTTCTATTAGGTGGCTTCCAATGCCAGATTCTGAAGCTTTGATTCCTTTGCCATCCGAAATGAACAGTACCCAGTATACATTTGATGTTATAAATAGTTTGTGTGACTTAAATCTTTATCAAATCAAATTCTTGCGTTTGTAAATATAACACAGCATTTTGATATATTCAGAATTCCTCCAATATGCAGGAGATATATACCATCCAACTTTATATATCTCCATGACTCACAGTTATGGAATTGAAGAAAGTCAGTCCGACTCATTTAAAACTGCCCTTAATTACAAAAAAACTAATTTTCGAAAATTTAATACCCTCATTTCCTCCGTAAATTGGGCTTCTGTGTGCCTGTGTAACAACCATAAAGATTTAGAATATGTAATTGATCAATTTTATGATATTTTAAATAGATTTAAACTGGAATGTGTTCCAACAACTAGAGTTAAAAATTCAAATAAATATCCATGGATAACCTATGAGTTATCAAGTTTAAAAAACTCTAAAATAAGCTTTTTCGTAAATATAAAAAATCAGGCTTAACAATAGACTACACTAATTACTCTGTTGCTAGATCTAAATATACTTTAGAGTCTCGTAGATTGTATAATCTTTACCTAGACAAGATTAAAAATAATTTTTAATCCAATCCTAAATCTTTTTATGATTTTGTTAATCTAAAACGAAAAGTTTCCTCAAAGCCCTCAGTATTGAAATATAACAATAAAGAATTTGTCACAGGCACAGATATTGCTGAATGTTTCGCAGAATTTTTTGCCACAACCTATTCCAGTACATCTTGCCAACTTAAAGATTCGTATCCTTATAAGTTATCACAGGCTGATCAAATTTGTATGCCTTTTTCTACAACGTCAGGGTGTCCAATAGTCTGCGTAGTTTAAAATCGATTAAATGTCCAGGACCGGATGGCATACCTAATATAATTCTTAAATATTGTTCAGAAACATTAGCACTTCCGTTAACTATATTGTTTAATTATTCACTTAAATTTGGTCACTTTCCTACTTTCTGGAAAAAATCTTATATTATACCATACATAAGTCTGGTAGTCTGACTAATGTGTCAAATTATAGAGGAATTGCAAAATTAAGTGCCATACCAAAATTGTTTGAAAAATTAATTACTGCAGTAATTTCACAGAAAAATCAATCTATATTGAGTCCATATCAGCATGGTTTTCGTAGTGGTCTTTCAACTACAACAAATCTTATAGAATTTACGTCAACAGTAATAAAAGGATTTGTTCAGCGTAAACAAACTGATACAATTTATACTGATTTTAGTAAAGCTTTTGATAGGGTTAACCATGAACTCCTAATATATAAATTAAATTATATGGGTTTCAACACAAACTTAGTCAAATGGATATCATCTTACTTAAAAGATAGATCACAACTAGTTTTGTTTGAAGGGTATCTATCCAAAACGATTACCGTTCCATCGGGTGTTCCGCAAGGAAGTCACCTTGGACCGGTCCTCTTTCTTTTATTTATTAACGATTTACCTAATTCCATAAATTACTCGAAATTGTTAATGTATGCAGATGATGTTAAATTATTAATTTCCCACAATTGTGATAAACGAGCTAGTTTACTTCAAAACGATTTAGATAACCTTTTTAAATGGTGCAGGTTAAATTGTATGGAGTTAAATTTAAGCAAATGTAAGCATATGTGCTTCTCCAGATCTTCTTCTCTGATATTACAATATAATATTGACGTTTATTCATTATCAACTGTAGATTCATTTGTCGATCTAGGCCTCTTGATGGATCCAAAATTAAATTTTAATAGCCATGTAATAACAATGGTAAATAAAGCAAATGGTGTTTTAAGTTTTGTTAAACGGTGGGCCAAAGAATTTTCTGATCCATATATAACAAAACAGGAATATGGAATATGGTTCTGTTGTATGGGATCCTCAATATGCAATATACTCAGATAAAATAGAATCCGTGCAAAAACAATTTCTGCTATTTGCCTTACGAGGTTTACATTGGAATAGTGATTTTGTTTTGCCTTCTTATGCTAGCAGGCTAAAATTAATTAGATTGTCTACACTTAAAAGCAGACGTATTATGTTGAACTCCATGTTTGTACTAAAAATATTAAATGGTAATATACCTTCAGATTTCCTAATCTCATCTATTAGAATTAATGTTCCGTTTAGATCTAGTAGATACTACCAATTATTATATACTGATTTTTACCGCACGAATTATTCAATGGGCGAACCTCTAAGTAAAATGTGTGTTGACTTTAATTCTGTGTATTGTAATGTAGATTTTTGTATGAGTTTAGAAGTTATTAAATCTAGAATAATTTTATTTTTAAACAATTAACATACATCTTTTATTATTTGGCAAACTGGCTGATGAATTAGATTCTGTAGCTGGTTTTCAATTTCCTACTGAATTCCCATTATGATGCGGATCATGATGTGTACGCGATCCCTCCGTAAAGGGAGGTCGCCCCCTCGGTCGGCAGGGGTGGGAATGTGAGGCGTGGGAACGTTCGAAAAAAAAAAAAAAACATTCGATTGTTAATGATTGTCTCAGTGCTTTGCAAACACTTAATGTTAAAACTTGGGATCCGATTTTAATACACTCTTTCTCAAAACTTGTGTAAATTCCAAAATCAGTGCTCTCAAGAGGAAACAAAGTCGTCGTGTCCACTGTGCAATGCGAATCACACAATACGAGAATGCCAAGAGTTTCGAGAACTAAATTCTCTCATCTCACATTAAAATTAATTGCAAGAGCGTAAACACATATATTATTATATGCAACAAGCCACATCACAGCCTCCTACATATTAACAACTCCGCTAAGAAAATAATGAGATCAAATATAATTACCTTACTAAATTATCTGGCTCTTCAAACCCTAAACTAAAAAAAAACTAAGTCACTCGTCGCAATAAAAGCCATTAAGTTCAAACGTTCCGCAAAATTTTCAACCACTATAGTTGAGGAACATAAACCTGCTTTACTGAGTCTATTTATCTCGAATTCTCTCGTCTCATAGCTCTGGAACTATATTCTCGAATGGAAAAACTTTGTCTAATGTTGTACATTTACGGGCTGAATATAACTCTGCTCTCGAGAGATATGTCAATCTAGATCATTTCGAAGATTGCTCGTTTCGAGAAGTTTGTACTGACGACAAATACAACTATACTATCTTCCTCATTATGCTGTTGTTCCTCCGGAACACAATACCACAAAAGTCAGAATTGTATTTAATGCATCTCGCAAAACAAAGGCAATCTATTCTTTAAATGATATTCTTTATATCGGTCCAACTAAACAAACAACGCCTGCCATTGTAAATTGGAGAAAATATCCTCTTACTTTTAGTGGGAATATTCAGAAGATGTACAAACAAATACTTGTACACACTCATGACAGACCCTTTCCACGCATTATATTTCGTAAGAATGATGAATGCCCTGTTAGGATTTTCTACTAAAAACTGTTATGTTTGGCACTGGTTTTGCACAGTTTTTGGTGGTTCGCATATTTTTGCAATTGGCAAACGACTCAAAAAAAATATCCTGAAGTGGCAGAAGTTTTAAGGCAAGAAAATTTGTCGACGACTTATTATCTTTTGGTTTATCCATTAAAGAGTCAATTTAAAAACAAATTCAACATATCGAGGTTCTCAAAAGTGCTGGGTTTTCTCTAAAAAGGTTTACCGCAAATGACCAAAAAATGCTCAATAATTCCTACACCGAAGATTTTTATAATTTTGAGTTTCTCCGCAAATTCGAGCAAAACCGGCAAATTTTCAAATTCTCTTGGTTCATTTGCTTCAAGTTCCTCTATGACGAAACGTATGGTTCTCTCAGCTGTTACTTAGTTATTCGATCTTGCAATAATTATCATTCGGTGAGAAGTATTAATGCAACAATTTTAATTAAAAAGTATCGATTGGGATAGAAATTTGAGCCCAGAATCCCAGACTAAAAACAATACCATGGTCTAATTTTCAAAAGATATCATCAATAATTATTCCAAGGGAAACATTCGTCGTCATGTACCCACGCATGACAATCCACGCTATCTTAGTACTAAAGGTTGTAGGCCTCAAGATTTAGCCACCAACTTAATTGCTGATTCGCTCTGGTGATTACCTAGGACGAAATGCTTCAGTTCATGATAGGAATTGTCCGGCAAGTAACACGGTTCATAGCTATTAATTACACATTAATCACCTCCATCTTGGCAGTTCTGCACTTGACTGCTACGCTCGTAAACTCATGTGCGGGTCACTAGAGACTAGCTGAGGAGAGATATGCCTGTATTATGCCAATCTCTCATATTCAATTCTAGAGTGATCCTCTCCCAATGCGTCGCAAATATAACAACGTTGTAAACTGCAAAACAGTCCTCCAAATTTTAAAATCCACTATCTCATCAATTTTACCTTGTGGACCGTTGCAATTAGAAAATGATGATCTATCCCGAGGTGGAACAGCAAAAACGTGGCGTAAGGTACTGTGATATAGGTTGTTGTTCGGGAGTTCCTTCATCCGGAATATTTTTTGAACTGCACCCACTCTCTTCATCGCACCGAGACAAATCGGTAGTGGATGTCGTTCTGACAAACCGCACAAAACCATGGTCGGTGTTTTATTCGATACGGGTACAGACCAAATATATACTGAGATGGAATCCGCTACCTGAAACAGAAAAGTTGTTGTACTACGATACCGGTTTCGTAGTAGTAAGGCCTATACATGTGGAGGCGTTCAAAGCTATTCGTTGCAAGAGGATCGTAGTAAGTAATATACGCACACATATTCATCCTTGTCAGTTCCGCCCTCTCACTAGCTTTAGATCCGAGCTACGTTTATCCGTAACTCTCTTAGCTTCACCAATTGGTGGCACCACTTTCACCAAGTCTGCTTGTGCGTATTCTTCAACCAGTCCCTTTTTGATAGTCATTAGAACCTTGCTCTATACAAAGCTAAATATGTGTGTCTATGGTAGACTACTTTTGGGTACCTACATCCAATCTGGACGGAGCCCGTTTTTGACGATTTCAAATATCTTAGTGAGCCGCTCTTGGACCATAGTTTCGGCTCGAGTGACACATTACACAATATTGGATGGATATTATCAGTCAGCGTTCAGACATTATTCAATTTACATAAATTAAGTGAAATCGAAATGAATTGTTCATAATTGCACTGCCCTCCTTCATCTACTATTTTAGTTGGTTGTATAGAATTTATTTTTATCACAAAACGATGCAAGGTGTGTGCTCTGTATCGAATTTAAAGTAATAATTCTTATTGAAAAACGTAAATTCAAATTCATATGAAACGTTTGATTCGTTTTCTATTCGTTGTTAACTATAGGAAAAATGCTAATTTATTAAAAAAAACGACAAGACATTTTAAATTGCAAAACAGAACAATTTTATGGAATCTGTACAAAAGATCTTCACTCAACCAAAAGAAAATTATATTCTATATCTACTCCAAGTTTCGCATCTTCTACATAAGGTAGAAAAAAACGTAATCCTTGTGAATGCCGCGAAAAATATGAAAACATGAATAAGAAGTATACAATTTTTAAAGAAAAATACACTTGGAGGAAATGAAACTGTGTTTCCTATTCCTTTTTATTCATATTTCACGTTCTTTGTATTAAATTTCCATATAAAAGGGAAAGAAGTAAAAAGACTGAAAGTGAATACCCTCCACCATTCGGAACGAATTTGCCAAATTTTCAAAAAACGTACCCATTACGAACTTCTAATACCAAATTTAAAACAATTCCGGTGAATAATGTCGCTAAATCATCAAAGCACCAAATATTGGGAGGTACCGTTGTATGGGGCTATACCAAAACGTGGACCTACATGGCCCATTTTTAATACCAAAAGTCCTGCGGACATGATATACATTTGAGTAAAATTTTATCAACTTACTTCATTTCGTTCGTAAGCTAGAATGATTTCCACAAACTGATAGACGGACGGAAATCGCTATATCGACATAGGACTTTATGCTGATCAAGAATATATATTCAGTCTTGGGTCTAAAATGTATATTTCGAGGTGTTACAAACGGAATGAAAAAATTAATATAACCTCTATATTATGGTGGAGGGTATAAAAATAAGAATATATGAATTATGATACTATGAGAAACATAGATCTGAGAGAGAATAACGATATTTGCCTATGTAAGAATTGTTTCCATTCATTTGAAATGGAATTATGGTGCAGTTTGTTGCACCACTTATCGTATTGTACATTACACTACTTCTTATTGCAAAATGATATGTCAATGTCAGATTTCAACAAAATGCCGCTATAGCTATCACCTTACTCCAGTCTGTCTTGGTGATACCGTCTTGGATATATGTTAATTTGTTTGTGCCCAACACTGTAAATATTACACATTCGTGTGCAATTACTAACGTAAATTTAATCACCTATTGATTGCAACATCAATAAAGAAAGCATCAATTGACAAGAAACTAAAACACTCGTGTTTTATTTCTAATAATTTCTCCCACTTGATCGGAGAGCAAATTCGGTGCATTATCATTTGATCCTATCGAGCCGGATACACCAACTCGGATAAACATTTGGTCCAATCAAGACGGATTATTCCAGCCAAAAATTTACAGCCCATTTAATTCATGAATTTTGGCTTCTGTGTTCGTATAGAAAAAATAACCAGCAACAATTTCATAATTATTTTAATTTAATTCTTCCAATCATTGATTCCAAAAAATTTTGATTGAATATTTGTACTTATTAATGTGAGTGTGAATTGGAAATTAAAGTTGCATTGCCGATTTACTGAAAGTTTATAAATTCTTAATGAGAAAACTTATATCAGAAAATAGATTTCTGAACCATTGTGCGGCATGTTGATACTTTCAAGTAGTAGCTTTGTTTATATTTGTTTTTTTCCAAAACATGCCATAACATAAAAATTTTACTAACTATAACCGATTCACTTAATTTCTCTTAATACTATCGAAAAATAATTGTAAAACTAGTAGAATTTTTTGTTTTAGAATAGAGTAATAAATAAGTCAATTCAAAACTAAATTGCATTATTCCATTACGAACTTCAAATACGACATCTCAAACAATTTCGGTGGGTATTGTACCTAAACTCGTCAAAATACCGAATATAGGGAGTACTGGTATATGGGGCCTATAAGAAGATTTGGACCTGCATAGACAATTTTCTGTCGCAGACTGTAGTTCCCATAACGAACTCTAAATACGTAATTTGAAACAATTCTGGTGAATAATGATGCTAAAATCAGAACGAAGAACGGCTGGGCCGATTTCACTCAAATTTTCTTATGGTTATTTGTAATTACAGTAAAAACGTTGTTATGAAAGAAAATTTTGAGAAAAATAGCGGAATTAAAAAAGTTGACTGTTCTATTATGATATGGAATTTTGTGTAGAATTGATTCAGAATTCCTTTTGGAATTGAAAATTCTTATTGATTAAAACCGCAAAAATCGAGAAAGTTTGCATATTTTCTATACATGCTGTTATATGGTTGCCATAACCAAATTTTCAATTTTGATTAGATACGAAAATAATTCATTCAATGAGAACTCAAAATGCAAAATTCATGGGAACTTCAAACAGTGAAATACCGAATATGAAGAGGCACTGTAATATGCGGACTATACAAAATGGTGGAGTGAATTGAGAATATAGTAAGAACAGGATTCATATTCTCGGAAAATTCTTCCGAACCCTTAAAAGTAATCTTAAATCATGAGTAACATTATACGGGCACTATGCGCTATCGTCAGTAATTAGATTGCGCCGCAGACAATCTTGGATTTAGGAATTTTTTCGGTTGGTAAATAAAAATCCTAAAAGAGGGGTTCCCGGATCTAACTTTTTTAGGGTCCATTTTATATAGCTTAATCATTCAATCATATACTCCGCTAAAGTAACGATAAAGTTTTAAATTTGATACAGTCCTAGGGGTTACATGAGGAAACATTTGTATAAAATATGTATCAGTTTGGTCTACATTGTAATATAGCCCCTATCAAATTCCTCTAATGTTGGTAATTTGAGATATTAGAAAGAAAAACAAATTCTTTCGAATAGTTATAAGTATAGAACCATGATTCATTATAACTCTTATGTGAAGGTATCCGGTGATTTTAGCTATTACCAGGGTCTTGGTCACATTTTTCAATTGATTTTGCCCTTATTTGGCATTTAGCTTCTGGAAGAAGTCCTCTTCGCGGAAATATTTCAATGTCAATGTTTCGAAGTAGGGCTCATATAAAAGTATATCCTGATTTTACCTTTTTCGAAGGTTTTGATTATATTTTCGAATCGATTTGACTTAAAATGTGTGTTTAAGCTACCTTGGGGGTAGAGAACCGTCTAACATGGGCAGTTAATGTAGACGTGTTTATTTCTATTTAATCGAGTCATCATTTATGCAAAAAGAAATTACCAGATTTGTGAATTATTATGCTTAAAAAAGTATGCATTAAAGACTAAAACTACGGTGCGGCAACTCGGACTCGGCCAGTTTGTATATATATATATATATATATATATATATATATATATATATATATATATATATATATATATATATATATATATATATATATATATATATATATATATATATATATATATATATATATATATATATATATATATATATATATATATATATATATATATATATATATATATATATATATATATATATATATATATATATAAATCAATTGTTTTTCGTTGGTAATGCAATCAGTTGAGAACGGCATAATTTTTTGTACAAACGTTAGTCACAACCCGAGTTAGGTTTTTAAAGAAAAAAATAATTTGGGGTAGAACGAACATTTAAAAAAAAAATATCCAAATAGTTCCAGCCGGTCTCAACTGATTCAATTACCAACGAATAACAATTGGTTCATATATAGTTAAAAAAGTAGGCGTGGTTCCTCACTCCACAAATAAATACTTAGGATTGAAGAGAAAGTCAACAGTATGTCGTGTAATAATTGTAAACAGATATATTCATTATTGGGCGTAAAAGAAGGCGTAGTGAATTGTTTTCCTTTAAAAACTCAATTCGGGGTATGTCGAAGGTTTGTACAAAAAATTATGCAAATCTGTTCAGCCTAAATGAAATGCAAAATTCAATCATTGAAATACCGAATATATAATAGAGGGCGCAAAATAATAGAGCGAATTGGACATATAGTAAGAAAAGGATTGGTATCCTTCCAGAAATTCTTCTAAACTTTCATAATAATTTCGGAGAAACCATCCTTGCAAACAATGATAACGTTTTGGTATAACCATCATATGATTTAAGCTACTTTCTCAAAATCACCTGAGAGTATACTATAAAATAAGGCATCGACTAATGACACATTTTACACACAGATTACACAGATTTTTATGTGATATTTTTTCACCATATAATACTATGTTTTTGGATTATTATATTCAAGTCGAAATTATCGTCCGATTCTCAAAAAATTTAGCATGTGGATGGAATTAGGGTTAAAATTGAAGCCTATTGTTTTTCAATATATATATTTAGGGGATCAAATGGACCATAAATTAAAACTTTCCTGATCTTGAATAGGCTCTACAGGTCAAAATTGAAAATCAATTAAGTTAGGATTTAGGACATAAAGTGTAAATATAAGAAAACTAGCCCCGGTTAAAAAACAAAGCCAACGTATGTGCAGGACAGTATAGCATTATTTCAAATAATCGACTAAAATGTGTTTAGACATAAGGAGGTTTTCGGATGTATTATGGTGTTGTAGGGTATCACATAGTCGGCCCGCGCGACTATAGCTTTTGCCTACTTAAAATAGATGTTCACCTACCGTCGGTTTTAGATATTCACTCATAGGCTTAAATTTGAGTATTAGAAACATATATGATATAGAATATCAGTAATAGTCCCATGTAAAAACTTAGCTCAATTTTTCGTATTGTAAAAGCTTAGCAACATTTTCTATTCAAATAAGCTGTAATTTGGAATTTATATTTCCAATGTTTACAATACCGTGCTGCGTGGTATTCAATAGTGTGCACATCATTATTAAGTGCAGAATAATTACAGAATATTCAAAGATAATTACTCTTTTACATCCTTTACCGTAAAATGGGAATTATTTTTTTGTCATTTAAATTTTGCGTAACAGTTGTAGCAGTAGCGTTTTTACAATAACACAAATATTTTATTACTTTTTACTTTGCTCAAAACTACTTTAAATAATTTTGTAATTTATTGGAAACAGAACCTTTGTAAAATATTGTTCGTTGTAAATTTTGTCACATTTGTTTTTCGAAAAGGCCTATATAAGGAGCTTCCATAACGAACAATATTCATTCTGTTTTCATAGGTTGGTTAGGATAGTTCAATAATTTGAATAGTGGAGCAATTGGAATACGTGGTAGCTATTCGCAGCCGTTTCCTATTGTTTCCCTCTTTCGATTATTGGAAAATGTTTTGATATGAAGATAAATGTGTAAACGTGGTGACGATGGTCGCCGTTGCCTTTTATCCTAATATCATTACACATATATTCTATTCATTCTGTTTTCATAGATTGTTCCCGTCTACGTTATTATTTTGTTTGTTAAATAAAGAATCGTTATTTTGTAAAAACATTCACGTTTAAATCCGGAAGGCTAAAACTATCTGCAATTGGCGCCCACTAAAGGATTTCAAAGGAGAAAACAACGTACCTCGTTACAAATTGGCGCCCAACGTGTGAGGTCGGATCAACGCCAAGAAAAGCCGTGGAGAAGAATTATTATTGGATAAATCTCGATTTTTGTTCTTTCTGATTAACAAGATAAGGAACATCCTGTCTCAATCATCGAACTCTATGAATAAAGAGGTTATTGCAGAAGGGTTACGCAAAAGCGACCGGATACAAAGAAGTACAAACATGGTTTCGCTTACCACTGAACAATTTGAAAGTCTTTTGAGTGCTGTAAGTAAATCCAGTGAAAAGTGTGGTTCATTCAGCGGCTGTTCAGCACGATACAATGGCGAACGATGTTCTGTGAAAGTTGAAGAATTTATATCGGCTATAACGACATACCAGGTTGTTGAAGGTATTGCTGACGCTAATGCTGTTAACGGTATGCCAATGCTACTTCAAGGTGATGCTGCAGAATGGTGGCGTGGTGCTAAATCTAAAGCAAAAACTTTCAGTGATGTCTTAAAAATGTTACGTGAGGCATTTGCTCCACCGAAACCAGCATGGCGAATATATGCGGAAATATATGAGCAGAAACAAAGCAAAAATGAACCTACTGATACGTTTATACGTAAGAAGAGAACGTTATTTGCACAGTTGGTGGAAGTTCCAACAGAATCCAGCCAAATTGATATGATATTTGGGATGCTTCATCCTCAAATCAGGGAGCGAGTCTATCGCCACAAAGTAAGAACTTTTGAAGAACTCTTGGCAGATGCAAGGGAAGCAGAACTTACAATTCGTGAACGCGTTGTAGTGAACACTGAAACTTTGGAGAGTGGTCCTCAAGGTGGTCTAAAACGTTGCTCCTTTTGTCGGAAGAAAGGCCATACTGTTGACAACTGTTTCAAAAAGAAAAGTGTGGTTGAAGAAGCTACGTCAAATGCTAAGGAGGAAGTACTAAAACCTAAATTGGCTTGCTATGGATGTAACGAACCGGGTTTTGTTCGTGCGAATTGTCCTAAATGCAATGTTAAGCCGAAAGATAAAAGTACAAGGAACGTAAGTTTCAATTCATATGGTATGTCTATTGGTTGTGACATCCCTATGGTGAATGTTCAATTGTTTGGCGTTCCTGGACAAGCTTATTTTGATACTGGTTCTAAAACGAGCGTAGCCAGTTCCAACCTAAAGCGAATTATGCAGTTCAAGGGGTGTAAATTTGATTCAATTAAATGCAAAACAACTTTGGCTGATGGATCTACAACAAATCAAACATTTCTAACGACAACTTGCAAGATTATAGTCGGAGGAAAGAGTTTTGATATAGATTTTTTGGTTTTTCCCGAAGATAAAAACAATCGCACTCTCCTAGGAACAGATTTTATGGAGCTGGCAAATATTGTATTGAATATGGGGCAGAAACATTGGCATTTTGAAGGCTGTCCAACTGAAGTCTTTGATTTTGCCCAAGAGCTACCAGTCGAGATGAATTTGATTGAAACCATCAAAATATCGGATTCATATATAAAACGCAAGTCAGTGGTAGTAGAGGAACGAAACATAAAATCTCCATTTATAACTCCAAAGAGAAGTTGTCAATCGCATGTTTCGGACTTTGAGTCTTATGGTCCTGATTATCATGCCGAATCCGATTATTCACCACATTCAATCCAAGCAATATTCAAAGATGCACTTCCAAATGATGTCACTACCCCAGAAAGAGCAAAAGATACTGATCTATTTCCGAATGTGCGCCGTGTTAACAATTATAGTGTGGGAGATGAAATATTCACTGAACTTCACATGATTGACTTTAAAATCCTGAAAGAGTCAGATGCGCTTAATATAGATAATGAAGATAAGATTCACTTGGATAACTTGTTGGTAAAGTACGAAGGTGTATTTGCCACATCCGGAGACCCTACACCATTTGCAACTCACAAAATAAATACAGGCGACCACCAACCAATATTTTCTCCACCATATCGCATGTCGTTTGCAAAGACGGAACAGTTAAAGAAGGAGATTGAGGTTATGCTTGAGAATGATGTAATAGAAGAATGTGATTCAGCATGGGCTTCTCCTGTGGTGATGGTACCAAAGAAAGATGGATCTGTTCGTGTATGCGTAGACTACAGGAAATTGAACGCAATAACTATTCCCGATAGATACCCTCTTCCCCGAATGGACGATCTACTTCATGCTGCTAAGAGCACAACATATATGACCACACTCGATTTACAAAGCGGCTATTATCAGATAGAAGTAGCTCTCGAGGATCGGGATAAAACGTCTCTGATAACACCCTTTGGAACTTTTCGATTCAAAAGGATGCCATTTGGGTTACGAAATGCACCCGCAACCTTTCAAAGGATGATAAATCGGTTCAAAATAGGAATTCATGATGTATGTATTCTGGCTTACTTGGATGATATAATTATATGTTCAGATACATTCCAAAGACATTTACAAGACATTGAAGTTGTCCTTAAGCGATTGTTGGCCTATAAACTACGTTTGAATGCAAAGAAGTGTAGCTTTTGCTGCTCTCATGTAAAATATCTGGGACATATTTTAAAACCCGAAGGTATTGCGGTTGATCCAGGGAAAGTTCAAGCAATAATAGAGCGTAAAGAGCCAAGAAACTTAAAGGAACTTATATCTTTTCTCCAAACTTGCTCGTGGTATCGAAGATTTATAAATAAATATGCAGAAATTGCACGTCCTCTCACTAATCTTACTAAGAAGACTGCTATATGGAAATGGGAAAAGGATGAACAAGAAGCATTCAACATATTAAAACATGCTTTGAGTTCTCCACCTGTTTTAAAGCAAGCCGTAGATGGCATGCCCTTTGCAATACAAACTGATGCAAGTGCTTATGCGTTAGGAGCGGTTTTATTGCAGGGGGAGGGTAAAGATGAACACCCAATTGAATACGCAAGCCGTTTATTAAGCGCTGCAGAACGCAATTATTCCACCACTGAACGAGAAGCTTTAGCCATTGTGTGGGCATGCGACAAGTTTCGTGGATATATTGAAGGCAGTCAAATAAAACTCCTGACGGATCATCAACCGCTGAAATGGCTTCTGAGTATAAAATCACCAACTGGTCGACTTGCCAGGTGGGGTTTGCAACTGCAACAATTGAATTTCTCGATAGAATATGTCCCTGGTAAAATGAATGCTACAGCCGATATGTTGTCAAGGCCACCATGCGCAGTTGAAAATCACGATGATACGGAGAATTGCATTTGTGCGTTCTTTATCGATATGCCAAATAAAACACAATCTCAAATTCGAGAGGAACAATTGAAAGATGAATATTTGAAGGACATAATAACGTCTTTAGAAAATCAAGATGAAAATTCAATAAAGTGGATGAATCGCAACTACATTCTGAATGATGGTATTCTATATTGTTACTCAAATGATGATTGTGATGATGCACAACTTGTTATACCAAGTCACGAAAGAGCAACTATTCTAAAAGTACACCATGATGATAGCACTGCAGGTCATTACGGTACTGAAAGGACAATTGCCCGTATTGCTGGAAGATATTTTTGGCCCGGCATGCGTGCAGAAATAGCGAAGTATGTTAAGAATTGCATTGAGTGTCAAAGATTTAAAGCCACCAATTTAAAACCTGCTGGTTTGTTGCAAACCACTAGTAGTAAACAACGCTTTGAGGTAGTGGCAGTAGATTTGTTTGGTCCATTACCACAAACTGAGGATAATTTCAAATGGATTTTAATTGTGGAAGATGTCGCTAGTCGCTGGACAGAACTGTTTAAACTTAGTGATGCCACATCTGAGGCATGCGCAAAGATACTAATTGAAGAAATATTTTTACGATATGGATTTCCAAGAAGAATTAAATCTGATAATGGGGTTCAATTCGTATCAGCAATTATGCAGCAAGTTACTTATTGTCTTGGTATACAGCAGCAATTGACACCATTATACCACCCTGAAGCAAATCCCGTAGAAAGAAAGAATAGAGACCTAAAATGTCAACTTTCCATAATGGTGCAAGAAAATCATGCTAATTGGGATATTTGCTTGCCAGCTATCCGTTTTGCAATGAACTCTTCAAAGTGTCAGAGTACTGGTTACAGTGCTTCATTTTTAACATTTGGTCGAGAAATGCGTACTTTAGACGATGTTCAACACGATGTCAAGTCTATTGTTGAAACAGAGAATGTTATTAATGAATTATCAAAATACCTCAAGACCATGGTAAACTTTTTGGGAAATGCTAAAGAATTAGAAATGAAGGCGCAGGACAAAAACAAGATATATATGGACAAACGGAGACGCCCACATGAAAATTTTGATGTTGGAACAAAAGTCCTTGTTAATACACATGTATTAAGTAATTCCGCGAAAGTTGTCACATCAAAGTTTGTTCCTAAGAGGGATGGCCCATATGTTATTACGCGGAAAATTGGTTCCACGTCCTTTGAAGTCTCATCACCAGAAAATTTAAACATTCCTTTGGGCACTTTCCACTCATCAGCATTAACTCTATACAAAGGTGCGAATAGTGATCAGTTACCAACACCTAAGTATCCGTTGCGGAAAAGAGGAAGACCAAAGAAGTCATCTTATCAAGCCGCCTAGTTTTGACGTGTGACTCGAGGCGAGGTTTTACACGTCAAAGGGGGAGTATGTAGCAGTAGCGTTTTTACAATAACACAAATATTTTATTACTTTTTACTTTGCTCAAAACTACTTTAAATAATTTTGTAATTTATTGGAAACAGAACCTTTGTAAAATATTGTTCGTTGTAAATTTTGTCACATTTGTTTTTCGAAAAGGCCTATATAAGGAGCTTCCATAACGAACAATATTCATTCTGTTTTCATAGGTTGGTTAGGATAGTTCAATAATTTGAATAGTGGAGCAATTGGAATACGTGGTAGCTATTCGCAGCCGTTTCCTATTGTTTCCCTCTTTCGATTATTGGAAAATGTTTTGATATGAAGATAAATGTGTAAACGTGGTGACGATGGTCGCCGTTGCCTTTTATCCTAATATCATTACACATATATTCTATTCATTCTGTTTTCATAGATTGTTCCCGTCTACGTTATTATTTTGTTTGTTAAATAAAGAATCGTTATTTTGTAAAAACATTCACGTTTAAATCCGGAAGGCTAAAACTATCTGCAATTGGCGCCCACTAAAGGATTTCAAAGGAGAAAACAACGTACCTCGTTACACAGTCCATATTTTTAATCATAGCATACATCAATGACGATTAAACAAATTTTCGGTCCAGTGTTACATTTTAACATTTGTAATTACTTTCATGTTTCTGCCACAATTTCTGACTGAATGAGTCCCAGTTTAACATTTCGCAGTTTATTTCATATTACATATTACATATACATCATATTACATCCCAAATCTACGTTGCAAATTCAATAGAACAAAAAAATTTCTTTTCTGACCACACATTAGTTGGGAAAGTGGACTTGCGGGTAAACTACTCTGGGGACTAAATATTTTTTTTAGCCAAATCTACCCCTTAAGAAACTAAGATTCCAAATAAATACAAAAAAACAAAAAAAAAAATAAATAAAATTAAAAACAAAAAAATAGATACAGTCGTCGGAATTATAAGCATATGCATAGACTTGACTAAAATAAAACCGAGGGGGCACTTCAATTGCATATGTATATTGTAGAGAATTTACGTGCCCCATGGTTTTATTTTAGTCAAGCCTATGCGTATGTTTATAATTCCCACGATTGTATCTATTTTTTATTATTTTTTGTTTTTAGTACATTTATCTTAAACATTGCAATGTATGTTTAGCATAAAACCTTTCAACTTAAAAAGTTTTTTATCTATTTTTTATTTTCAAGTTTTTAGTTTTTATTTCGCATTCTGTTCAATTCATATTTTATATTTTTGTACCATTTTGTTCCCACGAGTAATGGACATTTAAACGGTTGACAATTTTAACCACCCTAACGCCACACAATCCTTAACACAATACATAATCTTGACTTGAGGGATTGAATCTTCTTCTTAGCCGTTTCGAGACAGAACATTTGTTCCAAAAGCCGAGTTTAGAAAAGATTTCCAGGCGCGTCGGTCTTGTGAGCAGTTTTTCCAATTTGAAAGACCATATTATGATATATTGTCTTCCATCTAATTCTTGGCCTTCCCCTTCTGCGTGAACCATCAGTAGGCTCGCTCTTATATACCTTACGAGCTGGGGGATCCTCATCCATTCGCACTACATGGCCTAGCCACCATAGTCGCTGCAGCTCAATTCAAATTTATTGAGTCTTAACACGAAAGTCGCTGCAGCTCGATGCGTCTGACTATGGTCGATGTCTGAGTATAGATATTCACCGTCGATGCAGATCGGCCCGTAGATCTTTCGGAGATTTTTTCTCTCAAACACTCTGAGCGCTGCCTCATCTGCTTGCGCAAGTACCCATGCTTCAGATCCATACAACAGCACGGGTAGTATCAGTGTCTTGTAGAGTGTGAGTTTGGTCTGGCGAGATATTGCCTTGTTTCTGATCTGCTTACATAGACCATAGTACCTTCTATTGACCAACACTATCCTTCTCCGAATCTCAAAACTGATGTCAATTGTTTTGTTTATGGCGGTACTGAAGTAGATAAAGTCACTGACTACCTCAAAGCTGTAGCTTTCAAGTTCCACAGTTGGTCCGAGTCTAGTGGACAATGATACAATCAGCTTGGAAGACTCCATCTCAATTTGTTCAAAGGTGGCTGTTACCGCTCTCAATGTTCAACCCATTATGTCGATGCCATCGGCGTAGGTGAGCAACATATTTCGTTTGGTGTACAGAGTGCCATTTCTGTTTTTGCATCTCGTATGACCTTTTCCAGCAGGATGTTAAATAGGTCACACGAGAGGCTGTCACCTTGTCTGAACCCTCGTTTGGTATTGAAGAGCTCCGAGAGGTCCTTTCCGACTCTAACTGCTGACCTTGTGCCAGTTAGAGTTATCCTGCATAGCCTTATTAATTTTGCAGGAATGCCAAACGCAGACATGACGCCTTTGTGCGGATAGGGCGACGAAGATGTGGAATGTGTCGATATGTTTTTCTTGGGTCTTTTCCAGGATTTGGCGCAGAGTGAAAATCAGGTCTATGGTGGATTTACCAGGTCTGAAGCCATTGGCTTCAGTCGTTCACACAACATCCTCTATAGTTGCCGCATATGATACATACATACATTCCTCTAGTCAAATTGTTCCAATCAGCTGATGCATGCTCCTAATCAGCTTTTGACCACCGGTCTTGAATAGTTCGACTGGCAAACCATCGGCTGATCGCTATTCTGACATCATCTTGGATTGGTGGTATACACTCTATACCGTCATCTCTTATTGGTTCTGGGGTATCTTCTTCACCGCCATTATTTGATACTAGAAGCTTTGCAAAATGCTCTTTCCAGATCCTTAGCACGCTATCTGTATATGTCACCAGATTTCCTTCTTCATCTCTACAGAAGTATGTGCCTGCACCAAAACCTTCGGTTTTGTGTTTTACTCGTTGGTAACATTTCCGGACTTCATTCTGACTCCTGTACATCTCGATTTGCTCGCGCTCACGTTTTTCTTGTTCTTTCTTCTTTTTTCTGAAAATACGTTTCTCCTCTCTCCTTTTTTCCCGATAATTCTCTCTTGCATTACGTGTTGCTACTGTCTGCAAGGTTGCCCTATACGCTGCGTTTTTCACCTCAGTAGCATTGCGACACTCCTGATCGTACCATAGGTTTCTTGCTGGTGGTCTTTGGTACCCAAGTGTTGCTTTTGTTTCAGTTTGCAGAGAGTGGACAATTCTTTGCCATTGTGCTTCTATATTATCAGCTTTCGTCAAGCAGGTGGGTAAGTTGAGCGGAGTAGGCTTCTGCTATCTGTTGTGTTTGCATCTTTTCGACGTCGAGTTTCCGTGTTGTGTTAGATTGCACCTTTGCTGTTACATTAAGACGAGTGCGAACCTTGGGTGCTACAAGGTAGTGGTTCGAATCGATATTCGCTCCTCGGATGGATCGAAAGTTTAAAACACTGGATGAATGCCTTCCGTCTATCACAACATGATCAATTTGATTTCTCGTTGTTTGATCAGGCCACTTGTGTATATCGAGGTGCTTGAATCTGGTGCTACTAATTACCATGTTTTTCGCTGCCGCGAAGTCAATCAGCCTCATACCGTTGTCGGATGTTTTTTCATGGAGGCTGAATCTTCCGACAGTGGGCCCAAAGATATTCTCCCTTCCTATTGTTGCATTAAAATCTCCTAGCAGAATTTTAATGTCTTGGCCAGGGCAGCGGTCATGTGCTGTTTCTAGGCGCTCGTAGAATATGTCTTTGGTCTGCTCATCTTTGTCCTCGGTCGGAGCATGGACGCAAATGAGATTGATTTAGAAGAGCTTGGCTTTTATACGAATTATAGCAATCCGCTCATCTACTGGAGTGAATCTGGAGACGAGGTCTTTTATTCTCCTGTTGACCATAAATCCGCAGCCAACTTCATGTCTCTTTTCATGGCAGCTATAATACAGTGCGTAATCATTTGATTTACTTACGTCTGTCCCTTTCCATCGCATTTCCGGTAAGGCAATAATATCGGCTTTGTACTTCTTGAGTACATCCGCCAAAGCGAATACTGCGCCCGTTCTGTTCAACGTGCGCACATTCCAAATGCACATTCACAGATCGTGGACCTTTACTACGTCTGCGGGAATCGTCAACATTTGGGGGGTTTGGTTTTCTTTTTCTTTGCTTTTTCATAGTAGAGGGTGTTTTCCGAGTGTGGGCAACTAACCCGACGCCTCAACCCAATTTTTTATGGTTCTTATGGGTGAACTCGCGGCACATATTAGCTCACTATTTCAACGGGTGTTGCAGATAGTTACCCCAGGTGACACCGCGTGAGGTCAGTGTCCAATTGAGATGAAAGAGGACTAAGATTGCCATGTTAAAGCCAATCAGAGCCGTTGCTTGGTAGCTATCATCCCCTACGCCATCAGGCTGAGGGGTGGAATTGGATTAATCAAATACCAGAATTACAGATGCAATTTCTAAATTTAAATCTTATTTTTACACGCCATTTAGTGGTTGCGCCATCTTAAATATTGAACTTGTATAGTATAATGTATTCTTCTTGTCATGCCCTTTTATTTGACATCCCAATTTGGTAGCGGTCGCCATCTTGGATTTAAATTTATTATATTATAGGAGTGTCTGGTTACCCTAAAATTTGTAACAATTGTTACAAATTGTTACTGGAAGTCGTCTGTTAACCCGAAAGTTCTGCAAAAGAGAGCAGTTGGAGAGAGAAATATTGACAGTTCTTTCTGTGAGAGTTTGCAAATTCTTGCTGGACAAATTTCTTCTTGCAATCTCTTGCAATTCTTCTTCTTCTCATTCATCGACATTCAATCAGATGTTTTCTATTGTTTATTTATTTCCTTTTGTGTTTTTAATTTGAAAATATTATTTTGGAATTAACAAGACTAATTGTTTTTGGAGAACAACTTTACAAAATGTGAAAAACATAAATATTAATATGTAATAAGAAAATAAAAGACTATTTCCAAAATTTTTATTTAAAAAACTTGTAAAATTAGTATTGGTTGCTTTGTTTTAATTCTCCTTATGACGGAAAAATTGGTTTGTTTTGACAAATCAGCTTATTAGTTGCAAGCTTCTGCAGGAATAGCGTCTATTTACTTTTCGCATTTTCCTTGCAAAAGAGAATAAAACTACCTTACTCTCTCAGAAAGAAGTTGCTGGACAATTCCTGCTGGAAAAGTAACCAGACACACCTTATATTGTATTCTGCTTTTTGAACCCTTTCAATTGATACCCATATTGATAGGATTGATAAAACCTACGATATCCGCCATTTTGTAGCGGCCGTCATCTTGGACTTATAATGATAATTAATAAACATAATTGTATTGTGACCAAAATCCAAAGTGTATACAAAATTTCAGATTAATCGGTTGTCAGGAAGATGGTGAAATTTGAATTACTTAATTTAACCCAAGAATAAATAATAAAACAAATGGAGTGAGCTAAATAAAACCTTTTAAAAACGTACTTTATATGAAATTGACAGGAGCCGTATATTAGGGTCTATACGACGACGTGGACCCGCATTCGCAACTTTTGTCATAAGCCTACACAGACAATTTTCTGGCATAGGCTGTAGTATCCATTACGAACTTCAAATACAAAATTTGGAATAATCCCGGTAAATAATGTCGCTCAAATCATCAAAATACCATATATCGGGGGTACCGTTATATGGGGGCTATACGAAGAGGTGGACCTGCACGGACAATCTTCTGCAACAGGCTGTAATATACAGGAACTTCAAATGCGATATTTGAAATAATTCCGGTAAATAATGTCGCTAAAATCATCAAAATACCGAATATCAGGGGGTATCGTTATAAGGGGGCTATACGAAGGCGTGGACCTGCACAGACAATTCTCTGTCGTAGGCTATATTATTCATTACGAACTTCAAATACTAAATTTAAAATAGTTCCGGTAAATAATGTCGCTAAAATCATCAAAATACCGAAAGTCGGGGGGTACCGTTATATGGGGGCTATACGAAGACGTGGACCTGCACAGACAATTTTCTGTCGTAGGCTGTAGTATCCATTATGAACTTCAAATATAAAATTTGAAATAATCCCGGTAAATAATGTAGCTAAAATCATCAAAATACCGTATATCGAGGGTACCGCTATATGGGGTTTATACGAAAACGTGGACCTGCACGGACAATTTTCTGTCGTAGGCTGTAGTATCCATTACGAACTTCGAATACCAATTTTGAAACAATTCCGGTAAAAAATGTCGCTAAAATCATCAAAATACCGAATATCGGGGGTACCGTTATATAGGTTGGCGAGGGTCATGAGGCATATACTCTCAGAATCACCTGAAGTACCCCATAAAATAAGACATCGGCTAATGACAGATTTTACAAATTAAATTTCAAGTTTTATGTATTATGGCGACATTTAAATATATGTAAATTACAGATTTTATCGATTGGTCCATTTTTATTTTGTTTTCTTTATCTATTTCCAATTAATTTAGGGAGTCTAAACTAAGGACGTAACGTAAACATGTTTGGGAATGGAGAAGGTCACGAATTTCCCACCCGACTAAAGCTAGGGAATAAAGGCTCCCACCGACTTATATCATCCTAAGTCTTTGATTGCCTCGAACATTATTAAAAATATGCATTTTCACGAACTTTGCAGGAGGAACATAGTACTATAAATGTCTAAGTTAAGTAGAATACTATGTGTATTTTTATACCCTCCACCATTGTATGGAGGGTATATTACAGGTATATTACAGTCTGATTTCAACAACTTTTCCTAACGACGAACTTTTGTAATTAAATATTACAAAATATATTTTTAGAGCCAAGAGAAATTTTATGGAATTACTATTTTAATGAGTATAAATAATATTTCTGAAACAGCCAAAAATGATCTTGTAATATACTTGGATCATGGAAATGACTTCCTCAAGTATATTTCTCTGAATATTAATAAAGCTTATAAAGGGTTTTGATTTGTACAACAATGGAGTAAAAATTTTTTAATCCATTGTTAAATAGCTGTATATTTAGTTTGTGCATTGCATCTAAGAATCCAGAATGTGTGATTTATGAAATTATGAAATTACAAAAATTCTAAAATCGGTAAAAATGGAGAAAAAAATTTCAATGGAATCGAATTTCAAAATAATAGTATAGCTTCGTAAGGACCCTTAAATATTTGTTGTAAAAAATCATACAAGTTGAACATTTTTTTCTTTTTTCAATTTGTTTTTATTTTTTCTCAATTTCATATAATGCACTTTTTTAACTTGGCTTCTCATATTGAATTCAATCGTTCTTTTTTTGCGAACAAAAAAAGAATTATTTTCACCATATTAAACAAAGTGATGGTAGTTACTACGCTCATAACTCAAGAACGGCTTGACGAATTTTAACAATTCATACAATTTTGGAATGGCATCTTGGCAAAAAAAAATCGCGTGAAAATATCCAATAAAAATGTGAATGAAAAAATCTCTTTGGCGTTAATTTTTTTTTCAATTTGACATGCTATATTGAAGTGTACATTTTTTATTGTTTTGCATTTTGAATGAATTATATTAAAAACAAAATGATTTCGCATCACGATGTTAAATGGCGACTTTTCATGTACAAAATTGGCATTTGGCTTTCAACGAGGATTTACATCGTGCTTCAGCTGGAAGATGCGAACACATTTAAACAAACAAAAATGACCGGCAGAGCGTTATGGGGCTCATTTCAAAACGTGGATCTACTTCTATCATATTACAAGAATCCGTCCAATGAGAAATGAAATGCGAAATTCATTGGGACTGCAATCAGTGAAATACCGAATATATAATAGAGGGCCCAAAATAATAGAGCGAATTGGACATATAGTAAGAAAATTCTTCCTAAACTTTCATAATAATTTCGGAGAAACCATCCTTGCAAACAATGATCACGTTTTGGTATAACCATTATATGATTTTAGCTATTTTCGAGGTCTTGGACACTTTTTTATTTATTTATTTATTTATTTTTTTTTTTTTTTTGCATTTATTTGGAATCTTAGTTTCTAAGGGGGTAGATAACCTCTTCGCACAATTTTCGGAATAGGACCCATCTTGATCTTGACTACAATCATCACTTGATTTTGCTAAAATTTTCCACATACGCATTTATTTAAGTATAGTCCCCACAATAGTTTACCCGCAACTTCACTTTCCCAACTAAAGTGTGGTCGGAAAAGAACATTTTTTGTTCTATTGAATTTGCAACGTAGATTTGGGATGTACGTCTATATGAAATAAACTGCGAAATGTCAAACTGGGACTCATTCAGTCGGATGTTGTGGCAGAAACATGAAAGAAATTACAAATATTAGAATGTAACACTGGACCGAAAATTTGTTTAATCGTCATTGATGTATGCTATGATTAAAAATATGGACTGTTACACAAAATTTAAATGACAAAAAATTAATTCACATCTTACGGTAATAGATGTAAAAGACTATTCTGTAATTATTCTGCCCTGAATAATGATGTGGACACAATTAAATACCACGCAGCACGGTATTGTAAGCGCTGGAAATATAAATTCCAAAGTACAGCTCATTTGAATGGAAAATGTTGTTAAGCTCTTTACAATACGAACAATTGAGCTTAGTTTCCACATGGGACTATTATTGATGATCTATATCATATAGGTTTTTAATACTCAAATTTAAGCCTTTGGGTGAATATCCAACACCGACGGTAGGGGAACATCAATTTTAATTTTGGCTATGAATATTTATTTCTATTTATAAACTACTATGGAGTCAATACTGACAATAACAAGTAAGAACCGTCCGACTATGTGATACCCTACAACACCATAATATCCTTAGGTCAAAACACATTTTAGTCGATTATTTGAATTAATGCTATACGGTCCTTCACAAACGTTGCCTTTGTTTTTTAACCGGGGCTATTTTCCTTATGTTTACACTTTATGTCCCAAACCCTAACTTAATTGGTTTTTAATTGTGACTTGTAGAGCCTATTCAAGATCAGGAAAGTTTTAATTTACGGTCCATTTGATCCCCTATTGTTTTTCCAGATATATATATCTTGAAAAACAATAGGCTTCAATTTTAACCCTAATTCTATTCACATGCTATTTTTTTTTTTTTTTGAGAATCGGACGATAATTTCGACTTGAGTATAGTAATCCAAAAATATTGTGTTATAAGGTGAAAAAATATTACCAAACAGAAAATTCAATATTGTAAGTCAAATATGATAAAATCACATGCGATAAAAAATATCACAAAAATATAAAAAAATATTCACTTTTTTATTGACATAACTTCACGCGGTTTTTTCATGTTTTATAATTTCTGACGAGAAGCCATTCTGAATTTCTGAGAATTGTCAGAATCCATTCAGCCGTTCTTGATTTATAAGCGGTCTAACTAAAATCCTCTTCGTTATATAGGAGATTGTAGATAAATATGACATTTTCGTGCATTTGTGATTTCAACAGTATTAAAAATATTCGCAGTTTAGTGGAAATTTTATTATTTTGTAAACAAAAGTTATGATCTTACCCGCTAAATATTGTCCGATAACCCAACAAAATGGTAATGATATATATATATATATATATATATATATATATATATATATATATATATATATATATATATATATATATATATTATAATATAATATATTTTATTTGAGTGTTAAAAACCTATATGATATAGAACATCTATAATAGCCACGTGTGTAAACTCAACTCAATTTTTGCTTAATTCCTACCAACATTTTCCATTCAAATGAGCTGTAATTTGCAGTTTGTATTTCCCACGTTTACAATACCGTACTGAGTGGTATTTAGTTTTGTCCTCCTCATAATTGAGGGCAGAATTATTTCAGAATAGTCAACGATAATTAATTTTTTGGTCATTTAAATTGTGCGTTGGAGACCCCATAATTGTCAAATCAATTGATGAATGTGGCCCTACTCCGAAATTTGAAAATTGTATGTGAAGAGGTTTTCTCCCCTTAGAAACAAAGATGCCAAAAAGGGCAAAAAAATCAAAAAAGGGGCCAAGATGTCGAAAAAAGCTTAACCATCATATGATGATGGTTAGACAAAACGTGATCAGTTTTTGCAAAGATGGTTTCTTCCAAAATTACCAACATTTGCAGGAATTAGTATGAAAATATGGTTAAAATGTAAAATCCGAATTTGTACTGATTGTCTAAATCCGACAAACCGTTCTTGAGTTATAAGCATAGTAACTAATATAACTTTCTTTTATATGGTGAAAATAATTCTTTATTTTGTTCACAAAAAATGATTCAATTTAATATGATAAGACAAATTGAAAAAATATCGTACATTATATAGAATTGACAGAAAAAAAAAAACAAATTGAAAAAAGAAAAAAAATCTTCAACTTGTTCGCTGTTTACGAAGTTTGGTCCTTACTACTTATTTTGAAATTAGATTCCATTGAAAAAATTTTCTCTAATTTTTCCCGATTTTAGAATTTTTGCAATGAGATACCTTTTTTTTATTTTTTTAGCGATGTTGAAAAAGTAATTATCGTTTAACTTTGGTTTGACCGCGTTAAATTATTTTGACATTATCTATACTGGTTCGCCACCTCATAATTGTCGTCGCTTTATGCTCCCCATAGGCTTTAATTTGAGTATTAAAAACCCATATGATGTAGAACATCTATAATAGCTCGATGTGAAAATTCAGCTTAATATTTGGTATTATAAAGAGCTTAGCAACATTTTCCATTCAAATGAGCTGTAGTTTGGAATTTGTATTTCCAACGTTTAGAATACCGTGCTGCATGTATTTAGTTTTGTCCACCTCATAATTGAGGGCAGAAGGATCTCAGAAAGTCAAAGATAATTACTCTTTTACACCCATTACCGTAAGATGGGAATTATTTTTTTGTCATTCAAATTGTGCGTTGGAGACCTCATAAAGTCATTATTTTTCATCATGGTATAATCCCATGTTCCTATCTTATATTCGTCTGTTTTCATGTGTCTGCTACAATTGCCGACTGAATGAGTCCCAGTTTGACATTTCGGATTTTATTTAATATGGTCGTACATCCCTAATCTACGTTTCTAACCAAATATTCTCTTAAGGTTAACAAATGCAATAGAATACACAATTTTATTTTCTGACCACACATTGGACTTGGGGGTACACGTAATTTGGGGACTTAAGTATAATAAATGCCTATGTAGACAATTACAAGTAAGATGTTCTCTTCCCCAGAATAGCCTAAATACAACTTTTTTGTCACATCAATTGATGAATGTGATTAAGATAAAGATGGGTCCTACTCCGAAAATTGTAAATTGTATGCGAAGAAGTTTCCTACCCCCTTAAAAACAAAGATGCCAAATAAGAACACCCTTTATATTGGGTTTTCACTGATTGCGTCCCAATGATTTTGCATTTTGAGTTCTTTGGATGGATTATGGTCAAATGAAAGAAGTAGGTTCACGTTTTGAAATAAGCCCTATAACACTTTGTCATTTTTGTTGTTGTCTTCCAGCTGGGGCACGATGTAAGTTGAAAGCTAGATGCCAATCATGGACATGAAAGATCGCTACTTAACATGGTATTGCGCACTAATTTCATGTTTAATATTATTCATTCAGAATTCGAAACAATAAAATATGTACACTTCAATCTAATATGTAAAATTAAAAAAAAAAATACGCCAAAAATATTTTTTTCATTGAAATTTTTATTGGCATATTTTAACTCGAGGCAAGACACATTCCGAAATTGTGTGAATTGTCAAAATCCGTCAAGCCGTTCTTGAGTTATAAGCGTAGAAACTTACATAACGTTCTTTTATATGGTAAAAATAATTCTTTATTTTTATCCTCTTCTTAAATGATATAATTCGTATACTTTCACTTACCCTATGATTACATAAAATCTATAACAGTTTTGTCCGTTGTCTCTTTTTACGCCCCAAAAAGAATACACATAATATTAGAATTTAAAACTAAAATAAAAACACTACAAATGTACGTTTGAAAATAGTGACCCTAAACGAAAAAAATAATGTAAAATAAAACATTACGATAGTACATTTCAAAAGTCAAAATGAAAATGTTCAAATTTCACATTTTTACGCGATTTTTTTGGAATTTATCCTTTTCTGCCAATAGACGATAAAGATGGTTCTCTATTTTATGCGAAGAGGTTTTCTACCCCTTAGAAATCAAGATGTCATGTAACAGCCAAAAAAAGTGTCTAAGACCCCGAGAATAGCTTAAATCATATAATGGTTATACCAAAGCGTGATCATTTTTTGCAATGATTGTTTATTCTCAAATTACCAACATTTGCCGAAATAAGTATGAAAAATATGGTTAAAATGTAAAATATGCTTGTAATTGGGTTGTACCCTTATCCGGGGTTATGACCAATATCATGACTTGCAAATGCGATCTAAGGTATCTTGAAAGTTTAGGAAGAATAGAAATCCTTTTCTTACTAAAAGTCCAATTCGCTCAACTACTTCCCACCCTTTATATTTGGCATTTCACTGATTGCAGTCCCAGGGAATTTTGCATTTTGAGTTCTCATTGGACGGATTATTGTCATATGAAAGAAGAGCGCCATAACGCTTTGTCGGTAATTTTTATTTGTTTAAATGTATTCGCATCTTCCAGCTGAAGCACGATGTAGGTCCAGGAGTTGAAAGCTACATACCAATTTTATACATGAGGGATCGTCATTTAACATCGTATTGCGCATTCATTTCATTTTTATTATTATTCATTCAGAATTCAAAACAATAAAAAAATTACACTTCAATATAGTGTGTCAAATTGAAAAAAATAAATCATGACAAAAAATGTTTTTCTTTCACATTTTTATTGGAATATTTCCACGCGATTTTTTTCCAATATACCATTCCAAAATTGTATGAATTGTTAAAATCCGTCAAACCCTTCTTGACTTATAAGCGTAGTAACTAACAAAACTTTCTTTTATATGGTGAAAATAATTCTTTATTTTGCTCACAAAAAACGATTAAATTCAATATGATAAGCAAAATTTAATAAAAAATCGTACATTGTATAAAATTGACGAAAAAGAAAAACAAATTGAAAGAAGAAAGAAAATTATGAACTTGTTCGCTGATTTTTTACAGCAAATGTTTAAAGGCC
Source organism: Musca domestica (assembly GCF_030504385.1). Classification (NCBI taxonomy): domain Eukaryota; kingdom Metazoa; phylum Arthropoda; class Insecta; order Diptera; family Muscidae; genus Musca; species Musca domestica. The sequence continues at coordinate 1,140,778 of NW_026712439.1, forward strand.
TTTACGAGGAATGTCAATAGAATGTACTATTATTCTAAAATTCGATTCCATTGAAAACTTTCTCTAGAATTTTTGCAATTCTTTTTTTTCGTGATTTTTTAGCGATTTTTTAGAGCGTTAAATTATTTCGACATCATCTATTCAGATTCGCCGCCACAAAATTCAGTACTACACCCGCCTGCAATTTCAGTTTTCAAGAAATCGAATCAATTGAATAAAGATAATCAAATTGGAAAAAACCGTTCGTACATGTTAAAATATTGATTTTTTGTTAATAGCTTATTATCTTCTGAGATGATATTATTAGTAATAATACATAAATCTATAAATAACAGTTTTATCCGTTGTCACTTTATACTCCCCAAAAAGACTACACATCATATTAGATTTGAAAAAAGCTACAAACGTACAAAAGTGTAAACACCAATTGTTTGGGAGGAGAATGAAAATGCTCGTATAATGCTTGATTCGACACTGATTTTATTTTTTCACAATTCCATCTTAAGTGCTTGGTTACAAAATAATTCTTAGCCTAACACACTATCTAGCAACCCTTATTTTCTATTCAAGAAAACATATAAATTGGTGACAGACCAACTCGACTCATCTTGCGTACATTGTCTTGCCTGCATATCTCTTGTGGGGGTCATAAAATCTTTATTACATGCTCATTATCTTATGCAGCAGGCAAACACAGCGTTGGGTTTACAGCAGACGTTTACAGTAGATTATAATTTACAAAAACTATTAAACATGGTCGTACGTAAATAGTTCAATACAAAATTATCACTAAACTGAAAAGTCAATTCTATGTTATAAGAATGTAAGTACTTAAAGTAAACTAAAAACTAAATAATATTTAGATAAGCGTGTGAAACACCAATTCCATTTCCACACACATGTTTGAGTCTTTCAAACATTCTGCGGGTGGGCAAAGTGAATAGATACTATTCTTGTCGGTTTCATGCATCTTCTTATTGAACATATTAGAGCTATTATGCAGGCTGCTACCATCACCATTAGAGATAAGTGCCTGGAGATGTGATGAAAATTCAACCCTTTTAGATTAAGCTGTGAGGCATCGATCGTTTTCAACTGAGACTCTATTTCCGCTAGCCTTGCTGAGTGATTTACCACCATCGGCCCTAAAGACATGACCGAGAAATTAGACAGCCGGTCTATGTCTGCTACGAAGGATGATTTGTCTTCCACGACCTTCTTCGATTCAAGATTGAAAGGTGTGGAAATTGTTGCTCCTTTTACCCTTAATGTACATCCTGGCTTCATCGTAATGATGCCTTGACTCGGTAGCTGGACTATTTGCTCTGAATCTCGACTGCATGATACGTGAGCTGTTGTTGGTTGAAAAACTTTGAACAACCAGCGGTTGTTGGCTTGCAGCTTCTTAAGAGAGTAATCCTCAGACTAATTGTCATTTGCGTCGACCCATGGCCAATTACCTTCGCAAACATATTCATCGTCAATGTACAGCTGACACATGTTTAACTCAGCTTGCATCATTATATGATAAGCATCCCTCTTGAAATTATATATCAGATAATGTCCCGATGGTTGTGCTACAACTTTCCCTCCGTTCAGCCTAATAGGCAGGGGGATGATCCGATGCAGCTGAGACTTGTGCTGCGTGAACAATGGAATATTAGCTGAAACCATCAGTCGGTCCTCAATTAATGCTGCCTTAGCAGTAAGAAGTTTGTATACCGCTTTAATTTGATCATACTTTTTTCCAGGAAATTTGAGGTGTTCAGGCATGTGCTCTCTTATCTTGGTCATTTCTTCCTGAAGTTGTAACGGCGTAATCAAGGCTGGATTGAGCTTCCCATGGTTAATGTCAATAAGCAGATTTATCATACTCGACTGTACTCTTTCGTTCTCGCGAATTATTGCGTCCAAATCTTTGGTTACCATGAAAAACCGAATCGACTCTCTATAAACGAAGTATGATTCTTCCATAGCCGCCGTTATGTTGTCCATCTGATCCTGTATCTCCTTGAAGTTGGTATTTACATCTTCCATAGTAGTGCGCAGAATATTAACCGTAGATTCTAAGACCGAGGTTTGTTTTTGCATCATGAACTTCAGGTTATATTGATTTTCCAATAAGTTTTGCAAGCTTTCTTCTATTTTTTTCCGATCTTCCGCATCCATAGTTCCGAATAGGACGTGCTGAAGTGACCCGATGAACTCTAATGGCGCTCGTTTGGGCCTCCTACTAGTTCTCGAGAACAAGAACTCGTTAGTGTCTTGTAGACTCCGAACCTGCCTCTCCATAGTTCTTAGAATATTGTCGCACTGCGGCTCGAAGCATATTAAAAACTATAATCATGTTCCATTTCGAGGCTACAACATTCACTGATCCAACCTGGTCCAAGTATAGTGCGGTTGACTCCTGCAGCTCTGTGATATTGGTTAAGCTGTCAGCGACCGTAGATTTTACATGAGTTAAAGCAAGAGCACTAAGTAGCCTGCCTTCTCTATCCACTGGAGCTGTCACGTTTTTCATCAGTTTTTACGCCTTCTAATGGGTACAACTTGTTCACGGATCTCTTACTCAACCCTGCTTGGGTTTTTAAAGTGGCGACTCTTACTAACCCATCCGGTCCTGGATGGACATCTTCGACTTTACCTAACGGCCATCGTCCAGGATGTGTTTCCTCATTCTTAACTATCACCACTTGTCCCCTCTGTATATTTTTCTTTTGGGTTTTCCACTTGTATCGTTGTTGGAGTGTTTCCAGATAGTTTGATTTCCATTGCTTCCAAAAACAATTTTTCATTTTCTGCACTTGCTTCCAACGATCTAAGGCTGTGTTCGTCGCTCGTTTCTGGATAGCTTATCAAGGGCCTTCCGATTAGAAAATGTCCAGGTGTGAGGACTTCCACCTCGCCAGCATTATCATCCATGTTATAAAGCGGCCTCGAATTTAACACGGCCTCGATCTGATATAAAAGCGTAGACATTTCTTTAAATGTCAATTTACTCTCACCAATAACTCTTCGTAAATGATATTTCATTGATTTAACCGCCGCTTCCCATATTCCTCCGAAGTGGGGACTTGCCGGAGGAATAAAATGCCACTGCACTCCTTCTGTCGCTAATATAGGAGCTAGTGCGTTATTCTCCTTCATGGCGGCCTTTAAATCTCTATCCAAATGTTTAACTGTTCCAACAAAGTTTGTGCCGTTGTCAGAATATATATGACTACTTTTACCTCTTCTGGCAAACAAGCCCTTTAGGGCTGCCAGAAATGCTTCTGACGTCAAACTTCTAACCGGTTCCAAATGAATTGCCTTTGTTGTCATGCAAATAAATACCGCAATGTATCCTTTATATGTTTTCTGACCTCTGCCATTTGAACACTTCATGTATATTGGTCCTGCATAGTCCACACCACAATGTGTAAACGGTGCTGATACATTAACTCTATATTCTGGTAGCATTCCCATTAGCTGGCATTGATTTTCTCGTTTATATCGTATACATTTGACGCAACCCCGATTCAGCCGTTTTACGTTGTTTTTCAACCCAATTATCCAAAATTTTGTTTTTAGCAAATGTTCCACTATCCGATTTCCACCATGGAGCGTTTTCACATGTGCGTCTTTGATAATTAGATTACTCTGCTCTGTTTTATTGAGTATTATAGGATGTTTATGATTATACGCCAGCGAAGCTAACTGTAATCGAACTCCAACTCTTAACACGCCATTCTCGTCTAAAAAGGGATTTAATGAAGCCAGCTTGTGTTTGTGACCAATCGGCGTATTATTTCTTAGTCTCGTGACAATTTCTGGAAATTTTTGTTGTTGATGGCCTTTTATTAAAAACTTTTCCGCAGCTCGTAATTCCTCCACAGTCAAGTAATCTGGAAAGTTTTTTCCGCGTAGCTTTGCGATATATCTGAGCACATACGCTATCACTCGCTTAAGTCGTGTAAACTATGAATAATCTTTTACCATATGATTGAAATAGTTGGGACCGCTGTTCGCATTTTTAACGGCCACATTGACGTACACAGGTTCCTTTGTATCCCAGCTCTCTTCATCTCGCATTAACCACGACGGACCATTGTGCTGGCTACGTGCAACCATCGAGGTATTCGAATCGAAATTAGTGAGTTTAGCTTACTCGTGAACCCTCTCCATTGTTTATCCAGCTCCTCTATCCATTAGCCATAGTTGTTGAATAAAAAGATTCGCCGTTATTGTTATTGGTGTTAGCCATCCTAATGGATCGAAGATTTTGGCCAAATAGGACAGGGCTTTCCTCTTGGTTATCCGTTGTTCATTGTAAAGTTGCGTTGTAAATCCAAATTTGTCACATCTTCTTCTATGTGAAGTACATCATTCTCTCTTTTAGCGTCTATGTTTTTTAGGACATCACTATCGTTCGAAATCCATTTCCGTAGCTTAAATCCATATTTTGCTAGATGTTTATTTATTATCTCCTGTAATTCTTTACATCTTGAAATAGAATCTGCTCCGGTTAACAAATCGTCCATGTAGAAATCTTTTTGGATAATAGCGCCAATGTCTTTATCTTCACATTGAGATCCAATTTCGTCAAGTGTCTTTAACGCCAAAAACGGCGCACATGCCGTACCGTACGTCACTGTCGTTAATCTGTATTGTTCTACTGGGCTTTCGCTTCCTGATCTCCACAACACATATTGATATTCTTGGCCATCTTTATGTACCCAAATTTGTCGATACATTTTTTCCACATCTGCACTTATGACGAACTGATGTTTCCGCCATTTTGTAGGGATATCAAAAATATCTCTCTGCAATCTTGGCCCAGCGTAGAGAATATCGTTCAAACTTTTTCCATTTGATGTCTTGGAAGGCGCATCAAACACCACTCTTTTGTAGTTATACAGCTCCTTTGATGACAGCTTGATGGGGAAGGTAGTATTTTCCCCGTATTTCCGGCTCTACTCGTTCCATATGCCCCATACTAATATATTCTTCCATAAACTGTTGGTATTCCATTTTTAGTTCAGGGTTGGCGCATAATTTTTTTTCAATGTTCAAAAATCTCGTCATAGCTCTTTTACGTGAATCTCCTAATTCAACGTCTTCCCTGGAGGGAAGTCTGACCATAAACCGGCCATCACTCGCTAACGATGTTGTTGAGCCATAATTTGACATAGAAAAGTCATCCTCTGTCACTGCTTGATTGTCGCTCACCTCCTCTACCTCCCAAAATCTTTCCAAAGTAGTGGTTGCTACAATTTTCTTGCTGCTTCGTCCTCTGCGCCAATATACTATCTTTTTAGTGAATACCATCTTGAAGGATTTCGTGGTAGACATCGCTTCCAATCAGCACGTCGATTCTATCTGACGACGTAAAGTCCGAATCTGCTAGCGTAAAATTTTCCCATTTATCTATATCGTATTCACACTTTGGATCCTGCTGAACTGAAGTTAACTCAGGAAGTACGACTGCCTCTATATTCACAGCGAAATCGCTTAAAAATCTGGGTTTCACTTCGATAATAACTTTCGATTTTGCTTTACCGATGACTGCTCCTCCAAGTCCATGCAGTGTTACATCTGTTCTTTGCTTTGGCAACTGCAATATCTGTACGGCTTCCTCGCTGATTGAAGACACCTGAGCACAAGGATCGACTAATGCTCTCAAGGTGATGTATTCGTTTTGCTTCGATTGTACTCGTATCTGTGCTGTTGCAATTAATACATGATGCATTTCTTTAATTGTGGCAAATGTTGATTTTCCTTTGTTGCCCCTGAAGCCGATTTTTCAATATGAAGGCTAGTATGATGTCTGCCATTACACATAAAGCAATTCTTGCCTTATGTTTTAAACAGTTAGTGCAAAGCTCGTTCCGTCTTACCCAATCAATCCTCTCCTTCACTGTTAATGTCTTATACTGCTGACATTGGTGAATCTTGTGCCCAAAACTTTTGCAATAACCGCATTTTGTTTGATTTCCTTCGCTGTTTGTTGCTGCCACTTCAAAACTGTATTGTAGCTTGAATCTCTGCTTATCTCCATCATCTATATACCAAACTGAATTCAAAGTTTGATATCTTTGCTCCAAGAATTTTAGAACGTCGTTGTTATCTTGAATTTCCGTAGCTATTTGTATTGTCTGTTCATATTGTAAAAGAGTCTCTTTATCCAATTTGCGCACTATTATGTGTGCCAGAATTGGGTATGCATCTCCTAGTTTCAAATTCATGGATTTGATTCCCTCAATGCTCTCTATAGCTGTATCCAATAACTTCTTGATACTGTGCAGTGATGATCCATTAATTTTTGGCACATCTAATAGGCTGTCCACATAATGTGTGAATAGACTCCTTTTATTGTCGTATCTTTTACGTAATGCTTCCAAAGCCCCTTCATATGCTGAACTGGTTAACGGCATGTTTTGAATAATCTGCAGTGCATCCCCCTTCAAAAGCTGACCGTAGACGAAACAGCTTCTGTTGATCTGAGGCATTTTTATCTTCGTGCACTTATGTGCGGAATAATTAAAAAAATGAGTTCCAATCTTCACGACGTCCGCCAAACTCTGTAATTTTTATTTTTTCGACCATTACGGATTTTCTTCCTGCCGCTTCTAAAGATGTCAACAATTCTGTTATTTGCGTCTGAGCTTTGTTGAAATCTTCTCCGGACTGCTCCCACTGATCTTCCGTAAAGTCATTTCCTGCACCTTCTCTCGCCATTTCTGATCGAATGTCGAGCCGTCTGTTCATCTGGACCCAGTCTCTCAAGCAGTTTTGTTAAATATAACTTGTCTTTCTTGGTTTCGACCAGCATTATCATAGAATTTAATTCTGCTACGTTAGAATTAAATTGATTTTCTAATGATCTTGCTAGTTTGTTGTGATTTTCATTTGTCACTTCACCCATTTCCATTAGTTTGAATGATAACTGTGGTGTATTTAAGCTATGTTCTTTTGGACTTAAATCTCCTTGTTGTGGACTTATTTTAAAGGTGTGGGATTCTTCTGCTTCTGCATCATTTAAAATCTTCCATATGTCCTCTTTCATGTTACTTGCAATTTCATACGCTTTCTCCTTATAATACGGGTCATTTTCACTCTTATCGTCCCTTTTTTTGAGTGCCTCATCATTTCTGCAGAATGTTTCCCATTGTTCTACCACCTTCTTACGCATGTCTGGTATGGTATTACTACGATATTTCCTACCTCGCGCCGTCTGCAACATAGTATCTAACACTTTGAAGATTGTGTGTTGTTGAGAGTAAATTTCTTGGCAACTACGCATTTTGATAAGTCCTTTTAAAAATCGATGTTTAATTTTTTCTAGATTTTATTTTTTTATGTTTGCGATTGTTGATCAATGTTGTTGTTAAGTTTTGTAGATTTTTATATTGTTGTTGGTGAGTTGTTTCACTGCTGTTACCACACTTGATGATGATGTTGTTAAAGTTGTTTGTTCCTAATGTTAAATAGTTTTTGATTGTTGTTGATTCGATTTTTGATGTTTGCTAGTTCTTCACTTTCGCTAAAGTGCGCACTCGAAGGACCAAATGTTTGGGAGGAGAATGAAAATGCTCGTATGATGCTTGATTCGAAACTGATTTTACGAAATAGCTTACAAAATAATTCTTAACCTCACACACTATCTAGCAACCCTTATTTTCTATTCAAGAATACATATAAATTGGTGACAGACCAACGCGACTCATCTTGCGTACATTGTCTTGCCTGCATATCTCTTGTGGGGGTCATAAAATCTTTATTACATGCTCATTATCTTATGCAGCAGGCAAACACAGCGTTGGGTCTACAGCAGACGTTTACAGTAGATTATAATTTACAAAAACTATTAAATATGGTCGTACGTAAATAGTTCAAAACAAAATTATCACTAAACTGAAAAGTAAATTCTATGTTGATAAGAATGTAAGTACTTACCATAAAGTAAACAAAAAACTAAATAATATTTAGATAAGCGTGTGAAACAGCAATTCCATTTCCACACACATGTTTGAGTCTTTTAAACACCAATAAAGCATGAAATTAAGAAAATATACATCAAAAAATTTAAATCACATTTTAGTGGCGTATTTTTACGTGATTTTTTGGATTTTATACTTTTCTGCCAAGAGACCATTCCGAAATCGTGTGAATTGTCAAAATCAGGCCAGCAGTTCTTGAGTTTAAACTCAACTAGTAGTAACAAATAAAAATTTATTTTATATATAACAAGTAAAAAAGCAGTAAGTTCGGCCGGGCCGAACTTTGAATATCCTCTACCATTTGGAACGAATTAGGAAATTTTCAAAAAAAAATTAAATCCATTAAAAATTCTGTTAAAACCTTAAAATACCGAATATCGTAGGTGCCAATATATATGGGGTGATATACAATATTGTGGACCTATATAGACAAATCTACGTCTGGGGGTAAAGTGCTCACAAAGAACTCCTTGTGTAGAATTTCAGACAACTCTGTTTAAAATTGTGACTAAAATCATCAAAATACCGAATATCGGAGGTACCGTTATATGGGGGCTATACCGATATAGTCCATCTTCGAACTTAACCTGCCTGCACACAAAAGACAGATCTGTGCAAAATTTTAGCTTCCTATCTTTATTCGTTTTGACTGTAGCGTGATTACAACAGACGGACAGATGGACGGACGAACAGGGCTAAATCGTCCTAAAATTTTAAGCTGATCAAGAATAGTGTTGGCTTTTTTTGTTCGGGATACCATAGTATTTTGTTTTTGCGAAATTGTCAGGCTTAATCCCTTTATTGTTGTTTTTATAAAAACAACGTTTGTTTATTAGTGGAGAACGATGGTAATGTTTACCAGGGGTAAGGCAGAGAATTCCTAGGTTTCGGAAAGAGCCACCAATCCTCATCAGTTCCCTTGTTTTTGGTCTGGGATATTCTCCCCAGAAGTTATTTTAAAAATAACTCACGGAATGACGAACTTAATATACTCTCCATACTATGTATGGTGGAGGATACAAAAATGGTAAAAATAATATTTTATTTTGTTCAATAAAAAAATGATAAGTCAAATTGAAAATAAAATCGTACAGTATACAAAATTGACAAAAAATAAAAAAAATCTTGAATTTGTTGGCGGATTTGTTACAGCAAATGATGAAAGGTCCTTACGATGTTAGATAATAGAATGGACTATCGTTTTGAAATTAGATTCCATTGAAATTATTTTTCTCGATTTTAGAATGTTTTACAATGAAATAGTCTTGTTTTCGTTATTTCTTAGCGATTTTAAAATAGTAATTATTCTTTAACTTAGGTGTGACTGCGTTAAATTATTTTTACATCATTTATTCAATTTCGCCACTACAAAATTCGGTACTACAATTCAATGTAACCCACCTGGAATTTCCGTTCTCAAAAATCGTCAAAAAAGTTAATCAAATTAAAAAAATCGTTTGTAAGTCTCCTAATATGGCATTTTATGATTTCAGAACACTTAAGTGTAGTCCTTTAATATTGATTTTCAAGGTTATAAATCATTTGTTAAAAAAATACGAAAAAGTCTACTTTATGACTTATTTCCTATTCATCAGTACCTCTTTTTTATTCGTTATATCATAGTATTTAATTAAATTTTCAAACCTCAAAGTATTATAAAAGTCTTAGCAATATTTTCCAAATCAAAAGTTATTTTGAATTCGCAACTTTTAGAAGACCATGTTTGTGCAAAATCCTATGTCATTTAATCTATATCCGTCTGTGTATGTGGCCGTTCGTTAAAATCGCAATAAAGGCGAATATTTAGATTAATCTTTGAACATTTATACAATATTCCTAGGAAGATAGAATATATACGTTTCGTTTAGCTATAATAATGCCGCTAAACATTCGTCCTTTTGTATGTTTTTGTTATAATTTCTGCCGAATTAACTGTAATTTGACAATTAAAGTTTTCTGTACTGTGAAATCAGTGCCGGCAATAACTGTTTACTATTTAATTTAATGTTCCCCATTATGCATAGCCCCAATTTAAAAGTACGTTTGAGATTTTCAATGTTTTGATGCTTTGAGAAGTATTTGTTAATCAAAATTGTATAGAATATATGCAAAATTTCTCGATTTTTACAATTAGATCAACGATCACCAACATTTATTTTATTTATTCATCTAAATAAATTAATATCAGCAACACAGGTATGTACACATACACATACAAATAAATAGTGACATATATATATATATATATATATATATATATATATATATATATATATATATATATATATATATATATATATATCTTCGAACTTAACCTGCCTGCACACAAAAGACAGATCTGTGCAAAATTTTAGCTTCCTATCTTTATTCGTTTTGACTGTAGCGTGATTACAACAGACGGACAGATGGACGGACGAACAGGGCTAAATCGTCCTAAAATTTTAAGCTGATCAAGAATAGTGTTGGCTTTTTTTGTTCGGGATACCATAGTATTTTGTTTTTGCGAAATTGTCAGGCTTAATCCCTTTATTGTTGTTTTTATAAAAACAACGTTTGTTTATTAGTGGAGAACGATGGTAATGTTTACCAGGGGTAAGGCAGAGAATTCCTAGGTTTCGGAAAGAGCCACCAATCCTCATCAGTTCCCTTGTTTTTGGTCTGGGATATTCTCCCCAGAAGTTATTTTAAAAATAACTCACGGAATGACGAACTTAATATACTCTCCATACTATGTATGGTGGAGGATACAAAAATGGTAAAAATAATATTTTATTTTGTTCAATAAAAAAATGTTAAGTCAAATTGAAAATAAAATCGTACAGTATACAAAATTGACAAAAAATAAAAAAAAATCTTGAATTTGTTGGCGGATTTGTTACAGCAAATGTTGAAAGGTCCTTACGATGTTAGATAATAGAATGGACTATCGTTTTGAAATTAGATTCCATTGAAATTATTTTTCTCGATTTTAGAATGTTTTACAATGAAATAGTCTTGTTTTCGTTATTTCTTAGCGATTTTAAAATAGTAATTATTCTTTAACTTAGGTGTGACTGCGTTAAATTATTTTTACATCATTTATTCAATTTCGCCACTACAAAATTCGGTACTACAATTCAATGTAACCCACCTGGAATTTCCGTTCTCAAAAATCGTCAAAAAAGTTAATCAAATTAAAAAAAATCGTTTGTAAGTCTCCTAATATGGCATTTTATGATTTCAGAACACTTAAGTGTAGTCCTTTAATATTGATTTTCAAGGTTATAAATCATTTGTTAAAAAAATACGAAAAAGTCTACTTTATGACTTATTTCCTATTCATCAGTACCTCTTTTTTATTCGTTATATCATAGTATTTAATTAAATTTTCAAACCTCAAAGTATTATAAAAGTCTTAGCAATATTTTCCAAATCAAAAGTTATTTTGAATTCGCAACTTTTAGAAGACCATGTTTGTGCAAAATCCTATGTCTTTTAATCTATATCCGTCTGTGTATGTGGCCGTTCGTTAAAATCGCTATAAAGGCGAATATTTAGATTAATCTTTGAACATTTATACAATATTCCTAGGAAGATAGAATATATACGTTTCGTTTAGCTATAATAATGCCGCTAAACATTCGTCCTTTTGTATGTTTTTGTTATAATTTCTGCCGAATTAACTGTAATTTGACAATTAAAGTTTTCTGTACTGTGAAATCAGTGCCGGCAATAACTGTTTACTATTTAATTTAATGTTCCCCATTATGCATAGCCCCAATTTAAAAGTACGTTTGAGATTTTCAATGTTTTGATGCTTTGAGAAGTATTTGTTAATCAAAATTGTATAGAATAGATGCAAAATTTCTCGATTTTTACAATTAGATCAACGATCACCAACATTTATTTTATTTATTCATCTAAATAAATTAATATCAGCAACACAGGTATGTACACATACACATACAAATAAATAGTGACATATATATATATATATATATATATATATATATATATATATATATATATATATATCACTATTTATTTGTATGTGTATGTGTACATACCTGTGTTGCTGATATTAATTTATTTAGATGAATAAATAAATTAATATATATATATATATATATATATATATATATATATATATATATATATACATATATATATATATATATATATATATATATATATATATATATATATATATATATATATATATATATATATATATATATATATATATATATATATATATATATGTTAACATTTTTGTGAAAAACCTTAACTTTTTTGAATTTTCACACAAATTATTCAACATTACCTGTCAATTTCTAAAAATTAAAGCAATTAAAGCATTTCGTGGGCGTCTGCCAGTATTAGACCTGCCAGTATTAGACAGTGAGACAAGTTTAGGTTTAATGAAATTGCAAAGAGGCATAAATGGATGTATTTCGGCCATGTTAAATTATGACGTGTCTACTGAAGGCTGGGACCCTATTCTAATGTTCATATGTCTTGAAAGGCTTCCCAAAAATAGTGTCACACTTTGGGGATAAAGTATCAAAAATAAATTTGTCTTCCTGGGAAGATTTGGATTTCTTACAGAACGCATCCAAACACTTACCTGTCTTTGTGACATTAGAGGCATTGACAACGTCAAACCTCAAAGTAGTAAAAAAGTTCGTTCACATTTCACGAATGCTGGCACGAACCGATCCCCTACTTTTACGCCTCGTAATTCACCTTCGTCATCTAGGCCATCCCGAGCACCCTCCAATAAAACATGCATTCTATGTCCACGACAAATGCATCATATCAGAGCATGCCAAAAATTTCTATATATATATATATATATATATATATATATATATATATATAAATATATATATATATATATATATATATATATATATATATATATATATATATATATATATATATATATATATATATATATATCTATATATATATATATATATATATGTGTGTTAACATTTTTGTGAAAAACCTTAACTTTTTTGAATTTGAATCAGCCAAAAGTAGATTTGGCAGGGTACGTGGTACCCTGGTGAACGATGTTCACCTTTGACTGTGATGTCTTTTATTACATTTACTGCAATTGCAGGGACTACTGCAATGGTTGACTAAATGTTTAGGATACAGACAATTTAAACAACAATTATGTCGCCTAATGGTGTTAGGCTGGAAATACATAAAGAGCATATTTGGCTGGCTTCTTCGGAAATGAACAAAGGATCCTACGGCCAAAATCGAACTAAGTCAACCTACAACTCCTTTGTTCATCTACGAAGAAGCCTTCCGATGACTTAAGCCAGCCAAATACGCTCTTTATGTATTTCTAGCCTTAATTCTTTCAGGAACTGAAAGTTTTAGAAATTTTTGGCATGCTCTGATATGATGCATTTGTCGTGGACATAGCACCCTCCAATAAAACATGCATTCTATGTCCACGACAAATGCATCATATCAGAGCATGCCAAAAATTTCTAAAACTTTCAGTTCCTGAAAGAATTAAGGCTGGAAATACATAAAGAGCGTATTTGGCTGGCTTAAGTCATCGGAAGGCTTCTTCGTAGATGAACAAAGGAGTTGTAGGTTGACTTAGTTCGATTTTGGCCGTAGGATCCTTTGTTCATTTCCGAAGAAGCCAGCCTATGACTTAAGCCAGCCAAATATGCTCTTTATGTATTTCCAGCCTAACACCATTAGGCGACATTATTGTTGTTTAAATTGTCTGTATCCTAAACATTTAGTCAACCATTGCAGTAGTCCCTACAATTGTAGTAAATGTAATAAAAGACATCACACTCAAAGGTGAACATCGTTCACCAGGGTACCACGTACCCTGCCAAATCTACTTTTGGCTGATTCAAATTTGTTCAACAGTCGCCCTGTTGACCTTTTGTTGGGAGCAGATCTTTATTCGAAGATTCTGCTACAGGGAATTCACACTAATATATTAGGCTCCCTAATAGCACAAAATACGGTCTTTGGTTGGATCATTACAGGTTCTATTCCCCCTCAACATCTATCAGTCTTTTCCGTTAAAGTCAGTATATCTGACGAAGAAAACCTTAACAAGGTTCTTCTTCGTTTTTGGGAACTAGAGGAAGTTCCTAAACGTCCAATTTTTTTCGCCCTCCGACCAGTTTTGTGAGGCAAATTATAAACGTACCACACGTCGGGATTCAGGTACGTGGTCAGCCTTCCCCTCAAGACAGAGTTAGTTGGACAGGCAGACTTAAGATTTTCCCGAAATAATTGTTTACGAAAATTTCTTCGGAATGAGGCATCTCTTCTTCGAAAGCCACAAATAAAGGCAGTCTACGACCAAGTGGTCAATGAGTATTAAGATTTGGACCATATGAGGCCGGTAGTTGCCGCGTCAACAAATTCTACGGTTTGTTACCTCCCCTACCATCCAGTAATAAATACCGATAAGCAGACTACCAAGCTTCGAGTGGTTTTCAACGCCTCGAAAGAAAATTCCAACGGGAAAAGTCTTAATGATATTTTACATGTGGGTCCCACTCTGCAATTAGGCTTAGTATTCCTCATTCTTAGGTGGAGATTTTTTAAATTTGTATATAACTGCGACAAACTTTGTCCACTATTGCCAAACTGTTCGACCCTTTAGTTTGGTTAGTCCCCGTGATTGTGACAGCTAAAATAGTTATGCAGAAGATCTGGACAGATAAAATCGGCTGGGATGATGCACTTCTGTCCACGACAGAACGTGATTGGCAAAATTTTGTGGATTGGTACCAGGATGTGAATTCCATTCAAGTTCCTCAGTGGGTCCATTATACGCCAAGTTGTTCCTCCGAACTTCATGTCTTTTCTGATGCCTCAGAAAAGGAATACGCGAGGGTGATATATATTCGGATTATAACGCCGAATAAAGACATTTATACATATACCTCCTGACCCGTAAAACTAAGGCAGCCGGGGGGTTTCGCCTTCCGAGCTCGTCTCCTCTAATCTTTGGTGGCATGGACCACAGTGGCTACGCCAAAATGGTTCTAATTGGAATTTATCCAATTTTTCCCTGCTTGACACCGAAATTGAAATGCGTGCTGTCAAGACTCATGCCTCTTTCTTTAATAATTATTGTGACCCCTTAGAAGATTTTTCTTCGTTAGATAGGGCTCTTCGAGTCCTCTCCTATGTTTTTAGATTTTTCCACCGGACTCATCCTGCTCATAGAGGTCGACACATTTACAATGAGAAGGCCCTTACCAGTTCAGAGATAAGCGGTTAGATTACGTCTGGCTATTTTATCTCAAAAAGTCCACTTTGCAGATGAGTACCAGTCTTTGTCAGATAAGGTTCCCTTAAATGCAAAGAGTTCTCTTTTGCCCTTAAATCCATTTCTGGATGAATTCGGGGTAATTAGGCTTAATGGACGCTTGTCGCAATCACCTACTCTGTCTTACACAGAAAGGCATTCCATTATTCTGCCTCGCCAAAGTCGTTTCACGCACTTACTACCTTAATTCATGCATGTTCTTTCCATCCACGGTGGAAATCAACTGATGTTACGCATCATTAGAATTGAATATTGGGTCCCACGACTCACATCACTAATTAAAACCACCATTACTGAATGTAAAACATGCTTCTTGGACAAAAAACGGTCTTGCTCTCAGATAATGGCTGCTCTTCCTCCGGAGAGAACGGTATTATCTAGACCATTCACAACTACCGGTGTTGATTTTGCAGCTCCCTTCGACCTTAAATCGTTTACAGGTCGCTTTTCTAAAATCACTAAAGGTTACGTCTGTGTTTTTGTTTGCTTTTCTACGAAAGCAATACATCTTGAGGCTACTTCGTATTTGTCTACGGCAACATTTTTAGCAGACTTTCATCACTTTATCTCCAGACGTGGTTGTCCAAAAATAATTTTCTCTGATAATGGCACCAACTTCGTTGGAGCTTCAAGGGAAATCGAAAATGAATTTAAAATAGTTCTCCGTGAATGTCATACTAACCTGTGTTCCACACTGCAGTATCAGGAACTTTCATGGCAATTTATTCACGCTGGCGCCCCCCATATGGGTGGTCTATGGGAGGCCGCATTAAAAAGTTTTAAGTTGCATTTTCGTAAGCAAGCTAAGAACTTAAAATTTACGTTTGAAGAACTTTCTACGATTCTTTCCAGAAACGAAGCGTGTTTAAATTCACGTCCTTTATGCCCCAAATATGACAACCCCCAAGATTTAGTAGCACTAACACCAGGACATTTTCTCATTGGAACCCCAATTCTTGCCCCACCGGAGCCAGTAATTGACGAAGCGCCTTTGCATCTGGTAAATCGGTTTCGGAAGCTTAAAGCTCTCACTCATCAACTCTGCCTACGGTGAATGGATGAGTATTTGAAGAGCTTGCACAAAAGATACAAATGGAAGTTTCCGCAACGCGATCTTCAAAAAGGTGACTTAGTCGTTGTTAGGCATGAAAATCTTCCTCCCACTTCGTGGAAATTAGGACGGATTATAGCGGTGCACCCGGGTTCTAATGGTCGAATACGAGTTGCAGATATCCATACGGAAAATGGCACTATCCGACGGCCAATTGTTGCGAACAGTCGCCCTGCATAAATGCTGCGGTAACTGTCTATCGCCATCGCATTCTTTGCGAGATTGCCACAGTCGGCTTTGTTGCAAAGTCTGCAACCAGCAACACCACACATTGCTCCACCAACCTTCTTCCAACAATCGGACTCCTTCCAGCGCTTCCCAGCCAAATACTTCAAAGCATCCAAGGCCGTCCAAGAAGCTCCGAAAGCGTAAACATTCAAAACGTCCGTCCGTTCCTTTAGATTCCACACGCCCAGGTACATCGGTCACTCCCCAACAGGTCAAAACCAGTGGGGCTTCGGCCTGCGTTGCAAATCGGCCAATAACCGCCATCCAGCACGTATCTACGCTCGGGCCTACGATGGTGGTTCAGCTGCTTCCAAATGGGCTACGGATACCTGTCAGAAATCCCTACATCCTGTAAAAATGTAATTTTAATTGTTCCACGAACAATTATTAAATAAAATATAAGTTCACGACTGCATTGAAATAAAATTCTTATTCTTGTGTTTTATTTTCTTTTTCTTTCATTTTGCAAAGCAAACAACTAGTTTCTAAAAAAAATACTTTGCTTCGTCAATTGAGAAACAACTAAAATTTGAAATCGAAATATGCATTTTAGACCCCACAAAGTACATATCAGCATAAAATTATATGTCGATTTAGCGATGTCCGACGGTCTGTCCGTTCGTCCGTCTGTGGGAATCACTCCAGCTTCCGAACGAAATGAAGTAGGTTGATAAAATTTTACTCAAATGTATATTATGTCTGCAGGACTTTTGGTAATTGGGCCATGTAGGTCCACATTTTAGTATAGCCCCCATTTAATGGTGACTCCCTATTATCGGTATTTTGGTGATTAAGCGACATTACTCACCGGAAATTTTTCAAATTTGGTATTTGAAGTTCGTAATGGATACTACAGCCTAAGACAGAAAATTGTATGTGCAAATCCACGTCTTCGTATAGCCCCCATATAACGGTACCCCCGAGAATTATTTCAAATTTTTTATTTGAAGTTCGTAATGTGCCAGAAAATTGTCTGTGCAGACTCACGTCTTCGAATAGCCCCCACATAACGATACCTCCCGATATTCGGTATTTTGATGATTTTAGTGACTTATTCACCGAAATTGTTTTAAATATGGGTATTCAAAGTTCGGTCCACCGCACTTAAAGCTATTATTATTGTTAAATTTCCTATAAAAATACAATTTCACTTCCAAAACCCAAAGTGTTTTTTTTTTCTATATATCTGTATGTACTGAATTTCGTGGTATCACGACCTGTGTTACCACAATTTTCTGGTCATCCTTTTGGGTGAATTCGCTGAATTTTTGTGTATTACGGCTTTACCATAGTAAAATTAAGAAGGTAAAGTCATTTCAAGTAAGCATTTCCATCCCTGCATTTTCAGCAATTTACCTTGCCAAATTTGAGTGCAAAAACAGGTTCCCATCTCTGATTTCTGTGTATACAATGGATTTGAAAATATAAATTTTGACAGTGAGATGATGTCTAATGAGTAATTTAAAAAAAAATTGTAATCATATAATTCAATGATTTTACCTTCTTAATTCTACCATGGGCTTTACTCTGGTTTTGGATATTTTGACTAACTACGATTTGTTTATTTGACGTACTTGCAATGATAGTAAGGTAATCCTCAATAGCTTCTCGCATTTATTTCATGTTTTGAAATCTTAATGCCCCATTTGCTCCTTGTAGTTCATCATGTTTTAAAACTTCACGCGCATATTTGATGATTCATTCAGTCATATATATTCACTCACTGTTTCACTCCTAAGTCTAATGGAATTAGCCATCTTATAATCTGCATTCGCTTCATCTAGTTCTGCAACGAATACTGCCTTTAAAGCATTGGATAACTAATTCGACGTTTGGTTCTGTTTAACATTCAAAACAATTCCATTAAAGTACGTTTGCACGTTTCTATAGCGATAGTGAACTTTCACAATATATTTCTTGACTGTTCGTGACTTTTTTAAGACGATTCACGATCTCTTTATTTCCTGCAGTTGACAATTTACGTGCACCCAATTTGACTTACTTTTTCGAATGTACATTTGTAGTGTTTTATTTTTTATTTATTTATTTATTTTTATTTTATTATTATTATTATTATTTTTTTTTTTTTTTTTTGAATTCATATATGATATGTTGTCTTTTTAGGGTAGTACAAAGCGACAGCGGATAAAACTGTTGTTTATAGATTTTATGTATTTTTTATGGGTGCAACAACATGAATAAAACCCCGATTTCTAGTATATTTTACATTTTCATACTAATTTCGCAGATGTTGGTAATTTGAGAAAAACCATCCTTGCAAAAAATGAACACGTTTTCGTATAACCATCATATGGTTTCATTTGGGGGTAGAAGAACTCTTCGTATAAAAAAATGTATTTAGGCTACCATGGGCTAGAGAACCATCTTACAGATAATTGTACACATTTATTTATGTCCAGTCCCAACATTAGTGTACTCCCAAGTGTTATCAGAAAAGAAAATTTTGTATTCTATGTAACACCCAAGAGAATACTGATTGGGAATGTAAATTTGGGATGTACCTCTATATGAAATGAACTCCGAAGTGTCAAACTGGAACTCATTCATTTGGAAATAGTGGCAGAAACATGAAAAAATAAGGAATATTAGAAAGTAGCACGGGACCGAAAATTTATTTAATCGCCATTGAATTATACGATGATGAAAAATATGGACTTTATGGGGTCTTTAACGCACTTTTTGAATGACAAAAAAAAGTAATTCCCATCTTGCGGTAATGGGTGTAAAATAGTATTTATCTTTGACTATACAGAAATTATTCTTCCCCTAATTATGAGGTGGACAAAATTAAATACCACGCAGCAATACAAATTCAACGCTGGAAATACAAATTCCAATTACAACTAATTTAAAAATAACTGTAAGCTCTTTAATATACCAAAAAATTAGCTGAGTTTTCACATGGGGCTATTATAGATGTTCTATATCATATAGGTTTTTAACACTCAAATTAAAGCCCATGGCTGAAAAATAAGATCAGGCTATTCATCTATTAAAATTTTTGCCATGAATATTTATTTCTATTTAGAAATTACAATGGAGTCATTACCTATAATAAAATTGTACCGCTTACATATGTCAGATCAGTGGTTTATTTACGGGAGCCCTATATATTAGATAGACATCATGCCAACTTAGTCCTATACATATATTTAAAGGTGATATAAAATCAAAGTTCGTTACATTTATGTAAATTATAAATATACATTACATTTATGTATAAATTTGGCAAAAAATATGAAAACTGAAAAGTATTTGTGCCCTTTCTATTTGCTTGCAATTGTTTTCTGCTATTGGTTATTCGCTTGGAAATCCATTCCTTTGCGATGGCAATTGAAAATAAAAAGTAGCATTTGACTTGTAATAACTGTTGCAACTTTTTGTACATTGTAAAACAAAAGTTTTTAAAAACAAAATTCGTGGACAAAGGCCACGTAAAAAATAGGTTTCCTTTTCATTTCACCAGATAAATTTCTTATTTCCCCTATCTTTATTGAATGTTTAATTTGTCTACCTTAAATTTTTCAATTAATTATTTTTCTTACACATTATTTATTTTACGATTATTATGAAGTTTGGACATAAATATTAAATGGTGCAAATTAAAAAGCTTAATAACTAGAATATTGGTTATATATCTCACCTATCCCAGAATTTATCTTTCGAATCTTCAACTAGAAATGGTTTAAGGGGATAACTAATTTCATTTCCCATGTAAGAATAAGATAAATATAGACAAGTAAGAACGGCTGCTTGTAAGTCCGATTCCTTTGTTTCTTCTCCATTTACTAATTCTCTAACCAGCATATATACGAAAACGACATTAGCCGGGTTGATGAAAGCCACATCCTGAAAAGGAATAAAAAGGTCTGTTATAAAGTCTGTTAAAAAGGTCTGTTATATATATATATATATATATATATATATATATATATATATATATATATATATATATATATATATATATTTATATATGTCTATATTTTATATAAAATGTATCAATGCAACTCCTTCATAACGTAACAGTTGAAATTTTTTGAAACCTTGCAGAGAAATGTTCTCACATAGAAAGTACAATAAATGAGAGTTTAAATTTACGAAAATTAATTATACATAATGAAATATTCCACTGAAAAGAAAGTACTTGATTTTGATGAAGGTAAATTCGCTCAATCACAGTTAATGTCCTCTATATGTGTTTTCAATGTTCCTTTTTCTTACGAAAACAAAATTTCTTCCATTTTCTTCTTTCCATTCCAATTTTTTTTTGCCCAATTATATAAATTAGAATCTGTTTATTATACCCTCCACCTTGAAAAGAAGCGTATATTAAGTATTTGTAACATTCCTAAATATTCTCCGTAGACCCTATAAAGTATATATAATAAATATATTCATGACCAGCATGAAATTCCAAGTCCATTCAACGATGTCTGTCCATCTGTCTGTTGAAATCACGACACAGCCCACATTATTTGACGTAGAGCTTCAAATTTAGTATAACAATTTGTATTGTGTCTAGGACGTTTGGTATTGAAAGTGATATATCAGTCCACATACCGCCATATAACAGTACCTCCCGATATTCGGTATTTTGATTTTCGCCACATTTTTTCAAGGATTTGTCTAAAAATTTGGTATTTGTATTTTCATAATGGGTTCTTGCTCCGGTGGCAGAATATTGAATATTTAAGGCCACATCCAAGTCACATTTACCCACGAAATTGTTTCAAATTTGGTATTTAATGATGAAATACAACAATCATATTTGTGGATTTGGTGGAATTTCAGTTGGTAGCTCGCAATGAATGTACAGTGTAATGTTCAATGTGATCATTGTTTCAATATTATTTGAATGAATATTCAGAACTTAATCTAGCAGATCCTTATTACTTCCTTCGCAATGGAAAAGTGGGGATATTAAATTTGTAATTACGTTTGTAAGAACACTAAATGTTCCTCGTAGTCCCCAAAAAGTATATTTTTGGTCGATACAGTGCACATTAATTGACTTAGAGCTTCGATTTAGCGCAGTAATTTGTATTGTGTCTACGATGTTTCGTATTGTAAATTATGTATAGTGGCCCTCGTTTTCGTATAAAGGTACATATCGATAATTTTGGAGGCTTTCGTCACATTTTTTCACGGATTTGCTTCTATAAAACGGTACCTTCGGATATTTTTTTTCGTTCGGTCCCAACGCCACTCTTACCGCCCCTACCGACCGAGGGGGCCACCTCCCAATACGTAGGGAGCGCGTACACCGCATAGTCCGCACCATGGAGGGTTAGTATTGTAGGGAAACACCAGCTACAGTAAAACATCAGCCGGTTTTAGTAAAAGGATTAGTATTACAAATCACACAACAACGAGCAAAAATACAAATCTGGCAGCTCCTAATACTATAATTACAAATTAAGTATTGATATTTTTATTGCATGCAAAGGTTCAGATAGTGATAAATTATTATAGAGATTGTTATATATTTCACATAAAGATCTAAGGGGGTTGCTTAGTTCGTAGTTAGATCTCGCCAAGGAGAGATTTAGCGGTATATAATTACGAGTTATTCTAGACGGAACATTAAACTTTATTTCGCTAATTAAAAATTGTGAATC
This sequence comes from Musca domestica, assembly GCF_030504385.1. NCBI lineage: Eukaryota > Metazoa > Arthropoda > Insecta > Diptera > Muscidae > Musca > Musca domestica. The sequence continues at coordinate 1,163,050 of NW_026712439.1, forward strand.
AATTTAACCACGCAAAAGTCGTATTAAAAATATTGCTCTAAGCATTAAACGCCTTCTTTCTAACTATAGAAGGTCTATAAGTTTTAATCGATTTTCATAGAGACGGATTTCAGACGGATTCCAGGGCAGACCTTTGAGAGCGAATATAATGAATTGTTTTTGAACTGTTTCTATTGTATTAGAGTAACATTTATAAAATGAACTCCACAACACACAACCATACTCTAATGTAGGTCGAACTAGACTAGTAAACAAGCGTTTAGTTACGTAAGAGTATTCAAACTCTTTAGACCAGCGCTTAATGAAACCTAGAAGAGACTTTGCTTTATTAACGCTAGATTCAATGTGTAAGTTAAAACGAAGTTTATTGTCCAAAATAACACCAAGATCAATAAATGAGTCTGCATTCTCCAATTTGTATGAATCTACGAAGTAATCAGATTGAATATGTCTAGATCTGAATAATGATAATTTTTTACATTTTTTAAGATTTAGTGACATTCCATTCATGCCACACCAATTTACAATGGAATGTAGATCATGTTGTAAATGTAATGAGCTATTGGGAGAATCGAGATTAATGAACAGCTTAAGATCATCTGCAAACATTAGAATTTTGGAAAACCTTACAACTGACGGAAGATCATTGAGATAGAACACCAGAATGAACTACAATATTTTTTGAGATGGTATTTGTGAAAGACACCTTTTGAGTACGGTTTTCAAGGTATGATAAAATCCCGTCTAACAATAATGTAGGGAAACCCATTATATCAAGCTTGTGGAGTAATAAACTATGTACGACAGTGACAAAAGCTTTACTAAAATCGGTATAAATTACATCAGTTTGAAATTTATTAGCAAAACCATTATGAACATAACATAACCTCTGATGAAACCGTGTTGACACGGTGAAAAAATTGGTGCCACAAAGTGTGTTAGCCTACGCGAAACCAAAAATTCAAAAAGTTTAGGTATTGCGCTAAGCTTAGCAATACCCCTATAATTTTCAATACTGCAACGACTACCAGTTTTATGGAGAGGAATTATATAACTAGATCTCCAAAAATAAGGAAAGTAGCCAAAAAATAAAGAGTAATTAAATAATTTCGTAAGTGGTATGTATAATTCATTTGCACATAATTTAAGAACGTTTGCCGGTACTCCGTCTGGACCTGGGGAGATCGAACTTTTTAAAGTTTTTAAACCATTTAAAACCTCTTCTTCCGTAAACAAAATTTGGGGCAAAAAATTCAGCCTATTAATGTTAAAGCTGTAATTGCTAGTGGATGCAAATGTTGAATAGCTATTCTGAAAAAAATCTGCGAACATGTTTTCAATATCAGAATCATTGGTAGCCTCTGTGCTGTCGAATTTCATACAGCTAGGGAATTCATGAACTTTTCTTTTAGAATTCACGAAATTATAAAAGTTTTTTGGGTTGCGTTGAAAACTATTTCTAATTCTTTGTAGATATGCCGAATAACATTTTAAATTTTCAGTATTATACTTATTTCGAGCTTTGGAGTAATTGGAGTAGTTTAAGGATGAGTTAAATTTTTTAAATTTCTTAAAAAGTTTACTTTTGTTATTACGTAAACGTCTTAAATATGGAGTAAACCATGGCGAGCCTCCATTTGGCGTGTAATTTGAACTAGGGACAGTTAGTTTAAAGGCTTTAAGATATTATAAAAATCGGAAATACAATTATCAATATCACCTTCGAGACGCCAGATTGTATTGGAAAGAGTAGTACGTAACAAATTAATGTTAATTTTGGAAAAGTTAAAGGATATTTTTTTATTGAGTGGTTTGGATGTTATTTGAGTTTTAAGATCAAGAGTTATATTGAGGGTTGGGTGATAATTATCCTCCGGTTCGACAAACGGTGCACATCTACATAATGAAAGGTTAACGGTTGTGGAGAATACTAAATCTAAAATTCTATTCTTGACATTAAAAACATTATTTATTTGGAAAAGTCCTTGGTCAAATATAGCTTCCCAGAATTCGTCCATTCTACTAGCTGAGCCTGCAGACGATACAGGAATATTGTCTATAGAATTTTTTTAGGGATCCACGATATACTTGGTAAGTTGAAATCACCAAGACAAATAAGATCAAAATTTGCTGACTTTAAACATGAAACATCCTTCAGAAGCTTTGAGTGCTTAATGTATATTTCAAAGTCTGAATTTGGAGGAATGTAGAAACAAGTTAAAGCAATATATTTACCACGATATAATAGTTTGACACATATAAATTCTATATTAAGATCTTCAGTGACAACTATTTCAGACATAATGGAATTATGTACAGCTATTAGAACCGGTTCTATTTACTCTATCATTTCTATAAACTTCAAATTGGTCAGAAAAGATTTCCGTGTCGTAGATTTCAGGTTTAAGCCAAGTTTCAGTAAATATAAAGTCCTTAAAATCAGAACCAAAAGATTTTAAATAAGTTTGACGAAGTTTTGAGTTAAGACCTCTGACATTTTGGTATAACATTTGTAACGAATCAGATTCTATTAGTTTTTTGAAGCTTGAATAGCGTTAGAAGTACGGACAGGATTTAGTGCGTTACGCTTTTCTCTGAATACACACTCTTTTACTAAAATGTCATCGGGCCAGAATGAACTATTAATAATAGTATCAAATATGTTTTTGGAAACAACAAGCTTAAACGATGAAATTTCACGAGCAGAGGAGGAATTAAACTTAAAATTTTAAAATCCCTTTCTTCAAGATTATGTATTTTAGATTTAACATTATCACTTATATTATTTATTGTAGTACTAGGGTGCAATCTAGATATAAATACGCTTTTTCTAGGAGGAACTACAATTAGGCTACTAGAAGGAAGAGAAGCACATTGCATTGGTGGATGTGCTGTAGGACTTGACGTATAATCACTTACAAATATAGGGGGGACGCTGTGCAAATGATGTGGATTTTGCTGGACATTAGATGGAGCTTCAGAAGATAAGGTTTCGATCTGAGTACTCCGACTTTCACTCGTATTGGAAACAGCCGGTGATGACCTGCTGGATGGCGAAGATGCAAATTGCAACGGAGGCGCCAGATGGTTGTCTAAAATAAATTTTCAGTATTGTTTTGTAGCGGCGCAACAACTGGTGAATTTAGCGATATTAAGTTATTACCAGAAATAATAGCTGAAGATTTTTTTCTTTTGGGCGAACCATCAGGATACTCAAATTTATTATACATATTTTCAAAATAGTTTAAGCGAGAGTAAACAGATTCAAAATCTTTCTTCATGTTTGCAATTTCGACTTTAGACTCCTTAAATAGACGGTAAAAATCAACCTCCAAGGCGCAAAAACAGTCACAATTTGTTTTAATTATTTTGTAAAATACCGTATTTAAACACTGTAATTCACAATGCGTATAATTTTGATTACATTAGTAAGAACTGATAGTATTTCACTGCACAAAAAGAACAATAAATAATAATATATCTAAAATTATTTTATCACTATTTTGACACAAATAAAACACAACTAAACACGACAAGAGTTGCCAGACTTCTTGGGTAATTAATGATTTAATTATATTGGGTAATTTAATGATTTAAACTACAATTCCCACGGATTTGTGTAACATTTGGTGTTTATATTTGTCGCTTAGGTGGCAGAACATTGTATATGTGGGTCCACGTTTTCCTATAGCCCCTATATAACGGTACTTTCGGATATTCGGTATTTTGGTTTTTTTGGCCACATTTCTCCTCGGAATCTATTCAAATTTTATATTAAGAGCTTGTAACAGTTTTTACCTCTTGTGGCAGAACAATGTCTGTATAGGTTTACGTTTTCCTATAGCGCCCATATAACTTTACCTTCTGATATTCGGAAGCTACATTTTATATATGATTTGTGTAAAATTTCGTTTTTGTATTTCATAATAGTTTCTACAAACACGGTTTCCATATAACACTACAGGGTTGCTCATATTCGACGGGCCTTTGGGCCCTTTGGGCCCATTCCAATCGACGAGGCTTGTCCGCAGGCAACATTCTTTGCGTCAATTGAATTTTGTACGGGAACAAATGCAAGTCAATGCGAATAATCCGTTGTAAAGTGGACCGAGCCATGCCCAACTGCTGAGAACGCCCAACTGCTGCTTTTATTTGAAAATGTTTTCTTTACTAAATGACGGAGAGCATTTAAAGCTAGGTGTGGCCGAACTTAATGTGTTTTACTTGATTTTATAAACCTTCGTCAAATGACATGATTATTGGAAATAATCATTTGGATTTCAGTATGACAAATCAAACAAAATAGAAGCAAGAGAATCGAGCTTTACATGGTATGGACCTTCACCAGTAAGCATTAGTTTACTTAAGACCATTGTATATGAAAGTGAAAACGTAACTCTACATGAGCCAATGAAGATCTTTGGGATTTTGAGAAATCGTTTTGCAGTAATGATTGAGACGTATGTTGCGAAGAATTATATAAGAAAGCAATACATATCCTGGTGATAGTGATTGGCATGTAGTCCAAATTACATTACGTCTAAAATACCCTAACGTATTTATTACTTTATTATCCAGAAATAGTGAGATTGCACAATAATTTCAAATGACGAACACTTTTGTGAAATCTATAAGCTAAAACACGGTTTTAGTGTTTTGCAAGAATGTATCGATTTGAATCAAATGGAACATAGAAAAAACCAAATGAAAAAAAAACTATCTTCCTATAGCACCAATTAGTTGTAAACCAGGTGCCAAATCTAAGATTGTGAGTTATATGATATACAATCCTCTTGGCAGGATAGCTCTCATTGTTAAAGTTGCAAAGCAACTGATGCAAGGTCTCTAGCATGAGAACATTGATTGGGACGATGCTATTAGGCCCAACAGCATCGAATTATAGAAGTAGTTCGTCCATAATTTTTTAAACTTTACGAAATTAATGGAATGGAAGGTCTCGAAATTTGACATGATTACCACAAGTGTTATTTAACGCATTTGTTAAAATGAACTATCAAAACCATAATTTAAATAGGTTGAATTTTACAACAACGTCGATGCAGATCTCATCCTGGCACTTTATTTACATATGAAAATGGACTTTAGTGGGTCCTTCCGAGTGCTAAATTATTGAATGGTTATGCTGAAGTTTTTTGTATTTTTCGGTACTCGTGCCATACATATAGAAACTTGTTCTCATCAGTATGCAAATTCCTTCCTGGATACGTTTTCTAAATACTTTGGATGACTGGATTAACAAAAACCCTTCTTTTGAATAATGGACACAGTATATTTTAAAGCATTTGTTACTGGAACTATCAGAACCATAATTCAAACAGCTCGAATTTTACAACCTCCATGATCTCATCTTGGCACTTTATTTACGTATGAAAATGGACTTCAGAATGTAAAATTACTGAATGGATATGCGGCAGTTTTTGAATTTTTCTGTACTCTTAGAAGATCATACTTAATTAAAAAAAAAAAACTATGAGAAAAGCAGTATGTTAATTACAGCGAACAAGGATTCACTTGGACCTTCGTATCACCTTATGCGCCCCATTTGAGCGACCTTTGAGAGGTTGAAGTCCCATTTGTAAAATATTACTGTTAATTGAAACTTTACTTTAAAGAGTTTTCAACGCTCCTAATACGAATCGAATCTGTACTGGAAATTTAATAAAAGTATTCTTATGGAAATTTTGATTGAAAAATACTTCGCAAAGTATCAAAACATTTAAAATCTCAACGTACTTTTAAATTGGGGCTATGCATAAGAGGAACAATACTAAATTAAATAGTAAACAGTTATTACCGGTATTGATTTCACAATACTGAAAACTTTAAATGTTAAATTACAGTTAATTCTGTAGAAATCATAACATAACAAAAACTTACAAAAGGACGAACGTTTTGTGGTATTATTATACCTTAGTGAAACGTATATATTCTAACTTCCTAGGAATACTGTATACATTTTCAGAGATTAACTTAAATATTTCGCCTTTGTTGCTATTTTAACGAACGGCCATATACACAGACGGATATAAACATGGTCTTCTAAAAGTTACGAAACTTACTTTTGATTTGGAAAATATTGGTAAGAAATTTATAGTGTGTTTATATATTGAAAGTACATCTCATGGGCTTTCCAACGTGCTATTCTATTAGCTGGCACTATTTTTAGTTTTCGCATGTGCACTATTTGCGTGCATTATTTTTTATTGCTGCACAGTAGGCCATTTATGTTTCACCTCATGGCTTTCCAACGTGCTATTCTATGAGCTTGCACAATTCTTAGTTTTCGCACAGTGGGACTCGTTGATAACTTTTGAAAAATAACAAAAATCAATTTTTCTCTAATTTTTATGAGCGTGAAGATAAAAAATATAACATATATTCGGAAAATAAAAACGATTTTTGTAGAGGTGAAATAAAAACGATTTTTGAAGATGAGAAACAAAAATGCAATTTTTTCAAATTTGTAGTTATTCTTGTTTGTACCTGATAATGAACATAATTATAAGTATAAAAATATAAAATAACTAATATAAAGGTTATATATTGCTGCACAGTAGGCTATATAATTTTCTTCCATTAAAAATAATCGGTATGATGACGAAGGTTTTTTTATTGAAACACCTTTATATTAGTTATTTTATATTTTTATACTTATAATTATGTTCATTATCAGGTACAAACAAGAATAACTACAAATATGTGCGTGAAGATAAAAACGATTTTAACTAGCGAAGACAACACCCAGTCTGGGCGCACTTTCTGTTGTATAACAGTGTATAACAGATATGCGGAAAATAAAAACGATTTTTGAAGATGCGAAACAAAAATGCAATTTTTTTTTAAATTTGTAGTTATTCTTGTTTGTACCTGATAATGAACATAATTATAAGTATAAAAAAATAAAATAACTAATTTAAAGGTGTTTCAATAAAAAAACTTTCGTCATCATACCGATTATTTTTTGATGGAAGAAAATTACATAGCCTACTGTGCAGCAATAAAAAATAGTGCACGCATATGAATGGCACTGCAGGAAAGGTCGTTCCAAAAGCTTTCTAAAACGCCATTACTTGGCCAAATCGATCGTGGAAAATTAGAGAAAAAATGATTTTTGTTATTTTTCAAAAGTTATCAACGAGTCCCACTGTGCGAAAACTAAAAATAGTGCAAGCTCATAGAATAGCACGTTGGAAAGCCCATGAGGTTTACTTTCAATATATAAACACTCCTGAAAGATTAATCGGGCAGTTTTTTTTTTAATATTTTTCCTAAAATCAAGTGTTTTCTAGAGGGAAACATAAATGGCCCACTGTGCAGCAATAAAAAAATAGTGCACGCATATGAATGGCACTGCAGGAAAGGTCGTTCCAAGAGCTTTCTAAAACGCCATTACTTGGCCAAATCGATCGTGGAAAATTAGAGAAAAATTGATTTTTGTTATTTTTCAAAAGTTATCGACGAGTCTCACTGTGAGAAAACTAAGAATTTTGCAAGCTCATAGAATAGCACGTTGGAAAGCCCATGAGGTGTGCTTTCAATATATAAACACTCCTGAAAGATTAATCGGGGAGTTTTTTTAAAAAAATATTTTTCCTAAAATCAAGTGTTTTCTAGAGGGAAATATAAATGGCCCACTATGCAGCAATAAAAAAAATAGTGCACGCAAATAGTGCACATGCGAAAACTAAAAATAGTGCCAGCTAATAGAATAGCAAGTTGGAAAGCCCATGAGGTGTACTTTCAATATATAAACACACTATAAATTTCTTACCAATATTTTCCAAATCAAAAGTAAGTTTCGTAACTTTTAGAAGACCATGTTTATATCCGTCTGTGTATGTGGCCGTTCGTTAAAATAGCAATAAATCAAAATATTTAAGTTAATCTCTGAAAATGTATACAGTATTCCTAGGAAGTTAGAATATATACGTTTCACTAAGGTATAATAATACCACAAAACGTTCGTCCTTTTGTAAGTTTTTGTTATGTTATGATTTCTACAGAATTAACTGTAATTTAGCATTTCAAGTTTTCAGTATTGTGAAATCAATACCGGTAATAACTGTTTACTATTTAATTTAGTATTGTTCCTCTTATGCATAGCCCCAATTAAAAAGTACGTTGAGATTTTAAATGTTTTGATACTTTGCGAAGTATTTTTCAATCAAAATTTCCATAAGAATACTTTTATTAAATTTCCAGTACAGATTCGATTCGTATTAGGAGCGTTGAAAACTCTTTAAAGTAAAGTTTCAATTAACAGTAATATTTTACAAATGGGACTTCAACCTCTCAAAGGTCGCTCAAATGGGGCGCATAAGGTGATACGAAGGTCCAAGTGAATCCTTGTTCGCTGTAATTAACATACTGCTTTTCTCATAGTTTTTTTTTTTTAATTAAGTATGATCTTCTAAGAGTACAGAAAAATGCAAAAACTGCCGCATATCCATTCAATAATTTTACATTCTGAAGTCCATTTTCATACGTAAATAAAGTGCCAAGATGAGATCATGGAGGTTGTAAAATTTGAGCTGTTTGAATTATGGTTCTGATAGTTCCAGTAACAAATGCTTTAAAATATACTGTGTCCATTATTCAAAAGAAGGGTTTTTGTTAATCCAGTCATCCAACGTATTTAGAAAACGTATCCAGGAAGGCATTTGCATACTGATGAGAACAAGTTTCTATATGTATGGCACGAGTACCGAAAAATACCAAAACTTCAGCATAACCATTCAATAATTTAGCACTCGGAAGGACCCACTAAAGTCCATTTTCATATGTAAATAAAGTGGCAGGATGAGATCTGCATCGACGTTGTTGTAAAATTCAACCTATTTAAATTATGGTTTTGATAGTTCATTTTAACAAATGCGTTAAATAAAACTTGTGGTAATCATGTCAAATTTCGAGACCTTCCATTCCATTAATTTCGTAAAGTTTAAAAAATTATGGACGAACTACTTCTATAATTCGATGCTGTTGGGCCCAATAGCATCGTCTCAATCAACGTTCTCATGCTAGAGACCTTGCATCAGTTGCTTTGCAACTTTAACAATGAGAGCTATCCCGCCAAGAGGATTGTATATCATATATCTCACAATCTTAGATTTGGCACCTGGTTTACAACCAATTGGTGCTATAGGAAGATAGTTTTTTTTTTCATTTGGTTTTTTCTATGTTCCATTTGATTGAAATCGATACATTCTTGCAAAACACTATAACCGTGTTTTAGCTTATAGATTTCACAAAAGTGTTCGTCATTCGAAATTATTGTGCAATCTCAATATTTCTGGATAATAAATTAATAAATACGTTAGGTCATTATATAGAGGCCATACCAAAAAAGGGACTTATAGAAAATTTTAACTACAAGGATTGTTATCCATTGTGAGTCTAAAATATCACATTTAAAAAATCAAAAAAAGAATGTTGAGGCCTTCAAGATACCTTAAATCGGCAGGTTATATAATATATCAGTATTGAAGGAGTAGACTTAAGTGTACTGAAATCATAAAATGCCACATTGGAGCACATTTAGTATATATATATATATATATATATACTAGTATATATATATATATACTAAATGTGCTCCAATGTGGCATTTTATGATATGATATGATATAGATATATTCGTGTAAAGTAGCAGTTTTGGATCAACCGTTGTGCCTTCGTCGACTCTTTCTGGAGATTTGTTCTGGCAGTATCATCCTATATTATCCATTGACATCCAACATTAACGAATGATGTATAATAAGCGAGGAATCCCGCCATCTTGCACGCCGGTCCTCCAGGAACTATGACGGTGTCTGAGATGTCGGATATAGGTGTTACTCTGTACAAGCCAGTATCTACACTTATCAGAAGATGTGGGTTGCAGCTCTGTGTTTCAAATTTGGTATTTAGAGTTCGTAATGAATACTACAGCCTATGATTGAAAATTGTCTGTGTAGGTCCACGTCTTCGTATAGCCCCTATATAACGGTACCTCCCGATATTCGGTACTTTCTTGATTTTAGCGACATTATTAAAATTGTCTCTGCAGGTCCACCGTATTATGGGACGCAATCTTTTGGTGTGGAAAAGGCAATCGTTGGTATGGGGATATCCGTTTCTGCAATCTGTTTCTCTTTTCTTCTAAACATACTTCCACACTGACGATGCTTTAAGAGTTTATTCCTATTTCTTTCAAGTGTTTTCCTATAAATTTATCGGCACGAAGAGGCAGGCCAATGATTCGAAACTGGCGGTGCTTCAAGTCGTTAAAATATGACTCCACCCTTGCCGATGTTGCATTTACGTTACCGCGTTTTCTAACACTCCGCATTATATCCGTGAATATAGAAAAGTATTGCACTAGGTTTTTTAATTTTTTTGCGAATTCGGGCAACATGTACCCATTCACATCATCTTCGATACCCTTTATGTCCTTTTTGGACTTTTCATCAATTTTTGCATAGGTATTTGCGATGTAATTATATAGATTCGGCGATTACGCTTGCTCCTCAAATTCAATGTCCATTTCTTTGTCATCATCAGCATTGCCCAAATTGTCTTCCTCAATTATGTTGGTAGCTACTTCGGTTGGTATCCCTTTGATTTTCGATTGAAGGAACTCCTTTGCTTGAAATGCTATATATATATCTATATATCTATATCTTAATTTGTCTATGTATAGACAACGAAATGCTCTCACCGTTTATCTTCGAAAAAATCGAATCAGCAGATGTCGTCTATATCGTTTCAGGGGTTTGAGTGGGAATATTGAAGTCACTCAATTCTAAAACGTTAAAAATAACAAAAACTGTAGGATATTTGTCAGTTGGAAATTGTTCCATAATAAAAGAAATTTGAAAAGTACGTGATGACATCAAAAAATTCCGGAATAATAAAGTGAAATTCTTGAAAAACGATAAAATGTGTTTTCGAAGTCGAGTGGGTTGAACGCGTAAATCAGCATGTTGACTATGCAAAACATGATGAGAGCCACCTGGATAAAAAGACAAAACTAACTTTTCGTTGTCTATATTTTAATTTGTCTATGCTTTTCGTTGTCTACATCTTCCTTTGTCTATGGTTTGAGTGGGAATTTTGAAGTCACTCAATTCTAAAACGTTAAAAATAACAAAAACTGTAGGATATTTGTCAGTTGAAAATTGTTCCATAATAAAAGACAAGTGAAAACTATGTAGTGACATCGAAAAATATGAGAATATTCCAGTGAAATTATTGAAAAACTATAAAATGTGTTTTCGAAGTCGAGTGGCTTGAACGCGTAAATCAGCATGTTGACTATGCAAAACATGATGAGAGCCACCTGGAAAAAAGTCCAAACTAACTTTTCGTTGTCTATATTTTCTTTTGCCTATGTGGTCATTGGCGGCTTCTTCGAAACAGAACAAAGGAGCGTAGGGTAAAGTCGAACTAAGTCAACCTAAAGCTTCTTTGTTCCTTTATGAAGAAACCGTCCGATAACTTAAGCCAATCAAAAATGCGTCTTATTTATTCTCACCTCAATACCCATTATTAGCAAAGTTAAGAAAAAAATAAGTTGGTAATGACAATCGTAGGGATATTTTTAAATTTGACCAAATCTCTCCAAATATTTGGAAATAAAATGGATATATGTTTTGCAGTTTGCCCAATAATATTTAGCCCGCGCGGATATATACGAATTATAATAGAAGAAGCTTTATATAAATAAATAAATTAATAAAAATACCGACGCTTAAATTGGTGCGTAGAATGAAATACACCTAAGTCTGTTTTTACACGGTAGATTGGTTCCAGAAGAAGCCGTGTAAAAAAAAACGTGTAAAAAAGACATTGATCTTATACAAAAATGGGTGATTTGTTCCTAATCTCTAAAACCTATTAAAATTAGTGAAAAACAAGAATTTTTATTTTTTTCTTTACCAAACACGTCTTATTGCATTAACAGTTCACAAAATATTAACACGTTTCAATTGCTCTGACCAGCAAATTTTATTGTATGCACATAGTGCTATTCACATTTGCTTTGACCAGTAAAAATTGTTTGTACGCGCTAAAGGGGAATTCACTTAAATCTTTAAGCTAGTGTTCGCAAACTATCGATACTATCGATGGTTTCAGACTTTTTTCTTTCATAAATACTTTATTTGTGATATGAACATACTTCGCAAAAATTAAATTTGACAAAAAAATTTAAGTACATAAAATTTCAAATCGTGCTAAATGGAATAAAATCGTGTAAATAAATTAAAAATATTCAATTTTCAAACCGTGTTATATCAAAACCGTGTACAAAAAGACCGTGTAAAAACAGACTTAGGTGTATTACAAACGGACTCAACTTTTGCTAAAGAAACCAGTGAAAACAATAAAACCAAGCAGGTTTTGTATGATCAACTCAACATATGATGATCAGAACAAAGGGAGAGAATTCCACAACAATAGAATAAACGTAGGGGAATACATTTGATTTATACAGTGGTTTCTATTTACCTGCATCAACATTAGCTGCGCATTGGCCTTTGCAGAGCAAAAAACTTTTGTTATGCCATTTTTTTCTGAATCCCTTTATTTGAATTGTATTTAAGTGCCCAATCGATAGCTGCACATTGGACATTCCTGCCTCGAAAATTTGGTAATTTTTTTTTAATTTGGTTACAAAAGTTGCACAAGAAAATTTTTTGCACACTCAAAAAAAGCACTAAAAACTACCACTTCGTTTTTGTTTTTGTATTCGCAAAAACAATAACAACACAAGAAAAGAGCATGCATTAAAAACATATTCTCGCTTCCTCTCCCACACTAAAAGATGGTTATGCTGGATAAAACACCACTGATGCTCAAATACATACGAATAGAAAATTAAAGTTACCTGCACTTTTTGTGCACGTAAGTAAAATTAAAGATACCTGCTTCATTGTGCAGATAAGTGCAATGAAGCTACCTGCATTTTGGGCATTGCTGCACAAGATGTCGTGCAATTTTTGATTGTGCAGGTAAGCAAAAAATACTGTACTAGAAATTGTATTATAAGTCGATCGTATGATGGTCACTACGACCAATAATGTTTATTGTGTGCAGTGGCTAAACGCGAATAGAGCAATTGATATTAGACCAAACCGAAACATATAAAATATGTACTGCGAAACACGGGAAGCTGTAGAAATCTGAATTTACTTCCTTCGAAGAAGAATATTATTATCTAGTGTTATATGCGATTCCTTTTTTTCTCTACCTTACCTTATATAATTCCGTGTTTCGATTCAACTTATTAATGAAAAGTGAGCGCAAATGTGCTAAGTGATCGCAAAGGATTCCTTGTTTTATTAATACATATACAATTTCGCAATAATTGTTATAAAATGTCGAATCAAATGACAATCATATTAGTTTATCTATAGAGTTTATACATTATTTAGTTCATATTCATACAGCAAACCAAATCATAGGCATAAATGTTTAATATATTTTACAAAAACACGTTTAAAATTTAGCATGTATAAAAGTAAATAATAAAATATATGTAACATATATTGTTCACAATAAATTTTGTAAGTAATACTTATAAAATACCTGCCAGCCTTGTAACAACAAACTCCGGTCCACGGCGCGAAGCCACATTACAGCATCTCCGGCTTCGAAATTTCGAAGCTTCTTACATCGGTAATGTAAAAATACTCCTAAACATTTTAGAAGTTCTGATGTTGACGCCTATAAAATATTACAAATATATACAAATTATTAAATGTTGAATGTTGGCTTTAAAAAAAGTGTTAAGTAGTATCTCTACTTATAGATAATTAAATGAATATGCAGCAATGACACAAAATCATTAATTTCTAGTTTCGGTAAGCGATACTTAGATATAATATAGAGGCAAACTCTGAGTCGATTTATGAATATCCGTCCGTCTGTCGGCCTGTTCATGTATTTTTGTAAACAAAGTTTATTGTACGATTGAGATGAAATTTTCCACATATAATTTATTTGGATCAAGGACGAACCCTATTAAAATTGGGTTTAGGTATAGATCCAATATATAAGTTAGCGTTTTACTCTAATAAGCAATAAAAATTCAACAATCGTTGTATCTTGACACTTTATTAAAGCTAGCGGCACAACATATGTTGTCGACTAAGCAATAATAATATTAAACTAAATACTTTTGCATAGAAGCACAACATATACTGTGGACTAAGAAATAATAAATACTTTAAGCTAACTTTATTGAGTCTCTTGTATTAATTCTTATAATTTGAACTAAACAAGTGCATAGCACTATAGACTTAATTTACCTGGCGCCCAACCACTACGGATTTATAAACGGACCCAAAACCGAATGGAATAAGCCGCTTAGTATCCAAAGAAAACCAAAAGACAGCTGCCACCCCGAATAGAAAGAACATGAAAACTGCACCATTAATATTAGTAAGTTAAAAATGATAAGTAATATCCTTAATAAGACAATTCCGGTGCAGAGACAATTTTCTATCACAGGCTGTAGTACCCATTAAGATTTTCCAATACGAAATTTAACACGATTCCGTTGAATAAAGGGGCTAATATAATAAAAATACTGAATATTGGGAGGTACCGTTATATGGGGACTATACGAAAGCGTGGACCCACATGTCTCATTTACCAACTTTACCTGCCTACTGGCAAAATACATATGTGTGCCAAATATTAACGTTAGTACAACACCCAGACACGTTAGTACAACACTAAATCGACTTAGAATTTCACGCTGATAAAGAATATATATATTTTCATGGGTCTGACAAGAGTATTTCGGAGAGTTACAAAGGGAATGACAAAGTGAATATAGTATGTGAGTATGGTGGAGTGTAAAAAAGTATTTTTGTGAACAAAGAAAGATCAATTATTAAAATAATTCTGTAAGCAAATTAAAAATTTAAGACAAAAAATCCTAAATTATTTTTGTGAAGAATGATCATAATGGTAGAAATCATGCCTTTTGTGAAAATAAACCAGAGAAACTCTTAAAGCTTATAGTGCTAATTGCATAAATATCAATAAATAGGAGCGAATAATTATTATCAATAATAGGAGCGAATTAATTATTAACCTACAAAAGAAAAGTTTTACCGTTTTTGGTATTTTTCAAGGCTGAGTGATTTGGACAAATTAATATCAAATGTTGACGCTATGAGTTATAGAATTCGGCTATCCCATCTTCTGGCGCAAATCCCAAAATTAAACCCTATACAAAATCCTACATAACATTGACTGTTTAGAGCTTGGAAGTGAAGCTTCAGGACAAAGAAATGGACAGTACAGAGGTCCAAATGATAATCGTTATCAGACATTCCAAATTGGCAACAGCAGTACTGAGGAACTGGAAGCATTCCATATCGACCTCCAGCAATGAATATATCTGGACAAAATCAGTTTGTTCGACACAAACCTGCTCTTCCATCAAAACCTGCAGTCCCAATGGATGTTAATCAATCCATCCAGACTAGGCAAGTGGACTACCAGAATAGATCACAGATGAAAAGTGCTATCAACGGCAGACAATTTAACTTCGAACGACAAAATTCTGAAATCATTCATCAGTCGCAGAAGCAGAAAATTGTGTTCAACTTCGAGGCCAATGCTCATGAAGATAATGTGCCAGATGATTATGAAAACTTGACAGTAATATGAAGCCAGCTGTGGCGATAATTACGAAGAGAATCTTTAACAACAACCAATAGTCGTTGGCGTTAATTTTTAGACTAGCTTCTGCGTTGGCATGTCATCAAACCACAACCAGTCGATACCATCATCAAGTTGTTGTTGGAAGAATATTCTTCTACGTTGACATCCGATATTGCTAACCGGAGTGCTTGCATGCTGTGCAAAATACTTTGTACATACTTTTTGTTGCGGTTAAGGCCCTGGGAAATTCTAGCAATAAACAATCAATATTCAAAAATTACATATTTCCCTGCCGCCATAAAATACCACATGTGAACAATTCGGTTATCTTGTGCGCTGACGCATACGATAATGTATCAGATAATAAAAGTTATGACCCACACGCACAGATATCGATGCGCTCAGTAGATGCACAAAACCACTAGAATGAATGACAAGCAGCCCTGCAATGTTCACCATTCAATATTACAATAGATAAGAATAATTGTGTGGCTGCGATTAGGTTAAGTTAGTTTAGTTTTTGTAGCACTTAAAAAAAATATTTTTGAAATAAATCAGAATTGAAATAACACCCTAGCAAAGTGGTTGTATTCTTTTCTCATCACCGAATAAAGAATAGAGTGTATAATCGAAGAGGGATTATGGACTCTTTTCTCGCTATAACATTGATCCTTCAAGCGGATCGAGAATTTTTCGGCTGGTTTTCTTTTCTCACTCAAAACATTGATCTTCCTAGCAGGATCCGAATAAAGAATAGTGTTGACAATCGAAGAGGGAGATTGGACTCTATTCTCATTTACATTAGTCAATCGTGACTTCACTTTTTTATAAAGTGAAAAGAACTAGGGACCACAAAAGAAAAAATTGTAGGAGTTTTCCCCCAGCAGTGGTAAGAGACTCACTACAAGCAGAAGTAGCTATTCTTCAAAAAAAGAGGAGAATTGCTACCAAAAGGCATTTTAAATGTAAGACCGTGGGGCATTTTAAAAAATAGTCGAAGGGACAAAATTAGACGAAAAAGCCATTGTGCAAAAAAAAAAACCATAGAGGCAGAATTATATAAAAATAATTATACATATTACAAACAAAACCCAATGGGCAAAAATAAAAAAAAAACACGTCATAGGGGCAAAACCAAAGAAAAAAAAGACCCACGGGGCAACGTAAAAAAATCGCTAAAAGAGTTCAACAAAGTCACAAAAAAAAACATACAAATTTGAAAAGAGTACATCAAAAGTCCCAACTAAAAAATAAATAAATTAAAAAAAAAATAAATAAATGAAAAAAAGCCAAAAAAACATAAAAAATAAAGAAGCAAATCATACAAAAAAAAAAAAAAACTAAGAAATATAAAAAAGCAGAAGATGATGCAAAAACTGAACAAGTAAAAAAACATTAAGTTCGGCCGAACTCTTAATACCCTCCACCTTAGGGTAATGGAAACATTAGAATCAATTATGACCCACTTATACCAAATTTAAGACATATTCGTGGGAAAATGTTGCAAAGATCATCAAAATACCGAATATCGGGAGGTACCGCTATATAGGGCTATACAAAAACGAGGACCTATACATACAATGTTTCGCCTACGGAGCTAAAACTCATTATGATCAACTATTTGTTGAAAAATGAACAAGTGAAAAAAACATTAAGTTTGACCGGGCCAAACTTTTAATACCCTCCACCATGGAAACATTAGAACCAATTCTGACCCACTAAAAACAATTTTTAGACAAATCCATGAAAAATGTGCCAAAAATCATCAAAATACCGAATATCGTGAGATACCGTTATATGGGGAAAATACCAAAGCGTGGACCTACACATGCAATGTTTCGCCACACGAACTAAACCCACTATGACCTACAAATACCAAATTTCAGACAAATCCGTGAAAAAATGTGGCAAAAATCATCAAAATACCGAATATCGGGAGGTACCGTTATATGGATTATACCAAAACGTTGACCGATATAGCTCATTTCCCATCCTAGACACAGTACAAATTATTCTGCTAAATTTTGACGCTCTACGTCAAATAATGTGGCCTGTATCGTGCTTTCAACAGACGGACAGACGGACATCGTTAAAGCTTAGAATTTTATGCTGATCATTAATATATATACTTTATGAGGTCTACGACGAATATTTAGGGATGTTATAAACGGAATGACAAAGTTAATATACCCTCCTTTCCAAGGTGGAGGGTATAAAAAGGATCCCAAAAACAAAAGCTCCAAGAAGGGGAACGTGAGCGGACAAAACAACAACGTCAGGAGGCATTGAGCTCGAAAATCCTGGGGCATTGAATATATAATATTATATGACAGCAACAATGCAGCAATAGTTTCAGGCGTTCCAGAAAACGATGCTGCAGCAGCAGGAGCATATACAATCGATGATGGAACTAATCAATCAGATGTTCCTAGCAAAAATAAAAATGAAGACAAGGAACAAGAGGAAGTCTTCGAAGCTGAGAAAGATGCTTGTCCAAACAACAGTCAAGTGTAAGAGAGGACATAATGCTGTTGAACGAAAACAGATTCCAGGCTTGGAAGGAAATTCTGGTGTCGCACTGACTGATGAAAAACCACTTCGGGAGGAACTTATCAAGTTACTTAAAATAATCGAAAAGTGGAAAAAGATGAGAAGCCGCTGCGCACAGAAGGATCCAAAATTTTCGACGAATATGATGATTACGACGACGATTCAAGAGGAAAAGAATGCATCGAAGAAGTGGGAAAAGCCGAACAAAGTTCTCTGGTTCTGGTTCTTGAACGGTATTGCCTTAGAGAAATCAATAGCAAATCATCAATGGCCGTTAGAACAGAAGATGACAAACCGGAGCTTACCATAAAGCCAATGGCAATCATTTGCCACTTGCGTGATGACGGTCTGCAGCGATGGACCACTAATTCGGCAGCATAGAAAATGAAGCCGGCAGATAAAGGTGGTGATATCTACAAGAGAGACTGGGCAGAAAAGTGGAGCCGTTTCCTGCAAGCGGTCACCTAGGATAATTTATATAATATATTATAATTATTATTAAATCTAAATATTTTGTTATATAGGCCAGTTCTACACCCATTGAAAATCTAATGCAGTCCACTAAAATATACGCATTTAAGCCGCCCGGGAGAATGTACAAAATACTTTGTACACACTTTTGATTGCGGTTGAGGCGCTGGGAAAATCTAGCAATAAACAATTAATATTCAAAAACTACATATTTCCCAGCCGCCATCAAATACCACATGTGAACAATTTGGTGATTTTGTGCGCTGACGCATACGATAATGTATCAGATAATAAAGGTTATGATAATAAAGGTTATACAATATGCACAAAACCACTAGAATGAAATGACAAGCAGCCCTGCAATGTTCTCCATTCAATATTAGAATAGATAGGAATAATTGTGTGGCTGCGATTAGGTTAAGTTAGATTAGTTTTTGTAGCACTTAAGAAACATATTTTTGAAATAAAATCGGAATTGAAATTGAACACAGACGAAACGGTCATCTTTCTATTCTCAACACATGCCTGAATCTATTTTACAACAAAGCTTGTAGAAGCATCGATAGCCCAAGTAGCAAGAGGGCACTGCTAAGAATCATAGTGACGTGGGTTGAATTCCCACCACCGGCAAAGTCCAAATATAAATTAAAGGTTTTCAATTGAAATTATTGTATAAGAATACAATAACCATATGCAGAAATTTTAAAATTTATATTAACTTCTTAATAAAAATCCCACAGCATATTAATACTCTCAGCCTTTGCCAACAATTTCCTACACCACCACACACATGTTCTTCGAGGCCTCGAGGATCATTCTGGACTTGGAAAAAAAGAGATTATGAAGACTTTTAACAACATTTGGATGATATAAAAGTGTAATTCTATTTTTTATAACTCAAATTCTGTGCATTTGATTTAGTAACGTAGGTCAAAGAAAATCAAAAAGTCAAAAAATTATCCTTTATCAAACAAATGAATGAATGGATTTTCCGCAACCCAAAACGGTCCGTTGTCTACGTTCGTTTCTAGGATTGACTAAGAACTATAGAAGATTTATTCGGGGATATGCTCAAATATCCAAACCGTTAGACTCATCACAAGACAATAAGCCCATTACCTACCTGTCTTGAACTCTAAACAGAGCTGAGGAGCAAAACGTCACAAACGACAAGGAAATTATGACAATAAGTTTGACTTTAAGTGCATTGAATTTCTACTCATATGGTGCGAAGAGCATTAAAATATTTACAGATCATCAACTATTGACCTTTGCGTTAATCAATAAATACGCCAATGCACAGTGGTCGCTGCCATTGGCCAAAATTCAAAAAATTAAAATCAGATATTTATTGTCAAATGTGTACACATGAACTCTTAAGAGGTTAAGCTTTTTAGAAAACATAATAATCTTGGCTTCATTCTAACGGGACACTTCGAAAATAGCATCAAATAAGAGAAAATGTAGTTAGTTGCTTTTTTCAGTGGGATCAGTAAAAAAAGAGTAAAAATAGATCTGTATTACAAAATTAAATACATTTTAAAATGACAATTCTTGGCATAATTATTGAAAAGCAAGGTATTCACTTATTTTTAGTGCAGTAATTTGTGTGTTTAGTAGTTGTGTATAATATAGACGATGTGAGTGTTTTGAGTTGCCTTTAAGATTAATTTTGAAAATAAAATTGGATTTCAGTTAAAGTTTTAATTGTTTTCCCCCCTGAATCCTCCAATGTGATTTTTTTCACGCCATTAGTAATGGTCCTAAGATTCAAGAAGTGCTAATTTAACTTTCAGATTTTGTCAGATTTGTATGTTATGCCCAATATACTATATATAATGTTGCCTGCATTGTCTTCTGGGTATAATATTAATGTCCAAAAATTTAAGGCCTTTGCACTGGAAACGGCTAAAGAGTTAACAAATAGATATCCATGGCACTATCTTTCACCCACAGCTAATAAAATTTTAATACATATAAATTTGTCATTGTATCGATTGGAAAATTCTAAGAGGTGGCCGTGGAGTCTAGAAACAAAGATATAAAAAAGTTTCGACTAAATCATACCCGAAAAAATTATTAATCGTCTTCTTCTGAGCTCTGACCCTTTTATAACGGGACAGCGAACGTTACCAATCAATAAAAAATCTATATTATTAAAATGTGCATTTGATTTACTTGAATAACACTAAAATTTATAAATATCCATTAGTAACTTTCATTTAATTTTATATTGAATTGTTTATTCTGTTTACAAAAAAATTGTCTATTTTGTTTACAAAAACATAATCAAATTTGGAATTTTGATTTGTATAAATAATACTTCTATTTTTGGAGGTACCTTTACAGGGGGATTTGTATAAAAAATACTTCTATTTTTGGAGGAACCTTTACAGGGGGACTCTACCTGAAGGCGGGCCGTTCCAAATAATTTTCAGTAAGACTATTTTTTAGCTCTTTAGAACGTAAAATGTCAAATAACAGACCAATCTAGTGTAGAAATGTGACAAAAATTGGGCAAATAACCCTTATTCGGGAGGTACGTTGTAAGTGGACCATGCCAAAACATGCATCGACCATATCCATTTTGTCACATTTTTAATTTTTATCCCAACAAGGTACCATAACCAAAGAATCATATTGATATCTGTACTAAAAGTATTTTTGGCCGCTGTTCCCATACGACCTCGACCACTGTGCAATGTGAAGATGAAAAAATGGAAGGCACAATTGGAAGAGTACAACTATGAGTTGATCTACAAGCCAGGCAGCACGAATGTGCAGTTGTTAACACGCTGACGCCAACGAAGCACAGTGCTAAAACTTCTTCAGAAGATCTAATTTATTCGGTAGAAGACTCTACAGAGTCCTCATGCAAGTTCAACATAATATTCCATTCCTATAATTGGCATATCATCAAACAACCAAATATTATGAAATTAAGTCTATAGACAATACAAAAATTATTAGAAAATTATTACTTCGCTAATTTGCTCAACATCAGCAAAGTTTGCAAGGAGAACAAGTTCGAGCCTAACGTTCCAAAACTTTATGCAACTCCTATACCAACGGATCCTACACTATTCTACATAGGAGATCATCTTTATCAAGAATGAAATAGGGAAAATGCAATGCCCAAAAAAAGTAGAAGGTCATTAAATCAGATCGGGACATCTAGGATATGGTTAGCAGACCATGAAGACTTTCAAAATAGGGAAACAAATAGAAAACATTTCAAAATTTCTAAAAAACAATTAAGATTTGCAAGCGATGTAAAATGTAAACGAAATAAAAAATATGTATCTGTATTTGATTGAAACTAGTCTAATATCAATTTTAACCATCATCTTAATGATAAATTTGAGTTCTAAAAAAGATCAATGAAAATGATTGTGAAGATAATTTTTAAAGACCAAATAACAACAACAATGCCAGAATGCGTTCAACAATTGTTATTAGATGACACTTTATTAAAGCGAGCGGCACAACACATGCTGTTCAACTGAAAAAGTGCATAGCAGTTCGAAAATAAAATCAAGTAAAACAGCTGTAAGTTCAATCGGGCTGTACTTTGAATACCCTTTGAATTTGGCAATTCTCAAAAACAATGAAATCCGTTAAAAATTCTGTTAAAATCTTACAAATACCAAATCTAGCTGTTATATTAGGGTCTATACGACGACATGGGCCTGCATAGGTAACTTTTGTCAAAAGCCATTACAATATTCAAATGCAAAACTTAAAAAAAATCGGTGAATAATGTAGCTATAATCATCAAAATACCAAATATCGGGATGTAACGAATATCGGGAGGTATCGTTATATGGGGGCTGTACGAAGACGGGAACCTGCACAGACAATTTTCTGTATTAGGTTATAGTATCCATAACAAACCTCAAATACCATATTTGAAACAACTCCGGTGAACAATGTCGCTAAAATCATCAAAATACCGAATATCGGGAGGTTCCGTTATATGGGGACTACACAAAGACGTGGACCTGAACAGACAATTTTCTTTCTTAGGCTGTAGTATCCATTACGAACATCAAATACTCAATTTGAAACAATTCCGGTTAAAAAAATCCGTTAACATCAACAAAATGCCGAATATCGGGAGTAACCGTTATATGGGGGTTATACGAAAACCTGGACATACATGGCCCATTTTCAATACCAAAAGTCCTGCAGACATAATATACATTTGAATAAAGTTTTATCAATATACTTCAATTCTTTCGGTAGCTAGAGTGATTTCCACAGACGGATAGACGGATGGACATTGCTACATCGACATAGAATTTTATGCTGATCAAGAATATATATATATATACTTTGTGGGGTCAAAATTGTATATTTCGAGGTTTTACAACCGGAATGACATACAATGGTGGGGGTATAATAAAACTAAAGAGCATAGCACTGAAATAACGGATTAATTTAACTTATATATTCGTCGATCTAAATTTATTGCGCACCATATGTATCATATTCTTCCAAGTAAAATGGATCTCGACATATCCGACCTAATACAGCCTATAAGCAAGTGTGTCAACTTTGCACAGTGGTCGAGGTCCTCTGGGAACAGCGGCCAAAAATAGTTTCAGTGCAGATATTAATATGAATCTTTGGTTATGGTACCTTGATGGGATAAAAATAAAAAAATGTGACAAAATGGATATGATCGGTGCATGGTTTGGCATTGTCCCCTTACAATGTACCTCCCGAATAAGAGTTATTTGCGAATTCTTGTCACATTTCCACACCAGACTGTTCTGCTACTTGACATTTTACGTTCTAAAGAGTTAAAGAATAATCTTACTAATTTTTTTTTAGGAACGGCCCCCCTTTATGTAGAGTCCCCCTGGAAAGGTACCTCCAAAAATCAAAGTATTTGTTATACAAATCAATTCCCAATTTTATTATTTTCAATTTTTTTTCTTTAAAAAAATAAAATAACAATTCAATATAAAACTGAATCGAAGTTATTAATGGATATTTATACATTTCAGTGTTATTTATATATTTCAGTGTTATTGTTTGGTAACGTTCGCTGTCCGTTATAAAAGGGTCAGAGCTCAGAAGAAGGCGGTACATTTGGTATCTTTGTTTCTTGACTCCGCAGCCTCCTTCTATAATTCTCCAATTGATTCAATGGCATATCTTATAATGTCGGGTGCATGTATTAAAATTTTATGAACTGTGGGTGGAAAATAGTACCATGGATATCTATTTGTTAAGTCTTTTGCAGTTTCCCGTGCAAATGATTTAAAGTTTTCGACATTAATATTGCACACAGAAACCAATGAGTCTATCAGTATTGAACATCTCTCAATTACATCTTTATCAATCCCAAACAATTAAAACATATTCTATGTTACTAGCACCATAAAACTCAGTATTTTGGGCATAACATACACATCTGACAAAATCTGAGCATTAATTTGGTACTTTTAGAATCTTAGGATCGTTATTAATAGCGTGAAAAAATCACATTGTAGGATTCAGGGGGGAAGACAATTAAAACTTTAACTGAATTCCAATTTTATTGTCAAAATTAATCTTAAAAGCGACTCAGAACACGCACATCTCCTATGTTGTACACAACTACTAAACACACAAATTACTGCACTCAAAATAAGTTAATATCTTGCTTTTCAATAATTATGCCAAGATTTGTCATTTTGAAATGCAATTAATTTTGTAATACAGTTCTACTTTTTCTCCATTTTTGCACTGATCCCTCTGAAACAAGCAACTAACTACCTTTCCTCTTTTTTATGCTATTCTCGAAGTGGGCCGTTAGAATAAAGCCATGATTATTATGTTTTCTAGAGAGCTTATCCCCTTCAGAGTCCATGTGTACACATTTGACAATAAATATCTGATTTTCATTTTTTGAATTTTGGCCAATGGCAGCGACCACTGTGCTTTGGTGACAATCGGTTCAGATATAGCTTTAGCTCCCACATATATTTTTCATCAGATTTGGTATTTAAGTCCCTCACATTCGTAATATTCACTCCAAAACAACGATATTTTGATTAATTGAATAATTGTTCGAACTCGAAGTCAGAATTTTCGATATTTTGTGTCAGTTATCAGAAACAGCCCAGAAATACCTCTGCCAAATTTTATTGAAATCGGTTAAGATTTGTATATAGCTCCCATATATATCTTTATCCGATTTCTGTTTATTTTGTACCAAATATTTAATAAAAATTGATTGGGTTCAGCAAAGACATAACTCTGCTAAACTTTATAGAAATCTGTTAAGATTTCCAACTTCAACTTGAAGAAATATATGAGATCTATATATATTTCTTTAAGTTGAAATTGGACTTCACATTTTATGTGCACCAAAAGAGGATGGATTTTTGTGAAAATCAGATCGAACATTGCCAAAGACGAGAGAATAAATGCTTCCCCCAAATTTAGAAGAAACCAATTCAGAGTGGGATTTGCCTAAAATATATTAATTCCCTTCCCTTTCAAATTTTAAAGTGAATTCAAAAACGATTTAAGTGTTGCTCACAACGGCGACATTAAAACATTAAGTTCGGTCCGAAGTTTCAATCCCCTTGACCATTGGATAAAAAAATTGTATCGGAATTCTTTCCACTTTAATTTGCAAATACAAAATTTTAAATAATGTGGACTGTGGGTCTACGATGAATATTAAGATGTGTTACTACCTTTCCAAGTTGGATGTAATAAAAAACAACGACAGAGCAAAAAAAAAAACAACTATTGTTCTAGTTGTTATAAAAACAATATAAAACTTTTAGTTGTTATTTTGTCGAAAAAAAATGTTTAAAATTGGATTTGTCGTGTATTCTTTGTTTTCAAAAATTGACAACATGAAAGAATTTTGTTAAATTTATCGACGATTTTAGCATTATCGTCATGACAACAACACAAGTTATTTATTAAATAAACAATAACATTGTACAGTTTAGTGAACTGTACGTGTGGTTAATTTTGGAGTTAGATGAGGCATTTTTGTATTTTAAAAGGAAATATTTGTTTGTTACATGTCTGCCTAAAAGTGGATAATAAAATATGTTCTTTATTACCCTCACGCAGTGTGTGTGCAGGTCTGCATTGTAGATAAGCAGTGCGTAGGTAGAATGAAAATGATATCGCCGCACACAATGCGTTTAAACATTATTATTTTTTGAATGCACTTAGAATATTTGTTGTCCGTGTTTATATTGGGTTATCGTAAATAAAGATAATAAATGTCGTCCAACCCAAATATGTTAAGCATTTCGTTCAATGTATGTGTAATGTATTGTATAGTTTTATGACTCTAGTGTAAGGTTTAGAGTTAAGAAAAGAAATTCAATAAAATCAGTTCCCGTTCTACATCGAACAATAAAACATCGCTCTTTTTAATTTCCTTCTCTCCTTAACATTTTGGTGACCCCTAGTTTTTGAGTGCGTAACCGCGAAAAAAAAAGTGAAAAAGTGAAGTGCATTTATATAAAAAAAAGCAAAGTTATATTTTAATAAAGAGAAATATAATTTAATAAAATATTAAACGTAAAAACCGATTAAAACCGCGGCGCGTAACAATAAAAAAAATAAAATATATATAGTGTTGTTTGAAAATATATATATTAAAAAAAAATATATATATTAATAAAAATAAAAATTTAAAATCACAAAAAATATTTTAAAAAAGCAAAAGTGTGGACTTACCAACTTCTTTTTACAATTTTAAATTTTTATTTTTATTATATTTTCACATACAAAATGAATGCCTTAGAACTCGTTTCAAGGCAAAAAGTTTTGGGAGAGGCCATTATCAAGCTCTACAACCATTTAAATCACGTAGTAAGTACGACTGTAATGGGGGAGACTCTAATGGACAAGGTGAATGAGATCTATAAAGAATTCACCGAGTTGACTCAGGAATTTGAAAAGAATGATAGGGAACTCCAATCGCCATCGCACACACTAAAAAAGAATGCTTACTATACAGGTCCTTTCAGGAACCAGGTGAAAGATGCGATTGAGAAATTTTCTGCGCGATACGCAGATCTTACAGCAAAGTCAGGAGAGTCAAAAAGAGCTTCGACTCTGACTCTAAATGAGTTTCCAGGGGCATGTGCTCCTCCTGCATACTCTGACCAACGAGTAGCTGTCCCATTAATGCCGTCGACCTCAAAGCAGCCCGTTGAGAGCACACATGATGGCGGGAGCAAAGGGCATAGGAATCGTGATCCAGCTTCATACTTGGTATCGCATTTCAAATACGCCCTAAACGATCTAGAGTATATTCTGAATGAAGCAGCCAAAAAGGATATCTCTAGGGAAGAAGTTCGAGAAGTGTTTTACACGGCTCAGAAGAACTACTTCGAGTATTCCAAAGAGTTCGGTGAAGATGGAGAGACTGAACTCTTCTATACGTTAAAAGATAGGTACCTAACGATGCCTAGGAAAGAGACCAAACCAATGTCTCTCCCATTTACGCTTCCATCCATAGAGATACCAATGTTCAATGGAAAAATGGAAGAATGGGAATCATTTAGGGAATTGTTTGAACAATTGGTAATAGAGCAGCCAATAACAAAAACACAAAAAAAGTGTATGTTAAAGGCAAAAGTAAGTGGCGAGGCGCGTAGGAATATATCAAAATTGCCCGCCACGGAAGAATATTTTGAAACGGCGTGGAATATATTGAAGGAACATTACTCAAATAAAAGAGATACAACCTCAATATATTTCAGGTCTATACTAGATGCTCCCTACGTATCGTTTAATTCACAAAGTGTGAAGAAATTTGTAGATACGGTAGGAGAAAGCTTACAAGCTTTAGAAGCGACACGAATCGATGCAGAAGAATTGTATCAAGGATTCGTGTGTTATGTACTGCAAAGGAAGCTGGATGAAAATTTAAGAATCCAGTTTGAGCAGTCTGTAGGAGCGCAGAAACAGCTTCCAAAAGTTGACAGCCTAATGAAATTTTTGAAGCAAATGCAATTTTCATTAGAGGCTAGTCAACAGTTTTCTGGGAATTACAATAGGCAAAAGTCCGGTGACCCAGGTTCTAGATGGAGGAGCTATCAAGGACGCAGTCACAAAATGTGAAAGAAATGCGTCCTGATGGAAATGCGAAGGGGCAGTATAACCCGAGGGAAAAATGTCCGCTCGGATGCTCTGTTGGTCATGCGCTAAATAGATGTTCTAAATTTCGTGTCCTTCCCGTGGATAAAAAATGGAACATTGTTTCAGAAAGAAACATTTGTTCCAGATGCTTAGCTAGTGGGCATTATAAAAAAATATGTACTAGTAATATAAATTGTAAAAGTTGTCAAGGCGAACACAACTCTTTATTACATAAAGAAAAAGTTTGCTCAAAACTGTGGTGAACAATAGGCAAAGAAATAATGTATGCATATTGTTGTCAACAGCCACTGTCTTAGTAAAGGACAATGCAAATAGATGGATAAGGTGCAGAGCCTTACTAGACAGTGGATCTCAGGTTTGTCTAATGACGAAAGCGTTAAAAGACAAGCTTAATTTATCTGGTACAAAATCGGATACAGAAATTGAAGGTTTGTCCAGAAATAAATCTATTTGCCAAGAAAAGGTAGATATAACAATGAAGTCTAAAACTTCAAAATATAGGGCTAATATGGAAGTACTAGTAATACCAACCATATTATCAAATGTACCAGAAACAAAAGTTATTGCGGAAAAAATTCCTCAAGAAATGGTACTTGCTGACACCAAATACAACATTCCAAGTGGAATAGATATGGCTGAAGTATTTTATGAAATATTAAAAGAAGGGAAGATTAAAGCGGGTACTTGTATTCTACAGAATAGGATGGATAGTCAGTGGGCCCGCTATGATTGATAATTCTGTAAATGAAAAGAAGGTTGTAGCAACAGTCCAAACGCAATGCGAGGAGTTGTTACAGAAGTTTTGGGAGATAGAAGAACTTCCAAAAGCAATAAAACTCACCGAAGATGAGAAAAGATGTGAGGAATTGTTTGAAGAAGGTGTTAAGAGAACACCGGATGGTAGATTCGAAGTTCGATTACCATTCAAACAAGATGTTTCTAAATTAGGATCATCTAGTGTTGCAGCTAAGAGAAGGTTTTTGGCATTAGAAAGAAAGTTGAATAAAAATGCCGACCTTAAAATGCAATACCATGAGTTTCTTAGAAAATACATGGAGTTGGGCCACATGAAAATGGTAAAAAATATTAAAATGATGGAAGATGAATATTATCTACCACATCATTGCGTCCTCAGACCAGAAAGTACAACTACAAAGTTGAGGGTCGTATTTGACGCGTCTTGTAAGACGACAACAGGGTTGTCTTTAAATGACATAATACATACCGGTCCTAGAATCCAGGATGAGCTGTTTAGCATCTTGCTCAGATTCAGGAAGCATAGGTATGTATTTTCAGCTGATATTGAAAAAATGTATCGGCAAATATGGGTTGAAAATTCTGATAGAAAATATCAATTAATTTTCTGGAGATTTAATGCAAATGAGGAAATCAATACATTTGCATTAAACACCGTAACATATGGAACGGCAGCTGCGCCGTATTTAGCGGTAAAGTGTCTGCAAAAAATTGCTGATTTTAAGGAAGATACGCATCCATACGAATCACTGGCCATAAGAAGTGATTTTTACATGGATGACCTCATAACGGGTGGAGATTCTCTTAAGCAGGTCATAGAGATGAGGAGGAATATTGAAAATATATTGCTCGAATTTGGTATGCCTTTAAGGAAATGGTGTGCAAATAGCGCCCAAATTTTAGAGGGAATAGAAGAACAAAACGTAGAGAATAGTTTGGCTATTGATAAGGAGGAATTATATGTGAAGACACTGGGTGTTATATGGTGTCCACAAAAAGATATATTTTCTCTGAAATATAAGACCACAGAAAGTGAAGCGATTTCGAAACGCTCAATATTAAGTGAGATAGCGAGATTGTTTGATCCTCTAGGGTTCGTAGGGCCAGTGATAGTAAGTGCAAAAATTTTGCTACAGGACCTATGGAAGCAGAAGATTGATTGGGATGATGAGGTTCCGCATGAGGTATTTTCAGCATGGACGAAAATTCGGAAGGAGTTAGTACAACTGAATTCCGTAAAAATAACTCGCCACATGATCTGTGTAGACTCAACAAAACATGAGCTTATAGGGTTCTCCGATGCTTCAATGAGAGCATATGGAGCGGTCGTCTATTTAAGGTCGACAAATGTAAGGGGAGAAATATCGGTGCAGTTGGTGGCTTCAAAATCGAGGGTAGCACCAACCAAGATACTTACTCTTCCGCGGTTAGAATTGTGTGCAGCCGTGTTATTAGTTGGACTAATAGAAAAGACAAAAGAGAGTCTAAAGATGAAATTTGACAATATATTTTATTATACTGATTCATCGATTGTACTAAGTTGGATAAAAATAGATCCAGCAAGGCTTCAGATTTTTGTATCCAATAGGGTGAATGAGATTCAAACCAAGAGTGTCGTTGAAAATTGGAGGCATGTTTCCTCTCAACAAAATCTAGCAGATTTAATATCCAGAGGGGTATTTCCTCAAGAAATTATAAACAATAAATTCTGGTTTGAAGGTCCTAATTTTTTAAAGGAAAATTCAATAAGAGTTGAGGAGCCTGAAGAATTACTGGAAATACCAGAGTTGAAGAAAATGGCAAAGGTGAATGTCGGTGTAAAGAGAATACCAGTGTGGATAGAAATACGCCACCGGAATAAATTTTCGTTTTTAAGAAATGTCATGGCATGGGCATTAAAATTTATCAATGTAGCCAGGAAGGGTCCTTGGAAGTCATTTGTGACTTATAGAAGGGAGGCTCTTCATATGATAATTCGAGACGTACAGAGGGACAACTTTGCGCAAAATATCAGCTCTGAAGAAGGGGGAACATATTGTGAAATCTTCGCAAATTAGGACGTTGTGCCCATTTATAGATTCGGAGGGTCTTCTAAGAGTAGGAGGACGACTACAGAATAGTAACATATCATTCGAGGCAAAACATCCCATGCTTTTTCCATACAAAAACAGAGTGGTGGAATTAATGATGGAAGAGTTGCATGTGGAAAAGTTGCACATTGGGCCACAAGGCTTATTAGCTATATTTAGGCAACAATTCTGGCCGCTACGTGGAAGGTTATTGGCTAAAAAAGTGGTAAGTAAATGCTATAGATGCTTTAGGTTGGAGCCCAGAAATTTACACCAACTAATGGGGAATCTTCCAGAAGATCGGGTGATAAGGACTCGGCCATTTTTAAATACGGGTATTGATTTTCTGGGACCAATTACAATACATCATAAGATAAGGGGAAAGCGGACTGACAAAGCATATGTGTGCGTCTTTGTGTGTTTTGCGACGAAAGCCGTGCACTTAGAAGTAGTATCAGATCTGACAGCAGCAGCATTCATTGGTACCTTAAAACGGTTTGTGGCTAGAAGGGGGTGTCCTCTAAAAATTTATTCTGACAATGGCACGAATTTTGTTGGAGCTGCGAACAGTTTGCATGAGATTTATGAGTTATTTAAGAATAGTGACTTGTCAAAAGATATTGATAGGTATTGTACTCAAAGGGATATTGAATGGGTGAACATACCGGCTAGGTCGCCACATGTAGGCGGACTATGGGAAAGCTGTGTTAGATCTGTGAAGCGGCATATGTATAAGGTGAATGAAGGAACAATGACTTTTGAGGAAATGTGTACCCTTATGACACAAATAGAGGCAGTCCTAAATTCTCGTCCGTTGACGCCATTATCAGAGGATCCTAATGATTTTAATATTTTAACTCCGGCTCATTTCCTGATAGGGGAATCTCTTTCATCAGTCACCGACGCAGAGATAAATAAAAGTTACAGAGGGTTGCGTGGACATTGGAAGGACGTTCAAGCTAGGACTGAGGAATTTTGGGAAAAATGGTCCAATGAATATTTGTCCGAGCTTCAAAAAAGATATAAATGAGCTGAAAAATGTAAAAACATTAAACCAGGAACGCTGGTGTTATTAAAAGAAGATAACCTTCCTCCTCTCTGCTGGAGGCGGGGGAGGGTCATCCGAACTAGAATGAGTTCGGATGGATTATGTCGTACGATAGACGTAAGAACCAGCAATGGGGAAACGAAAAGATCGATCCACAATGTTTGTCCTTTTCCTATCGACGACGAACAAAATGAGATCGAAGAAAATACGTCGGTTAAATCGACGCTATTCATAAAGGAAAGGTCGGCCAGATCGACTAGGTCAGAAAGAAGTCAGTTCAAGAATAAAAATTGGATGTTAGTTATTTTATATATGCTTTCGTTTATAAGTCCAAGTAGATGTAAAGTAGAAGTTACTAATTTCCAAGATAGGGCTGGCGTGTTCTAAGAGGAAGTGGCTGCTGTTGGTCTGTCAAAAACTTCATGGAACATCGTGGCGCATGTGAACTTGGAAGAATATGTGTCTGGGATAAAGGCGTTCGACGAGCAATGCAGAAATTCAACGTGGAACTCGAAAGGATGCCACAGATGAAAGGATTGAATGGCATCCCGCGGTTGCAAGAAGCCCATGACCGCTTAACGAATCAGCATGACCTTATAATGTCGTCTGCACCGGTCCGGAGATCCAGGAGATCGGCGTTACCATTTGTTGGGGGTGTGTTTCATTCGCTGTTTGGGCTGATGGATGAAGATCATGCCGACAATCTTGTGAAGAGAATCAACATGGTCGAACATAATTAAAAGTTCGTACAAGAATTGTTGAACAATCAAACGTCTCTTCAAGAAATTACAAAAAACATCCTCAAGGAACAGAATAACGCCGTGTTTAAGGACATTAAAAAGCTGAGCGATGCATTCTTATCGGTAGAGAAGGAAATCAGAGTGCTAGATAACAGAAGCCAAATACTAGCACGGATAGCCGAACTTCTAACTGCTGTCCAAGAAGTGGATAACATTCAAAAGAATCTGATCGGCGTAATGGTCAACATCAGGGGAAGTTTCCTACATGAGGTTCTTCCCGTGAAAGAATTTAAGAAGCAGATCAAAATCATCAACACATCGGTTGGAAAGAAATTGCATCTGCCAACAGAATCTCCAATCGAGCTAGCAAATGTCGCCGAGGTCACAACAAGAACGACCAAAGAATATTTGCTGTTCAACATCCGACTCCCGCTGATCAATGTCGATCAATTCACCGCCTACGCTATCCACTCGTATCCAATCATACAAGATGACCTATCCGTGCAGCTGAGAACCCAAAACAATTTGATACTGCTCGATGACCGGAAGACGTTATTTTATGCATTGAAGGAAGAAGAATTTGCCAGATGTCAAAAGGTGGCAGATTTGACGATATGCAAGCAAACACATCCGGAGAGAAGAATCGTCTGAATGCGAAGTTATGTTGCTCGTAAGACCAAGAGTTATCCCAGAGAGTTGTGAATTCGCAATCACCAAATTTCATAACTTCTGGAAACAACTACGTGTGCCGAACTCATGGATATTCTCGATCACGAAAGGTACCATCACAGAAGTCAAATGCGATGGCACCCGGCACAAGATACAAATTCGAGACCAGGGGTTATTGAATATGGATCCGGGCTGCACGCTTGAAACTGAAGAGATGAAATTATGGGCGCATGAAATCTACACCAGTGAGGTTAACTACATATTTCCTACGTTCAATATGTCCGAATCGATCCCACCGCTCACTCATCTACAACTAAAGAAGGACATCGAATTTTACAAGCTACCAGATATACCGCAAGTGAAGCAGTTCTTCGGGTTCCCAGTTCACCTTGACACACATCATCTGACACACTATGGTTTCAGTTTTACAACGTGCATTTTCATCATTGGTATCGTAGCTGTGTTGTTCACCATCGTCAGAAAATTATACCATTTGTCCAGCCGGTACCTGCCTGTCTCCATAGCCCTTCCTCAACTTAGATAGGGTATTTATAATATATTGTCGTAACTATGTCAAATAATAGCTTAGAATACTTACTACAGTCTAAAAAATGTACTACCTAAGATTTTAAATTGATGTCATTCAAAACAATATGTAATAATATGTAAATTTTGAAAAACCGATTTTAGTTAGTTTATTAAAAGATTAGAATCTTTTAAGGCCCGCAGTCTGTATAGTTTAGTGAACTGTACGTGTGGTTAATTTTGGAGTTAGATGAGGCATTTTTGTATTTTAAAAGGAAATATTTGTTTGTTACATGTCTGTCTAAAAGTAGATAATAAAATATGTTCTTTATTACCCTTACGCAGTGTGTGTGCAGGTCTGCATTGTAGATACCCAGCTAGCATTTGGAAGATTGTTTTTGAAAAAATCACTTTGGTGAGTCTTCTTCGAGTCCTTTTGGTGACCAAAAAATGATTAACTGACTTGTATGATCGAAAAGCGACTCAAAAATGACTCTATCTAATGAGTGAAAAGAGATCAGTTTAATATACAACAACAAAATGTAGGGGAATCGCAAATCATTCATTAAGATGTGCAAAATGTGACCATTTTTCCGTTATTTATTATCATATTGCGATCATCTAGAGATTGAAAAATGATTAGTCTTAAAAAGATCTGGCAGCTGTTTGAAAAGTGATCAAAATTGTGTATTTTTTGATCATATTTTGCACAGATAAGTTTCATAAATGACCCTTGTTATGCAAGGGTCATTTTGTTTCTTGACTGACTATCAAAAAGTTGAATTACTGTTCATTTATAAAAAGTGCATGGAGGCGTCAACAGCAAAAGTGTATAATATTGAAAAGTGAAAAAAATAAAAAATATTTTTATAAAGAAAATGTCAGCAAATAGAAAAGGCTAAAATAAAAACGATGGCAAAAAAGAAGTAAACTGAATATGAGAAAAATAAAGAAAATGTCCAGAAATGTGAATTGGTGAAGCAAAATGAGACAGAACTTGATATGTAAGTATAGAAAATTGGGCATTTGATTGATTAATTCACTACTTTATAAACTATTAATACTTATATATTTTTTTGATAATCTATTTCCAGAAAGAGTTTATTGCAAAAACCGATAAATTAGCCTGCCAATTCAGCTGGAAGAGGACAGGGTAAATCTGAGTGCAGAAAAGTGTTATTTATTTACAGTAATCAAAAGTAAGTTTGTCTTTTTAACACGTATATAAAGAATTAGTAAAATGGGCAGACTTGTACATATTTTATTTCAGATATGTGTCATCTCAAATACTCAAACAACGACAAGGATATGATCACAAGTCTACAAAAACATTTTGTTAACGCTAGAGACCGCGCTACAAAAAGAAAACGGCTCCGATTGCAGTTTCTATTTTTTATTTTTGATTTTTCGTTTTTTTTTTTTTCCTTTTTTTTTTCATTTTCTTATTTAATTTTTTACTATATTTTTTACAATCGCATTTATTGATATTACAGTACAAATTATAATCAATTATTTTTATTTTAAATAAATTTTTATATGAACATATATAATTAAATTATTTTTTACGGTACATCCGAATATTTAGAAATCACGTACGTGATTCGTAGAATTGTAAACACGCATATAAGACTCATAAATGACTCGAATTTAAGACAAAGGGGACTCAAAAAAGACTCCTAAATGAATATACATATGAGTGATATATGACACTTAAAAGACAAATAAATTACTCACTTAAGACTCATAAATGATCAAAAAATGACATAAAAAAGACTCGAAAAAGATTCACAAATTAAGCGTTTTAGCGCAATAAATGATTAGAAAACGACTCGTAGAACGATCAGAAAATGGTCGAAAAATATTCTTAATTAATCTAGAGGAAGACTCATATGTGATTTATTTAGAAGAGTCGCGGGAGGTCACGTTTTTCTCCCGACAACTGAGTCTTTTTTGATCAGAAAATGCGCTCATATTCCAGCTTTTTAATCGCGCAACCGGATCAAAAAAGACTTGAATATGATTAAAAATTTCAAAAAATGCTGACTGGGTAAGCATTGCGTAGGTAGAATGAAAATGATATCGCCGCACACAATGCGTTTAAACATTATTATTTTTAGAATGCACTTAGAATATTTGTTGTTCGTGTTTATTTTGGGTTATCGTAAATAAAGATAATAAATGTCGTCCAACCCAAATATGTTAAGCATTTCGTTCAATGTATGTGTAATGTATTGTCTAGTTTTATGACTCTAGTGTAAGGTTTAGAGTTAAGAAAAGAAATTCAATAAAATCAGTTCCCGTTCTACATCGAACAATAAGACATCGCTCTTTTTAATTTCCTCCTCTCCCTAACAAACATGATAATTTAAAAGTTACAGAATAGGCCTACTGGTGTCTTCTGACCTTGCCTTCTAGCAACTTGTGATACAATGTATTCGTATTTTCCACATAGGCAATTTTGAGAATTAAAATTATATACATAATTTAACAACAACAACAACATAATTTAACAACATAAATGTTTCCCACATAATAAATGCTTACGCTTACTAGAAATTTTTTTCACATTCAGTTAATAATATAACAACGGATCAGGTTACAACACGCGAGTTATGTCCCGACCATTCCTACTTATTTTGTGTTGAATTAAGCATAACACAAAAGTTCCAAATGATACTTGAAACTTTTGTTTTCTTATCCACATTCCCAGACAGTCATTCGATGCAGCGTCAGCAAAACCCTGTCGCTACATTGAATGAAAAAAATTTAAAAGCAAGATATAAAAATCAGTCTTAAGACCACAACCAAACACAAAACAAGTGTGTTTTAATTCCACAAGGTATAACTAGTGTGTTCAAAAACCACAGCAGATGACTGGCGCAGTCGGAGTGTTTTGTTCTAAAGAACAAAACATAAAAGAACCTTTGAAAAAATACAACAACATTAATAATTAATAAGTGCAAAAACATGTTGATAAGTGAACAATTTTGTTCTAAAGAACAAATAAAGTATAAAAAAGGTAAATATTAATAAAAGAAAAAATGAAAAAGCAAGGCATAAAATATATAAACATTTTAAGATGTCTATGTTTACAAAAAGAGATATCGCATTTGATAAAAATAGAGAAATAGATAACCTCGAAGAAGTAATAAGAAGACAAGAGGAAATTATCCAACAGTTGCAGCAACAAATGCAACTGCAGCAACAACAATTACAAGCCCAAATCCAACAACAACAACCACAAAATGAACGTTCATAGCAAATTAATAATACAAATCAATATAGATAGGTCAGGTCAATATTTTATGGACACTAACAATGTTGATCAAGACGAAAATTTTACTATAGAGGCCCAAATACACAACAACCCATAGTAAGACACACAATTAGGGACCAAAAAATAAATTGTCTCATTGAAACCGGTTCCACAAAAAACATAATGTACTTAAAGATGTTATGATCGAGAATAATGCACAAAAATTGTACTTCAGGACATTAAATGGAGTTACACAAATAAATAAAAAAAATGATTACACCATATCCTAAAGAATTTAACACAGACGGTTTCATTACTTGGATGGTCATCGATTTCATATGGGGGCTATACGATATCGTGGACCTATAAAGATAATTATCTTCCGAGGTACAAAAGGAACTCCTTGTGTGGATTTTCAGATAATTCCATTGGAAAATGTGGCTAAAATCATCAAAATACCCACAATTCCGTTGAAAATGTGGCTAAAATCATCAAAATATCGAATATCGGGGGGTACCGTTATATGGGGGGTAGACCTATTTAGATAATTCTCTTCCAAGGGATTATGTACTCACAATGAACTCCTCGTGTGGAATTTCAGACAATTCTATTGAAAAATGTGGCTGAAATCATCAAAATACCGAATATCGGGGGGTACCGTTAAATGGGGGATATACGATATCGGGGACCTATATAGACAACTCTCTTTTAGGGGGTAAAGTACTCACAAACAACTCCTTGCTTAGAATTCCATGACCATTTTCAATACGAAAAGTCCTGCAGACATAATATACATTTGAGTAAAATATTAGCAACCTACTTCATTTCGTTCGGAAGCTAGGTAATTTCCAGAGACGGATACACGGACGGACATAGCTAAGTCGACACAGAATTTTATGCTGATCAACAATATATGAACTTTGCGGGATCTAAACTGTACATTTCGAGGTGTTACAAATGGAATGACAAACTTAATATACCCTCCATACTATGGTGGAGTGAATATGTCGATAAAATCATTAAAATATCGAATATCGGGAGGTACCGTTGTATGAGGGATATATGAAAACCTGAACCTGCATACCAAATTTTCTGTCATAGGCTGTAGTGCCTACTGCGAACTTTATATACGAAATTTGTTACAATTCGGGAGGTAGCGTTATATATGGCTAATGGACATGGTCCATTTACGAACTTAACATGCCTACTGGTAAATTATGCATGTATGCAAAATTTTAGCCTTCTATCTCTAATTTTTTCGAAAGATAGCGTGATTACAACAGACAGACAAACAGGCAGGCAGACGGACAGACAGTCAGGCGGACATCGCTAGATCGTCTTAGAATTATATGCTGATCCAGATGTATACTTTGTAGGTCCATTATGAATATTTCGAGGAGTTACAAACGGAATGACAAAACTAATATACCCTCCTTAGAATGGAGTCCGTTGTATGGGGGCCATACCAAAAAGGCTACCCATTTAGACATCTTTATACTTCAAGGATTGTTATCTATTGAAAGTCTTAAATGCCAAATTTAATAAAATTCGAAGATGAAGAGTTACAGTACCCGACGGAAAACAAAAGTACACAGTCTAGGAGCATGAACTTAAATCACAAAACGTTTTTCGACTAAAATTAAAATCTTTTTTATACCCTCCACCATACATAGTATGGAGGGTATATTAAGTTCGTCATTCCGTTTCTAACTCATCGAAATAATCATTTTAGACCCAACAAAGTATGTATATTCTTGATCAGCGTAAAATTCTAAGACGATTTAGCCTTGTCCGTCCGTCTGTTATTATCACGCTACAGTCTAAACGAATTAAGATATAAAGCTAAAATTTAGCACACATCTCTCTTTTGTCTGCAGGCAGGTTAAGTTCGAAGATGGGCTATATCGGTCCACGATATCGTATAGCCCCCATATAACGGTACCCCCAGATATTCGGTATTTTGATGATTTGACCCACATTTTTCAACGGAATTGTCTGAAAATCCACATAAGGAGTTCCTTATGTGTACTTTATACCTCGGAATAGAATTATCTATATAGGTCGACAATATCGTATAGCCCCCATATAACGGTACCCCCGTTATTCGGTATTTTGATGATTTTAGCTATATATTCCAATGGTATTCTCTGAAAATCCACACCAGGATTTCTTTGTGAGCACTTTAACCCCTGAAAGGTATTTGTCTATATAGGTCCACAATATCGTATATCCCCCATATAACGGTACCCCCGATATTCGGGATTTTGATGATTTTTGCCACATTTCCCAATGGAATTATCTGAAAATCCACACAAAGAGTTCCTTGTGAGTACTTTACACGCAGACATAGATTTGTCTTTATAGGTCCACAACATCGTATATCCCCCCATATAACGGCTCATTCCGATATTAGGCATTTTAAAGATTTTAAAAGAATTTTCAATGGATTTTATTTTTTTTCAAATTTCTAATTCGTTCCAAATGGGGTATTCAAAGTTCGGCCCGGCCGAATTTACTTCTTTTTTACTTGTTTATTTTAACGAAACTTTTCTAAATTAAATAAATCATAGTCATTTTTGTGGTTTTAATTTTATTCAACGTGTTTTTTTTATTAAAATTACATGATTTGAAGTTAAAAGTCAAATGAAGTAAATTAAATAAAAAAGCTATTTCATAGGTGCGTATTTTAGAATAAAAATTATATTTATTCATCGACGAATAATGGGTGTGGACTAGGAACAAAAGCACAGATGGCGCTGCCTACAGTGATATGTCGAAATGTAACTCTTAATGAAGCCATAAAAACTGAAAAGTTATGAATTATATAACGAAAAATTCAAGTGTAAAAACATAAAAATGCAATCAATTTTTAGAAGGTATCGTTCCAAATCGGCACACAACATTTTTAGAATGAACTTAATGAAATTTGTTATAACAAGTTGATCATATGGAAATCATTAAACGAAATTAAAATTTGTAAAGAATATTTTACGACGACCTTCGCAGGATATCGACAGCTTCTAAAGTCTATGTCAAGTCGCAATTGGCAAACCCTTCGAATATCATTTCGGAAAACAATTAGCTCGATTGAATTCAGAATCTGTTGCTGAATGTTCATCTGTGGCCATAAAATTTCCTGAATTAATATATCATGATTGAAGTACGTTCATCCGCGGCTTCTATTACATATTATCGTTGCAGCGGATTTTGAAGCTGAATGTAATATGTTCCCATTCCCTACATTTTGTTCGGTATGTTGATTTTGGATTGGAATTTAATGTTGCTTTTTATTGACCCCATTTTTGGCAGGTAGTTGCATCATAGCACATAGACAAATTAAGATATAGACAACGAAAAGTTAGTTTTGTATTTTTATCCAGGTGGCTCTCTTCATGTTTTGCATAGTCAACATGCTGATTTACGCGTTAAAGCCACTCGACTTCGAAAACACATTTTATCGTTTTTCGTTGTCTATATTTTCATTTGTCTATGTGTTAACTATGCAAAACATGATGAGAGCCACCTGGATAAAAAAGACAAAACTAACTTTTCGTTGTCTATATGACATTTGTCTATGGTCTATATCTTCATTTGTCTATGCTATATCTTCCCATGTCTTTGTCTATTTTTTCATTTGTCTATGAAATATATGGAATGGAAACGCATTATTTTCAGCATCCATATACGCTGCAACGATAATAAATAATGTGGAGCCGCGGATGAACGTACTTCAATCAAGATATACAAATTCACGAAATTTTATGGTTTAAAGCCACAAATGAACCTACAGCAACAGATTCTGACTTTTATCGAGCTAAGTGTTTCCCGACGTGATATTTGAGGGGTTTGCCAATTGCGACCCTTTGTCAAGGTCAGTATAGACTAAAGGGGTTCAAATGTGACACTTTTCTCTATTTATGCCATGGAGAGAAAACGCTCGTCATGTTGTGCCCTGTTTGATCAAACGCATAACAGTACACGACATCCAACCAAATGCTCGATGTCTCGTCAGTCGGTCACACTCAAACCCATCGTCATAACATGTAATGACCAATAAAAGGGAATGTTGAATAGTGTGTCATACAAAAATGTTCTATGAAAAAAACAACAACAATTGTGAAACAATTGCCAACGAAAAAGACACACACGTGATGAAGGCAAAGCGCAACCGCTACCTGCTTTTCCGATATGTGAAAAAATACATTTTTTGTAATAAAGAATTTCTTGGCGATTACTAAAATATTAAAGGTACTTCTAATTGGTCCACACAAAGTGTTCACATTTCGTAGTTATTGACGAAACAATCTAAAATGTTAATCCTTATTAAAAAAAATAATCCCCTGAAAAATTTTCTTATTTTGATTATATTTTCATAAATGTTTGCCTCCGGTATTGAGGTGTAAATGAGAATGAGTGCCACTGTTCATTTTGATGCCTATGCACATTTTGTTATTGAACTCAATTTTATATTTACGCGGTGTTTCCCAGCAAGCAAAATCTATCCCCCAAATCACTTAGAAGTCACGCCTAAGCGATTGAAATCATCGCGTCTGATATCGCTTTCTCACCACGGAAGGATCATCCTTCGGGAAGAGATGAACCACGCCCGCGATAGTTTTCTAATGATCGTGGAAGTCACTTCCTCGATAGTTATTGGAAGTGAAAAAAACTAAAAAAAATTGTTGTTTTTTACTCCAGACTTAAGCATTTATTTTTTTATTTTTATTGTTATTGTCTCTTTCTCCAATGTTCATTTGCATAGAACTATTACTTATTAGATGAAATGCTCAAACATTTTTTTTTTCGTTTTAAAAATGTGGTGTCTGGATTGGGAATCGAACCGAGGTGTTCAGAGAGCAAAGCCGGCATGTTTACCACTGCGCCACAGTGTCTTATATTCCTCAGATAGAATAAAGTCTTATTTATGTTCAATTCGTAAATGATGGCAAACTATCACTGTTTTATCCGATGGTAGTCACTAGATAGTGTCTGCACACGCGACACTTTCGTTTAAATTTCTTGACGCCACTAAGTAGTAACTACGTGACGATAGAAAGTAGACAACAGTAGTTTTGTTATTGTAAATGTACATACTATCGCATTTAATAGGATTAGAAGCGTTGCAGAAGTGGCATCTTAAAATGGAAGTGAGTCACACACTTCCAAATGCTTGCTGGGTTGTAACTTCATAATTACAGCACACACAAAAACACACCCTCGTCGTCGAAAGTAACACACACACTCTCAATTTAAGCACACGTTCGATGTCATCGTTGACACTCTGCATTTTTCGATCGAAGCTTAGACAATGGCATACATGAATCAAATTGGGGATGTTGTTGGTTGTCATTGCTTTTCAAGTACATAGCGCATGATTGAGTAAAGTCAGTCAAAGTCAGTGTGTCGAAAAAAGCTTAATTCATACAATTCGTCTTGTGCAGGTCTTTAGTATAGACTTTAGAAGCTGTCGATATCCTGCGAAGGTTGTCATAAAATATTCTTTACAAATTTTAATTTCGTTTAATGATTTCCATAATCAACTTGTTCATTAAGTTCATTTTAATAATGTTGTGCGCCGATTTGGAACGAAACCTTCTAAAAACTGAATGTCTATGCTATGTATAGACATAGACAAATGAAAATACAGACAACGAAATGCTCTCACCGTTTATCTTCGAAAAAAATCGAATCAGCAGATGTCGTCTATATCGTTTCAGGGGTTTGAGTGGGAATATTGAAGTCACTCAATTCTAAAACGTTAAAAATAACAAAAACTGTAGGATATTTGTCAGCTGGAAATTGTTCCATAATAAAATAAATGTGAAAATTACGAGATGACATCAAAAAATTCCGGAATAATCAGGTGAAATTCTTGAAAAACGATGAAATATGTTTTCGAAGTCGAGTGGGTTGAACGCGTAAATGAGCATGTTGACTATGCAAAACATGATGAGAGCCACCTGGAAAAAAAGACCAAACTAACTTTTCGTTGTCTATATCTTAATTTGTCTATGGTATAGACAACGAAATGCTCTCACCGTTCATCTTCGAAAAAAATCGGATCAGCAGATGTCGTCAATGTCGTTTCAGGGGTTTGAGTGGGAATTTTGAAGTCACTCAATTCAAAAATGATAAAAATAACAAAAACTGTAGGGTATTTGTCAGTTGAAAATTATTTCATAATAAAAGAAATGTAAAAAGTACGTGATGACATCGAAAAATATGGGAATATTCCAGTGAAATTCTTGAAAAGCGATAAAATGTGTTTTCGAAGTCGAGTGGCTTGAACGCGTAAATCAGCATGTTGACTATGCAAAACATGATGAGAGCCATCTGGAAAAAAAGACAAAACTAACTTTTCGTTGTCTATATTTTCATTTGTCTATGCAGCAGATGCCGTCTATATCGTTTCAGGGGTTTGAGTGGGAATATTGAAGTCACTCAATTCTAAAACGTTAAAAATAACAAAAACTGTAGGATGTTTGTCAGTTGGAAATTGTTCCATAATAAAAGAAATGTGAAAAGTACGTGATGATATCAAAAAATTCCGGAATAATAAAGTGAAATTCTTGAAAAACGATAAAATGTGGTTTCGAAGTCGAGTGGGTTGAACGCGTAAATCAGCATGTTGACTATGCAAAACATGATGAGAGCCACCTGGATAAAAAGACAAAACTAACTTTTCGTTGTCTATATCTTTATTTGTCTATGGTCTATATTTTCATTTGTCTATGCGTTGACCTGCACAGACAATTTTCTTTCTCAGGCTGTAGTATCCAATTCGAACTTCAAATACCAAATTTGAAACAATTCCGGGAAATAATGTCGCTAAAATCATCAAAATACCGTATATCGGGAGGTACCGTTATATGGGGGTACCGTTATAATTGTGTTCAGCGATGAGGCGCATTTTTGGCTTATCGGGTTTCTTAATAAGCCAAATTGCCGCATATAGAGTGCCGCATATAGAGTGAGACCAATCCACAAGAGACCCTA
Source organism: Musca domestica (assembly GCF_030504385.1). Taxonomy (NCBI): domain Eukaryota; kingdom Metazoa; phylum Arthropoda; class Insecta; order Diptera; family Muscidae; genus Musca; species Musca domestica. The sequence continues at coordinate 1,206,946 of NW_026712439.1, forward strand.
CAGACTCCATTACATCCAGAAAAATGCACCGAATGGTGCGGTTTTCACGGTGGTGGCATCATCGGACCTTATTTCTTCAAAAATGAGGCCGCAACTCGCGTTACGGTCAATGGAGATCGTTACCGCACTATGATCAATGATTTTTTGTTTAAAAATATGGATGACATTGATGCCCGAAATCATTTTCAAATGTTAATGTCACGTATTGATCTTTCGAATAAAAAAATTGTTTGCTTAAAATTTAATTTTTTGTGTTATTGTTTGTAATTTCAAGTTCTATCGGGCTTAAAAAACACCGTTTATATATTTATGATCACCATAAAATTCCAAGTCGATTTAACAATGTCTGTGTGTCTGTTGAAATCACGATATTGCCCACTTTATTTGACGAAGAGCTTCAAAATTAGGCAGAACAATTTGTATTGTGTCTATTTTCATGATTTTAGCGATATTATTTGCCGGAATTAATTGTATTTTAAATTCGTTATGGGTACTACAGCCCATAACAAAAATTTTTATATGCAGGTCCAGTCTTCGTATAACCGCCGTATAACGGTACCTCCCGATAGTCGGGATTTTGATGATTTCTGCAACATTATTCACCGGAATTGTAACAAATTACGTATTTAAAGTTCATGACGAATACCGAATTAAATGCATATTGCCTTAGCGGTTTAAATTACTTAACATTGCACAGTGGTCGAGGTCGTATGGGAACAGCGGCCAAAAATACTTTCAGTGCAGATATCAATATGAATCTTTGGTTATGGTACCTTGATGGGATAAAAATAAAAAATGTGACAAAATGGATATGGTCGATGCATGTTTTGGCATTGTCCTCTTACAACGTACCTCCCGAATAAGGGTTATTTGCCCAATTCTTGTCACATTTCTACACCAGATTGTAATATTATTTGACATTTTACGTTCTATGGAGTTAAAAAATAATCTTACTGAAAATTATTTGGAACAGCCCGCCTTCAGGTAGAGTCCCCCTGTAAAGGTACCTCCAAAAATAGTAGCATTTTTTATACAAATCAAGTCCAAATTTGATTATTTTTTGTAAGCAAAATAAAATAACAATTTAATGTAAAATTAAATCAAAGTTACATTTTGCACAAATAATTTGTTTGACTTAAGGCCCTATTGAAATTGGAGATAATCGGTCAAAATTTAGCTATTGCTCCCATATATATTCATCCAATTTGCCTTATATTGCGCACTAAACTTGTAATATCAGCCCAAATAGTATGATTTTTGGACCTGAAAATAAGTATGCCAAATTTGATCGAAATCGGTTCAGATTATATATAGCTCCCATATATATTGTTCATCTGATTTGTTATGTTTGTCCTCCGCAGCCGTAATTTGCACTCTGTAACAACAAATATATGGGGAAATATATCAAATATAACTCAGAAATACCCTTTCTAAATTTTATCGAGATCTGTTAATATTTGGATATGGCTCAAATATATATCTTCGTCCGATTTGATTTTTATTGTGCACCAAACGTGTAATATTAGCCCAAATCAAAAATATAAAGTTGATTGTGCACCAAATGGATAATACAGGGTTGCCCATATTCGAAGGACCTTTGGGCCCATTCCAATCGACGAGGCTTGTCCGCAGGCAACATTCTTTGCGTCAATTGAATTTTGTACGGGAACAAATGCAAATCAATGAGAATAATCCGTTGTAAAGTGGACCGAGCCATGCCCAACTGCTGAGAACGGCGTTTTTGGAATGTTCTTGGGGACCTCTCAACACTGGCTCGTACGGCAGCGATATTCTCGGCCGATCGCCTTGGTCGACTTTTATATGGCCTCTTCGGATTAGAAAGAGCCTTGCCAGTTGAAAATTTTTCGTATAAACGCTTAATGGTGTCCTTAGAAGGCGCACTTCTCACATTTTTTAATGTTTTAAAAGCACGTTGAGTTTTCACAATTGACTTCTTGTAAATTTCAACTATTTCAGAGCACTCGCGTGGCGTGTATTGGTTCATGGTAAAAATCAGCTTGGACTGACGCTTCAAACGCGGTATGTCATTAAGCGATGTGACATCTCTGTCAAAAGTTATGGCGTTGCCAGATGGGTCCGTCGAATATGGGCAACCCTGTACAAGCCCGAATTGAAAAGGCGCAAATGCCTCGACAAATTTAGTAGAAATCCAATCAGAGGAGGATATTCCTCCCATATATTAGTTCCTTTGGATATTTAATTATTACTATAATCATAGTTGGTATGATTTAATTCTCACAAATTCCCCATTAAAACCTTTATTTGTTATGTGACGCTAAATATGCAAAATGGGGTAGGGTATCATGAAGTCGGCCCCGCCCGACTTTAAGACTTTCTTTACTGGTTATTGTTTGGTAACGTTCGCTGTCCCGTTATAAAAGGGTCAGAGCTAAGAAGAAGACGGTTAATGAGGTCTGTGTTTGTTGAAACACGAGATTTTTTCGGGTATGATTTAGTCGAAACTTTTTTATATCTTTGATTCTAGACTCCACGGCCTCCTCCTAAAATTATCTAATCGATATAATGACAAATTTATAATGTCGGGTGCATGTATTAAAATTTTATGAACTGTGGGTGGAAGATAGTGCCATGGAACCATACCATGTACATATCTGACAAAATCTGAAAGTTAAATTAGCACTTTTAGAATCTTAGGGCCATTACTAATGGCGTGAAAAAAATCACATTGGAGGATTCAGGGGGGAAAACAATTAAAACTTTAACTGAAATGTAATTTTATTTTCAAAATTAATCTTAAAGGCAACTCAGAACACTCACATCTTCTATATCATACACTAAACACACAAATTACTACACTAAAAATAAGTCAATACCTTGCTTTTCAATAATAATGCCAAGATTTGTCATTTTAAAATGTATTTAATTTTGTAATACAGTTCTATTTTTACTCCACTTTTTCTCTGATCCCACTGCATTTTCTACATTTTCTCTTTTTTGATGCTATTTTTGAAGTGGGCCGTTAAAATGAAGCCAAGATTATTATGCTTTCTAAAAAGCTTAACCCCTTAAGAGTTAATTTGTACACATTTGACAATAAATATCTGATTTTCAGACAGAGCAGAGCAGACACCAACTATTGTTCTTGTTGTTATTAAACAATAGAAAAGTTTTAGTTGTTATTTTGTCGACAAAAATTTTCAATATAGGATTTTGTTAAATTAATCGACGATTTTTAGCATTATCGTTATGGCAAACAACAAAAGTTATTTATTAAATAGACATTAACAATGTTAAATGTTACAGAATAGGCCTAATGGTGTCTTCTGTCTTTGCCTTTGAGCATTTTGTGATACACTGTATTAGTATTTTGTCAATATCCAATTTTGAGAATAAAAATTATGTACATAAGTTAACAACATAAATGTCTCCCACATTATAACAAATGCTTACGATTACTCGAAATATTTCTCACAGTCAGTTAATAATATAACAACGCATCAGGTTACAACACGCGCAGCCTATATGTGGTTCATCAGTCAACACTAATAGCTACAACACCTTCCAAAAGCAGTTGGTAGGAGTGAGCGGAAGAGTAGTAGAGTAATCGTAGCGAAAAGCAGATGTAATCAAAACCTATACAATTAGCAGTTAACATTTAGAGTTAAGTAGATTTAAGAATTGAGTAGCAAATTGGAATATATCAAATATAGGCGGCCTAAAAATCGCTCCGGTTGTCTCATGAATAATTTCAATATAGTTTTTGTTCACGCATAGCGTACCATTGACGCTTATGTTTTTTTCGAACATTATATGAAACGTGCCATTTACGGTTCTTAGAGTCACAGATGTTTCTTAAATTTCGGGAACAGCGTCGTTGATAATGAGAATTGCTGCTTTTCCAGCCATAATTTGCTGACCGCAAGTAGAGTTTGACATCAATTTGCAGTATGTGGAAGAAAGTGTGGTCTGGTAATCTGTTACTGAGTACGTAGTGTCTTCACAGTCTACCACAGTTTTGGTGTCGGTGAATTGGAGAATTTTGTTGAAATGAGCCACTGGATGAAGGGTATTTTTAATATTCCCTGTTTTTTTTTTATAAAAAACTGTAGGATTAATAATACTTAATACTGCCAAGTTACGAATAAACATAGATTTTGCAATTCCATAGGCATCATTCTATTTTTGGCCATCAGAATTTCAAAAAGATGTCAGTTTGTTATTTTTTCATTGTATCGTGTAATTGCAGTTGTTAGATATTACATTCGTATTTGCTTCTTCATATTTATCTCTCTGCGCTCTAAGGCAATAGAATTTTGGGATCAATGTGTACTCCTGCACCAACTTTATACCGTAAGTCTTTCCTGTAAATTTCTCAGTGTTGCGTGAAAACGAGAATATTGAAATCACAGCAAAATGATTTTAAATAAATATGTTAACCATTTACACCATCTGGCTAAAACGATATATTTAAAATAACATCAAACAGTTTATGAAGCACGATTATTTTGAACGTTGGTATATCTCCTGGCAATGATTAAGTAGATTTAAAAATTCTGCAGAAATTATCACAAAGATTTTGCCCTTAGATTTTAAGTAATTAGATATGTTATTTCCAGTTGTATTGGAATCTAAAAATAATTTTTAATAATTTTTCTGGGCGCAACTACAACTAGTTCATTACTAATCTCATATTGATAAGGATCAATTACAGTTGTTGTGGATGAATTCGTAGCTGAAGCATCAACTTTTGAATCAGGAGCATTAACAATTACTGTTGGCAGCGTCGGACTTTGAGGAATTGCGGGTATTATGGGCTCGGCTTAATGAAGTTGGAGTTTCAATCGTTGAGAATTCCTTAGGACTCGATAAAAAATATTCAAAGGGTTAAAGTAATAGTATAAATAAAAAATAATAAAATAACAGTATAACTATTACAGGTAGCAGCAAACACCAGCTGATTTGACTCTACTGTAATACTAGTGTAAAATTCGTTATGAAGTTTTAGATTTAATTCAATTTCTTGTTATAACACATGAACATTTGTTTGCCTAATAATAGAAAATAACGCTGTTATACTATAAAAACGCTATCGGCGATGGTGCACCCTATTCGGCAATATAGGTCGCATATTTCATGTTTCCTAAAATTGCAAAATGTAGGATACTTTATGTATATATGTACGCTGATTATTCTACCATGAAGTAATAGTTAAATAGTTACTGCCTGAAAATATTTTCTGAAATCTAAATCTAGTATATTCTAAAAATAACTAAATAAAAAGAACAATAAGCATAGACAAATGAAATTATAGACAAATGAAGATATAGACCATAGACAAATTAAGATATAGACAACGATAAGTTAGTTTTGTCTTTTTATCCAGGTGGCTCTCATCATGTTTTGCATAGGAAAGGGAGGGCAAGGATGCGCTGATCTCAAGACATCTGAGATCCAGGTAATTGAATGTATCCGCCACAAAATTTTGAATTATTCACAAAGAATAGTCTATAAAATATTCTGTAAATTAAATCCATTTCGTTGGACTCAGGACATAACCCACCCAAGACCGACTGCAGCTAGAATTCAATGGCTCCCGTAGTCCTAAATCCACGGAATTAATTGGTGAACTATCTTCCAATGGCGATACCTTACAAAAGTTTAAAATTTCCATCTTAAATCGGTCTCATCTAGGTTCCTCGCAAACAAGTTAAGGTTTTGTTACAGAAATGGCGCCCAACGTGGGGCAGAAATGCATTTTTTGTATTTTTTCCCAAACAAATACCAGTCCATCCTATATAGAGTACATTTGAATGCAATAGTCACAATTTTATATATCAGTTGAGAGTAGATTTGGGAATGCTTCGATTGAACTTTTTAGGAACCTCGCCTGTTTGAGTTTTACTCGAGTAGACCGACCATTTAGTGTCATCGTTGAATTTCCTGGGTCTATAATTCGCTAATATATTAAGGTTCCAAAATTTATATACCAATGTAAGGAGTGGTTTAGTTTAAGTGAACTAAGTTACCGAGTACGGCGTTTATTTGGAATACATTACTTAAGCTAAATGCAATGCAATGTCCAATAATGTCAGAATATAGAAAAAATGGGAAACTTCGGTTTGTTCCTAAGCTAGAAAACTTTTCTTACGTTTTCCAAACATAGCCCACTATATTTATCAATACATTCAATTTCCCTAATTTTCAGGTCCACACCCACTGATACGAAAACTGAAACATTGATACAATTTTTTTTCATTATAAAACTCGTCTCTATTTTACTCTCCAAATTGAATTTTATGAAAACACATAAATATGGCTCTGTCAAGAACTCCTCCTCTACCCATTTCTGGGTCGAATGAACCAAAGTTTACTTGCTCCATTTGCAATGAAAATTTACTGGAAAATCAAGAGTGCATGTACATTGCTCAATGTCACCACTCATTTCACCGACATTGTATTGAAAGTTTCCTTTCAAATGCAACGGAATGTCCCACTTACACTCGTCCTTGTGAATTATCAGAATTACGTTCTATGAACCCTCAAAATCCAAAATGAATACCATGATACACATAATATTTCTCAAGAATCGCAGATGCAGAAATCAAACCCTAATAGAGGGAAAAGACGTGGCGCTTTAGCTAAGCAGTACAACACGAGAAGCTCAGCTCGAAACACATCATGTGATTTAAATTAGTTATTACTCCCAGATGTATTCGATAGCTTTCCAAATTCTGCAAAAGAGAATGCTACAACAGCCAATGCAAATAGGGTACAGGTTCCAAGTTCAAATCCAAGAACTCTACAGAGACCCAACATACCTAAGGTTAACAATATTATAGATTATGGACTTATAAACCGAATGATAGAAATTAGTATTAGCAAACTTTTGCAAAATCTAGATATTGGTCGAAATACGACTAACCCAAACAATGATTTATCTACAACGCAACGACCTCTCAATAGTCAGCCAACCGGCAACGATCTTCACCAAAATGCCAGGACTTACACTCCAAGCTACAATTCTTCATTAACATCTGATAAAATTACATCCATTATTAGAAACTGGAATCTTCAGTTTGATGGCTCAGCACAAGGTCTGAATGTCGATGAATTCCTTTATCGGGTTAAATCATTAACAGCCGACAATTTTGAGGAAGACTATACGGTAATCTGTAAAAAGTTAAACATTCTTTTAAATGGCAAAGCAAGAGAATGGTTTTGGCGATATCGTAAACAAGTCCACTCTGTTGTTTGGGATGATTTTTGTATTTCCATCCGGTATCAGTACAAGGACTTCCGCTCAGATGCTGATATTCGCGAAGAGCTTCGCAATAGAAAGCAGAAGCCCGGAGAAAATTGTGAAACATTTTATGATTCGATATCCACTATTCTAGACAGGCTAAATTCTCAGATTCCTGAGAATGAATTAATCGAAATTATTAAAAGAAACTTACGGCCAGATATAAGACATGAACTCTTATATGTTCCTATATTATCTATAGCTCATCTAAGAAAATTAATACAGATAAGAGAAAAATTTCTTAATGATGAAACTTATCGACGTCATTTGGTAAATAAACTCTCTAACAATGCATATCCCAAAAGATATGTAGCTGAACTAGATCATCCTGAGCAGTCCACAGACAAATTGGAACTAGAAAATGAAAGTGTTTTTGTAAATGCAGTAATGCATGGTCCCACCAATGTTAAGTGCTGGAACTGTCAGGAATCAGTTCACTACTGGGAGGACTGCCTAAAAGAAAGTTCTGTGTTCTGTTACGGTTGCGGTGCCAGAAACATTTACAAACCTAACTGTTTAAAATGCAGTACTAGGAAGCTCCAGGGATCTTATAATCAAATCCCTAACAATGTCTCAAAAAACCCATAATAACAGTCAGTAGTGATACTACTGACCCCGTTAGAAATGCGGATAAATTAACTATTTCTATTTTAAAAAGAACTACTATTGTCCAAGATATACCCAATCATGTCAACTTACTTCCACTAAACCTTACCACCGTTGGCTTTCGGAATACTTGCAAAAAACGGAAACACATTTTTGAAATTTCTTCCTTAACACATTTTAGATGTAAAACTAAAAGATCTACGCTTAGACTTCGGTTATACTACAAGCGAAGGAAAGTTGCGTCAAAATACGTCATTTCCTCTATTTCTACCAATTCCAACGACAAGCGATTATATGCAAAGGTCACATTTTTGAATTTTAAAGAACATGGTCTTCTAGATACTGGGGCTAATGTCACCTGCATAGGTTCAGACCTTGCCCAGTAAGATTTCTCTCAATTTAGTCAATTCCAATATTTTAGATTCAGTGTGAAAACAGCAGATGGGAAACTCCAGAAAGTTTTAGGTTTTCTTGATGAAATTCAAAAATCAGGTGAAAAGGCTACGTATATTAATCGTCCCATCTTTGAATCAGAGATTGATATTAGGCTTGGATTTCTGGAGAGAATTTAATCTTGCACCGAATGTTTTTGAGTCCGTTGTGATATCTTGTCCGTCTGAAAGAAACAATTTGTCCGATATCACTAGTCAGACGGCTTTAAATTACGATTTGTCGTCCGCTTTGAAATCTGCAGTGTCAGTTAATAATCAAAAAGATAATGATTATCCATTGACTCCATCCGAAACTCTTCAACTCGAAGCAGTTAAAGCGTTATTTCCTAATTTTGAAAAGCAAGGCTTAGGGAGATGCAGCCTTATTAAACATGAAATTCATGTTGGCAATGCTAAACCGGTCAAACAGAGATTTTACCCGGTTTCTCCAGCAGTAGAGGAACTAATGTATAAAGAGATAGACAGAATGCTATCTTTGGGTGTCATTGAACCGTCAACGTCGCTATGGAGTTCACCCATGAGATTAGTTTTAAAGCCTAATAAAGTCCGTCTGTGTTTAGATGCTAGAAAGCTGAATGCGGTGACTAAAAAAGACGCATATCCGACCCCCAATATTGAGGGAATTTTTGCCAACTTCATTTCAATTCATTTCTTTTCAATCTTGATTTAAAGGACGCATCAATCCAAACCTCTGACAGCATTCACAGTCCCTGGTAGACCCCTTTACCAGTTTGTGGTTATGCCATTTGGCCTGTGTAATGCTCCTCAGACAATGTGTCGCCTTATGGACGAATTGATTCCTCCTGACCTGAGACATTGTGTGTTTGGATATCTAGACGATCTCATCGTGTTAGAATTGCAAGCCAGTTTAGAAAAGCCAACCTTGCCATAAACGTAACAAAAAGTAATTTTTGTGCTAAAGAAGATAAATACTTGGGATTTGTCATTGGAAACGGTTGGTTAAAAACAGACCCAGAGAAAATAGAATCTATTCTGTCATGGCCGTATCCAAGAAATTTAAAGCAGGCTCGAGGTTTCTTAGGTTTATCTGGATGGTATCGTAGATTCATCGACAATTTTTCAACGAAAGTTTTCCCCATAACGGAACTTCTATCAACTAAGAAAACATTTTCTTAGACTGACGAAGCTGACAGAGCATTCTGCAAGATAAAGCAACACCTGACATCCGCCCCAGTACTCATAAATCCCGACTTTACCAAAAAATTCTTTATTCATTGCGACGCTAGCGATTATGGCATTGACGCCGTGCTCGTCCAGTTGGATGAAAAGGGAGACGAAAGGCCCATTGCATATATGTCTAAGAAACTCAATTCCGCACAAAGAAACTATAGCGTTACGGAAAAAGAATGCTTGGCTGTCGTAGAAGTCATAAAAAAGTTTCGGTGCTATGTTGAATTAAGGAATTTGAGGTCGTAACAGACCATTCGAGTTTGTTGTGGTTAACGAGGCAACAAGATCTAACAGGAAGACTAGCCCGCTGGGTTTTTAAGCTCCAAGGTTATAAATTTAACTTTAGCCACCGAAAGGGGTAAGAAAATATAGTTCCAGACGCTTTGTCCAGAATTTATTGTGAGGAAATCTCATCTATTACAAGTTCGGAACCAGATATTGACCTTAGTTCAATTCATTTCAATGACCAAGACTATTTATGTCTTAAAGAAAAAATTCGAGCTAATGAAGCTAGGTATCCTAACATAAAAATTGTTGATAATTTTAGCTATATAAGGGCTGGACATTATACTGGAGATACAGAGCAGGAAGAGAATTCCTGGAAACTCTGGATTCCTGTAAACCTTCGTCAGAATATAATATCTAGATTTCATTACTCGTCTACTGCTTGTCATGGTGGTATGCAAAAAACCCTTGAATTGATAAGGCGAAATTTCTATTGGCCCGGGTTAGTCAAGGATGTCAATGACTTCATAAGGGAATGTGAAATTCGCAAAACCACAAAGGCTACCAACCAAATTATGAAACCCGAAATGGGTAAAAAGATAAAGTCCTAAGGTCCTTATCCCAGGAGCAGAAAAGGAAATATTGGCAAATGATCAATACATTTTGGATCATATGTCAAAATTTCATTGGCTATGCCCCTCAACGTCTTTTACATCATCTAAAATATAACATTTTCTATTGCAGCAAATTTTTCATATGTATGGTGTTCAAGAAGTCCTAGTAAGCTACAATGCATCGCAATTTAAATCAAATTCTTTCAATGCTTTTTTGACCTCTTTTGGAATCCACCATTTATATACACCGCTCTTTCTAAAAGCTAAAATAAGGGAGAAAATTAGGACAAATTATTATATCTTGCAAGATATGAACGGAAAAATTATTGGCACTTTTCATGCTAAGGATATACGTCCTTAATTGATCTAATTCAAATTTTGGATCCGATTAATATTACATCCTATAAGGAAAATATTACTCGGTTTGTAATGTATGGTTTTAGACTCTATTTCTAAAAATTAATTCACAATAATTTTTTTGTTACTCGTGGGCAACCCTAAAATCGCAAAAACTAATTTATTTTTTCATAGAAATACTTATTAAACACAGACCCAGTTATCGATCGTCAATCTCTCAATTCCTCATTGTCACCAAAAGCAACTGAAAAAGGCATAGAAAGAACTATTGAAACATTGAGGCTTCCATTTCTTACAATACTTTGAACAGTACAGATCACTGAAAAAGTGAAAAAAAAGTTTAAATCCAAAAATAATTTTCAAATTATAGTGAACACCAATCCAAATTCTCAATATCGTGCAAACTCATGGTGTCCAATTTTTCCCAAACCATGTGGAGATGGATCTTCATTTTTGGTAAACAAAAATTAAATACTGAATTCATGCTGTAAGCCGACACCGCAGAATTTATTTCAATCAACAAAACTCTCCCGTTTCAAAAACTCTGCACAATAAGATTTCCAAGAAACAAGTCTGGCCATAAATCAAATGCTAAATGTCTGCAATAAGAAGTCAGCCATTAAATAGGAATTTAAGTCCGTAATTTTAAAGGGGTATTTGATGAACACTGTCGTTCTCGGATAAAAATAGAACCTAAAATCCGAGTCATCAGCTTCACATACTGTTCAGCACCCTACAGTACAGTAGGCAATTCTAAGAAACTTAAGCCATAATTTTCAAAAAAAAAAAATCTTAAATTAATTACAATTTAAATTATACTAGCATATGATTATTCTCTTCTCAAAAGTCTATATGAACTCATAACTTCCTAATTACATATTAAAAATTAATCCTATAAGAAAAGTAATATTACTTAAAAAAATCAAACTTTAAAATTTTAAAAATTAAACTAATTAATTAATTTAGGAAAAGCCCTTTATCATATTCAGTACTGAATAAATTATCATCAACGCAACATAATTATAACCTATTTTGTGCACTTCAACAAGCGAACATCATCATAAATCGTCATGAAGGCCTTCGAGAACGTGAGTAAATGTAATGATCATTAATGTAATTACCATTGGTTATTTTTAATTATAACATTAATGAAAGAAGAAGCAATAAAATAGTTCCTACATTTTTTGTTGCTTCAATCGATCGATCGATTTGTTTTTGCACAAAGTACAAAAGAAGAAAGAAACAAAAACAAAATTGTCGTTATTTCTTCTGATCAACCATTGACTGGTATTATTTTGTTGCTTTTTGTGATCAATCTGATCTTATTTCTGTTTTGCGCAAGGTATGAATGAAAGAAATATGTAAAATACGCACAATCCATTTGTTGTAATTTTTGTTGTTGATGTAAATGAAATTGAAAGTAATTGCATTCGTCATTCATAACTAGCCATTCATACATATTTAGGTTTACCATGTCAGAAAATATTGGTGCCTAAAATATTGTAAATTTAAAAATCTTAAAATAGAGCTTTTTAAAGACACAAAAAACTCATTTGAAAAAATTTAATTAAATTAGTTAGTATATCAGCCTTAGGGCATACAAAAAAAAAAAAAAAAATCGGAAGAGTGTAAATACAAGTATTCTATTCTATCATTAAACCACTAGTTATATTCTATATATGTATATATACATTTATTTTATATTATGCCTTGAATAAATTATATTGTAATATGAATTGCTAAGAAAATAACCAGTGTTTTCGTAAGATGAATGTATCCGCCACGAAATTTTGAATTATTCACAAAGAATAGTCTATAAAATATTCTGTAAATTAAATCCATTTCGTTGGACTCAGACCGACTGCAGCTAGATTTCAATGGCTCCCGTAGTCCTAAATCCACGGAATTTATTGGTGAACTATCTTCCAATGGCGATACCTTACAAAAGTTTAAAATTTCCATCTTAAATCGGTCTCATCTAGGTTCCTCGCAAACAAGTTAAGGTTTTGTTACAGAATACAATGCACTATACAACCCCAATATTTAAGATGGGCGCAGCCACTAAATGGCGTTTAATAATAAGATTTAAATTTAGAAATTGCATCTATAATTTAGGTATCTGATTAATCCAAACTGAATCCACCACCCAAGTCAAGATTTTTTTTATCGTGTTGAGTACTGTGTGGCTAAAAATGATACCTCGTTAGCGGTACATCAGCCAAGTTAAGTTCAAAGGTTAAAACGCGCCAAGAACTGTATGACATTAGGGTCCATACAAATGTTATGTCGTTAGAGTTTTCTCATCAAGACTCAGGCGCATCATGTTGCACTTAGCCTTGCCCCTTTATTGGACCTCTGGGGGGTCGACCGTTTAAATGTCCATTACTCTTGGGAACAAAATGGTAAAACAAAATATAAAATATACAAACACAAACAAAACAGAAACTGCAGCACAATGTATTAGGGTGTGGTATCCATTTCGAACTTTAAATACCAAATTTGAAACAATTCCGGTGAATAATGCCGCTAAAATCATCAAAACACCGAATATCGGGAGGTACTGTTATATGAAAACGTGGACCTACATGGCCCATTTACGAACTTAACCTGCCTACTGGAAAAATAAACATGTGTGCAAAATTTTAGCCATCCAATTCATTCGAAAGATAGCGTGGTTACAACAGACAGACAGACGGAGATCGCTAAATCGACTTAGAATTTTACGCTGATCCAGAATATATATACTTTGTTGGGACTGACATGAGTATTTCGAGGAGTTACAAACGGAAAGACAAAGTTAATATACCCTCCATAGTATGGTGGAGGGTATAAAAATAGGTAAAATAACTTTTTAAGTTAAACGATTTTATGTTAAACATACATTGCAATGTTTAAGATAAATGTACTAAAAACCAATAAATACCAAACCAATAAATAATAAAATAGATACAGTCGTAGGAATTATAAACATATGCATAGACTAGACTAAAATAAAATAAAACCGTGGGGCACGTCTACAAATTATCGACTTAATGTGCGATAGAAGAATTGTTTAATTCGTCTTTAGGCAGTTGGCCCTCAGACGTTGAGGAAATTTCTAACTATTTTCTTGCTCATGGAAATTCCAATAATTATTCAGTCCATGTAAATTAAAGAGATGTTTCAACTAGTTTATCGTTAACATTGCTTGCAGGCGAGGAATCGTTTTACTGCTCGTAGTTTGTCCGACAAAACATATGATAAAAGTACTACTCACCACTTTGAAACTCTAAAACTCGCTTATAATGAAGCTTGCTTCCACATTCTAGCCCTACTTTTCACACGTCCGTCGTTGTCGGACGGACATTTTAATCAATGAATGTAGACAATTGACGTTACTCACGGTATTATTTTATTTTAGTCTAGTCTATGCTATTTTATAATTTTTTGGTTTTTAGTACATTTATCTTAAACATTGCAATGTATGTTTAACATAAAACCATTTAACTTGAAAAGTTTTTTTTTTACCTAATTTCATTATTTACATAAACACGCAAATGAGACTTATAAGTCTTATGCGAAGCAAACTTTTTTTCGTTACAAATCATCAGAATGCAAGTTTGAGTCAAATGGCTACGTAGGATCAGTGGTGTTAATTCCAAAAGGATGAATCCGGCTCCAGGAACCAAAATGTTGGCGTGATACAGAGATAAAATAACTCAAAAAGTAAAGAGCATTATGAGTGGGAAGTGCCTCTCTGCATCCGAACTGAGCGAATATGACTTTTAAGAGAGCGAAAGCTCTCCCCTGCAATCCGAACTAGGCGAATGTGACTCCCAAAAGAGAGACAGATAAGATTTCCCCATTAAACTCGAGTGAGATGCCGATTAATATGATTAATTAGAATGCTGGACACGGGGGTGTCTAAACTAGCCAGTTTAGACTTATTTTCAGTATTAGACACTGCATTATCTACATTACATTGATTTATGCAAACTTACATCTTAAGTACAAAACTGCATTATCACTCTTGAATTTAAACTAATGAATAACAATTACCTATGTAAAACTATGAAATCTTTGAAACTGAAACAAATACTAAATTTTTAAGTCTATTTCTTGGTTGGTTGCAGACAAACCTTAATACCACTTGCAGTTCAACAACATACCCGGTGAGAACATTCTCTTTCTGAATAAACCTTAAACAGACGAACTATAAAATTGGTTTTCCCCCTCTTCTCTTTGTGTCAAGCGTTTATCCACAGATAATTTCTCGGGTCAGAGAAATTATTGAGGAAACATTTAAAACCTAAACGTTTTAGGATCAACATATCACGGATTCCCTTCTTTGTGTTTTACCCTCCAAAGGAAATACAGTCCACTTTAAAATTGCTCTCAAAGCTGAATGTCTTAAAACAGGTTCCACTTTACCCATTCAGTAGCGCTATTAATCAACCGCTAGCCGCCTGTACAGGGGGCAATGTATCGAACATATACCTTGGCGTCACCAAAGTATCGAACTTATACAAATGGATTTTTATTCCTAGCAGGCACAACGCTAAGCAAAATATTTACAAACAAAACACCTATTGAAAAGTAATAACAGCATAACATCATTTGCCAATTGGCGTGGGTCAGAAAAACGAATCAAAGCTGCAACGAAACATCAGTAAAGATAAACAAGTTAAAAAGCAGTAAGTTCAGCCAGGCCGAACCTTGAGCACCCTCCACCATTTGGAACGAATTTGGAAATTTTCACAAAATAAAATCCTTAAAAATACCGAATATAGCCATTATGTTGGGGTCTATACGACGTGGACCTACATAGGCATTGTTTGTCATAAGCCATTACCATATTCAAATTCAAAACTTGAAATAAACGGTGAATAATGTAGCTAAAATCATCAAAATATCGTATATAGGGAGGTACCGTTATATCGGAGCCGTGCGAAGACCTGGACCAGCATTGACAATTTTCTGTCACAGGCTGTAGCATCCATTACGAACTTCAAATACGACGTTGCTGGGTATTGTACCTAAACTCGTCAAAATACCGAATATAGGGGGATACTGATATATGGGGCCTATACGAAGACCTGGACCTGCATAGACAATTTTCTGTCACAGACGAACTCTAAATACGTAATTTGGAACAATTCCAGTGAATAATGAATACCGGGAGGTACCGTTATATGAGGGCTATATAAAAACGTGGACCTACATGGCCCATTTACGAACTTAACCTGCTTACTGGAAAAATAAACATGTGTGCAAAATTTTAGCCTTCTAAAAGACTGATGGATACCGCTAAATCGACTTAGAATTTTACGCTGATCAAAAATATATATACTTTGTTGGGTCTGACATGAGAATTTCGAGGAGTTACAAAAGGAATGACAAAGTTAATATACCCTCCATAGGAGGGTATAAAAAGAAAACACTCAACATAAGAATGATGAAGCATAAACTTGACGTTGAGAAATAAAACGTGAACGCTGCGTTAGCATCATATCCCTATTTTACCAACGAAAAAAGAGTTGATAAAAAAGGAACTGATAAAAAACAACTCTAATCTAAATATTTGCATATATAAAGACACTTATTTAAAAAGAGCATAGCGTCGTCAAATATAGTGCATAGGAAACGTAAGATTATTAGGTTAAGAGCGAAATGGGAGAAAAAAGAAATGAAGGAGAAATTAACAATGCAACAAACCATGAACAGAAATGTGCTTTTGAAAGATGTTTGGTGCACTATCAAAATACCGAATATCCGGAGGTATCGTTATATGGTGGCTATACGAAGACATGAACCTGCAAAATTTTTTTTGTAATTGGCTTAAGTACCCATTACGAACTTTAGATACGAAACAATTCTGGTCTATAATCTATCCAATATCATAGAAATACTGAATATTGGGACGTACTGCTATATAGCGGCTACACGAAGACGTGGACCTGCACAAGTAATTTTTGACAAAGGTTGTAGTATCCAAATTTGAAACAATTTCGGTCTATAATGTCACTGAAATCATCAAAATACCGAATATTGAGAGGTAACGTTATATGGTAGCCATACGAAAATGTGGACCGACATGACCAATTTACGAACTCATCCTGTCTACTGGCAAAATACACATGTGTGCAAAATTTTATCTCAATTCGTTCGAAAGGCAACGTCAAATAATCTTAGAATTTTACGCAAGCGTACAATATACAAAGACAAATATTCAATCGACAAATAATCTTATCATATATATTATAATCAATCGTTGTAGTAGAAATTTGTTCATAAAAGTTGGTATGGTTTCACCTAGTTTATTGTATTTCGAAAACAGAACAGTGTGGCTTGTTTGTTCGGGATACCGTAGTATTTTGTTGTTGCAAAATGGTCAGGCTTATCCCTTTATTGCTGTTTTTATAAAAACAACGTTTGTTTATTAGTGGAGAACGATGGTAATGTAACTGCATTCTAAAAAAATCACCGGATTTTGCAGTTTTGAGTGAAACACCTTTGAATACAGATACTTTATTTAAAAAATGTTATTTTTACTTTATGTAGTGTATGGTATTGAAATTTTGGCCTGGTCGAACTTACTGTTTTTTCTCCTTTTTTTAGTTCATACTTAGTTGTTATTATTAATAGGTGTCAGCAAAAGCTGACCTAAACTATTTTGTTATGTATGCTCAATAACTCAATGGATTGTATTTGTTCATTTACAATAAGAACTAGCCAAATATGGCTTTTGATAAACTATATAGTCTAAAAAATTCTGTCTATTTGCATTCGAAAAGTAACTGCCCTGAACGAAATTTTTGGATTTTATTCTTTTCTAAGAAAAACGATGAAGTCGCTTCAGTTGACTACAATTTGTGATATTGACAATCTAAAATGTATAGAATTGTTTTATTCCAAATAGTTCAAGGACTTATATGCAACCAACTTCAGACTGCTGTCATTTCTTAGCCACTCGTCCGACAGCTGTTAGAATTATTCCAGTCATTATATTGTTTACAAGCGTACAAAAGCATGTTGGTGAGAATTTTCCCGAAAAAAAGTTATTCGTAATGGAATTCAAGTGTGATTTCTTTCGATTTGGCTGGAAAACCACAAGTGGCTATCGTTGGAGCACTCCAGCATTTAAATGTGAATAAATCTTTTGTGTCTCGTATCATCGCTCGTTACCGTGATACTGGTGGCGTAGCCAGACGTTAAGGAAGTGGTCGGAAGAAAACAGCAACATCAACAGAAATGGCTTGAGAGTAAATAAGCGACTTGATCGAAACCCGTGTCGCAGTGGCCGAAAAATGTCTCGTGAGCTGAACATATCCCAATATTCCATTTGGCAAATATTGATAAATGAGCACGGGGTAAAGTCATTGAAATTCCAAAAAGTGCAAGAAATTACACCGCAACAGAAAGAAAATAGACTCAAAAGAGCTAAATAGTTGCTTCGCTTGGCAGAAAGTGGTGAACTGCAGAATTTGGTTTTCTACGATGAGAAAACATTCGTTGTTCAGCAGTTTGTAAACAAACAAAATGATCGCTGAAAATGTGCACCTTGGTCACCAGAACTCAAGCGCCGGCCATAGTGTTGGTGTGGGCCGCCATATGGTCGGTCTCCGCTCGAATTAATCGACCGCGAAAATATTTTGGAGGGTGTATTAAAGCCTTGAGCATGCAAACATTTTGACCGCAGACCTTCGACATTCCAACAGGACTCAGCATTATCGCATTCAGCACGCGCCATCCAAGAATGGTTACACAATGAGGTTTGTAACGAACCACCACGAGGGCCCTACTTCCTCCGGGAGTGGCTACCTCCTTGCCCCGGCTGTGCTCAGTCTTGGGGCAGTTCTTTCCCTTTGGAAGTAGACTTGGTTTCATATACATAAAAGTTAAAATAAGGTAGCTCTTTGTGAAGGAAGAGTGGAAGTAAAAAGAATGAAAGGAAAAGAGAGAAAGGAGTAATTGAAAGAAGATGATGCTACTATTTAGTTTCAGTGATAGATGTTATTTCACTGCTCAGTGTACCCTCCCTACCATGCTGAGTTATTATTTTCAGCCCGATTAACATCTTACTTATAGTCCTTCACTTTTCGCAAATAATGTTTGATTGAATTTAATAATTCATTATAATTATATTTTTAAACTAGCAAAATTATAAAAAGGATACAATGTTAAGATTCATGTAATATGAGCAAATCAATAAGATATATGTATGACGGAACAACTATAAAAAATGTGGAAAAATAAAACTATATCCTTTATACAAGGCTATGTCCTTTATGCAAAAAATAAAATATATCTTTACCAAAACTATTATACACAGGTTAAGATTATTTGAGCTAATGCAGACATAATAATTGGAAAGGAAAAATATGATTATGTATGCTTAGCTCAATCTTTATGTATAGTACTGGATAATGTGAACGGTTGAATATATATAACACTTGAATAATAAAAATCTTGAACTCCGTGGTTTAAAAGATTGTGTTGTTAAATTGACGTGCCGACATGGGACTTATTCATGTCCGAGTATTCCGAGGAGTTACAAACGGAATTATAAAGTTAATATACCCTCCATAGTATGGTGGAGGGTATAAAAATTATATCCAAATATCTTTCAGATGATATATTCCAATCTTTCCATTATCACAATCTTTTAACTCGTAATTTACTTTCCAACCTATAGTAGAACCTTAGCTTTTATGCCAACAGGTGCTAACTTTGAACTAAAATAATCCGAATGAGAACTTTGTACAAAGTTTCGTCTTATGACCTCTTGACCAATATCTAGTTCTCTATTTTTTGCTTTTGCAATATATGTTCTTACATTCTTTTCATAAGCTTTCTTCATTTTCTTTTTAATTTTATCTCGCAATATCGTAAATATATCGTCTCTCTGAATTTCTAAATCATTTTGCTCTAGTAATTGTAGTTTCCGTAATAGTTTATAATCTTCACCATTTGTTATCATTTGTTGTCCGAACACAACTTGATATGGTGTTTTACCTATCGTCTGATGTATTGTGTTTCTAAGGGCACAATTCACACTGGGGAGATATATGTCCCATTGTCGATGATCATCCTTTACATATGACTGAAGAGCTGCATTGACAGTCCTGTTCACACGTTCACTTGCGTTAGCCTGGGGGCTATAGAGTGCTGTACAAGTGTGTTGTACACAAAACTCTGACAAAAACTTTTCAAAATATTTGCTTTTAAATTGGGTCCCATTGTCCCAAATTAGTACCCCTGGTACACCATAACATGTAAATATTTCATTTCGTAAATGCGTGATTATAGGTTTTGCTACCAATTTCTATAGAGGTTTAAGAAATGTACATTTTGAAAAATGGTCTAGCACGATTAATATTCCTATATTACCTTGAAGGGTACGAGGAAATGGTCCAATAATATCAACATATAATCTTTGGAATGGCCTCTGGGTCTTTACCATATTACCCATCGTAAGTCGTAAAGGCATGGCAGGAGCTTTCGAGGTTTTGCAGACATCGCATTTATCAATATATCTTTTCACATCGACAACTAACTTTGGCCATTAAAAATATCTCCTTAATACCTCTAAAGTTTTGGCGATTCCACAGTGTGAAGAATTAGGTACATCATCATCTTCATCAAGTTTGTAAAATTTTGTCGTTCGATAAATGAACTTTCCATCAATTTTAAAATCAGGATTTTCAGTACTTCTTACTTCATCTCTTAATTTACAATATTCTTCCTCAAAATTAGTCTGGTACGAAATTCGCATCAGCTAAATTCGTAAATCCTAAAACATTTTAATAGATCTTAAAGATAGAAAGAAATATTTGTAGGGGACCAGCACTAAGATGTTGAATTCTTGCTTATATGTTTTCAGATGACGGTTTTAGCTGGGCCCCACGTTGGGCGCCATTTAATTTTTGTAACGAACCACCACGAAGGCCCTACTTCCTCCGGCAGTGGCTTCCTCCTTGCCCCGGCTGTGCTCAGTCTTGGGTCAGTTCTTTCCCTTTTGAAGTAGACATGGTTTCATATACATAAACGTTAAAATAAGGTAGCTCATTGTGAAGGAAGAGTGGAAGTAAAAAGAATGAAAGGAAAATAGAGAAAGGAGTAATTGAAAGAAGATGATGCTACTATTTAGTTTCAGTGGTAGATGTTATTTCACTGCTCAGCGTACCCTCCCTATCACGCTGAGTTATTATTTTCAGCCCGTTTAACATCTTACTTATAGTCCTTCACTTTTCGCAAATAATGTTTGATTGAATTTAATAATTATTGAATTATATAATTATATTTTTAAAATAGAAAAATTATAAGATTCATGTAATATGAGCAAATCAATATGATATATGTATGACGGAACATTATAAAAAAATGTGGAAAATAAAACTATATCCTTTATACAAGGCTATGTCCTTTATGCAAAAAATAAAGATATATCGTAACCAAAACTATTATACACAGATTAAGATTACTTGAGCTAATGCAGACATAACAATTGAAAAGGAAAACTCGCCATTTTACTTCCGCGATGTCATCAGGCCTGTTGACGTTGGGTTACTTAATTAGCAAATCCAGCTACTGTTATAAAAATATGATTATGTATGCTTAGCTCAATCTTTATGTATAGTACTGGATAATGCGAACGGTTGAATATATATATATATATATAACACTTGAATAATAAAAATCTTGAACTCAGTGGTTTAAAAAATTGTGTTGTTAAATTGACGTTGATGCATGATTATATGAAGGTAGTTCCAAAGAGAATCCTTAAGAGTTGCCGACATGGGACTTATTCCCTCCTTAATTAGATTATAATAAAATTCCTCAAATCCGGTTCAGTAATGTATAATTAAATCCAAATCTTTTTTGACGTATTTCAAAATTGATGGTTTCTTTTATGTTACCTTTCAGGATCAAGGATGTTTTAAGTTCAATCCAAATTTTATAAAATATTTTAGCGATTGTCGGTTTTCGTTGATCTCGGATTCCCCGATTCTGTACGGAATCGGTAGCCTAATGAATTATTTCTTAATATTATTAACGAGGAATTTTGTTTTATAAATAAGACAGTATCCTTAAGGGGAAAAATTCTTATAATACGAAATTCCTGTGAGTGCTTCAAGATTCTCCGTTTTGAAAGGAGGAGAACAAAAAAATTTCCAAAATTTTCCATTTAATTTAGTTGATGGGAAAGTCTTTTCAATTGAACTTTTCGATATGAAATGAATTTCAAATTTTTCAATATCATATTTTATAGAAAATTTTGGAATGTTCTAACTCGAAACCCAAACCCTAAATTGTTTTTTTTTTTATTTTACACAGTGGTATTATATAAATCATCTTACTGTTACAGGTTCTTCAAAATTTCTGGATACCAATCCGTTGGACTATTGTGTCTGGAGAATTTTGGAAAGCAAGGATGGCACTAAAATATACCAAGGTGTCGATCACCTCAAGCAAGCGCTTCGCCGGGAATGGGCCAGAATGGCGCAGAGCAACAGTCTGCAGCGTGTGACGGTTTCATTGGTCGTTTGAAGGCCATAATTCGTCTCAAAGGTGACCAATTCGAACAAATCTAAACTTATTCTAAAATTTGATGCTATTTCCGACATTTTTGCTTTTATTTTATTAAATTAAAAAAAGTAAAAATTATGGCGTTTAACTTTGTTGTAGTTTTTTTATCTCACCCTGTATTTTCTCTAGTCTATTGGCTATTCCTTTTCAAACGTTATAGCGAATTAATCAAGTCACGAATATATTAATTTACAAAAATATTATCAAATCTCTGATATTTAAGAATCATCTCTATATCATGACATTTCAATACCCTACACTACATTAAGTAAAAAGAACATTTTTTAACTCAAAAGTATCTGTATTCAAACGTGTTCCACTCAAAACTGCAAATTCCGGTGATATCGTTTGGAGAATGCAGTTAAAGTTTTCGAAATACAATAAATTCGATGTAACCGGTGTATTGGACCATACCAACCTTTGAGAACAAATTTCTACATTTTCTAACATTTTTTGTTGGACAAATGTGGCCACGATAATCAAAATACCAAATATCGGTGGCTACTGCTTTATGGAAAGCGTGGATCAATATCGACAATGTTTTGACACAGGATATATAACCAATAGCAGGAAAACTCGAAAAATTACCACAGTAAAAAAATCGAAAAAAAATGTGGCTAAAATCATTATAACCCATTACGATCTACGAATACCCAATTTTAGACAAATCCGATAGAACATGCGGCTTAAATCGTCAAAATACTGAATATCCAAAGGTACCGTTATATGGGTGTTGTAATGAAACAGAGGTGCTACAAACGGAATGACAAATTCGGTATAACCTCTTTTCATGATTGTGGACATAAAAAAAATCCATTATATTGATATCTTGTAATGGAACATTACCATTGCCCAGTGGTCGTTGCCATTGTCCAAAAATTCAAAAAATGAAAATTTTAGAAAACATAATAAAAGTAAGGAGTAAAAATATAACTGTATAACAAAATTAAATACATTTCAGAATAACAAATCTTGGTATTATTATATAAAAGCTAGGTTTTGACTTATTTTTAGTGCAGTAATTTGTGTGTTTAGTAGTTGTGTACAATATAGAAGATGTGCGTGTTCTGAGTAGTCCTAATGACCATAGAGTATATTTTTGTTATTTGGGATTGATAAAGTAGAAGTGTTCAAAATTGTTACAAGCATTGACTTCTGAGTGCAATCGAAATATTTAAGGCCTTTGCACTGAAAACTGCAAAAGAGTTAACAAATAGATATCCATGGTATTATCTTCCACCCACAGCTCATAAAATTTTAATACATGCACCCGACATTATAAAATATGCCATTGTATCGATTGGTGAATTAGGTCGCGGAGTCTAGAAATAAAGATATAAAAAAGTTTCGCTAAATCATACCCGAAAAAATTATCGTGTTTCAACAGATCTTATTAACCGTCTTCTTCTGAGCTCTGACCCTTTTATAATATATCGTTACCAAACAATAAAAAATCTATATTATTAAAACCTTTATAAATATCCATTAATAACTTTGATTTAATTTTATATGAAATTGTTATTTTATTTTGTTTACAAAAAAATTGAAAATAATAAAATTTGGAATTGATTTGTATACAAAATACTTCTGTTTTTGGAGGTACCTTTACAGGGGGACTCTACATGAAGGCGGGCCGTTCCAAATATTTTTCAGTAAGATTATTCTTTAACTCTTTAGAACGTAAAATGTCAAATAACAGAACAATCTGGTGTGGAAATGTGACAAGAATTGGGAAGTAACTCTTATTCGGGAGGCACGTTGTAAGGGGACCATGCCAAAACATGCACCGACCATATCCATTCTGTCACATTTTTTATTTTTATCCCATCAAGGTACCATAACCAAAGATTCATATTGATATCTGCATTGAAAGTATTATTGGTCGCTGTTCCCATACGACCTCGACCACTGTGCATTGGGAAGAAATTAATCACAACCTGAATGTCACTTTCGCAACCATTCTTGAAAGTTAAAAATATTTTTGTCTTTTTTTTTGTATATTATATTGTTACTTTTTGTGATGTACGCTTGCCTAAAATTCTGAGACGATTAAGCGTTGTCTTTCGTCTGTCTGTCTATCCGCCTTCTGTAGTAATCACGCTATCTTTCTAAAATTTTGAACACATGTTTATTTTGCCAGTAGACAGGTTAAGTTCGTAAATGGGGCATGTCGGTCCACGTTTTCGTATAGCTCCATATAAGAGTATTTTCTCAATATTCGGTATTTTGAGGATTTCAGTGACATTATAGACCGGAAATGTTTCAAATTTCGTATGGAAGATATTAATGGGTACTACAACCTTTGACAAAAAATTACTTGTGCAGGTCCACGTCTTCGTGTATCCCCTATATAGGGGCACCTCCCTTCACAATTTTTATGATATTGGAGACATTATAGAACGGAAACGCAATGACAAAAAATTGTATGTGCAGGTTCATGTCTTCGTATAGCCAGCATATAAAATTTCAAATTTCGTATCGGAAGATATTAATGGGTACTACGACTAATGACAAAAAAATCACTTGTGCAGTTAAACGTCTTCGTGTAGTCCCTATATAGCGGTACCACCCAATATTCAGTATTTTTATGATATTGGACACATTATAGACCGGAATCGTTCGGCATTTAAAGTTCGTAATGGGTACTTAACCCAATGACAAAAAATTGTGTGTGCAGGTCACGTCTTTGCATAGCCAGCATATAACGATACCTCCGGATATTCGGTATTTTGATAGTGCACCAAACATCTCTCAAATGCACATTTCTGTTCATGGTTTGTTACATGGTTTATTTCCTCTTCAATTATTTTTTCTCTCAGTTCGCTCTTAACTTAATAATCTTACGTTTCCTCTACACTCTATTTGGAAAACGACGCTATGCTGTTGCTCGTTTTAAATAGGTGTTTTTATATACGTAAATATTTTTTATCAGTTTGCCCTTTATCTACTCTTCTTTCGTTGGTAAAATAGGGAGATGATGCTAACGCAGCGTTCTCTTTTTATTTCTCAAGGTCAAGTTGATGTTTCATCATTCTTATGTTGAGTGCTCTTATGGATGTTTTGTTGCATCTTTCATACGTTTTTCTGACCCACGCCAATTGGCAAACGATGTTAAGCTGTTATTACTTTTCAATAGCTGTTTTAATGTTTGTAAATATTTTGCTTAGCATTGTGCTGGCTAGGACATATATCCATTTGTATAAGTTCAATACTTTGGTTATGATACATTAGAAAACACCAAAAAAAAAAAAAAACGGATGCTTTCAAAAGTCGTCATTTGGAGCCGAAATTTTTATGTTTGTATTCATTTTGTAGCATTTTTTTGACATTTATATCTGTGCATTAATATTAATAATTTTTAAGGTCTTTCAAAAGCTTGACACATACTGTATATGTTTGATACCTTCCGCCTTAACTTCCCAAGTCCAGTCAATCACGGATGCTGATTGTCACCATTTCCTCGTCAACTTCCCTAGGAGGAGACCGTAGATGAGACCGTAGGAGACGGTGATTGTTGAGTTTGCTCTCCCTGCTTTACCTTTCTTTTATAGAAATATTTGTTAGTAGTCGTAATGGACAAATATCCTCGGCTATCACCGTGATAGCATGAACCTCGGCGTTCACTTGTCTGCTAGAACCGAAAGCGAAAACACACGGTCTCTGTCGCCACCCCAATTACTTAAGGTAGTTGAGTAAGAAAAGAAAGATTCCCTAATAACACCAACCAACAAACCACTGATTATCCGTCGTCGCGTTGATCATACATCGTTTATTTCGTTTTCTAATTCTTATTTCAAATATTGAAACTTTTATGAGAACTGAAAGACTGGTATAACAAAAGCAACATCCAACGATCTCTGTTGTTTCGCTCATTGCTTACTCAGCAATTACCTTACATCGATCCAACAATTGGATCTTTCAAAGGAGTTGTTGATGTTGTTTTATTCCACCTGACTTTGGTTTAAAATGAATTTGCATCGCCGCATTAATTGCAGCATACATCCACATTACTTTTTATTTGATTGTTTGGTTATTCGTTGTTTTCTCATCAACCCACCGTTTCGGTGTTGTTTTCCCCCTTCTCGTTTCAAAGGTTGAGCCCTTTAACGAAGTTACAATAACAACGCACTTGTAATAACAGTCCATCCATTTGTCGGTTACTATGCCTAAAATTGCAACAACAACACTCTATCATTCCACTTGGCCTTTTTAGCGTCTTTGAACAGTAAAAATAATAACAAATTGTTTTGATCTCCAACTCTCACTGTTGGATCGTGTGTGACATCGCTTGTTGTGTGGATGCGTTGCTGCTTACGCATAGTCTTTTCTTTGCCGACGTGGCTTGTGTTTTATTTCTCTTTGGGCGATATCCGTTTTTGGTTCTCTCATTTACTTGTGCATTAATTTAATTCACCAAAGCTAACAATTTGTAAGATTTTGTGTTTTAGTATTTAGTATTTTATGGTTCAAATTTCTGAAAAATCTAATACCTATTGAGAGAGCAGTCATTTTTCGAAATTCAATAATTTATCTTTGCCCAGCTTCCATTGATATATGTGTCTTTTATAATATTTGATAAAAATGTCGAATCCACCCGCTTTTCTAGAGACACAGTTATTAAGAGTATTGCATATTTCGAACAAATCGACGAATCGGAATTTACTGTATTCAATCTGGAGATTCGAAATTTAGAGATTAAGGAATAAGACCAAGTCTTGTCCACCTATGATGAATGTTAAAATGCCTCACGACTACACAGACTGATAGCATTGACGTCGCTGAGGAAAATATAGTACAGCTTGCCTTGCATAACTTCGGTGTTTATCCACCGTTAACAGGCATCTTGATCGCCTTAATTCTTTTACTAATAAAAATTGCTCTCCTACTATAGCTTCTCGGTTCTCACCTCCTCCTGAACAGTCACGTGCACTTTCCATTCTAGATTCCCACTCACTAATTGTAGTTTTCATTCGAGCTACCCTTTTTTGATAAAGAAACTTGTCAGTGTTGGAAGACTATTTAGCAGGGTATTAATAGACTATTTAGCAGGGTATTATCTGTTTGCAGAGGTTACCAACACTAAATTTAAAATTGTGGGAGCAAAGCATCAAATATAAGTCGTTGTTGCATTACTGGTCAGACTTAGATGCTTTCCTCTCCGAAGGAATAACAACTTTGCAATGAATTCAACATATGCACATGAAATCACAAAGATTGTTCCTCCTAGTTCCTCGCCTAAATTGCTGTCATCAAAGAATGTTTCACCTCATCGCTCCTACACTAGGTTGTAGGCATCCAAGACCTTTTCCTCGGTCTACTAAAATACTGCAAAGTATTTATTGCCCCATTTGTCTAACTAAAGTCATGTTTTTCGACTTTGCCCCCAGTTTTTAAAACTTTCGTTTGAAGAAAAAATCTCTATTGTGAAAAAGAATAAGTTTTGCATAAAGTGTCTTTTCTCACAATATTTAACATACATTGTCGCAAATTAGTTGAGTTGTTGCAGGATCATGCTCATTTTTTGAGTTACCGACAAAAGTCGGTGAACTTAAAATGCATATAACTTCAGTAATTAACGAAATTTTTCGGTAAGCTGGCGACGAAATCAAAGTAGTCGTTAAGACCTACCAATGTTGTGAACTTTAACTTCTTTTTCATATCAAAAATTTTGATTTTAAAGTTACCAATGTTGTGAACTTTAACTTCTTTTCATATCAAAAATTTTGATTTTAAAGTTACCGAATATTGTCGGTAACTCAAATAATGACTTAGAGAATCCCACTACTGGTTTCCACCAATTTTAAATGTCGAAAATCTTCGCTGTTATGCAACACTGCATTTTGATTTCTAAAAAAGTCAAAAGTCGAGGTTCCAGTCCCCTCCGGCTTCTACGAAGGTAAAAAGTCAAGCTCCAAAGCCCTCAAAAACGCACCGATTCTCTGAAAAAAGTAATTCGAATAGCCAGTCTTCTAACACGATTCAGGATAATGTGATCTTGGGAACTGCACTAGTAAACATTGTTCATAATGGTAAATCGTATACAACTCGTGCAATTGTAGACCTTTTTCAAAGACATCAATTGCAAGTAAGAAACCGATACATAATTTGAAAACTCAGATTCCTAATTTAGATTTAGCGGATTCTTTTAATAATAGCTCAATAGACTTGCTTTTTGGCGCTGATCAGATTGTAGAAGCTGAACCACATAAAATAGTTTTACATTCGGTCCTGGTCCAAAAGTCTATTTTCTGGTATATTCTCACAGGTTCGTTTTCTCTCACTACAATCACCTAATCTCGCACAAAAGGTTTAAAATGGATCAATCGTATCTTTTAAAATCGAAATTCGTTGAAACAAGCACTTGCGCTAAATATTGAAGTGTAAATCAAATTTATCGGTATTTTGCCTAAGTTCAATACATATTGTAAAGGTTATAATTTGAAAATCCTCAACGCACTATCGGCCGGAATGTATAAGTTTGATACGTTCCACCTCATCTTCCCGAGTCCACCTAATCAGGGATGCTGATTGACACCACGAACATCTCCTCGGCGCATGCCAGCGGACGATGGTTGTTAAGTTTGCTCTCCTTGCTTTACCTCTCTCTTATTTGAATATCCTCTGTGATTGCAAGAACCTCGGCGTTCACTTCTCGTTTAGTAGTTGAAACGAAAACACTAAGTTCTCAGCGCCACCCCAAATTGCACAAGGTAATTTAATAATAACATTATTTTGAACTAAAACTAATGACTGTTGCGTTTTTATTTTGATTCTTTTTCCTCCCCACAACCCCTTGCGCCTAAACACATACGTAAACAGTTATTTTAACATGGAAAAAGTAAGTCTTTTGCGTTGGTTCAAGGATAGAGCCGATTAAGTATGACCAGACTTCATTTATCACAAACACAAGAAGAAACACAAACGATTCCTCTAAGCATTTGGAAACTACTTTCTCCCTCCCACCCTAAGAGGAAATTCCTACTATTGCCTACTGTCAATCGTCAGTGAGTTACTACTTAGTGGATCTAAAGAAGATAAAAAATATCGCATTATGCAAACAATTTCTTTGTATTTTTACAGATATCTTCTTTTATCATGTGTGCAGAAATTTTTTTGCGACTTCCAAGGGAAAAAAGCGATAGTTTAGACTTATTCAAGAATTTAATACATATAAGTCTTATTCAATCTGAGGATTATATGACTTGTATGATTATTAGTGTTGGTAATAATACTTTCTACAATATTATAAACCTGACACAAAACACACTTTGTATTTATTTTGTTATTATCATAGTTGTTTTGGAGTTTTTTTTTGCATAGTTATTAAAAATATATATTTTTTTTGGATTGGTGTTGAAAAATATTTTGAATTGTTTGGAAACTTTTTCTTGTTTCTAATTCATTTTTTTACATTGGTTATGGGACCAGGAATTTTGAAGGCTTATAGAATAATCTGAGGAATTGTCTAAAGGAAAAGTTATTAAAGATGACGTCGCCGTTTTTGGAGATTGAAAAACTAGATGAAAAAAATTATGATTCCTGGCATCTGAACAGAAGGGAGAATGGGTAAGAAATGATGAAAAGGCGCTACCAACTATTGTTTTGAGCATCAAGGTTACTCAGATGAATTACATTAAAAAATGTAAAACATGGCAGAGGCTTGGAGCAAATTAGCAGGAGTGCACAAACCCGAAGGACCTATCCAGAAGACAAACCCAAAGGAATGGAAGACAACGAGGTTATGATCCAGTATTTAAATAAATTCCAATATATAATTGAAAGACTTGCTGATGTAGGTATTGAACTTCAAGATGAATTAATTGTGATTGTACTTTTTTCAAGTTTACCGAAATTATATAAGCCCTTCATAATTGCTATAGAAACTGGACATGATTTACCATCATTTCACGTGTTGAAATTGAAATTGCTTGAAGAAAGTGACCGCCGAAGAAATATAGAACAAGACGCCGAAGTGAGTGGACAACAAGCGTACGCAGCACGTTCTAAAAAAACAAATAACTGGAACAGTAAGGAAACAAAAGAAAAGAGAACAATTAGTGGAAAATGCTACAATTGTGGTTTTAAGGGTCATTATGCGAAAGACTGCCGAGATAAGAAGTCTATTGATCAAAGGACATGTGCTTTAATTGCAGCGGCAAAGGAGTTTAAACACAATATGTTGTGGCACTATCGATATGGCCATCAAAACTTGAATGATTTGGGAGATAAAGAAGCTAAAGAAAATAGTTGCAGGACATGTTTGGTAAGTAAGATTCATGTCTTGCCATTTAAATTATACCCGAAAAAATTCTCGTGTTTCAACAGATCTTATTAACCGTCTTCTTCTGAGCTCTGACCCTTTTATAATATATCGTTACCAAACAATAAAAAATCTATATTACTAAAACCTGTATTTGATTTACTTGAATAACACTGAAATTTATAAATATCCATTAATAACTTTGATTTAATTTTATATGAAATTGTTATTTTATTTTGTTTACAAAAAAATTGAAAATAATAAAATTTGGAATTGATTTGTATACAAAATACTTCTGTTTTTGGAGGTACCTTTACAGGGGGACTCCAAATATTTTTCAGTAAGATTATTCTTTAACTCTGTTAAATCACTCAAATGATTTTTTAATATTATTTAAATTTGATTTGTTGCTCAAAGAGCATTTTTGAAAACATAACATTATTTAAATTAATTATTTTCAGTACTTAATATTTTAACGCTACAAGAGCCACCTTAATGCCATTTTTTCTGTTTTCCCTTTTCTATTATTTACTTTGAATTCGCCCTAAAGAGAATCCATCATAACTAGCATTGTTATTGTAAATATGGATGAGCAGTCAGACGATCAAGTGATAGGCAGAGAACGCACATACGTACAAACATACATACATACGTTGAGTGCATCATCTCTGTTTATGTTATTGCTCTGCCTCTGCTGATCTCTCTGCTGCTATTCAATGCAAAAAATATTGTCCCGCTATTCCTTTGGTTTGTTAAACCAGAATAGAAAAGAAATAAAACATTCTTATTTGAAACAACTAAAGAGTGAAGAAGTGTTTTAATTTGGTGACGGGCTAGAGGCAAACAAAAAAGTAAAAAATATCCCAACACAGTGGTTGAGTAAAAATTGCAAATTAATTTTGGAGAAATTAAATTTGATTGTCTTGATGGAACAAATTGCATAAATATTAAGCAAAAAGTGGAACTAAAGGAAGACGAGAATTTTGGCGTGTCTCAACAGAGAAACAACATATTTGGATAAATTGCTCTTCCAGGAGAAAGAACTTGCTCAGGGAATTCTACTTGCTGTTGGATAACCGTGGTCAGATTAAAGGTGGAGAGGTGTATTAAAACACTTTTGTCGTAAGTGGCCCTATAGACAACACAATTGCCCAGAGTAAGTCAATTTACATACTCAAGTCGAACCCTTGAGTTAGGAGTGTGTTTAATTACATATGAAACATATTCCGGGGTTGTCAAAATAGGCAATCCTCAAACATTGGCGACCGTGACAGGACACTTGTGTCTTTTTAACCTACAATTTTTGCTCCATATTACCCAAGTGCATTTGGATTTTGTTTGCCCGCCTTTTTACTGTCAGCCATTACTCCGTCATTTTGCGAAAGAATCGAAGCCATTTTTATAAGCGATAAGGAATATTGCTGAATTGAAAATTTAGAGTGAGACAGCATTCTCGCGTACTTTTCAGCTAATTTTTTGCTGCAATTTCTAAAACTATCGTATTGCTTCTTTCTCAGAGGGAAATTGTTGCTCAAGTGGCTGAACCTGAAAATTAGACTGAGACGGCATTCTCATATACCGGCTTCTCTTTCTTGCGCAACATAATCCTATCATCGGTAACCAACGGAAAACATTTTTACACAAATTTATAATAAATTATAATTCCAAATGACTGATGAACAAGTCCAGGGTTCCCAAAGGGACACAACCCTTGAGGAATTGAAACAACAACGTGGCTCGTCAAAGGGGAGTATGACCCGAATTAAAAATATAATTGAATCCAACACTTCATTGTCTCATACAGAACTTGAGTGTCGTTTGGGAATTGTAGAATCCCACTACAAGCAAGCTTCTTACTACCAAAGCCAGATAGAAAGATTGTCCCCCAGAGATAATGGAAGAGCCGAAATTGAGGAACTATATGTTTCAATTAAAACTAAAATTCTTACTCAAATTGGGCAAGGTAGACGTCCTAGTATAGCTGATCAATCTTTTGTGTTGCCTCATGTCCCATCAAATAGATTACCCAGCTTAAAATTACCCAAGTTTGATGGGAAATATCTGGAATATAAGAACTTTATAAATACGTTTAACAATTTGGTCCACAATGACCCAAATATTTCTACTTCGGAAAAATTCAACCACTTACTCTCGTGTCTTAGTGGGGAAGCGCTTGCAACCATAAAGGCATTCCAAGTCACTGATGAAAATTACTCTAGTGCCCTTAAAAGATTGAAGGAACGGTACGATAATGACACACTAATCTTTCTTGAAAATGTGACATCAATGTTTGAACTTCCGAAGTCCAATAAACCTGTTCCAAAGCAATTGAGAAATATTGTGGATACAATTTCTGCTCTCTATAGCTCTTTGAAATCGCTTGGCTCCTTTGAACAAATTTGTGATGCCTTCATAATTTATCTCGCAATGAGCAAGGTTGATTCTGAAACCAAACAACGATGGGATGAATACATCGATTACTCTAAATTACCCTCTTGGACTGAATGTTGCTCCATGTTGGACAAGCGTTGTCAGCAATTGGACGCACAGTGCCGACGGTCTTCAAAACAGCATAGCCCTACCATAACAACAAATTACTCACATAGTAATAATCAAAAACAACATTCATTCGTAAAAAAAATGTGGCTCAAGATTTTGTGTGCAGTCATTGCTCCAAATCGGGTCATATGATATCAACTTGTCAGCGGTTCATCGTTCTTACTCCTAATCAACGAATTGAACAAGCTAAACAACAAAAACTTTGCCTCAACTGTTTATCAAAAGGGCATGGTTACATACAATGCCCCTCAAAATATTCATGCAGATTTTGTAAACAACGTCATCACTCGCTTCTTCATAAGCAATTAGAACCAACCTGTCCCCAGAAAGAAGAAGAAACGTCATCATCATCTGCTGCTACACATAGCACCTTTCAAAACAAACCCAGTCCCCAAATGAGTGCTGTTATTCTTGCTACTGCATTAGTATTGGTTCGTGACTCAGAGGGAAAATATCAACTGGGCCGTGCTCTGCTTGACTCTTGCTCTCAAGTTAACTTCATAAGTGAGACATTATGCAAATCTCTTAATCTCAAGAAATGCACAAATTCAACAGATGTCTCTGGAGTTGGCTCTTCGAAGTTGAGAGTCACCCATAAAACACAAACGACAATAAGATCTCGTCTTAATAACTTCAATATGTCATTAGAGTTCCTGGTTTCTCGCAATATAACTGGTTATCACCCTGATGAGAATCTTTCCGTTAATGATTTCAATTTGCCCTCCAACATAGAGCTAGCTGATCCAGAATTTCATCGTCGACGAGGAATCGATATTTTACTCGGAGCAGAATCATTCTTTTCGCTCTTATCCGTTGGCCAAATTAAACTTGGAGAAAATTTGCCCACTTTACAAAAAACTCTCTTGGGATGGATTGTCTCTGGAAAGTATACAAGTCAAACGGCAATATCATCACAAAGGTCTACTTACTCCATTGTACAACACAAAGATATTTTCCAAGAGATAAATAAAAATATTGAAATGCTATGGAAAATTGACGTCGTTGAAAGTAAATGCCAGAATATGTCCCGAGAACAAAAAGTATGTGAAGACCATTTTGTGAAAAATGTATCAGTTCAATCGGATGGACGCTTAATGGTGAGATTGCCCTTTAAAGGTGACCCAAATGTGCTTGGCGATTCACGAGATATTGCACTGCGTCGTTTCTTTTCCATAGAGAGAAAGTTGAACAAAAACCCTGAATTAAAAGAAGATTACTCAAAATTTCTTAAAGAATATGAGGAATTGGGCCATATGTCTCAGGTGTACGACACTAATATTTCAGTTCCCAACTATTACATACCACATCACTGTGTTCTTCGCCCCAGCAGTGTGTCGACCAAGTTGCGTGTTGTTTTCGACGCATCATGTTGAACCTCTTCACAAACATCCCTGAATGAAATTATGATGGTGGGTCCAACAATCCAGAACAATTTATTAATTACTCTGCTTCGTTTCAGGTGTCATCGTTACGGAATGACAGCTGATATCGTCAAAATGTATCGCCAGGTTTTGGTTCACCCTGAGGATAGACAACTTCAGCTTATACTGTGGAGAGATGACTCCACCAAACCGATAAAAACATTTGCCCTCAACACCGTTACATACGGGACAGCTTCGGCACCATATCTCGCAATTCGAAGTCTACATTATGCCGCAGAACGTTTTCCCAACCCATACGAAGTAGGAAAAGACATAATAATGAATGATTTTTATGTCGACGATATGGTTACTGGAGCGGATGACCTTGTATCTTTAAAACGCATTAAGAAAGAAGTCACCGAAATTTTATCTTACTCGAAATTTTCACTCTCAAAATGGCATAGCAATTACCCAGGTTATGTCTCAAGTGAAGATGAAGTAAAGGAAATGAAGCTAAATGATGACGTCACAAGTACTTTGGGTATGACATGGCACTCAGATAATGACACATTCCACTTTGAGTTTCGCCCATCCAAAACGTATGCACATAATACGAAAAGAAACATTCTTTCCCTGACGTCGACGCTCTTTGACCCAATGGGTTTAATAAGCCCTCTCATCATCAGGTCAAAAATATTGCTCCAACATCTTTGGATCATAAAATGTGATTGGGATGAATCAGTTCCTCAAGAAATTGAATCAGTGTGGGAATCCATCATGGCTGATTACAATAATTTGTCTCAAATAAAGATTCCTCGATACATTCGACTGCCAAATTCAACTAACATAGAGATCCATGGATTTGGAGATGCTTCAATAAAGGCATATGGTTGCTGTTTGTATCTTCGCTGCGAAGATTCTTTGGGAAACATATCAGTAAATTTAATCGCATCAAAGTCAAGGGTTGCGCCCTTGAAAACGAGAACATTGCCACGATTAGAGTTGTGTGCTGCTCATTTACTCGCAACCTTCTGGAGCCAATTAAAGCAATATTTTAACTTCCCGATCTCTCAAATCCACTTCTGGTCGGATTCTCAGATTACTCTTCATTGGATTAATTCCCACTCTTCAACCTTGTCTACTTTTGTGGGTAACAGAGTAGCTGAGGTTCAAGAAACTTGCCCTGATGTCCTATGGCAATATGTTCCTACTGAACTCAATCCCGCTGATTTAGTATCCAGAGGTTGTTCTGTTTCCGATATACTGGTTTCGCCTTGGTTCGTAGGCCCTTCCTTCCTTATGGGTCCATCTTTCAATTGGCCAAATTATTCTGGCCCAAGTCTAAGCGAAGCGGACATGCATATTGAAAGACGAAAAATTACATTGATAACAAAAAAGGAGGACTTACCCTATATCCTAAAAGCAGTCCATAAATTCAGTAACTATTTAAAATGTCTCAGAATATTCTCATATATATTTCGAATTCGTTCAAGGAAATCGCTCCACTTGCCCTCTATATCTCCAGATGAGTTGACACATTCTCTCCATAGGATAGTCCGGTGCATTCAACAACATTATTTTTCGGAGGAATTCCTTGAAATATCAAAGCATGGATTTGTCTCTGGTCAGCTGTCATCATTGGCTCCATTTATAGAAGATGTCTCTGGAGTGCAATTAATAAGAGTTGGAGGCCGATTATTAAACGCCGAGCTTACACCAGAGATGAAGTTTCCTTTGCTCCTGCCCAAAACCGATCCCTTCGTAAAAATCATGGTGATCTACATTCATCGCTCTAATTACCATGCTGGTCCACGAGCCTTAGTATCTTTGATTCAGCAGCAATTTTGGATTGTCAATTGTCGGTCTTTGGCCCGAAAGGTTGGTCATCAGTGCATACATTGCACAAGATACAAACCGAAATTACTCACTCAGGTAATGGGCAACTTACCCAAGGATCGAGTTACCGGTTTCCGCCCAATTGATGTTGTTGGAGTTGATTTTGCTGGTCCCATACCAACGTATCTCAGGATTCGTGGGAAAGCTCCATCAAAATCCTACATTGCTGTCTTTGTTTGTTTCGCATCAAAGGCAGTACACCTAGAAGCGGTATCCGACTTGTCCAGCGAGGCCTTCATAGCAGCATTAAAACGGTTTACTGGCCGCAGAGGTGTACCGTCAAGAATTTATTGCGATAACGCTACCAATTTTGTTGGAGCAGAGAGGAAATTGAGTGATTTTCATAAATTTTCCCACCTCGACAAAAATAAGGAAGCAATTGCTCATTATTCATCTGCGAAGTTCATAGAATTTTCCTTCATTCCTCCCAGAGCTCCTCATTTTGGTGGACTATGGGAAGCTGCTGTGAAATCAGCTAAAGGCCACTTGCTCAGAACGCTCCCTAGTGCTCGTCTTACATTTGAAGAGCTATGCACAGCCCTTGTTGAAATAGAGGCAATTTTAAATTCCCGTCCTATCTGCCAGATATCCACAGATCCCAACGACTTAGAAGCGCTTACTCCAGGGCATTTACTCATTGGTTGCCCGTTGCAGTGTATTCCAGAGAAGATAAAATATGACTCTGACTTTTCTCATCTACAACAGTGGCAACGAATCTCAGCCATAAAGTCTCATTTCTGGAGCAGGTGGCACACAGAATACTTGGCTCAGTTACAAAATCGTTATCGCTGGAAAAACCTACAACAAAATCTTCAAGTCAACGATATGGTGCTCATACACGAAGACGAAGAGCATTTTTGAAAACATAACATTATTTAAATTAATTATTTTCAGTACTTAATATTTTAACGCTACAAGAGCCACCTTAATGCCATTTTTTCTGTTTTCCCTTTTCTATTATTTACTTTGAATTCGCCCTAAAGAGAATCCATCATAACTAGCATTGTTATTGTAAATATGGATGAGCAGTCAGACGATCAAGTGATAGGCAGAGAACGCACATACGTACAAACATACATACATACGTTGAGTGCATCATCTCTGTTTATGTTATTGCTCTGCCTCTGCTGATCTCTCTGCTGCTATTCAATGCAAAAAATATTGTCCCGCTATTCCTTTGGTTTGTTAAACCAGAATAGAAAAGAAATAAAACATTCTTATTTGAAACAACTAAAGAGTGAAGAAGTGTTTTAATTTGGTGACGGGCTAGAGGCAAACAAAAAAGTAAAAAATATCCCAACACAGTGGTTGAGTAAAAATTGCAAATTAATTTTGGAGAAATTAAATTTGATTGTCTTGATGGAACAAATTGCATAAATATTAAGCAAAAAGTGGAACTAAAGGAAGACGAGAATTTTGGCGTGTCTCAACAGAGAAACAACATATTTGGATAAATTGCTCTTCCAGGAGAAAGAACTTGCTCAGGGAATTCTACTTGCTGTTGGATAACCGTGGTCAGATTAAAGGTGGAGAGGTGTATTAAAACACTTTTGTCGTAAGTGGCCCTATAGACAACACAATTGCCCAGAGTAAGTCAATTTACATACTCAAGTCGAACCCTTGAGTTAGGAGTGTGTTTAATTACATATGAAACATATTCCGGGGTTGTCAAAATAGGCAATCCTCAAACAAACTCTTTAGAACGTAAAATGTCAAATAACAGAACAATCTGGTGTGGAAATGTGACAAGAATTAGGAAGTAACTCTTATTCGGGAGGTACGTTGTAAGGGGACCATGCCAAAACATGCACCGACCATATCCATTCTGTCACATTTTTTTATTTTTATCCCATCAAGATGCCATAACCAAAGATTCATATTGATATCTGCATTGAAAGTATTATTGGCCGCTGTTCCCATACGACCTCGACCACTGTGCATTGGGAAGAAATTAATCACAACCTGAATGTCACTTTCCCAACCATTCTTGGAAGTTAAAAATATTTTTGTCTTTTTTTTTTTGTATATTATATTGTTACTTTTTGTGATGTACGCTTGCCTAAAATTCTGAGGCAATTAAGCGTTGTCGTCCGTCTGTCTGTCTATCCGCTTTCTGTAGTAATCCCGCTATCTTTCTAAAATTTTGAACACATGTTTATTTTGCCAGTAGACAGGTTAAGTTCGTAAATGGGGCATGTCGGTCCACGTTTTCGTATAGCTCCATATAACAGTATTTTCTCAATATTCGGTATTTTGAGGATTTCAGTGACATTATAGACCGGAAATGTTTCAAATTTCGTATGGAAGATATTAATGGGTACTACAACCTTGACAAAAAATTACCTGTGCAGGTCCACGTCTTCGTGTATCCCCTATATAGGGGCACCTCCCAATATTCAGTATTTTTATGATATTGCAGACATTATAGAACGGAAACGCAATGACAAAAAATTGTATGTGCAGGTTCATGTCTTCGTATAGCCAGCATATAAAATTTCAAATTTCGTATCGGAAGATATTAATGGGTACTACGACTAATGACAAAAAAATCACTTGTGCAGTTAAACGTCCTCGTGTAGCCCCTATATAGCGGTACCACCCAATATTCAGTATTTTTATGATATTGGACACATTATAGACCGGAATCGTTCGGCATTTAAAGTTCGTAATGGGTACTTAACCCAATGACAAAAAATTGTGTGTGCAGGTCACGTCTTTGCATAGCCAGCATATAACGATACCTCCGGATATTCGGTATTTTGATAGTGCACCAAACATCTCTCAAATGCACATTTCTGTTCATGGTTTGTTACATGGTTTATTTCCTCTTCAATTATTTTTTCTCTCAGTTCGCTCTTAACTTAATAATCTTACGTTTCCTCTACACTCTATTTGGAAAACGACGCTATGCTGTTGCTCGTTTTAAATTTTATCAGTTTGCCCTTTATCTACTCTTCTTTCGTTGGTAAAATAGGGAGATGATGCTAACGCAGCGTTCTCTTTTTATTTCTCAAGGTCAAGTTGATGTTTCATCATTCTTATGTTGAGTGCTCTTATGGATGTTTTGTTGCATCTTTCATACGTTTTTCTGACCCACGCCAATTGGCAAACGATGTTAAGCTGTTATTACTTTTCAATAGCTGTTTTAATGTTTGTAAATATTTTGCTTAGCATTGTGCTGGCTAGGACATATATCCATTTGTATAAGTTCAATACTTTGGTTATGATACATTAGAAAACACCAAAAAAAAAACGGATGCTTTCAAAAGTCGTCATTTGGAGCCGAAATTTTTATTTTTGTATTCATTTTGTAGCATTTTTTTGACATTTATATCTGTGCATTAATATTAATAATTTTTAATGTCTTTCAAAAGCTTGACACATACTGTATATGTTTGATACCTTCCGCCTTAACTTCCCAAGTCCAGTCAATCACGGATGCTGATTGACATCATTTCCTCGTCAACTTCCCTAGGAGGAGACCGTAGATGAGACCGTAGGAGACGGTGATTGTTGAGTTTGCTCTCCCTGCTTTACCTTTCTTTTATAGAAATATTTGTTAGTAGTCGTAATGGACAAATATCCTCGGCTATCACCGTGATAGCATGAACCTCGGCGTTCACTTGTCTGCTAGAACCGAAAGCGAAAACACACGGTCTCTGTCGCCACCCCAATTACTTAAGGTAGTTGAGTAAGAAAAGAAAGATTCCCTAATAAAACCAACCACAAACCACTGATTATCCGTCGTCGCGTTGATCATACATCGTTTATTTCGTTTTCTAATTCTTATTTCCAATATTTAAACTTTTATGGGAACTGAAAGACTGGTATAACAAAATCAGCATCCAACGATCTCTGTTGTTTCGCTCATTGCTTACTCAGCAATCACCTTACATCGATCCAACAATTGGATCTTTCAAAGGAGTTGTTGATGTTGTTTTATTCCACCTCACTTTAGTTTAAAATGAATTTGCATCGCCGCATTAATTGCAGCATACATCCACATTACTTTTTATTTGATTGTTTGGTTATTCGTTGTTTTCTCATCAACCCACCGTTTCGGTGTTGTTTTCCCCCTTCTCGTTTCAAAGGTGGAGCCCTTTAACGAGTGTTGCTTAGAAGTTACAATAACAACGCACTTGTAATAACAGTCCATCCATCTGTCGGTTACTATGCCTAAAATTGCAACAACACTTTATCATTCCACGTGGTCTTTTTAGCGTCTTTGAACAGTAAAAATAATAACAAATTGTTTTGATCTCCAACTCTCACTGTTGGATCGTGTGTGGATGCGTAGCTGCTTACGCATAGTCATTTCTCTGCGGACGTGGCTTGTCTTTTATTTCTCTTTGTGCGATATCCGTTTTGGCTCTCTCATTTAGTTGTGCTTTAATTTAATTCACCAAAGCTAATAATTTATAAGACTTTTGTGTTTTAGTATTTAGTATTTTATGGTTCAAATTGTTTTGATCTCCAACTCTCACTGTTGGATCGTGTGTGGATGCGTAGCTGCTTACGCATAGTCATTTCTCTGCGGACGTGGCTTGTGTTTTATTTCTCTTTGGGCGATATCCGTTTTTGGTTCTCTCATTTACTTGTGCATTAATTTAATTCACCAAAGC
The DNA here is from genome assembly GCF_030504385.1 of Musca domestica. Taxonomy (NCBI): domain Eukaryota; kingdom Metazoa; phylum Arthropoda; class Insecta; order Diptera; family Muscidae; genus Musca; species Musca domestica. The sequence goes on from NW_026712439.1 coordinate 1,247,939, forward strand.
TAACAATTTGTAAGATTTTGTGTTTTAGTATTTAGTATTTTATGGTTCAAATTTCTGAAAAATCTAATACCTATTGAGAGAGCAGTCATTTTTCGAAATTCAATAATTTATCTTTGCCCAGCTTCCATTGATATATGTGTCTTTTATAATATTTGCTAAAAATGTCGAATCCACCCGCTTTTCTAGAGACACAGTTATTAAGAGTATTGCATATTTCGAACAAATCGACGAATTGAAATTTACTGTATTCAATCTTGTCCACCTATGATGAATGTTAAAATGCCTCACGACTGCACAGACTGATAGCATTGATGTCGATGAGGAAAATATAGTACAGCTTGCCTTGTATATGTTTTTTTGATAAAGAAACTTGTCAGTGTTGGAAGACTATTTAGCAGGGTATTAATAGACTATTTAGCAGGGTATTATCAGTTTGCAGAGGTTACCAACACTAAATTTAAAATTGTGGGAGCAAAGCATCAAATATAAGTCGTTGTTGCATTTCTGGTCAGACTTAGATGCTTTCCTCTCCGAAGGAATAACAACTTTGCAATGTATTCAACATATGCACATGAAATCACAAAGATTGTTCCTCCTAGTTCCTTGCCTAAATTGCTGTCATCAAAGAGTGTTTCACCTCATCGCTCCTACACTAGCTTGTAGGCATCCAAGCACATATAGCTTCATCATTAAAAATTCATTAGTACATGAGCCTCCTTCTCCTCGGTCTACTAAAATACTGCAAAGTATTTATTGCCCCATTTGTCTAACTAAAGTCATGTTTTTCGACTTTGCCCCCAGTTTTTAAAACTTTCGTTTGAAGAAAAAATCTCTATTGTGAAAAAGAATAAGTTTTGCATAAAGTATCTTTTCTCACAATATTTAACATACATTGTCGCAAATAAGTTGAGTTGTTGCAGGATCATGCTCATTTTTTGAGTTACCGACAAAAGTCGGTGAACTAAAAATGCATATAACTTCGGTAATTAACGAAATTTTTCGGTAAGCTGGCGACGAAATCAAAGTAGTCGTTAAGACCTACCAATGTTGTGAACTTTAACTTCTTTTCATATCAAAAATTTTGATTTTAAAGTTACCGAATATTGTCGGTAACTCAAATAATGACTTAGAGAATCCCACTACTGGTTTCCACCAATTTTAAATGTCGAAAAACTTCGCTGTTATGCAACACTGCATTTTGATTTCTAAAAAAGTCAAAAGTCGAGGTTCCAGTCCCCTCCGGCTTCTACGAAGGTAAAAAGTCAAGCTCCAAAGCCCTCAAAAACGCACCGATTCTCTGAAAAAAGTAATTCGAATAGCCAGTCTTCTAACACGATTCAGGATAATGTGATCTTGGGAACTGCACTAGTAAACATTGTTCATAATGGTAAATCGTATACAACTCGTGCAATTGTAGACCTTTTTCAAAGACATCAATTGCAAGTAAGAAACCGATACATAATTTGAAAACTCAGATTCCTAATTTAGATTTAGCAGATTCTTTTAATAATAGCTCAATAGACTTGCTTTTTGGCGCTGATCAGATTGTAGAAGCTGAACCACATAAAATAGTTTTACATTCGGTCCTGGTCCAAAAGTCTATTTTCTGGTATATTCTCACAGGTTCGTTTTCTCTCACTACAATCACCTAATCTCGCACAAAAGGTTTAAAATGGATCAATCGTATCTTTTAAAATCGAAATTCGTTGAAACAAGCACTTGCGCTAAATATTGAAGTGTAAATCGAATTTATCGGTATTTTGCCTAAGTTCAATACATATTGTAAAGGTTATAATTTGAAAATCCTCAACGCACTATCGGCCGGAATGTATAAGTTTGATACGTTCCACCTCATCTTCCCGAGTCCACCTAATCAGGGATGCTGATTGACACCACGAACATCTCCTCGGCGCATGTCAGCGGACGATGGTTGTTAAGTTTGCTCTCCTTGCTTTACCTCTCTCTTATTTGAATATCCTCTGTGATTGCAAGAACCTCGGCGTTCACTTCTCGTTTAGTAGTTGAAACGAAAACACTAAGTTCTCTGCGCCACCCCAAATTGCACAAGGTGATTTAATAATAACATTATTTTGAACTAAAACTAATCACTGTTGCGTTTTTATTTTGATTCTTTTTTCTCCCCACAACCCCTTGCGCCTAAACACATACATAAACAGTTATTTTAACATGGAAAAAGTAAGTCTTTTGCGTTGGTTCAAGGATAGAGCCGATTAAGTATGACCAGACTTCATTTATCACAAACACAAGAAGAAACACAAACGATTCCTCTAAGCATTTGGAAACTACTTTCTCCCTCCCACCCTAAGAAGACATTCCTACTATTGTCTACTGTCAATCGTCAGTGAGTTACTACTTAGTGGATCTAAAGAAGATAAAAAATACTGCATTATGCAAACAATTTCTTTGTATTTTTACAGATATCTTCTTTTATCATGTGTGCAGAAATTTTTTGCGACTTCCAAGGGAAAAAAGCGATAGTTTACTCTTATTCAAGAATTTAATACATATAAGTCTTATTCAATCTGAGGATTATATGACTTGTATGACTATTAGTGTTGGTAATAATACTTTCTACAATAGTATAAACCTGATACAAAACACACTTTGTATTTATTTTATTGTTATTATCATAGTTGTTTTGGAGTTTTTTTGTATAGTTATTAAAAATATATATTTTTTTGGATTGGTATTGAAAAATATTTTGAATTGTTTGGAAACTTTTTCTTGTTTCTAATTCATTTTTTTACATTGGTTGGAATTTTGAAGGCTTATAGAATAATCTGAGGAATTGTCTAAAGGAAAAGTTATTAAATATGACGTCGCCGTTTTTGGAGATTGAAAAACTAGATGAAAAAAAATTATGATTCCTGGCATCTGAACAGAAGGGAGAATGGGTAAGAAATGATGAAAAGGCGCTACCAACTATTGTTTTGAGCATCAAGGCTACTCAGATGAATTACATTAAAAAATGTAAAACATGGCAGAGGCTTGGAGCAAATTAGCAGGAGTGCACAAACCCGAAGGACCTATCCAGAAGACAAACCCAAAGGAATGGAAGACAACGAGGTTATGATCCAGTATTTAAATAAATTCCAATATATAATTGAAAGACTTGCTGATGTAGGTATTGAACTTCAAGATGAATTAATTGTGATTGTACTTTTGTCAAGTTTACCGAAATTATATAAGCCCTTCATAATTGCTATAGAAACTGGACATAATTTACCATCATTTCACGTGTTGAAATTGAAATTGCTTGAAGAAAGTGACCGCAGAAGAAATATAGAACAAGACGCCGAAGTGAGTGGACAACAAGCGTACGCAGCACGTTCTAAAAAAACAAATAACTGGAACAGTAAGGAAACAAAAGAAAAGAGAACAATTAGTGGAAAATGCTACAATTGTGGTTTTAAGGGTCATTATGCGAAAGACTGCCGAGATAAGAAGTCTATTGATCAAAGGACATGTGCTTTAATTGCAGCGGCAAAGGAGTTTAAACACAATATGTTGTGGCACTATCGATGTGGCCATCTAAATTCGAATGATTTGGGAGATAAAGAAGCTAAAGAAAATAGTTGCAGGACATGTTTGGTAAGTAAGATTCATGTCTTGCCTTTTCCAAAATCAACTGAAAAACGTTCCGAACATTTATTGGAGATAATTCATTCAGACGTCTGTGGCCCGATGAATATATCGTCACCTTTATCGACGATAAAACAAGAAATATATTCGTTTACTTTACGAAGATAAAATATGAAATATTTGAAAAATTTAAAATATTTAAACAGCAAGTTGAACGTCAAACAGAAGAAAAAAAAGCTTTCGATTCATATTTGCAGGAACAGGGCATTCTGCGTCAGTTAACAGTAACTTATACACCACAACTAAACGGCGTTGCCGAACGTGAAAATCCCACGTTAGTGGAGATTTCCCGATTAATGTTAGTCCATTCGAAACTGAACCAAAACCTGTGGGCAGAAGCTGTACTACAGCTGCGTATCTGCGGAATCGTGCTCCTACTAAAACCCTATCAAACAAAACTCCATATGAAGCTTGGTATGGCAGAAAGCCAAAAGTTTGTCATTTAAAGTTTTTGGTTCGTGTGCAGTCGCTTTAAATAAAAGGCCAAAAGTTTGACGCAAAAGGAAAACAATACGTTATGGTTGGCTATTCTCAAGTAGCGAAGGCATACAGATTGTATGATAAATAAAGCCACTGCATTATTGAGAGACGTGATGTAAGATTTGAAGAAAATATATTCGAGAATTTTGCTGAAAGTACCAACAGCAGAACAACGATTTTTTCATTTTTGTCAATGGTGAAAATCAAAATCATTCCCAAGTTTCGAATGAACACGTTTATGAAGATGCGGCAGAAGATGGGTTTACTACTGCTGAAGAAGGAGAAGATATTACATGTGACGAAGAAGAATCTGATGAAACACACAAACTAACGAGAACCAAATAGAAACAACGCAATCGAAGGAGGAGCTCGTTGTTTGTGAAATTCAGCCACAGGAGGAGAATTCGGAAAATATTTTTCTAGGGGAATCAAGAGAGGAGGAGGTCGTCCCAAAAAAATTAGTGATGGTGGTTTAAAACATATTAAAATAAAATTGAAATATGTCAAGAAAATATTTAAAGAATTTGGTCATTCAAGATCCGCAAACAAAAAGTTAATATGAACAAATAATTGGGGTTACTACAATCAGCACAACTCCTAATTAAATTAAATAAAATAATCAACAAAATAATGGCTATGGAAAGCGTGGCATATCAAAGCTTTTCGGAAATGGACGAGAGTTTTTAAAATTTTTATAAAAACCCACATTAAAACGAATACGTTGGAATACGAACAATTCGAGTGAAAGTAATATTTTTACAAAAATAGGCTGCAAAAGTACTGATTTGAAAATATATATCAATAAGTAAGTATTGAATGGAATTGCGTTTCATACGATTTAATATATGACTGCTAAAAGATTGCCGAACGTCTCTTTCTACTGTATTACAATTCAATCATTTTTACATGCACCTTGCACATTATTTGACGTAGATCTTCAAAATGGCGCAATAGTTTGTATTGTACCTAGAATGGTTGGTATAAAAACTTACATATATCGGTTCACGTTAACGGTACTCCCCCATAAAACGGTCCCGATATTTGGTATTTTAATGATTTTTGTCACATTTTTAAAGGATTTGTGTAAACATTATATTTTGTTCGTAATGAGTCCTAGCTCTGATGGCGGGATATTATAGATACAGGTTTCGTATAGCACCCATACAACGGTAGCTCTCGATATTCGGTATTTTCAGAGTTTATCCACATTTTTCCACATGACAACATTCGTCTACGATATTGTGCTTATTACATTTCCTTCGGCATTTTGACAATTTAAGCCACATTTTCTAACGTGTTTGTGTAAACTTTGGTGCTTGTACTTCATAATGGGCTTGCAACTGTTATCAAAGTTTCGAACTTCTAGGAGTATAAGGTAAATTCAAGAACATTTGTGACATGGAACATTAAATTCATTTTAGAGTGCTCACACAATTAGGTCACTGGGACAAAAATGTCATTAACGTATTTTTTAGAAATCCAAGCGTTCTTGTGTTTAGTATTTCGTTGGGAATCCTTTTCGTAATATGACCTCTGCACATTTCTTACCCATAGAACTCACTAAAACGGAGCATTGAGCAGGGGTGATGGCGTACCATTCGTTCTTTATGATTTCCCACAAGCATGCTTTGTTTGCAGGTTTTCTAGCTGCAACCGATCGTTTTATGATGCCCCAAAGATTTTCAATTGGGCTTAGATCAGGGCTCTGGGCGGGCCACTCCAGGGCTTTAACATTATTGGCAGCAATCCAGTCCTTAACGACTCGTGAACAGTGTTTCGGGTCGTTATCCTGTTGGAATATGTAGGCTAAGGGTAAATTGTCGGAATAATCGCCATTTAAATGTTCCTCTAGGATATTTCGGTACATAACTTTAGTCATCTTTCCTTCAATTTGGACAATTGGGCCCACGCCGGATGCCGTGAAACATCTCCATACCATTACAGCATTGAGCAGGGGTGATGGCGTACCATTCGTTCTTTATGATTTCCCACAAGCATGCTTTGTTTGCAGGTTTTCTAGCTGCAACCGATCGTTTTATGATGCCCCAAAGATTTTCAATTGGGCTTAGATCAGGGCTCTGGGCGGGCCACTCCAGGGCTTTAACATTATTGGCAGCAATCCAGTCCTTAACGACTCGTGAACAGTGTTTCGGGTCGTTATCCTGTTGGAATATGTATGCTAAGGGTAAATTGTCGGAATAATCGCCATTTAAATGTTCCTCTAGGATATTTCGGTACATAACTTTAGTCATCTTTCCTTCAATTTGGACAATTGGGCCCACGCCGGATGCCGTGAAACATCTCCATACCATTACAGATGAGCCCCATGCTTAAAAGTTTTCTTTGTGTATCTGGGGTTTAAATTCTGTAGTGGAGGACGTCTAACATAGGGTCTACCATCATTACCAAATACATTAAATTTGGATTCATCGCTCCAAACAATTAAATTCCAGAATCTGGGACATTTATGTAGGTGTTGCTTTGCAAAGTGCAGTCATTTCTGGATATTCTTTTTTGACACGCTTGAATTGCATCGTGCAATTCTCCCATTTAATAACGTCAGACAGTCTGTGCAGATATTACCACCCCATAATGTTCATCCATTTGTGCCCTGATCTCTGTAGATGTTAAAAATGGATCGGCTTTACTTAACTTCACCAATAGCCTGTAGTCAGCTGGAGTTGTTTTTCTAGGCTTGCAACGCGGTAAACTTTTAAAAGTGCCGTTCTTTTTGAAGTAATGGATTGCGTTATTTATTTTTCCACGGGAAAAATTTAAATTTCGGGCTACTTCCGAAAAATTTTGGTATTTTTGGAAGCACTCCCATATTATTTTCCTTTCGCACGGAGTTGAGCTTTTTTTCTTACCCATTGTTTTGAGAAGCAAATAGAAACTAATGCAAATTTTTGTGCATCAACCGTGGACCACCAATTTGCTAGTAATACCGTTTGAATATGGGCGTAAAATGACGCTAACACTTTTTAAAACAATAATGACTTAATTATGTGAGCGCATTATTATGACGATAGGCAAAAAGAAATGCAACTGTACTTCATAACACGCATTGTTTTTGTAAATTATTAGAACACATGAAAACAAAACTTACAAGCAAAGGAGAATATGCAAAAATGAACCGTTGCAATTTTATTGTCTGTTTTGATAAGGCAACGTATAGTAACTTAATTGTATGTTATCTCTTCTGCTAATGCAAAATATAAGTCTTTGTAAAAGAGCTATGAGAAGTTGCGAAGTTTGAATTTTTCGACGAATAATTCCAATACAAATTTTCCTTTAGCTTGGAAAGCGATTCTGTATAATTTACAAATTCTGCTTTAAGCCTTAAAAGGCTCTATTTTAACGGACATTCAAAATTTTTGGGATTTCGGCATTTTAAAATATTTCTACAAAAATTTTCAGACGTGTGGAACAATCAAAAAAATGCATTAAATATTGTAAGCGATTCTGTATTATGTATGCTGCTTTATACTTATTGGTTCTATAATTTTCAATCATTCAAAACGATTTCGGAAACCAAACAATTTTTGTGAAAAATATTGAGCCTTTTGAGCCTTTTAACATGTCATACAAGTGGTAAAATATTTTGAGCAAAATCATTGGTAAAATTGGATTGAAGTGAAATAAACCATGAATCTCAAACCTGAACGTACAATTCTATAGATTAATAATTACGTTTGTAAATATTTTAATTGTCTGTTGATACATATGACTGTATCAGGGTGAGCGGCAATGTGACATTTAACATCCAGAGCACAGACAATCACGGCTGCTGATTGACACCATGGCCATATCCTCGGCAACTTCCTCTGACAAAAACTGTTGTAACTGTCGGTGATTGTTGTTGTTGTGAGCAAGTTGATTATCATTGGAAGTTGTATTAAAAACTATGCAATGCTTATAATAAGCTATCACGTAAAAACTATGCGTTCACTTGTCGGTTTCTGTATTGGAAATAGGCAAGGGATCATCTGTGATAGCTTAGATCATGTATATTCACTTGTCGTTAAGAAGTTAAAATTCATTTTGATCGTTTGTTTGAAAATCAATCAAATGAAGATTAAATTTTAAATACACGACAATTGTATACAGTTACAATCATTAAGGAATTGGGGGCCGATATATAAAAGAAAGTGATGTTAGTTACTACGCTTGTAACTCTAGAACGGCAGGATTGATTGATTTTGACAATTACACCTTTTCGGAATGGTCTCTTGGCAGAAAAGGATAAAAAAGCAATGAGCAATTATTTAAAAAATTTACCAACAAAAAAAATAATAATAATAATAATTATAATAATAATATACGTAAACTCTCAAATGTCAAATTGGCTCACTCTTTCGGTAATCGAGGCAAAAACATGCTAAATGATGAATGTTAGAAAGTAGCACGGACGGGAATATTAATGATTCAAGGATCAAACTAAATACGATAAAGCACAGTCTTTAAAACGTTGTTTGTTGTCATTTGAATAGAAAATATTTCTAAACTCTTTACAATACTTTACAAAATACTTTGTACATACTTTTGAGTGCGGATGGAGCGCTGGGAGTTTACCAGCTGCGATAAAATATCACATGTGTACAATTCAGTGATCTTGTGCGCTGCCGCATTGATGATGTGTAAAATAATAAAGGTCATGACCCACACACACAGCATCGATGCGTACAGTGGATAGCCAAAACCACTTGAATTAAGGGACAAGCACCCATGCAATGTTTTGTTTTAAATCTAATAATAGATATAAACAATTGTGTGGCTCTGTTTGGGTTAAGTTTGAATAGTTTTTGTATCACTTAAGAAAAATATCTTTAAATAAAATACAGAATTGAATCAACAGCTAAACCATTCAGTTGTCTTTCGCTTCTCGCTTAAACATTTGATCCTTCGAGCCGGATGGAGAATTGTTTCAACAGCAAAATTATTCGGTTGGTTTTCTTTTGTCGCTGAATCATTTTGTACCTCGAGCCGGATGGGGAATTGTAATAACACACTAACGAAGCGGTCGTCTTTCTCTTCTCGCTTAAACATTTGGTCAATCGAGCCTTTGGTCAATCAAACCTTCAGAATTTCGGTGAGTATTGCACCTAAAATCGTCAAAATACGGAATATCGGGAGGTACCGTTATATGGGGGCTATACGAAGACGTGAACCTGCACAGATAATTTTCGGTCTTAGGCTGTAGTATCCATACCGAATATCGGGAGATACCATTATATGGGGGGCTATATGAAAACTTGGACCTACATGACCCATTTACGAACTTAACCTGCCTACTGGAAAAATAAACATGTGTGCAATATTTTAGCCTTCTATCTCAATTCGTTCGAAAGATTACAACAACAGATTACAGCAGACAGACGGACACGGCTAAATCGACTTTGAATTTTACGCTGATCAAGAATATATATACTTTGTGGGGTCTGACATGAGTATTTCGAGGAGTTACAAATGGAATGACGAAGTTAATATACCCTCCATAGTATGGTGGAGAGTATTAAAATACACAGGAAAAGACCCACGGGGCAAAACAAAAAACTAAAAGAGGACAAAGAGTCCCAAGTAAAAAATAAAAACAAAATATTTTGAATAGAGGACAATAGAAGTACCAAATAAAAAAAAAAACTATTTTGAAAAGAGGGCATCAAATTGTCACAAGCTAAAATTCAAAAGGAAAAAATGGATAAAGAAACAAGTTTTTTTTTTAGTTTTTGCAGATTATTTCTGCACAACATTTAATCGAGGAAAACTCTGCAGCTGTAGATGAGTGCCTCGTGATAAATTAATGGCCTCGCATAAAATAAAATGCTGAAATTAAGGAGTGCTTAAAACCACCAGAAGGCTGGAGCCTCAAATGTGAGTTATATTTCCTTAGTCCGGAAGAAGTAGCAATGGAGGCTGAGCAGTGTGCGAAGATTGTATTCCCAACTTTGGGCTGACAACAAAGCAGAGCCCCTCACAGACAACAAGCTGTGGAAAAGAGGAAAAGGGTGATCCAATCGATGCATCGCGGCAAGAATTCGAAAACATTTTTGGAGTGGATCCCAAATGTGACTATACATCTAAGCATAAGGCAGAAAATGTGATAATTCAGGAGGATCAGAAAACTTCCGAGAAGATAAACGTGGCAAAATGAAGAAAATAATTATTAAACAGCTGTAGAAAAAAAACTCCGGTTCCACAGCATAGTAACGATAACAAACACTAGGAATCCTCACTGAAACAACCGCGTATAAAATACATCAAAGAGCTAACCTCGGATGTCCTAAGAAAATATTACACTTTGGATGATCGCAGACAGCAATTACAAAATCACAAGGCACCAAAGAAGTTGGAAGTTAAACCGGCAGATAAGGGTGGTGGTATTGGCGAGGGAGGCTGGATAGAAAAGTGGAGCTGTTTCCTGTAAGCGGTTACCTAGGATGATGTATATAATATCTATTATAATTATTTTCAAATCTAAATATCTAAATATTTTTTATATAGTCCAGTTCTACACCAATTTTAAATAATAATACAGTCCACTAAAAATATACACATTTAAGCCTACCGAGGGAATGTACAAAATACTTTGTACATACTTTTAAGTGCGGACAATTAACAAGAAAAAAATGCTGTAAGTTCGGCCGGCCCGAACTTTGAATACCCTCCACCATTTAGAACGAATTTTGCAATTTTCAAAAAATAAAATCCGTTAAAATCTTAGAAATACCTAATGTAGCCGTTATATTAGGGATCGATACGATGACATGTACCTGAATAGGTAATTTTTTCATAAGCCATTACAATATTCAAATAGAAAACTTAGAAAACAATCAGTGAATAATGTAGCTACAGTCATCAAAATACCGATTATCGGGAGTTACCGTTATATGGGGGCTATACGAAGGTGTGAACTTGCACTAACAATTTTCTGTCTTAGGATTTAGTATTCATTGCTAACTTCAAATACCAAATTTGACACAATTCCGGTGAATAATGTCGCTAAAATCATCAAAATACCGAATATCGGGAGGTACCTTTATATGGGGGCCATACGAAGACGTGGATTTCCACAGACAATTTTCAGTCTTAGGCTGTAGTATCCGTTTCGAACTTCAAAAACCAAATTTGAAACAATTCCGAATACCGAATATCGGGGGGTACCGTTATGTGGGGGCTATATGATAACGTGGACCTACATGGCCCATTTACGAACTTAACCTGCCTACTGGCAAAATATACATGTGTGCAAAATTTTAGCCTTCTATATCAATTCGTTCGAAAGATAGCGTGATTACAACAGACAGACGGACATGGCTAAATCGTATTTCGAGGAGTTGCATACGGAATGACAAAATTAATATACCCTCCATAGTACGGTGGAGGGTATAAAAATAAAGATTCCTAAATTTTCAGTTTCCCAGCTGCGATAAAATATCTCATGTGTACAATTCAGCGATCTTGTGTGCTGGCGCATTGATTGATGAAAGTAATAAAAGCCATGACAAACACACACAGCATCGATGCGTACAGTAGATAGCCAAAACCACTTGAATGAAGGGCAAGCATCCATGCAATGTTTCTTTAAACAATTGTGTGGCTCTGATTAGGTTAAGTTAGAATAGTTTCTGTATCACTTAAGCAAAATATTTTTAAAAAAAATTCAGAATTGAATCAACAGCCAAATTTGGTATTTGAAGTTCGTAATGGATACTACAGCCTATGACAGAAAATTGTTTGTGCAGGTCCACGTCTTCGTATAGGCCCCATATATCACTACCTTTCTATATTCGGTATTTTGACGAGTTTAGGTACAATACCCACCGATATTGTTTGAGATGTCGTATTTAAACTTTGTAATGGATGCTACAGCCTCTGACAGAAAATTTTTCTGGCTGGTCCAGGTCTTCACACAGCTCCAAAATAACGGTACCTCCCTATTTACGATATTTTGATGATTTTAGCGACATTATTACCGTATATTTCAAGTTATCGAATTTGAATATGGTAATGGCTTCTGACAAACAATGCCTTTGCAGGTCCACGTCGTATAGACCCTAATAAAACGGCTATATTCGGTATTTTTAAAATTTAAAGAGAATTGTTTAAGGATTTTATTTTATTTTAAATTTCCATATTCATTCCAACTGGTGGAGGGTATTCAAAGTTCGGCCGGGCGAAAATACTGTTTTTTGACTTGTTTATATTTAGATATTACTACCGATTCATTCTTAATAATAAGTAAAAAAAGCCGGGCCGAACTTCGGTGAGTATTGTACCTAAAATCTGATATATGGGGCATAGGCAAATTAAGATATAGACAACGAAAAGTTAGTTTTGTCTTTTTATCCAGGTGGCTCTCATCATGTTTTGCATAGTCAACATGCTGATTTATGCGTTCAACCCACTCGACTTCGTAAACACATTTTATCGTTTTTCAAGAATTTCACTTTATTATTCCGGAATTTTTTGATATCATCACGTACTTTTCACATTTTTTTTATTATGGAACAATTTTTAACTGACAAATATCTTACAGTTTTTGTTATTTTTAACGTTTTAGAATTGAGTGACTTCAATATTCCCACTCAAACCCCTGAAACGATATAGACGACATCTGCTGATTCGATTTTTTTCGAAGATAAACGGTGAGAGCATTTCGTTGTCTATATCTTAATTTGTCTATGGCTGTAGTATCCATTTCGAACTTTTTATTTGACAGAGCGGGCATTTGACCCATCGACATTCGGATTTGTAACATAGACAAATGAAAATACAGACAACGAAATGCTCTCACCGTTTATCTTCGAAAAAAATCGAATCAGCAGATGTCGTCTATATCGTTTCAGGGGTTTGAGTGGGAATATTGAAGTCACTCAATTCTAAAACGTTAAAAATAACAAAAACTGTAGGATATTTGTCAGCTGGAAATTGTTCCATAATAAAATAAATGTGAAAATTACGAGATGACATCAAAAAATTCCGGAATAATCAGGTGAAATTCTTGAAAAACGATGAAATATGTTTTCGAAGTCGAGTGGCTTGAACGCGTAAATGAGCATGTTGACTATGCAAAACATGATGAGAGCCACCTGGAAAAAAAGACCAAACTAACTTTTCGTTGTCTATATCTTAATTTGTCTATGTTTGTAATCGCAGGTTCTCACTCTTTACCGCGTTACCGTTATAATTCTAAATAAAATTGTAAGTCTGTAAATAATTTTAGTTGTTCTTCCCACAGGTCTGAATGGTTTAGCTGCGCAGGGGATAACATTGCATTGTAAATTTATCAATAAATCGATAATTAATTAAAAATATTATTACTTCGAAATATATGGAGTTTTTAAGCATTAGGCACCCCACAAAAATATCTCATTGCCAAATAATGGTTTTATTGAATACTTTTTACTTAATACTTAATTACTTACAAAGCAGCACCCTAGCCCTATATTTTAACATGGGCATGTCATTGAAAGTATGTACAAAACTGATACCAATGATCAGTAAATAAAAACAATAAAATATGTATTTTACTTCATATTTCAATTCATGTGTGCCTGGTGAAGGGGTTGAACTTAGGAAATTAGTCAGTGGTCGCACACTTTACGTATTTCATATTATCTTTGTTTTGTTTGCTGGCGCGACATTGGAATTCGTAGTCGGACCTTCTCACAGTTTAACGCGTTATTAATTGCTTAATTATTTTGCCTTGCAAAGTTTATAAAGTTATTCATTGTTTCGGAATTCTTGTAATGTATTGGGCATGTGATAGTCTTTACTAGTAATTTTTAAACGGGTTTATTTAGCTCACCCCGTTTATTTATTCTTGGGTCAAATTTAGTATTTCAAATGTCACCTTCTTCCTGTCAACCAATTTATCTGAAATTTTGTATTCACTTTGGATTTTGGTGACAATACAATTATGTTTATTCATTATCATTATAGATCCAAGGTAGCAGCCGCTACAAAATGGCGGATAAATCGGCATTTCAAATCGTCAGTGTTGCGTTTTTATTTTGATTCTTTTTCCTCCCCACAACCTTGCGCCAAAACACATACATATACAGTTATTTTAACATTGTCTTTTGCTTGGGTTCAAGGATAGAGCCGTTTAAGTATTACAAGACTTAATTTATCACAAACACAAGAAGAAACGCAAACGATTCCTCTAAACATTTGAAAATGACTTTCTCCCTCCCACCCTAAGAAGCAATTTCTACTATTGTCTACTGTCAATCGTCAGGGAGTTACTACTCAGTGAAGCCAAAGATAAAAAAGATTGTTGGTGCATTATGCAATAAATTTCTTTGCATAGTTACAGTTATCTTCTTTTAACACGTGTGCAGAAAAAGTTTTTGCGACTTTCAAGGGAAAATGCGATAATTTATTTTTATTGAATTTAATACATATAAGTCTTACTCCATCTGAGGATTATATGACACTGTGGCAGAGGATTATATGACACTTAAAATAACTTTCGCGGAAGTGACTCCCATGATTATTAGAAATAACGCCGTATACGTTATTTAGTTACGCCTAAACTATCACGAAGGATGTAACAACGGCAACGAGAAAGCAATATCATCCGCGATGATTTCTATTGATTATGTGTAACTTCTAAATCACTTCCAGTAATTTCTATTCGTTTGGAATTTTGCGAAAAAATATATTTTGGGTTTTAGTAGTGCATGTTTTTTCTGTGAGTTACAAACACAATAAAGCCTTTTCCTTTTGTATTTTTGGTTTTTGTAACGAAAAAATACAAATGAAAATGTCAGAATTTAAACAATATAATGGTTATGGAAACCCTGACATATCAAAACTTTTCGGAAATGGACGAAAGTTTTATAAAATTTTTATAAAAACCTATATTAAAACAAATACGTTTGAATACGAATTATTTGAGTGAAAGTAATTCTTTTTACAAAAACGGGCTGTAAAAGTATTGATTTGAAAATATATATCAATACGTAAGTATTGAAGGGAATTGCGTTTCATACGATTTAATTATGACCGTTAAAAGATAGCCGAACGTCTCTTTCTACTTTATTGTAATTCAATCATTTTTACACCCTCCACCTTGGAAAGGAGTAGTCATTCCGTTAGTAACCCCTTTAAATATCCGCCGAAGACCCCATAAAATATAAATATTCATGATCAGTATAAAATTCTAAGTCAATTTAATGTTGTCCGTCTGCCTGTCTGTTGAAATCACCATACATCACACATTATTTTACGTAGATCTTCAAAATGGCGCAATAGTTTGTATTCTACCTAGAATGGTTGGTATAAAAATTACATATATCGGTTTAAGTAAACGGTACCTCCCGATATTGGTATTTTAATGATTTTTGCCACATTTCATCAAGGATTTGTGTAAACATTAGTATTTGTAGCTCGTAATGAGTTCGTATAACACCCATATAACGGTAGCTCCCGATTTTCGGTATTTTTGAGGGTTTGTCCTCATAGCCCCGTTTGTCTATATCAATGATTTCCAATATCGTACATATTACGTTCCCTTCGGTATTTTGACAATTTAAGCCACATTTTCAAACGTGTTTGTGTAAACTATGGTGGGTGTACTTCATAATGGGATTGCAACCGGTGTCAAAGTTTAAATTTTCCGACGAATAATTCCAATACATGTTTTCCTCTAGCTTGAAAAGCGATTCTGTATCATTCTGTTTAAACTTATTGGTTCTATGTTAACGGGCATTCAAAATTTTTGGGATTTCGGCATTTTAAAGAATTTCTGTAAAAATGTTCAGACGTGTGGAACAATCAAATAAATGTCGTTCAGCCGATGGCGCAAGGGATTTTGTATAATTTATTCTGCTTTAAACTTATTGCTTCTATTTTTAGGATCAGTCAAAATGTTTGGTATTTCGGAATGTGGAATAATCACCAAACCATTTTTATGAGTAGCTATTAAAATAATTTATTTGACAACGGATTATCGTGACGAGATTCGTTGTAAAAAAACTTGCAACGGGGTGTTTGTTATGATGTCTATTTATGGCATTGCTACGAATCGTTGGGATCTTACAGCATCATTCTATGCAGGACATTATGGTAAGGAATATATTTCAAATAAAACTATCCGTACCGGTCCTTGAAGAAGCTTAAAAAATATTGGCAGATGGGCCACTTTTGAGCCTTTTAACATGTCATACAAGTGGTCAAATATTTTGAGGAAAATCATTGGTAAAATTGGATTGTAGTGAAATAAACCACAAAATCTCAAACCTGAGCGTACAATTCTATAGATTAATAATTACATTTGTAAATATTTTAATTGTCTGTTGATAAATATGACTGTATCAGCATAGACAAATTAAGATATAGACAACGAAAAGTTAGTTTTGTCTTTTTATCCAGGTGGCTCTCATCATGTTTTGCATAGTCAACATGCTGATTTACGCGTTGAAGCCACTCGACTTCGAAAACACATTTTATCGTTTTTCAAGAATTTCACTGGAATATTCCGATATTTTTCGATGTCATCACGTACTTTTCACATTTCTTTTATTATGAAATAATTTTCAACATCAACACCATAGACAAATGAAAATATAGACAACGAAATGCTCTCACCGTTTATCTTCGAAAAAATCGAATCAGCAGATGTCGTCTATATCGTTTCAGGGGTTTGAGTGGGAATATTGAAGTCACTCAATTCTAAAACGTTAAAAATAACAAAAACTGTAGGATATTTGTCAGTTGGAAATTGTTCCATAATAAAAGAAATTTGAAAAGTACGTGATGACATCAAAAAATTCGGGAATAATAAAGTGAAATTCTTGAAAAACGATAAAATGTGTTTTCGAAGTCGAGTGGGTTGAACGCGTAAATCAGCATGTTGACTATGCAAAACATGATGAGAGCCACCTGGATAAAAAGACAAAACTAACTTTTCGTTGTCTATATTTTAATTTATCTATGATTCAGTTACAATCATTAAGTATTGGCGCCGATTTAAACCTTTAAACATATATATAGAAGCAAGTGATGTTAGTTACTACGCTTATAACTCCAGAATTTGACAATTTCACATTTTCCAAATGTCAAATTGGCTCATTCGGCCGGAAATCGAGGCAAAAACATGCTAAATGACGAATGTTAGAAAGTAGCACGGGACGGGAAAATTAATGATTCAAGGAGCAAACTAAATACGATACAGCACGGTCTTCAAAACGTTGTATGTTGTCATTTGAATAGAAAATATTGCTAAACTTTTTACAATACTAATAATTGAGCTGTGCTGTTACATGGGGCTATTATATACAGTTGATATATACTTTCTAATAGACGTGGTATATCATCAGGATTAGTTTTCCTTAAACTTAAAATCGACCGATACGTTTACATGCATTAACTTTTTTGTCATAGGTATTTATTTATGTTTAGATATTACTACCGATTCATTCTTAGTAATAAAAATTGTGTCACTTTTATGAGCCAGATCTATGAAATTTGAATTAAACATTTAACCACTTAACTTACGAGCCAGCGATGCGAACAGACCCATATAATAATCTATATATATGTATAAATCAATTGTTGTTCGTTGGTAATGGAATCAGTTGAGAACGGCTGGACCGATTTGCACAGTTTTTTATACAACCGTTCGTCATACCCCGAGTTAGGTTTTTAAAGAAAAAAAATATTGATCACGCCTACTTTTACGTCCACTATTTCGATTTATGTAAAATCCTTATATTTGCCAAATAATCAAGATATCGGCTTGAAAATTATTACATGAGATACTGTTGACCTAAGGAACTGACCACGCCTATTGTTGTTCTTGGTAATTGAATCAGTTGATAACGGCTGGAACGATTTGGATAATATTTCTAAATATTCTTTCTACCCCGAGAAAAAGTGACCACGTCCAATTTTACGCCCATTTTTTTCGATTTACCTAAAATTCTTATATCTTCCAAAATCATGAAGATATCTGTTCCACAGTTAGTATTTGACGTAACCTTGACTCTCCCTCCAACCCTAGGTATCGGTTTGGGGTCAGAGGAAATGGCCACACCTACTTCTTTAAATTTATATGTAATTTAAAAAAGTATAGTAACACATAAGTTGAGAACGGCTAAGGCGATTTGACTCAAATGTTCTTTTGGTTATTTGTACTTACCTTTTGGAATTGAAATTCTTATTGAAAAAAAAGAAAAAATCGAGAAATTTTGCATATTTTCTATAGATGTCGTTATATGGATGCTATACCAATGCTGGTATTTTAAATTTTGATTGAAAAATACTTTTCAAAGCATAAAAACATTACAATTCTCAACGTACTTTTAAATTGAGGCTATGCCTAATGGGGACCAATAGCATAGACAAATGAAAATACAGACAACGAAATGCTCTCACCGTTTATCTTCGAAAAAAATCGAATCAGCAGATGTCGTCTATATCGTTTCAGGGGTTTGAGTGGGAATATTGAAGTCACTCAATTCTAAAACGTTAAAAATAACAAAAACTGTAGGATATTTGTCAGCTGGAAATTGTTCCATAATAAAATAAATGTGAAAATTACGAGATGACATCAAAAAATTCCGGAATAATCAGGTGAAATTCTTGAAAAACGATGAAATATGTTTTCGAAGTCGAGTGGCTTGAACGCGTAAATGAGCATGTTGACTATGCAAAACATGATGAGAGCCACCTGGAAAAAAAGACCAAACTAACTTTTCGTTGTCTATATCTTAATTTGTCTATGTTTGTAATCGCAGGTTCTCACTCTTTACCGCGTTACCGTTATAATTCTAAATAAAATTGTAAGTCTGTAAATAATTTTAGTTGTTCTTCCCACAGGTCTGAATGGTTTAGCTGCGCAGGGGATAACATTGCATTGTAAATTTATCAATAAATCGATAATTAATTAAAAATATTATTACTTCGAAATATATGGAGTTTTTAAGCATTAGGCACCCCACAAAAATATCTCATTGCCAAATAATGGTTTTATTGAATACTTTTTACTTAATACTTAATTACTTACAAAGCAGCACCCTAGCCCTATATTTTAACATGGGCATGTCATTGAAAGTATGTACAAAACTGATACCAATGATCAGTAAATAAAAACAATAAAATATGTATTTTACTTCATATTTCAATTCATGTGTGCCTGGTGAAGGGGTTGAACTTAGGAAATTAGTCAGTGGTCGCACACTTTACGTATTTCATATTATCTTTGTTTTGTTTGCTGGCGCGACATTGGAATTCGTAGTCGGACCTTCTCACAGTTTAACGCGTTATTAATTGCTTAATTATTTTGCCTTGCAAAGTTTATAAAGTTATTCATTGTTTCGGAATTCTTGTAATGTATTGGGCATGTGATAGTCTTTACTAGTAATTTTTAAACGGGTTTATTTAGCTCACCCCGTTTATTTATTCTTGGGTCAAATTTAGTATTTCAAATGTCACCTTCTTCCTGTCAACCAATTTATCTGAAATTTTGTATTCACTTTGGATTTTGGTGACAATACAATTATGTTTATTCATTATCATTATAGATCCAAGGTAGCAGCCGCTACAAAATGGCGGATAAATCGGCATTTCAAATCGTCAGTGTTGCGTTTTTATTTTGATTCTTTTTCCTCCCCACAACCTTGCGCCAAAACACATACATATACAGTTATTTTAACATTGTCTTTTGCTTGGGTTCAAGGATAGAGCCGTTTAAGTATTACAAGACTTAATTTATCACAAACACAAGAAGAAACGCAAACGATTCCTCTAAACATTTGAAAATGACTTTCTCCCTCCCACCCTAAGAAGCAATTTCTACTATTGTCTACTGTCAATCGTCAGGGAGTTACTACTCAGTGAAGCCAAAGATAAAAAAGATTGTTGGTGCATTATGCAATAAATTTCTTTGCATAGTTACAGTTATCTTCTTTTAACACGTGTGCAGAAAAAGTTTTTGCGACTTTCAAGGGAAAATGCGATAATTTATTTTTATTGAATTTAATACATATAAGTCTTACTCCATCTGAGGATTATATGACACTGTGGCAGAGGATTATATGACACTTAAAATAACTTTCGCGGAAGTGACTCCCATGATTATTAGAAATAACGCCGTATACGTTATTTAGTTACGCCTAAACTATCACGAAGGATGTAACAACGGCAACGAGAAAGCAATATCATCCGCGATGATTTCTATTGATTATGTGTAACTTCTAAATCACTTCCAGTAATTTCTATTCGTTTGGAATTTTGCGAAAAAATATATTTTGGGTTTTAGTAGTGCATGTTTTTTCTGTGAGTTACAAACACAATAAAGCCTTTTCCTTTTGTATTTTTGGTTTTTGTAACGAAAAAATACAAATGAAAATGTCAGAATTTAAACAATATAATGGTTATGGAAACCCTGACATATCAAAACTTTTCGGAAATGGACGAAAGTTTTATAAAATTTTTATAAAAACCTATATTAAAACAAATACGTTTGAATACGAATTATTTGAGTGAAAGTAATTCTTTTTACAAAAACGGGCTGTAAAAGTATTGATTTGAAAATATATATCAATACGTAAGTATTGAAGGGAATTGCGTTTCATACGATTTAATTATGACCGTTAAAAGATAGCCGAACGTCTCTTTCTACTTTATTGTAATTCAATCATTTTTACACCCTCCACCTTGGAAAGGAGTAGTCATTCCGTTAGTAACCCCTTTAAATATCCGCCGAAGACCCCATAAAATATAAATATTCATGATCAGTATAAAATTCTAAGTCAATTTAATGTTGTCCGTCTGCCTGTCTGTTGAAATCACCATACATCACACATTATTTTACGTAGATCTTCAAAATGGCGCAATAGTTTGTATTCTACCTAGAATGGTTGGTATAAAAATTACATATATCGGTTTAAGTAAACGGTACCTCCCGATATTGGTATTTTAATGATTTTTGCCACATTTCATCAAGGATTTGTGTAAACATTAGTATTTGTAGCTCGTAATGAGTTCGTATAACACCCATATAACGGTAGCTCCCGATTTTCGGTATTTTTGAGGGTTTGTCCTCATAGCCCCGTTTGTCTATATCAATGATTTCCAATATCGTACATATTACGTTCCCTTCGGTATTTTGACAATTTAAGCCACATTTTCAAACGTGTTTGTGTAAACTATGGTGGGTGTACTTCATAATGGGATTGCAACCGGTGTCAAAGTTTAAATTTTCCGACGAATAATTCCAATACATGTTTTCCTCTAGCTTGAAAAGCGATTCTGTATCATTCTGTTTAAACTTATTGGTTCTATGTTAACGGGCATTCAAAATTTTTGGGATTTCGGCATTTTAAAGAATTTCTGTAAAAATGTTCAGACGTGTGGAACAATCAAATAAATGTCGTTCAGCCGATGGCGCAAGGGATTTTGTATAATTTATTCTGCTTTAAACTTATTGCTTCTATTTTTAGGATCAGTCAAAATGTTTGGTATTTCGGAATGTGGAATAATCACCAAACCATTTTTATGAGTAGCTATTAAAATAATTTATTTGACAACGGATTATCGTGACGAGATTCGTTGTAAAAAAACTTGCAACGGGGTGTTTGTTATGATGTCTATTTATGGCATTGCTACGAATCGTTGGGATCTTACAGCATCATTCTATGCAGGACATTATGGTAAGGAATATATTTCAAATAAAACTATCCGTACCGGTCCTTGAAGAAGCTTAAAAAATATTGGCAGATGGGCCACTTTTGAGCCTTTTAACATGTCATACAAGTGGTCAAATATTTTGAGGAAAATCATTGGTAAAATTGGATTGTAGTGAAATAAACCACAAAATCTCAAACCTGAGCGTACAATTCTATAGATTAATAATTACATTTGTAAATATTTTAATTGTCTGTTGATAAATATGACTGTATCAGCATAGACAAATTAAGATATAGACAACGAAAAGTTAGTTTTGTCTTTTTATCCAGGTGGCTCTCATCATGTTTTGCATAGTCAACATGCTGATTTACGCGTTGAAGCCACTCGACTTCGAAAACACATTTTATCGTTTTTCAAGAATTTCACTGGAATATTCCGATATTTTTCGATGTCATCACGTACTTTTCACATTTCTTTTATTATGAAATAATTTTCAACATCAACACCATAGACAAATGAAAATATAGACAACGAAATGCTCTCACCGTTTATCTTCGAAAAAATCGAATCAGCAGATGTCGTCTATATCGTTTCAGGGGTTTGAGTGGGAATATTGAAGTCACTCAATTCTAAAACGTTAAAAATAACAAAAACTGTAGGATATTTGTCAGTTGGAAATTGTTCCATAATAAAAGAAATTTGAAAAGTACGTGATGACATCAAAAAATTCGGGAATAATAAAGTGAAATTCTTGAAAAACGATAAAATGTGTTTTCGAAGTCGAGTGGGTTGAACGCGTAAATCAGCATGTTGACTATGCAAAACATGATGAGAGCCACCTGGATAAAAAGACAAAACTAACTTTTCGTTGTCTATATTTTAATTTATCTATGATTCAGTTACAATCATTAAGTATTGGCGCCGATTTAAACCTTTAAACATATATATAGAAGCAAGTGATGTTAGTTACTACGCTTATAACTCCAGAATTTGACAATTTCACATTTTCCAAATGTCAAATTGGCTCATTCGGCCGGAAATCGAGGCAAAAACATGCTAAATGACGAATGTTAGAAAGTAGCACGGGACGGGAAAATTAATGATTCAAGGAGCAAACTAAATACGATACAGCACGGTCTTCAAAACGTTGTATGTTGTCATTTGAATAGAAAATATTGCTAAACTTTTTACAATACTAATAATTGAGCTGTGCTGTTACATGGGGCTATTATATACAGTTGATATATACTTTCTAATAGACGTGGTATATCATCAGGATTAGTTTTCCTTAAACTTAAAATCGACCGATACGTTTACATGCATTAACTTTTTTGTCATAGGTATTTATTTATGTTTAGATATTACTACCGATTCATTCTTAGTAATAAAAATTGTGTCACTTTTATGAGCCAGATCTATGAAATTTGAATTAAACATTTAACCACTTAACTTACGAGCCAGCGATGCGAACAGACCCATATAATAATCTATATATATGTATAAATCAATTGTTGTTCGTTGGTAATGGAATCAGTTGAGAACGGCTGGACCGATTTGCACAGTTTTTTATACAACCGTTCGTCATACCCCGAGTTAGGTTTTTAAAGAAAAAAAATATTGATCACGCCTACTTTTACGTCCACTATTTCGATTTATGTAAAATCCTTATATTTGCCAAATAATCAAGATATCGGCTTGAAAATTATTACATGAGATACTGTTGACCTAAGGAACTGACCACGCCTATTGTTGTTCTTGGTAATTGAATCAGTTGATAACGGCTGGAACGATTTGGATAATATTTCTAAATATTCTTTCTACCCCGAGAAAAAGTGACCACGTCCAATTTTACGCCCATTTTTTTCGATTTACCTAAAATTCTTATATCTTCCAAAATCATGAAGATATCTGTTCCACAGTTAGTATTTGACGTAACCTTGACTCTCCCTCCAACCCTAGGTATCGGTTTGGGGTCAGAGGAAATGGCCACACCTACTTCTTTAAATTTATATGTAATTTAAAAAAGTATAGTAACACATAAGTTGAGAACGGCTAAGGCGATTTGACTCAAATGTTCTTTTGGTTATTTGTACTTACCTTTTGGAATTGAAATTCTTATTGAAAAAAAAGAAAAAATCGAGAAATTTTGCATATTTTCTATAGATGTCGTTATATGGATGCTATACCAATGCTGGTATTTTAAATTTTGATTGAAAAATACTTTTCAAAGCATAAAAACATTACAATTCTCAACGTACTTTTAAATTGAGGCTATGCCTAATGGGGACCAATAGCATAGACAAATGAAAATACAGACAACGAAATGCTCTCACCGTTTATCTTCGAAAAAAATCGAATCAGCAGATGTCGTCTATATCGTTTCAGGGGTTTGAGTGGGAATATTGAAGTCACTCAATTCTAAAACGTTAAAAATAACAAAAACTGTAGGATATTTGTCAGCTGGAAATTGTTCCATAATAAAATAAATGTGAAAATTACGAGATGACATCAAAAAATTCCGGAATAATCAGGTGAAATTCTTGAAAAACGATGAAATATGTTTTCGAAGTCGAGTGGCTTGAACGCGTAAATGAGCATGTTGACTATGCAAAACATGATGAGAGCCACCTGGAAAAAAAGACCAAACTAACTTTTCGTTGTCTATATCTTAATTTGTCTATGCCAATAGTAGCCAGACCGAAAACTTTAAATGTCAAGTTACAGATAATTCGGTAGAAATTGTAACAAAAACATACAAAAGGACGAATTTTTAGTGGTATTATTTTACCTAAACGGAACGGATATATTTTAACTTCCTAGGAATATTGTAGTTTACAGATTAAGCTAAATATTTCACCTTTATTGCGATTTCAACGAACGAACGGCCGCATACACAGACGTATATAGTTTAATTGACTGGTAAAAACTAAATATAATAATGACCAATCAAGATTAAATTTTTGGTTTACCTGTCTTGCAACTTATAGCAACCATTATTTTGTGTTTTATCTTGATCCCAGAAAGATATCTAGTTGGATTTTAGTTTATCAACAGAATGATGATGTAAATTGGCACCAATGAAGACTGTGGGAGCATTTGATTGCTAACAAACAGTCGGATGGGGGGTTCGTGTCTCCATTAAATATTGACGAATATCTTTCCGAACATAAAAGAAAATATTTTTATAGACTCCCCAAGTATATAACAAAGTTTTGGGTGGACTAAGTAGCTGGGCAACTCTTTACTCCTGTTGGTCCAGCTCATAATAAAAAAAGAAACATAATGAAAATCCCAATCCTAAGATGCAATAAAAAAGAACTCCAGATGTTGATTGAAGTCCATCCCTCATGACCCTTCCCTACCTTAGTCTCTCATGGGAAAATATTGTGGAGACTCCCAAATGCAAATTTTACCCCTTTTCCTTCACTTCAGTTAAGAAAATAGTTCATTTTTAATTGATCATATTAATTATGAAACAAGTATTATATTTTTAATAAATATGGAGAATTCATGATTGTTTGAAGTTTTAAATTTTTGAGTGTATTAATCTTAAATAACAAGGAACTCAACATTATAAAATTAATCTTTAAACTATCTTGTTAATTATAGAACGATATATCCTGGAACCTTTTTAATTTAGATGAATAAGTTCATTTATGTTTTAATTATGATTATACATATATGATTCAATTAAGATAAATTTATCATAATATAAGTTTTATGGCTAAATTAAAGGTACCAGTATTATCTTAACATGGCAATAGATATATATTCTGAATAAGTCATAAAAATTGGTTCAAAGGATATGATCCTTTGAATCAATTTATGGAAAGAATAACAGTTTCATATGCAACAATTTTAAAAATAAATGATTTTTTATATAAATGTTAAGGACTCACTCTTTTCTAAGGGATTTTTCATTCATTATCCTTTTTGCTCACAGATGATCGCCGAGGCCTCGATGATATATGTGTGTGTTCATCAGGATCAATATGTTTATTTCGAGTGTAGTTTTATAGCTGTAAGGTCTAATATTAACACTCATTAAATTCAAAATTGGTTGCATATGTTAGGGGATGAAGTAATAATTCTTAAATGTACTTATCATGATTTATATATAATAAATAATTTGACTGTGGCGGGATTTGAACCCACGTCTACAACTAACGTAGTCTCCCACTGAGCCTGCTAACCACTTAGGCTATGTGTGCTTAATGAGGTTTTGTGTTCAAGCACTACATTAGCTGCATTCGATGTTTGGTGTTAGTTGCCAATATAATAGACTGGAATGCAAATGGAAGTAACAGGTGGTTGGTTCTTTTCAGCACGTGTTGCCTGACACAGTGGCTATAGCCCAGCATAAAAATAATAGTTTGCCGCAAATCACGACTCTTAAAGATGGAATGGGCTATAGCCCAGCATAAAAATAATAGTTTGCCGCAAATCACGACTCTTAAAGATGGAATCTGCGGTGGAAATATCAATTTTATACTCAAATAACACTAGAAGTACACCTCTTACCTAAGAGACAATGATTTCCGGTCTATTGAAAATTGCTTTTGTTTGCGGAAAACCTTCAATTTTTCCTTTGGAAATGACCCAACTTCACTTTTTGTGCTCCAACTTAATAAGAGAAAACACTGGTTTAAATCTTTGCCAAAAACTCATAATTTTTCCAAAAAAAATTACCTCAAGCAATGTTAATGCGGAGAGTTTATAATTGGTTTTAATATTATGATTGTAATATGATTGTAACAATATTCACAGATGCGGTAGAATATTTATATTGGCACTAAAATTGTATTTTTTTTCACTTTTGTTTTTTTTTTTATTAAATCGCACTATGATCTTTTTATTACCAGGTCTTCTCTTTGGTACACCAGAAATGTGAAAGAACGATGCTTCACTGGACTGTGATTATAAATGCTAAGATTTCAATGGGTTTTAGTTTTCACCACTTGTATAGGAGAGAATTCCGAAAAAAAATCAATAACCTATAACATTGCATGGTATTGGGAAGGTGGAGAACTGTTCCCAAGTAATCTCACAAACACATAGCAGGGATATGTACTGATGTCTCTTTAAACATCTAAAGCATTGTATAACAGAAGTCACAAAAATAATCAAAAACAAGTAAAAAACATTAAGTTCGGCCGGGCCAAACTTTTAATACCCTCCACCTTAGGGTAAAAGAAACATTAGAAGAAATGTGGCAAAAACCATTAAAATGCCGATTATGGGGAGATACCGTTATATGGGGGCTATACCAAAACGTGGACCTATAATTACAATGTTTCGCCACCGGAGCTGGAACCCATTATGATCCACAAATACCAATTTTTAGACAAATCAGTGAAAAAATGTGGCAAAAAGCATCAAAATACCGAATATCGGGAGGTACCGTTATATGGGGGCTATATCAAATCATGGACCCATGCATGCAATGTTTCGCCACCGAAGCTGGAACCAATTATGACCAACAAATACCAATTTTCGAACAAATCCCTGAAAAAATGTGGCAAAAATCATCAAATTACCGAATATCGGGAGGTACCGTTATATGGGGGCTATACCAAAACGTGGACCTATAATTACAATGTTTCGCCACCGGAGCTGGAACCCATTATGACCAACAAATACCGATTTTCAGAGAAATCCGTGAAAAAATGTGGTAAAAAAACTAAAATACTAAATATCGGGAGGTACCTTTATATGGGGGCTATACCACAACGTGGACCTATACATGCAATGTTTTGCCACACGCTCAGGGACCCGCTATGACCTACAAATACCAATTTTAAGACAAATCCGTGAAAAAATGTGGCATAAATCATCAAAATACCGAATATCGGGAGGTACCGTTATATGGGGACTATACCAGAACGTGGACCGATATATCTCATTTTCAATACCAACCATCCTAGACACAATGCAAATAGCTCTGCTAAATTTTGGAGCTCTACGTCAAATAATGTGGGCTGTATCGTGATTTCAACAGACAGACAGACAGACGAACAGACAGACAGACGGACAGACAGACAGACGGACATCGTTAAATCGACTTAGAATTTTATGCTGATTATGAATATATATACTTTATGGGGTCTAAAACGAATATTTAAGGATGTTACAATCGGAATGACAAAGTTAATATACCCTCCTTTCCAAGGTGGAGGGTATAAAAATGTTTGTCACTGTTCCGGATTCGAACCTACATCCCCGGGGTTGTAGGGCGAACGCGTCACCACTAGGCCACCCTAATATCTGTGGGTGGCTTTGCTAAATACCAACTTCTGCTTAGGGGGATGTAAATAAAGGTGCATGATTACGAAATGGTGTAATGAAGAAGATGGAAATAACATAACACAGAAAATCAAACACAATAATTTAGGAAAAGAATGTACCACATCCCAGCAAACAATTTTACAGAAAAGAAATTAATATGTTTTTCCTGGCCCATAAATTGCCACAAAACCGGGTAATATCGCTTCATTGAAGAAGGATATTAACCGGAATAAGAATAAAATTTATGGCTTAATATCCTTAGCGTGATACGTCCCTATCAGCTTCCCTTCTAGGTCTTCCAGCTCATTGCCTATCTTCTTTCTAACTTTCGCAGGAAGAAACACTGGTGCAAGTTTTGGCATTGAACCTTTTCTCGGCACTGCTTTGAGAAAAATTACGGCGATATGATACCGGGCGGGTTCTCAGATTATATTGTTCTCTTGTTGAATTGTAATCTTCAGATATGTTATTTTTAAGTTGCTTTCGTATAAGTTGTAGTTCATCTGCTCTACATAGTACCATGCTGTGTTCCAGGGTTCCATATTGATGTTTTTTAGAAGTGCATATGTATCGCCATGGGTTATCATGTTTATCCCAAAAGTGGCAAAATAGGGTGAGCACTTGATGGATTGATGATATGAGTTTCTCAGTGCATAACTTATATAAGATAGATGCTCATCCCATAACCTTTGATCTTTTTTTAAATACGCTCGAATACTGGCTATAATGGAACGGTTTACGCGTCCGGAAGCGTTAGCTTGTGGAGAATAAAGCGCAGTGTAAATGTGTTTAACACCAAATTTTGTAAGAAAAGAATTGAAATCGTTCGATTTGAACTGTGTACCGTTGTCACTTATTATTTGCTCGGGAACTCCAAATGCATGAAAAATATTTTTGAGTAGAAACTCTCGAATGGGTGTGGTGGTAAATTTTTTTAATGGACATAACCAATGGTATTTGCTTAAATGGTCCAGAACAATAAAAATCCCAATGAAACCATTTTTGGACCTTGGATAGGGACCTAAAATATCCACGTACATCCTTTGAAAGGGTCGAACCGTTTGTACATGTCTTTCCATTTCTGGTTTGAGAACTACATTTGGATGTTTAGTTATTTTGCAGGTTTGGCAATTCCGAACATAATCACGTATGTCAGTTACCATTCCTGGCCAGAAGAACTGTGGGCGAATTAAGTCTAAAGTTTTGTTTATTCCTCCGTGTGCGGCCACAGGGGAATTATGAAACCTAACAATTAAATCGTGCCTCAACTTCTCTGGAATCCAAAGCTTCCAAGCTCGGCTTTCTTGATTGGGTTCTCCAGAGTAATGATCGGTACGAATGTACACAAATTTTTCAGCAATTTGAATATCAGGGTATTTTGAAGGATTTGTCTTTATCTTAGTTTTTAAGTCCTGGTAGTCTTTGTCGTCAAAGCTGGCTGAATTCAAATTTACTTCTGGTTCAATTTCTTCTACTGCTGATACATCTATGTCGGGTATAGGCATCGGGAACAGTATGCTCCTTGCCTTTCCGATGGCTAATGGAAAATCGGTAAGGTTGTAATTTGAAAACCCAGCGGGCTAGCCTACCAGTCAGATCAGGTTGTTTCATCAGCCAGACAAGTGAGGAATGATCTGTCACTATCTCAAACTCTTGCAATTCCAGGTAGCACCGGAATTTTTTAATGGCCTCTATAGCCGCAAGGCATTCGCGCTCGGTAACGCTATAATTTCTTTGCGCTGTACTTAATTTTTTGGACATAATCGCTATGGGTCGTTCATGACCTTCCTTGTCGAGTTGGACTAGTACGGCGCCTATACAGTAGTCAGAGGCGTCGCAATGTACGTAAAATCAGGATTTGATAACAAGGGTGCTTTGGTTAGCAAGTCTTTAATGATCTTAAAAGAGTTTTTGGCTTCAGGCGACCATTTGAACTTCTGCTTAGAGGACAAGGTTTCGGAAATCGGAAAGGTAATTGAAGAAAAGTTTTCAATAAACCTTCGATACCAACCCGCGAGACCTAAAAATCC
Source organism: Musca domestica (assembly GCF_030504385.1). NCBI lineage: Eukaryota > Metazoa > Arthropoda > Insecta > Diptera > Muscidae > Musca > Musca domestica. The sequence goes on from NW_026712439.1 coordinate 1,278,034, forward strand.
TCTAACTTGGCGTACCGTTTTCGGGGTTGGCCAATTAATTATGGCATCATAACCGTTCCCGATTACAAAACCAAGATACTTTGTCTGAGTTACACAAAATTGACTTTTCTCCACATTTATTGTTAAATTTGCTTTTTGTAATTCTTTTGCTATTCGAACTAGAATCGCCAGGTGACTATTAAAATCTTCCGACACAATTACAATGTCGTCTAAATAGCCGAACATGCAGTATCGGATATCGGGAGGGATAATCATATCCACTAACCTGCACATTGTTTGAGGCGCTGTACATAGCCCGAAAGGCATCACCACATACTGATACAGTGGCCTTCCGGGCACTGTAAACGCAGTGAGGGCTTTGGACTCCTCGGATAAACCTATTTGCCAATATGCATCTTTTAGGTCCAGTTTAGTTATGATATTGGCCTTGGGTAGTCTGGCCAATATACCTTCGATGCTGGGCAATGGATAGGCATCTTTTTTTTTGTAACTGAATTAAGCTTCCTTGCGTCTAGGCAAAGGCGTACTTTATTAGGTTTGACAACTAAACGCATTGGTGATGACCAGGCGGAAACTGATGGCTCGATTACCCCGAGTGAGAGCATACGATCTACCTCCTGATACATCAAGTTCTCTACGGCAGGCGATACAGGGTAGAATCGTTGCTTCGCCGGTCTTGCATTGCCAATATCAATATAATGTTTTAAATAACCTGTTCGGCCTAAGACTTGTTTGTCAAAGCTTGGAAAAAGATCTACAATGGTTCTTAATTGCATTTGTTGGCTGTATGTTAGTGGATATTTGCGGTCAAGGCATGACTGATTGGTTTGGTTTTCGGACAGACATTTGGAGATATTGGGATCAGAAGAAAATTTGGAAGCTTCGATAGATGATAAAATAGACGGGCGGTCAAATGAGATGGGTGAACTGGTGGTTATTGAACAATCAATTATATCAGGGGCTAATGAAAATGATTTTAAAAAATCTAAACCCAGGATAAGACGTTGAGACAAAGAAGGAACAATCAAAAACTTTAATTTATGACTGTCGCCACGAAAATGGACGTCAACTTGCAGGGATCCTAATGTCCTTTGAAGTGAGCCATCCGCTGTTTTGACTCCCGTTTTACATGGTGAAAATTCAGGGTAATTCGTGAAATTTTGGATGGCTAAATCTGAGCCTAAACATGATATGTTAGCACCGGTGTCTAATAACCCATATTCAGTAAAGGTGAGGAAATGGACTTTTGCATAAAATCTCTTATCAGACGGATTACTAATAATAGAAGATATTACATACTTAGAAGCAATTTTTCGACTTTTGTAATATAACCTTAACCGAAGAGTAAACCTTTTCACCCGTTTAACATTAATTTCTGACACTAAAAATATTTGTATTCGTTTTTCGACATAATGCAAATAAGATTTTTTTATGGATTTTGGAGGATGTTAAATCACGTTTGAGAATGGTAGTCTTTAGTGTATGTTGTTGTAATGGAGAAAAATACTCAGTTTTCATGTAATCTAGGTTGGTACCTGTGCGGATTTTGTTTTTTGCCTGGATATATATTTTTTTCTTAGCACATCTTGTGCATTGTGGCTTGTAGACATTTTTAAGACCACATCCATAACAGAAAATTTTCCCATCTTGGATACAGTCGTCCCAGAAGTGTCCTAATTGTCCGCAATTCCAACATGCTACCTTAGATGTGTCATTGGTGACAACATCAACACAGGAGTCTGAATTGCTATCATCAGTAATTTGTACTTCATATTGCACCTCATCTACATTTCTACGAACGTTATTATAGGGATTAGAATGGGAAGGTTTCGTACGGGCAGTTCTCTTAAAAGATTCGTCGCTCAATAAGTTTTCCCGCATCAGTTGCATAATATCAGTTCTCAAGTTCCGTAAGAGGATTTCTACCATCTCCTCTTCTGATATGGGCTGTTTAAGCCCGTCAGCTATAGAACAAATAGCCCCGTAAAATGAGTCAAATGATTCCTCTGGTTTCATCTTCCGACTCCTGATAGCTTCCATCAAGTCGAAATTAGAGCGAAGGTCTTTGAACTGACTACGCAATGCACAGCAAAATTCCGTCCACTGAACAGCATCCACACTCTTGTGGTACCTCCAGTACCACTCTCGAGGTTTTCCAGTCAATATTATTGGAAGGTTCTTACAAATTTGGGAAAAGTTATTATTTAAATGCTCTTTGGTTAAAACTTTTATACGATAAAGAAATTCTTCTACCGTAAAATTGTTATTCGAACCATCAAAATGAATGTTCCAATTTTGTATAATGAATATTACCCTATCAGGACGCAATGGAAAGGAAATTTCCTCAGAATGTGGGGTTCGATTAGAAAAATTGCTGTTTTCGTTCCCCAAAAATTGTTGAGGTTGAATATTAGTGAGGTTATTATTCTGAGGAGGGTAGTTGATGTGCCGTTGGGTTCGGACTTGGTGTCCCAATATTAAAATTTGGAAATATTTTAACAATATTAATTTCAATCATTTGATTGATTCGAGCATAATCTATGTCTAGCGAAATCTGATTATTCTTATTTTTACCGCATGAATTGTTATCCTGGGTAATCTGAGAATTAGACTCAACTCCTATTTCAATCAAGTTACTTTGTGGCTATAATTCAGATTTTCGGAAAGTAAAGTTTTGCTTAAATTCCGTGTTATAGGTCGATTAGCTAGAGCTCCACGGCCCTTACTCCTATATGTTGGACGAGTTTTCTTTAGTGTACCCGTTTGGGTGGACATTTCTATAGATTCAGTATTTAATGCGGGATATTTTTTCAAATTCGAAAGTTCACATGTTACTTGGCATAACGGACACTGAGCAGAATTTGACAATTCCTGTTCAATACAAATCCTATGGAAAATATGTTGACACTTATCAATCATGCAACATGACTGTGTTTGGGGTTGTATAATGTCTTGACAGGATGTACATTTCCACGTTTCCCCTGAGGGATTGTCTGAGTCCAATGACGGATTTGATAACGGTCTACGGGGTAATGACATTGTTTTCGATTTTATTAGAAGCAATTTAAAAATAATCAAAATAATGAAAAAAATGATCAAAACTAAATTCAACCTGTTTTTAATTCAATGTTATTTTTTTCTTCATTTGTTTATTTTGTGTGTATTTCCACACAAAATATCGCTTTATAATTAGAGATATAAACAATAGTTATATATTAAGATTCCTTACCATATCAGTGCAGATTCGAAGGATTGGAAGAAAAAAAACAAAACAGGGCTATTGAGTAAATATTTCGGTTATAGGATTATGATTAAATAACAAACCATCATACCATATCTACCTCGAACTGAAAATTCTGGACTTGATTTCGCCACAAGCAATAAAGTTATTCCTACAAAATTCAGGTTGACGAGAACGAAGTCAATTTTAAGATAACCCTATGACATAAATATGTACTTATAGATTTTTTTATTAAACGATTTTGTACTCATTTCACTGATGCAGAAAATATTAATCAAGGACATCTCGGTCAGAATTTCCGACACAATCAGAAACCGGAAGAATCCAGAGAGTCTTGGTTAAGTATTCTACAGCTAGATTCTTGAACCCAAAATAATTTAAATAAAAAGGTAATTTGTGACATCTAAATAATTACTGAAAGTTGGGACAATCAATTCCAAAGGATTTCAAATATATAATTGTAAATCCCAAAGTATTACGAGGTATGTATAGCAATGCTTACGAATTTACAATTACAATTATAGATAATAAAATGAAGAATTTCACTTCTTGTGGTACCTCCAGTACCACTCTCGAGGTTTTGCAGTCAATATTATTGGAAGGTTCTTACAAATTTTAAGATAACCCTATGACATAAATATGTACTTATAGATTTTTTTATTAAACGATTTTGTACTCATTTCACTGATGCAGAAAATATTAATCAAGGACATCTCGGTCAGAATTTCCGACACAATCAGAAACCGGAAGAATCCAGAGAGTCTTGGTTAAGTATTCTACAGCTAGATTCTTGAACCCAAAATAATTTAAATAAAAAGGTAATTTGTGACATCTAAATAATTACTGAAAGTTGGGACAATCAATTCCAAAGGATTTCAAATATATAATTGTAAATCCCAAAGTATTACGAGGTATGTATAGCAATGCTTACGAATTTACAATTACAATTATAGATAATAAAATGAAGAATGTCACTTCTAACGGATGTAGATTTTTATGTGCTAAAATTTTTAATTATTCCTAAGGATTCAACTCGATTAGCCCCACGTTGGGCGCCATTCTAATTATGTAATGACCAATCAGGATTAAATTTTTGGTTTACCTGGCTTGAACATATAGCAATCATTATTTTGTGTTTTATCTTGATGCCAGAAAGATATCTAGTTGGATTTTAGTTTATCAACAGAATGATGATGTAAATTGGCATCAATGAAGACTGTGTGAGCCTTTGATTGCTAACAAACAGTCGGGTGGGGGGTTTGTGTCTCCATTAAATATTGACGAATATCTTTCCGAACATAAAAGAAAATATTTTTATAGACTCCCCAAGTATATAACAAAGTTTTGGGTGGACTAAGTAGCTGGGCAACTCTTTACCCCTGTTGGTCCAGCTCATAACAAAAAAAAAGAAACATAATGAAAATCCCAATCCTTAAATGCAATAAAAAAGAACTCCAGATGTTGATTGAAGTCCATCCCTCATGACCCTTCCCTACCTTAGTCTCTCATGGGAAAATATTGTGGAGACTCCCAAATGCAATTGTTACCCTTTTTCCCTCACTTCAGGTAAGAAAATAGTTCCTTTTTAATTGATCATATTACATATGAAACAAGTATTATATTTTTAATAACTGTAATAATTGACAATATCAACAATAAACAAAATTCATAAAAATCCTTCAATAGAAAATAATAAAAGAAGAATATAACTTAAATATGGAGAATTCATGATTGTTTGAAGTTTTAAATTTTTAGGTGTATTAATCTTAAATAACAAGGAACTCAACATTATAAAATTAAACTTTAAACTATCTTGTTAATTATTGAACGATATATCCTGGAACCTTTTTAATTTAGATGAATAAGTTCATTTGTGTTTTAATTATGATTATACATATATGATTCAATTAAGATAATTAATTTATGATAAATTTATCATAATATAAGTTTTATGGCTACATTAAAGGTACCAGTATTATCTTAACATGGCAATAGATATATATTCTGAATAAGTCATAAAAATTGGTTCAAAGGATATGATCCTTTGAATCAATTTATGGAAAGAATAACAGTTTCATATGCAACAATTTTAAAAATAAATGATTTTTATATAAATGTTAAGGACTCACTCTTTTCTAAGGGATTTTTCATTCATTATCCTTTTTGCTCACAGATGATCGCCGAGGCCTCGATGATATATGTGTGTATGTATGTTCATCAGGATCAATATGTTTATTTCGAGTGTAGTTTTATAGCTGTAAGGTCTAATATTAGCACTCATTAAATTCAAAATTGGTTGCATATGTTAGGGGATGAAGTAATAATTCTTAAATGTACTTATCATGATTTATATATAATAGATAATTTCACGGCGATAATTTCAATGACCCAACTTCACTTTTTGTGCTCCAACTTAATAAGAGAAAACACTGGTTTAAATCTTTGCCAAAAACTCATAATTTTTCCAAAAAAAATTACCTCAAGCAATGTTCATGCGGAGAGTTTATAATTGGTTTTAATATTATGATTGTAATATGATTGTAACAATATTCACAGATGCGGTAGAATATTAATATTGGCACTAAAATTGTAATTTTTTTTCACTTTTGTTTTTTTTTATTAAATCGCACTTTGATCTTTTTATTACCAAGTCTTCTCTTTGGTACACCAGAAATGTGAAAGAACGATGCTTCACTGGACTGTGATTATAAATGCTAACATTCCAATGGGTTTTAGTTTTCACCACTTGTATAGGAGAGAATTCCGAAACAAATAAAAAGAACTCAATAACCTATAACATTGCTGGATATAGGGAAGGTGGAGAATTGTTCCCAAGTAATCTCACAAACACATAGCCGGGATATGTACTGATGTCTCTTTAAACATCTAAAGCATTGTATAACAGAAGTCACGAAAATAATCAAAAAAAATGTATGTCCCTGTTCCGGATTCGAACCTACATCCCCGGGGTTGTAGAGCGAACGCGTCACCACTAGGCCACCCTAATATCTGTGGGTAGCTTTGCTAAATACCAACTTCTGCTTAGGGGAATATAAATAAAGGTGCATGATTACGAAATGGTGTAATGAAGAAGATGGAAATAACATAACACAGAAAATCAAACACAATAATTTAGGAAAAGAATAGAGTTTTAAATTTGATTCTAGGGGTTACATGAAGAATCATGGGTTTTAGTTTTCACCACTTGTATAGGAGAGAATTCCGAAACAAATAAAAAGAACTCAATAACCTATAACATTGCTGGATATAGGGAAGGTGGAGAATTGTTCCCAAGTAATCTCACAAACACATAGCCGGGATATGTACTGATGTCTCTTTAAACATCTAAAGCATTGTATAACAGAAGTCACGAAAATAATAAAAAAAAATGTATGTCCCTGTTCCGGATTCGAACCTACATCCCCGGGGTTGTAGAGCGAACGCGTCACCACTAGGCCACCCTAATATCTGTGGGTAGCTTTGCTAAATACCAACTTCTGCTTAGGGGAATATAAATAAAGGTGCATGATTACGAAATGGTGTAATGAAGAAGATGGAAATAACATAACACAGAAAATCAAACACAATAATTTAGGAAAAGAATAGAGTTTTAAATTTGATTCTAGGGGTTACATGAAGAATCATTTGTACAGAATATGTATCAGGTCGATCTACATTGTCATATAGCCACCCTCAAATGATATAGTCCCTTTCAAATTCCTTAAATGTTGGTAATATAAGATTTTAGAAAGAACAACACATTCTTTTAAATAATTATAAGAATAAGACCATGCTTTGGTATAACACTTATATGAAGGTATCCGCTGATTTCAGCTATTTCCAGCGTTTTGGATACATTTTTCAATTGATTTTACCATTATTTGGCATTTTAGCTTCTAAGGGTCAATGCCAATGTTTCGGAGAAGCGCCCATATAAAAGCACCTCCTGATTTTACCTATTTCGAGGGTTTTGATTACATTTTCGAATCGATTTAGCTTAAAATGTGTGTTTAGGCTACTTTGGGGGTAGAGAACAATTTTACATGGGGCTATTAAAAACAGTTAATGTATATTTTTTAATATATGTCATTTGTTATTTAGGATTTTACCTCTCAAAGTAAAACCTACGGCTGAAAAATAGGATCAGGTTTTTTGAAACACTATAAATCGTCCTTTACGTGAACCTCTGTTGACAGTTTTGCTATGCGTATTTAATTCTATTTAGTCAAGTCATCATTTATATTAAAAATTGTGTCAATTATGTGAGCCAGATCTGTGAATTATTATGATTTAAAAACTATGCATTAAAGACTAAAACTACGGGCCGGTAACGCGGTAACGAGTGGCCGGTATACAAATAATTTTAGTTGAGCTTCCACAGAAAATCAAAAAGGTTTAGCTACGCAGGAATTCTTTTTATTTGGTGGAGCGGGCATTTGAGCCATCTACATTGGGTTTTGTAATCGCAGGTTTTCAATCATTACCGCGTTATCCCTAATAATTCTAAATAAAATTGTAAGTCCGTAAACAATTTTAGTTGTCCTTCCCACAGGTCTGAATGGTTCAGATTAATTCAATAAATCGGTAATTAATTAAAAATAGTATAATTTCCAAATATATAAAGTTATTAAGCATTAAGCACACACCAAAAATATCTCATTGCCAAATAATTGAATACTTTTTACTTAATATTTAACTACTTACAAAGCAGCATCCTAACCCTATATTTTTACATAGGCATGTCATTGAAAGTATGCGCAACACTGATACCAATGGTCAGTAAATTAGAATAAAAGGGAGCCGTTTTTGTAACATTAGTCTACAAAGTACTTTGTACATACTTTTGAGTGCGGTCGAGGCGCTGGGAAAATCTAGCAATAAGCAACAAATATCCTAAAATTACATATTTCCCAGCAGCCATAAAATATCAGTATAATGTGTGAGATTATAAAGGTTATGTGTGAGATTATAAAGGTTATGAGTCGCACGCGCAGATATCGATGCGCTCAGTAGATGTACAAGACCACTTAAATGAAATGTCAAGCAGCCCTGCAATGTTCTCCATTCAATATTAGAATAGATAAGAATAATTGTGTGGCTGGGATTAGGTTAAGTTAGACTGGTTTCAGTAGTACTTAAGAAACATATTTTTAAATAAAAACTAAAATTGAATTTACACCCAAGCCAATCGGTTGTATTCCTTTCTCACTAAATATTGCTTCAGTCGAGCCGAATAGAGAATAGAGTTGACAATCGAATAGATCAATACTTCAATTTTTCATGCGTTATTTGTTTGCCTTTTGAAGGGGTTGAACTCAAGAACTTAGTGGTCGCACACTTTTCGTATTTTATATTTTCTTTGTTTTGTTTGCTGGCGCGACATTGGAATTCGTAATCGGACCTTCTCACATTTTACTGCGTTATCCACTGCTTAATTATTTTGCATTGCAAAGTTTGTAAAAATTATTCATTGTTGTGGAATGCTGGTAATTTATAGGGCATGTGATGTCACCATCTTCCTGTCAACCGATTAATCTGAAATTTTGTACACACTTTGGATATTGGTGACAATACAATTATGTTATAAATCCCAGATGGTGGGCGCTACAAAATGGCGGATAACTTAGGTTTTATCAATCCCATCAATATGGGTATCAAATGAAAGAGCTCAATAAGCAGAATACAATTTACTTTTAAAAATTGAAATCCAAGATGGCGGCCGCTACAAAATATCGGGTAACGTAGGTTACCATCCTATCAATATGGGTATCAAATAAAACGGCTGAAGTGCTCAGTGCTCAGTAGAATACAATGTACTATATAAAATTAAAATTCAAGTTGGCGGACTCAACAAAATGGCGGATAACTTAGATTTATCAATTCTATCAACATGGATATCAAGATGGTCGCCGCCCCCAAATGGGTTATAACAATTTTTCATCAATCCCACCAATATGGGTATCAAATAAAGGGGCTTGACAAGAAGAATACTGTGCACTATACAACCTCAATATTTAAAATAAAATACTATCATGGGCTTCTACAATACATAAAATGCAGGGTAGCACTGTGGATCAGACAGTCGTATACTTAGGTGCGAAACTGTTTGAAGAAGGTCAAGCCTACGTGGCTCTTAGTAGAATAAGATCTTTGTAGGGACGATGTGTAGAGGAGTTGGACTGCAATAAACTAACGGTCAAGAAACTTTGCAATAATGAAGCTCTAAATGAATTAAACAGAATGCGAAATAAAAACTAGAAACTACAAAATAAAAAAGGTAAAAAGACTTTTTAAGTTAAACGGGTTTATACGTTGCAATGTTTAAGACAATTGATGTTCCCCACGGTTTTATTTTAGTGTAGTCTATGCATATGTTTATAATTTTCACGACTGTATCTATTTTATTATTTTTGGGGTTTTAGTACATTTATCTTATATTATGTTAAACAAATAATTTGTTTAATCTAAGGATGAATACAAAAATTTTGATATAGGTCCCACATATATATTCGTTCGATTTGCATTTTATTGTGCACCAAATGTGAAATATCAGCCAAAATAGTATGAAGTTTTGCACATACGACCACATTGGGCCTGAAAATAAGTATGACAAATTTGATAGAAATCGGTTTAGAAATAACTAATAACTAATAATAGCTCCCATGTATATTGTTCATCCGCTTTGTTATTTTTATCTTCCGCTGTAACAGCGATATTTGGGGAAATATATCAAATACAACTCAGAAAAACCTTTGCAAATTTTTATCGAGATAGGTTCAGATTTCGATATAGCTCCTATATATATCTTTATCCGATTTCAAGTTAATTGTGCAACAAATGAGTAATACAAGCCCGTTTTAAAAAGGCACCAATGCCTCGGCAAATGTAGTAGATATCTATTCAGAGGAGGCTATTCCTCTAATATATAATTCCTTTGGACTTTAAATTATAACTATAATCATAGTTGGTAAGATTTAATTCTCACAGATTCCCCATTAGAACTCTTATTTGTTATGTGAAGTCGGCCCCGCCCGACTTTAAGACTTTCTTTACTGGTTTCTTCTTTTAAACTACGAATAACATGTACTCCAAACATACAGCATTTTCATTACTCGTATGAAGCAAAATAGATTCTTACCTGTATTACAGTTTTCCGAGGTCCATTATTATTTATTTTTGTTTGCAGAGCTGATGATTGTAACTGTGTTGGTAAAGATATTGCAAGAGGTTGTTTTTGTACTAACTTGTTGTAGTTGGATACGTTATTTGTATTATTAACTTTCACAATGTCCAAAGTGTTTTTCAGTTTGTCTTTGTTTGATGACAAATAACGCAAACATGTCTCTTGACTAACTTCTGGGTTAAAAGCTTGGTGTTCTTCCATATATATAAATCTATGTCGTGCATTTTTGTTTTTATCGCCCACTGAAGATAAATTTTGTTCATTAAACTGTGACTTGCAGTTCGATGGTGGAAAATTCGAACATTTAGATTTATTTTCAATTTTTTTCTTGCTGTGTGATGAAATTTTTTTCCATGAGAGTGCATTCATAAACAGTGAGTGTTTTTTTAAATTTTTCTCTAACGTACTCTTTTCTGTTAATATTATAGAGTTTTCATTGTGTATATCTAGTTCATTATTTATGGTATCCTTAGTGCTATTGTTTATTTGGTGCAGATTGTTCGTACTTAAATTGCTCAACTTCAGATTGGTACAGACGTTGTGGTTGTTATTACCGTTATTTGAAATATGCGAACAATTACTTTTTCTGTTTTCTCGATTTTTTGCATTATTTAGTTGTTCGTATGTGAAATTGTTCAGCTGAGACTCATTTGAGTGGGTATTGTCAGTATTGTATTCTTTTTTCAATTCATTTTGCTGCCGGTATTGGAAGTAGTGCTGACCAGAGTAAATCGGGTTATGACGATCCTTTGGGTTAATACTCAAGACAGTCCCCATCGTTGATGATTTGCTACAAATTAGAATAGAAATCAAAAATAGATATATAAATAGCATATTCTTCATTTTTATTAACACGATTGATTATAACTAATAACTAAACATGTAGCGGACTTTTATTCTTGTATTTGCAATATTAAATATGTATGTATAGATAGAATAATTTGTTTTCATTAATTTACATATTCCATTTATAAACTAATAATATATTCTTGATCAGTCTAGTTTCTATTTCTATTGTTGGCGGCTAAAATTTCTGTTAATCGACCTTGTGTTTTCGCATCGGACAATAACCGTTCATATTAGTCCTCATTCAGATGTAGACCCCTATTACAATATCTCTTCTATAATCAGTATCTAAGCAATTTTCGCTAAAGCTTTGTATTTAAAGTTCGTAACAGGTGTCACTTTCTTTGCCAGATAATCATCTATCCAGCAAGATCAACGTTTTAGTATAGCTCCCATATAACGGTACAACTCGATATTCGGTATTTCGATGAGTTTTGCACATTTTTCAATTGAATTAGAATTGCTTATTTACTCAAAATGTATAACATTTAAAAAATCAGTTTTGAAGAAAATGAATTTTAATTTATAGATTGAAATTTGACTTCATGACATCCAAAGAGTTTTACACAAAAAATAATATAACAGTCAACTTTCATACAAATTTATAAATTAAATAAAAAAAAATAATTGCCAACCCAAATCACACCTATTTAGCGTTATTCCACTTTTTGAGTAAAATAGTGGAATGCTCCCAAGTTTCCATATAACCCTATATGACGATACATCCGATATTTGTTTTTTTTTTTTTAATTATTATTGTAATAGATATTATATGCACCGTTCAAATACTAGACCTTATAGGCTTTTTTAAAAAGTGTAATGTGGAATGCATTAAAATGTTCGGCCCTTCCAAGTTTTCCATCATATTTGTACATGTTTTGAGAGCCGTCTCATTTTTCACTCAAAGAATCCATCAGAATTTGTTCATACATTTTCCTGTTACTATTATAATTATACTTTTGTGCATAATTTCATTGCAATGACAGACAAGTAACATTATATACCTTTTTGTTATTTACTTTATATTACAAACTCACCTCGCTTGATTTTATTATCAATTGAATAGTATACTTTTTAAACAAAAAATAATTTTACTTAGAAAAACATTTTGGAATAAATAAAGAAGAAATACTGTCCTTTACTATACAAACACACCTCAGGCATATACCAACTATAAGGAATATTGAATTACATAGTAAAATCACGCAACTATTTTGATTCGATTTTTTATATTTCACGGTATAGCTTTAATTAATTTTTCGTTTATAGTATCTGAAAACGTTACATATCTTACGAATATTAGGAGATAGTTTTATCTGCGCAAAATCCTTTCATAAAAATACAAATGGGGGTAGGAATAATGTTCAATGTCTAAATAAAGCGCATGTGTAGGAAGAGGGTTGAAAACAAACTCTAAAACCTTTTTCAATAACTGGTTTAATCCCTTATTTCATGACAAATGAATCATTTAATTTCATAACAAACAAGGAAGTATATTGTAGGTCTTTAGTTGTATTTACCTGTAAAGAAAAAGTAATCAAATATAAAGTTTTTATCCGCTAAAAAAAAGGAACACCTTAAAGTGTAAATGTTCACAAAGTATTTGCATTATTCTGATAAAGACTATTTATATTATATTGATAAAGAGCAGTAACCTTAAACTGTCTATTAACTGTATTTGCTGGGTCTATGTTCCTTAATAAAATATTTTAATTTAAATTTATTTTTAGACCAAATTCCGTCACAACTGCCACATTTCAATGAAATTTGAGATATATAGCGAGTTTGGTGCATCAAATGCATGAGGTCGGCAAAATATTTATATCTGAACCGATTTCAATATCATATATTAATTTTTTTTACCAAATATATATATATATATATATATATATATATATATATATATATATATATATATATATATATATATATATATATATATATATATATATATATATATATATATATATATATATATATATATTGGATTGGATGAAAAGTCAACAGTATCTCGTCTAATCATTTTCAAACCTATATCTTCATTATTTTGGGATATATAAGGATTTTAAATAAATCGAAATAGTGGGCGTAAAAGTAGGCGTGGTGAATTTTTTTGTTGTAAAACCTAAATTGGGGTATGACGAACGTTTGTACAATTATGCAAATCGGTGTAGCCGTTCTCATTTCGCAACGAACAACAATTGATTTATATATATATATATATATATATATATATATATATATATATATATATATATATATATATATATATATATATATATATATATATATATATATATATATATATATATATATATATATATATATATATATATATATATATTATAAATATGAGAATTCGAGGTAGCAACCTACCTTCCAGTTATAATCATGCCCTCAATTAAATTTTGTACTTTTTATACTCTCCACCATAGTATGGAGGGTATATTAAGTTTGTCATTCCGTTTGTGACACCTCGAAATATACATTTAGACCCCACAAAGTATATGTATTCTTGATCAGCATAAAATTCTATGTCGCTTTAGCGTCTGTGGAAATCAATCTAGCTTCCGGACGAACTACAGTAGATTGATAAAATTTTACGCAAATGTATATTATGTCTGCAGGACTTTTGGTATTGAAAATGTACCATGTAGGTTCACGTTTTGATACAGTCCCCATATAACGGTACCTCCCGATATTCGGTACTTTGATGATTTTAGAGACATTATTCGCCAGAATTGGTTCAAATTTGGTATTTGAAGTTCGTAATGCATACTACAGCCTATGACAGGAGAATGTCTGTGCAGGTCCATGTCTTCGTATACATTTAGTATTTTTAAGATTTTAACACAATTTTTAACGGATTTTAGTTTTTTGAAAAGTACCAAATTCGTTCCAAAAATAAGTTTGCCAAATTACTTTGAAATTGGTTGAGAATTGGTATATACATATATATATATATATATATATATATACACTAGCTTACCAAGACCGCGTTGCTGGCCCATAGTATTAGCGTGTAATGAATATTTTTAAGAACCTAATATAAGTTGTAAATGGTTAGCGTTTCTCTTTAAAAAACCTTAACTTTAATAAACAATGTTGGCTTGACTATAGTCAATCTACAAATTTGGAGGTGTTCAGCAAATTGCTATTTTCCTTGTTTTCTGGTTTATTCTTGTATTTGTTTCAACTTATTTATTTAGAGTGCACAATACATATTTATGTATATATATATATATATATATATATATATATATATATATATATATATATATATATATATATATATATATATAAATATATATATATATATATATATATATATATATATATATATATATATATATATATATATATAAATATATATATATATATATATATATATATATATATATATATATATATATATATATAAATATACAATTGTTCGTTGGTAATGCAATAAGTTAAGAACGCTGGACCGATTTGCATAACTTTTATACAAACGTTCGTCACACCCCGAGTTAAGTTTTGAAAGAAAAAATATTGACCACGCCTAATTTTACGTCCACTAATCTAAATTCCTTATATTTGCCAAGATAATGAAGATATCGGTTTGAAAATTATTTCAAGAGATACTGTTGACTTTGGGGACTTTTGGGGACATGAATAAATCGACTCAGAATGTGATTCTTTGCAGATCGTCGAAAGGAACTATGGGTCTATCTCGTTTCCTTTAGTCTGTTACAAACAAATGTACATAATACCCTGACCACCTTCTGGTGTAGGGTATAAAAATCAATTGTTGTTCGTTGGTAATGGAATCAGTTGAGAACGGCTTACCGATTTGCATAATTTTTTGTACAAGCGTTCTCATACCCCGCGTTAGGTTTTTAAAGAACAAAATATTGACCACGCCTACTTTTACGCCCACTATTTCGATTTATTTAAAATCATTATATATCCCAAAATAATGAAGATATCGGTTTGAAAATTATTACACGAGATACTGTTGACTTTTCATCCAACCCTAAGTACTTATTTGTGGTTGAGGAACTGGTCACGACTTCTTTTTAATCTATATATATACAAATCAATTGTTGTTCGTTAGTAATGGAATCAGTTGAGAACGGCTGAACCGATTTGCATAATTTTTTTGTACAAACGTTCGTCATACCCCGAATTATATTTTTAAAGAAAAAATATTAACCACGCCTACTTTTACGCCCACTACTTCGATTTATCTAAAATCCTTTTATTTGCCAAATAATGAAGGTTACGGTTTTAAAATTATTACACGACTTACTGTTGACTTTCCCTCCAATCCTAAGTATTTATTTGGGGGCTGAGGAACTGACCACGCCAACTTTTTAATCTATATATAAACCAATTGTTGTTCGTCAGTGATTGAATCAGTTGAGACCGGCTGAAACTATTTGGATATTTTATTTTTTTGTTCGTCCTACCCCGGTTTTATACAAAGAAAAAGTGACCACGCCCAATTTTGCGCCAATTCTTTCGATTTATCTAAAATCCTAATATTTGCCAAAATCATGAAGATATCTGTTTCACAGTTAGTATACGACGTAATCTTGATTCTCCCTCCAACCCTAGGTATCTGTTTGCGGTCAGAGGAACTGGCCACATCTACTTTTTTAATTTATATGTAAAAAATTTGAAAAAGTATAGAAACGCATCAGTTGAGAGTGGCTGGGCCGATTTGACTCAAATTTTCTTTTGGTTATTTGTGATTACTGTGGAAACGTTTTCATGAAAGAAATTTTTGAAAAAAATCGCGGAATTGAAAAAAATTACTTTTCTTTTATGATATGGAATTTTGTGTAGAATTGTTTCAGAATGCCATTTGGAATTGGAAATTCTTATTGAAAAAAAAAAAACGAAAAAATAGAGAAAGTTTGCATATTTTCTTTACATGCTGTTGTATGGTTGCCATACCCAAATTTTCAATTTTGATTACATATGGAAATAATCCGTCCATGGAGAACTCAAAATGCAAAATTCATTGGGACTTCAATCAGTGAAATACCGAATATGAAGAGGCACTGTAATATGCGGACTATACAAAATAGTGGAGTGAATTGAAAATATGAAATTCATATACTCGGAAATTTCTTCCGAACCCTTAAAAATAACCTTAATCATAGGTAACGTTATACGGGCACTATGCGCTATCATCAGTATTCCAAATTTCATTGAAATTGGAAATACATACCGTGTTTGGTGAGTCAAATATTAACAATGACAATAAAAATTAACAAGATTTGCCGGAGGTTAACGATACTTGTCGGTAAGTTTGTCGTCATAAACTATCGGTAACTATTACCGGTAAGGTAACACCCAAAAACGGCAATTTAAAAGAAAAACAATTGTTTAAGGATGTTTTTACAAATTTTTTAACAAAATTAGTAAATTACTTGGTGGCTTTTGATAAGTTAAACAACATTATCCAAACGGTCTTACTGGTATATGAAGTTTAAAGTGAAACACGCTTGAATTCAGGTATTTTCACATTAAAATGTTTCCTTTACCCTAAGGTGGAGGGTATTAAAAGTTCGGCCTAGCCGAACTGTATGTTTTTTTACTTATTTCTTATCAATGTTTGTATTTTTTGTAGTCATATGTATGTTGTTGCCTCAAGAGTTATGAAAGTATTTTTGAAAAACAATGGGATAAGTACTTTTTTCCTGCTGACATTTTAAATATGTTTTCTTTGTATTAAATTTTCTATGTATTTGATTATTTTCCAGATGCATCTTTAGCTGCTTACATACATATTAGTTAAAAAATGTTACATATTCCCAATTTTATTTAAATTGAAGACCAGAAATGAACGACAAAATTAACAACATTTGCCGGAAGTTAAAGATACTTGTCGATAAGTGCTATTCTCTGTTCAAATGTTAACGAAGTTTGTCGGCACAAACTATCGGTAACTATTACCGGTACGGTAACAACCAAAACGGCAATTTAAAAGAAAAACAATTGTTTAAGGATATTTTTACAAATTATTTATCAAAATTAGTAAGTCGTTTGAGCATATTGGTTTGTGTTTTGAAAATAGAGCCCATCATAACATACGAACGGAAGAAAGAAGAATTCTTCTACAAATAGAAGATCCCTTTGACTTTCGTAATGCTTGTTGTTTTCAAAGACCTATCGGGTAACAAATTAGTCAAGTATAGGTAAGACGTGCTTTTAAATAATGGGTAAAATTCCCTAGAACAACGCACGGACGAAACTTAATGAAAGAAAAGTTCCGCACCTGTTGGTACCCATTCGAACGATGTATTGGAGCTATAGATTGCACTCATGTTGCAATTCTGGTCACAATCTCAATAAATGTAAAAGCACAATACGGAGATTAAAGACTTTATAGTCTTATATGAATCATGATTCTCCAGTCGAACGAAACCCAGGGACCACCTAGTTTTGTATACATCGAAGCATTCTGCAACAGTAGGAACAGTATTGTGCATTGCACTATTGTCCATCATTTGCTGAAAGAATTGTTAACTCATGCACTTACGCAATATGAAATGAAATGTAAATATAGAGTTAAACGAAACAAGTAGTAACATTCCTAAGAGTCAATAATGTGTGGCAGGACGACTTCACAACCAAATAATAAATTAAAAAGGTTTTAAATATAAATCTATAAGAGTATATACAATTATAACCATGCTCCTTACGCATATTTCAGAACACCTTATATAAGTGACTTCAAAGTAGACAAACATCAAGTACGCTTTTCCAAAAACAGAACCTTTCGTGACATCTTTGGAAAAAGCCTGAAGTCGTTTATTTCATCTTCATACAATATATATCATCTTCATACAATATATATCACATCAAATGCACTTAATTTGAATTTGACGTATATTATTATTATTTGACGTAGAGCTTAAAAAATTTGGCAGAACGATTTGTAGAGAAAAGCTCCCATATAACAGTACCTCCCGATTTTCGGTATTTTGGTGATATTCGCCACTTTTTTTACGGATTTGTCTAAAAATTGGTATTTGTACGTCATAATGGGTTCTAGCTCCGTTGGCAAAACATTTTATGTATATGTCCACGACGTTGTATAGCCCCCATATAACGGTATCTCCTGATATTTGGTATTTTGATGATTTCTCTACATTTTTCACGAATTTTGCCTAAAAATTGGTATTTGTAGGTCATAATAGGTTCTAGCTTCGGTGGCGAAATATTGTTTGAATAGGTCCATATTTTGGTATAGCCCCCATATAACGGTACCTCCCGATATTTGGTATTTTGATAATTTTTGCCACACATTTTAACGGATTTGCCCAGAAATTGGTATTTTTAGTTCGTAAAATTTTTCTAAGGATTTTTCTAAAAATTGGTATTTGGTGTTCATAATAGGTTCTAGCCCGGTGGAAGAACAATGAATATTTTGTTCCAATTTTCCTATAGCGCACATATAACGAAACTCACCGATATTCGGTATTTTGATAATCCTAGTCACATTTTTCACATAATTGTTTCAAATTTGGTATTTTAGAAGATTTGATAGATGACAATCCTAGAAGTATAAAATTTTTTATAGAGGTTCCCATTTTGGTATAGCCACATATAAAGGCCTGACTCAATTAATGGTTTTTTGATAAGTTAAACTACATTACCCAAAGGGTCTTACTGGTATACGAATTTTAAAGTGAAACACGCTTGAATTCAGGTATTTTTACATTAAAATGTTTCCTTTACCCTAAGGTGGAGGGTATTAAAAGTTCGACCTAGTCAAACTTAATGTTATTTTACTTATTTCTTATTAATGTATGTATTTTTTGTCATCACATGTATGTTGTTTCCTTAAGAGTTATGAACATATTTTTGAAAAACAATGAGATAAGTACATTTTGCTGCTACTGCTAGTGACATTTCATATAAGTTTTTTATGTATTAAATTTCCTATGTATTTGATGATTTTCCAGATGCATCTTTAGCTGCTTACATACATATTAGTTTAAAAATGTTCCATATTCCCAATTTTATTGAAATTGGAGATACATAGCATGTTTGGTGAGTCAAATACGTGCAGTGCGATTCTCTAACTCCTTAACGACAAAATTAACAACATTTGCCGGAAGTTAACGATACTTGTCGGTAAGTACTATTCTCTGTTCAAGTGTTAACGAAGTATTGCCGGTAAGGTAGCAACCAAAAACGGCAATTTAAAAGAAAAACAATTGTTTAAGGATATTTTTAGACTGCCGTTCATTGCAATGACAAAAAACATCTTTGCAAAACCATCCGATGTTACGTCATCCCTAAGCTCTTCGCAGGTTTTGCTCATTCATACGGTGCAGCTAGGCAGGCTTAACACTTCGTTATGGCCAATGATATCCATTAAAGGTGAAGATGCTATTCCTAGTGTTTTCATTATCATTCCCTTGTGGTTGACATAATTGGTGTCATTTATGGTAGCTGTATTTTCAAAGGTGATGAGATAAGTACCCCTTTTGCTCATTTCAGGGCTGTTATCTGTTTTAACTCGAGCGGATTGTTAATTGATTATAATCACGCCTCGTCCACATGTTAAATGCAGAACCTCTTGAATGAATTGCACGCGCACAACTGCAATATTGTTGTTGTAGCTTACAGAAAATATTATTACCTCTTGGCAGCTGGACTCTATTATAGGATATTCTATCAGTACTATCTACTAGTACTAGTACTATCTGACTGTAAAATCTTTACATTAAAAATTTGCATTAGGTTAACAATATATACTTCTGTGAGCTTTACAACAAAAATCGACTTCAAATCATTATTATCAAAAATTGACGGATTTATGATATTAGTTTTAGCCAACCACTTAACATTAAATTCTGAATTTCTGTTATAACCATTCTATTTCTAGCCAAGAGGACATCGTATAAATGAGACGTGTCTGGCGTGTTCTTCTTAGTTTCTTTTATGATTTTGTTAACCGCGTTTGTAAGCCGATTTATTTATTTTTGAGTTTCTGTATTAATCAAGACTTCCCTATTGTTTGATTCTATAAGTTGTGACTCCGCTTCAAAGTCGGCTGCTTTCGGAGTTCTTGCCACAACCTTCAATGCTGTTCCTAGAAAATCTAAATTTCTGGCTAATCTATGATGTAATTTTAATATGGACAGTAAATTTCGAGTGTGTTCTATGTCGACCTTGAGTAGTTTTCTCATATGCGACTGAGGAAATAACTCCGTCATATCAAATTGTCCTTGTGGACCACCCTTCTTTTAATAAGTACTGAAGTGCCCAGATCAGCCTGTATAATTTCCTCAGAATATAAGGCGGACAATTTGTTACCTAATCCTTTGTTGTTTTTCAGATACAACTTCAAAAACTCTGTTCTGCCTGTTTACCGGTTCAAATGGGTTTCTTGAGCATGTGTAATTTTATCTCTTACTTCTTTTCTTAGATCATTAGACGACGTATGTATAATATCAATTGGTTTTAAACCTGTGACAGAATGTAATGTTCTATTATATGCCACTGTTGTTTGAATAATTAACTGACTTGTATCGCTAATTCCCTTGTCGATGTTAAGACATCTAGCAATTTCCATTAATATACTGTGGAACCGTTCCACTTGGCCATTTGTGCAGCTATGCAGAACTGGAGTCATATTGTTTTTTAAGTATTGAAGTGAAAGTTTCTGAGTTAAAAGATGCTTCATTATCACAAAATATGACCTTTGTTTTGGGAAACAAGTTCATTAATTGAAGAATAGACACTGTTACGTCAAGAATTGCACGAGATGCTAATGGTTGGACAATGGCAGATTTGAAAAATTTGTCAATGCATGTGAGGAACTGTTTTTAATCCGTAGAAAAGATGTCGATATGTAAAATTTCACCGAGTAACCTGGTATTGGAGTTTCACCTAATTCCTGTTTCTTAGGGTGACTATCGTACTTTGCATTCGAGCATACTTTGCAGTTTAATACAACTTCATTTGCAATTCTTGTCATTTTTGGGAAATAGTAATCTCGCATTATTTGCTTTACATCCTCTTGTGCTGCTCTATGTGCACGGATGTGCTCAGTATTAACTATTTCCACCCATTCAGATTTGTCTAACATGTCTGTAACAAAACTTTTACAATACCAGAACTTCGTTCTTGGAAAGCTTAGTATCAATTAATTTTGAATACTAGCCAAAGTTGGGAGTTCACAGTGCAACGCATTTATTACGTCTGGATTTATTACAGGTTTAACAAGTTCTAAAATTCACATATATTGACGAATTCGATTACATAACGAGCTTTGGTACCAAACATTATAAAAGTTCGTTTTAAAAGATATTTCGACTACTCTAGAATTATCTGCTTCCTAAAGCAGTTAATCGGTTTTTCGGTTGACTCTATTGCGTAAGAGAAACAAGAGTTTTCACTATGTATGGTGGCTGCATTTAATTGTAAATCGTCTTGTAACGTGTTTACATTTTGTCTGAAAGATCATCAGCTACGTAATTATCTTTCCCAGGACTATAATGAATATTTGCGCTGTGCTCTTCTATGAATGCCTTCCACCTTTTAATATTTGCATTAGTGTTCTTTTCGGAGGTTTGCAAGGTTGATGGTCAGTAAAAATATTCAACTCTATAGTGCCAAACCTTTCCCTTTCATTGGTGGCTAATGCAACTCGTTGTTTTTCAATGTCCGCGAGATCATAGTTATTGGTCTACCTTCTTGAGACAAAACCGCTTCGATTCCACTATCGGACGCATCTGCGATTAAATCGAAAGGTTTTTTGAAGTCCGGATACATAAGGATGACATCTTCAGAAGCCAAGGTATTCTTTAAATGTTCGAATGCACTTCGTTGTTTATCATTAAAATGAGTTAGTATTTTCTTTGAAATATATATTGACTATACCGTTCTCTCCTTTTAATTTATTTGTCAAAGGTTTGGCTATCGAAGCCTAATCTTTGATAAATATCATGTCGTAGTTGGCCAGGCCAAGGAAGGACGTTAGAGCATACAATGTATTTGGTTCGGGAAACTCTTGTATTGAATTTACCTTTTCTGGGTCTGTTTTGGTTCCTCCTCTGGCTACAATAAATCCTAAATAATCTAGACTCTCTTTAAAGAATTTGGTTTTCTCCCATGCGACTCTCATATTTGCGTCTATCAATTTGTGAGATACCGTGTCGATATGTCGGACATGATCTCTTTCACTGTCCGAGATATAACATATTTTCCCAATTTCTTCGCGCAATACATCATCGATTATCGATCATCATCTCTGGAATATAGTTCCTCCATTTTTCAAGCCGAAAAGCAACCTACAAAATTCGTATTTCCCGCCATTAACAAAGAATGATGTTTTTTTTACGATCCTGTTCCGCTAAATAGATCTGGTGATATCCAGACTTTAAATCCAGAGTAGTGAAATATTTTGCCTTCCCTAAATTAGCAAAGATCATTGGGATGCTTGGCATTGGATAGCGATCGGTTATTGTATGTTCATTTAGTTTCCTAAAATCAGTGACCAGACGCTTATTTTTATTGCCATCTTTATCGATGCCTTTTTTGTCAAAGACACATGTCGGGCTATTGTATGGGGATTTTGAAGGTCTTCTTTCTTTATTGACAGAATCTGCCACCTCCATCGGATATGAGTATAATTGCAATGACTGAAGTATTAAAGGGTAGCGCCTCGTTAGAGGTCGAAAACGCCTTAAGTCTGTTCAGTATAATCTTCTTAAACTGATCCCATATTATTTTGGGGACTTGTATGTCCTCTATATGTGTGAAATTTACGTTGTTACAGAGATGGTACTGCAATGGTTCAGACACTCCAGAGTATGTGATGTTGTTATCATTTTCATTTAAATTTAATGTTGCACCCGGCTGCGTTAGCAGATCAAAGCCTATTATAGCATCAAATGTATTTAGTGAATCCAAAAAAAAAATCCAAACATTTTAATAAGACATTTCTCTTTTATTTTAATTGAACCATGTATTGTGTTCACAGTAAAAGGGCTATTGACAGGTGTTACGTTTTTAAACCCATTTATGGGTCTCACGTAATTTTTGTCCGCCCCAGTATCAATTAATATATTTAATGTTCTTTCAGCCAAGTGAACGGCAGATGGGAACATTCCCTAAAAAATGCAATGAGTCGTTTTTAAAGGTAGATTCGTTGTCATCATCAATATCTCCAACCGTTGATGTAGCCAAATCTCCATAAATTTCCTGTTGTTGGCTAATTTCCTGACTGATATTGTTTACCCGTTGACGTCTTTGTTCTTTGATACGTTCTGAGGTATTCTGTCTACTGAAGTTTGTTGTGTGTCCAAAATTAGATGAAGATGGATCAATATCTATGGGGCCCAAGTTTTGGTTTTGAAATTGCTTCCCAAACTGATCATTTTGTCGGGTATACCTTTTTGACTTTTTCTAACAAAGTGAGGATTTCTTTCTTCTTCGTTTCCCTGTCTTGTATGCCATCGGTTACTTTCGGAGGGCTTTGGCGTATGAAGCTGAAAATTTGCTTCGTTCGATACTTGCCTCGGCTTCTTGGGCTAGGGCTAATGCTGTTGGCAAATCCCTGGGTAGTGCAGGGAATACAACGGATCTCTGTGGATTTTTGAGACCTGGAATAAATGAATGTAAGGCGTCTCTTCTTTCTTCTGAGTTGAGTAAGACGGCCCCTTCTGTTTCATGGGTCATATTTTTTTTTTTTTTTGTGACAAGTGTAAGTTTTTTTTCGACCTCGTCATAGTACTCCACCAAGCTTAAATTTCCTTGTCCATTGATCATTTCCCGTCCCTGTCTTAGTGTTCGCATATGACTTCGCACCTACATATGACTTAAAAATTTCATATGCGTGTACAGCTGATTGCCTCCATGACACATATTCATCCTGAGTTCCATCGAACTCTGGAACAGATTTTATGATGTCTAAACCTACATCACATTTTATGGCCGGATTGATTGTATTTTTTTTCATACGTCTTGACATTTGGAACATCTACCCTCATGTTAGGAAGTTCTTGACTTAGCGCGTCAAATTTGATTTGAAATTCTCCCTGCATGCGGGCCTCCTGCTCACGCAGGGTATTGTTAACAACACCTTGTACCAATGCTTCTAATAGCGTAGCGTTGGTTAATTTCGTGAGGAGTGTCACTGTTTTCACTATTGTACTCTTGTTTTTATACCCTCCACCTATACTATGGCGGAGGGTATATTAAGTTTGTCATTCCGTTTGTAACACATCGAAGTATACATTTTAGACCCCACAAAGTATATATATTCTTGATCAGCATAAAATTCTATGTCGATTGAGGGATGGCCGTCTGTGGAAATCACTCTAGCTTCCGAACGAATTGTAGTAGATTGATAAAATTTTAATCAAATGTATATTATGTCTGCAGGACTTTTGGTATTGTAGGTCCACGTTTTGGTATATAACGGTACCTCCCCACATTCGGTATTGTGATGATTTTAGCTAAAATATTCATCAGAATTCTTTCAAATTTGGTATTTTAATGTTCGTAATTTACGCTAAAGCACATGACAGGAGATTGCCTGTGCAAGTACAAGTCTTCGTATAGCCTCATATAACTGTACCTCCCGATATTCGGTATTTTTATGATTTTAGCAATATTTTTCACCGGAATAGTTTCAAATTTGGTATTTGATGTTAGAATGGACGCTACAGCCTAAGACAGGAGATTGTCCATGCAGGCCCACGTCTTCCTATAGCCCCCATATAACGGTACCTCCCGATATTCGGTATTTTGATGATTTTAGCGACATTATTCCAGATATTTTTTACCTATGCAATATAACATCTACTTTCGGTATTTCTAAGATTTTAACAGAATTTTTAACGGATTTCATTGTTTTTGAGAATTGCCAATTCGTTCCAAATGAACTTACAGCTTTTTTACTTGTTTGTATGTTGTTTCCTCAAGAGTTACGAACATATTTTAAAAAAAAAACAATGAGACAAGTACTTTTTTCCTGCTAGTGACGTTTCATACAAGTTTTCTATGTATTAAATTTCCTATATATTTGATGGTTTTCCAGATGCATTTTTAGCTGCTTACATACATATTAGTTTTAAAATATTGTATGCCATAATTTGTTCAATTAGTTTAATTTATTTTTAAATATATTACAACTAATTTACTAAAGCATGTTAAGAAAAGATGTATGCACAAAATGAAGAACTTAATACTCCACAAATTAATTAAAAAATGTAACTCAAAGCCTGTGTAACTCTGTGCAATGTTCAATACCCATTCGTATTTAAATATAATTCAATTATTTTTACACAATTATCAATTCTATCAACTACTATGTAGAACTGCAATTTTGCAAAGCCTTTTTTCGCTTCTAGACACGTAATAAGTGCAATATGCTGCGCTGGACTTGCTCTAGGGCATCGATTTTTTTCAAAGAAATAAAGCTACAATGAAAAAATACTGTCAATACTTACATCGACTCCATATTACTAATGTAAATAAAACGGTCATACGTTTTCCGGCATTTCTTCATATTATCGGTATTCGTCATAAACTCTTAACTCTTACAGAAATTTAAAATCGGTTATCATGTTTTACAGAATAAACGAATCGTTAATTCAACCGTTATTATAACCTCCACATTGTCATTCCGTTTGTAACATCCCCAAATTGTTATAGCCGACATATTCGGTATTCTGATGATTTTCGAGACATTTTTCCACGGATTTGTACAACAATTGGTATATGTAGGTCATAATGGGTTCTGGTTCCTGCGGCGGAACATTGAATGTATATAGATTTGTCTAAAAACTGGTATCTATTTATAGTTCTTAATGGGGTTTCGTTCCAGTGGCAGAACATTGAATATCTTTGTCCATGTTTTCTTATAGCCGCCGTATAATGGTACCCACTGATATTCAGTACTTTGATAATCCTTGTCACATTTACCCACGGAATTTTTTAAAATTTGGCATTTAAGACTTGCAATAGATAACAATCCGTTTGGTATGGGCCCCCATATAACGGACTCACTCATAATATGATTAACTGCAATTTCCAAACGGACTTACTGGTATTTGTCCAATCTTAATATTTTTTTGTTAGTTAACTAACGATGACGTTTCGGGAAAGAAAATAGTTAGAGAATCACACTACTGATATTAGCCGAAAATATATATGAAAGTTTTATCCAAATCTGAACCGATTCCTATATGGTGTGGCAAATACATTTTTTTACCAACTTCCTCCACACTTTCCAAATTTCATTGAAATTTGGCATACAAATCTGAACCGATTTCAATATAATTTGGCAAATTAATTGTTGTATGTTGTTAGTGTTGCCACGCCGAAATTTAATTACTCTCCACCATTAGGTAAAGAAAACAGGTTAAGTTTAAAAATGCGCCATATCGGTCACCGTCTCCGTATAGCTCCCATATAACGCTACTTACCGATATACGGTATTTTCATGATTTAAGTGACATTATTGACCGGAATCATTTCAAATTTCGTATTTGAAGTTCGTAATGGGTACTACAGGCTATGACAAACAATTTTGTATGCAGGTCCACGTCTTCGTATAGCCCCCATATGATGGTACCTCCCAATACTAGGTATTTTTATGATTTATGCGACATTATTCACCGGAATTGTAACAAATTTCGCATTTAAAATTTTTTATGGGTACTATAGCCTATGACAAATAAATTCGAATGTAGGCTCACGTTTTCGGAACGTTTCCGGAAGTTTTTTGTCATTTTCAGTTCCGCCCAAATGGCGCATATGACTTCGCACCTACATATGACTTAAAAATTTCATATGCGTGTACAGCTGATTGCCTCCATGACACATATTCATCCTGAGTTCCATCGAACTCTGGAACAGATTTTATGATGTCAAAACCTACATCACATTTTATGGCCGGATTGATTGTATTTTTTTCATACGTCTTGACATTTGGAACATCTACCCTCATGTTAGGAAGTTCTTGACTTAGCGCGTCAAATTTGATTTGAAATTCTCCCTGCATGAGGGCCTCCTGCTCACGCAGGGTATTGTTAACAACATCTTGTACCAATGCTTCTAATAGCGTAGCGTTGGTTAATTTCTTGAAGACAATATCCTAAAGTATCACTGTTTTCACTATTGTACTCTTGTTTTTATACCCTCCACCTATACTATGGCGGAGGGTATATTAAGTTTGTCATTCCGTTTGTAACACCTCGAAGTATACATTTTAGACCCCACAAAGTATATATATTCTTGATCAGCATAAAATTCTATGTCGATTGAGGGATGGCCGTCTGTGGAAATCACTCTAGCTTCCGAACAAATTGTAGTAGATTGATAACATTTTAATCAAATGTATATTATGTCTGCAGGACTTTTGGTATTGTAGGTCCACGTTTTGGTATAGCCCCCATATAACGGTACCTCCCCACATTCGGTATTGTGATGATTTTAGCTAAAATATTCATCAGAATTCTTTCAAATTTGGTATTTTAATGTTCGTAATTTACGCTAAAGCCCATGACAGGAGATTGCCTGTGCAAGTACAAGTCTTCGTATAGCCTCATATAACTGTACCTCCCGATATTCGGTATTTTTATGATTTTAGCAATATTTTTCACCGGAATAGTTTCAAATTTGGTATTTGATGTTAGAATGGACGCTACAGCCTAAGACAGGAGATTGTCCGTGCAGGCCCACGTCTTCCTATAGCCCCCATATAACGGTACCTCCCGATATTCAGTATTTTGATGATTTTAGCGAATTTCTTCACCGGAATTGTTTCAAGTTTGGTAATTGATGTTAGAATGGACGCTACAGCCTAAGACAGGAGATCGTCCGTGCAGGTCCACGTCTTCCTATAGCCCCCATATAACGGTACCTCCCGATATTCGGTATTTTGATGATTTTAGCGACATTATTCCAGATATTTTTTACCTATGCAGGTTTATGTCGTCGTATTGACCCCAATATAACAGCTACTTTCGGTATTTCTAAGATTTTAACAGAATTTTTAACGTATTTCATTGTTTTTGAGAATTGCCAATTCGTTCCAAATGAACTTACAGCTTTTTTACTTGTTTGTATGTTGTTTCCTCAAGAGTTACGAACATATTTTTAAAAAAACAATGAGACAAGTACTTTTTTCCTGCTAGTGACGTTTCATACAAGTTTTCTATGTATTAAATTTCCTATATATTTGATGGTTTTCCAGATGCATCTTTAGCTGCTTACATACCAAAACGTGGACCTATATAGCCTATGCGTCATTTCGTTAGGAAGCTAAACTAATTTCCATAGGCGATAAGATGAACATACGGACGGACATCACTAAATCGACATAAAATTTTATGCTGATCACGAACATATATATCGGGTCTAAAATGTATATTTCGGGGTGCTATCAAAGGAGGGTAAAAATAACAATACCAACACAAGAAAAAAATTCGTACCAAAGTCAAATTCATTTATAGCAAGATTACATATTGTACATCTGCAACCTTCTGCCACTAACTAATTCTGATAAATACTGAAATATTTTAATATGGGAATTGAGACAAGTACCCAAAGTAGAACCTTTTTACACCCTGCACAATGTACATTTGAAATTATTTAAAAACAAGTAAAAACATTAAATGTTGCCACGCCGAAATTTAATTACTCTCCACCATTAGGTAAAGAAAACAGGTTAAGTTTAAAAATGCGCCATATCGGTCATCGTCTCCGTATAGCTCCCATATAACGCTACTTACCGATATACGGTATTTTCATGATTTAAGTGACATTATTGACCGGAATCATTTCAAATTTCGTATTTGAAGTTCGTAATGGGTACTACAGGCTATGACAAACAATTTTGTATGCAGGTCCACGTCTTCGTATAGCCCCCATATGACGGTACCTCCCAATACTAGGTATTTTTGTGATTTATGCGACATTATTCACCGGAATTGTAACAAATTTCGCATTTAAAATTCTTTATGGGTACTATAGCCTATGACAAATAAATTCGAATGTAGGCTCACGTTTTCGGAACGTTTCCGGAAGTTTTTTATCATTTTCAGTTCCGCCCAAATGGCGGAGGGTATTAAAATTTAGGCCCGGCCGAACTTAGCTTCTTTTTACTTGATCTTAATTGCGTTTAATAATTCCTTTCCTTTTGTCGTTCTTAGTCTTGATCCCCAATGGACCAATTCACACTAGAGTAATTGTTCTGGTCTAACAAAGCTGCTTGTTATATTGTAATAAAACAAGTGTTGTTCGAGCTTGAGGTCCTTGTTGTTGTATTTATTTTATTTTCGAATATTTCGAAATTCGATGAATTTCATTTTCAATTTCCCAATGCGAACTACAAATACCATTTTAGACAAATCCGTTTAAAATGCTTATTTCGAGGAGGAATGACAAAAAATACATCATCCTAAGAGCTGGATGAAGTGTAGCTGAGTAGGCCTTATCACACTTTGTAGAAATAGGTGATTTGTTTACGAACTAATAAGTTGTTCGGTTTGATCCATATTTGTAGAGTGACTTAATTGAATGAACGACCTCACTTACATTTTAAAATTCTAATATTAAACAATTGAATTAAATCGTTTGGGTATTGAACGGGTATACCATTATTTATTATTCTTGTAATATGTTATGTACAGGTATATGTGACATTTTTAATAATTTAAAAAAGAACACGAGTATTTTTTCTTTTTGAAGATCAATCTAAATTAATTTCTTGAAATTTAGGTATTATTTATATCTAAAAAACATTAAGAGTGATAAAAATAGTACATAGAATTTTTCCTTCTTAAAAGTCTTCTATCTCGAAGAGCAGTGCAAGATCAGTAAGTACACTGGCACATTTTCTTTTTACAATATGACGAATTTAATCCGATAATTGCTTCAAAATCATTTCAGTTCATTTGTTTATCGTCCAGGAAAATTAAAATAATATATTTTTAAGAACTTTTTAAATCATGATTTAAAATATATTGAATACTTTGTTCATGATAAATAAATGATATTTTGAATGAACACTGGCACTTAACACTGAACCTTTACTAGTATACCTTTTTTGCCTACCTTAGTCCAATATCTGTTCTTTCCCCTATATTTAATTTTAAGTGCTTTAAGTAATCTGATCTTTAAACAAATATATATGACCATGATTTCAATTTTGCGACGTTTATAAAACGCTAGACTAAAATTAAACCGTCGGGCACGTCACTTGTCTACAACAGTTGATTAAAATGTTTGTTTTCTAATGTTACACTATAGACGTGTGATAAGTAGGGCTAGAATGTGGAAACAAGCTTCATTGTGAGCCAGCTTTAGGATTTCATAGTGGTGAGCGAGTACTACTTTTGTCATATGTTTTGTCAATTAAAGACAAACTACGAGCAGTGAAAAAATCGCCAGCCAGCGGTGTGAACGGAAGGTGGCGGCGGCCATCTTAGATTTCAATTTTGCATGTATTCTACTTGTTGAGAGCTTTCATTTGATACCCATGTTGATGGGATTGATAAAACCTAGGTTATCCACCATTTTGATAAAGCCGCCATCTTGGATTTTAATTTCATATAGTACATTGTATTTTACAGGTTAAGCACTTTCATTTGATACCCATAGTGATACCCCGTTTCTTGCGAAATTAATTCGGACGGAAGGTACATCTGGGGTATACCCTTAACGCTTTGTCTACTGCAAACTCATCACTATTGTCTTGAAGAAGTCATCCCATTAAAATACTAAAATGTCCCATTAAAATACTAAAATGTTACAATCCCACGGCAGCGGGTTCTACGATACCGGATTGACCCGAAACAACAAGATTCCAGTTTCGGCCAGCGGCTGCCAACCCAGTATGTACATGTTTGTGTTTGTTTATTTTTCTGCATTGGGAGCAGCATATCCCGGAATGCTTGCTCCGGATTTTATTGGTCCGTGCCGGGATTGAGGAAAACCCCGGACCTTGGTTCTGCTCGGTTTGTCAGAACGTCATCCACCACAGATCTGTCTCGGTGCGATGTAATGGATGCAGAGAGTGGGTGCACTTCAAGAACTGTTCCGGATTAAGGCGTTTGCGAGACTACAGCGAAAGGGATTATGTTGCGACTTGCTGCAGTAACGTAGTCCCCAGCGAGTCCTCTTCTTCGTCGTCCTCGTCAGAGACGTCGTCGGAGTATGGCACTCCACCGCAGTCTCCAGAACAGCAACCAACACCGCAGCACCTAACGCCACATGTTGCTGTTCCAACTCCGGATTGTGCATCATTCTTGCAATTCAATTGCAACGGACTTCGAGGCAAAATAGATGAGATAGTGGAATTTATGAGTCGGAGGAATATTAAGATCGCAGCGGTGCAGGAAACCAAGCTGAATGAAAATTGCAGCCTACAACGTTGTTATGGTTACAACGTACTAAGGAAGGATCGCACCAGAAGTGGAGGTGGGGGATTAGCGTTCCTGTTACACCATTCTGTTCAGTACAGACCTATCTCGCTTGAGCTAGTCTCTAGTGACCCATACATGGAATGTATGGGGGTAGCAGTCAAGTGTGGAACTGCCGAGGTAGAGGTGCTTAATGTGTATATCCCGCCGATTAATAGCTGTGAACCGCGTTATTTGCCTGATATTAGCCCATTATTGGTGGGCAATAACCGCCTGGTACTAGGGGATTTTAATGCCCACCATGAGTTGTGGCATTCCGTCCTAGGTAATGACCAGAGGGGATCAGCGCTGGCAGAGCAGATTGACTGCTCCACATTTTGCACGGTTAACGAGGATGCCCCCACCCGAATAAGAGGAGAGTGTCACAGTTCGCCAGACTTAACCATAGTGTCACCCGGTCTGATAAATGACGTGACTTGGCAACCCGTCATTTCTCTTGGCTCAGACCATCTCCCGATAATCGTCTCCATAAGCAGGTCGCCCGATTTCATAACCTCTGAACGCCGCACTTTCCTTAACCATGGGAAAGCTCACTGGCCAGAGTTCAGAGAATTCACCAACCGCCGCTTCAGAGAACTGCCCAACCCTTCTGATGTTCGGGTAGCAGAAAGGATTTTCCGAAACATCATCAGAGCTGCAGCCGCTCGCTATATACCTGCTGGTCGAATACCCGAGATAAGACCAAACTTCCCAGCAGAGGCAGCGGGATTAGCAAACGAGCGTGATGATCTCCGTCGTACCAACCCTACTGATCCTAGAATCAGTGATTTGACAGTTGAAGTCAACCGGTTGGTACAGGAGCATAAGAGGAAAAAGTGGCTAGACCATCTGAAGTGCTGCAACATTGGAACCGATATGAGTAAGCTGTGGGTAACGGTTAAGTCGCTCTCGAACCCTGGAAAAAAGGATGATAGGACCTCAGTCACTTTTAACGACGTAACGGTGACTGATCCGAAGAGGTGCGCGGAATATTTTAACCGACAATTTGTCGAGCACCCCGAGAGCGATAGGGCGAAGCGAAGAGTACTACGTCGTATCAGATCTCTTCCCGCCGAGGAGGAACCACCACAGTTTACGATGGGTGATGTTGCAAATGTCATCTGTAACGCTAAGTCATCCAAAGCGTTGGGCCCGGACGGAATCTCAATGGTAATGTTGAAGCAGCTGGATACGCCGGGAGTCGAGTACTTAACGAAAGTTCTCAATTTGTCGCTAGCCACCCACATAGTGCCCGAAACCTGGAAAATGGGCCGGGTGGTCCCGCTACTGAAGCCAGGCAAGGATGCCAGTAAAGGCGAATCGTACAGGCCGATTTCGCTTTTGTCGCCAGTAGCAAAGACTCTTGAGGCTTTACTCCTCCCCAGCATTAGAGGAAGCTATACAGTTGCCAACCACCAGCATGGATTCCGTCCACAACATAGTACCACAACAGCATTACACGCCATTTCCACACATATTAGTAGAGGACTGAACCAGAACAGGCCGTGTGACAGAACAGTGTTGGTAGCCCTTGACCTGTCAAAGGCATTTGATACGGTCAATCATGCCACACTGTTTGAGGACGTACAGAGAATTCCGGAACAAGAAGTCCAAAGCCCGTAGAGTGAAACAGGGAGTTCCCCAAGGCGGGGTGATATCTCCGGAACTGTTTAACCTCTACCTTTCCGGAATTCCTCGCCCTCCAGACGGCATTGAGATCGTAACGTATGCGGATGATTGTACGATCATGGCGTCGGGTCCAGTGGTCGATGACATATGCGAAAGGTTGAACCCCTATCTCGCGGAGCTTGCCGCATACTTCCACGCGAGGAATATGAAAATATCCGCCACGAAATCAACGGCCACACTCTTTACCACATGGTCTGCGGAGATGAGAACACAGCTGAATGTTCAGGTCGAGGGGAATCTAATACCGACCACGAACTACCCCAAGATTCTTGGGGTAACGTTCGACAGCATGTTTAAGTCGTCCGCGCAAGCCACAGCTATCTGCGACAAGATGAAAAGTAGGAACAAGGTCCTCAAGGCGCTAGCCGGCAGCTCTTGGGGTGCGGACAAAGAAACCTTGTTGACCTCTTATAACGCGATAGGTCGGTCTGTGGTCAACTATGCGGCTCCAGTGTGGTCTGCGAATACTAGTGCTACGCAGTGGAAGAATATCCAGACATGCCAGAACGCTGCCCTGAGAACTGCGACAGGGTGCCTCCTCATGACACCAGTGGACCATCTACATGAGGAGGCGAAAGTCCTTCCCTTACGTCAGCATAATCATATGCTTTCGTTGCAGTACCTGCTTGGGTGTTACCGTGAGAGTCATCCCAACCATCATATGGTGGATAACTCTCCCCCACCCAGGCGTGTCAGGAAGGACATACATGATCTAGAGAGGGAGGTCCAGCGCTACAAGAGAGAGCCTCTAGATCAAGAAGCCTATCAGGCAGGTCTGAGTGGCATTCACACCGATGCAGTCGCGGATGCTATGAGCAGTTATAAAGTGAATGCTGTCCTCGGAGTCCACCCCCCATCCATTGCAGCCGAAGAACGTCAGCTGCCTAGACAAACCAGGGTAGTTTTGGCGCAATTACGTTCAGGATGGTGTAGTCGCCTCAATTCGTATTGGGCACGAATTGATGAAGATGTGCGTGACGCCTGCCCGGCGTGCGATACAGGCCCGCACAATACGCTACACCTTTTTAATTGCTCAGCCAAACCTACCCAACTCACTCCAGAGGATCTCTGGCTACAGCCCGTTAAAGTAGCCGAATTTCTAAACCTGGAGCTGGAACCAGATTAGCAGAACACAAACACACACATGCACTACTGCTACAACAACAACAACAACAACAACTAAAATGTTGAGTTGTTAGCTCACCGACTCTCGAAACATTCAAAATATCAATAAAAGTCTGGTCACACTGCTGAGTAGGCCTTATCACACTTTGTAGAAATAGGTGATTTGTTTACGAACTAATAAGTTGTTCGGTTTGATCCATATTTGTAGAGTGACTTAATTGAATGAACGACCTCACTTACATTTTAAAATTCTAATATTAAACAATTGAATTAAATCGTTTGGGTATTGAACGGGTATACCATTATTTATTATTCTTGTAATATGTTATGTACAGGTATATGTGACATTTTTAATAATTTAAAAAAGAACACGAGTATTTTTTCTTTTTGAAGATCAATCTAAATTAATTTCTTGAAATTTAAGTATTATTTATATCTAAAAAACATTAAGAGTGATAAAAATAGTACATAGAATTTTTCCTTCTTAAAAGTCTTCTATCTCGAAGAGCAGTGCAAGATCTGTAAGTACACTGGCACATTTTCTTTTTACAATATGACGAATTTAATCCGATAATTGCTTCAAAATCATTTCAGTTCATTTGTTTATCGTCCAAGAAAATTAAAATAATGTATTTTTAAGAACTTTTTAAATCATGATTTAAAATATATTGAATACTTTGTTCATGATAAATAAATGATATTTTGAATGAACACTGGCACTTAACACTGAACCTTTACTAGTATACCTTTTTTGCCTACCTTAGTCCAATATCTGTTCTTTCCCCTATATTTAATTTTAAGTGCTTTAAGTAATATGATCTTTAAACAAATATATATGACCATGATTTCAATTTTGCGACGTTTATAAAACGCTAGACTAAAATTAAACCGTCGGGCACGTCACTTGTCTACAATAGTTGATTAAAATGTTTGTTTTCTAATGTTACACTATGGACGTGTGATAAGTAGGGCTAGAATGTGGAAACAAGCTTCATTGTGAGCCAGCTTTAGGATTTCATAGTGGTGAGCGAGTACTACTTTTGTCATATGTTTTGTCAATTAAAGACAAACTACGAGCAGTGAAAAAATCGCCAGCCAGCGGTGTGAACGGAAGGTGGCGGCGGCCATCTTAGATTTCAATTTTGCATGTATTCTACTTGTTGAGAGCTTTCAGTTGATACCCATGTTGATGGGATTGATAAAACCTAGGTTATCCACCATTTTGATAAAGCCGCCATCTTGGATTTTAATTTCATATAGTACATTGTATTTTACAGGTTAAGCACTTTCATTTGATACCCATAGTGATACTCCGTTTCTTGCGAAATTAATTCGGACGGAAGGTACATCTGGGGTATACCCTTAACGCTTTGTCTACTGCAAACTCATCACTATTGTCTTGAAGAAGTCATCCCATTAAAATACTAAAATGTTGAGTTGTTAGCTCACCGACTCTCGAAACATTCAAAATATCAATAAAAGTCTGGTCACACTGCTGACGCATATTTTCCGCTAATTCACACAGTGAATAAATGCCAGAGATGTGTAGCTGGTTGGAGATGTTGTAAAAGATCACCGGAAAGTAATACGTTAACTCCTCCAAAAACTCATTTTCACAGTTCTTGGTTTGCCTTAATTTAGCATCCATCATGCATAACATTTGATAAGACACCATGGAAATCTCTTCGACAACCAAAAATTCTCTCTGATGCCATTGTTGCCTTATTTATTATTCGCAAAACATTTTCCGGACAGTGCACAGTGGTCGAGGTCGTATGGGAACAGCGGCCAAAAATACTCTCAGTGCAGATATCAATATGATTCTTTGGTTATGGTACCTTGATGAGATAAAAATAAACAATGTGCCAAAATTGATATGTTTTGGCATGGTCCCCTTACAACGTATCTCCCGAATAAGGGTTATTTGGCCAATTTTTGTCACATTTCTACACTAGATGGTTCTGTTATTTGACATTTTACGTTCTAAAGAGCTAAAAAATAGTCTTACTGAAAATTATTTGGAACGGCCCGCCTTCAGGCAGAGTCCCCCTGTAAAGGTACCTCCAAAAATAGAAGTATTTTTTATACAAATCCCCCTGTAAAGGTACCTTCAAAACGAGAAGTATTTTTATACAAATCAAAATTCCAAATTTGATTATTGTTTTGTAAACAAAATAGACAATTTTTTTGTAAACAAAATAAACAATTTCATTGTTATTCAAGTAAATCAAATGCAGATTTTAATAATATAGATTTTTTATTGATTGGTAACATTACACTCCACGGCCACCTCCTATAATTCTCAAAGGCCTTAAATTTTTGGACATTAATATTATACCCAGAAGACAATGCAGGCAACATTATTGAACACCCCTCAATTATATCCTTGTCAATCTCAAACAACAAAAACATAGCGAAGTCACTTCAGTATATTGGGCATAACATACAAATCTGACAAAATCTGAAAGTTAAATTAGCACTTCTAGAATCTTAGGACCATTACTAATGGCGTGAAAAAAATCACATTGGAGGATTCAGGGGGGAAAACAATTAAAACTTTAACTGAAATCCAATTTTATTTTCAAAATTAATCTTAAAGGCAACTCAAAACACTCACATCGTCTTTATTATACACAACTACTAAACAAACAAATTACTGCACTAAAAATAAGTCAATACCTTGCTTTTCAATAATTATGCCAAGAATTGTCATTTTAAAATGTATTTAATTTTGAAATACAGATCTATTTTTACTCTTTTTTTACTGATTTACTGACCACTGTGCAGTGGTCGCTGCCATTGGCCAAAATTCAAAAAATGAAAATCAGATATTTATTGTCAAATGTGTACACATGAACTCTTAAGAGGTTAAGCTTTTTAGAAAACGTAATAATATGGGCTTCATTCTAACGGGACACTTCGAAAATAGCATCAAACAAGTAAAAAAACATTAAGTTCGGCCGGGCCAAACTTTTAATACCCTTCACCTTAGGGTATAAGAAGAAATGTGGCAAAAACCATTAAAATGCCGAATATCGGGAGGTACCGTTATATGGGGGCCATACCAAAACGTGGACCTATAATTACAATTTTTCGCCACACGAACTAGGACCCATTATGACCCACAAATACCAATTTTTAGACAAATCAGTGAAAAAAATGTGGCAAAAATCATCAAATTACCGAATATCGGGAGGTGCCGTTATATGGGGGCCACACCAAAACGTGGACCTATAATTACAATGTTTCGCCACACGAACTAGGACCCATTATGACAAATACCAATTTTTAGACAAATCAGTGAAAAAATGTGGCAAAAATCATCAAATTACCGAATATCGGGAGGTACCGTTATATGGGGGCCATACCAAAACGTGGACCTATAATTACAATTTTTCGCCACACGAACTAGGACCCATTATGACCCACAAATACCAATTTTTAGACAAATCAGTGAAAAAAATGTGGCAAAAATCATCAAATTACCGAATATCGGGAGGTGCCGTTATATGGGGGCCACACCAAAACGTGGACCTATAATTACAATGTTTCGCCACACGAACTAGGACCCATTATGACAAATACCAATTTTTAGACAAATCCGTGAAAAAATGTGGCAAAAAAAACTAAAATACCGAATATCGGGAGGTACCTTTATATGGGGGCTATACCACAACGTGGACCTATATATACAATGTTTTGCCACACGCTCAGGGACCCGTTATGACCTACAAATACACATCCGTGAAAAAATGTGGCATAAATCATCAAAATACCGAATATCGGGAGGTACCGTTATATGGGGACTATACCAGAACGTGAACCGATATATCTCATTTTCAATACCAACCATCCTAGACACAATGCAAATAGCTCTGCTAAATTTTGGCGCTCTACGTCAAATATTGTGGGCTGTATCGTGATTTCAACAGACAGACGGACAGACAGACAGACGGACATCGTTAAATCGACTTAGAATTTTATGCTGATTATGAATATATATACTTTATGGGGTCTAAGACGAATATTTAAGGATGTTACAAACGGAATGACAAAGTTAATATACCCTCCTTTCCAAGGTGGAGGGTATAAAAAGAGAAAATGTAGTTAGCATTAAGTTCGGCCGGGCCAAACTTTTAATACCCTCCACCTTAGGGTAAAAGAAACATTAGAAGAAATGTGGCAAAAACCATTAAAATGCCGAATATCGGGAGGTACCGTTATATGGGGGCCACACCAAAACGTGGACCTATAATTACAATGTTTCGCCACACGAACTAGGACCCATTATGACCCACAAATACCAAATTTAGACAAATCAGTGAAAAAAATGTGGCAAAAATCATCAAATTACCGAATATCGGGAGGTACCGTTATATGGGGGCCACACCAAAACGTGGACCTATAATTACAATGTTTCGCCACACGAACTAGGACCCATTATGGCCCACAAATACCAATTTTTAGACAAATCAGTGAAAAATGTGGCAAAAATCATCAAATTACCGAATATCGGGAGGTACCGTTATATGGGGGCTATACCAAAACGTGGACCTATAATTACAATGTTTCGCCACACGAACTAGGACCCATTATGACCCACGAATACCAATTTTTAGACAAATCCGTGAAAAAATGTGGCAAAAATCATCAAATTACCGAATATCGGGAGATACCGTTATATGGGGGCTATACCAAATCATGGACCCATACATGCAATGTTTCGCCACCGGAGCTGGAACCCATTATGACCAACAAATACCAATTTTCAAACAAATCCGTGAAAAAATGTTGCAAAAATCATCAAATTACCGAATATCGGGAGGTACCGTTATATGGGGGCTATACCAAATCATGGACACATACATGCAATGTTTCGCCACCGGAGCTGGAAACCATTATGACCAACAAATACCAATTTTCAAACAAATCCGTGAAAAAATGTGGCAAAAAAAAACTAAAATACCGAATATCGGAAGGTACCTTTATATGGGGGCTATACCACAACGTGGACCTATACATACAATGTTTTGCCACACGCTCAGGGACCCGTTATGACCTACAAATACCAATTTCCAGACAAATCCGTGAAAAAATGTGGCATAAATCATCAAAATACCGAATATCGGGAGGTACCGTTATATGGGAACTATACCAGAACGTGGACCGATATATCTCATTTTCAATACCAACCATCCTAGACACAATGCAAATAGCTCTGCTAAATTTTGGCGCTCTACGTCAAATATTGTGGGCTGTATCGTGATTTCAACAGACAGACAGACAGACGGACATCGTTAAATCGACTTAGAATTTTATGCTGATTATGAATATATATATACTTTATGGGGTCTAAGACGAATATTTAAGGATGTTACAAACGGAATGACAAAGTTAATATACCCTCCTTTCCAAGGTAGAGGGTATAAAAAGAGTAAAAATAGATCTGTATTTCAAAATTAAATACATTTTAAAATGACAATTCTTGGCATAATTATTGAAAAGCAAGGTATTCACTTATTTTTAGTGCAGTAATTTGTGTGTTTAGTAGTTGTGTATAATAAAGACGATGTGAGTGTTTTGTGTTGCCTTTAAGATTAATTTTGAAAATAAAATTGGATTTCAGTTAAAGTTTTAATTGTTTTCCCCCCTGAATCCTCCAATGTGATTTTTTTTCACGCCATTAGTAATGGTCCTGAGATCCTAGAAGTGCTAATTTAACTTTCAGATCTTGTCAGATTTGTATGTTATGCCCAATATACTGAAGTGACTTAGCTATGTTTTTGTTGTTTGGGATTGACAAGGATATAATTGAGGGGTGTTCAATAATGTTGCCTGCATTGTCTTCTGGGTATAATATTAATGTCCAAAAATTTAAGGCCTTTGAGAATTATAGGAGGTGGCCGTGGAGCGAATGTTACCAATCAATAAAAAATCTATATTATTAAAATCTGCATTTGATTTACTTGAATAACATTGAAATTGTTTATTTTGTTTACAAAAAAATAATCAAATTTGGAATTTTGATTTGTATAAAAAATACTTCTATTTTTGAAGGTACCTTTACAGGGGGATTTGTATAAAAAATACTTCTATTTTTGGAGGTACCTTTACAGGGGGACTCTGCCTGAAGGCGGGCCGTTCCAAATAATTTTCAGTAAGACTATTGTTTAGCTCTTTAGAACGTAAAATGTCAAATAACAGAACCATCTAGTGTAGAAATGTGACAAAAATTGGCCAAATAACCCTTATTCGGGAGATACGTTGTAAGGGGACCATGCCAAAACATACCAATTTTGTCACATTTTTATACCCTCCACCTAAAAAGGTATGGAGGGTATATTAAGTTTGTCATTCCGTTTATAACTCATCGAAATAATCATTTTAGACCCAACAAAGTATATATATTCTTGATCAGCGTAAAATTCTAGGACGATTTAGCCCTATCCGTCCGTCTGTCTATCTGTTGTAATCACGCTACAGTCTAAACGAATTAAGATAGGAAGCTAAAATTTTGCACAGATCTCTCTTTTGTGTACAGGCAGGTCAAGTTCGAAGATGGGCTATATAGGTCCACGATATCGTATAGCCCCCATGTAACGGTACCCCCCGATATTCGGTATTTTGATGATTTTACCCACATTTTTAAACGGAATTGTCTGAAAATCCACACAAGGAGTTCCTTGTGGGTACTTTATACCTCGGCAGAGAATTATCTATATAGGCCCACAATATCGTATAGCCCCCATAAAACGGTACCCTCCGATATTCGGTATTTT
Organism: Musca domestica; assembly: GCF_030504385.1. Taxonomy (NCBI): domain Eukaryota; kingdom Metazoa; phylum Arthropoda; class Insecta; order Diptera; family Muscidae; genus Musca; species Musca domestica. Next base: position 1,319,320 of record NW_026712439.1, read on the forward strand.
GATGATTTTACCCACATTTTTCAACGGAATTGTCTGAAAATCCACACAATGAGTTCATTGTGAGTACTTTATACCTCGGCAGAGAATTGTGCATATAGGTCCACGATATCGTATAGCCCCCATGTAACGGTACCCCACGATATTCGGTATTTTGATTTTATTTAAACAAAGAGATAACATCCTTAATTTCAAGAAGTTGGAAATTTTCCTGAAAATTGACTAGTGCCCTTCAACTTCAAACGATCGCAAATATCTCGGAAACTAATAGACTTAGGACTCTAGGAATGGTTCCATTGTGTCGAGGAACATTTTTTACACTAAAACAGCTCTAATATTAGATGTATTTTATTTAAACAAAGAGATAACAGCCTTAATTTCAAGAAGTTGGAAATTTTCCTGAAAATTGACTAGTGCGCTTCAACTTCAAACGATCGCAAATATCTCGGAAACTAATAGACTTAGGACTCTGGGAATGGTTCTATTGTGTCGAGGAACATTTTTTACACTAAAAACAGCTCTAATATTAGTTGTATTTTATTTAAACAAAGAGATAACAGCCTTCATTTCAAGAAGTTGGAAATTTTCTTGAAAATTGACTAGCGCCCTTCAACTTCAAACGATCGCAAATATCTCGGAAACTAATAGACTCAGGACTCTGGGAATGGTTCCATTGTGTCGACGAACATTTTTTACACTAAAAACAGCTCTAATATTAGATGTATTTTATTTAAACAAAGAGATAACAGCCTTCATTTCAAGAAGTTGGAAATTTTCCCGAAAATTGACTAGTGCCCTTCAACTTCAAACGATCGCAAATATCTCGAAAACTAATAGACTTAGGACTCTGGGAATGGTTCCATTGTGTCGAGGAATACTTTTTACACTAAAAACGGCTCTAATATTAGATGTATTTTATTTAAACAAAGAGATAACAGCCTTAATTTCAAGAAGTTGGAAATTTTCCTGAAAATTGACTAGTGCCCTTCAACTTCAAACGATCGCAAATATCTCGGAAACTAATAGACTTAAGAATCTACGAATGGTTCCATTGTGTCGAGGAACATTTTTTACACTAAAACAGCTCTAATATTAGATGTATTTTATTTAAACAAAGAGATAACAGCCTTCATTTCAAGAAGTTGGAAATTTTCCTGAAAATTGACTAGTGCGCTTCAACTTCAAACGATCGCAAATATCTCGGAAACTAATAGACTTAGGACTATGGGAATGGTTCTATTGTGTCGAGGAACATTTTTTACACTAAAAACAGCTCTAATATTAGTTGTATTTTATTTAAACAAAGAGATAACAGCCTTCATTTCAAGAAGTTGGAAATTTTCTTGAAAATTGACTAGCGCCCTTCAACTTCAAACGATCGCAAATATCACGGAAACTAATAGACTTGGGACTCTAGGAATGGTTCCATTGTGTCGAGGAACATTTTTTACTCTAAAACCAGCTCTAATTTTTTTTTTCTAAATAAAGAGATAACAGCCATCATTTCAAGAAGTTGGAAATTTTCCTGAAAATTGACTAGTGCCCTTCAACTTCAAACGATCGCAAATATCTCGGAAACTAATAGACTTAGGACTCTAGGAATGGTTCCATTGTGTCGAGGAACATTTTTTACACTAAAACAGCTCTAATATTAGATGTATTTTATTTAAACAAAGAGATAACAGCCTTCATTTCAAGAAGTTGGAAATTTTCCTGAAAAATGACTAGTGCGCTTCAACTTCAAACGATCGCAAATATCTCGGAAACTAATAGACTTAGGACTCTGGGAATTGTTCTATTGTGTCGAGGAACATTTTTTACACTAAAAACAGCTCTAATATTAGTTGTATTTTATTTAAACAAAGAGATAACAGCCTTCATTTCAAGAAGTTGGAAATTTTCTTGAAAATTGACTAGCGCCCTTCAACTTTAAACGATCGCAAATATCACGGAAACTAATAGACTTGGGACTCTAGGAATGGTTCCATTGTGTCGAGGAACATTTTTCACTCTAAAAACAGCGCTAATTTTTTTTTTTTTAATAAAGAGATAACAGCCATCATTTCAAGAAGTTGGAAATTTTCCTGAAAATTGACTAGTGCCCTTCAACTTCAAACGATCGCAAATACCTCGGAAACTAATAGACTTAGGAATCTAGGAATGGTTCCATTGTGTCGAGGAACATTTTTTACACTAAAACAGCTCTAATATAAGATGTATTTTATTTAAACATAGAGATAACAGCCTTCATTTCAAGAAGTTGGAAATTTTCCTGAAAATTGACAAGTGGCCTTCAACTTCAAACGATCGCAAATATCTCGGAAACTAATAGACTTAGGACTCTAGGAACATTTTTATACCCTCCACCAAAAAAGGTATGGAGGGTATATTAAGTTCGTCATTCCGTTTGTAACTCATCGAAATAATCATTTTAGACCCAACAAAGTATATATATTCTTGATCAGCGTAAAATTCTAAGACGATATAGCCCTGTCCGTCCGTCTGTCCGTCGGTCCGTCGGTCCGTCTGTTGTAATCACGCTACAGTCTAAACGAATTAAGATAGGAAGCTAAAATTTTGCACAGATCTCTCTTTTGTCTGCAGGCAGGTCAAGTTCGAAGATGGGCTATATCGGTCCCCGATATTCGGTATTTTGATGATGTTAGCCACATTTTTCAATGAAATTGTCTGAAAATCCTTACAAGTAGTTCCTTGTGGGTACTTTATACCTCGACAGAGAATTATCTATATCGGTCCACGATATTGTGTAGCCCCCATATAACGGTACCCCCGATATTCGGTATTTTGATGATGTTAGCCATATTTTTCAATGGAATTGTCTGAAAATCCACACAAGGAGTTCCTTGTGGGTACTTTATATCTCGGTAGAGAATCATCTATATAGGTCCACAATATCGTACATCCCCCATGTAACGGTACCCCCCGATATTCGGTATTTTGATGAGTTTACCCACATTTTTCAACGGAATTGTCGGAAAATCCACACAAGGAGTTCCTTGTGGATACTTTATACCTCGGCAGAGAAATATCTATATAGGTCCACGAAATCGTATAGCCCTCATATAACGGTACCCCCGATATTCGGTATTTTGATGTTTTTAGCCATATCTTTCAACGGAATGGTCACAAGGGGTTCTTTGTACACAAGGGGTTCTTTGTGAGCACTTTACTCCCCGACAGAGAATTCTCTATATAGGTTAACGATAACGTATAGCTCCCATATAACGGTACCCCGCGATATTCGGTATTTTGATGATTTTAGCCATATTTTCCAATCGTATTGTCTGAAAATCCACACACGGAGTTCTTTGTGAGCACTTTACCCCTGAAACGGAATTGTATATATAGGTCCACAATATCGTATATACCCCATATAACGGTACTCCCCTATATTCGGTATTTTGATGATTTTAGCCACTTTTTCCAATGGAATTATCTGAAAATCCATACAAGGTGTTCCTTGTGAGTACTTTACACGCAGACATAGATTTGTCTTTATATGTCCACAATATCGTATATCCCCCATATATCGGCACCTTCCTATATTAGATATTTTAAAGATTTTAAAATAATTTTTTTTGGATTTTATTTTTTTGAACATTTTCTAATTCGTTCCAAATGGTGGAGGGTATTCAAAGTTCGGCCCGGCCGAACTTACTACTTTTTTACTTGTTTATTATACCCTCCACCATTCTATGGAGGGTATATTAACTTTGTCATTCCGTTTGTAACTCCTCGAAATACTCATGTCAGACCCAACAAAGTATATATATTCTTGATCAGCGTAAATTTCTAAGACGATTTAGCCATGTCCGTCTGTCTGTCTGTTGTAATCACGCTATCTTTCGAATGAATTGAGATAGATGGCTAAAATTTTGCACACATGTTTAGTATTCCAGTAGGCAGGTTAAGTTCGTAAATGGGCCATGTAGGTCCACGTTTTCATATAGCCCCCATATAACGGTACCTCCCGATTTTCGGTATTTTAATGATTTTAACGACATTATTCACCGGAATTGTTTCAAATTTGGTATTTAAAGTTCGAAATGGATACTACACCCTAAGACAGAAAATTGTCTGTGCAAGTCCACGTCTTCATATAGCCTCCTTAACGGTAACGGTACCTCCCGATATTCGGTATTTTAATGAATTTAGCGACATTATTCACCGGAATTGTTTCAAATTTGGTATTTGAAGTTCGAATTGAATACTACACCCTAAGACAGAAAATTATCTATGCTGGTTCAGGTCTTCGTATAGGGCCCATATATTTTAGGTACAATACCCACCGAAATTGTTTGAGGTGTGGTATTTGAAGTTCGTAATGGATGCTACAGCCTGTGACAGAAAATTGTCTATGCAGGTCCAGGCCTTCGTACAGCTCCGATATAACGGTACCTCCCTATATACGATATTTTGATGATTTTAGCAACATTATTCACCGTTTATTTCAAGTTACGAATTTGAATATGGTAATAGCTTATGACAAACAATGCCTATGTAGGCCTATATCGTATACACCTCAATATAATGCCTATATTTGGTATTTTTAAAATTTTAACAGAATGTTGTAATGATTTTATTTTCTGAAAATTTCCAAATTCGTTTCAAATGGTGGAGGGTATTCAAAGTTCGGCCCGGCCGAACTTACTACTTTTTGACTTGTTTTTATCTCATCAAGGTACCATAACCAAAGAATCATATTGATATCTGCACTGCGAGTATTTTTGGCCGCTGTTCCCATACGACCTCGACCACTGTGCACTGTGCAGTGGTGACATACCTATTATACTTTACTTTCGCTTTTTGAAGCCTTCGTTTACGTTGTGTTGCAGTTTCTGTTTTATTTGTGTTTGTATTTTTTATATTTTTTTTACAATTTTGTTCCCACGAATAATGGACACGACGAAAAACGGCCGATCCCCCAGAGATCCAATAAAGGGGCAAGGCTATGTACAACAAGATGCGCCTGAGTCTTGAAGGGAAAACGCTAACGACATATCATTTATATCCACACTAATGCCATACAGTTCTCGGCGCGTTCTAACTTTTAACCTTAACCTGGGTGGTGTACCGCTAACGACATATTATTTTTAGCCACACAGTCCTCAACACGATAAAAAAATCTTGAAAAATCGGATACCTAAATTACAAATGCAATTTCTAAATTTAAATCCATTTATTATACGCCATTTAGTGGCTGTGCCCATCTTAAATATTGAGGTTGTATAGTGCACAGTATTCTTCTTGTCAAGCCCCTTTATTTGATACCCATATTGGTGGGATTGATGAAAAATTGTTATAACCCATTTGGGGGCGGCGGCCATCTTAGATTTCAATTTTGCATGTATTCTACTTGTTGAGAGCTTTCATTTGATGGGATTTATAAAACCTAAGTTATCCACCATTTTGTTGAAGCCGCCATCTTGGATTTTAATTTTATATAGTACATTGTATTCTACTGAGCACTTGAGCACTTTCATTTGATATCCATATTTATAGGATTGATAAAACCTACGTTAACCGCCATTTTGTAGCAGCCGCCATCTTGGATTTATAATGATAATGAATAAGCATAATTGTATTGTCACCAAAGTCCAAAGTGTATACAAAATATTAGATTAATCGGTTGAGAAGAAGAGGGTAAGATTTGAATTAGTAAATTTGACCCAAAAATAAATAAAACAAATGTGGTGAGCTAAATAAAACCATTTAATAAAAACAGGTTGGCTGTGACGTTGCAAATTACTATTGTCCATTCGAAGTTCGCAAGTTACAGCGATCAACACGTATATACCCGGACGGACGTAAGCTAAAGCCCCATATACTAACCCTAGGCACACCCTTATTAGAAGAAAATCAAAGTGAGTACAAATACAGTTTTCTACATAACCAAAAAGCATTGTAGGAAATTAACTCAAAAACAATTCAAAGGCCCTGGTGTTTTCTTTGGTTCCAAGCAATTTGACACCTTTTATAAATCTAATTGGGAGGCCCTTTGCCCATCCACTAACCTTCACACAAATGAAAAAGAAAAGGAATTAATTGAAAAGACTCTATTGCCAATACACAACTTTGTGCGCCATATTTTTTTGGGAAAAATTTTGGAATTTTTTGAAAACAGTTGGGAATTTTTGTTAAGATAGACCCACACAACGACATTTAATCTAACACATACACAATATAATAGCCATATTACTCTCGAAAGTATACAAAACGTAGAAATTGGCAAATAACCTAGAACTTTCCTAAATATGGTCATATTTTGGAATGGCAAAAAAAAAAATAGATTTGATTTATTTGACCTTACATTCAGCTTTTTTGAGAAAAAATACCAGTAAGGAAAGTCGGCGGGGCCGACTTTATGATACCCTACACCACTTTGCTAATTCAGTAGAGCTGCGCATAACAATTAAAAGTCTTTATGGGAGAATTCAATCATACACGCTATGATTATAATTATAATTTAAAGTTCAAAGAACTAAATATGCCAAGCATTTGTATCTTTTAAATTCGGACTTGTATTGCCCATTTGGTGCACAATTAATTTTAAATCGGATAAAGATATATATGGGAGCTATATCCAAATCGGAACCGATCTCAATAAAATTTGGCAAAGATATTTCTGAGCTGTATTTGATATATTTCCCTGAATATCGTTGTTACGGAGTGCATATTACGGCTGTGGGTAACAAGTATATCAAATCGGATGAAAGTATATATGGGAGCTATAGCTATATCTGAACCGATCTTCACCAAATTTTACATACTAGCTTCTAGGCTCAATTCGGTCGTAAGTGCCAAATTTCATCCAATTTTGGTGCACAATCAAAGGTAAATCGGACGAAGTTATATATGGAAGCTATATCCAAATCTGAACCGATCTCGATAAAATTTAGCAAATGTATTTCTGAGCTGTATTTGATATATTTCCCCAAATATTGTTGTTACAGAGTGCATATTACGGCTGCGGAGGACAAAAATAACAAATCGGATGAACAATATATATGGGAGCTATAGCTATATCTAAACCGATTTCGATCAAATTTGGCATACTTATTTTCAGGTCCAATCTGATCGTACATGCAAAATTCCATACTATTCGGACTGATATTACACGTTTGGTGCACAATAAAAGGCAAATCGGACGAAGATATATATGGGAGCTATATCTAAATTTTGACCGATTATCTCCAATTTCAATAGGGTTCGTCCTTGGGCCAAACAAATGATTTGTGCAAAATTTCATCTGGATAGAGCAATAAATACGAACTGTACTTTGTTTTCAAAAATACATGGACAGACGGACGGACGGACGGACATGCATAAATCGACTCAGAATGTGATTCTATGCAGATCATCAAAAGGAACTATGGGTCTATCTCGTTTCCTTTTTGCCTGTTACAAACAAATGCACAAAGACATAATACCCTGACCACCTTGTGGTGTAGGGTATAAATAATAATAATTTTGCGAATTCTATCAATTTTATTTCTGAAAGTTGAAATTTTTCTGCGCTTTTTCAAAATGTTTTATAACATTTATATCATCATAATCGTAATATTCGACATTTTCATTTGGCTGATATATTCGTTTGAAATATTTGGATATTTTTTCTCTACTGTTAACACAAAAATAGTAATAAAATTGTTTTTATACCCTCCACCAAAAAAGGTATGGAGGGTATATTAAGTTCGTCATTCCGTTTGTAACTCATCGAAATAATCATTTTAGACTCAACAAAGTATATATATTCTTGATCAGCGTAAAATTCTAAGACGATTTAGCCCTGTCCGTCCGTCTGTCCGTCTGTTGTAATCACGCTACAGTCTAAACGAATTAAGATAGGAAGCTAAAATTTTGCACAGATCTCTCTTTTGTGTGCAGGCAGGTCAAGTTCGAAGATGGGCTATATCGGTCCACGATATCGTATAGCCCCCATATAACGGTATCCCCCAATATTCGGTATTTTGATGATTTTACCCACATTTTTGAACGGAATTGTCTGAAAATCCACACAAGGAGTTCCTTGTGGGTATTTTATACCTTGGCAGAGAATTGTCCATATAGGTTCACGATATCGTATAGCCCCCATGTAACGGTACCCCCCGATATTCGGTATTTTGATGATTTTACCCACAATTTTTAACGGAATTGTCTGAAAATCCACACAAGGCGTTCCTTGTGGGTACTTTATACCTCGGCAAAGAATTATCTATATAGGTCCACAATATCGTATAGCCCCCATATAATGGTACCCCCCGATATTCGGTATTCTGATGATTTTACCCACATTTTTCAACGGAATTGTCTGAAAATCCACACAAGGAGTTCCTTGTGGGTACTTCATACCTCGGCAGAGAATTGTCCATATAGGTCCACAATATCGTATAGCCCCCATATAACGGTACCCCCCGATATTCGGTATTTTGATGATTTTACCCACATTTTTACACGGAATTGTCGGAAAATCCACACAAGGAGTTCCTTGTGGGTACTTTATACCTCGGCAGAGAATTGTCCATATAGGTCCACAATATCGTATAGCCCCCATATAACGGTACCCCCCGATATTGGGTATTTTGCTGATTTTACCCACATTTTTCAACGGAATTGTCTGAAAATTCACACAAGGAGTTCCTTGTGGGTACTTTATACTTCGGCAGAGAATTATTTATATAGGTCCACAATATCGTATAGCCCCCATATAACGGTACCCCCCGATATTCGGTATTTTGATGATTTTACCCACATTTTTGAACGGAATTGTCTGAAAATCCACACACGGAGTTCCTTGTGAGTACTTTACACGCAGACATAGATTTGTCTTTATAGGTCCACAATATCGTATATCCCCCCATATATCGGTACCTTCCTATATTAGATATTTTAAAGATTTTTAAAGAATTTTTATTGGATTTTATTTTTTTGAAAATTTTCTAATTCGTTCCAAATGGAGGAGGGTATTCAAAGTTCGGCCCGGCCGAACTTACTGCTTTTTTACTTGTTCTTCATAAATGTTTTTTAATTGGAACAGGCATTTGTCGAGTCCGTTGCTGTTTTCACATTTACAAAATGCGTTGGTTGACAGACGCCAATAAATTTAAGTGAGCTGACCTAAAAATTATAACTCAACATTTTCTTATCATCTTGTGAAATTTATAAGACATTAATAATTTAATGTCTTATACATTATTATTTCCAAAGAAAACATTTGGGACTGGAAAATCATCATAATCGTAATATTCGACATTTTCATTTGGCTGATATACTCGTTTTTGAAATATTTGGATATTTTGTTCTCTACTGTTGACTCAAAATAGTAATAAAATTGGTTTTCTTCATAAATGTTTTTTTAATTGGAACAAGCATTTGTCGAGTCCGTTGCTGTTTTCACATTTACAAAACGCGTTGGTGGACAGACGCCAATAAATTTAAGTGAGCTGACCTAAAAATTATAACTCAACACTTTCTTATCATTTTGTGTAATTTATTAAACATTAATAATTTAATGTCTTATACATTATTATTTCCAAAGAAAACATTTGGGACTGAAAAAAAAAAACAACAATACTTATACATTCCATATCCAAGCGTTCGATGGACAAGCGTTAAAAACTTAAAGGTTAGATAACCTCACAATTTTCATTTCAAAAAATTTTGACATAGTTTTGCCGAACACTTTGCGCTTGAATCATATTCCTAAGCACTATTTTGCTCTTTTCGACCCTTGAAATTATATGTGCCGAAAGTTTTGACCCAGAATAATTTAATACTGAAACGGTATGCTGGGATATCACGATTTATTGGTTGATTTCTTCACTCAAACTTTTTAGTTTAAACACAAAACAATACATATTTTTTTCAAATTGTGTCGGTGTTAAGGAAAAGAGATCTATCATACTTTGGCTTAATTTATTTATAGCCGGGTTTTTATTTTTCTTGTCTGGACAAACCAACACACATTTTTTGATTTTTTTTTTGTTTCGAATGCAATAGTTTACATTTTTAATACCTCTTATTCGTTTCCAGCGCTCATTTAACAAAAACTTTGTCACAAAATATTTTAAACACCTATATTTAAAAAAAAGACAAATTTTGATTCGATTCTACTTTACAGCATAATTCTCTTGTCATTAAATTTACTCGGGAATAAACAACGAAGTTTTGAAAATTAAAATTTATTTATCCTGTTTTTTACCTCAACAACAAAACTATTGATCCTTATATAATTGAAATCGGGAAAATTTTACTAATTGTGTTAATGATCTGTAAGATTATCCATCTATCATAAGCATACTAGAGTTTAATTTGTTTTTTGTGGTACCAACATATACTTTTCCACATTTTTCGACTTTTGTTCCATCACATTCAATGCTATATATAACATTGTGTCTCTCACTTAACGGAATTCTACTTTTGGTATTAGTAAATAAACTTTTTAGTGTATTGTTTGTCCGTGTTGCTATTTGTAGTTTATCCTTGTCATTAACATCGGCATTTTGAATCTCTCAGATAATCCAGGAATATAAATCATTGATTTTTAATATTTTTCAGATTCGTCCTTAGATTTCGGTATGTTATATTTATTTATTAATTTTTCAATTAATAATTTGGAAAGCAGTTTTGGACAGCATTTCTCGTATTTTGTTTTTATTAGTTTCGTGGAATTTATGGTCGCTAATATTCAATATTCTGATTATAATTGTCCCTAACATTGTATTTGGAGTTTTTGGTCAGATTTTTTAGAAAATTTACCACACATTTGCATAATTGTATTGAAGGTGAGTTAACCGATGAACATATAGGTCTTAAGGGGTAATTTTCTTTATGATTTTTGGGTAGTCCGTATAGTCTTGGTGCTGCAGCCACGTCAGTTTTCAGACATTTTTTTCTCCGCTGTCGATATGATATTGTTTTTAAATAATTCTTCCACGAATTCATTGTTTTTCATGGACAAGTTAGATGTGGGGTCTTTAATTAATCTTTGGTAAGTCATCATGTCACCTAATATCTCATATATTTTTTGTTGATAATCATCTTTATACATTGCTACTGTCACATTACCCTTATCCGCATTTAAAATTAACATATTTTTATTTTGTTTCAAAAATGTTTTGCTGTGAGCCACTGTTGTGTTAATAAATTTTTCTCTGTAGCTATATCTCATTTTGTTTAGATGTGAGTGTAGCATTTTTGTAAATTTGATTCTCATTATTTCTTTTTGCTCTTATTATTTATAAATCAAATAAAAGGGCCGACAAACAACCATTTCTCAAGATATATATATATATATATATATATATATATATATATATATATATATATATATTTTTTTTTTTTTTTTTTTTTTTTTTTGTAAAACAAAAGTTTGTTCTAAAGTCAGACCAATTTCGCTAAAATTATAGACAAATTAAATCGGCAAAATTTTACTAATTGCGTTAATGATCTGTAATATTATGCATCTATCTTAAGCATAGCAAACACAGAAGACGGCACACATAGATTAGAGGCATCGAGAGTGCAGCTATATTCGATTTATGAACAGGTCAAACGAGCGAATGTAGAGATTATGTTCCTCAAGAAGGAGCCATTAATGCCCTAGGAGAACTTAATGACCAAATCCAGGCAGCTAAGCAAAGAGAGTCGGAAGAGAAAATTAAAAGGGAGAGCCAACTAATGCACAATGGCTTCTCCTTCACAACTTCACTGGAGAGGCACTTCTACATACAACACTGGGATTGACTTTGCAGGCCTTTTTAATATAAAAAACTTAACAAGTTGTGCTTGTCTTATTTCGAAAGGATACGTGTGCGTTTTTATATGTTTAAATCCTTTAAGACTTAAATCCTTTAAGACTCATTTACGGAAAAGCTTCCCAAGTCTTAATTATACATTTGAAGAATTCACTACAATATTGATTCGTATAGAAGCTTTTCTCAATTCAAGACCCATAAGCCCTGCTAGTGTCGACCCTAATGAAATCGCTCCCTTAACGCCAGCCCACTTTCTCCTTGGGGCACCTGACATCTCCGATTCTGATATTTCGTACGCTAATCGTTGGAAACAACTCAAAGTTATTTCCCAACATTTTTGCCACAAATGGAAAATGAATATCTATGTGAACTTCATCAAAGAAACAAATTGAAATATCGAAAGGACAATTTAAAAGATAGTGACTTAGTGATCATTAAAAAAAGACCGGTTGTCCCCAACAGAATGAAGATTGGGACGCATTGTCAAAACTTACCAGGGGGTTGATAAACATCAGAGTTGTAGACATCAAAACTTCCCTTGGCATAACTAGTCAACCAATAACAAAAGTCTTCAAATTATTTACCGACTGACTAGTCGGACCCCCTCCAACAGAAATGGAGGCCTACCTACCAAATTAAAACTGGGAAAAAGACGAGGAAGTGAGACCCCCAAACAGGCGGCAGCAATAAAATCGCCCACAACAACAGCAGCGAATAACACCAAACAGGAACCCTACAGTCGGCACCCATTGCTGTGCCACTTTTTGCTTGGAACTTGGTGTTCGTCCCCACAGCCCTGGTGCGTGTCACAGCGGAGGCCATAGACGAATGGAAGACTGTAAGAGCGCTCATATGTCAGTCGACCAGTATGTCCCGAATTGCCTGCTCGACCTTCCAATGGCTGGGACTTAGGTCGGTGACCGATATTGGGTATTTTCATGATTTTTGCCACAATTTTCCACAGATGTGTCTACAAATTCATATTTGTCATAATAGGTTCTAGCTCTGGTGGCGGAACGTAGTATATATAGGTCCACGTTTTCGTATAGCCGCCCTTTAACGGTACCTCCCGATATTCGGTATTTGCTGATTTTTTCACATTATTCACGGATTCGTCTAAAAATTGGTATTTATAGTTCTTAATGGGTTTTCGTTCCAGTGGCAGAACATTGAATATCATGGTCCATGTTTTCCTCGAGCCGCCATATAATGGTACACACTGATATTCGGAATTTTGATAATCTTTGTCACATTGATTTTTTTCAAATTTGGCATTTAAGACTTGCAATGGATAACAATCCTTGTAGTATAACGTTGTCTAAATGGGTACTGTTTACCTCAGAGGAGCTTCGCTGATGGGAGTAATACGCCGAATGCGTCGAGCTGTGGACCGTAGGGTTATGCGAATGTAAAAAGATAAATAAAAACACAAGAGTTTTTCTTAATACATATGTATTTATTTATAATACATATATATTTATTCTTAATTTGGTAAGTGGTAACGATATTACCTGTGGCAACAATATGTCTCTCTATGCACAACGATATTGCGGGTGTTGTGGCTTATGTTTTTTTTCACTGGTATTTGCAGTTTCAAGCGGAACACGATTGAATTAAGGTACTTCTATATAATTTTTTTTCTTTTCCCAATGGCCAAGGGTATTAAAAGTTGCAGCCAGGCCGATCTTAATTTTTTTACCTGTTAGTTAACTAACGATGTCGTTTTGGGAAAGAATATAGTTAGAGAATCATACTACTGATATTGGCCGAAAATATATATGAAAGCTATATCCAAGTCTGAACCGATTTCAATATAGTGTGGCAAATACACTTTTCAATATAATTTGGCAAATTAATTTTTTTGTTGAAAATTCTGTTACACATCCTAAATATATAATATAAATATATATATATATATATATATATATATATATATATATATATATATATATATATATATATATATATATATATATATATATTCGATAAACACAGAAACATTAAAATATGGGGATGGAGACAAATACCGAAAGTATAACTTTTTGCACAATATATAATTGACATTATTAATTAATGTTTTCCTTTTTTCGACCTTTTTATATTTGAATAAAACAAGTTTCGTTCGAGCTTGAGGTCTTCGTTGTTGTATTTATTTTATTTTCCTATATTTCGTAATTCAATGAATTTCATTTTCAATTCCGTTGAGAAATGTAGATGAAATTAAAAATACAAATATGCGAAGGTATCGTTATATGGGACTATAGGAAAACGCGGACATACATATTCAATGTTCTATCAACGCATTGCGAACTACAAATACCATTTTGGACAAATCCGTTTAAAACGCTTATTTCGAGGAGGAATGACAAAAAAACACATTATCCTTTTCATCAACTTGCAACAAACTTTTCATATTAGAGAGCACAATAAAGTATAGATGAGTAGGCTTGATCACACTTTGTAGAAATCCCATAACGAGACGATCATCTTAGATGTGTAAGATCGGTTTGATTCATATTTGTAGAGTATGTTAATTGAATAAGCGACCTTGCTTACATTTTAAAATCCTTATATTAAACAATTGAATTAAATTGTTTGGGTATTGGACGGGTATACCAGAAAATATCTTTGAATAAGTTATGTACAGCTAGATCTGATATTTATAATAATTTAAAAGTCAATCTAAATTAATTTCTTGACATATTACGTGTTATTTATATCTTAAAAAATATTAAGAGTGACAAAAATAGTATATAAAAATAGTATATAGAAGATCAGTAAGTACACCTGTACACGATTTAAGGCACATGTTTTTAATGGAATCCTTTCATATTCGGTATTTAGAAATCGTAATATATTCACCACTTGTGGCACATCACTGCGTGTATAGATCCATGTTTTCCTATAGTTTCCATATGGCGGTACCTCAAGGTGTTCACTATTTTGAATATTTAAGACACATTTATGAACGGAAGTGATCCAAATTTTAGTGTTGATGTTCGCAATAGATTCCAATCACTGCCGTTATTTGATTTAGTTAAAAAAACAAGAGATCGAATCAGAGCGAAATCATGAAATACACAAATGTACTATGGCCTTGAGAACAGATTGGCAACTGTTCTGTTTGCGAACAAATCGCCAGGAAACGTTTCCAAACGTTTGCTGAGTGAAATTATGACTGGTGTATTTAGAGTTGCCATTCTAAATAATATTTTTTATATTTTTCCGTTGTATGCTAGACATAATTATAAGTTTATTTTTGCACAACACAGGCAACACTGGGTGTATTCAACATGAATGTTATACAATGAACTGTCAAAAATGTAAATTTAAATTAAAAATTTGTATGTTTGTTAAACTTTTTTAACTATAATAAAAATGATACCAATCACATTGTTAAAAACATTATTTAAAAATCTGCTTATTTTTAAAGTATTACAATAGCATTTTTATACCCTCCACCTTGGAAAGGAGGGTATATTAACTTTGTCATTCCGTTTGTAACATCCTTAAATATTCGTCTTAGACCCCATAAAGTATATATATTCATAATCAGCATAAAATTCTAAGTCGTTTTAACGATGTCCGCCTGTCTGTCTGTCTGTGTCTAGGATGGTTGGTATTGAAAATGAGATATATCGGTTCACGTTCTGGTATAGTCCCCATATAACGGTACCTCCCGATATTCGGTATTTTGATGATTTATGCCACATTTTTTCACGGATGTGTCTGGAAATTGGTATTTGTAGGTCATAACGGGTCCCTGAGCGTGTGGCAAAACATTGTATGTATAGGTCCACGTTGTGGTATAGCCCCCATATAAAGGTACCTCCCGATATTCGGTATTTTAGTTTTTTTTGCCACATTTTTTCACGGATTTGTCTAAAAATTGGTATTTGTGGATCATAATGGTTTCCAGCTCCGGTGGCGAAACATTGCATGTATGTGTCCATGATTTGGTATAGCCCCCATATAACGGTACCTGCCGATATTCGGCAATTTGATGATTTTTGCAACATTTTTTCACGGATTTGTCTAAAAATTGGTATTTGTGGGTCATAATGGGTCCTAGTTCGTGTGGCGAAACATTGTAATTATAGGTCCACGTTTTGGTGTGGCCCCCATATAACGGTACCTCCCGATATTCGGTAATTTGATGATTTTTGCCACATTTTTTTCACTGATTTGTCTAAATTTGGTATTTGTGGGTCATAATGGGTCCTAGTTCGTGTGACGAAACATTGTAATTATAGGTCCACGTTTTGGTGTGGCCCCCATATAACGGTACCTCCCGATATTCGGCATTTTAATGGTTTTTGCCACATTTCTTCTAATGTTTCTTTTACCCTAAGGTGGAGGGTATTAAAAGTTTGGCCCGGCCGAACTTAATGTTTTTTTTACTTGTTGAATTTTCAATGTTCACATTAAATTGTTCACATTTGTTTACACCAATGAATCTACCTATATTTATCTACGATGACAATTAGCAGTTGAATATTTGTAAGACCATGCCGCGTCCAAAAAATTATATAACACTAGAAATCTTTGATTTCGACAATCAAAATAAAGAAATTAAATTATGCGGACATGAAGGTACTTTAGGTAGACACTTAAAAACTGAACCAAGTAGTACTGAAGATGCACTTGAAACTTACTTTAAAACTTGTGATAGACCTTCCTGCAGTGAGCCACTCATAAAAATATTGAACGTGACCTCCTAATTTGTGAAAGACAGCCCAGATTAGCAATAAATGGAAATATTATAGACTACTGGACAACAGAAAACAATACCCTAACAACAATTGCATTCATTCCATGTACACAAGTAAGCGTGGAGAGATTGTTTTCGTCTAACACCAACAAACTTGGAGCATATTTTATTAACAAGAGTAAATGTAGCGTTTGAATGTGAAGGCAAATTATTTTTTTAACCATTTTTATAATGTTATTTTATTAAAACTTTTTCAAATACGAATAAAAATACATGAATTCATCTTAATATTACTTTCTATAATATTTGTAATGAGTTAATATACAAGCAAACGTTTGCAATGTGTATTGTACTGTTCTGTTGCGTCATCCAGCAGAGTACATTTCAGTTTTGTTTTTGTTTCCACTCACATACACAAACTGTACAAAACAAAAAACAAGTGCCGTTAGCTGAGTATCGGTTTTGTTTCGTTTCGTACTTCGGGAAAATACAGAACAAAATGATTGCAAACGTTTGCAATAGTTTATTTTCGTACGCTGCGCACAACTTCAAATCGAATTTCAAAACTTTACTCAGGCGTAAACATTATTCCCAGGATGATTGGCATTAAAAAAAAGATATATCGGTCATCAATTACTCCAGTCCCACATAATTCTATTGACATGAATCAATATGACATGAATCATGTCACAATTTCCGACTGGAATTGATTTGTTCATTTTTTATCTCATGTAATTCTTTTGTATGTGTGTATAAAGTATATATTTTTGATCAGAGCTTTTTAAAACTTTGCACAGAGTTTTATATCCGCCCTATCACGGTTGTCGTCGTAAAATGAAGCCGAGGCGACAATAATAATATTTGGGCCTATTATGGTTGTCGTCGTCGTCGCAAAATGAAGTCGAGGCGACAATAATGATATTAGGGTTGTCGTTTTTTGTCGATAGCGACAAATGATTGCTATTATAATTGTCGATACAACAGTCGATGTGAAGTCGATTTTTAGGAAAATCTGTCGCCGTAAAAAATTGTGACGACATTGTTTTTTTTTCAGTCGGAGTTGATATTCGAAAAAAGCATGTTTGGAAAAATGGTCCTTTGGCATTTTCCAGCTAATTTTAAATCAGATTGGAATCCATTGCTACAAAATTAAATGTATACGGGTCACCGATTAGAGACTGGTCCTTCGGGAATTTAATGCAGTTTCAAAAGTTACTGAATTCACCAGGTCGTGCACTTAGAGTAAAAAATACGGAAATATAATTGTAACAGACGTTGTAGAACTCTTGAAAGAGCAGTATAAATTTTTGGAACAACACAATCAAGAGTCAGGCAATGCAAATATTTTTGTTTGCTGCCTTAGCACTCACCCCTGCACTACTAATACATTCTCCTCTTCATCCTCACTTGAACACATTAACAAAGTTCAAAGTTCAAGAGCCGCATCCCTACTAATAACGGGTGCCTTCAGGAGCACGCCTCAAGCAGCACTGGATACTCTACTGGCCCTAAGTCCGCTGAATATGTATGTGGAGGAACAGTCATTCAGGAGTGCTCTTCGACTCAGAGAACTAAGTGAATGGCGCAATCAACCCTTTGGACATTCTGAAATTCTAAGGCGCGTAAGGAATGTGGGAGAGATAGCCTATGCAAGTGACTATATTTCACCACGATTAAGCTTCTACCCACCTGACATACACATACCTGATAGAGACGCCTGGGCTCATAACAACCCACCTTTCCGCGGCATAGCTGTTTATACCGACGGTTCAAAGATGGAGTGTGGTACGGGAGCTGGTGTCTTCTGTGATACCCTTAATGTTCGTGAATCCTACAAGCTTGGAAACAACTGTAGCGTATTTCGGGCGAAAATCTAGACCTGCTGGTCACGAGGAGCATTGAGGTCAGCGGTCCGGTGACTATATATGTCGATAGTCAAGCGGCACTGATGGCCTTAAGTTCCTTTACTATCACTATGGCCATTATAACATCCCAGGTAACGAGACTGCAGACGAATTGGCCAGACTAGGATCCGAATCAACTACAATTGAAGTAGACAACTCGGTTAAACCGCCACTGTGCCATTTCCTACAGGTTATTCGCAGACATTACTCTGAGAGAATCCAACAAAAATTGTTGGACGAAATAGGATGCACCATAGACAAATGAAAATACAGACAACGAAATGCTCTCACCGTTTATCTTCGAAAAAAATCGAATCAGCAGATGTCGTCTATATCGTTTCAGGGGTTTGAGTGGGAATATTGAAGTCACTCAATTCTAAAACGTTAAAAATAACAAAAACTGTAGGATATTTGTCAGCTGGAAATTGTTCCATAATAAAATAAATGTGAAAATTACGAGATGACATCAAAAAATTCCGGAATAATCAGGTGAAATTCTTGAAAAACGATGAAATATGTTTTCGAAGTCGAGTGGCTTGAACGCGTAAATGAGCATGTTGACTATGCAAAACATGATGAGAGCCACCTGGAAAAAAAGACCAAACTAACTTTTCGTTGTCTATATCTTAATTTGTCTATGGATGCACCATCCCCAAAAGAATCTGGCCCACACTCTCAGAGAAGAGAACAAGGCCGCTGATGTCATTGTCAAAACCTGATTTAAAACTTGTGGTGGGTATCATCACAGGTTATTGTAAGGTGAGGGCTATGACCTCGAAATGGGACAGCGACGACATTGACTACTGTAGGATCTGTCAAGATGAAGAAGAAATCGAGACAGTCGAACACTTGGTCTGCCACTGACCAGCAGTGGGAGAACTAGTGTCACATGACCTGTCTTCTTTTTCTAACACTGACCCTTTAGTAATCCTTCAATTAGCCAGAAGATTCAAGTGGATAAAGACGACACGGCAAACTTATTAGCCGTAGATCACATTCTACAACTTTATCTTTTATCTTCACCTCTTCTACCAATCACTTTTTCCTCTTTTCTTAACATTCTTTTAGGATGAACACAATGGACCTATAGGTCTCGGAGTGGAGTGGTTGCCATATGGTAACCGCGCGTCCTTTAACCTAACGTAACCTGAACTTAAGATATGTAACGCATTTATAATATAGTAATTTTCTATTTTTTCGAAAGAGACTAAATTAGAATTCGAAATACAAACAAATTTTTTTGTCAACTTTGCCATCTTTTATTTGTCAATATCGCTTCTATGCCTTACCGTAATACCATTTTGAATCGAAGCGACTGTGACTTGCACTTAAAGTCGACGACGACTACAGAAACGACAACCGTAATTGGGCCGATTATTCATAGAATGGTTGATATTAAAGCTGATATACATTGGTCGTCGCTGATATACAAAGTCGACGACGACTATAGAAACGACAACCGTAATTGGGCCGATTAGGGTTATGACTTTTTGTCGACAGAGACAAATGATTGCTATTATCATTGTCGACGCGAAGTCAATTTTTGAGAATATCTGTCGCCGCAAAGAAATGTGACGACATTCCATTTTTTACTCGACGTTGATATTGTAACCATTTTTTATTTGATATTTGACCATGAAAAAAAAAACAACAGTAAAACAATTTGAAAGATTGGAAAGATTTAATATATAAAACTAAAAAAAATGCATACTAAGGATGAAGCCAGCAGCACTGGAGGTGGCATTTTTAAGCAAATGACTTCGTTGTCTTGGGAGAAGTCTGTAGCGAACGCAATGCGGTTCCAAAAGCTACTGAATCCACCAGGTCGTGCACTTGGAATAAAAAATACGGAAAACATAATTGTAACAGGCGTTATAGATCATGTAAATGAGCCAGTGGACAATGCTGATGACGAGACTGATGTAACTACTATTCACGCTTCTCGATCGCCCAGAAAAAACAATGATAAAAATCATCAAGGAAAGTAGAAACTATTGAATTCTATTGAACTGAAAGAGCAGTATAAATTTTTGGAACAACACAATCAAGAGTCAGGCAATGCAAATATTTTTGTTTGCTGCCTTAGCACTCACCCCTGCACTACTAATACATTCTCCTCTTCATCCTCACTTGAACTTATGATATGTAACGCATTTATAATATAGTAATTTTTTTATTTTTTCGAAAGAGATGAAGTTAGAATTCAAAATACAAACAAATTTGTATTTATTTTTTTAATAACAAGGGAATGTTGCCAACATTTTTTAATTGTTACCAAGTTTTATTTTGAACTGTCGATGTCGTTTCTATGCCTTACCGTAATACTATTTTGAATCGAAGCAACGGCGACTTGCACTTAAAGTCGACGACGACTACAGAAACGACAACCGTAATTGGGCCGATTATTCGCCTGTTTGGTATCTCCAAACGTTTGCACTGATATAATATTTTCCTTATTATAACATATTGCATAGCTCCAACACAGGATAAAATTAAAAAAACTGCAACAAACTTCAGACTGCTGTCGTTTCTAAGCCACTCGTCCGCCAGCTATTAAAACTAATCCAGTGACATCTCATTATAATGTTTACAAGCGTACAAAATCATTTTAGTGAGAATTTTCCAGAAAAAAAATTATTCGTGATGGAATTCAAGCGTGATAGTGTGATTTCTTTATATTTGGCTGAAAACCACAAGTGTCTATCGTTAGAGCACTCCAGTATTTAAATGTGAATAAATCTTTTGTGTCGCTCGTTACTGTGATACTGGTAGTGTAGCCCGACGTCAAGGAATTGGACGGTAGAAAACAGCAACATCAGCAGAAATGGTTCGAAAAGTAAAGAAGCGACTTGATCGAAACCCGCGTCGCAGTGGGCGAAAAATAACTCGAAAAATAACTCGTGAGCTGAACATATCGCAATATTCCATTCCGCAAATATTAAAAAAATGAGCTTCGGGTAAAGCCATTGAAATTGCAAAAAGTGTAAGAACTTACACCGCAACAGAAAGAAAAAAGGACTCAGAAGAGCTAAAGAGTTGCTTCGCTTGGCCGAAAGTGGTAAACTGCCGAATTTGGTTTTCTACGATGAGAAAATATTCGTTGTCCAGCAGTTTGTAAACAAACAAAATGATCGTGTTTACTTGCCAAAGAAGTCAGCTGAAAATGTGCCCCTTCGGTTGGCCAGAACTCAAGTGCCGGCCATGGTGATGGTGTTGGCCGCCATAACAGCCGATGGTCGCTCTCCGCTCGTATTAATCGACCGTGGCATTAAAATAAATGCCGAATATTATAGCGAAAATACTCTGAAGGGTGTACAAAGACTTGGGCACGCTAACATTTTGTCCGCAGACCTTTGACATTCCAACAGGACTCAGCACCATCGCACTCAGCACGCGCCGCCCAAGAATGGTTACAAAATGGCCACCAAAATTTCCGGATACCAATCCACAGTGGTCGAGGTTGTATAGGAACAGCGGTCAAAAATACTTTCAGTGCAGATATCAGTATGAATACCAATCCACAGTGGTCGAGGTTGTATGGGAACAGCGGTCAAAAATACTTTAATACTAGGATAAAAATAAAAAATGTGACAAAATGGATATGGTCGATACATGGTCCCCTCACAACGTACGTCCCGAATAAGAGTTATTTGCCACATCAGATTGTTTAGTTTTTTGACATTTTAAGTTCTAAAGAGTTAAAGAATAATCTTACTGAAAATTATTTGGAACGGCTCGCCTTCAGGTAGAGCCCCCTGTAAAGGTACTCCCAAGAAAAGAAGTATTTTTATGCAAATCAATTCCAAATTATATTATTTTCACATTTTTTGTAAACAAAATAAAATAACAATTTAATATAAGATTAAATAAAAGTTATTAATGGATATTTATAAATTTCAGTATTTTTCGAGTAAATCAAGTAGAGGTTTTAATATTATAATTTTTAATCGTTTGAGAGCTCAGAAGAGGATGTTCAATAACATCTGTATTTGTTGAAATACGAGAATGATGAATGAATGATTTAGTCGAAACTTTTTTTATATCTTTGTTTCTAGACTCCCCGGCCTCCACAGATAATTCTCCAATCGATACCATGGCATATTTTATAATGTCGGGTGCATGTATTAAAATTGTATATACTGTGGGTGGAAGATAGTACTTTTTAGCAGTTTCCAGTGCAAAGGCCTTAATTTTTCCGAAGCTCACATTTTTGAAAAAATCCTCTCACTGTATTCCCGCCTTTTGAAGATCCACTGCCTCATACTTCTGGCTTGCATATAATTAAGCCCATTTCTTTTCGAAATTTCAATTGAATTTTTTTCTAAAAAAATTATGGCATTTGACTTTGTTGAAGTTTTTTATACCCTCCACCATATTATCATTTTGTCATTACGTTTGTATCTTATCGAAATAATGATCTTAGACCCAACAAAGTATATATATTCTTGATCAGCGTAAAATTCTAAGACGATATAGCCATGTCCGTCTCTCTGTCGGTCTGTTGTAGTTACGCTATCTTTCGAACGAATTGAGAAAGAAGGCTAAAATTTTGCATTTTAACATTCCGTTTGTAACTCATCGAAATAATGATCTTAGACCCAACAAAGTATATATATTCTTGATCAGCGTAAAATTCTAAGACGATTTAGCCATGTCCGTCTTTCTGTCTGTTGTAATCACGCTATCTTTTGAACAAATTGAGATGGATGGCTAAAATTTTGCACACATGTTTATTTTCCCAGTAGGCAGGTTAAGTTCGTAAATGGGCCATGTAGGTCCACGTTTTCATATAACAGTACCTCCCGATATTCGGTATTTTGATGATTTTAGCGACATTATTCACCGGAATTGTTTCAAATTTGGTATTTAAAGTTCGAAATGGATACTATAGGCTGAGACAGAAAATTTTCTGTGCAAGTCCAGGTCTTCGTATAGCCCTCATATAGCGGTACCTCCCAATATTCGGTATTTTGATGATTTTAGCGTCATTATTCACCAAATTTCAAATTACGCATTTAGGGTTCATAATGGCATTTAGGCACAGAAAATTGCCTATGCAGGTACAGGTCTTCGTAGAGGCCCCATATAACAGTACCTCCTTATATTCGGTATTTAGACGATTTTAGGTACAATACTCACCGAAATTGTTTGCGATGTCGTATTTGAAGTTCGTAGTGGAAGCTACAGCCTGTGACAGAAAATTGTCTATGCAGGACCAGGTCGATACCTCCCTATGTACGGTATTTTAATGATTTTGGCTGAATATGGTAATGGCTTGTGACAAACAATGCTTATGTAGGTGCACGTCGTACAGGTCCTAATATAAAGGCTATATTCGATGTTTTTAAAATGTTAAGAGAATTTTCGCCGAATGTTATCTTTTTCGGAACAACTCTAGTTTAGTAAAAACTCTTAGATTTTTTCGAAATTTTTTCCAGAGGTAGGTATTTTTACCCTGATCCCGGGAAACTATTTTTTTCTTGGGGGACGGACCTGGGACCCCAGATTTTTGACCCGAAAGTCCGGGATCAAGACCCCGCCTGGACCCGGATCCACTTACCCGATATAGACAATATGGGTATCGTTGGAAAGCTTATGAAACTACCTATCCGACAAGTGGTCACATGTTACGGTTCGGAAGGGTAAGATGTTACGGTTCGGAAGTTATAGTCAAATTATCGATTTTTTGGACCCGAATTTTTTATGAAACCCCCAAAAAGTCAAAAAAGGGCCCATTATGGGGGTCAACAAAATTGTTTCCAAATTATAGCTGACATTCTTACCTTTCCAAAATGCTACAATTTGTGCTAATAGCTTTTTCGGTTCCAGAGATATGGGTCTTTCCATCCGCATAACCCGATTCTAACCAGTTCATTAAAATGATGTTTTTAATAAAAAAAAGTGTTTATTTCGCATAGCAGTCGTCGGAATAACAAAAGTTTTCTAAATTTGGCACTTTTTGTAAATAGCCGGCCTTCGGCCGGGGCTTGAGTTTTTCTCCTCTTGGTATGTCCTACACCGGATAACGCGAACCAAAGTTTTCTAAATTGGATACCTTTTGTAAGTAGCCGGCCTTCGGCCGGGGCTTGAGATTTTCTCCTCTGGGTATGTCCTAAACCGGCTAACGCGAACCAAAGTTTTCTAAGTTTGACACTTTTTGTATATAGCCGGCCTTCGGCCGGGGCTTGAGATTTTCTCCTCTGGGTATGTCCCACACGGGCTAACGCGAACCAAAGTTTTCTAAATTGGATACCTTTTGTAAATAGCCGGCCTTCGGCCGGGGCTTGAGATTTTCTCCTCTTGGTATGTCCTACACCGGATAACGCGAACCAAAGTTTTCTAAATTGGATACCTTTTGTAAGTAGCCGGCCTTCGGCCGGGGCTTGAGATTTTCTCCTCTGGGTATGTCCTAAAACGGCTAACGCGAACCAAAGTTTTCTAAGTTTGACACTTTTTGTATATAGCCGGCCTTCGGCCGGGGCTTGAGATTTTCTCCTCTGGGTATGTCCCACACGGGCTAACGCGAACCAAAGTTTTCTAAATTGGATACCTTTTGTAAGTAGCCGGCCTTCGGCCGGGGCTTGAGACTTTCTCCTCTGGATATGTCCTAAACCGGCTAACGCGAACCAAAGTTTTCTAAGTTTGACACTTTTTGTATATAGCCGGCCTTCGGCCGGGGCTTGAGATTTTCTCCTCTGGGTATGTCCCACACGGGCTAACGCGAACCAAAGTTTTCTAAATTGGATACCTTTTGTAAATAGCCGGCCTTCGGCCGGGGCTTGAGATTTTCTCCTCTTGGTATGTCCTACACCGGATAACGCGAACCAAAGTTTTCTAAATTGGATACCTTTTGTAAGTAGCCGGCCTTCGGCCGGGGCTTGAGATTTTCTCCTCTGGGTATGTCCTAAAACGGCTAACGCGAACCAAAGTTTTCTAAGTTTGACACTTTTTGTATATAGCCGGCCTTCGGCCGGGGCTTGAGATTTTCTCCTCTGGGTATGTCCCACACGGGCTAACGCGAACCAAAGTTTTCTAAATTGGATACCTTTTGTAAGTAGCCGGCCTTCGGCCGGGGCTTGAGACTTTCTCCTCTGGGTATGTTCTAAACCGGCTAACGCGAACCAAAGTTTTCTAAGTTTGACACTTTTTGTATATAGCCGGCCTTCGGCCGGGGCTTGAGATTTTCTCCTCTGGGTATGTCCCACACGGGCTAACGCGAACCAAAGTTTTCTAAATTTGACACTTTTTGTAAATAGCCGGCCTTCGGCCGGGGCTTGAGATTTTCTCCTCTGGGTATGTCCCACACCGGCTAACGCGAACCAAAGTTTTCTAAATTGGATACCTTTTGTAAGTAGCCGGCCTTCAGCCGGGGCTTGAGATTTTCTCCTCTGGGTATGTCCTACACCGGCTAACACGAACCAAAGATTTTTGAATTTCATTCTTACGCAAAATATACCTTTTTTTTATTGTTATGCGGATGGAAAGACCCATATCTCTGGACTCAGTAAAGGTATTAGCACAAATTGAACCTTTTTGGAAAGGTAGAAGTGTCAGCTATAATTTGGCATCAATTTTGTTGTCCCCCATAATGGACCTTTTTTTGACTTTTTGGGGGTTTTATAAAAAATCCGGGTAAGTGGATCCGGGTCTAGTCGGGGTCTTGGACCCGGACTTTCGGGTCAAAAATCTGGGGTCCCAGGTCCGTCCCCCAAGAAAAAAATAGTTTCCCGGGATCATGGTTAAAATACCTACCACTGAAAAAATTTTCGAAAAAATTGAAGAGTTTTTACTAAACTAGAGTTAAGCCAAATTTTCAGTAAAATCCAATATTTGTGCATTTTCTATATCTATAAAAGAGGAAAATGTTTGTTCGTTTTATTGTAATAAATTGTTGAAATTCCACCCGAAACATCAGAATCGGAGGTACCTCCAAAAAATGTTAATTTTGTTTTTTTTTTTTTGATATTTGGTATTTTAATAGTTTTTCCCGGTTATCGGTAGCGATCAGCAAATATTGCAAAGCTGTCAGTTTCGTTTTGACATTTTATAACACTCCTATCTGTAATAGAGAGTAATTTGAAGATAAGCCAAGGGGAGCAATACTCCAGACTTAAGCCATCTATTTGCATTATATTAATATTAAGACGACGAAAACAGAAAATAAATCAATAGAATTTTTGCACCTCTTAAAAACAATCCATTTGCAGGCTGGAAAATGACCGAAAACATAATTAACCATATTTTAGAAAATTGTTTGATGTTTTAAGTTTAATAATTGATAGCATTTATATGCACATTCACTTAAAACAATATATTAAAAAATGTGGAAAAGTATGTTTGGTGCAAGACAGAATCTTAAAGTTAGTAGGTTCGTCTGATTAGTGTTTATTAACTACATTTTATACGGATAAGAAAAGGACCTTACATCGCTGTGCATATTTAGCAGTTCTTTCCGTAACAAAAATGGCTTTAACTTGGGAATTTATGTGCATTAATTGTCGTTATTTCTTGCAAGCTTTTTGACCTCTCGTTTTAAGTGCAAATTAAAATAAAACTATTTAATTTGTCTTTTATTCCGACTTCTTCTTAGGAGCTCTACATGACTTAAAAATTAATGTCACAGTTTGTTTCACTTTATTGCAACTCCATAGCATGAACTTATATTTCTATATTTCTTTTTTAAGTTTATTGTCTTGTCTATATGTTGTTGTCATAGGCTGTAATACCCATTACGAACTTCAAATAAGAAATTTTAAATAATTCAGGAAAATAATGTCGGTCAAATCATGAAAAAACCGAATATCGGGTGGTACCGTTATATGGTGGCTATACGAAAACGTGGACCGACATGGCCCATATACGAACTTAACCCTACTGGTAAACTATGCATGTATCCAAAATTTTAGCCTTCTACTTCAAGTCGTTCGAAAGATAGCGTGATTACAACAGACAGACAGACGGAAATCGCTAGATCTTCCTAGAATTTTACGCTGATCCACAATATATATAGTTTGTAGGGTCTATTATGAATATTTCGAGAAGTTACAAACGGAATGACAAAGTTATTATACCCTTCATAGAATGGTGGAGGGTATAAAAAAATATCAGTACCAGTATTTACTTCAGTATACAGACTGTAGAACATAACGAATGGGCACGATTCGAGATTTTTTTCAGCAATAAACATCCAAATTAACAAAATAAATAATTTAGAGAAATTTTTCCATTTGACCAGAACGGAGCAATGGAGATCATCAGCCATTTACAACTTAACAATATTGGAATCGAGCAGGAGTGGAGAAACCTCACTGAACATTGTGAAAACAAACGGATTAAAGTCAAATTAAAAATCTGTTTAATTTACCCTCCGTCACATAAGACCCTAGTAGCGCAATCCAAAAATAGTTTACCATAAAAGTTGTATTCATACTCGAGAAACCCTTGAAGTAGGCGTAAAAGATTTGTCGAATTTACCTCAGCTCTACAAAATTACCTCAACGATTTATGGAAGATTTTTAAAATTCCTGAAAATATATAAAATTCCTGTTTATTTGGGAACAAATTAATACATAGAGAATATGTAGAGAATATTAAATTTACAAATACAATATGTACTCAACTAAAAATAAAATCTCATATTACATATATATATATAACAATAGTTTTCAATTGTCTAATCTCATCATAGCTAGGGATGAAGTGATCCCAAGTACTTGTACTCCAGCGCGTACAACAATGACACAGTCCATACAACCAGCAAATATTGCAGCCTTTTAAGATTTGCTGTGTGGACATTAGTATAAAAGACCATTCCATCTTAATTACGTCCACAATACATCGAAAAAAGTAAACTGAAAAATATGATTGATCTTACTAGAACCCACAATTCACATAAGTTAATTTGTTATCTAATATTACGATAGGAACTCCTATGAAATCTCTTGGTCCATTTTGAGTACAAAATACATTGTACAATTCTTGAAAGCACAAAAAACTTTGAACAGTATATAATTGTTTATTATTAATTGAAAAAATAATTACACTTTTTTGGGAGCCTAAAAGCCCCAAAATAGTTTGCGATCAGAAGACACATTATGCGAGCAAAACTTTCAGTGAAGAAAGAAATATATTGTTACCCTTCCTTTTGAAAATTGTGATGAGCTTGGCAGCTCTAGAAATATCCTTGCCACTGAGGGTTCGTATGGCAAAGCAGCACTAGAATGCATATATTTAAGGAGAAAACCAGAAAAAATGCACATCAAGAAATATATCACACCACTAACTTATAGATCAGACATCAAACTAAAATATTAAGCTTGATCAGTTAACTACAAGGCTAACAGTTGTATTTATTGCTTCACGCCATATCTCAAATAAAAGAAATCTCAATTACAAATACTAAAGCAGGAGCTTGTTTTGCAGCAAAGCAGATGTAACTTAGGTGTACCAACAGATTTTCTTCGATAGAAATAAATTCAGCATCAACGAATTGTATTTAGAAATTTGTACATCCTTTCTGGTCCTTCGGACTCTCCTGCAACTCGCGTAAGATATAAAGCAAACTTACCCTAGAGTTTCAAAAACTATTTTACTATATTTATCATAAAGATAAATTTTATTATATTTTATTTAAATAGATTTAAACTGGAATGTGTTCCAACAACTAGAGTTAAAAATTCAAATAAATATCCATGGATAACCCCTAAGTTATCAAGTTTAAAAAATTCTAAAAATAAGCTTTTTCGTAAATATTAAAAATCAGGCTTAACAATAGACTATACTAATTACTCTGTTGCTAGATTTAAATATACTTTAGAGTCTCGTAGATTGTATAATCTTTACCTCGACAAGATTTAAAATAATTTTAAATCCAATCCCTAATATTTTTATGATTTTGTAAACCTAAAATGAAAAGTTGCCTCAAAGCCCTCAGTATTGAAATATAACAATAAAGAATTTGTCACAGACACAGATATTGCTGAATGTTTCGCAGATGTTTTGCCACAACCTATTCCAGTACATCTAGCCAAATTAAAGATTCGTTTCTTAATAAGCCATCATAGGCTGATCAAATATGTATGCCTTTTCTACAACATTAAGTGGTGTTCAAAAGTCTGGGTAGTTTAAATCGATTAAATGTCCAGGCCCGGATGGCATACCTAATTCAATTCTTAAGTATTGTTCAGAAACATTAGCACTTCCTTTAACTATATTGTTTATTCACTTAAATTTGGTCACTTTCCTACTTTCTGGAAAAACAATTTACATAAGTCTGATAGTCATACTAATGCGTCAAATTGTAGAGGAATTGCAAAATTAAGTGCCATTCCATAATTGTTCGAAAAATGAATTACTGCAGTAATTTCACTGAAAATTCAATCTTTTTGAGTCCATATCAGCATGGTTTTCGTAGTGATCTTTCAACTACAACAAATCTTATAAAATTTACGTCAACAGTAGTAAAAGGTTTTTTTAAGCGTAAACAAACTGATACAATTTATTACTGATTTTCATAAAGCTTTTGATAGGGTTAACCATGAACTCCTAATATATAAATTAAATTATATGGGTTTCAACACAAACTTAGTCAAATGGATAGCATCTTACAGGATAGATCACAACTAGTTTTGTTTCAAGGGTATCTATCCAAAACGATTAACGTTCCATCGGGTGTTCCGCAAGGAAGCATAGACAAATGAAAATATAGACAACGAAATGCTCTCACCGTTTATCTTCGAAAAAAATCGAATCAGCAGATGTCGTCTATATCGTTTCAGGGGTTTGAGTGGGAATATTGAAGTCACTCAATTCTAAAACGTTAAAAATAACAAAAACTGTAAGATATTTGTCAGTTGAAAATTGTTCCATAATAAAAGAAATGTGAAAAGTACGTGATGATATCAAAAAATTCCGGAATAATAAAGTGAAATTCTTGAAAAACGATAAAATGTGGTTTCGAAGTCGAGTGGGTTGAACGCGTAAATCAGCATGTTGACTATGCAAAACATGATGAGAGCCACCTGGATAAAAAGACAAAACTAACTTTTCGTTGTCTATATCTTTATTTGTCTATGAAGGAAGTCACCTTGAACCGGTCCTCTTTCTTTTATTTATCAACGATTTAACTAATTCCTAATTGTTAAATTTTCCATTTCCCATAATTGTGAAAAACAAGCTAGTTTACTTCAAAAACGATTTAGATACTTTACTTCAAAACGATTTTTCAATAGTGCAGGTTAAATTGTATGGAGCTAAATTTAAGCAAATGTAAGCATATGTGCTTCTCCAGATCTTCTTCTCTGATATTGCAATATAATATTGACGGTCATTCATTATCAACTGTAGATTCATTTGTCGATCTTGGCCTCTTGATGGATCCGAATTTAATTTTAATAGCCATGTAATAACAATGGTAAATAAAGCAAATGGTGTTTTAGATTTTGTTAAACGGTGGGCCATAGTTATTTACGTTTCTTGTTAGATCTATATTAGAATACGGTTCTGTTGTATGGGATCCTCAATATGCAATATAATCAGATAAAATAGAATCCGTGCAAAAACAATTTCTGCTATTTGCCTTACTAGGTTTACATTGAAATAGTGATTTTGTTTTGACTTCTTATGCTAAAAAGCAGACGTATTATGTTAAACTCCATGTTTGTGCTAAAAACATTAAATGGTAGTATACCTTCAGATTTCCTAATCTAATCTATTAGAATTAATGTTCCGTTTAGATCTAGTAGATATTACCAATTATTATACACTGATTTTCACCGCATGATTTATTCAATGGACCTCTAAGTAAAATGTGTGTTGACTTTAATTCTGTATACTGTAATGTAGATTTTGGTATGAGTTTAGAAGTTATTAAATCTAGAATAATTTTATATTTAAACAATTAAAATATATGTTTTATTATTCGACAAACTAGCTGATGAATTAGATTCTGTAGTTTGTTTTCAATTTCCTACTAAATTCCTATATTGATGCGGATCATGATGTGTACGCGATCCCTGTGTAAAGGGAGGTCGCCCCCTCGGCCGACAGGTGTGGGAATGTGCGGCGTGAGAATGTTCGGAAAAAAGAATGTAACGTTATTATTAAATTATGTCTTTCTCTAAATACAAATTCTTAAAGCAGTGATGATACACTGGCGTTATTTTTAATAATGATATATCAGGCGGTGTAGATGAATAAAATTTAAAAATATACTAATCAAATTTTCTGAATCACATATGTCTCTTGCATTTAGAAAATCATGTTTAAACCCTGTATATAACTATCAACTTTTGATAGTAACATCCGTATTGTCGTTCAGACACTCATACGACTCGCGGAATATATAAAGCAAACTTACCCTAGAGTTGCTAAAACTATAATACAAAGTTCATTGATAATGCTGACGTGCTGACGGGAAAGCATTCGATGTAGACATCGAATTATTCCAAAATGATTAAATATTTACAAGTAAATCATAAAGATTACGTTCTGATTAAGATCTGTATATATATATATATATATATATATATATATACATATATATATATATATATATATATATATATATATACGCCTATTGTTGTTCGGTGGTAATTGAATCAGTTGAGAACGGCGGAAACGATTTGGATAATTTTTTTTCTAAATATTCTTCCTAAACTCCTTATATTTTCCAAAACCATAAAGGAGATATCTTCCACAGTTTGTATACGAGATAATCTTGACTCTCCCCCCAACCCAAGGTATCTGTCTGGGGTCAGAGGAACTGGCCACACCTACTTCTTTAAATTTCTATATAAAAAAATTGAAAAAGCATAGTAACACATCAGTAGAGAACGACTGGGCCGATTTGAATTATTTTTTTTGGTTATTTGTAATTACAGTAAAAACGTTGTTATGAAAGAAAATTCTGAGAAAAATTGCGAAACTGAAAAAATTGACTGTTCTATTATGATATGGAATTTTGTATAGAAATGTTTCAGAATTCCTTTTGGAATTGAAAATTCTTCTTGAAAAAAACCGGAAAAATCGAGAAAGTTTGCATATTTTCTATACATGATGTTATATGGTTGCCATAACCAAATTTTCAATTTTTATTAAATATAGAAACAATCAATCCAATGACAACTCAAAATGCAAAATTCATTGGGACTTTAATCAATGAAATACCGAATATGAAGAGGCACTATAATAGGCGGACTATACAAAATAGTGGAGTGAATTGAAAATATAGTAAGAAAATGATTCATATACTCAGAAAATTCTTCCGAACCCTTAAAAGTAACCTTAAATCATAGGAAACATTATACGGGCACTATGCGGGCACTGACGTAATTACACTGCCCCGAAGACAATCTTGAGGTTAGGAAATTTTTCGGTTGGTAAATTAAAATCCCAAAAGAGGTTTTCCCGGATCTAACTTTTTTAGAGTCCATTTTATATAGCTTAACCATACACAAAGGGCCGCAAATATTTTGCCCTATACTCCGCAAAAGTTACGATAAAGTTTTAAATTTGATACAGTCCTAGGGGTTACATGAGGAACCAATCCACAAATGTTGGTAATTTGAGATTTTAGAAAGAAAAACAAATTCTTTCACATAATTATAAGTATAGGACCATGCTTCATTAAAACTCTTATGTGAAGGTATCTGGTGATTTTAGCTATTACCGGGATCTTGATCACATTTTTCAATTGATTTTGCCCTTATTTGGCATCTAGCTTCTGGTAGAAGACCTCGTCGCGGAAATTTTTCAATGTCAATGTTTCGGAGTAGGGCTCATATAAAAGTACCTCCTGATTTAACCTTTCTAGGTTTAGGCTACTTTGGGGTTTGGGTGTGTTTAGGCTACTTTGGGGGTAGAGAACCATCTTACATGGGCATATTATAAACAGTTAATGTATATTTTTAATGTATATGCTATATTATTTAGGGTTTTAACTCTCAAACTAAATCCTTTTACTGAAAAATAAGATCAGGTTTTTTTGAAAAACGTATTTTTTTCTATTTAATCGAGTCCACATTTATACTAAAAATTGTGCCACTTATGTGAGACAGATTTGTGAATTATTGTGCTTTAAAAACTATGCATTAAAGACTAAAACTACGGGCCAGCAACGCGGACTGGGTCAGCTAGTTTTAATTATTTACCGATTTACATCAAAACGACGAAAAGGGCTGGTATTTGTAAATATCCGATCAAAATATGTTCCATATTGATGACGTTCGGCCATGGATTTTGACGAAATTCAATACCTATAGTTTTCAAAAGACATGAAACCCATATATCTCTGAGTCCCTACGAGTAGTCCGGACGTAAAAACGATTCGATCTTAATAATGTGTTGTTTGTCTCCCTGCGAGGTCAATGGAAGTGGTGAAATTTCGAACTTGTGCTGCTGGTATAGGACCAGTGAAAAGCCAGCCAAATACCGTGTTTCAAGCCAGAAAATCCTCAGACAAAATCGCACAACACTATTTAATACTATTTTGGGGGAAATATCAATTGCTCACAAAAAGGTTACAGGACAAGACTAAGAAGATTTACATCTACCAAGCGAAGTCCGGGGAAGTGCATCCGCAAGTCTTAATCCATTACATATGAAATCGTGAGCTGAACATATCGCATTGTTCCATTCGGCAAATATTGAAATATGAGCTTAGGGTAACGCCATTGAAATTCCAAAAAGTGCAAGAACTTACACCGCAACAGAAAGAAAATAGACTCAAAAGAGCTAATGAGTTGCCTCGCTTGGCCGAAAGTGGTGAGCTGCCGAATTTGGTTTTCTCCGATGAGAAAACATTCGTTGTTCAGCAGATTGTAAACAAACAAAATGAACGTGTTTACTTGCCAAAGAAGTCAGCTGAAAATGTCCACCTTCGGATGGCTACCATAACAGCCGATGGTCGCTCTCCGCTCGTATTAATCGACCGTGGAGTCAAAATAAATGCCGAATATTATCTCGAAAATATTCTGGAGGTTGCATTGAAGCCTTGGCCACGCAATCATATCGGCAGCAGGCAGACCTTGGACATTCCAACCGGACTCAGCACCAATGGTTACAAAATGAGGTTCCCCTCTTCATTTTCAGCGAACAATGCACAGTGGTCGAGGTCGTATAGGAACAGCGGCCAAAAATACTTTGAGTGCAGATATCAATATGAATCTTTGGATAAAATAAAAAATGTGGCAAAATGGATATGGTCGGTGCATGTTTGGGCATGGTCGCATTACAACATATCTCTCGAATAAGAGTTATTTTCCCGATTCCTGTCACATTTCCACACCAGATTGTCTTGTTATTTGACATTTTACGTTCCAAAGAGTTAAAGAATAATCTAATACTGAGATCATTTGCATAAGAAATGCATCAGGGAAATAAAGGAATTATGTGGTTCCTGAAAGTAAAACTTTACAGCTATCAATAAATGTTGTAGATATTCCTTTAGGTAATACTATAAAATATTTAGGTATTACATTCAATAATTCATAAAAATCTAACAAACACGCTAAGCAGGTTTTGTGAATGGCATACGAAATACTTAGAACATTTTCTAAAATTTTGACAAAGTAAGGCTAAATTACTTTCATATAAAACCATATTTCTGAATGAATTTCTTAATTTATTTAGCGGAACCGTGGTCATGAAAATAACTATGTATCTAAAATATACGATGATCAAAGATTGTATAGCTGGGCAATATAGTAATAAAACTCATTTTATACAAAAGTTTTACCTGCTTCACACAGGGGTTAACATGCGGGTTGTTTGCTTACAATAACATTTCCTTACTGTTTTTAATTTATTTTAGTTTGTAAGTTAAATCGAGTTTCACACTTAAACCAAATGTATTCCCGGGAGAAAGAAATTATAATAACAATTAATGATTTAATTTTCTTTTAAAGTAAAAGCTTGATGCTGCAAATATTTATTGTAAATTGTGATCATACATAATAACCATATTATTGAAGATCTGTTTTTATCAATTTAATGTTT
Source organism: Musca domestica (assembly GCF_030504385.1). NCBI lineage: Eukaryota > Metazoa > Arthropoda > Insecta > Diptera > Muscidae > Musca > Musca domestica. The sequence continues at coordinate 1,354,704 of NW_026712439.1, forward strand.
TTTTTTTTTTTTTTTTTTTTTTTTTTTTTAATGCTCAATATATTAAACCCTTAGCTTCTAAAGCGGGGAAAGTCATACTATTTATTACCTTGATTTCGAAAAATTGTACAATTTGAACTTTTCCAATCGAGGGGAGAAATAGGCAATTCGAGGACATTAACATGAAGCACATATGTCATGAAGGCGCAAGTGGGTACGAATTCGCTTTCCATGATAAAAGAGAGGATTTATCCTTTACGCTCTGCACCCAAATAGTCTACGTAATTTCTGGCAGTCGGTGAGACACCAAATGAGAAGAATCGGATTCCAATTTTATGTTTTGACATGATACATTGCCCTCGACGTTAAAAATCCTTTTATACTGCGTTTACTTTACTTTAGTCTCGAACTAGACAAACTATAGTGTACTGGAATGCCGAATAGAAACTTCAAATGTTTATGAACAACAATCCGAGAATTGTTATAAGCCCAAGCTGGATCGAAACTGCGACTAGTTAATGGAAACTTTGAGACTATTTCGCAAGCTTCTATCATCGTCCTCCAGACCAAATGACAAATTTAGATTTCAGAACACATCCGAATATGAAACAAAATCCAATGTACGAAAACAAGCACTGTTATTCCCCACAATAACAGCCAAAAAGGAAATAATTGCCTTGGACCTCTCACAACATAATGAAAAATCAAGGTTTGATCTGTTAATTCAAAAAAGGTTGTCTCCGATGAGATATATAAAGGTACTTCGGTAATGCAACACAAATAAGATGCAAAGTCACGACGATAAGAAATTAATATAAAATATACAATATAAAATATTTAAAACATATGTCAATAAATCTATAAAAATTGATCAAATTTTAAAAAAATTTAGTATTTTCACCGAAAATATTCCAAAAACAATATATCCCGCAAAAAATGTGAAATATTTTATTTTTTACTTCTATCTATCGAAAATATAAGAATGTAAGAAAATTAGTTCAAAGTTAATCCCCAATTTAGTCAACTAAACTACAGAATGTATCGTGTTTTTCAATCAACATTTCTGCCACAAAGATGTGAATTTGGTGTAATAAAAGTTGACCACCTATCGCCAAATGAATAGATATTGGGAACAAAATGCCAGGTCCCAACGCCTCTCTACTACAACCACCAACGCCTCAGACTACAGTAAAACATTAGCTAATAATAGGAATAAAGGATTGGTAATAAAAAAAAAAAAAAAAAACAAAAACACAATGCAAATTTGGCAGCTCTTGTTTCTATTGATACGAGCTCAAAAAGGATGTTATATTACATGCAAAGGTTCAGATAGTGGTAAATTATTGTAGAAGTTGTAAAGATCGCTGACTAAAAACTGTGAATCAATTTGAATACGTAAGAGTCGCATTAAAATATTGTCTTCTTTCTAATGATGGAAGATCAATTTAGCCGCATTCCAGGGCAAGCCTCTCAGAGCGAATATAATGAATTGTTCTAATTGAATAAGACCATAGACAAATAAAGATATAGACAACGAAAAGTTAGTTTTGTCTTTTTATCCAGGTGGCTCTCATCATGTTTTGCATAGTCAACATGCTGATTTACGCGTTCAACCCACTCGACTTCGAAACCACATTTTATCGTTTTTCAAGAATTTCACTTTATTATTCCGGAATTTTTTGATATCATCACGTACTTTTCACATTTCTTTTATTATGGAACAATTTTCAACTGACAAATATGTTACAGTTTTTGTTATTTTTAACGTTTTAGAATTGAGTGACTTCAATATTCCCACTCAAACCCCTGAAACGATATAGACGACATCTGCTGATTCGATTTTTTTCGAAGATAAACGGTGAGAGCATTTCGTTGTCTATATTTTCATTTGTCTATGATAAGACTAACATTTATAAAATGAACTCCACAGCATAGACAAATGAAAATATAGACAACGAAAAGTTAGTTTTGTCTTTTTATCCAGGTGGCTCTTATCATGTTGTGCGTAGTCAACATGCTGATTTACGCGTTAAAGCCACTCGACTTCGAAAACACATTTTATCGTTTTTCAAGAATTTCACTGGAATATTCCTATATTTTTCGATGTCATCACGTACTTTTCACATTTCTTTTATTATGAAATAATTTTCAACTGACAAATATCCTACAGTTTTTGTTATTTTTAACGTTTTAGAAATGAGTGACTTCAATATTCCCACTCAAACCCCTGAAACGATATAGACGACATCTGCTGATTCGATTTTTTTCGAAGATAAACGGTGAGAGCATTTCGTTGTCTGTATTTTCATTTGTCTATGTGTCTATGGTCTACATAGACAAATGAAAATATAGACAACGAAATGCTCTCACCGTTTATCTTCGAAAAAAATCGAATCAGCAGATGTCGTCTATATCGTTTCAGGGGTTTGAGTGGGAATATTGAAGTCACTCAATTCTAAAACGTTAAAAATAACAAAAACTGTAAGATATTTGTCAGTTGAAAATTGTTCCATAATAAAAGAAATGTGAAAAGTACGTGATGATATCAAAAAATTCCGGAATAATAAAGTGAAATTCTTGAAAAACGATAAAATGTGGTTTCGAAGTCGAGTGGGTTGAACGCGTAAATCAGCATGTTGACTATGCAAAACATGATGAGAGCCACCTGGATAAAAAGACAAAACTAACTTTTCGTTGTCTATATCTTTATTTGTCTATGTGGTCTATGTCCAAAGTCATCAATCACATAGACAAATGAAAATACAGACAACGAAATGCTCTCACCGTTTATCTTCGAAAAAAATCGAATCAGCAGATGTCGTCTATATCGTTTCAGGGGTTTGAGTGGGAATATTGAAGTCACTCAATTCTAAAACGTTAAAAATAACAAAAACTGTAGGATATTTGTCAGCTGGAAATTGTTCCATAATAAAATAAATGTGAAAATTACGAGATGAGATCAAAAAATTCCGGAATAATCAGGTGAAATTCTTGAAAAACGATGAAATATGTTTTCGAGGTCGAGTGGCTTGAACGCGTAAATGAGCATGTTGACTATGCAAAACATGATGAGAGCTACCTGGAAAAAAGACCAAACTAACTTTTCGTTGTCTATATCTTAATTTGTCTATGATACAGACAACGAAATGCTCTCACCGTTTATCTTCGAAAAAATCGAATCAGCAGATGTCGTCTATATCGTTTCAGGGGTTTGAGTGGGAATATTGAAGTCACTCAATTCTAAAACGTTAAAAATAACAAAAACTGTAGGATATTTGTCAGCTGGAAATTGTTCCATAATAAAATAAATGTGAAAATTACGAGATGACATCAAAAAATTCCGGAATAATCAGGTGAAATTCTTGAAAAACGATGAAATATGTTTTCGAAGTCGAGTGGCTTGAACGCGTAAATGAGCATGTTGACTATGCAAAACATGATGAGAGCCACCTGGAAAAAAAGACCAAACTAACTTTTCGTTGTCTATATCTTAATTTGTCTATGATACAGACAACGAAATGCTCTCACCGTTTATCTTCGAAAAAATCGAATCAGCAGATGTCGTCTATATCGTTTCAGGGGTTTGAGTGGGAATATTGAAGTCACTCAATTCTAAAACGTTAAAAATAACAAAAACTGTAGGATATTTGTCAGCTGGAAATTGTTCCATAATAAAATAAATGTGAAAATTACGAGATGACATCAAAAAATTCCGGAATAATCAGGTGAAATTCTTGAAAAACGATGAAATATGTTTTCGAAGTCGAGTGGCTTGAACGCGTAAATGAGCATGTTGACTATGCAAAACATGATGAGAGCCACCTGGAAAAAAAGACCAAACTAACTTTTCGTTGTCTATATCTTAATTTGTCTATGTCATTACTCTAATGTACTGGTAGGCCGAACTAGTCTAGTAAACAAACACTAAGTAAGGGTTATACAACTCTTTAGACCAGCGCTATATGAGATATAGAAGAGCACTTTCTTTATTAGCGCAAGATTCAATAAGTTAAATCGAAGTTAATGATCCAAAATAAATGCAAGATCAACAAATAAATCTACAGCATAGACAAATGAAAATACAGACAACGAAATGCTCTCACCGTTTATCTTCGAAAAAAATCGAATCAGCAGATGTCGTCTATATCGTTTCAGGGGTTTGAGTGGGAATATTGAAGTCACTCAATTCTAAAACGTTAAAAATAACAAAAACTGTAGGATATTTGTCAGCTGGAAATTGTTCCATAATAAAATAAATGTGAAAATTACGAGATGACATCAAAAAATTCCGGAATAATCAGGTGAAATTCTTGAAAAACGATGAAATATGTTTTCGAAGTCGAGTGGCTTGAACGCGTAAATGAGCATGTTGACTATGCAAAACATGATGAGAGCCACCTGGAAAAAAAGACCAAACTAACTTTTCGTTGTCTATATCTTAATTTGTCTATGTCTACAGTCTCCGATTTGTATCATAGACAAATTAAGATATAGATAACGAAATGCTCTCACCGTTTATCTTCGAAAAAAATCGAATCAGCAGATGTCGTCTATTTCTTCGAAAAAAATCGAATCAGCAGATGTCGTCTATATCGTTTCAGGGGTTTGAGTGGGAATATTGAAGTCACTCAATTCTAAAACGTTAAAAATAACAAAAACTGTAAGATATTTGTCAGTTGAAAATTGTTCCATAATAAAAGAAATGTGAAAAGTACGTGATGATATCAAAAAATTCCGGAATAATAAAGTGAAATTCTTGAAAAACGATAAAATGTGGTTTCGAAGTCGAGTGGGTTGAACGCGTAAATCAGCATGTTGACTATGCAAAACATGATGAGAGCCACCTGGATAAAAAGACAAAACTAACTTTTCGTTGTCTATATCTTAATTTGTCTATGGCTTAAGTCCCATTATCCTATTTTTCGCAACAAGATGTCGCTCTCGGAAAACTTCCGAAAAGATTTACAGAATTTCTTAAATGTTTACGAAAGGCTTCCAAAAATTAACAAGTACCGCACTATAGGTCCAAAAAATTGTAAAACATTGGAAAACATGAAAAATCAAGATTTGATCTTTAAATTCTAGTCTCCGATGAGATATTCAATTTGTTTATTATTGTTTTCAACTTCCTATCGACAATATAGTGATTTTTATACCTTCCACCATTGTATGGACGGTATGACAAAAATAATACATTCCGTTTGCAACACCTCGAAATATACATTTTAAAGCCCACACAGTATATATATTCTTGATCAGCATAAAATTATATTCTATTCCGTCGATTTGGCGATGTCCGTCCGTCTACCCGTCTGTGGAAATCACTCTAACTTCCGACCGAAATGAAGTAGATTGTAAAATTTTAGTCAAATGTATATTATGTCTGCAGGACTTTTGGTATTTGAAGTCCGTGATCGTTACTACAGCCTATAACAGAAAATTATCTGTGCAGGTCCACGTCTTCGTATATCCCCCATATAACGATACCTCCCGATATTCGGTATTATAATTATTTTAGCGACATTTTTCAAATTTGGTATTTGAAGTTCTTAATGGTTACTACAGCCTATGACAGAAAATTGTCTGTGCAGGTCCACGTCTTCGTATAGCCCCCAAATAACGGTACTTCCCGATATTCGGCATATTGATGATTTTAGCGACATTATTCACCGAAATTGTTTCAAATTTGGTATTTGAAGTTCATAATGGATACTATAGCCTATGACAGAAAATTGTCTGTGCAGGTCTACGTCTTCGTATAGCCCCCATATGACGGTACTTCCCGATATTCGGTACTTTGATGTTTTAGCAACGTTCTTCACCGGAATTTTTTCAAATTTGGTATTTGAAGTTCGTAATAGATACTATAGCCTAAGATAAAAATTGTCTGTGCAGGTTCACGTCTTCGTATAGCCACCATACAACGGTACCTCCCGATATTTGGTATTTTGATTATTTTAGCGACATTTTTTCACGGGAATTGTTTAAAACTTGGTATTTGACGTTCGTAATGGTTACTACAGCCTATGACAGAAAATTGTTTGTGCAAGTCCCCGTTTAGGTATAGCCCATATATAACAGTACCTCCATTTATTCAGTATTTTGATGATTTCAGCTACATTATTCGCGGATTTTTTTTTCAAGTTTCGCGTTTGAATATTGTAATGGCTTATGACAAAAGTTGTAGACCCTAATATAACTGCTACATTCGGTATTTTTAAGATGTTAACAGAATTTTTAATGGATTTTATTTTTTTGAAAATGGCAAAATTCGTTCGAAATTGTGGAGGGTATTCAAGTTCGGCCCGGCCGAACTTACAGCCTTTGTAACTTCTTACGGTTTTATTTTCCAGTTAATCCACAATTTAGACAACAAACACCTGAGGGTGTTTGTTACAGTATCCGATGGATTAATCGTTGTTCGGTTAATCGAAGAACATTTCTCAAACAATTTTTATACCCTCCACCATACTATGGAGGGTATATTAACTTTGTCATTCCGTTTGTAACTCCTCGAAATACTCATATCAGACCCAACAAAGTATATATATTCTTGATCAGCGTAAAATTCTAAGTCGATTTAGCGATGTCCGTCTGTCTGTCTGTCTGTCTGTCCGTCTGTCTGTCTGTCTGTCTGTCTGTCCGTCTGTCTGTCTGTTGTAATCACGCTATCTTTCGAATGAATTGAGATAGGTGGCTAAAATTTTGCACACATGTTTATTTTTCCAGTAGGCAGGTTAAGTTCGTAAATGGGCCATGTAGGTCCACGTTTTCATATAGCCCCCATATAACGGTACCTCCCTATATTCGGTATTTTGATGATTTTAGCGACATTATTCACTGGAATTGTTTCAAATTTGGTATTTGAAGTTCAAAATGGATACTACACCATAAGACGGAAAATTATCCGTGCAGGTCCACGTCTTCGTATAGCCCCCATATAACGGTACCTCTCTATATTCGGTATTTTGATGATTTTAGCGACATTATTCACCGGAATTGTTTTAAAATTGGTATTTGAAGTTCGTTATGGGAACTAAAGTCTGTGACAGAAAATTGTCTGTGCGGGTCCAGGTCTTCGTATAGCCCCCATATAACGGTACCTCCCTATATTCGGTATTTTGATGATTTTAGCTACATTGTTCACCGTTTATTTCAAGTTTCGAATTTGAATATGGTAATGGCTTATGACCAACAATGCCTATGCATGTCCACGTCGTATAGACCCCAAAATAACGGCTATATTCGGTATTTTTAAAATTTTAACAGAATTTTTTAAGGATTTTATTTTTTGAAAATTTCCAAATTCGTTGCAAATGGTGGAGGGTATTAAAAGTTCGGCCCGGCCGAACTTACTGCTTTTTAACTTGTTCGATTATGAAAAATTAGCAAATTTCGAATAATGAACAATCGATAAAATTAAACCGATTAATCGATTTAAGATATATAAAAAAAAATTCTTATTTTTTATATAAAGCCAACACCGAGATCTTATTTTGGATGTATCTGATTATTTTTATTAAACGTTGTTGAATTCACATGAATTATTATTATATATTTGTTTTTATGCTTCAATGTAGTTCTGATGTTTTTTTTTTTGGAAAATTTTTTAACTTCAACATTAAACTTGTTTTTTTCACGTAATGTATACAGAAATTATTTGAGTTGTTCGACTTATTCGATAAATCGAATTTTTGGAGCAATTTAAGACTCTTAATCGATTAATCGAACAAATTAAAAACACCAAAATCGATTAATTTTTTAATAGAACAAACCCCAAACCCGATTAATTGGATACTCTAGTGCTCGTCGCTTCTCCTAACAGGCGCGTCCCTACCGGCAGATAGTGCGAGATGGATGATCACACTCTTTTGCTCGAACCACGATTTTATTTTACAGTTAATCCACAATTTAGGAAACAAAACTACCGAATGTCCTGAGGGCGTTTGTCACTTCTACTAACAGGCGCGTTCCTACCGGCGGATAGGGGGAGATGGATGATCACACTATTTTGCACGAACTATGGCGTCTTAGTTACGAACTGATAGGAGCGGAATAGTGTGATCGCCTGTCTCTGGGGATCTTCGGATTTCCCGCGGACAATAATTGACTATGAGGGTGTTCCCCTAAACAAAAAAAAAAAAAAAAAAAAAAAAAACAAAGGTGGAAGAAGGAAATAAAGAGAACAAGTTAAAAAGCAGTAAGTTCGGCCGGGCCGAACTTTTAATACCCTCCACCATTTACAACGAATTTGGAAATTTTCAAAAAATAAAATCCTTAAAAAATTCTGTTAAAATTTTAAAAATACCGAATATAGCCGTTATATTGGGGTCTATACGACGTGGACATACATATGCATTGTTTGTCATAAGCCATTGCCATATTCAAATTCGAAACTGGACCCGCACCGACAATTTTCTGTCACAGACTGTAGTTCCCATAACGAACTTCAAATACCAAATTTTAAACAATTCCGGTTAATAATGTCGCTAAAATCATCAAAATACCGAACATAGCGAGGTGCCGTTATATGGGGGCTATACGAAGACGTGGACCTGCACAGACAATTTTCAGTCTTAGGGTGTAGTATCCATTTGGAACTTCAAATACCAAATTTGAAACAATTGCAGTGAATAATGTCGCTAAAATCATCAAAATACCGAATATCGGGAGGTACCGTTATATGGGGGCTATACGAAGACATAGACTTTTCACAGACAATTTTCTATCTTAGGGTGTAGTATCCATTTGGAACTTCAAATACCAAATTTGAAACAATTCCGGTGAATAACGTCGCTAAAATCATCAAAATACCGAATATCCGGAGGTACCGTTATATGGGAGCTATATGAAAACGTGGACCTACATGGCCCATTTACGAACTTAACCTGCCTACTGGAAAAATAAACATGTGTGCAAAATTTTAGCCATCTATCTCAATTTATTCGAAAGATAGCGTGATTACAACAGACAGACGGACAGACAGACGGACATCGCTAAATCAACTTAGAATTTTACGCTGATCAAGAATATATATACTTTGTTGGGTCTGACATGAGTATTTCGAGGAGTTACAAACGGAATGACAAAGTTAATATACCCTCCATAGTATGGTGGAGGGTATAAAAAAGTTACGGTGCAGTGTCGAAATAAACCAGTACCGGCGGGTGCTTGTGATCCAGCCACGAGTCACACCTCGCCGTTATCCAATGATTGTGGTCGAAGGTATTGCTACGAGCACACATCCTTCGGGAAAAAAAAAGGCATAGAGTCTGAGGAACTTCGGGGAAGCGTACGTTCGACCCAGCTTTCAACGACAAGTAGTGCCTCAGACTCGAATCTGACAGCAGCAGCAAAAACACTACCGTTTTGCGAATCCCAACAAAGGAGGAAATTCACAATTCCATAAACGAAGTGAGCGACAGCTTGGCGAAGCTCACGACTAAAACGAAAAGTTTTCTGGGGCGAAAAAATATTTACAGGTAACAACGGGAGAATCGTTGGAAAACTTTGTATCGTACCAAAAATTGATCCTTTTTCGGGTTGTACCATTATCCGGGCGTTATAACCCATGACCTGCAAACTCGATTTAAGATATGTTGAATGTTTAGGAAGAATTTCTGGAAAGATGAAAATCCTTTTTCTTCCAAATGTCCAATGCGCTCTACAATTTTGCACCCTTTATATTCGGTTTTTCATTGATTGCAGCTCAATGAATTTTGCAGTTTGAGTTCTCATTGAACGGATTATTGTCATATGAAAGAAGAAGATCCACTTTTTGAAATGAGTTCCATAACGCTTTATTGGACATTTTTGTTTGTTTAAATGTGTTCGTATCTTCCAGCTGAAACACGATGTAGGTCTTGAAGTTGAAAGCTAGATGCCAATTTTAGACATGAAAGATCGCCATTTAACATTCTATTGTGCACTCGTTTCGAACCCAATACGTTTCCGGACAATTTCAAGACCAACTGGATGAAATTTGGAAGACTAGTAAAAGAAAGGCTAGGGCATGAAAACATTGAATGCCTTAGCATAGATGACATATACAGAAATGTCGATAGGTTAACGACACCTCAGTAAAGTCACTCGAAAAATGCCTACCCCTTTGAGAGAGGAAATCAACCTACGAAAAACCCTGGATGACAGGGGAAATTCGTAACAGAGGAAAAGAAGTCCGAAGCCTTTGCAATAAAGCTCGACGTAAAAAACTAGCAGTATTCTGGTATAGCTAACACAATAAACTTAAAAAAATACAACAAAATAGTTAGAACAGCAAAGCGCAACCCCTGGAAGTTTTTCTGCGAACATCATCAGCGTAAGTGATGTATCCAAAAGTAAAAAGTTTCTCTCAAAAACCACACAAGCCGAGACAATGGTGGAAGATATGGGTAACAAGACGGAAACAGTAGAAACACTTCACAACACACGTAGATATATCGGTTGTTATCGGAATGGGACTGACGAAGCGCCAAAAATTGGTGAATCGTTTATAAAGGCCATCAAAAGCTTCAAACCGTTTAAGGCACAGATACATCCTTAGACAATTTCCAGGTTGAACGGGCCCTATATATCTTAATTTGTCTATGCTTAAAGTCCCATTATCCTATTTTTCGCAACAAGATGTCGCTCTCGGAAAACTTTAAAAAAGTTTTCCAGAATTTCTTAAATGTTAATAGGTCCAAAAAAATTATAGGTCCAAAAAAATTGAAAACATTGGAAAACATGAAAAATCAAAATTTGATCTTTAAATTCTAGTCTCCGATGAGATATTCAAAGGTACGACGATAATGTAATAATGCGAAGGTGCCACGGTAATTGTGAAAAAATAATAAATAAATATACAATTTATAAGAAATTTATTAGCATTTACAAAAATTGATCTTAATTTCCCAACAGTATTTCCTCTCACAATCAATTCCAAATTATCTATTTTTTTAACTTTTTATCGAAAATATAGTGATTTTTATATATATTATACAGTCCGTGTTGCCGGCCCGTACTTTTAGCCTTTAAGACATATTTTTTAAAGCATAATAAATCACAGATCTGAGTTATGCAAACGGGACAACTTTTATTGTAAGTAATAACACCATAGTAATTTCTAAATAGAAATAAATGTTTATAACAAAAGTTATAATAGATGTCGGTTTTAGATATTTCGAATAGACTGATCTTGATTCAAATCAGCTGTAATTTGGAATTTGTATTTCCAACGTTTAGATTACGTGCTGCTTGGTATTTAGTTTTGTCTACCTTGTAATTTAGGGCAGAAAGATTTCGGAATAGTCAAAGATAGTTACTTTTTAACACCCATTACCATAAGATGGGAGATGGGCGTTGGAGACCGCATAAAATCCATATTTTTCATCATAGTATGATTCAATGACCATTAAGCAAATGTTTTGGCCCGTGCTACTTTTAATATTCAATTTTTTTTCATGTTTCTGCCACAATTTCCGACTGAATGAGTGCCAGTTTGTATTTTTGTTTTTTTTTTTACATCCCAAATCTATGTTCCAAACCAATATTCTCTTGGGGGTTAATAGAATACAGAATTTTTTTGTGACCACACATTAATTGGGAAAGTGGACTTGCGGGTATACTAACGTGGTGACTATACTTAAATAAATGCTTATGTTAACAATGATTTGTAATATGGGTCTAAACTCCAGAGTAGACTAAATACAATTTTTAGCCAAATTAATTGATGAATTTGGTCAAGACCAAGATGGACCCTACTCTGAAAATTGAAAATTTTATGAAGATATTTTCTAACACCTTCGAAACAAATATGGGCGGAAAAAATGAAAAAGTGTCCAAGACACCGAAAATAGCTTAAATCATATGATGGTTATACCAAAAATTGATCCAATGGAGATCCATATTGGACATTTTTGTTTGTTTAAATGTGTTTCAGCTGAGGCACGATGTTGGTCTAGAAGTTCAAAACTAGATGCCAATTTTAGACATGAAAGATCGCCATTTAACATTCAATTGCTCACTCGTTTCATTTATAATATTATTCAAATAGAATTAAAAACAGTAACAAATGTACACTTCACATTGCTATTGGTATATTTTTAACCTGTTTTTTTTTGTCAAGACACCATCCAAAATCCGTTATGCGGTTCTTTAGTTACAAGCGTAGTAATTAACATAATTTTCTTTTATATTGTGTACATAATTCTTTATTTTGTATCCTCTCCTGAAATGATATTTATACGCTATCTATATATATATATATATATATATATATATATATATATATATATATATATATATATATATATATTTTTTTTTTTTTTTTTTTTTTTTTGAATTTATCCTTTTCTGCCGAGAGACAATTCGGAATTTGTTTGTTTCGTTAAAATCAGACCAACGGTTCTTGAGTTATAAGCGTAGAGAGTATATATATTCTTGATCAGCATAAAATTCTATTATAGCTGTTTTTGATGTTATATCTTTTGTAGCTGTCTCACTGTCCGTTAGGACGTTTACGGTTGCCTGTCTCGTGTTAGCATTAAGCCAGTTCAGACACTCTGCAATCGCCCGGACCTCCGCTTGCATGATCGGGCAAGCGGAAGGAGATTATGGTGTTTGGTTCTTCAATGAAATGAACCACACCCGCTTCCTCCCCCACTCTTAGCATTATGTCCGCGGCGGCCACCTCGTACCGTATCTGATCTATCTATTCCTTAGCATATGGTTTATCCAATCCCTGAGGGCTCGGTCAACCTGGAAGGTGTCTAAAGATGTATATGTGCCTTAAACGGTTTGAAGTTTTTGATGCCCTTTATAATCTATTCACCAATATTGGGCGCTTCGTCAGTCCAATTCCCTCTAACAACCGATGTGTGTTTTGAAGTGTTTCTATTGTTTCCGTCTTGTTACCCATATCATCCACCATTGTCTCGGCTTGTGTGGTTTTTGAGAGAAACTTTTTATTTTTGGATACATCATTTACGCTGTCAACCTGTTCGCAGAAAAACTTCCAGGAGTTGCGCTTTGCTGTTCTTACTATTTTATTGTATTTTTAAGTTTATTGTGGTAGCTATACCAGAATACTGGCGTTTCTGTCTATGCCATATACTTGGCGTTTCTGTCTATGCCATCTATGCTTAGTCATTCAATGTTTTCATGCCCTAACCTTTCTTTTACTAGTCTCCCAAATTTCATCCAGTTGGTCTTGGATTTGTTCCGAAAACGTATCGGGTACAGCGGCGGCCGTATTAGTTCAAAGTGCTCATCCTAAACCCTCCAAATATGAATCTCGTTTATAAGATTTTCCGAACAAAAAGTAATATCTAAATCCCCCTCTCTTATTTTATTTACAAAGTTTGCTTTATTCTCAATAGTTGTTAGGTCGTTAGTATTTAGATAAACTAATAAGGATTGGACAAGATCCCCTGTTCCGCTCCAATCAGTTCGTAACTAAGACACCATAGTTCGAGCAAAATAGTGTGATCATCCATCTCCCACTATCCGCCGGTAGGAACGCGCCCGTTAGGAGAAGTGACAATCGCCCTCAGGACATTCGGTAGTTTAGTTGCCAAATTGTGGATTAACTGTTAACTAAAACCGTGGTTCGAGCAAAATAGTGTGATCATCCATCTCGCACCATCTGCCGGTAGGGACGCGCCTTTTAAGAGAAGTGACAAACACTAGAGTATCCAATTAATCGGGTTTGGGGTTTGTTCGATTAAAATATTAATCGATTTTGGGGTTTTTAATTTGTTCGATTAATTGATTAAAAGTCTTAAATTGCTCCAAAAGTCGAACAACTCGAATAACTTCTGTATACATTACATGAAAAAAAAAAAAAAACAAATTTGATGTTGGAGTTGAAAAAATAAAAAAAAAAACATCATCACGAAATAAGATCTCGCTGTTGGCTTTATATAAAAAATAAGAATTTATTAAATATATCTTTTACACCTAAGTCTGTTTTTACATGGTCTTTTTGTACACGGTTTTGATATAACACGGTTTGAAAATTGAATATTTTTATTTTTTTTTACACAATTTTATTCCATTTAGCACGATTTGAAACTTTATGAACTTAATTTTTTTTGTCAAATTTAATTTTTGCGAAATATGTTCATATCACAAAAATTTATTTATGAAAGAAAAACGTCTGAAACCATCGATAGTATCGATAGTTTGCGAACACTACCTTAAAGATTTAAGTGAATTCCCCTTTAGCGCGTACAAATAATTTTTACTGGTCAAAGCAAATGTGAATATCACTAATTTAGGGGAATTCCCTTTATGTGCATACAATAAAATTTAGTGGTCAGAGCAATTGAAACGTGTTAATATTTTGTGAACTGTCAATGCAATAAGACGTGTTTGGTAAAGAAAAAAAATTAAAAATTCTTTTTTTTTGCTATATATATATATATATATATATATATATTTTTTTTTTTTTTTTTTTTTTTGAATTTATCCTTTTCTGCCGAGAGACAATTCGGAATTTGTTTGTTTCGTTAAAATCAGACCAACGGTTCTTGAGTTATAAGCGTAGAGAGCATATATATTCTTGATCAGCATAAAATTCTATTATATTCTGTCGATTTGGCAATGTCCGTCCGTCTACCCGTCTGTGGAAATCACTCTAGCTTCCGACCAAAATGAAGTAGATTGTAAAATTTTAGTCAAATATATATTATGTCTGCAGGACTTTTCCTATTTGAAGTCCGTGATCGTTACTACAGCCTGTGACAGAAAATTGTCTGTGCAGGTCCACGTCTTCGTATAGCCCCCATATAACGATACCTCCCGATATTTGGTATTTAGATGATTATAGCGACATTTTTCACCGCAATTGTTTCAAATTTGGTATGTGAAGTTCGTAATAGATATATTAATCGTTAATCGAAGAACATTTTTCAAACAATTTTTCGATTAAGAAAAATTGGTAAATTTCGAATAATGAATAATCGATAAATTTAAATACACCTAAGTCTGTTTTTACACGGTAGATTGGTTCCAGAAGGAGCCGTGTAAAAAAAACCGAGTAAAAAAAGACATTGATCTTATGCAAAAATGGGTGATTTGTTCCTAATCTCTAAAACCTATTAAAATTAGCAAAAAACAAGAATTTTTAATTTTTTTCTTTACCAAACACGTCTTATTGCATTGACAAAATATTAACACGTTTCAATTGCTCTGACCAGTAAATTTTATTGTATGCACATAAAGGGAATTCCCCTAAATTAGTGATATTCACATTTGCTTTGACCAGTAAAAATTATTTGTACCCGCTAAAGGGGAATTCACTTAAATCTTTAAGGTAGTGTTCGCAAACTATCGATCCTATCGATGGTTTCAGACGTTTTTCTTTCATAAATACATTTTTGTGATATGAACATATTTCGCAAAAATTAAATTTGACAAAAAAAATTAAGTTCATAAAGTTTCAAATCGTGCTAAATAGAATAAAATTGTGTAAAAAAAAATAAAAATATTCAATTTTCAAACCGTGTTATATCAAAACCGTGTACAAAAAGACCGTGTAAAAACAGACTTAGGTGTAAAAGATATATTTAATAAATTCTTATTTCTTATATAAAGCCAACAGCGAGATCTTATTTCGGATGTATCTAATTACTTTTATTAAACGTTGTTGAAATCACATGATGTGTTTTTTTTATTTTTTTAACTCCAACATCAAATTTGTTTTTTTTTCATGTAATGTATACAGAAGTTATTCGATTTGTTCGACTTTTGGAGCAATTTAAGACTTTTAATCCATTAATCGAACAAATTAAAAACCCCAAAATCGATTAATATTTTAATCGAACAAACCCCAAACCCGATTAATTGGATACTCTAGTGTTTGTCACTTCTCTTAAAAGGCGCGTCCCTACCGGCAGATGGTGCGAGATGGATGATCACACTATTTTGCTCGAACCACGGTTTTAGTTAACAGTTAATCCACAATTTGGCAACTAAACTACCGAATGTCCTGAGGGCGATTGTCACTTCTCCTAACGGGCGCGTTCCTACCGGCGGATAGGGGGAGATGGATGATCACACTATTTTGCTCGAACTATGGTGTCTTAGTTACGAACTGATTGGAGCGGAACAGGGGATCTTGTCCAATCCTTATTAGTTTATCTAAATACTAACGACCTAACAACTATTGAGAATAAAGCAAACTTTGTAAATAAAATAAGAGAGGGGGATTTAGATATTACTTTTTGTTCGGAAAATCTTATAAACGAGATTCATATTTGGAGGGTTTAGGATGAGCACTTTGAACTAATACGGCCGCCGCTGTACCCGATACGTTTTCGGAACAAATCCAAGACCAACTGGATGAAATTTGGGAGACTAGTAAAAGAAAGGTTAGGGCATGAAAACATTGAATGACTAAGCATAGATGGCATAGACAGAAACGCCAAGTATATGGCATAGACAGAAACGCCAGTATTCTGGTATAGCTACCACAATAAACTTAAAAATACAATAAAATAGTAAGAACAGCAAAGCGCAACTCCTGGAAGTTTTTCTGCGAACAGGTTGACAGCGTAAATGATGTATCCAAAAATAAAAAGTTTCTCTCAAAAACCACACAAGCCGAGACAATGGTGGATGATATGGGTAACAAGACGGAAACAATAGAAACACTTCAAAACACACATCGGTTGTTAGAGGGAATTGGACTGACGAAGCGCCCAATATTGGTGAATAGATTATAAAGGGCATCAAAAACTTCAAACCGTTTAAGGCACATATACATCTTTAGACACCTTCCAGGTTGACCGAGCCCTCAGGGATTGGATAAACCATATGCTAAGGAATAGATAGATCAGATACGGTACGAGGTGGCCGCCGCGGACATAATGCTAAGAGTGGGGGAGGAAGCGGGTGTGGTTCATTTCATTGAAGAACCAAACACCATAATCTCCTTCCGCTTGCCCGATCATGCAAGCGGAGGTCCGGGCGATTGCAGAGTGTCTGAACTGGCTTAATGCTAACACGAGACAGGCTACCGTAAACATCCAAAACAGCTAATTCAAAATCTTTTTTGGAATGTATAAACTCAATCAACAACTATTCTCAACATGAGGGAGTTAGATGTAAAGAGATAGCAAAATCTCTCTCCAAGACAGGCAGGAAATTCGCAACAGTAAACTTAGACAATCCAGTGCCGCTAAACGCGTCACGTGTAGGGTTAAAGAAATGGCCAAAAAACGCCCAAATTTCCCTATGGAACAATGAAGGCGTAGGAAAAACCACAAAAATCCTTTTGGGCGACCCCAATGATATAAAACGAGGAATCTTTTATTACTCAGTAAGAAAGAGATTAGAAGGGTAACAGGCATCTTTACGGGGCATCTGGGCCTACAAGCACATCTGTATAAAATTGGATGTTCAGATAACAGCATATGCAGGGCATGCTGGGAAGATGACGAAACATTAGAGTATTTTCTCTGTCAGTGCTCAGTATTTGCAAATATTAGATCCCAATACCTAAGGAACGACTCCATACCAGACCTTAATAAGATTGTGGTAAGTGAAATAAAACAGTAAAGAAAATTTTGTTAAGGCTACTTAATTTCAAATATGATAGACTGTAAATTGTCAGTCTTCTTTCAACCTCTCTTCAGCCTAACCTAACCCAAAACTATCGAATGTAGCATGGTTTTCAATATACAGTGTACTTAAGCAAGAAATATTAATTTTATTTAGTAAGTATTGTTTTGAAATGCACCTCTTTTCTTGTCGTTCTAATTTTATTATCTTTGATATTGTGTATACGCTAGAAAACTGCCTACTCCTTATTGTTACAACTTTGAATGTGACCTAGCATGGTTGTAACTAGTATTGGTTTGCGGCGACGCCACTTTCGGCATTATTACTTTTCGTGTCGGTTATCGTAAACAAAGTAATCTGTTCGCAAATTTTCCCCTTTTATACCCTCCACAATAGTATGGAGGGTACATTAAGTTTGTCTTTCCGCTTGTAACACCTCGTTTGTAACACATATTAGACCCCACAATGTATATATATTCTTGATCAGCATAAAACCCTATGTCGATTAAGCGATGTCCGTCTATCCGTCTGTGGAAATTACTCTAGCTTCCGTACGAATTGATCAGGATCAGCAGATGTCGTCTATATCGTTTCGGGGGGTTGAGTGAGAATATTGAAGTCACTCAATTCTAAAATGTTAAAAATAACAAAACCTGTAGGATATTTGTCAGTTGAAATTGTTCCATAATAAAAAAATGTAAAATGTACGTGATGACATTGAAAAAAAAATACTTAAAAAGTAAAAAAAATACTTAAAAAAACGAAAAAATGTGTTTTCGAAGTCGAGTGGGTTGAACGCCTAAATCAGCAAGTTGCGTATGCAAAACATGATGAGAGCCACCTGGATAAAAAGACAAAACTAACTTTTCGTTGTCAATATCTTCATTTGTCTATGCTTAAAGTCCCATTATCCTGCTTTTCGCAACAAGATGTCGCTCTCGGAAAACTTTCGAAAAGTGTTTAAGAAAGGCTTCCAAAAATTAACAAGCACCGTACTATAGGTCCAAAAAACATTGGAAAACACGAAAAATCAAAATTTGATTATTAAATTCTAGTCTCCGATGAGATATTCAAAGGTACGACGATGTTGAAGCCATGTTCAACAGCAGCGACGTCCCCCCTGACTCATCATATCATCAACATTAGTATTTAGTTTCCATCCCTATTATCGATATTATTTTCATGAAGTTTGCTATTTAGTACATTTTTTCTTTGTTTTTTTTTTTTGCTTTCTCATTGTCATACTAATACTCAATCATTTCCATATGTACATATATTCATAACGGGTTATATTTCATACATAGCGCTAGGAGCGCTTTCTTAGTTTTAAACTTCCATTTTTCAATTTAGTTTGTAAGATCTACTCAATAAAGCAACAGCTTTAAAAACTGAACTGAAGAACTTGATTGTTTCAACTTTTTTGGGAATTCAACATCAGAATTCTGAGTAAAGACTAGAATTTTTCATGGTCCTTCGAGCCATCCTAGTAAAGACTAAGTTTTGGAGTGATCCAGTGGATGCATCTCATCGTCATCCTTTAAGAAGAAGTCTTGATTTTTTTGGCATCAATCCATGAAAGAGAGTTTTCCTAACTCAAACATATTGTGGTCTGCCGTTGTTACAAAGGAGAAGCCTACAAAACGACGACAACCTGTCAATAACAACAAAAAGAAATCATCATAGTTATCCAATCACCAAAAAAAAAAAAATCATCGTAAATAAAATTCAGTCTGGTTACTGAGAGAATTTCTACAAACGAGAAAACTGAAAGTTAGCCATTTAGAGAGGTACGAAAAAAGAAGGAAATTCAGGTATGTACAATGGAAACTTGTGTTGCCAAAACATTTGATCATTTGGTAAGATCGGTAATTTGAATTTACCCCAAACACATCAAAATATTTAATTACCGCAAAACAACACAAAATACATCTCCCCTAATTAAAACAACCATAAATCGTCATAAATCGCATAAAATAATTAAAAACATTAATATCGGATTAATAAATTATGAAAATTTAAAACATCAATATTTCATCATATTAAATTTATTAATATCGCTAATATCGATAGTCAATGATTTTTCATCACTGACATGCTAATAGCAAAAGTGCCAACACTGACATATATGAGTGACAACACTGGTGAAAGAGATAAGCGAGAATAAAAAACAGAGTAAATAGCGGACAGACATTTATTTTGGACAAAAATTTTAAAACGGTGTGAAATCGAAAAAAGACATTAATAAACGTAAAAATAATTTAAACGTGTAATAAATAATTGCAAATTAAAGACATTTCTGTGCAAATAAAATACATCAATAAAAATCAACTTAGTGCCGGCGAAACAATCCCCCTGATTAACACCAACAACAAAAATACTGAAAACAATCCGACTACTGAAATCTCCATGATTGCCGTTCATCAACAACAAGTCTGCAATAAACTAGGAATAAGGTGAGTTATTTTCCCACAAATTACATCATATTTTTGGACGCAATTTCTACGAAAGTGTTGGGCTGTTTTTCGTCGTTGAGTGTTTGACCAAAAGTGACATGTTTTTGGTTTTGATATAAATGAAGAGTAATTTATGAAATAAAAATAAAATCGTGTCGTGTAACAAAAACGCAATATTGGACATTGGTTGTGAAGAATGTTTGTTGTTGTAAAGTGCATTAAATGGCAATCAAGGCCATAAGGAAGAAGAAGAAAAAATCTTATTTTGGAATTTTTTGCAGTAAAAAGATAGCGGTTCGCGAAAACATAGGTACATAACATGAATAAATAAGATAATTGTGAGAGGTGAGAGGACAAATTGGGAAATAAAGAGTGTGGCCACATTGTTTGATTTTATGCTGAAAGTCGGATTGCTCATTTCTCCCTGAAATTAGTAATGAAGGTATCGATAGAGCCCAAAATAAACTAAAATAATCGGTAATAATTTTTTTTTTTTTTGAATTGTTATTTGAAACGTCAACATGACTAAAAAGAAGGAGAAAGTGATTCGTTGCAAATTTTCGTTTGATAACACTCAATTAAGAGCGTTTTGCAAGAAATTTAACGAGAATTTTGAAAAATTTGATAGCGCAACAGCGTTGGAGTTGCATCATGATGAGCTGGAGCGGCGTTGGAATAAATTAGTCGAAAGTTTCGAAAATTGTGTGACGGAAGATGGTGATAGTGAAGCAGCTGAAGATCCAAGTGAGATAACAGCAACATTTGATGAAGCTTCGAAGTTATGGCAGGAATGTAGAGTGAAACTTATTGAGGCTACTCAAAGTAAGTTACAACCGAAGATACATGAAAGCACTCTGGTAGAATCCACCATGGGCCATAAAGGTGCGTCCAGCCTTAAACTTCCGCCTTGTGGCATACAACCATTTGAAGGAGGTTATTCAAATTGGCCTGCCTTTAGGGATATTTTTCAAAGAGTGATTATAAAACGCAATGGACTGTCAGATGCTCAAAGACTCTACCATTTGAGAAGTAAAACGAGAGGTGGAGCTTTGTTGATTGTTCCACGGTTCGAATTATATGACGCAAATTTCAAATTAGCTTGGGAAGCATTGAAAAACAGGTTTGAAAATACTCGCATACTTGTTCACCAGCAGACGAAAATCTTTTTGGAATTCAAGTCGCCTCTTGCGAAACTTCTAAATCAGTTCGAAAAATCCAAAATTATACATTGAGGTCATGGGAGGACTCAGTTAGTGACCATAAGGAGTTGCCAACCTGGTCACAATTTAACGTGTATTTAAGGAAAAGGATTAAAACGTTGGAAAAAATAATAGATTTAAAAAGACCTGAAATGATAATTATACGCTATCTATATATATATATATATATATATATATATATATATATATATATATATATATATATATATATATATATATATATATATATATATATATATTTTTTTTTTTTTTTTTTTTTTTTTGAATTTATCCTTTTCTGCCGAGAGACAATTCGGAATTTGTTTGTTTCGTTAAAATCAGACCAACGGTTCTTGAGTTATAAGCGTAGAGAGTATATATATTCTTGATCAGCATAAAATTCTATTATAGCTGTTTTGGATGTTATAGCTTTTGTAGCTGTCTCACTGTCCGTTAGGACGTTTACGGTAGCCTGTCTCGTGTTAGCATTAAGCCAGTTCAGACACTCTGCAATCGCCCGGACCTCCGCTTGCATGATCGGGCAAGCGGAAGGAGATTATGGTGTTTGGTTCTTCAATGAAATGAACCACACCCGCTTCCTCCCCCACTCTTAGCATTATGTCCGCGGCGGCCACCTCGTACCGTATCTGATCTATCTATTCCTTAGCATATGGTTTATCCAATCCCTGAGGGCTCGGTCAACCTGGAAGGTGTCTAAAGATGTATATGTGCCTTAAACGGTTTGAAGTTTTTGATGCCTTTTATAATCTATTCACCAATATTGGGCGCTTCGTCAGTCCAATTCCCTCTAACAACCGATGTGTGTTTTGAAGTGTTTCTATTGTTTCCGTCTTGTTACCCATATCATCCACCATTGTCTCGGCTTGTGTGGTTTTTGAGAGAAACTTTTTATTTTTGGATACATCATTTACGCTGTCAACCTGTTCGCAGAAAAACTTCCAGGAGTTGCGCTTTGCTGTTCTTACTATTTTATTGTATTTTTAAGTTTATTGTGGTAGCTATACCAGAATACTGGCGTTTCTGTCTATGCCATATACTTGACGTTTCTGTCTATGCCATCTATGCTTAGTCATTCAATGTTTTCATGCCCTAACCTTTCTTTTACTAGTCTCCCAAATTTCATCCAGTTGGTCTTGGATTTGTTCCGAAAACGTATCGGGTACAGCGGCGGCCGTATTAGTTCAAAGTGCTCATCCTAAACCCTCCAAATATGAATCTCGTTTATAAGATTTTCCGAACAAAAAGTAATATCTAAATCCCCCTCTCTTATTTTATTTACAAAGTTTGCTTTATTCTCAATAGTTGTTAGGTCGTTAGTATTTAGATAAACTAATAAGGATTGGACAAGATCCCCTGTTCCGCTCCAATCAGTTCGTAACTAAGACACCATAGTTCGAGCAAAATAGTGTGATCATCCATCTCCCCCTATCCGCCGGTAGGAACGCGCCCGTTAGGAGAAGTGACAATCGCCCTCAGGACATTCGGTAGTTTAGTTGCCAAATTGTGGATTAACTGTTAACTAAAACCGTGGTTCGAGTAAAATAGTGTGATCATCCATCTCGCACCATCTGCCGGTAGGGACGCGCCTGTTAAGAGAAGTGACAAACACTAGAGTATCCAATTAATCGGGTTTGGGGTTTGTTCGATTAAAATATTAATCGATTTTGGGGTTTTTAATTTGTTCGATTAATTGATTAAAAGTTATAAATTGCTCCAAAAGTCGAACAACTCGAATAACTTCTGTATACATTACATGAAAAAAAAAAAAAAAACAAATTTGATGTTGGAGTTAAAAAAATAAAAAAAAACATCATCACGAAATAAGATCTCGCTGTTGGCTTTATATAAAAAATAAGAATTTATTAAATATATCTTTTACACCTAAGTCTGTTTTTACATGGTCTTTTTGTACACGGTTTTGATATAACACGGTTTGAAAATTGAATATTTTTATTTTTTTTACACAATTTTATTCCATTTAGCACGATTTGAAACTTTATGAACTTAATTTTTTTTGTCAAATTTAATTTTTGCGAAATATGTTCATATCACAAAAATGTATTTATGAAAGAAAAACGTCTGAAACCATCGATAGTTTGCGAACACTACCTTAAAGATTTAAGTGAATACCACTTTAGCGCGTACAAATAATTTTTACTGGTCAAAGCAAATGTGAATATCACTAATTTAGGGGAATTCCCTTTATGTGCATACAATAAAATTTAGTGGTCAGAGCAATTGAAACGTGTTAATATTTTGTGAACTGTCAATGCAATAAGACGTGTTTGGTAAAGAAAAAAAATTAAAAATTCTTTTTTTTTGCTATATATATATATATATATATATATATATATATATATATATATTTTTTTTTTTTTTTTTTTTTTGAATTTATCCTTTTCTGCCGAGAGACAATTCGGAATTTGTTTGTTTCGTTAAAATCAGACCAACGGTTCTTGAGTTATAAGCGTAGAGAGTATATATATTCTTGATCAGCATAAAATTCTATTATATTCTGTCGATTTGGCAATGTCCGTCCGTCTACCCGTCTGTGGAAATCACTCTAGCTTCCGACCAAAATGAAGTAGATTGTAAAATTTTAGTCAAATATATATTATGTCTGCAGGACTTTTCCTATTTGAAGTCCGTGATCGTTACTACAGCCTGTGACAGAAAATTGTCTGTGCAGGTCCACGTCTTCGTATAGCCCCCATATAACGATACCTCCCGATATTTGGTATTTAGATGATTATAGCGACATTTTTCACCGCAATTGTTTCAAATTTGGTATGTGAAGTTCGTAATAGATATATTAATCGTTAATCGAAGAACATTTTTCAAACAATTTTTCGATTAAGAAAAATTGGTAAATTTCGAATAATGAATAATCGATAAATTTAAATACACCTAAGTCTGTTTTTACACGGTAGATTGGTTCCAGAAGGAGCCGTGTAAAAAAACCGAGTAAAAAAAGACATTGATCTTATGCAAAAATGGGTGATTTGTTCCTAATCTCTAAAACCTATTAAAATTAGCAAAAAACAAGAATTTTTAATTTTTTTCTTTACCAAACACGTCTTATTGCATTGACAAAATATTAACACGTTTCAATTGCTCTGACCAGTAAATTTTATTGTATGCACATAAAGGGAATTCCCCTAAATTAGTGATATTCACATTTGCTTTGACCAGTAAAAATTATTTGTACCCGCTAAAGGGGAATTCACTTAAATCTTTAAGGTAGTGTTCGCAAACTATCGATCCTATCGATGGTTTCAGACGTTTTTCTTTCATAAATACATTTTTGTGATATGAACATATTTCGCAAAAATTAAATTTGACAAAAAAAATTAAGTTCATAAAGTTTCAAATCGTGCTAAATGGAATAAAATTGTGTAAAAAAAAATAAAAATATTCAATTTTCAAACCGTGTTATATCAAAACCGTGTACAAAAAGACCGTGTAAAAACAGACTTAGGTGTAAAAGATATATTTAATAAATTCTTATTTCTTATATAAAGCCAACAGCGAGATCTTATTTCGGATGTATCTAATTACTTTTATTAAACGTTGTTGAAATCAATGTGTTTTTTTTATTTTTTTAACTCCAACATCAAATTTGTTTTTTTTTTTTTCATGTAATGTATACAGAAGTTATTCGATTTGTTCGACTTTTGGAGCAATTTAAGACTTTTAATCAATTAATCGAACAAATTAAAAACCCCAAAATCGATTAATATTTTAATCGAACAAACCCCAAACCCGATTAATTGGATACTCTAGTGTTTGTCACTTCTCTTAACAGGCGCGTCCCTACCGGCAGATGGTGCGAGATGGATGATCACACTATTTTGCTCGAACCACGGTTTTAGTTAACAGTTAATCCACAATTTGACAACTAAACTACCGAATGTCCTGAGGGCGATTGTCACTTCTCCTAACGGGCGCGTTCCTACCGGCGGATAGGGGGAGATGGATGATCACACTATTTTGCTCGAACTATGGTGTCTTAGTTACGAACTGATTGGAGCGGAACAGGGGATCTTGTCCAATCCTTATTAGTTTATCTAAATACTAACGACCTAACAACTATTGAGAATAAAGCAAACTTTGTAAATAAAATAAGAGAGGGGGATTTAGATATTACTTTTTGTTCGGAAAATCTTATAAACGAGATTCATATTTGGAGGGTTTAGGATGAGCACTTTGAACTAATACGGCCGCCGCTGTACCCGATACGTTTTCGGAACAAATCCAAGACCAACTGGATGAAATTTGGGAGACTAGTAAAAGAAAGGTTAGGGCATGAAAACATTGAATGACTAAGCATAGATGGCATAGACAGAAACGCCAAGTATATGGCATAGACAGAAACGCCAGTATTCTGGTATAGCTACCACAATAAACTTAAAAATACAATAAAATAGTAAGAACAGCAAAGCGCAACTCCTGGAAGTTTTTCTGCGAACAGGTTGACAGCGTAAATGATGTATCCAAAAATAAAAAGTTTCTCTCAAAAACCACACAAGCCGAGACAATGGTGGATGATATGGGTAACAAGACGGAAACAATAGAAACACTTCAAAACACACATCGGTTGTTAGAGGGAATTGGACTGACGAAGCGCCCAATATTGGTGAATAGATTATAAAGGGCATCAAAAACTTCAAACCGTTTAAGGCACATATACATCTTTAGACACCTTCCAGGTTGACCGAGCCCTCAGGGATTGGATAAACCATATGCTAAGGAATAGATAGATCAGATACGGTACGAGGTGGCCGCCGCGGACATAATGCTAAGAGTGGGGGAGGAAGCGGGTGTGGTTCATTTCATTGAAGAACCAAACACCATAATCTCCTTCCGCTTGCCCGATCATGCAAGCGGAGGTCCGGGCGATTGCAGAGTGTCTGAACTGGCTTAATGCTAACACGAGACAGGCTACCGTAAACATCCAAAACAGCTAATTCAAAATCTTTTTTGGAATGTATAAACTCAATCAACAACTATTCTCAACATGAGGGAGTTAGATGTAAAGAGATAGCAAAATCTCTCTCCAAGACAGGCAGGAAATTCGCAACAGTAAACTTAGACAATCCAGTGCCGCTAAACGCGTCACGTGTAGGGTTAAAGAAATGGCCAAAAAACGCCCAAATTTCCCTATGGAACAATGAAGGCGTAGGAAAAACCACAAAAATCCTTTTGGGCGACCCCAATGATATAAAACGAGGAATCTTTTATTACTCAGTAAGAAAGAGATTAGAAGGGTAACAGGCATCTTTACGGGGCATCTGGGCCTACAAGCACATCTGTATAAAATTGGATGTTCAGATAACAGCATATGCAGGGCATGCTGGGAAGATGACGAAACATTAGAGTATTTTCTCTGTCAGTGCTCAGTATTTGCAAATATTAGATCCCAATACCTAAGGAACGACTCCATACCAGACCTTAATAAGATTGTGGTAAGTGAAATAAAACAGTAAAGAAAATTTTGTTAAGGCTACTGTACAAAATACTTTGTACATACTTTTGAGTGAGATTGAGGCGCTGGGAAAATCCAACAATTAAAAATAAATATTTCCAAATTATCAGTTTCCCAGCGGTCATAAAATATCACATGTGTAGAATTAAGTGATCTTGTGCGCTGTCGCATACGATAATGTGTAAGATAATAAAGGTCATGACCCACACACACAGTATCGATGCGTACAGTGGATAGCCAAGACCACTTGAATGAAGGGACAAGCACCCATGCAATGTTTCTTTTAAATCTAATAATAGATAAGAACAATTGTGTGGCTGCGACTAGGTTAAGTTAGATTAGTTTCAGTAGTACGTAAGGAACATATTTTAAAAATAAAACTAGAATTGAACCAACAGCCATACGATACGGTCGTGTGTCTTCTCTTCTCCCGCTTACATATGGTCAATCGAGCCTTCACTTTTTTATAAAGTGGAAATAACTAGCGGCCGTAAAAAATTGTAGGAGTTTTCCCCCACCAGTGGTAAGAGACTCACTACAAGCAGAAATAGATATTCTCCAGAAATAGAGGAGAATTTCTACACAAAACAAAGTCCGTTAAGGCATTTTAAATATAAGACCATAGGGGCATTTTGAAATAGCCGAAGGGACTAATTTGAATAAAAAAGCCATAGGGGCAAAATAAAAAAAAAAAAAAAAAGCCATAGGGGCAAAATAAAAAAAGCCATAGGGGCAAAAACAAAAAAAAAAAAGCCATAGGGGCAAAAATAAAAATAAAACGAAAAGAGGACAACAGAAGTCCCAAATAAAAAAAAAAAAAAAAAAAAAAATATATATACATAGTTTTGAAAAGAGGACAAAGAGTCCCATCTAAAAAATTTTAAATTCATTTCAAAAATGTTCAAAGACATAGAAGAAGCTGTCACCACTTTGGCAGACTATTTCGAGGTGTTAACGTCGACGTCAACCTTTGAAAAAGTGAAACACGTCGAGGCATGGAAAGTACTGGTAGAAAATACATATTACCAGTTACGACGGTACTTGAGGATATACCAAAAATATCTTCCAAGCCATATGAATGCATTACCATGTGAGGTGGATATGTGTTTACTGTCGGCAATGAAACTTCTAACAACTCGGAGTCGGAAATCCACAGATATGTACATCGATGATGAAATCGAAGAGTCGATGAAACCTCCATTAGGATGGATGCTCTCCGTAAAATGTGACTATTCAACTTGGGAAGAACAATTGGAAGAAAGCAGACAATTAAACTACGTAGAAAAAAAGGAAGATTACGACAGAGAATTGGAAGATGGTTTGCACGGACAAATGCGAGCCTATGAACACAATTTACAATCTCTGCAGGGGCAAGTAATCAAACTGCGTTCTCAAATAAAAATCGAAGTTGAAAAAAGTGAACGGATATTGAGAAATGCGAAGGCCCACGAAAAATATCTGCTCGCCCAACATGAAGAAAACATGCGGGCCAAGGATGAAGAATTGGAAGAGAAATATCGTGTTCATAAAGGTCAAGTGCGACATCTGGAAACCAAGTTAGAAAATATGAATGAAAAATTAGCTAGTTTGGAAGGAGCGCGGCAAGTCGTCGAAGCTGAGAGAGATGACCTGCCCAAACAACTGACAAATTTAAGAGAGGGACTTAATGCTGATAATCTAAAACAGATTCGCTGCTTAGAAGGTAATATTGTGAAGTTTTTCCCGCCGGCAAGTCCTCAATTTGAGGAACAAGATGATGGAGGAAATTCAGAGGTCGAATCCGCCCCCACCAATGAAGCACTCGGTGAAGAACGAATGGATTTTTACGATGACAACGAAAAGATTGATAATGGGGACTACCTAAATATACATTTGGTAAGAGAAGAAATAAATAATCTTGTTGCAGAAGAGACAAAAGAAGGAAAGCCGTTATGCACAAAAGGCCCCAACATTTACGGCGAATATAATTATTACGACAACGATTCTAACGGAAAAGAACGCATCGAAGAAGTGGGAAAAGCCGAACAAATTTCTCTGGCTCCGGTTCCGAAAGAAATCAATAGCAAACCGTCAATGGCCATTAAAACAGAAGACGACAAACCGAAACTTACCATAAAACCATTGCCAATACTTTTCTACAGTGATGATGACAGTCTGCAACGATGGACTATCAAATCGGCAGCATGGACAATGAAGCCGGCAGATAAAGGTGGCGGTATCGACAAGAGAGACTGGGCAAAGAAATGGAGTCGTTTCCTGAAAGCGGTTACTTAACGAGACATTCATATTATTTTACATAGTATATACATGTTTATATATAGATTATATTTCATATTGTTATATTTGAATATTTCGTGCCAATCATTTTATAAAAAAAAAAATATACAGTCCACTATAAAAATATACACATTTAAGCCGCCCGGGAGAATGTACAAAATACTTTGTACATACTTTTGAGTGAGATTGAGGCGCTGGGAAAATCCAACAATTAAAAATAAATATTTCCAAATTATCAGTTTCCCAGCGGTCATAAAATATCACATGTGTAGAATTAAGTGATCTTGTGCGCTGTCGCATACGATAATGTGTAAGATAATAAAGGTCATGACCCACACACACAGTATCGATGCGTACAGTGGATAGCCAAGACCACTTGAATGAAGGGACAAGCACCCATGCAATGTTTCTTTTAAATCTAATAATAGATAAGAACAATTGTGTGGCTGCGACTAGGTTAAGTTAGATTAGTTTCAGTAGTACGTAAGGAACATATTTCAAAAATAAAATTAGAATTGAATCAACAACCAAACCGTTCGGTTGGTTTTCTCTTCTCCCGCTTACATATGGTCAATCGAGCCTTCACTTTTTTATAAAGTGGAAATAACTAGCGGCCGTAAAAAAAATTGTAGGAGTTTTCCCCCACCAGTGGTAAGAGACTCACTACAAGCAGAAATAGATATTCTCCAGAAATAGAGGAGAATTTCTACACAAAACAAAGTCCGTTAAGGCATTTTAAATATAAGACCATAGGGGCATTTTGAAATAGCCGAAGGGACTAATTTGAATAAAAAAGCCATAGGGGCAAAATAAAAAAAAAGCCATAGGGGCAAAATAAAAAAAAAAAAGCCATAGGGGCAAAAACAAAAAAAAAAAGCCATAGGGGCAAAAATAAAAATAAAACGAAAAGAGGACAACAGAAGTCCCAAAATAAAAAAAAAAAAATATATATACATAGTTTTGAAAAGAGGACAAAGAGTCCCATCTAAAAAATTTTAAATTCATTCAAAAATGTTCAAAGACATAGAAGAAGCTGTCACCACTTTGGCAGACTATTTCGAGGTGTTAACGTCGACGTCAACCTTTGAAAAAGTGAAACACGTCGAGGCATGGAAAGTACTGGTAGAAAATACATATTACCAGTTACGACGGTACTTGAGGATATACCAAAAATATCTTCCAAGCCATATGAATGCATTACCATGTGAGGTGGATATGTGTTTACTGTCGGCAATGAAACTTCTAACAACTCGGAGTCGGAAATCCACAGATATGTACATCGATGATGAAATCGAAGAGTCGATGAAACCTCCATTAGGATGGATGCTCTCCGTAAAATGTGACTATTCAACTTGGGAAGAACAATTGGAAGAAAGCAGACAATTAAACTACGTAGAAAAAAAGGAAGATTACGACAGAGAATTGGAAGATGGTTTGCACGGACAAATGCGAGCCTATGAACACAATTTACAATCTCTGCAGGGGCAAGTAATCAAACTGCGTTCTCAAATAAAAATCGAAGTTGAAAAAAGTGAACGGATATTGAGAAATGCGAAGGCCCACGAAAAATATCTGCTCGCCCAACATGAAGAAAACATGCGGGCCAAGGATGAAGAATTGGAAGAGAAATATCGTGTTCATAAAGGTCAAGTGCGACATCTGGAAACCAAGTTAGAAAATATGAATGAAAAATTAGCTAGTTTGGAAGGAGCGCGGCAAGTCGTCGAAGCTGAGAGAGATGACCTGCCCAAACAACTGACAAATTTAAGAGAGGGACTTAATGCTGATAATCTAAAACAGATTCGCTGCTTAGAAGGTAATATTGTGAAGTTTTTCCCGCCGGCAAGTCCTCAATTTGAGGAACAAGATGATGGAGGAAATTCAGAGGTCGAATCCGCCCCCACCAATGAAGCACTCGGAGAAGAACGAATGGATTTTTACGATGACAACGAAAAGATTGATAATGGGGACTACCTAAATATACATTTGGTAAGAGAAGAAATAAATAATCTTGTTGCAGAAGAGACAAAAGAAGGAAAGCCGTTATGCACAAAAGGCCCCAACATTTACGGCGAATATAATTATTACGACAACGATTCTAACGGAAAAGAACGCATCGAAGAAGTGGGAAAAGCCGAACAAATTTCTCTGGCTCCGGTTCCGAAAGAAATCAATAGCAAACCGTCAATGGCCATTAAAACAGAAGACGACAAACCGAAACTTACCATAAAACCATTGCCAATACTTTTCTACAGTGATGATGACAGTCTGCAACGATGGACTATCAAATCGGCAGCATGGACAATGAAGCCGGCAGATAAAGGTGGCGGTATCGACAAGAGAGACTGGGCAAAGAAATGGAGTCGTTTCCTGAAAGCGGTTACTTAACGAGACATTCATATTATTTTACATAGTATATACATGTTTATATATAGATTATATTTCATATTGTTATATTTGAATATTTCGTGCCAATCATTTTATAAAAAAAAAAAAAAAAAAAAAAAATACAGTCCACTATAAAAATATACACATTTAAGCCGCCCGGGAGAATGTACAAAATACTTTGTACATACTTTTGAGTGAGATTGAGGCGCTGGGAAAATCCAACAATTAAAAATAAATATTTCCAAATTATCAGTTTCCCAGCGGTCATAAAATATCACATGTGTAGAATTAAGTGATCTTGTGCGCTGTCGCATACGATAATGTGTAAGATAATAAAGGTCATGACCCACACACACAGTATCGATGCGTACAGTGGATAGCCAAGACCACTTGAATGAAGGGACAAGCACCCATGCAATGTTTCTTTTAAATCTAATAATAGATAAGAACAATTGTGTGGCTGCGACTAGGTTAAGTTAGATTAGTTTCAGTAGTACGTAAGGAACATATTTTAAAAATAAAATTAGAATTGAATCAACAACCAAACCGTTCGGTTGGTTTTCTCTTCTCCCGCTTACAGCTACTTAATTTCAAATATGATAGACTGTAAATTGTCAGTCTTCTTTCAACCTCTCTTCAGCCTAACCTAACCCAAAACTATCGAATGTAGCATGGTTTTCAATATACAGTGTACTTAAGCAAGAAATATTAATTTTATTTAGTAAGTATTGTTTTGAAATGCACCTCTTTTCTTGTCGTTCTAATTTTATTATCTTTGATATTGTGTATACGCTAGAAAACTGCCTACTCCTTATTGTTACAACTTTGAATGTGACCTAGCATGATTGTAACTAGTATTGGTTTGCGGCGACGCCACTTTCGGCATTATTACTTTTCGTGTCGGTTATCGTAAACAAAGTAATCTGTTCGCAAATTTTCCCCTTTTATACCCTCCACAATAGTATGGAGGGTACATTAAGTTTGTCTTTCCGCTTGTAACACCTCGTTTGTAACACATATTAGACCCCACAATGTATATATATTCTTGATCAGCATAAAACCCTATGTCGATTAAGCGATGTCCGTCTATCCGTCTGTGGAAATTACTCTAGCTTCCGTACGAATTGATCAGGATCAGCAGATGTCGTCTATATCGTTTCGGGGGGTTGAGTGAGAATATTGAAGTCACTCAATTCTAAAATGTTAAAAATAACAAAACCTGTAGGATATTTGTCAGTTGAAATTGTTCCATAATAAAAAAATGTAAAATGTACGTGATGACATTGAAAAAAAATACTTAAAAAATAAAAAAAAATACTTAAAAAAACGAAAAAATGTGTTTTCGAAGTCGAGTGGGTTGAACGCCTAAATCAGCAAGTTGCG
The DNA here is from genome assembly GCF_030504385.1 of Musca domestica. Classification (NCBI taxonomy): domain Eukaryota; kingdom Metazoa; phylum Arthropoda; class Insecta; order Diptera; family Muscidae; genus Musca; species Musca domestica. Next base: position 1,387,433 of record NW_026712439.1, read on the forward strand.
TATGCAAAACATGATGAGAGCCACCTGGATAAAAAGACAAAACTAACTTTTCGTTGTCAATATCTTCATTTGTCTATGCTTAAAGTCCCATTATCCTGCTTTTCGCAACAAGATGTCGCTCTCGGAAACTTTCGAAAAGTGTTTAAGAAAGGCTTCCAAAAATTAACAAGCACCGTACTATAGGTCCAAAAAACATTGGAAAACATGAAAAATCAAAATTTGATTATTAAATTCTAGTCTCCGATGAGATATTCAAAGGTACGACGATGTTGAAGCCATGTTCAACAGCAGCGACGTCCCCCCTGACTCATCATATCATCAACATTAGTATTTAGTTTCCATCCCTATTATCGATATTATTTTCATGAAGTTTGCTATTTAGTACATTTTTTCTTTGTTTTTTTTTTTTTTGCTTTCTCATTGTCATACTAATACTCAATCATTTCCATATGTACATATATTCATAACGGGTTATATTTCATACATAGCGCTAGGAGCGCTTTCTTAGTTTTAAACTTCCATTTTTCAATTTAGTTTGTAAGATTTACTCAATAAAGCAACAGCTTTAAAAACTGAACTGAAGAACTTGATTGTTTCAACTTTTTTGGGAATTCAACATCAGAATTCTGAGTAAAGATTAGAATTTTTCATGGTCCTTCGAGCCATCCTAGTAAAGACTAAGTTTTGGAGTGATCCAGTGGATGCATCTCATCGTCATCCTTTAAGAAGAAGTCTTGATTTTTTTGGCATCAATCCATGAAAGAGAGTTTTCCTAACTCAAACATATTGTGGTCTGCCGTTGTTACAAAGGAGAAGCCTACAAAACGACGACAACCTGTCAATAACAACAAAAAGAAATCATCATAGTTATCCAATCACCAAAAAAAAATCATCGTAAATAAGATTCAGTCTGGTTACTGAGAGAATTTCTACAAACGAGAAAACTGAAAGTTAGCCATTTAGAGAGGTACGAAAAAAGAAGGAAATTCAGGTATGTACAATGGAAACTTGTGTTGCCAAAACATTTGATCATTTGGTAAGATCGGTAATTTGAATTTACCCCAAACACATCAAAATATTTAATTACCGCAAAACAACACAAAATACATCTCCCCTAATTAAAACAACCATAAATCGTCATAAATCGCATAAAATAATTAAAAACATTAATATCGGATTAATAAATTATGAAAATTTAAAACATCAATATTTCATCATATTAAATTTATTAATATCGCTAATATCGATAGTCAATGATTTTTCATCACTGACATGCTAATAGCAAAAGTGCCAACACTGACATATATGAGTGTCAACACTGGTGAAAGAGATAAGCGAGAATAAAAAACAGAGTAAATAGCGGACAGACATTTATTTTGGACAAAAATTTTAAAACGGTGTGAAATCGAAAAAAGACATTAATAAACGTAAAAATAATTTAAACGTGTAATAAATAATTGCAAATTAAAGACATTTCTGTGCAAATAAAATACATCAATAAAAATCAACTTAGTGCCGGCGAAACAATCCCCCTGATTAACACCAACAATAATTGTGAGAGGTGATAGGACAAATTGGGAAATAAAGAGTGTGGCCACATTGTTTGATTTTATGCTGAAAGTCGGATTGCTCATTTCTCCCTGAAATTAGTAATGAAGGTATCGATAGAGCCCAAAATAAACTAAAATAATCGGTAATAATTTTTTTTTTTTTTGAATTTTTATTTGAAACGTCAACATGACTAAAAAGAAGGAGAAAGTGATTCGTTGCAAATTTTCGTTTGATAACACTCAATTAAGAGCGTTTTGCAAGAAATTTAACGAGAATTTTGAAAAATTTGATAGCGCAACAGCGTTGGAGTTGCATCATGATGAGCTGGAGCGGCGTTGGAATAAATTAGTCGAAAGTTTCGAAAATTGTGTGACGGAAGATGGTGATAGTGAAGCAGCTGAAGATCCAAGTGAGATAACAGCAACATTTGATGAAGCTTCGAAGTTATGGCAGGAATGTAGAGTGAAACTTATTGAGGCTACTCAAAGTAAGTTACAACCGAAGATACATGAAAGCACTCTGGTAGAATCCACCATGGGTCATAAAGGTGCGTCCAGCCTTAAACTTCCGCCTTGTGGCATACAACCATTTGAAGGAGGTTATTCAAATTGGCCTGCCTTTAGGGATATTTTTCAAAGAGTGATTATAAAACGCAATGGACTGTCAGATGCTCAAAGACTCTACCATTTGAGAAGTAAAACGAGAGGTGGAGCTTTGCTGATTGTTCAACGGTTCGAATTATGTGATGCAAATTTCAAATTAGCTTGGGAAGCATTGAAAAACAGGTTTGAAAATACTCGCATACTTGTTCACCAGCAGACGAAAATCTTTTTGGAATTCAAGTCGCCTCTTGCGAAACTTCTAAATCAGTTCGAAAAATCCAAAATTATACATTGAGGTAATGGGAGGACTCAGTTAGTGACCATAAGGAGTTGCCAACCTGGTCACGATTTAACGATTTATTTAAGGAAAAGGATTAAAACGTTGGAAAAAATAATAGATTTAAAAAGACCAATTCAGAAAGAAAGCCAAAGTTTTTCAAGTTATCGCATTTTCTACCAGCAAAGAAGGTGAACATTGATCATTTGAGTGGCGAAATTAAAACTACCTGATCCCTATTTTTATAAACTATCGCCTATTGATATGATTATTGGAAGTGATTATTTGCATCAGATTAATATGGAAGGAGTTCGATATGACATCGCTAAAGAATTGGAAGCGAGAGAATCTAGATTTGGGTGGTATTTATCTGGCCCCATGCCTGTTAACAATGTAAATGCATTTAAGGCCACTGTATATGACATATTATATATGATATAGCTCTTCATGAGCAAATGAAAATGTTTTGGGAAGTTGAAAGGATCCCTAACATAAATGACGACGATTCATACTGTGAGGATTTTTATAAGAAAACAACTCACCGAGAAGATAATGGTCGATATGTAATTCGTCTTCCATTTCGTCGAGAATACCCAGAGGATATATATTTAGGGTCATCAAGGAGTAGTGCAAGTGCTCAATACTTTCGTATGAAGAAAACTTTAGAGAAGTCTCCGGAGTTGAAAGCTGAGTATAATCGTCTTCCAAAGGAATATATAGATTTGGATCATATGGAGCCTGTGTCACATCATGAAAAAGTGGACGAGAAGCAATCATCATTCTACTTGCCGCACCATGCGGCTGTATGACCAGATAGCAAGTCAACAAAAGTAAGAGTTGTATATAATGGGTCAAAGAAAACATATAGTGGCTAGTGTTCTCCTCCCTGGATCACCTTTGATAGCAGATTTAATGCAAATTATGATTTCTTGGAGATTTTATGGATATGTCTTCACCGGCGATATACAGAAAATGTACCGGTAGATATTGGTGCATCCGAAAGATAGGAAATATCAGCTGATACTTCATCGTCCGAGCAGCAAGTAACCCGTCAAAAAGTATCAATTTAAAATATTTACTTTTGGTATTAACTGGGCGCCTTTTTGGCCTTAAGGACTTTAAGTCAGCTTGGAGAACATTGCAAATTGACAGATAGTCTGTCATCTGAGATTCTGAGGTATGAGACCTATGTGGACGACGTGCTTTCTGGAGGACATGATCTAGAGGAAGCTCGTAATAAGCAAAGGCAACTTATTGGAACTTTAAGGCCCTTTTAGAAAATTTGGCACAGGAGGATCTTCTTGATAAGGACTTTTTAAAATTTGATGAAACCAGTACTACTAAAACCCTAGGAGTTCGCTGGCAATTGACACTACAAGGTTCAGGAGGTTAATAGCGCTATGATGGCTACTAAAAGAGATATTCTATCAGTGATCGCGAGGTTATATGATCCACTTGGGTGGATAGGGCCCATCATAGTAGTCGTAAAGATACTTATGCAAAGTCTTTGACACGAAAGAGTTGATTGGAATGAAGTAGTTCGTCCCAGTATTATGGTATTCTGGAAAAAAATTCTGGAAACATTGTCAAACGTGGGTGAACTATCAGAGCTATAGTTCAAATCGTTCGCCTTTTTTAAAGACGTCGATGCCGATTCCACCTAGAATTTTTCATGGTCCTTCGAGCCATCCTAGTAAAGACTAAGTTTTGGAGTGATCCAGTGGATGCATCTCATCGTCATCCTTTAAGAAGAAGTCTTGATTTTTTTGGCATCAATCCATGAAAGAGAGTTTTCCTAACTCAAACATATTGTGGTCTGCCGTTGTTACAAAGGAGAAGTCTACAAAACGACGACAACCTGTCAATAACAACAAAAAGAAATCATCATAGTTATCCAATCACCAAAAAAAAAAAATCATCGTAAATAAGATTCAGTCTGGTTACTGAGAGAATTTCTACAAACGAGAAAACTGAAAGTTAGCCATTTAGAGAGGTACGAAAAAAGAAGGAAATTCAGGTATGTACAATGGAAACTTGTGTTGCCAAAAGATTTGATCATTTGGTAAGATCGGTAATTTGAATTTACCCCAAACACATCAAAATATTTAATTACCGCAAAACAACACAAAATACATCTCCCCTAATTAAAACAACCATAAATCGTCATAAATCGCATAAAATAATTAAAAACATTAATATCGGATTAATAAATTATGAAAATTTAAAACATCAATATTTCATCATATTAAATTTATTAATATCGCTAATATCGATAGTCAATGATTTTTCATCACTGACATGCTAATAGCAAAAGTGCCAACACTGACATATATGAGTGTCAACACTGGTGAAAGAGATAAGCGAGAATAAAAAACAGAGTAAATAGCGGACAGACATTTATTTTGGACAAAAATTTTAAAACGGTGTGAAATCGAAAAAAGACATTAATAAACGTAAAAATAATTTAAACGTGTAATAAATAATTGCAAATTAAAGACATTTCTGTGCAAATAAAATACATCAATAAAAATCAACTTAGTGCCGGCGAAACAATCCCCCTGATTAACACCAACAACAAAAATACTGAAAACAATCCGACTAATGAAATCTCCATGATTGCCGTTCATCAACAACAAGTCTGCAATAAACTAGGAATAAGGTGAGTTATTTTCCCACAAATTACATCATATTTTTGGACGCAATTTCTACGAAAGTGTTGGGCTGTTTTTCGTCGTTGAGTGTTTGACCAAAAGTGACATGTTTTTGGTTTTGATATAAATGAAGAGTAATTTATGAAATAAAAATAAAATCGTGTCGTGTAACAAAAACGCAATATTGGACATTGGTTGTGAAGAATGTTTGTTGTTGTAAAGTGCATTAAATGGCAATCAAGGCCATAAGGAAGAAGAAGAAAAAATCTTATTATAATTCAAGTTTGTTTTTTAATCGACCTTTTCCAATGTAATTTCAATAAATAAATATTTATTTGAGCTTTAGGTCTGGGTTTATTTTCCTTTATTTAAATCCGATATTTCGCAATGGGTTACATTGCATCTTCAGGGAGATCTACAAAAATACATTTTGATTTTTATATTTCATGTTATCACAGCATTGAAATTATTTAACAAAACGATAAAAGACAAACAGAAAAATACACAGAAAATAAATATATTGCTTACATGTAAAACATCTATAAAAGTGTCAAGTTTTACTTAAACCTACGATAGAATTTCACTATCATCGTCTGTGGTAAATATTGCACTGAGTTGTTTTACATATTGCACGATCTATTTTTCTGTGTGAGATGGCGGTAGCAATAAGCTGCGTTGTCGGTGTCGCTCTTATAGTTTATTCTCTTTGTTGTTGGTAGGTTATTAATATGTAACATTTCTAAAGTCAATCTCCTGTTGTAGTTACTCTCCGTTTGTAGTATTTTAATATTCTCAAAGTTTGGTGTGTGGTTATTTCTCCTGCAATGCTCAGCAAGAGCTGTCTTTTGTGTCTCATTTTCGTTTCTGCATTTGATGTTTGATTTGTGTGCAGACATTCTCGTTTTAAGTCTGTTTTTTGTTGTCCCAACGTACAGTTTCCCACATTTTTCGTTGTTGTTTCCCTCGCATTCAATTTGGTAAATTACGTTGTGTTTGTCTTCGGTGTTTATTTTGCTTTTAGTGTCGCTGAAAAACTTTTTTAGAGTGTTGTTCGTTTTTTGCGCTATTGCAAATGTATTCTTGTCGTATATGTTAGATTTTAAGAACCTTTCTGACATGTGTGGTATATAAATCATAGACTTGTATGTTTTTTCCTCTTTTTCCTGCTTTGGTCTTGTGGGTCTATATTCAATAAAGTTGTTGATCATGTTCATTGGAATATTATTCATTGTCAATATTTCTCTGATTTTGTTTTTGTTTCGGCTGTGGAATTTTTCGTCACTTATATTCAATACTCTGTGTACAAAATTTTTAGCAGTGTTAATTATTATTTGTTTCGGATGCTTTGAAAAGAAATTAATGATTCTGCCAGAAGCTGTCGGTTTTTGGTACCAATCAAATTCTATTTTCTCATTGTTCCTACAGACTATTGTATCCAAATAGGGTAATCTTCCATGTAATTCTTCCTCCATCGTAAATTTGATATTGTTATTAAAGCTGTTTAACATTGTCAATGTGTCTTGTATTGCACTTGATTCAAGAATCACAAAAAGATCGTCAACATACTTCGTCACAATCGTCGGTTTTGTTGTAAGTTTTTCCAAACAGGTGTCAAGTAATTTCTCCATCACCAAATCGGCTACAATCGGAGAAGCCGGCGAACCCATTGGAAGTCCTCTCTTTTGTTTGTACACTTTGTCGTCAAATTTGAAATAGCGGTTGTCCTTGATGCAGAAAGTAAGAATATTGAAAAATAAGCCCTTTGTCATATTTGTATATTCTTTTATTTCGTCCCATCTATCTTCTATTAAACGAATTCCTAAGTCTACGGGAATGCTAGGAAACAGGGAAACAACATCAAAGGACACCATTCTTTCCGTTTTTTTGATGGTGACCTTCTGTAGTTTATCCTTAAAAGCTATAGAATCTTTGACATTGTATCTGGAATTGCTGGTAAGATTTTTCAAAATGTTGACGATATATCTGCAGAGTTTAATTGATGGAGAATTGACTGATGAGCAAATTGGACGCAAAGGGTAATCTTCCTTGTGGATTTTAGGAAGTCCGTATAATCTAGGAGCTGTGGCCACGTCTGTTTTCAGTCTTTTCTTTTCTAAAACTGAAATTATATTGTTTTTAAACAGTTCATCTACCAGTTCATTATTTCTTTTTATTAAATGTGTTGTATATCGTCAACATTTTGAAAAATCTTACCAGCAATTCCAGATACAATGTCAAAGATTCTATAGCTTTTAAGGATAAACTACAGAAGGTCACCATCAAAAAAACGGAAAGAATGGTGTCCTTTGATGTTGTTTCCCTGTTTCCTAGCATTCCCGTAGACTTAGGAATTCGTTTAATAGAAGATAGATGGGACGAAATAAAAGAATATACAAATATGACAAAGGGCTTATTTTTTCAATATTCTTACTTTCTGCATCAAGGACAACCGCTATTTCAAATTTGACGACAAAGTGTACAAACAAAAGAGAGGACTTCCAATGGGTTCGCCGGCTTCTCCGATTGTAGCCGATTTGGTGATGGAGAAATTACTTGACACCTGTTTGGAAAAACTTACAACAAAACCGACGATTGTGACGAAGTATGTTGACGATCTTTTTGTGATTCTTGAATCAAGTGCAATACAAGACACATTGACAATGTTAAACAGCTTTAATAACAATATCAAATTTACGATGGAGGAAGAATTACATGGAAGATTACCCTATTTGGATACAATAGTCTGTAGGAACAATGAGAAAATAGAATTTGATTGGTACCAAAAACCGACAGCTTCTGGCAGAATCATTAATTTCTTTTCAAAGCATCCGAAACAAATAATAATTAACACTGCTAAAAATTTTGTACACAGAGTATTGAATATAAGTGACGAAAAATTCCACAGCCGAAACAAAAACAAAATCAGAGAAATATTGACAATGAATAATATTCCAATGAACATGATCAACAACTTTATTGAATATAGACCCACAAGACCAAAGCAGGAAAAAGAGGAAAAAACATACAAGTCTATGATTTATATACCACACATGTCAGAAAGGTTCTTAAAATCTAACATATACGACAAGAATACATTTGCAATAGCGCAAAAAACGAACAACACTCTAAAAAAGTTTTTCAGCGACACTAAAAGCAAAATAAACACCGAAGACAAACACAACGTAATTTACCAAATTGAATGCGAGGGAAACAACAACGAAAAATGTGGGAAACTGTACGTTGGGACAACAAAAAACAGACTTAAAACGAGAATGTCTGCACACAAATCAAACATCAAATGCAGAAACGAAAATGAGACACAAAAGACAGCTCTTGCTGAGCATTGCAGGAGAAATAACCACACACCAAACTTTGAGAATATTAAAATACTACAAACGGAGAGTAACTACAACAGGAGATTGACTTTAGAAATGTTACATATTAATAACCTACCAACAACAAAGAGAATAAACTATAAGAGCGACACCGACAACGCAGCTTATTGCTACCGCCATCTCACACAGAAAAATAGATCGTGCAATATGTAAAACAACTCAGTGCAATATTTACCACAGACGATGATAGTGAAATTCTATCGTAGGTTTAAGTAAAACTTGACACTTTTATAGATGTTTTACATGTAAGCAATATATTTATTTTCTGTGTATTTTTCTGTTTGTCTTTTATCGTTTTGTTAAATAATTTCAATGCTGTGATAACATGAAATATAAAAATCAAAATGTATTTTTGTAGATCTCCCTGAAGATGCAATGTAACCCATTGCGAAATATCGGATTTAAATAAAGGAAAATAAACCCAGACCTAAAGCTCAAATAAATATTTATTTATTGAAAAAATCTTATTTTGGAATTTTTTGCAGTAAAAAGATAGCGGTTCGCGAATACATAGGTACATAACATGAATAAATAAGATAATTGTGAGAGGTGAGAGGACAAATTGGGAAATAAAGAGTGTGGCCACATTGTTTGATTTTATGCTGAAAGTCGGATTGCTCATTTCTCCCTGAAATTAGTAATGAAGGTATCGATAGAGCCCAAAATAAACTAAAATAATCGGTAATAATTTTTTTTTTTTTTGAATTTTTATTTGAAACGTCAACATGACTAAAAAGAAGGAGAAAGTGATTCGTTGCAAATTTTCGTTTGATAACACTCAATTAAGAGCGTTTTGCAAGAAATTTAACGAGAATTTTGAAAAATTTGATAGCGCAACAGCGTTGGAGTTGCATCATGATGAGCTGGAGCGGCGTTGGAATAAATTAGTCGAAAGTTTCGAAAATTGTGTGACGGAAGATGGTGATAGTGAAGCAGCTGAAGATCCAAGTGAGATAACAGCAACATTTGATGAAGCTTCGAAGTTATGGCAGGAATGTAGAGTGAAACTTATTGAGGCTACTCAAAGTAAGTTACAACCGAAGATACATGAAAGCACTCTGGTAGAATCCACCATAAAGGTGCGTCCAGCCTTAAACTTCCGCCTTGTGGCATACAACCATTTGAAGGAGGTTATTCAAATTGGCCTGCCTTTAGGGATATTTTTCAAAGAGTGATTATAAAACGCAATGGACTGTCAGATGCTCAAAGACTCTACCATTTGAGAAGTAAAACGAGAGGTGGAGCTTTGCTGATTGTTCAACGGTTCGAATTATGTGACGCAAATTTCAAATTAGCTTGGGAAGCATTGAAAAACAGGTTTGAAAATACTCGCATACTTGTTCACCAGCAGACGAAAATCTTTTTGGAATTCAAGTCGCCTCTTGCGAAACTTCTAAATCAGTTCGAAAAATCCAAAATTATACATTGAGGTCATGGGAGGACTCAGTTAGTGACCATAAGGAGTTGCCAACCTGGTCACAATTTAACGCGTATTTAAGGAAAAGGATTAAAACGTTGGAAAAAATAATAGATTTAAAAAGACCAATTCAGAAAGAAAGCCAAAGTTTTTCAAGTTATCGCATTTTCTACCAGCAAAGAAGGTGAACATTGATCATTTGAGTGGCGAAATTAAAACTACCTGATCCCTATTTTTATAAACCATCGCCTATTGATATGATTATTGGAAGTGATTATTTGCACCAGATTAATATGGAAGGAGTTCGATATGACATCGCTAAAGAATTGGAAGCGAGAGAATCTAGATTTGGGTGGTATTTATCTGGCCCCATGCCTGTTAACAATGTAAATGCATTTAAGGCCACTGTATATGACAGTGAAGATATAGCTCTTCATGAGCAAATGAAAATGTTTTGGGAAGTTGAAAGGATCCCTAACATAAATGACGACGATTCATACTGTGAGGATTTTTATAAGAAAACAACTCACCGAGAAGATAATGGTCGATATGTAATTCGTCTTCCATTTCGTCGAGAATACCCAGAGGATATATATTTAGGGTCATCAAGGAGTAGTGCAAGTGCTCAACACTTTCGTATGAAGAAAACTTTAGAGAAGTCTCCGGAGTTGAAAGCTGAGTATAATCGTCTTCCAAAGGAATATATAGATTTGGATCATATGGAGCCTGTGTCACATCATGAAAAAGTGGACGAGAAGCAATCATCATTCTACTTGCCGCACCATGCGGCTGTATGACCAGATAGCAAGTCAACAAAAGTAAGAGTTGTATATAATGGGTCAAAGAAAACATATAGTGGCTAGTGTTCTCCTCCCTGGATCACCTTTGATAGCAGATTTAATGCAAATTATGATTTCTTGGAGATTTTATGGATATGTCTTCACCGGCGATATACAGAAAATGTACCGGTAGATATTGGTGCATCCGAAAGATAGGAAATATCAGCTGATACTTCATCGTCCGAGCAGCAAGTAACCCGTCAAAAAGTATCAATTTAAAATATTTACTTTTGGTATTAACTGGGCGCCTTTTTGGCCTTAAGGACTTTAAGTCAGCTTGGAGAACATTGCAAATTGACAGATAGTCTGTCATCTGAGATTCTGAGGTATGAGACCTATGTGGACGACGTGCTTTCTGGAGGACATGATCTAGAGGAAGCTCGTAATAAGCAAAGGCAACTTATTGGAACTTTAAGGCCCTTTTAGAAAATTTGGCACAGGAGGATCTTCTTGATAAGGACTTTTTAAAATTTGATGAAACCAGTACTACTGTAGGAGAATTTTGTTTTTGTTGCTACTGTATTCTGACCCCCATGGTCAGAATAGTAAAACACTTTAATTTTTTTTTTATTTAAATTGAGATCTTCATGATCAAAATTTTTATTAAAATATTCTATTCTTTTTCTTCAATAATTATGATCTGCTTCAGGCAGATGTACAAAAGGCAACTGACAAATTTTTGCTGCGACCAAACAAAACGAAAACGCAATAGCAGCAGCAGCGAGATGACCGACGGCCGTTGTTAGGTAGCTATGTACATATGTACATACATACATACTCGTATGATCGTCTGTACCTACATAAGGGACCGTTAGGTTTGGTTTCGCGTAAACAAATAATAATAGAAAAGGGAATAGAAAAGAGTTCAACAAACTCTTGAGGAGGAAAATAATTGTATGTAGGGTTTGCAGTGTATTTTTAGTTTGGGGAAAAAAAATCCCAAACATTCTCCCGCGCCAAGAACGACTGTTCTTATGTTGTTAGAATTTTCTCTTCTTTAGGTAGAACTTCATCTGATGGCAGGAGGCATACTTTGGAGATAGGGCGTTTGATGTATTTGCCATTACAATACAGTGTGACAACTCGTACCAAGTCGTCATTACCAGGGTGAAGTTGTTCAACTTTTGCAAGCGGCCATTGACCCGGAATGCTTCGTTCGTGTAGGAGGAGAACTATATCGCCTACTCTGATGTTTCGTTCCATTTTATTCCATTTTGGACGTGATTGAAGGCGACACAAATATTCTCTATTCCAGCGATCCCAAAAGTTTTGCTTGAGGCGTTCGACCAATTTCCATCTACTCAAGCGGTCAATGCTCACAGAAAGCAAGTCTTCTTCGGGAATGCAATTGGTGGCCTCACCAATTAGAAAATGAGCCGGTGTGAGGGCATCGGAGTCAGCGGGGTCTGCTGACAGTGGGCATAAAGGCCTAGAATTCAGGCAACTTTCAATTTGCGCCAAAAGTGTGCTGAGTTCCTCGTAGGTAAGTATGCGGTCTCTCATTATGCGGCGCAGATGATGTTTTGTTGACTTCACTCCTGCTTCCCATAAACCTCCGAAGTGGGGTGAAGCGGGGGGAATGAAGTGCCAGGTAGTGCCTTGATTTGCGAGCGTTTCTACAAGATGCTCGGGCAGTGACGATTTATTACGTTGATAGAGGACTTGAAGTTCCTTGTTGGCACCCACGAAATTTGTTCCACAGTCGGAATAAAGATCGCTGCATAAACCTCTTCGAGAGATAAAGCGCCTGAATGCGGCTAGAAATGAATCGACGTTTAGACTTGTCACTGCTTCCAAGTGTATCGCTTTGGTACACATGCAGATAAAAAGACAGATGTAGCCCTTTGTGGTTGATGCTGTCCTAAGTGACGATGTTTTTATATTAATTGGGCCGGCATAGTCTAGTCCACTATGTTTAAATGCCCTGGTTGGGTGTAGACGCACAGAGGGCAGGTTGCCCATTAGTTGTTGACATATTTGAGCTTTATACTTAAAGCAGACGACACACTGGCGTTGGACACGTTTTGCTATGTTTCTAGCAGAAACAACCCAGTAGGCACGAGACACATAGGACTGCATTAGCTGGAGGCTACCATGAAATGTTTTCATATGTGCTTCTGAAAATAGAAGAAAAGAAAGAGGATTTTGCTTCGATAGCAAAATCGGGTGTTTAGTGTTGTAGGGTATAGATGCATTTGACAATCTACCGCCAACTCGTAGAATGTTCTTTTCATCTAAGAACGGTGATAATTTTGCAATACTGCTTTGGTTAGGAACCCTCATTCCTTGTGTAAGGCAGCGAATTTCTTCTTGAAAACACACGGCCTGTGTTTGTTTTATGAGTAATTGTAATGCTCGTTGTAACTCAGAAGTTTTCAAAAATCCATTCTCTCTGCTTACTTTGGATTTTTGTTTTACGTTGTTATAAAATCGTAGAATATATGACGTCACTCGTATCATAGTTGACAGTTTTGAGTATTTAAGTGTGATTTCGGGATATTGTAGACTTGTTGTTTTTGTGTGGAAAGATACAGCATAATTGTTATTGATTTCTTCACAGTAAACTTCATTGGGGAAAGTTGGCCATGTATCGGAAGTATTTTGGAGCCAAGGTGGGCCTTTCCACCAAAGCGTGTGACGAACTAATTGTTCTGGAAGTAAACCCCTGGACGCGCAGTCAGCTGGGTTTTCCTTTGTGGGAACATACTTCCAATTATTAACGTTCGAAATACGTTGTATTTGTGCTACTCGATTTGCCACGTAGACTTCCAACCGTGTTGAATTATTTTTTAGCCACGCAAGAACGATAGTGCTATCCGTCCAGTATACGATGCTGCTAATGTTGAATTCTACGCTGGCTTTTATTTTAGCAACTAATTTTGCTAGTAGAGTTGCTGCAGTTAATTCCAGACGAGGGATTGTTTCACTTTTCAGGGGAACGACTTTGGTTTTGGCTTGTAGTAAGTTTATTAATATCTCACCGGATTCCGTTATAATTCTGGCATATACGACAGCTGCATATGCTAATCTAGAAGCATCGCTGAAGCCATGTAGTTCAACTGTGGATGTTGGTCGGTAACCAATCCATCGTGGGATTCGAATCTCTTCCAGAGATTTCAGCTTTTCTCTGAAGTGAATCCATTGATGTTGAATTTCTTCTGGCAGAAGGTCATTCCAGTCAAGCTTGAGTTTCCAGAGCTGTTGAAATATAATTTTGGCTGTAATGGTCGTAGCGCTGATCCATCCTAGGGGATCAAACAGCTTAGAGGCATCTGAAAGTAGACTGCTTTTAGTTATAGGATGAGAAAATTTGAAATTTATCGAGAAACAAAATGCATCTTGATTGGTATCCCAATTTATACCAAGTGCTTTGGACATTTTCGGTTTTTGAATCGGAAATAAATTATTTATTTCACGATCTTCCTCAGGAATACGCTCCATTAGTTCAGGGCAATTCGAATTCCATTTCCTTAAATGAAAGCCTCCTGATTTCAATAGATTCGAAAGCTGATTTTGTAGCTGTAAAGCTTCGTGTGGATTGTCCGTCCCAGATATGACGTCATCGACATATGTATCTTCGCGTAGAATTTGACTGGCTTCTGGAAAGCGTGTTTCTTCATCTGCTGCGAGTTGTTGGAGTACCCTTATAGCCAAGTAGGGGGCGGACGTAGTACCATAGGTGACTGTTCGAAGAGTGTAAACACAAATTTTTCCAGTGGCATCTCTCCAGAGAATACATTGGAATGGCTGATGTTCTGGACAGACATTTATTTGCCTAAACATCTTCTCCAAATCGGCAGTAAACCCAATGCAATGTCTTCGCCATCGTATGATGATTGTAGACAAATCATTTTGTAAAGCAGGACCAGCTGATAATTCGTCATTTATCGAAGTTTGTGGTGGTCTCCGATTTCCACCATCAAAAACAACACGAAGTTTAGTTGTTGTACTACTCTCTCTGAGTACACCGTGATGTGGAAAGAAATATGCATTGTGTGGTATTGAGTGAGGATACTCACCAAGCTTAACCATGTGCTGAAGTGTTTCGTATTCCAACATAAACTTTCGGTATTCATCGGCAAATTGGATTTTCTGTTGAAACGATGATTCCAACTGCTTCAATCGTTTCATTGCGTTATAGTCCGTGTGGGTAAATGTAGGTAGCTCTTGACCTTGTAGTAACCTTTTGAATGGAAGGTGGACCGTGTATCGACCAGTTTCATCACGTGAGTGTGTATCAGCAAACAATTTCTCGCAGAGTTCTTCTTCATTAGTTTGCGGTTTTATATCCAAAAGTTCTTCTTGTTCCCAGAACATACGGAGCTGCTCATCTAAAGAGCACACATTTGCTGAAATTCTTGTTGCGATCGTTTGTGACCTTGGGGACCCTGATATCATCCATCCAAACTGTGTTTCTTGCAATAAGAAACTGTTTTCAAATTTCTTCATACCAGATAGAAGGAGGTCACCATATACATCATTTCCAAGTAGGATATCAATCTTCTGCGGGAAGAGGAAGTCTGGATCTGCAAGGAAGAAATCTGAGAGATCTGGAATACAGAGGGGTGTTATTTTCGTAGGTATGTACGACGTAACGCTCGGAACCACTAAAGCCGTAATAGGTAGTTCAAATTCTTTTTTGTAGTTAGAATGTAGAATGAATCTTGTAGACTTCTTTACTGTTAAAGCTCGATGTCCTCCAATACCAGAAACGTTAATTCGAGTTTTATGTTTTGGAAATGGTAGCACTTGGGAAAGTTCCTCAGAAATGAAGGAAAGTTGAGACCCCTGATCGACCAAAGCTTTCACTTTCAAATTCCGATTTTGAGTTTTTATTATCAGTTGCACAGTGGGCAGCAAAGCAGGATTCAAGTTCCTAGTACTTAGGTTTGTAATGTGCGTACTTACAGTTGCAGTTTCTGGAGTGGATGTATTTTCTGGTGGCTGGAATGTTTGATTTACCGTGGTATTGGCTAATTCCGCAGGGGGCGAACTATTCTTCGAGAACTCATTGTGTAATATGGTATGATGAGATTCACGACAGATGTGACATCTGGTAGTGTGTTTGCAAGCGAATTGCATGTGTCCAGAGTTTAGACAATTTCGGCAGAGACGATGCTGATTTACAAAATTCTTCTTTTCCGTCGAAGGCAAATTTGTAAATCGAAAGCATTTGTATAGCGGATGACGTTTATGGCAGCAGGGGCAGTTGTCGTCATTTACTGTAGAAATAGTGTGAGCTCGTACAAATTTCGTTGGCTTTCTTCGCGTTTCTCTGTTGATAGCGTGTGGCGTGGTGGAGACTGCTTCTTCTTCTATTGACTCCAGAGTACGAAAAGTTGTTTCCAAAAATATTAACATTTCCGCCATTGTTGGAATAGACGTACTCGCTTTTAGTGACTGCTCCCATTCCTTGCGGGTCTGTATGTCCAATTTTTGCGAAATCACGTAGATCAGTATTGAGTTCCAGGTGGACGTATCAATTCCCAAAGTCTTTAATTGAGACAGACAGATTCTCGTAGTATCGAGCAACACCTTTATGCTTTTGAATGTTCCATCGGTGTTTGGAATAGAAAAAAATCGCTTTAAAATCTGCTCTACTAATTTCCGTTCGTTATGGAATCTCTTCTCCAGAGCATCCCATGCCAAATCATAACTCGTTTCTGCAGCAGGATATTCATTTACCATACTCAATGGAGTACCAGTACACGAACTTTTTAAGTAAAAATATTTTTGCACCTTCGTGAGGGAATTATTTTGATGTACGAGCGATTTGAACATATCCCTATATGAAATCCAGTCGATATAATCCCCTGAAAAGGATGGCAAATCAATTTTTGGAAGCCTAGCTCCTGCACAAAAGGATTCGTTCCGGCTTGTGCCAGCGAATGTACTTGCGTGAACGGTTGGAGTCTGTGGAGAATCAAATTCAAAAATTGTATCAAGTAAATTAGTTTTCAATGTAATATACGAGTCATAGCACTTGTAGTAAGTATCACCACTTATGTAAGGCACTTCGTTTTCCGGTATAGATTCCTCACGTAGAATCTCCATGATTTGATCGTGTCCATCTTTGAATGTTTTGAAATTATTCTCCAAATCTTCAAGAATGGTTTGTACATAACCTTTGGAAATTGTATTTTTAGGTTTGGCCTCGAAGGCTCTGGCCACACGTTCGATGTGGTGGAAGATCCTCCTCTGGTCTTCAATAGCTGCTTCGGATGACATGTTGCTTTAAATTTAGCTCGAAATTTGTCAGCAACACGTAGTACAGACTGTACGTTGATGATATGTACCGCAGACAAGACGGCAGTAATTTTGTTTTTTTTTTTTTTTTTTCACAATTTACCGTAGGCAAGACGGCAGTAGTTTCTCTTTTTTTGCAATTTACCGTAGGCAAGACGGCAGTAGTTTTGCTTTTTTCACAATATGTGGCATTTGTCAGCACATCGACAAATCCCGGGTTTCGGCACCATTTAAATGTAGGAGAATTTTGTTTTTGTTGCTACTGTATTCTGACCCCCATGGTCAGAATAGTAAAACACTTTAATTTTTTTTTATTTAAATTGAGATCTTCATGATCAAAATTTTTATTAAAATATTCTATTCTTTTTCTTCAATAATTATGATCTGCTTCAGGCAGATGTACAAAAGGCAACTGACAAATTTTTGCTGCGACCAAACAAAACGAAAACGCAATAGCAGCAGCAGCGAGATGACCGACGGCCGTTGTTAGGTAGCTATGTACATATGTACATACATACATACTCGTATGATCGTCTGTACCTACATAAGGGACCGTTAGGTTTGGTTTCGCGTAAACAAATAATAATAGAAAAGGGAATAGAAAAGAGTTCAACAAACTCTTGAGGAGGAAAATAATTGTATGTAGGGTTTGCAGTGTATTTTTAGTTTGGGGAAAAAAAATCCCAAACAACTACTAAAACCCTAGGAGTTCGCTGGCAATTGACACTACAAGGTTCAGGAGGTTAATAGCGCTATGATGGCTACTAAAAGAGATATTCTATCAGTGATCGCGAGGTTATATGATCCACTTGGGTGGATAGGGCCCATCATAGTAGTCGTAAAGATACTTATGCAAAGTCTTTGACACGAAAGAGTTGATTGGAATGAAGTAGTTCGTCCCAGTATTATGGTATTCTGGAAAAAAATTCTGGAAACATTGTCAAACGTGGGTGAACTATCAGAGCTATA
Source organism: Musca domestica (assembly GCF_030504385.1). Lineage (NCBI taxonomy): Eukaryota > Metazoa > Arthropoda > Insecta > Diptera > Muscidae > Musca > Musca domestica. The sequence continues at coordinate 1,405,380 of NW_026712439.1, forward strand.
GTTCAAATCGTTCGCCTTTTTTAAAGACGTCGATGCCGATTCCACCTAGAATTTTTCATGGTCCTTCGAGCCATCCTAGTAAAGACTAAGTTTTGGAGTGATCCAGTGGATGCATCTCATCGTCATCCTTTAAGAAGAAGTCTTGATTTTTTTGGCATCAATCCATGAAAGAGAGTTTTCCTAACTCAAACATATTGTGGTCTGCCGTTGTTACAAAGGAGAAGCCTACAAAACGACGACAACCTGTCAATAACAACAAAAAGAAATCATCATAGTTATCCAATCACCAAAAAAAAATCATCGTAAATAAGATTCAGTCTGGTTACTGAGAGAATTTCTACAAACGAGAAAACTGAAAGTTAGCCATTTAGAGAGGTACGAAAAAAGAAAGAAATTCAGGTATGTACAATGGAAACTTGTGTTGCCAAAAGATTTGATCATTTGGTAAGATCGGTAATTTGAGTTTACCCCAAACACATCAAAATATTTAATTACCGCAAAACAACACAAAATACATCTCCCCTAATTAAAACAACCATAAATCGTCATAAATCGCATAAAATAATTAAAAACATTAATATCGGATTAATAAATTATGAAAATTTAAAACATCAATATTTCATCATATTAAATTTATTAATATCGCTAATATCGATAGTCAATGATTTTTCATCACTGACATGCTAATAGCAAAAGTGCCAACACTGACATATATGAGTGTCAACACTGGTGAAAGAGATAAGCGAGAATAAAAAACAGAGTAAATAGCGGACAGACATTTATTTTGGACAAAAATTTTAAAACGGTGTGAAATCGAAAAAAGAAATCGAAAATAAACGTAAAAATAATTTAAACGTGTAATAAATAATTGCAAATTAAAGACATTTCTGTGCAAATAAAATACATCAATAAAAATCAACTTAGTGCCGGCGAAACAATCCCCCTGATTAACACCAACAACAAAAATACTGAAAACAATCCGACTACTGAAATCTCCATGATTGTCGTTCATCAACAACAAGTCTGCAATAAACTAGGAATAAGGTGAGTTATTTTCCCACAAATTACATCATATTTTTGGACGCAATTTCTACGAAAGTGTTGGGCTGTTTTTCGTCGTTGAGTGTTTGACCAAAAGTGACATGTTTTTGGTTTTGATATAAATGAAGAGTAATTTATGAAATAAAAATAAAATCGTGTCGTGTAACAAAAACGCAATATTGGACATTGGTTGTGAAGAATGTTTGTTGTTGTAAAGTGCATTAAATGGCAATAAAGGCCATAAGGAAGAAGAAGAAAAAATCTTATTTTGGAATTTTTTGCAGTAAAAAGATAGCGGTTCGCGAATACATAGGTACATAACATGAATAAATAAGATAATTGTGAGAGGTGAGAGGACAAATTGGGAAATAAAGAGTGTGGCCACATTGTTTGATTTTATGCTGAAAGTCGGATTGCTCATTTCTCCCTGAAATTAGTAATGAAGGTATCGATAGAGCCCAAAATAAACTAAAATAATCGGTAATAATTTTTTTTTTTTTTTGAATTTTTATTTGAAACGTCAACATGACTAAAAAGAAGGAGAAAGTGATTCGTTGCAAATTTTCGTTTGATAACACTCAATTAAGAGCGTTTTGCAAGAAATTTAACGAGAATTTTGAAAAATTTGATAGCGCAACAGCGTTGGAGTTGCATCATGATGAGCTGGAGCGGCGTTGGAATAAATTAGTCGAAAGTTTCGAAAATTGTGTGACGGAAGATGGTGATAGTGAAGCAGCTGAAGATCCAAGTGAGATAACAGCAACATTTGATGAAGCTTCGAAGTTATGGCAGGAATGTAGAGTGAAACTTATTGAGGCTACTCAAAGTAAGTTACAACCGAAGATACATGAAAGCACTCTGGTAGAATCCACCATGGGTCATAAAGGTGCGTCCAGCCTTAAACTTCCGCCTTGTGGCATACAACCATTTGAAGGAGGTTATTCAAATTGGCCTGCCTTTAGGGATATTTTTCAAAGAGTGATTATAAAACGCAATGGACTGTCAGATGCTCAAAGACTCTACCATTTGAGAAGTAAAACGAGAGGTGGAGCTTTGCTGATTGTTCAACGGTTCGAATTATGTGACGCAAATTTCAAATTAGCTTGGGAAGCATTGAAAAACAGGTTTGAAAATACTCGCATACTTGTTCACCAGCAGACGAAAATCTTTTTGGAATTCAAGTCGCCTCTTGCGAAACTTCTAAATCAGTTCGAAAAATCCAAAATTATACATTGAGGTCATGGGAGGACTCAATTAGTGACCATAAGGAGTTGCCAACCTGGTCACAATTTAACGCGTATTTAAGGAAAAGGATTAAAACGTTGGAAAAAATAATAGATTTAAAAAGACCAATTCAGAAAGAAAGCCAAAGTTTTTCAAGTTATCGCATTTTCTACCAGCAAAGAAGGTGAACATTGATCATTTGAGTGGCGAAATTAAAACTACCTGATCCCTATTTTTATAAACCATCGCCTATTGATATGATTATTGGAAGTGATTATTTGCATCAGATTAATATGGAAGGAGTTCGATATGACATCGCTAAAGAATTGGAAGCGAGAGAATCTAGATTTGGGTGGTATTTATCTGGCCCCATGCCTGTTAACAATGTAAATGCATTTAAGGCCACTGTATATGACATATTATATATGATATAGCTCTTCATGAGCAAATGAAAATGTTTTGGGAAGTTGAAAGGATCCCTAACATAAATGACGACGATTCATACTGTGAGGATTTTTATAAGAAAACAACTCACCGAGAAGATAATGGTCGATATGTAATTCGTCTTCCATTTCGTCGAGAATACCCAGAGGATATATATTTAGGGTCATCAAGGAGTAGTGCAAGTGCTCAATACTTTCGTATGAAGAAAACTTTAGAGAAGTCTCCGGAGTTGAAAGCTGAGTATAATCGTCTTCCAAAGGAATATATAGATTTGGATCATATGGAGCCTGTGTCACATCATGAAAAAGTGGACGAGAAGCAATCATCATTCTACTTGCCGCACCATGCGGCTGTATGACCAGATAGCAAGTCAACAAAAGTAAGAGTTGTATATAATGGGTCAAAGAAAACATATAGTGGCTAGTGTTCTCCTCCCTGGATCACCTTTGATAGCAGATTTAATGCAAATTATGATTTCTTGGAGATTTTATGGATATGTCTTCACCGGCGATATACAGAAAATGTACCGGTAGATATTGGTGCATCCGAAAGATAGGAAATATCAGCTGATACTTCATCGTCCGAGCAGCAAGTAACCCGTCAAAAAGTATCAATTTAAAATATTTACTTTTGGTATTAACTGGGCGCCTTTTTGGCCTTAAGGACTTTAAGTCAGCTTGGAGAACATTGCAAATTGACAGATAGTCTGTCATCTGAGATTCTGAGGTATGAGACCTATGTGGACGACGTGCTTTCTGGAGGACATGATCTAGAGGAAGCTCGTAATAAGCAAAGGCAACTTATTGGAACTTTAAGGCCCTTTTAGAAAATTTGGCACAGGAGGATCTTCTTGATAAGGACTTTTTAAAATTTGATGAAACCAGTACTACTAAAACCCTAGGAGTTCGCTGGCAATTGACACTACAAGGTTCAGGAGGTTAATAGCGCTATGATGGCTACTAAAAGAGATATTCTATCAGTGATCGCGAGGTTATATGATCCACTTGGGTGGATAGGGCCCATCATAGTAGTCGTAAAGATACTTATGCAAAGTCTTTGACACGAAAGAGTTGATTGGAATGAAGTAGTTCGTCCCAGTATTATGGTATTCTGGAAAAAAATTCTGGAAACATTGTCAAACGTGGGTGAACTATCAGAGCTATAGTTCAAATCGTTCGCCTTTTTTAAAGACGTCGATGCCGATTCCACCTTGGAGTATCTTTTACTACCGAAGATCCAATTACGACGGTAAAAATTAAAGATGCTAAACGGAGAATGATAGTTTCGGCGCAAAAATCATTTAATCCTCTTGATTATGAACAACTCCTTCGGAAGAGACCAATCAGCAAGAAGAGTACACTTCTTTGTTTAAACCCTTTCTTAGATGAAAACGGTCTCATTCGAGTAGGAGGAAGATTGCATAACTCTGGGTTGAGTTATAATGAGAGACACCCTGTCCTTTTACCCAAAAAATGCGGCCTAACAAAACTTTTAATCCAATATACTTGCTCCACTCAGAACATAACATTATGCTCAGAGCAATAAGACAAGCGTACTATATTCCAAGGTTCCGAAGTGTCATAAGAAAATGCGACATGCATTATCTACTAGCAGAAGATCCAGAATCAACTCATGGGAGCTCTTCCACGGGAACGAGTCACATTTTCACTCCCTTTCACTTATACGGGATTGGACTTCGCTGGCCCTTTCAACATTAAGTCGTCGCCCCTCAAAAATGCAAAATCATTGAAAGGATACGCCGCAGTATTTGTTTGTTTTTGTACTCAAGCCGTTCATCTTGAGGCTTGCTCCGAAGGCGAGGTTTGCCGAAAACGCTCTTCTCGGATAATGGGCGTATCTTTGTCATGAACTTTCATTCCGCCCAATGCACCGCACATGAGAGGCCTCTGGGAGGCAGGCGTGAAAAGTATGAACTCGCATCTAAAAAAGGTAGCTACACACTGGAATTTTACATTCGAAGAGTTTATGACGCTCCTCATACGAATCGAAGCTATACTCAACTCAAGACCATTGTGCTCAGTGTCGGAAGATCCAAATGAATTGGTCCCCCTTACTCCTGGTCACTTTTTGCGAGGAGCCCCTCTAACAGCTCCACCTGAGTCTTGCCCAACTATACCCATGAAATCGCTATCATACATTAACAGATGGCATCAGCACACTACATTACATATTTAGTCAGAGATGGAAAGCAGAATACGTCACTGAATTGCAAAAGAGATAAAAAATGGAAAACTTGCAGAAATAATTTAAAGCAAGGTGATCTGGACATCGTTAAAGAAGATTTTCTACACCCTAGTGAGTGGTGTCAACAAACTTTTACCGGAAAAGATAATAACGTGTGAGTAGTGGAGATGGAGAACGTGGTCGAAACCAGTGACCACAAAATGGATTCTATCCTGACATGATGTTGCGGATTAAGTGGTATCCTCCTACAAGATGGCCACAACGTATGAAGGAGCTAAACCGGTTGACTACATACCGCCACAAAGAGCCATATTTCAGTACGACACCGAGATACAACCTGTAATCCAGTGTGAATTATCAGCAGGAAACGCTAAGAAGTTGGTAACACTAGCTTGGTTCAATCAAGTCCTGCGAGATAGCGTTGAAGAAATGTATCAGCAAAACCAGAAGACTGGCACTGTATCAACCCTTGACCCAGCCATCCACACCCCTGAAGGCGAGTTAGAAGAACGCTTCATCGTGCTAGAAAGCATCCCTTTTTTTTCCATTGCGCCCCCGATAAAGCGTCCATGTCATGTTATCCATGCGGCAGTGCGACCCTTAGATCACCCTGAGCCGTTCTTATACGGAAAAAATCGACGGAATAATTGGCCACGACCCAGAAGAACAAATTGCGCGTGGTCCCTGGAAAAATTCAAAATGCAATCGAAATGTGCATATCTGAGATACTGTATTTGGTGTAGCCTTTAGCGGATCATGTGCCCGCAGCAACTACCCATTTCTGAAATCTCTCTGTCCGTTGGTGCCTCAAGACCACTTCCCAGCCTAATCGCCATTTTGTTGCCGGGAGTATTTTGAGGCCATGTTCAACAGCGGTGACGTCCCCTTGACTCATCATATTATCAACATTAGTATTTAGTTTCCATTCCTATTATCTATATTATTTTCATGAAGTTTGCTATTTAGTACATTTTTTCTTTTGTTTTTTTTTTTTGCTTTCTCATTGTCATACTAATACTCAATCTTTTCCATATGTACATATATTCATAACGGGTTATATTTCATACATAGCGCTAGGAGCGCTTTCTAAGTTTTAAACTTCCATTTTTCAATTTAGTTTGTAAGATCTACTCAATAAAGCAACAGCTTTAAAAACTGAACTGAAGAACTTGATTGTTTCAACTTTTTTGGGAATTCAACATCAGAATTCTGAGTAAAGACTAGAATTTTTCATGGTCCTTCGAGCCATCCTAGTAAAGACTAAGTTTTGGAGTGATCCAGTGGATGCATCTCATCGTCATCTTTTAAGAAGAAGTCTTGAATTTTTTGGCATCAATCCATGAAAGAGAGTTTTCCTAACTCAAACATATTGTGGTCTGCCGTTGTTACAAAGGAGAAGCCTACAAAACGACGACAACCTGTCAATAACAACAAAAAGAAATCATCATAGTTATCCAATCACCAGCAAAAAAAAAATTCATCGTAAGATTCAGTCTGGTTACTGAGAGGATTTCTACAAACGAGAAAGTTAGCCATTTAGAGAGGTCCGAAAAAAGAAGGAAATTCAGGTATGTACAATGGAAACTTGTGTTGCCAAAATATTTGATCATTTGGTAAGATCGGTAATTTGAATTTACCCCAAACACATCAAAAAATTTAATTAAAGCAAAACAACACAAAATACATCTCCCCTAATTAAAACAACCATAAATCGTCATAAACCGCATGTTGGGCTGTTTTTCGTCGTTGAGTGTTTGACACAAGTGACATGTTTTTGGTTTTGATATAAATGAAGAGTAATTTATGAAATAAAAATAAAATAGTGTCGTGTAACAAAAACGCAATATTGGACATTGCTTGTGAAGAATGTTTGTTGTTGTAAAGTGCATTAAATGGCACAATCATTTTCATTTTTTTGCAGTAAAAAGATAGCGGTTCGCGAATACATAGGTACATAACATGAATAAATAAGATAATTGTGAGAGGTGAGAGGACAAATTGGGAAATAAAGAGTGTTGCCACATTGTTTGATTTTATGCTGAAAGTCGGATTGCGCATTTCTCCCTGAAATTAATAAAGAAGGTATCGATAGAGCCCAAAATAAACTTAAATAATCGGTAATAAGTTTTTTTATACCCTCCACCTTGGAAAGGAGGGTATATTAACTTTGTCATTCCGTTTGTATATATATTCATAATCAGCATAAAATTCTAAGTCGATTTAACGATGTCCGTCTGTCTGTTGAAATCACGATACAGCCCACATTATTTGACGTAGAGCGCCAAAATTTAGCAGAGCAATTGGTATTGTGTCTAGGATAGTTGGTATTGAAAATGAGATATATCGGTCCACGTTCTGGTATAGTCCCCATATAACGGTACCTCCCGATATTCGATATTTTGATTATTTTTGCCACATTTTACTAACGGATTTGTCTAAAAATTGGTATTTGTTGGTCGTAATGGGTTCATGTATGGGTCCATGATTTGGTATAGCCCTCATATAACGGTACCATCCGATATTCGGCATTTTAATTTTGCCACATTTCTTCTAATGTTTCCTTTACCCTAAGGTGGAGGGTATTAAAAGTTTGGTCCGGCCGAACTTAATGTTTTTTTCCTTGTTTTTTTTTTTTTTGAATTTTTATTTGAGCCTTGAACTTTCGTCTTGTGACATACAACCATTTGAAGGAGGTTATTCAAATTGGCCTGCCTTTAGGGATATTTTTCAAGCAGTGATTACAAAACGCAATGGACTGTCAGATGCTCAAAGACTCTGCCATTTGAGAAGTAAAACGAGAGGTGGAGCTTTGCTGAGTGCTCGACGGTTCGAATTATGTGACGCAAATTTCAAATTAGCTTGGGAAGCATTGAAAAACAGGTTTGAAAATACTCGCATACTTGTTCACCAGCAGACGAAAAAACTTTTTGGAATTCAAGTCGCCTCTTGCGAAACTTCTAAATCAATTCGAAAAATCCAAAATTGTGTTAATGAGAGTTTAGCGATTTTTAAATTTTACAAAATTAATACAGAGAATTGGAATCCAGTAATAGTTCATTTGTGCTCAACAAAATTACTAGAGGATACATTGAGGTCATGGGAGGACTCAGTTAGTGACCATAAGGAAACGTTGGAAACAATAATAGATTTAAAAAGACCAATTCAGAAAGAAAGCCAAAGTTTTTCAATGTTTCAAACATTCTACACCCAATCGAACGATGATAAAATTGTGTGCAAAAAAAATTTAAGCAGAATCAGACTCTTAGGCATTGTAGCCAATTTAAATTGTTGTCGCCCTACAAAAGGATGAAATTCGTGTATACAAATAAATATTGTGTGAACTGTTTATCGCCGAATCACTTCAAAACGAAATGCCCTAGTAAAAGTTCATGTGCAAAGTGCCAACAAAAGCATCACACAATGCTTCATTTGAAACAAAAAATGAGAATTACAACGATAGCAATGGTGGTGGAGGTTCAGATCATGGTCTAAGGTCTTCTAGCTCTCATCCTGAGAATAGTAATTCTGCAAAAGATTCGGTTCATATTTTTTTTTATCTCAAAATAATAGCACAACGGTACTACCGACTGCCGTTGTGGAAGTACTTCATGCTGGTGAAAAGTTTTTGGTTCGAGCTTTATTAGACAACAACAACAACTTAGCATGCATACAAGGAGACATGGTACACATCTATGTGAATTAGGTGGAACTATTGTGGGAAGTTCGCATTTTCCCTGAAAATGAATTTAATAATAGTTTCGAAGTTATCGCATTTTCTACCAGCAAAGAAGGTGAACATTGATCATTTGAGTGGCGAAATTAAAACTACCTGATCCCTATTTTTATAAACCATCGCCTATTTATTGATTATTGGAAGTGATCATTTGCCTCAGATTAATAAGGAAGGAGTTCGATTTGACATTGCTAAAGAATTGGAAGCGAGACATTCTAGATTTGGGTGGTATTTATCTGGCCCCATGCCTGTTAACAATGTAAATGCATTTAAGACCACTGTATATGACAGTGAAGATATAGCTCTTCATGAGAAAATGAAAATGTTTTGGGAAGTTGAAAGGATCCCTAACATAAATGACGACGATCCACACTGCGAGGGTTTTTATAAGAAAACAACTCATCGAGAAGATAATGGTCGATATGTAAATCGTCTTCCATTTCGTCGAGAATACCCAGAGGATATTTATTTAGGGTCATCAAGGAGTAGTGCAAGTGCTCAATACTTTCGTATGAAGAAAATTTTAGAGAAGTCTCCGGAGTTGAAAGCTGAGTATAATCGTGTTCCAAAGGAATATATAGATTTGGATCATATGGAGCCTGTGTCACATCGTGAGAAAGTGGACGAGAAGCAATCATCGTTCTACTTGCCGCACCATGCGGCTGTATGACCAGATAGCAAGTCAACAAAAGTAAGAGTTGTATATAATGGGTCAAAGAAAACATATAGTGGCTAGTGTTCTCCTCCCTGGACCACCTTTGAAAGCAGATTTAATGCAATTTATGATTTCTTGGGGATTTTATGGATATGTTTTCACCGGTGATATACAGAAAATGTACCGGCAGATATTGGTGCATCCGAAAGATAGGAAATATCAGCTGATACTTCATCGTCCGAGCATGCAACCCGTCAAAACGTACCAATTTAAAATATTTACTTTTGGAATTAACTGGGCGCCTTTTTGGCCTTAAGGACTTTAAGTCAGCTTAGAACATTGCAAATTGACAGATAGTCTGCCTTCTGAGATTCTGAGGTATGAGACCTATGTGGACGACGTGCTTTCTGGAGGACATGATCTAGAGGAAGCTCGTAATAAGCAAAGGCAACTTATTGGAACTTTAAGGCACTTTTAGAAAATTTGGCACAGGAGGATCTTCTTGATAAGGAGTTCGCTGGCAAATGACACTACAAGGTTCAGCAGGTTAATAGCGCTATGATGGCTACTAAAAGTGATATTCTATCAGTGATCGCGAGGTTATATGATCCACTTGGGTGGATAGGGCCCATCATAGTAGTCGTAAAGATACTTATGCAAAGTCTTTGACACGAAAAAGTTGATTGGAATGAAGTAGTTCGTCCCAGTATTATGTTACTAACTATCAGAGCTATAGTTCAAATCATTCGCCTTTTTTAAAGACGTCGATGCCGATTCCACCTTGGAGAATCTTTTACTACCGAAGATCCAATTACGACGCTAGAAATTAAAGATGCTAAACGGAGAATGATAGTTTCGGCGCAAAAATCATTTAATCCTCTTGATTATGAACAACTCCTTCGGAAGAAACCAATCAGCAAGAAGAGTACACTTCTTTGTCTAACCCTTTCTTAGATGAAAACGGTCTCATTCGAGTAGGAGGAAGATTGCATAACTCTGGGTTGAGTTATAATGAGAGACACCCTGTCCTTTTACCCAAAAACTGCGGCCTAACAAAACTTTTAATCCAATATACTTGTTCCACTCAGAACATAACATTATGCTCAGAGCAATAAGACAAGCGTACTATATTCCAAGGCTCCGAAGTGTCATAAGAAAATGCACGAAATGCATTATCTACAAGCAGAAGTTCCAGAATCAACTCATGGGAGCTCTTCCACGGGAACGAGTCACATTTTCACTTCCTTTCACTTATACGGGATTGGACTTCGCTGGCCCTTTCAACATTAAGTCGTCGCCCCTCAAAAATGCAAAATCATTGAAAGGATACGCCGCAGTTTTTGTTTGTGTTTGTACTCTAGCCGTTCATCTTGAGGCTTGCTCCGAAGGCGAGGTTTGTCGAAAACGCTCTTCTCGGATAATGGGCGTAACTTTGTCATGAACTTTCATTCCGCCCAATGCACCGCACATGGGAGGCCTCTGGGAGGCAAGCGTGAAAAGTATGAAGTCGCATCTAAAAAAGGTAGCTACACACTGGAATTTTACATTCGAAGAGTTTATGACGCTCCTCATACGAATCGAAGCTATACTCAACTCAAGACCATTGTGCTCAGTGTCGGAAGATCCAAATGAATTGGTCCCCCTGACTCCTGGTCACTTTTTGCGAGGAGCTCCTCTAACAGCTCCCCCTGAGTCTTGCCCAACTATACCCATGAAATCGTTATCATACATTAACAGATGGCATCATCACACTACATCACATATTTAGTCAGAGATGGAAAGCAGAATGCGTCACTGAATTGCAAAGGAGATACAAATGGAAAACTTGCAGAAATAATATAAAACAAGGTGATCTGGTCATCGTTCAAGAAGATTTTCTACACCCTAGTGAGTGGTGTCAACAAACTTTTACCGGAAAAGATAATAACGTGTGAGTAGTGGAGATAAAAACAAAAATCAGCCTCAACTTTCGCCCAATCGTGAAGGTATGCCTTCTTCCCACTAGCGCGCCTCAATCCTTTCCACATCTCAAGCCTGATGAAGAAAAGTCCAAAAAATTACTAAACCAATTACTAAACCAATGATCAAATCAAAAATGCAGGTTCTCATTGTATATGTCTGTCTTTTCCCCTCTTTTCATTCACAGATACAATATGGCTTCCAACAACCCAAAACCACGGTGCTTCCTATGTGGCCGAAACCATCCTCTGAAGTATTGTTTGACATTCCGGAAAAAGTTATTTTCAGAGCGCCGTCAGGCTCAAGAAGGACAGGGCATCTGTCTAAACTGTCTCGGCTATGGTCACCACCGCTCAGTATGCCCTTCGCTCAACAGATGTGAACGTTGCAGCGCAAAGCATCATTCAATGATTCATCATGCCCAAATTCTGCACGAATCCAACCAAGAGAACGTGGTCGAAACCAGTGACCACAAAATGGATTCTATCCTGACATGATGTTGCTGATGAAGTGATATCCTCCTACAAGATGGTCACAACGTATGAAGGAGCTAAACCGGTTGACTACATACCACCACAAAGAGCTATATTTCAGTACGACACAGAGATACAACCTGTAATCCAGTGTGAATTATCAGCAGGAAACGCTAAGAAGTTGGTAACACTAGCTTGGTTCAATCAAGTCCTGCGAGATAGCGTTGAAGAAATGTACCAGCAAAACCAGAAGACTGGCACTGTATCAACCCTTGACCCAGCCATCCACACCCCTGAAGGCGAGTTAGAAGAACGCTTCATCGTGCTAAAAAGCATCCCATTTTTTTCCCCATTGCGCCCCCGATAAAGCGTCCATGTCATATTATCAATGCGGCAGTGCGACCCTTAGATCAACCTGAGCCGTTCTCATACGGGAAAAATCGATGGAATAATTGGCCATGACCTAGAAGAACAAATTGCGCGTGGTACCTGGAAAAATTCAAAATGCAATTCGAATGTGCTTATCTGAGATACTGCATTTGGTGTAGTCTTTAGCGGATCATGTGCCCGCAGCAACTACCCATTTCTGAAATCTTTCTGTCCGTTGGTGCCTCAAGTCCACTTCCCAGCCTAATCGCCGGGAGTATTTTGAGGCCATGTTCAACAGCAGTGACGTCCCCCTGACTCATCATATCATCAACATTAGTATTTAGTTTCCATCCCTATTATCGATATAATTTTCATGAAGTTTGCTATTTAGTACATTTTCTCTCTTGCTTTTTTGCTTTCTCATTATAATACTAATACTCAATCATTTCCATATATTCATATATTCATAACGAGTTATATTTCATACATAGCGCTAGGAGCGCCTTCTTAGTTTAAAACTTCAATTTTTCAGTTTAGTTTGTAAGATCAACTCAATAAAGCAACAGCTTTAAAACTGAATTTTCTCAAAGAACTTGATTGTTTCAACTTTTTTGGGAATTCAATATCAGAATTCTGAGTAAAGACCAGAATTCTTTAGACGATAATGTAATAATACTAAGATGCGAAAGTACCACGATAATTGTGAAGAAACTAATAAATAGATGTACAATTTTTAAGAAATTTATTAGCATTTTACAAATTGATCTTAATTTTCCAACAGTATTTCCTCTCACAAACAATTCCAAATATTCTATTTTTTTTTCAACTTTCTATCGAAAATATAGAGACTTTTTATTCCCTCCACTATAGTATGGAGGGTATATTATTTTTGTCATTCCGTTTGTAACACCTCGAAATATACATTTTAGATCCCACACAGTATATATATTTTTGATCAGCATAAAATTCTATTATATTCTGTCGATTTGGCGATGTCCGTCCGTCTACCCGTCTGTGGAAATCTCTATAGCTTCTGACCGAAATGAAGTAGATTGTAAAATTTTAGTCAAATGTATATTACGTCTGCAGGACTTTTGGTATTTGAAGTCCGTGACGTTACTGCAGCCTATGACAGAAAATTGTCTGTGCAGGTCCACGTCTTCGTATAGCCCCCATATAACGATACCTCCCGATATTTGGTATTTTAATGATTTTAGCGACATTTTTCGCCGCAATTGTTTCAAATTTGTAATTTGAAGTTCCTAAGGGTTACTGCAGCCTATGACAGAAAATTGTCTGTGCAGGTCCACGTCTTCGTATAGCCCCCAAATAACGGTACCTCCCGATATTTGGTATTTTGATTATTTTAGCGACATTTTTTAACGGGAATTGTTTAAAATTTGGTATTTGAAGTTCGTAATGGTTACTAGCCTATGACAGAAAATTGTCTGGGCAAGTCCTCGTTTAGGTATAGCCATTTTTTTTCATTTAATCCACAATTTAGGCAACCAACACCTGAGGGTGTTTGTTACAGTATCCGAATTTCCCAAATTTTCTCAAACAACACCAAGATCTTATTTTGGATGTATCTGATTATTTTTCTTAAACGTTATTGAATTCACATAAATTATTATTTTACGTTTGTTTTGCTTCAATGTAATTCTGATGTTTTTTTTTGTAAAATTTTTTAATTTCTACATTAAACTTGTTTTTTTTTCACGTAATGTATACAGAAATTATTCGAGTTGTTCGACTTATTCGATAAATCGAACTTTTGGAGCAATTTAAGACTCTTAATCGAATAATCGAACAAATTAGAAACACCAAAATCGATTAAGTTTTTAATCGAACAAATCCCAAACCCGATTAATTGGATACTCCAGTGCTCGTCGCTTCTCCTAACAGGCGCGTTCCTTCCCGCAGATAGTGCGAGTTGGATGATCACACTATTTTGCTCGAACTCGACTTTATTTTACAGTTAATCCACAATTTAGGAAACTAAACTACCGAATGTCCTGAGGGCGTTTGTAACTTCTACTAACAGGCGCGTTCCTACCGGCGGATAGGGGGAGATGTATGATCACACTATTTTGCACGAACTATGGCGTCTTAGTTACGAACTGATTGGAGCGGAATAGTGTGATCGCCTGTCTCTGGGAATCTTCGGATTTCCCGCGGACAATAACTGACTATGAGGGTGTTCCCCTAAAAACAAAAAAAAAAAAAACAACAACAACAAAGATGGAAGAAGGAAATAAAGAGAAACAATTAAAAACACATTAAGTTCGGCCGGGCCAAACTTTTAGTACCCTCCACCTTAGGGAAAAGGAAACATTAGAAGAAATATGGCAACAACCATTAAAATGCCGAATATCGGGAGGTGCCGTTAAATGGGGGCTATACCGAATCGTGGACCCATACATACAATGTTTCACCACCGGAGCTGGAACCCATTATGACCAACAAATACCAATTTTTAGACAAATCCGTGAAAAAAATGTGGCAAAAATAATCAAAGTACCGAATATCGGGAGGTACTTTTATATGGGGGCTATACCAAAACGTGGACCTATACATGCCATGTTTTGCCACACACACAGGGACCCGTTATGACCTACAAATACTAATTTTCAAACAAATCAGTGAAAAAATGTGGCATAAATCATCAAAATACCGAACATAGCGAGGTACTGTTATATGGGGACTCTACCAGAACGTGGACCGATATATCTCATTTTCAATACCAACCGTCCTAGACACAATATAAATTGCTCTGCTAAATTATGGCGCTCTACGTCAAATAATGTGGGCTGTATCGTGATTTCAACAGACAGACAGACGGACAGACAGACGGACACCGTTATATCGACTTAGAATTTTTGCTGATTATGAATATATTTACTTTATGGGGTCTACGACGAATATTTAAGGATGTCACAAACGGAATGACAAAGTTAATATACCCTCCTTTCCAAGGTGAAGGGTATAAAAAGTTACGGTGCAGTGTCTAAATAAACCAGTACCGACGTGTGCTTGTGATCCAGCCACGAGTCGCACCTCGCCGTTATCGAATGATTGTGGTCGAAGGTATTGCTACGAGCACACATCCTTCGGGAAAAAGGAAAGGCATAGAGTCTGAGGGACTCCGGGGAAGCGTACGTTCGACCCAGCTTTCAACGACAAGTAGTGCCTCAGACTCCGAATCTGACAGCAACAGCAAAAACACTACCGTTTTGCGAATCCCAACAAAGGAGGAGATTCACAAAACGATAAAGGAAGTGAGCGACAGCTTGGCGAAGCTCGACCAAAACGAAAAAGTTTTCTGGGGCGAAAGTTAAGAAGGCAGGAGACGAAAAAACTCAGAGTCACAGGAGGCTCCAAATGGGGAGTGGGGGATCCTCAGGAGGATCACTTCATACAAGTAAGATACACATGGGATTAATTCAGAAACCTGTTAAGAACAAGGTCTCATGAATCGAAGATGTTAACTACCAACTGTTCTATGCCAATACAGGGTCTCGAGCGAGAACTTGTATAATAT
The DNA here is from genome assembly GCF_030504385.1 of Musca domestica. Taxonomy (NCBI): domain Eukaryota; kingdom Metazoa; phylum Arthropoda; class Insecta; order Diptera; family Muscidae; genus Musca; species Musca domestica. The sequence goes on from NW_026712439.1 coordinate 1,421,024, forward strand.
TTCAGAAAAATATATATTTTTTTATCTTCTCTCAAGAGTTGTAAACATTGGACGCAACAGTACTGAAGCAGGCAAATGGCAAAATATACCAAGCGTTCGACTCACCGATACTACCACCTACGTCGGAACTGCAGCAGCTGATGAATAAAGTAAAAGAAACAGGTAACACTAATAGGTAGCGATGCTAACTCTCACCACGTTTCGTGGGGCTGTACTATCAATATCATAAGGGGCCAATCCCAATTAGTTTATTTAAATACTAACGATCTAACAATTCTTAACATTGAAAATAAAACAAACTTTGTAAATAAAATTAGGGAGGGGGATTTAGACATTACTTTTTGTTCGGAAAATCTTATAAACGAGATTCATATTTGGAGGGTTTTGGATTAGCACTTTGAACTAATACGGCCGCCGCCGAACCCAATACGTTTCCGGAACACATTCAAGACCAACTGGAAGAAATTTGGGAGACTATTAAAAGAAAGGCTAGGGCATGCAAACATTGAATGCCTAAGCATAGATGATATGGACAGAAATGTTAATAGTTTAACGACACCTCAGCAAAGTCACTCGAAAAATGCCTACCCCTTTGAGAGAGGAAATCTATCTACGAAAAACCCTGGATGACAGGGGAAATTCGTAACAAAGTAAAAGAGGTCCGAAGACTTTACAACAGAGCTCGACGTAAAAAACTAGCAGTATTCTGGTATAGGTACCACAATAAACTTAATAAGTAAAAAAGCAGTAAGTTCGGCCGGGCCGAACGAATTAGAAAATATTAAAAAAAAACCCATTGGAAATTCTGTTAAAATCTTTAAAATACCTAATATCGGAAGGTGCCGATATATGGGGGGATACACGCTATTGTGGACCTATATAGACAAATCTAGGAACTCCTTGTGTGAATTTTCAGATAATTCCATTTGGAAATGTGGCTAAAATCATCAAAATCCCGAATATCGGGGGTACCGCTATATGGGGGATACACGCTATTGTGGACCTATATAGACAAATCTAGGAACTCCTTGTGTGCATTTTCAGACAATTCCATTGGGAAATGTGGCTAAAATCATCAAAATCCCGAATATCGGGGGTACCGCTATATGGGGGATACACGCTATTGTGGACCTATATAGACAAATCTAGGAACTCCTTGTGTGCATTTTCAGACAATTCCGTTGAAAAATGTGACTAACATCATCAAAATACCGAATATCGGGGGTACCGTTATATGGGGGCTATACGATATCGTGGACCAATATACCCCATCTTCGAACTTGACCTGCCTGCAGACAAAAAAGAGATCTGTGCAAAATTTTAGCTTCCTATCTTAATTCGTTTAGACTGTAGCGTGATTACAACAGACGGACGGACAGGGCTAAATCGTCTTAGAATTTTACCCTGATCAAGAATATATATACTTTGTTGGGTCTAAAATGATTATTTCGATGAGTTACAAACGGAATGACGAACTTAATATACCCTCCATACATTTTTTGGTGGAGGGTATAAAAATACAACAAAATAATCAGAACAGCAAAGCGCAACTCCTGGTAGTTTTTCTATGAACAGGTTGACAGCGTAAATGATATATCCAAAATTAAAAATTTTCTCTCAAAAACCACACAAGCCGAGACAATGATGGATGATATGGGTAACAGGACGGAAACAATAGAAAGACTTCACAACACACGTAGATATATCGGTTGTTAGAGGGAATGGGACTGACGAAGCGCCAAAAATTGGTGAACAGATTATAAAGGCCATCCAAAGCTTCAAACCGTTTAAGGCACAGATACATCCTTAGAAAATTTCCAGGTTGACCGGGCCCTCAGGGATTGGATAAGCCATATGCTAAGGAATAGATTGATCAGATTCGGTACGAAGTGGCCGTCGCGGCCATAATGCTAAGAGTTACATATCATCAAAAATGTTTACAGGTAACAACGGGAGAATCGTTGGAAAACTTTGTATCGTACCGGATACCTGAAACAATTTTAGCTGCCTCATGTGAAACATTTATTCCCACCAGAGACCCGTGGATCGACGGATCCCTATCGCAAATGCCGACTGGAAACTGTTGTTATACAGATGGCTCAGTGCTAGGGGAGGAAGCGGGAGTGGGACATTTCATTGAAGAACCAAACACCATAATCTCCTTCCGCTTGCCCGATCATAATACGATCATGCAAGCGGAGGTTCGGGCGATTGCAGAGTGTCTGAACTGGCTTAATGCTAACACGAGACCGGCTACCGTGAACGTCCTAACGGACAGTAAGATTGCCATTAACGCTATAACATCCAAAACAGTAACTTCAAGAACTGTATTGGAATGTATAAACTCAATCAACAATTATCCTCAACACCGCTCAGTACGAATTATATGGGCACCAGGTCATGCGGGATTTAGATGTAAATAGATAGCGAACTCTCCGCTAAACGCGTCACGTGTAGAGTTAAAGAAATGCCCACATATCGGTATGGAACAATGAAAGCGTAGGGAAACCACAAAAATCCATTGGGGCGTCCCCAATGATATGAAACGAGGAATTTTTATTACTAGGTAAGAAAGAGATTAGCGGGGTAACAGACATCCTTACGGGGAATCTGGGCCTACAAGCACATCTGTATAAAATTGGATGTTCAGATAACAGCCTACGCAGGGTATGCTGGGACAATGACGAAACATTGGAGTATTTTCTCTGTCAATGCCCAGCATTTGCAAATAGTAGATCGCAATACCTAAGGAACGACCTTAATTAGATTGTGGTATGTGAAATAAAACAGTTAAGAAAATGTTGTTAAGGCTACTTAATTTCAAATATAATAGACTGGAAATTGTCAGTCTTCTTTCAACATCTTTTCAACCCATCCTAAACCTAAACTATTGAATGTATAATGGTACTCACATTGTGTACTCGCTAGAAAACTGCCTACTCCTTATTGTTACAAGTATATATATATATATATATATATATATATATATATATATATATATATATATATATATATATATATATATATATATATATATATATATATATATATATATATATATTTTCTTGATCAGCATAAAATTATGTCGATTTAGCGATGTACGTCGGTATGTCCGTCTGTGAAAATTACTCTAGCTTCCGAACGAATTGAAGTACATTGATAAAATTTTATTCAAATGTATATTATGTCTGTACATTATGTCTGCAAGACTTTTGGTATTGAAAATGGCCCGTTTTGGTATACCTACCATATAACGGTACCTCCTGATATTCGGTATTTTGATGATTCCAGCGACAATATTCATCGGAATTCTTTAAAATTTGGTATTTGCTGTTTGTAATGGATGCCACAGACTATGACAGGAGATTGTCTGTGCAGGCCCACGTCTTCGTACAGCTCCCATATAACGGTACCTTCCAATATTCAGTATTTTGATGATTTTAGCGACATTATTCTCCGGAATTGTTTCAGTTTTGATATTTAATGTTTGTAATGGATGCTACAGCCTATGACAGGAAATTGTTTGTGCACGTCCACGTCTTCGAATAGCCCCCAAATAACGGTACCTCCCGATATTTGGTATTTTGATGATTTTAGAAATATTATTCATCGAAATTGTTTCAAATTTGGCATTTGAAGTTCGTAACGGATACTACAGCCTAAGACAGAAAATTGTCTGTGCAGGTCCACGTCTTCGTATAGCCCCCATATAACGGTACTTCCCAATATTCAGTATTTTGATGATTTAATCGACATTATTCACCGATTTTTATTTTAAGTTTCGTATTTGAATATTGTAATGGGTTATGACGTATAGACCCTAAATAACAGCTACATTCGGTATTTTTAAGATTTTAACAGAATTTTTAACGGATTTGATTGTTTTTGAGAGTTGCCAAATTCGTTCTAAATGGTGGAGGGTATTCAAATTTCGGCACGGCCGAACTTACAGCTTTCTTGCTTGTTTATATTTATTTATTATCAATAAACCGATTATTATTTATTTAAAATTTTATATTGAAACGATGATGTTTTCGTTTCTATCTTCATTCTATTTATCGGAGCGCAATTTCAGCGCATTTACGCAGAGAATCAATAAAATTGGCATACACCTGGTCTTATTAAAAAGAGGTTATTTTCTTGTGACAAAGACAAAGATATTTTATATCTTTAGATATAAAGTTTAAATATTTATATTTTTAATACAAGCAGTATAATTCAATTCTTTTAATGGCGACAATAGAAGTAATATTATGCAAATAAAAGAACTAAGATTTTCACATCATCGAATTTTGTCGTCTATGCAGCTCCAGTGTGGTCTGCGAGTACTAGTGCTGTGCAGACTTACCAGAATGCTATGCAGACGACGTTATGATACTTCTGAGGGGAAAGAACTCTAACTTGTTGCACCGAAGGGCCGAATCGGCTCTGGAACTTGTATACTAGCGGAAAAATCTGAGATATGTCTTCTCACTAGAAAAGGAAAACTGGGGTACATCGATGAACCTGTCTTCCTGAACAAGACAATCAACATTTTCAATAAAGTTAAATATCTAGGTGTGATTCTAGATAGGAAATTGGATAATTGGAAATACTACATCCAAGAATAGCAAACAAAGCTCATAGATGCTGGGCAACTCTCAAAAGGGCTCAGAAGGGCGTTTTAATCCAAAGATGACACACTGGCTTTTCAAAAGCGTAATTAGACTTTTTGGAATGTATAAACTCAATCAACAACTATTTTCAATACGGTTCAGTACGCATTATATGGGTACCAGGTCATGCGTGAGCTAGAGGTAACGAGATAGCGAACTCTCTCGCCAAAACAAAGCAGGGAATTAGCAACAGTAAACTTAGGCAATCCAGTACCGCTAAACGCGGCTACGAGTTCTCCTCCCACTTCATTGGAGTCAGGGAGTCCCCTGAGGAACAGAACACTGCGAAGCAGCCGAAAACGAAAAAGAGCTTCCCACCTACAGATGCTCAAAGCAAACTCAGTCAAAGACCTCGCAAATGAGACTGTGAATACTTTGTCCGAGGGCGACGAATCACTGAAAAGGTGTGCCCGGCAGTGAAATCGACTACAAAACCGGGGGTTGATGAGAAGAAATCCCTCCCCTAATAGAAGAGGAGGCGTTGCGAGGAAACGGTTAACAAGCCGCCATCTTTTGCCAAAATAGCTAAGAAATATTATAGGGACTAAATGCACTACGCATTGAACGATACCAATAAAGGTTCAGGCACTTCACCAAAAGACCAACTGGAAACAATAGAGGAGATGGTTAACAATAAAATCTGGAATCACGTCATAAGCAGTGGCATAGAGAACGATAAAATGTTCTTTAAACTTGCTGCTCATACAAACACTGTCGCCTAAAGGAGACTATCGGCAAGATGTCTCCATGGCCAGTCTGACAAAGACTAAGGGCATTACTTTCTATGTCTCGAAAACGGTCAGAATCAAAAATAATAAGGTGAGAATCTTCTAGGGACTTTAACCAACGAAGATTTTGAACCAGTCTGCTATGCAGACGACGTTATGATACTTCTGAGGGGAAAGAACTCTAACTTGTTGCGCAGAAACTTGTATACAACTGGGCCAATGCGAGAGGTCTTAACGGTATCCGGAAAAAACTGAGATATTTCTTTTGATTAGGAAAAGACAACTGGGGCACATCGATGATCCTGTCTTCGTGAACAAAACAATTAACATTACCAATACGGTTAAATATTTAGGTATGATTCTAGATATGAAACTTAATTAAAAAGGCCACATCCAAGAAGAGAAAACAAAGCAACTTACAAAAGGACTCAAAATCCAAAGATGCTGTTCAAAAAGCGTAATTAGACGTGCTCTAACATCGCATAATTAGTCTGCTGGATAGCAATGGATAAAAAAACTAAAACCAAAATGTTCCAGAAAGTCCAACGAATGTGCTGCTTAAGCATTTGCGGTGCAATGAGGACAACACCAACTAGGACAATTCTATCGAGACAATTGTATATGTACACCCAATAGAGATTCAGAAGAGTGCCGAACGAGCGGATAAGTAAAGGCTACGTTACTTACCGTCAACGGGAGAATCAATGGAAAACTTTGTATCGTACCGGATACCTGAAACACTTTTAGCTGCCTCATGAGAAACATTTATTCCCACCAGAGACCCGTGGATCGACGGATCCCTATCGCAAATGCCGACTGGAAACTGTTGTTATACAAATGGCTCAGTGCTAGGGGAGGTTGCGGGAGTGGGACATTTTATTGAAGAACCAAGCACCGTAACCTCCCCCCACTTGCACGATCATAATACGATCATGCAAGCGTAGGTTCGGGCGATTGCAGAGTGTCTGAACTGGCTTAATGCTAACACGAGACCGGCTACCGTAAACGTCCTAAGGGACAGTAAGACCGCTAAAAAAGCTAGTACATCCAAAACAGCACATTCAAAAACTGTTTTGGAATGTATAAACTCAATCAACAACTATCCTCAACACCGCTCAGTACGAATTATATGGACACCAGGTCATGCGGGACGCTAAACGCGTCACGTGTTAAGTTAAAAAATGGGTAAAAACGCCCACATATCCCTATGGAACAATGAAAGCGTAGGGAAAACCACAAAAATCCTTTGGGGCGACCCCAATAACAGGCATTCTTACAGGGCATCTGAGCCTACAAGTACATCTGTATAAAATTGGATGTTCAGATAACAGCATACGCAGGGCATGCTGGGAAAATCCCATAACGTAGGGAGCACGTACACCCCATAGTCTGGATTATAGGGGGTTTGTAGACTTGGGAAACCGGCTATATTAGAACATCAGCCGGTTTAAAAATTAAAAAGTATTAAAGTATCTAAACTAAACTACAGTAAAACTAAACAATACAAATAATAAATAACAGAAACTAAGTCTGGCAACTATTTTATAAACTAAGAACGTAGGATAGAGTTTTTTATGACATGCAAGGGTTCACACAAAGAAATCGTGTTATATAATTTATTATAATCAGCACACAAACTTCGGAGAGGATTTTTTAATACATAGTTCGATTTTTCTAATGTTAGTTTAAGTGGTATGTAATAACATGTTTCGCGAGTGGACATTGAATTTAATTTCTCCAGTTAAAAACTCAGAATCAATTTGACCACGCAAAAGTTTGATGATAAAAATACATCTAAGCATTAATCTCATTTTTTCTAGTGTAGGAAGATCGATACGTTTAAGCCGATTCTCATAAGGTGGGAGAAGTTCATTTGAATTCCATACTAAACCTCTCAGAACAAACAAAAGAAATTGAACCTAAATATATTTTATAGAAAGGACTCCAAAGTACGCAGCCATATTCTAAAGTAGGTGGAACAAGGCTGATAAATAAGCGTTTGGTTACATAAGGATCGTCGAATTCCTTTGACCGACGTTTTATAAATCTTAGTAAAGACTTTGCTTTATTAACACAAGACTCTATATGCAAAATTAAAACGTAATTTGTCTAATATGACACCAAGATCAAGAAACGAGTCAACATTATCCAATTTGTAAGAACCTATGAAATAGTTGTAGTTCATATGCTGAGATCTATACAATGACAATTCTTTATTTTTTTTTTTATTTAATGTCATTCCAATGACACTACACCGATTTGTAAGAGAATACAAGTCCTGTTGCAGATTAAGCTATTCGTTGTGAGGATGGAAGGACATTTAAATAAAGTACAAAAAGTAGTGGACCTAAATGGCTACCCTGAGGAACACCAGAAAATACTGTAATATATTTAGAGAGAGTATTATTAAAAAATACCTTTTGGGTACGGTCATGCAAATAAGACGATATCCATTTTAGGAGAATTGTAGATAAACCCATTAAGTCAAGTTTATATATTAACAAATTAAGCACCACCGTATCGAAAGCTTTACTGAAATCAGTATATATAATATCAGTGAACATTAGAGACCAGTTCTAATAAATTTGTCAAAGTTGATCTTCCTTTAACAAAACCCTGCTGGTGTGGTGATACTATAGATGTAACGAAATGAGTTATTCGTTGTGTAACCAAACGCTCAAAAAGTTTGGGAATTGCACTTAGTATTGCAATGCCCCTATAATTTTCAATCTACTGTCGGCTTCATGCAATGGAATAATAAAGCTCGAACGCAAAATAAAAGGAAAATACCCTAGGGTTAACGAAGTATTAAAAATACTTGTTAGAGGAAGATATAGTTCATGTGCACATGCTTTTAAAATGAAAGACGGTACACCATCTGGACCCTGTGAATTGGAACATTTCAATGAAAGTAGACCATTCAGCACTTCATCTGATGTGAGAATAATACGAGGAAATTGATTAAGTTTATTAATACTATAAGAGTATTTTACACCCTTATTGAGATGTCTGGAAAACGTTCTTTGAAAAAAATCTGCAAACCTGTCTGCTATTTCCTTATGTTCACATGATTCTCTACTACCGAATCGTATACTACTGGGAAATTCACGGACTTTTGTTTTTGAATTAACGAATTTATAAAAGTTCTTAGGATTTTTATAGAGGCTGTTTCTCATCTTGACTAGCTATTCAGAGTAACATTTAGAATTTTCAGTGTTGTATAAACTTATAGCTTTTGTATAATTAGTAAAGTTCATGGTAGAATTGTTTTTTTTTTTTTTTTTTAATTTTTTAAATAACCTGATTTTTATGTTACGTAAGCGCATAAGTTGTGGGATAAACCAAACTGGACCCATATCACAGCACATTTTCACAAGTGAGACTGAGGTTTCTAATGCATTGTTAATTATTTTATAAAAGCTTAAAATACGAAAATCCAAATTATCTTCAAAACACCAATTTACATTGGATAATGTAGAACGCAGCAGATCAACGTTAGTCTTGCCGAAGTTTAAGTTACGCGACTTATTGTGAGATGAAGTATGTACTGTTTGAATGTTACTAAGTTCAATGGTTACCATAAGAGTAGGATGATACATATCTTCTGGCTCTGAGAAAGGACGGCTTTTGCACACAGAAGAAGTTAAGGAAAAAGAAAAAATTAAATGTAATATTTTACCTTTCGCATTATAGATAAAATTTATTTGATAAAGACATTGCTCAAATATGATTTCCCAAAAAGATGACATCTCAGTAGAAAATTCTGTAGAAGATACTAGTACATAATCTACAATATTTTCTCCTGGGACACATGCTAGATTAGGCAGATTGAAATCCCCAAGACAAATGATTTCCGCGTTGGAGGAATGATATAATGAAACCTTTTTTATTAAGGCTGAATGCATAAGATAAATATCAATGTCGGAATTTGGAGGAATATATGAACAAGTTATAATAAAATTACAATTTAGATATTTTAATTTAACACAAACAAATTCAATCTTAGGGTGTTCTGTAACCAAAATACGTTCTGAGGCATTGGAATTATGAACGGCAATGAAATCTCCTCCACCCATTTTATTTAATCTATCTTTTCTGTAAATTTGGTACTGATCAGATAAAATCTCAGTGTCACGAATTTGTGGTTTTAACCATGTTTCCCTGAATACCAAAATTGTGAAATCACAGTCAAATGATTTTAAATAAATAACTCTAAGTTTAGTGTTAAGACCTTTCACGTTTTGATAAAGAAGAGATAGAGATTTAGTTAGTTTTTTGACAATGGTTCAACTGAAAGGTACCGGTAAATAAACGGGGTTTGTTCTTTCCCTTTACCAACATTCCATCCGGCCAGAACGTTCTATTGACTATTAAATAAAATAATTTAGCAGGAGTAATGATTTTAAATGATGAAATATCGCGAGGTTGGGACGTGTCAAATTTAAAAATTTGTATGCCATTAACAGGTAAAATTGGAATTTTGTTTTTATGTAAGACCTAAGGTTACCAACTGTAGTATCGGGATGCAATCGGGACACAAATATAGTATTACGCGGCGCTACAACAATAAGTTGATTCGTAGGCAAAGGCATATGGAATTCGTTATTATTGTCTGCAGAAACAGACTTTTCATTTAAATCGGAAGACGTAGGAATTACATTGCTAATGTCTGCAGAAACAGACTTTTTATTAATAGTATCTGCAGAAAAAGATAGATTATTTTTATATTTATATGCATGAACAGATTTTGTTTCTATAACCACTGGAAGCTTGGCCAGAACGAAAAGCTTAATAGATTCTGCAGTAATAGAAGCTTCCTTCAATGGTTCTGCCGAACTTGGAGAAGATAGCGTTTACTTATTGCTATTATCGGTAGAAATTACAGGAATAGTATTGGTTATTGTACTGGACGAGTTAACAACAATAGCAGGCGCTAAGAATTGAGAAGCTATAGGTACTCTGTTAGAAGATTGCATTTCGACCGGAGCATTTCCTGTAACAATTTCAATACTTTATTATCAATAGAGGGTGGGATGTCCGAACCAAAAGATTTGGCAGCGTTGTGTGGTTGAGCCACAACTGGTGAATTTAAACGGATCAAATCATCACCAGGTACAAAAACTGAGAATTTTTTTCGTTTCGGAGATCCATCCAGGAAACTTATTGAACTTTTATATTGAGTTTTTCATTTCGTTTGTAACACCTCGTTTGTAACACATTTAAGACCCCACAATGTACACATTGTGTTACGAACGAAATGAAAAACTCAATATACCCTCCATACTATTGTGGAGGGTATAAACAGGGAAAATTTGCGAATAGAATACCTGTGTTACGACGACCGATCGTATGCAAAAGTCGCCGGGAAACACGACAGGGACGACATGCAATACGCATTAATCGACACCAACAAAGGTTCAGGCAACCTATCAAAAGAAAAGATAGAGGAAATGGTCAACAGTAAAATCCTGGATCACATCTTGGAAGGTGGAGATCCAATCCCTATAATGAGCAGTGGGATTAAGAACAATAAAATGTTCTTTAATCTCGCTGCTCCTGCTAACACCGCCGCCTTAGAGGGGATTATCGAGAAGATAAAACCCCCTTGGGAAAATGGCAGCCTTAAGTTGGTGAGGTGGAGCGAGATTCCTCGCCTAACTAAAACGACGGTGTACGTCAGGGGATACGGCAGCAGACTCGGGACGGAACGCATGCTCAAGATCTTTGGTAACCAATATAAGACTTTGGACGTGAAGAGATGGGAAGCCTTTCACAGGGAGGAGAAGGAGGATGGCACTCTCCTTGTGATAGGGATTGACGATCTCTCCATGGCTAGTCTGACAAAGACCAAGGGCATAGCTTTCTTCGTCTCGAACGCGGTCCGTTTCAAAAATAACAAGGTCAGCATCGGAGACGAAGGACCCAAGGGAGACAGCGAGTAGCAGAAAGAAAACCCGGTGGCGTCGGTAAAACTACCGTTCGACGCGCCGACATTACCACCCACGTCGGAACTGCAGCGGCTGGTGAGCAAACCAAAACAAAGAGTTAACGAAGTACTAGTAGGTAGCGATGCTAACTCACATCACATTACGTGGGGTAGTACTAACACTAACAAAAGGGGCTAGTCCATACTAAATTATATAAATACTTATGACCTAACAATTCTTAACATTGGGAATAAAGCGACCTTTGTAAACAAAATTAGGCAGGAGGTTTTAGACATTAGATTTGTTCAGAGAATCTTATAAACGAGATCCAGAATTGGAGAGTCTCGGAAGAGCACTCTTTCTCGGATCACAGGTATATAAGATTTGAACTAACACGGCCGTCGCCGAACCCAATACGTTTCCGGAACAAATCCAAGACTGACTGAATTATGTATGGGAGACTAGTTAGACAAAGGCTAGGGCAGAGTAACAATGAATGCCTAAGCATAGATGACATAGACAGAGATGTTAATAGCTTAACTGAGACCCTAGTAAAGTCTTTCGAGGAATGCTGTCCACTTCGAAAGAGGAAATCCGCCCATGAAAACCCCTGGATGACAGGGGATATTCGTAACAAAGGAAAGGAGGTCCGTAGGCTTTACAACAGAGCTCGACGTAAAAAATTGGCAGTATTCTGGGACAGCTACCATAATAAACTTAAAGAATACAACAAAGTAGTCAGAACAGCTAAACGAAATTCCTGGAAGCTTTTCTGTGAACAGGTTGAAAGCGTTAATGATGTTTCAATAATAAAAAAGTTTCTTTCAAAAACCCATACACAAGCCGAGACATTGGTGGATGATATGGGTAACAAGATGGAAACAATAGAAGAAACCCTAGGGCTACTGATGAAAACATACTTCCCACCGAGCGTCACGACAAACGTGGATACATCGGAAGATAGAAGGAATGCGACGGAGCAAGCACCAAAAAATGACGAATCGATGGTAAAAGAAGCCATCAAAAGTTTCAAACCGTTTAAGGCAGCGGGTCCAGATATGGTCTTCTCGGCTTTGCTCCAAAAGGAAGTGGACGTTATTTCGTCCAACTTACCCAGAATTTTCAACGCGTGCCTAAAATTTGCGTACACTCCAAAAGCCTGGCAGGAATCCAGGGTAGTTTTTATACCCAAACCTGGGAAGGCAAGCTACGCAATACCCAAGTCTTATCGATCGATAAGTCTAACATCGTTCTTACTCAAATCCATGGAACGTATAATCGATACCATGATCAAGAGCAGGACTGCAAACGATATGCTTACATATAAACAACACGCATACGTTAAAGGGCGTTCAGTGGAAGCCGCTCTACATGAGGTTGTACACCACATCGAGAGCACCTTCGATAAAAAGATGTACACATTAGCAGTATGCATTGACATCGAAGGCGCTTTCAACAACGTCAGCACGGATACACTAATCCAATCCTTAGATAGCTTTCAGGTCAACAGGACCCTAAGGGGCTGGATAAACCATATGCTAAGGAATAGATGGATAAGTTGTGGGCTATATGACGTCATCATAAGGGACAAAGTTGGTCAAGGAACTCCACAGGGAGGGATATTATCACCCCTCCTATGGGTTACTACCATAAACAGTCTCCTAAGGACTTTAACCAACGAAGGTTTTGAACCAGTCTGCTATGCAGACGATGTTATAATACTTCTGAGGGGAAAGAACCCTAACTTACTGTGCAGAAGGGCCGAGTCGGCTCTGAAACTTGCATATAACTGGGCTAGACCGAGAGGTCTCAACGTCAACCGGAAAAAAACTGAGATATGTTTATTTACCAGGAAAAGGAAACTGGGTCTTTTCGAGGAACCGGTTTTCCTGAACAGGACAATCAATATTTCCAATAAGGTTAAATATCTGGGTGTGATTCTAGATAGAAAACTTAATTGGAGGGACCACATCCAGGAAAGAGCAAACAAAGTTCATAGATGTCAGATTCGGTATGAAGCAACCGTCGCGGCCTAAATCTTAGGGCGACGGACGAGTGGATAAGCAAAGGCCACGCTATTTACCATCAAAGAATCTTACAGGTAACAAAGGGAGAATCAATAGAAAACTTTGTATCGGACCGGATATCTGAATCTATTGTAGCTGCCTCTTGTGAAACATTAATTCCAAACAGAGACTCGTGGATCGATGGATTCCCATCACAGATGCCGACTGGTAACTGTTGTTACACAGATGGTTCAGTGTTGGGGAGAGAGTAGGACTGGGTCTTTTTATCGAAGAAACGAATACTAAAATCTCTTTCCGCCTGACGGATCACAATACGATCCTGCAAGCGGAGGTCCAGGCGATTACAGAGTGTCTGAACTGGTTAAATGCTAACACGAGACCGGCTATCGTGAACGTCCTAACGGACTGTATTGGAATGTATAAACTCAATCAACAAATACTCTCAACACGGCTTAGTTCGCATTATATGGGTACCAGGTCATAACGGAGTTAGAGGTAACGAGATAGCAAACTCTCTCGCTAGAACAGGCAGGGAATTGGCAGCAGTAAGCTTAGACAATCCACTGCCGCTAAAAGCGTCACGTCTAATGTTAAAGACATGGGCGTAGGGAAAACCACCAAAATCCTGTGGGGTGACCCAAATGAGATAAAAACAAAGAATCTTTTATTGCTAGGCAAGAAGGAGATCAGTGAGGTAACAGGCATCCTTACGGGGCACCTGGTCCTACAAGCTCATCTATACAAGATAGGTTGCACAGATAACAGCATATGCAGGGCGTGCAGGGAAGACGACGAAACTTTGGAACATTTTCTCTGTATATGCCCAGCGTTTGCTAATATCAGAGCCCAATTCTTATGGAGCGACACTATACCAGACCTTAGTCGGATCATGGTAAATGATATATAATAATAAATAATTTCATAAAGGCAACAGAATTTCAATTATAACAGACTGTTAACTGCACGTCTTCCTCGGTAAAACCCCTCTGACTAGAGCGCACAACTAGCCTATACTGGCTTAAGTGCATGCCCAAAAGGGCTTGAGGCGAAATTGTTTTGCCCCTCTTTTTCAACCTAACCTAACCTAACCTACGACGACCGATACGAAGAGTAATAATGCCGAAAGTGGCGTCGCCGCAAACCAATACTAGTTAGAACCATGGCAGGTCACATTCACAGTTGTAACAATAAAGAGTAGGCAGTTTTCTAGCGTGTACACAATATCAAAAATAATAAAATTAGAACGACGAGAAACGAGGTGCATTTCAAAACAATGCATACTCAATAAAATTAAAATTTCTTACTTAAATACACTGTTTATTGAAAACCATGCAACATTCGATAGTTTAGGGTTAGGTGTGTTTTTTATGTGTGTCGTCAAACAAATTAAAATATAATTAAAATTTCGCAGTTTTTGTGTTTTTAGAAGTTTTAGATTGTGATTTTTTAAATATATACATTCTAATAGTTTGCAAAATTGCGAAGTTTTTGTGAAATAAAGGGTTTTTATACTATTTTACTAAATTTAATTGTGTGCGCGTTGATCATTTCTTGGTGTTTTAAAATTCTTTTCTGTGTTTGTTATTTACAACGTAGTGTTATTTCTTTTTTCTTTGACGTTTGTGCCTGATTCCCTTTTGCTGTTCTGTACTTATTAAATAAGCTTTCCTAAGCATACTCTTAGGCTGTTACTGTAAATTGATTACTACAATATTTCCCTAATACACTGTTTCCTTAAGTATTTCGGTGTAACATGGAGTGCTCGAATAAAAATTGCAAAATTACTAATTTTAAAGAACGTTCACTAATATGTTGGCTATGCGATAAGCATGAACTTTGTGCGGGTCTTAATGGCCGTCATTTTAATGTTCTTACTGATCGCGAAAAATATGTTCGACGAAGCATTATTAAAGCTTCAGAATTTTGGAAAAAAGTTTAATAATTTTCCTGGATGGATCTCCGAAACGAAAGAAATTCGTAGTTTTTGTAACTGGTGATGATTTGATCCGTTTAAATTCGCCAGTTGTGGCTCAACCACACAACGCTGCCAAATCTTTTGGCTCGGACATCCCACCATCTATTGATGAAAAACTAAAAGCGTACCTATAGCTTCTCAATTCTTAGCGCCTGCTATTGTTGTTAACTCGTAACGCAATAAGCAAACGTTATCTTCTCCACGTTCGGCAGAACCGTTGAAGGATGCTTCTATTACTGCAAAATCTATTAAGCTTTTCGTTCTGGCCAAGCTTCCTGTGGTTATAGAAACAAAATCTGTTCCTGCATATAAATATAAAAATAATCTATCTGTTTCTGCAGATACTATTAATGAAAAGTCTGTTTCTGCAGACATTAGCAATGTAATCCCTACGCCTTCCGATTTAAATGAAAAGTCTGTTTCTGCAGACAATAATAACGAATTCCATATGCCTTTGCCTACGAATCAACTTATTGTTGTAGCGCCGCGTAAAACTATATTTGTGTCCCGATTGCATCCCGATACTACAGTTGGTAACCTTAGGTCTTACATAAAAACAAAAATTCCAAATTTACCTGTTAATGGCATAAAAATTTTTAAATTTAACACGTTCCAACCTCGCGATATTTCATCATTTAAAATCATTGCTCCTGCTAAATTATTTAATTTAATAGTTTATAGAACGTTCCGGCCGGATGGATTGTTGGTAAAGGAATTTGTATTTAGGGAAAGAACAAACCCCGTTAATTTACCGGTACCTTTCAGTTGAACCATTGTCAAAAAACTAACTAAATCTCTATCTCTTCTTTATCAAAACGTGAAAGGTCTTAACACTAAACTTAGAGTTATTCATTTAAAATCATTTGACTGTGATTTCACAATTTTGGTATTCACGGAAACATGGTTAAAACCACAAATTCGTGACACTGAAATTTTATCTGATCAGTACCACATTTACAGAAAAGACAGATTAAATAAAATGGGTGGAGGAGATTTCATTGCCGTTCATAATTCCATTGCCTCAGAACGTATTTTGGTTACAGAACACCCTAAGATTGAATTTGTTTGTGTTAAATTAAAATATCTAAATTGTAATTGTTGCGGCGAAAATAAAACTTTGGCTTTAATTTAGTTTTAATGTATTTTATTAATCAGGTTATGTTACACGCGTACTTTCTGTAAAAGCTAACTCGGACAACGTGTTTCGGTATCAAGGAACAGACAAGAGAGAGAGAAAAGATAGAGAGTTTTAACAAACAATGACTTACAATGTCAATCAATGTCACAACGTACAATACAATAAGCATAGAAGATCAAAATAAAACATAGAAAACAGTGTTGCCATATTGGCGCGAACATGCCGGCCACCTTGAACTGCGGGGCTAAGTTCAAAATTAGTAATATAAGAAACGATATAATAATAGAAAAATAATTTGGTATATGTCGTAAGATTTGTGGCAGCAAAGTCAATTTAGCGGTAGGGCGAAGTAGTTGGCCATCTCTGGTTTGAAGTCGAACGACTCTTACTAGACCATCTTGGCCAGGTCGGCACTCGATCACACGTCCGAGCTTCCATTTTGTAGGCGGAGCAAATTGGTCGTGAATTATGACGATGTCACCAACGGCAAAGTTAGGAGTTGGACGGAACCACTTACCGCGTTTCTGAAGGCTCGTGATATACTCAGTTCTTATATTTTAGCGCAAATGATCCTGCGAAATCTACAGCCGTATGTAAAAAACGACTAGCAGGAAGGTCTGCCATCATTTGTTGAACTGGTCGATGATTCAATTCTGTACATTTCACACAGCTGGCATATATTCTGCGTACAAGGCTGCGAGCGCCGACTACCCAAAAACGCCTTTCGAGCGTAGCTTGCATGATACGAGGGCCAGCATGCAAAGTGTATAAATGAATATCGGATACGATGGCCTTGGCTAGCGGCGAATTCTTGGGCAAAATAATTTGATGGCGGGCTTCATAATGCAAATTTGAATAGCGTAGCCGACCTCCTACACGGAGAATGCCTTGTTCGTCCAGAAAGGGGTTTAAACGAAGTAAACTGCTACGCTTCGGTACAATCCTTTTATCTCTGCAAGCAATAACTTGTTGATGAAATACAAAATGTTGATCATACTTTACCAATAGCGACTCGGATTCGTGCAATTCAACAATCGTAAAAGATCCGTAGCGGGGCGTTGAATTTTGTACCTTGCACTTGATGTTGTATATAAAGCGTCTCAAGTAAGATGTGATGCGAACTAGTTTGTCGAAGGATGAGTACCGGAAAAGAAAATCCCAATACTCAATGTCATTGGCGATTTGAGCCGTTGCTGCTGCTATATTGCGTGCTTCAAGACAAGTTGAGTGTTCACTGGAATTGCTTCGGTGCCATGTAGGTATGATGCTTCGTAGCCAATCGGGTCCATTCCACCAAAGATTATGTTGTAGCAAATGACTGGCGTTGACGCCTCTAGAAACACAATCTGCTGGATTGTGCTCTGAGTGTACATGATTCCATATTTCAGGGGGAAGAACATCTTGGACCTCTGCCACGCGGTTTGCTACATAAGTTGACCATCGGCTAGGATGGCTGTGCAACCACGCGAGTACCACAGTTGAATCTCTCCAGGCATACATTCGAAATCCACCGCCAATGCTTTCTCTTACCTTCCGAATAAGCTTTGCTGCTAGTGAAGCTCCACATAGCTCAAGGCGCGGTAGCGTTTTAGTTTTTACCGGTGCTACTTTAGTACGGGCAGTTACCAATGAAACATTTACCTTTCCGTCAGGGTGAACAGTACGTGCGTATAGAGCGGCTACGTAAGCTCGATTTGAAGCATCAGCGAATACGTGAAATTCGGTATTTGTGGTATCTGATGTATTAATCCAGCGGCAGAGTCTTAACGTTGATAAATTTTGAAGATCATTTCTGTGTTTTATCCACTCACGCAGTATAGGCTTAGGCACTTCTTCGTCCCAGTTGACATGAGCGCTCCACAGTTCTTGCATCCATATTTTTGATCGAATCGTGCATGGAGCGATTAATCCCAATGGAAGGAAAAGCATACTAGTGTCGGACAGGAATACGCGTATAGTTATTCTATGCGGTAACGCCTTTAAGTTGACGACTAATGAGATACTGTCATCTGTAGTGCGGCAGAGTCTTAACGTTGATAAATTTTGAAGATCATTTCGGTGTTTTATTCACTCACGCAGTATAGGCTTAGGCACTTCTTCGTCCCAGTTGACATGAGCGCTCCACAGTTCTTGCATCCATATTTTTGATCGAATCGTGCATGGAGCGATTAATCCCAATGGATGGAAAAGCATACTAGTGTCGGACAGGAATACGCGTATAGTTATTCTATGCGGTAACGCCTTTCAGTTGACGACTAATGAGATACTGTCATCTGTAGTGTTCCATATGTTACCTAATGTTCGAACTTCTTTATCAGCCACAAGCAGATGCGTTGTTTGCATAGACGTCTGTGGAATGCGTTCAATGAGCTTTGTGAAATTTGTTGCCCATTTTCGTAGTTCAAATCCACCTTGTGATAGATGTTGGGATACTTCATATTGTAGTGATAGTAGCTCCTCCTCACTGGAGGCCCCACTGAGCATGTCGTCCATGTAAAAATCGCGGGTGATAATGCGGGGAACGCTTTCGTTAGCGTTGTTAGCAGTTTGCTGCATGCATTTTACAGCACAATAAGATGCAGAAGCTACACCATATGTCACTCTTAGTAAGCGGTAGTCCATGATACGTTCTGCGGGAGATCGACGCCAAACGATGCGTTGAAAATCCGTATCTTTTTCTGCTACATACACCTGCCTATACATTTTCCACATCTGCCATCATGGCAAAGCGATGTTGGCGAAATCATAGCAGAATCGAGTACATATCATCTTGTAGTTGCGGTCCCACCATGAGGGGTGTCGTTGAGCGATAGACCTGTAGACGTCTTCATCGACACATTAAATACAACGCGCAGTTTTGTCGTGGAGCTGGTTTCCTTTAATACTGCATGATGCGGCATGTAGTAGCAGTGCTCCGTCGGTATAGATGTTGTAGGAACCAGTTCCATATGCCACATTGAAAGAAGCTCATCCATGAATGCGTTGTATTGGTCCCTTAAACTTACGTCGTTGGCTAGTCTGGCTTCTAAACCTTTCAAGCTACGCAGTGCTATCCCGCGAAATTCTCCCAATGCCATAGAATCTCTGAAAGGCAATTGAATGACAAATCGCCCATCGTCAGCTCTGCCGTGAGTCTTCTTAAAATGCTTTTCGCATGCCAACTTTTCAGCAGTGTAATGCCTCTTAGCACAAGGCTCTTCGATTTCCCAAAACTTACTAACGGCTCTAGCGAGTTGCAGGTCAAAATGCAGATTTGCAACATGAAGGTTAGGAGAGGTCGCGAGAACATTTCCGTATAAAATCCAGCCTAAATGTGTGTTAAATGCCATTGGTGTTCCCGGTGGTCCCCGTTTAAAGCCTTCAATGATAAATTTGTCCATTTCATCGACACCAATCAGTAAATCAATAGGACCAGGGTGATAAAAATATGGGTCTGCGAGGCGTAGATTCCCGATGTGTGGCCAGGGCACGGTAGGAATTTCCACGGAGGGTAAATCGTTTGTCAATTTTTGTAAAACAAGAGCAATGATATTGAAAAGGTTAGTGGATGTTTTAGGACAAAGTAATAAATCTACTTTACCTTTTACACCTCCTCCCTGTGATGTTCCAATGCCTGTTACCGTATGCGGAGACGCTGAGCACAAGCCTCTGTTATAAATGTTGCGTGCGATCCGCTATTAAACAGAGCTCTTGCAGGTTGGAGTCTGCCGGACTCGTCCTTGATACGGACTAAGGCAGCACCCAATAGTGCGATGATGTTTGCGGATTGTGATTTAGGGGCAAAAGCTATGTTAAAACTGTTAACATACTCTGCGGTGGCGGCTATGCCGTTGTTTGGTGTAGCCAAATGCGTATTCGCAGTATGTTGAGCGGGTAGCGGGGTAGCAATAACTGCTGATTGACTTGCGGGCGAACTGCATTGATAATTTGCGGTGAATGCTTCGTGGATTGAGGTGTGATGACTGCGATGACATTTCGGCATTTCGACGAGCTTTTACAGCTTGTTGTTATGTGTCCTAAACTGAGGCAATTAAAGCATACGTTCTTTTGTCGAATCGCATCGAACTTTCTTTTTGCACTCAGCTTGTCATAGTCATCGCAATGATAGATCTTGTGATCTTTGTTGCAATATGTGCACTTACTCTGACTCGGGGCGCTGCTACGAAATTCACTCATACTCCCCTTCAATTGTCTAGTTATGGGTTTTGATTGTCTGGGCGGATCGGAATTTCCAAGCATTTCCAGTGAACGGGCTCTTATGAGAAGGAATTTCGATAATTCCTCAAATGTTGGAGGCGAGTCATCCGTTAATGACAATTCCCATTGTGTTCGGGTTTCATATGCAAGCTTTGATACTGTCCAGTAAACCAACCAATCGTCATAAAGGTCTACGGGCGGCCAAGTGCACGTAAAGCAGCAATGTGTTGCAATACAAATCCATGTATTGACTTAATTGATGCGGCTGTGTCTTTTGTAGACTTCTCTATTGTGAAAATTGCATGTAAATGCGTTTCCACTAATAATCGCATAACCTTATAGCGATCTATTAAAATGTTCCAGGCCTCGGAGTAATTTGCGTCACCTACTTTAAGTCCGCTGATAGCTTGTAAAGCTTTCCCTTTAAGGCAACTGCGTAAGTAATGCATCTTTTGACCATCTGTGATGCTGGTGTTTGTGTGTATCAAGGAACAAAATGTATCGTGGAAAGATACCCAGTCCGATGGTCTGCCGTCAAATGTTGTTAACTGTATTTTCGGCAATTGTATGGATGCAGTTGCAACAGGGGCATCCGTGGGCGAATGTTGTGGGTTGTAGGCGACTTCAATTTGAACTACTGAAGGATGCGCGGCTAGCAATTTGTCAAAATTGCTCTTTGAGAGCAGGCACCATTCCTCAGCTTGAATACGTGCTTCTTCTTCCACCTGGAATTCCACGCCACAAGATATCTCCACCTTTTCCAGGGCTTGGTTGAAGCGTCTCCACTGCTCTTCCAGAAGCAGACTATAATTTTGGGCCATTTCCAAATTAATAGCCATCTCTTCCTTCTTACTAGCCTCCATATACCTCTGGATGCTGAGTCGCGTACCTTAACCTCATTCATAGCCATTGTGATTATGTTTTTCACTTACGCGGGGTATATATTTTTTGTTAAATATTTTAACACCAATATTTTAACATCTGGCTCGAGCGGACCAAAAAATGTTGCGGCGAAAATAAAACTTTGGTTTTAATTTAGTTTTAATGTATTTTATTAATCAGGCTATGGTACACGCGTACTTTCTGTAAAAGCTAACTCGGACAACGTGTTTCGGTATCAAGGAACAGACAAAAGAGAGAGAAAAGATAGAGAGTTGTAACAAACTATGACTTACAATGTCAATCATTGTCACAACATACAATAAGCATAGAAGATCAAAATACTTTCATTGAAATGTTCCAATTCACAGGGTCCAGATGGTGTACCGTCTTTCATTTTAAAAGCATGTGCCCATGAGCTATATCTTCCTCTAACAAGTATTTTTAATACTTCGTTAACCCTAGGGTATTTTCCTTTTATTTTGCGTTCGAGCTTTATTATTCCATTGCATGAAGCCGACAGTAGATTGAAAATTATAGGGGCATTGCAATACTAAGTGCAATTCCCAAACTTTTTGAGCGTTTGTTTACACAACGAATAACTCATTGCGTTACATATATAGTATCACCACACAATGCTTTTGTTAAAGGAAGATCATCTTCGACAAATTTATTAGAACTGGTCTCTAATGTTCACACTGGATTCGCAAAAAATCAGTAGAGCTTTCGATACGGTGGTGCTTAGTTTGTAAATATATAAACTTGACTTAATGGGTTTCTCTACAATTCTCCTAAAATGGATATCGTCTTATTTGCATGACCGTACCCAAAAGGTATCTTTTAATAATACTCTCTCTAAATATATTACAGTATTTTCTGGTGTTCCTCAGGGTAGCCATTTAGGTCCACTACTTTTTGTACTTTATTTAAATGGCCTTCCATCCATTGTTCGCAACTCAAAATTTTAAACTTTTCTGCACTCTTAATTCTCACAACGAATCTCTTAATCTGCAACAGGACTTACATTCTCTTAAAAATCGGTGTAGTGTAAATGGAATGTCATTAAATTAATCTGCAACAGGACTTGTATTCTCTTACAAATCGGTGTAGTGTCAATGGAATGTCATTAAATTTAAAAAAAAAAAATAAAAAAAATTGTCCTTGTATAGATCTCAGCATATGAACTACTACTATTTCATAAGTTCTTACAAATTGGATAATGTTGACTCGTTTCTTGATCTTGGTGTCATATTAGACAAATTACGTTTTAATTTACATATAGAGTCTTGTGTTAATAAAGCAAAGTCTTTACTAGGATTTATAAAACGTTGGTCAAAGGAATTCGACGATCCTTATGTGACCAAACGCTTATTTATCAGCCTTGTTCGACCTACTTTAGAATATGGCTGCGTACTTTGGAGTCCTTTCTATAAAATATATTTACGTTCAAGTTCTTTTGTTTGTTCTGAGAGGTTTAGGATGGAATTCAAATAAACTTCTCCCACCTTATGAGAATCGGCTTAAACGTATCGATCTTCCTACACTAGAAAAAAGGAGATTAATGCTTAGATGTATTTTTATCATCAAACTTTTGCGTGGTCAAATTGATTCTGAGTTTTTAACTGGAGAAATTAAATTCAATGTCCCCTCGCGAAATACACGTTATTACATACCACTTAAACTAACATTAGAAAAATCGAACTATGTATTAAAAAATCCTCTCCAAAGTTTATGTGCTGATTATAATAAATTATATAACACGAACCCTTGCATGTCATAAAAAACACTATCCTACGTTCTTAGTTTATAAAATAGTTGCCAGACTTAGTTTCTGTTATATAGTATTTGTATTGTTTAGTTTTACTGTAGTTTAGTTTAGATACTTTAATACTTTTTAATTTTTAAACCGGCTGATGTTCTAGTATAGCCGGTTTCCCAAGTCTACAAACCCCCTATAATCCGGACTATGGGGTGTACGTGCTCCCTACGTTATGGGGAGGTGGCCCCCTCGGTCAGCTGGGGCGGGAAAGTGAGGCTTTGGGAACGATCGAAAAAATATTTGCAAATGCTGGGCATTGACAGAGAAAATTCTTCAATGTTTCATCATTTTCCCAGCATGCCCTGCGTATGCTATTATCTGAACATCCAATTTTATACAGATGTGCTTGTAGGCTCAGATGCCCTGTAAGAATGCCTGTTATTGGGGTCGCCCCAAAGGATTTTTGTGGTTTTCCCTACGCCTTCATTGTTCCATAGGGATATGTGTGCGTTTTGGCACATTTTTTTAACTTTACACGTGACGCGTTTAGCGTCCCGCATGACCTGGTGTCCATATAATTCGTACTGAGCGGTGTTGAGGATAGTTGTTGATTGAGTTTATACATTCCAAAACAGTTTTTGAATTCGCTGTTTTGGATGTACTAGCTTTTTTAGCGGTTTTGCTGCCGTTTACGGTAGCCGGTCTCGTGTTAGCATTAAGCCTGTTCAGACACTCTGAAATCGCCCAAACCTCCGCTTGCATGATCGGGCAAGCACGGTTCTAACTAGTAATGGTTTGCGGCGACGCCACTTTCGGCATTATTACTCTTCGTATCGGTCGTCGTAACACAGGTAATCTGTTCGCAAATTTTCCCTTATTATATAATAGTATGAAGGGTATATTGAGTTTTTCATTTCGTTTGTAACACCTCTTTTGTAACACATTTAAGACCCCACAATATGTATATATATATATATATATATATATATATATATATATATATATATATATATATATATATATATATATATATATATATATATAAATAAATATGTATATATATATATATATATATATATATATATATATATATATATATATATATACATATATGTATATATATATATATATATATATATATATATATATATATATATATATATATATATATATATATATATATATAAATATATATATCTTCCGAACGAAGTGAAATAGATTGATAAAATTCTACTCATAAGTATATTATGTCTGCAAGACTTTTGGTATTGAAAATGGCCCGTTTTGGTATAGCCCAAATATAACGGTACCTTCCGATATTTGGTATTATGATGATTTCAGCGACAATATTTATCGGAATTCTTTTAATTTTTGTATATGCTGTTCGTAATGGATGCCACAGAATTAGACAGGATATTGTCGGTGCAGGTCCACGTCTTCGTATAGCCCCCAAAACCTCGGACCTTGGTTCTGCTCGGTTTGTCAGAACGTCTTCCAACACAGATCTGTTTCTGTGCGATGTAATGGATGTAGAGAATGGGTGCACTTCCAGAACTGTTCCGGACTAAGGCGTTTGCGAGACTACAGCGAAAAGGATTATATTGCGACTTGCTGCAGTAACGTAGTCCCCAGCGAGTCCACTTCTTCGTCGTCCTCATCAGAGACGTCGTCAGAGTATGGCACTCCACCGCAGCACCTAACGCCCCATGTTGCTGTTCCAACTCCGGATTGTGCATCATTCTTGCAATTCAATTGCAACGGACACCGAGGCAAAATAGAAGAGATAGTGAAATTTATGAGTCGGAGGAATATTAAGATCGCAGCGGTGCAGGAAACCAAGCTGAATGAAAATTGCAGCCTACAACGTTGTTATGGTTACAACGTGCTAAGGAAGGATCGCACCAGAAGTGGAGGTGGGGGATTAGCGTTTCTGTTACACCATTCTGTTCAGTACAGAACTATCTCGCTTGAGCTAGTCTCTAGTGACCCATACATGGAATGTATGGGGGTAGCAGTCAAGTGTGGAACTGCCGAGGTAGAGGTGCTTAATGTGTATAGCCCGCCGATTAATAGCTGTGAACCGCGTTATTTGCTTGATATTAGCCCATTATTGGTAGGCAATAACCGCCTGGTACTAGGGGATTTTAATGCCCACCATGAGTTGTGGCATTCCGTCCTAGGTAATGACAAGAAAGGATCAGCGCTGGCAGAGCAGATTGACTGCTCCACATTCTGCACGGTTAACGAGTATGCCCCACCCGAATAAGAGGAGAGTGTCACAGTTCGCCAGACTTAACCATAGTGTCACCCGGTCTGATAAATGACACATTCTGCACGGTTAACGAGTATGCCCCACCCGAATAAGAGGAGAGTGTCACAGTTCGCCAGACTTAAGCATAGTGTCACCCGGTCTGATAAATGACGTGACTTGGTAACCCGTGATTTCTCTTGGCTCAGACCATCTCCCGATAATAGTCTCCGCTCGCTATATACCTGCTGGGCGAATACCCGAGATAAGACCAGAGGTAGCGGGATTAGCAAACGAGCGTGATGATCTCCGTCGTGCCAACCCTACTGATCCTAGAATCAGTGATTTGACAATGGAAGTCAACTGGTTGGTACAGGAGCATAAGGGGAAAAAGTGGCTAGACCAACTAAAGTGCTGCAACATTGGAACTGATATGAGTAGGCTGTGAGTAACGGTTAAGTCGCTCCCGAACGCTGGAAAAAAGGATGATAGGAACTCAGTCATTTTTAACGACGTAACGGTGACTGATCCGAAGAGGTGCGCGGAATATTTTAACCGACAATTTGACGAGCACGCCGAGAGCGATAGGGCGAAGCGAAGAGTACAACGTCGTATCAGATCTCTTCCCGCCGAGGAGGAACCACCACAGTTTACGATGGGCGATGTTGCAAATGTCATCCGTAACGCTAAGTCATCAAAATCGTTGGGCCCGGACGGAATCTCAATGGCAATGTTGAAGCAGCTGGATACGCCGGAAGTCGAGTACTAAACGTAAGTTCTCAATTTGTCGCTAGCCACCCACATAGTGCCCGAAACCTGGAAAATGGGCCGGGTGGTCCCGCTATTTAAGCCAGGCAAGGATGCCAGTAAAGGCGAATCGTACAGGCCGATTTCGCTTATGTCGCCAGTAGCTAAGACTCTTGGGGGTTTACTCCTCCCCAGCATTAGAGGAAGCTATACAGTTGCCAACCACCAGCACGGATTCCGTCCACAACATAGTACTACAACAGCATTTCCACACATATTAGTAGAGGACTGAACTAGAACAGGCCGTGTGACAGAACAGTGTTGGTAGCCCTTGACCTATCAAAGGCATATGATACGGTCAACCAAGCCACACTGTGGACGTGCAGAGAACTACCTTCCGGCCAAGTTTGAAACGTTAGATAATCAACTATGTTTGAGGACGTGCAGAGAACTACCCTCCTGCCAAGTTTGAAATGTTAGATAATCAACTATATGTGTGGACGCCAGTCGTACGTGGAATTCCGGAACAAGAAGTCCAAACAGGGAGTTCCCCAAGGTGGGGTGATATCTTCGGAACCTTTTAACCTCTACCTTTCCGGAGTCCCTCGTCCTCCTGACGGCATTGAGATCGTAACGTATGCTAATGATTGTACGATCATGGCGTGGGGTCCAGTGGTCGATGACATATGCGAAAGGCTGAACTATCTCGCGGAACTTGCCGCATACTTCCACGCGAGGAATATGAAAATATCCGCCACGAAATCAACGGCCACACTCCTTACCACATGGTCTGCGGAGATGAGAACACAGCTGAATGTTCAGGTCGAAGGGAATCTAATACCGACCACGAACTACCCCAAGACTCTTGGGGTCACGTTCGACAACATGTTCAACTCGTCCGCGCAAGCCACAGCTATCTGCGACAAGATGAAATGTAGGAACAAGGTCCTCAAGGGGCTAGCCGGCAGCTCTTGGAGTGCGGACAAAGAAACCTTGTTCACCTCTTATAACGCGATAGGTCGGTCTGTGGTCAGCTATGCGGCTCCAGTGTGGTTGCGAATACTAGTGCTACGCAGTGGAAGCATATCCAGACCTGCCAGAACGCTGTCCTGAGAACTGCGACAGGGTGCCTTCTCATGATACCAGTGGACCATCTACATGAGGAGGCGAAAGTCCTTCCCTTACGTCAGCATAATCATATGCTTTCGTTGCAGTACCTGCTTGGGTGTTACCGTGAGAGTCACCCCAACCATCATATGGTGGATAAATCTTCCCCACCCAGGCGTGTCTGGAAGGACATACATGATCTAGAGAGGGAGGTCCATCGCTACAAGAGAGAACCTCAAGATCAAGAAGCCTATCAGGCAGGTCTGAGTGGCATTCACACCGATGCAGTCTTCGGAGTCCACCCCCCATTCATTGCAGCTGAAGAACGTCAGCTGCCTAGACAAATCAGGGTTGTTTTGGCGCAATTACGTTCAGGATGGTATAGTCGTCTCAATTTGTATTGGGCACGAATTGATAATTGCACAGCCAAACCTATCCAACTCACTCCAGAAGATCTCTGGCTACAGCCCGTTAATGTAGCCGAATTTCTAAACCTGGAGCTGGAACCAGATTAGCAGAACGCAAACATATGCATGTACTACTGCTACAACAACAACAACAAAATATTCTTTGTCAATACAGGGTCCCGACCGAGAACTTGTATAATATGTCACAAAAAGTTATGTTTTCTTTTCTCCCGAGAGTTGTCAACATCGGACGCAACAGTACTGAGGCAGAGGAATGAAAACATATACTTAGCGTCAGTATACTTACCGTTCGACGCGCCGACATTACCACCTTCATCGGAACTGCAGCGGCTGGTAAGGAAAACCAAACAAACACGTAACAAAGTACTAATAGGTAGCGATGGTAGGTTAGGTTAAAGGATGCGCGGTTGTATAAACAACCACTTCACTTGGAGACCTTTTGATCCATTTTGTTCATCCTAATTAAGAAACCACAAGCTTCAAGTCCAGCTTCGTCATGGATATAAGTGATCTTGATCTCCTTTCGGAGTTTACCGGCCAAATGTTTTTGGAGTGCCACAAAACAAACCCCGTACGGACGACAGACTCATATATCAATTTGATTATGTGAGGCTTGAGACCCAGCTTTGTCCTATGGAGTTTTTGCAGGAATAAAGTGCAATTAAGCCCTTTTTTGCTCGCTCCTCGATGTTTCCTTTCTAGCTTAGTTTCTGGTCTAGGTTGGTACCGAGGTATTCTGTTTCCGAAGAAAGGCTTTGCATAACGCCACCAAGGATTGGTAGCTTGGATTTTCCGCTTCCTTGTGAACATATCAGTTTTTGATATGTTCAAGCCAAGTCCATTGCTGCGTGCCCATCTGGAGAGTTTAACTAGAGCTCCCTGCATAAGATCTGAAACAGTTTGCGGGAATTTCACAGCAATCAGCAAGACCACATCATCGGCGAAAGCCACGACCTTTGTCCCGCCGTGTTCCAGTTCGATTAGAATTCCATTTATCACCAAAAGCCAAAGTAGGCAGAACCCCTCTTTGCGGGGTGCCCCTTGTGACCGTTTTCCTAACAGAACACTCCTCGATGCTTGAGTTGATGATTCTGCTGCTGAGCATAACATCAATATGATCAACTAGTAGTGGTGGTATACTAATTTCGAATTGCCTCGAGTGTGACATTATTGAAAGCTCCCTCGATATCGAGAAAGGCCGCCAAAGTAAAGCACGTGCTGCTCAAGTTCCTCTCTACACATCCCATGACGTCATGTTTTGCTGATTCAACAGATCTGCCTTTCATATAGGCTTGTTGAGCTGTACTCAACGAGGTCAGGGGTATCATAGATCTAATCTCAATGTATATAAGTCTCTCCAGCGTTATCAATAGAAAGGAAGAGAGATTGATAGGCCTGTAGTCCTTTGGAAGTACATGACTTGGTTTCCTTGGTAATGTAAGTGACAGCATCATCCCTCCACAGTGATGGAATGTGTGAGAGACGCAGACAAGCCTAAAAATCCAGGAATGGTATTATTACCGTCGACGGTGCGGCATGGCGGGAATAATGTCATCCGGTGACTTGAAAGGTTTGAATGAGTTTACAGCACTTACAATCTTCTCAGTCAGATTCACATCCTCCGCCCCACGATGCTGACTGGACCGATCTAACAATTGGTCATTTACCACATCGGAGAAGTTCGGTTGAGTATATCTAGACAGAGTCAGTCCAGCTTCCGACATTCCGCTTTATGCATTCAATGGATTAGGGGTCCTTTGAAAGTACACAACGGAATCTGGAGGCTGCGTTGACATCTTCTACCAGTAGATCTCAGCTTTCATGCCTTTCTCGGGTTCCTATGCAGTTTTCGATGCAAACCCTCTACTGATACATGGAACGTTATCTTCCGGTGGTCCGAAAAGGAACAATAGATGGATACTTTCCAACTCAGTATGAGTGACTCATCCATGCAAGTAAGGGTGAGATATATGACCTCCTCCCTATTCCTATTTTGAAAAGTTGCCTCATTTCCCCTGTTACGTAATTTGAGATTATGTGTTAAAATAAAATCAAAAATGGACTCACCTCTTCCGTTCATATCCTTACTGTCCCATTGAAATGGTGAGCGTTAGCATCACATCCAACGACGAGATTGTCTCTGCTTCCCAGCTCAGTGAACGGCTTCTCTACCATTTGCCCTGGCGGGTCGGGGTACTCAAAGGGTAGGTAGATGGAGACAAAAAAGAGTACATTTCCGGCTCGTGCCTCCAATCTACCCGCAGTGGCGTCTCCTCCGCTGAAATTATTGAGGAAGATTAAATTTATGTTATTTTTAGCGACGATACACGTTCTCAGCTTTTCTCCATTGGAGGTGACATAGGTGATGTACCGTACACTCCCTAGCCCGGTCACCCTATTTTTGACTATATAAGGTTCCTGGACCAGGGCTATGTCTACTTCAAATTTGTTGAGTGACAAGAGAAGCACAGCCGCGGCTGCCTTGCAGTGGTGCAGATTAATCTGCACAACGTTTAGCAACTGCAGCTTCCTTCCTCCTACTGCGACGACGGCGTTAGACGGAACCAAATTCATCCTGTGCCTGAAGGTATTCCTGGCCAGCTTTATCAATGGATACCTTGACGACCAGGCCTCCCCCAGTGCTTGAGCCGACTAAGCGCCAGCTGTCCGTACTGAGGTTGGGATTTTGTTTAACCAATATTGGTAGCACTCGTGCCGGATCCACTGAAGGTGGTGGCACCCATGCTGTCAATATTCTCCTACAGGGAATTTCCTTAAGGGATGCCGCGGCAAGTGCACTTCCATACCAAAGCCCTTGAAAGCCAGCTACTGCGGTAGCAGCAGATGACCTTCACTCCTTTGCAGAGGATAGCACTGCCGAATTGTAGCCTTATTGGATCTTCCCCTAGGAAACCCAACTCCCTTTCACTGATTTTGCCTTTCAGCTCAGCTCGGTCGATGACCGCTACACAGAGATTGTCCGGGTAGGTGGTTTGGGAATATTTCCTTTTGGGTTGGCTCGAAGGTTGAGGGTTGGCGGTAACAGATTTGACCTTGGCAGGCCTAGGGTCTGCAGAGGCTGCCTGAACCGGCCTAGCCTAGCTGGTGGCAGATCAAGAAGTTTACCCGTTGACGGTTTTTTTTTGCCTCGGGATGCGGTTCCTCAGTAGACCGCCCTCTCTTCATCGTTAAACGAGAGGAGGGTTTGGTCTCCTTTGGGTCCACCGGGGCATTGTTTCTTCTTCCTTTTCTTATGCTTTCCTGCGTCTGATACGGTGGGTGCAGCGCATACTTCCGTCGATGGTGCAACAGCCGAAACTGTTATTCCATCATCAGGAGTTTTGCTGCTGATTCATTTCTCTCAGATGGGGGTATGACGGTGTCGTCGAGCTCCTCATCAGAGAGAGTTGAATCATTCCCAAGAGCAGATGGTACACTTTCCTAGCTAAACCATAGGGTTTTGGTATCCTAGAGAAAGGCGGACAGCTGTTCACTCTGTCTTTGTATGCTTTTGCATAATACGTCTCGGTGCGTCTGCAGAGTCTCGTCCCCACCCACAATTAAAATCTTGTCCTTGGCCGTGTGTGCGTCTCCGAAGAGGCGGTTAAGGTGTTGTCGGTGTTTGTTATGTTGTTGTTATTTTCAAATTGTTCTCCACACGAAATTTGGACATTGGAGGTGACGCGTCCGCCATGATGTAACCTCCATATAATGGTAACCTAAGCCTATTACTCGTTGAGGAGCCCAGGTATCGACGAGGTACCGAATACAATCGGTACCCTGACTGCAACCCTTGGAACACTGATGGGCACGGTTTACCTAACACCTCAGTGTTAGGGAGTCCGTTGCGGTGGACCAGTCCGTTGACTGGATAGTTTAGGGGCGCCAGTGACTTCGCCTCGTCGAGTCCAGGGATCATAGGCACTCGCTGAGTTGTCCGCGACTGCTTATTTAATTCGCAGCTACCCGATGTATCTATCGGGCGCCCCACTAGCCGCAACCTGTGGATGCGTCTGGTAGTAATCAGTTATGCTTCCACGAACGGCGGTAGCGAATCTAACTCTCACCACATTGCGTGAGGTAGTACTATTACTAACAAAAGGGGCAAGGCCCTATTAGTTGATGTAAATACTAACGACAAAATAAAGAACATTGAGAATAAAGTAAACTTTGTAAATAAAATTAGGGAGGAGGTTTTATACATTACGTTTTGTTCGGAAAATCTTATAAACGAGATTCATATTTGAAAGGTTTTGATTGAGCACTTTGAACTAATACGGTCGCTGCCGAACCTAATACGTTTCCGGAACATATCCAAGACCGACTGGATGAACTTTGGGAGACTAGTAAAAAAAGGCTAGTGCAAGAAAACATTGAACCCCTAAGCATAGATGACATAGACAGAAATGTCAATAGGTTAACAGACACCATAGTAAAGTCATTCGAAAAATGCTGTCCCCTTTGAGAGAGGAAATCTGCCTACGAAAACCCCTGGATGACAGGAGAAATTCGTAACAAAGGAAAAGAGGTCTGAAGGTAATCAAATGCTTCAAATGGTTTAAGGCAGCAGATTCAGATATGGTCTTCCCGTCTCTGCCCGAAAAAAATGACGTCAGCACTGATACACTCATCCAATCCTTAGACAATTTTCAGGTCCACCGGGCCCGCAGGGACTGGATAAGCCATATGCTAAGAAATAGGAACTCCACAGAGGGGATTTTATCAGCTCCATAAACAGGGACTTTAACCAACAAAGATTTTGAACCAGTCTGCTATGCAGGCGACGTTATGATACTTCTGAGCGGAAAGAACCCTGTCTTCCTAACCAAGACAATCAACATTTCCAATAAGGTTAAATATCCAGGTGTGATTCTAATCTTAAATTGGAAAACCAAATCCAAGAGTAGCAAACAGAGCTCATAGATGCTGGGCTATCCCCAAAAGGGGTCAAAATCGGGTTTCAATCCAAAGGTGATACACTGGCTTTTTAAAAGCTTAATTAGACGTGCTCTAACATACGCAACATACGTATCACTATATACAGCAATGGATAAAAAATGTAATACCAATATATTGCAGGAAGTCCAACGAATGTGCTGCAGAGTGTCAGAACTGCCTTAATGCTAACACGAGACAGGCTGCCGTAAACGTCCTAACGGACAGTAAGACCGCTAAAAAAGCTATAACATCCAAAACAGTTATTAATAAACTCAATCAAAAACTATTTTCAATACGGCTCAGTACGCATTAACGAGATAGCGAACTCTCTTGCCAAAACAGGCAGGAAATTAGCAACAGTAAACTTAGACAATACAGTACTGCTGAACGCGCCTACGAGTACTCCTCCCCACCATTGGAGTCAGGGAAGAGGATCACGTCCCCTGAGGAACAGAACACTTCGAAGCCACCTACAGATGCTCAGGGCAAACTCAGTCAAATACCTCGCACATGAGACTGTCACCAGAATACTTTGTCCGAGGGCGACGAATTTAGCACCAACACTGAAAAGGTGTGCCCGGCAGCGAAATTGACCAAAAAGCCGGGGTTTTCTGAGAAGAAATCCCTCCCCCAACAGAAGAGGAAGCGTTGCGAGGAAACAGGTAACAAGCCGCCATCTTATGCCGAAATAGCTAAGAAATATTATAGGTACTAAATGTACTACGCATTGATCGACACCAATACAGGTAGCATAGAGAACGATAAAAAGTATATTAAACTTGCTGCTCATGCAAACACTGTCGCCCTAAAGGAGATTATCGCAAGATGTCTCCTTGGCCAGTCTGACGAAGACAGATTCAAAATTAATAAGGTGAGAATCGGCCTAAATGTGGAAGCCAAAAGTGATAGCGAGGGAGGGGGAGAAAGATGAGCCCCCAAGCAACACAAAACAGGGATTCGATGCAGAAATCAGCGACTCCCAAGAAGGCCGTCTACTGGAGGACCAATTATCAAGGTCATCCATATCAACCTTTATCAGAGCGAAACGGCAACTATAGCTCTGATGGAACTAATTAATACAGGTAAGATACACATGGGATTTATTTAGGTACCTTGGACTATTAAGAACAAGGTCTCTGGACTTCAACAATTTAACTATCAACTGTTGTATGCCAATACAGGGTCTCCACCGAGAACTTGTATAATATGTCACAATGTACGTTTTCTCTTCTCCCAAGAGTTGTCAATATTGGAAGCAAAAGTACTGAAGCAGAGGAATTGCAGCATATATATAACACCAGTATACCTACCGTTCGAACTCACCGACACTACCAATAAGCATAGAAGATCAAAATGGTGTACCGTCTTTCATTTTATAAGCATGTGCCCATGAGCTATATCTTCCTCTAACAAGTATTTTTAATACTTCGTTAACCCTAGGGTATTTTCCTTTTATTTTGCGTTCGAGCTTTATTATTTCATTGCACGAAGCCGACAGTAGATGTGTTATTGAATATTATAGGGGCATTGCAATACCAAGTGCAATTCCCAAACTTTTTGAGCGTTTGTTTACACAACGAATAACTCATTGCGTTACATATATAGTATCACCACACCATGCTTTTGTTAAAGGAAGATCATCTTCGACAAATTTATTAGAACTGGTCTCTAATGTTCACACTGGATTCGCAAAAAATCAGTACAGCTTTCGATACGGTGGTGCATAATTTGTTAATATATAAACTTGACTTAATGGGTTTCTCTACAATTCGTTATCGTCTTATTTGCATGACCGTACCCAAAAGGTATCTTTTAATAATACTCTCTCTAAATATATTACAGTATTTTCTGGTGTTCCTCAGGGTAGCCATTTAGGTCCACTACTTTTTGTACTTTATTTAAATGGCCTTCCATCCATTGTTCGCAACTCAAAAATACTAATGTTTGCTGACGATTTTAAACTTTTCTGAACTCTTAATTCTCACAACGAATCTCTTAATCTGCAACAGTACTTGTATTCTCTTACAAATCGGTGTAGTGTCAATGGAATGTCATTAAATTAATCTGCAACAGGACTTGTATTCTCTTACAAATCGGTGTAGTGTCAGTGGAATGTCATTAAATTAAAAAAAAAAAAAAAAAATTGTCCTTGTATAGATCTCAGCATATGAACTATTACTATTTCATAAGTTCTTACAAATTGGATAATGTTGACTCGTTTCTTGATCTTGGTGTCATATTAGACAAATTACGTTTTAATTTACATATAGAGTCTTGTGTTAATAAAGCAAAGTCTTTACTAGGATTTATAAAACGTTGGTCAAAGGAATTCGACGATCCTTATGTGACCAAACGCTTATTTATCAGCCTTGTTCGACCTACTTTAGAATATGGCTGCGTACTTTGGAGTCCTTTCTATAAAATATATTTAGGTTCAAGTTCTTTTGTTTGTTCTGAGAGGTTTAGGATGGAATTCAAATGAACTTCTCCCACCTTATGAGAATCGGCTTAAACGTATCGATCTTCCTACACTAGAAAAAAGGAGATTAATGCTTAGATGCATTTTTATCATCAAACTTTTGCGTGGTCAAATTGATTCTGAGTTTTTAACTGGAGAAATTAAATTCAATGTCCCCTCGCGAAATACACGTTATTACATACCACTTAAACTAACATTAGAAAAATCGAACTATGTATTAAAAAATCCTCTCCGAAGTTTATGTGCTGATTATAATAAATTATATAACACGAACCCTTGCATGTCATAAAAAACACTATCCTACGTTCTTAGTTTATAATGATGATCGTATTATGATCGGGCAAGCACGGTTCTAAATAGTAATGGTTTGCGGCGACGCCACTTTCATTTCGTTTGTAACACCTCTTTTGTAACACATTTAAGACCCCACAATATATATATATATATATATATATATATATATATATATATATATATATATATATATATATATATATATATATTTATATATATATATAACACCTCTTTTGTATATATATATATATATATATATATATATATATATATATATATATATATATATATATATATATATATATATATATATGTATATATATATATATATATATATATCTTCCGAACGAAGTGAAATAGATTGATAAAATTTTACTCATAAGTATATTATGTCTGCAAGACTTTTGGTATTGAAAATGGCCCGGTACCTTCCGATATTTGGTATTATGATGATTTCAGCGTCAATATTTATCGGAATTCTTTTAATTTTTGTATTTGCTGTTCGTAATGGATGCCACAGAATTTGACAGGATATTGTCGGTGCAGGTCCACGTCTTCGTATAGCCCCCAAATATATATATATATATATATATATATATATATATATATATATATATATATATATATATATATATATATATATATATATATATATATATATATATATATCTTCCGAACGAAGTGAAATAGATTGATAAAATTTTACTCATAAGTATATTATGTCTGCAAGACTTTTGGTATTGAAAATGGCCCGGTACCTTCCGATATTTGGTATTATGATGATTTCAGCGACAATATTTATCGGAATTCTTTTAATTTTTGTATTTGCTGTTCGTAATGGATGCCACAGAATTTGACAGGATATTGTCGGTGCAGGTCCACGTCTTCGTATAGCCCCCAAATAACGGTACCTCCCGATATTCTGTATTTTGATGATTTTAGCGACATTATTCACAGAAATTGTTTTAAATGTGGTATTTGATGTTCGTAATTGGTACTACAGCCTAAGACAGAAGATTGTCTGCGCAGGTCCACGTCTTCATATAGCCCCCATATAACGGTTCCTCCCGATATTTGTTTCTTGGATGATTTTAGCGACATTATTCAGGAGCCGGGGACAAAATTACCGACGCTCAAGAAGCCCGTCTACTGGAGGACCAATGATCGAAGTCATCCAGATCAACCTTCATCGGAGCGAGACGGCAACCTTGGCTCTGATGAAACTAATAAATTAAGGTAAGATTCACATTGGTTTAATTCAGGAACCTTGGACAGTTCAGAACAATGTCTCTGGACTAAACCATATAAACTACCAAATATTCTGCAAAATATTCTCGATCCCACGGCAGCGGGTTCTACGATACCGGATTGACCCCAAACAACAAGATCGCAGTTTCGGCTAGCGGCTGCCAACCCAGTATATACATGTTTGTGTTTGTTTATTTTTCTGCATTGGCAGCAGCATATCCCGGAATGCTTGCTCCGGATTTTATTGGTCCGTGCCGGGATTCAGGAAAACCTCGGACCTTGGTTCTGCTCGGTTTGTCAGAACGTCATCCAACACAGATCTGTTTCTGTGCGATGTAATGGATGTAGAGAATGGGTGCACTTCCAGAACTGTTCCGGACTAAGGCGTTTGCGAGACTACAGCGAAAAGGATTATATTGCGACTTGCTGCAGTAACGTAGTCCCCAGCGAGTCCACTTCTTCGTCGTCCTCATCAGAGACGTCGTCAGAGTATGGCACTCCACCGCAGCACCTAACGCCCCATGTTGCTGTTCCAACTCCGGATTGTGCATCATTCTTGCAATTCAATTGCAACGGACACCGAGGCAAAATAGAAGAGATAGTGAAATTTATGAGTCGGAGGAATATTAAGATCGCAGCGGTGCAGGAAACCAAACTGAATGAAAATTGCAGCCTACAACGTTGTTATGGTTACAACGTGCTAAGGAAGGATCGCACCAGAAGTGGAGGTGGGGGATTAGCGTTTCTGTTACACCATTCTGTTCAGTACAGAACTATCTCGCTTGAGCTAGTCTCTAGTGACCCATACATGGAATGTATGGGGGTAGCAGTCAAGTGTGGAACTGCCGAGGTAGAGGTGCTTAATGTGTATATCCCGCCGATTAATAGCTGTGAACCGCGTTATTTGCTTGATATTAGCCCATTATTGGTAGGCAATAACCGCCTGGTACTAGGGGATTTTAATGCCCACCATGAGTTGTGGCATTCCGTCCTAGGTAATGACAAGAAAGGATCAGCGCTGGCAGAGCAGATTGACTGCTCCACATTCTGCACGGTTAACGAGTATGCCCCACCCGAATAAGAGGAGAGTGTCACAGTTCGCCAGACTTAACCATAGTGTCACCCGGTCTGATAAATGACACATTCTGCACGGTTAACGAGTATGCCCCACCCGAATAAGAGGAGAGTGTCACAGTTCGCCAGACTTAAGCATAGTGTCACCCGGTCTGATAAATGACGTGACTTGGTAACCCGTGATTTCTCTTGGCTCAGACCATCTCCCGATAATAGTCTCCGCTCGCTATATACCTGCTGGTCGAATACCCGAGATAAGACCAGAGGTAGCGGGATTAGCAAACGAGCGTGATGATCTCCGTCGTGCCAACCCTACTGATCCTAGAATCAGTGATTTGACAATGGAAGTCAACTGGTTGGTACAGGAGCATAAGGGGAAAAAGTGGCGAGACCAACTGAAGTGCTGCAACATTGGAACTGATATGAGTAGGCTGTGAGTAACGGTTAAGTCGCTCCCGAACGCTGGAAAAAGGATGATAGGAACTCAGTCATTTTTAACGACGTAACGGTGACTGATCCGAAGAGGTGCGCGGAATATTTTAACCGACAATTTGACGAGCACGCCGAGAGCGATAGGGCGAAGCGAAGAGTACAACGTCGTATCAGATCTCTTCCCGCCGAGGAGGAACCACCACAGTTTACGATGGGCGATGTTGCAAATGTCATCCGTAACGCTAAGTCATCAAAATCGTTGGGCCCGGACGGAATCTCAATGGCAATGTTGAAGCAGCTGGATACGCCGGAAGTCGAGTACTAAACGTAAGTTCTCAATTTGTCGCTAGCCACCCACATAGTGCCCGAAACCTGGAAAATGGGCCGGGTGGTCCCGCTATTTAAGCCAGGCAAGGATGCCAGTAAAGGCGAATCGTACAGGCCGATTTCGCTTATGTCGCCAGTAGCTAAGACTCTTGGGGGTTTACTCCTCCCCAGCATTAGAGGAAGCTATACAGTTGCCAACCACCAGCACGGATTCCGTCCATGATACCAGTGGACCATCTACATGAGGAGGCGAAAGTCCTTCCCTTACGTCAGCATAATCATATGCTTTCGTTGCAGTACCTGCTTGGGTGTTACCGTGAGAGTCACCATCATATGGTGGATAAATCTTCCCCACCCAGGCGTATCTGGAAGGACATACATGATCTAGAGAGGGAGGTCCATCGCTACAAGAGAGAACCTCAAGATCAAAAAGCCTATCAGGCAGGTCTGAGTGGCATTCACACCGATGCAGTCCTCGGAGTCCACCCCCCATTCATTGCAGCTGAAGAACGTCAGCTGCCTAGACAAACCAGGTTTGTTTTGGCGCAATTACGTTCAGGATGGTATAGTCGTCTCAATTTGTATTGGGCACGAATTGAGGAAGATGTGCGTGACGCCTGCCCGGCGTGCGATACAGGCCCGCACAATACGCTACACCTCTTTAATTGCACAGCCAAACCTATCCAACTCACTCCAGAAGATCTCTGGCTACAGCCCGTTAATGTAGCCGAATTTCTAAACCTGGAGCTGGAACCAGAATAGCAGAACGCAAACATATACATGTACTACTGCTACAACAACAACAAAAAAATATTCTTTGTCAATACAGGGTCCCGACCGAGAACTTGTATAATATGTCACAAAAACTTATGTTTTCTTTTCTCCCGAGAGTTGTCAACATCGGACGCAACAGTACTGAGGCAGAGGAATGAAAACATATACTTAGCGTCAGTATACTTACCGTTCGACGCGCCGACATTACCACCTTCATCGGAACTGCAGCGGCTGGTAAGGAAAACCAAACAAACACGTAACAAAGTACTAATAGGTAGCGATGGTAGGTTAGGTTAAAGGATGCGCGGTTGTATAAACAACCACTTCACTTGGAGACCTTTTGATCCATTTTGTTCATCCTAATTAAGAAACCACAAGCTTCAAGTCCAGCTTCGTCATGGATATAAGTGATCTTGATCTCCTTTCGGATTTTACCGGCCAAATGTTTTTGGAGTGCCACAAAACAAACCCCGCACGGGCGACAGACTCATATATCAATTTGATTATGTGAGGCTTGAGACCCAGCTTTGTCCTATGGAGTTTTTGCAGGAATAAAGTGCAATTAAGCCCTTTTTCGCTCGCTCCTCGATGTTTCCTTTCCAGCTTAGTTTCTGGTCTAGGTTGGTACCGAGGTATTCTGTTTCCGAAGAAAGGCTTTGCATAATGCCACCAAGGATTGGTAGCTTGGATTTTCCGCTTCCTTGTGAACATATCAGTTTTTGATATGTTCAAGCCAAGTCCATTGCTGCGTGCCCATCTGGAGAGTTTAACTAGAGCTCCCTGCATAAGATCTGAAACAGTTTGCGGGAATTTCACAGCAATCAGCAAGACCACATCATCGGCGAAAGCCACGACCTTTGTCCCGCCGTGTTCCAGTTCGATTAGAATTCCATTTATCACCAAAAGCCAAAGTAGGCAGAACCCCTCTTTGCGGTGTGCCCCTTGTGACCGTTTTCCTAACAGAACACTCCTCGATGCTTGAGTTTATGATTCTGCTGCTGAGCATAACATCAATATGATCAACTAGTAGTGGTGGTATACTAATTTTGAATTGCCTCGAGTGTGACATTATTGAAAGCTCCCTCGATATCGAGAAAGGCCGCCAAAGTAAAGCACGAGCTGTTCAAGTTCCTCTCTACACATCCCATGACGTCATGTTGCGCTGATTCAACAGATCTGCCTTTCATATAGGCTTGTTGAGCTGTACTCAACGAGGTCAGGGGTATCATAGATCTAATCTCAATGTATATTAGTCTCTCCAGCGTTATCAATAGGAAGGAAGAGAGATTGATAGGCCTGTAGTCCTTTGGAAGTACATGACTTGGTTTCCTTGGTAATGTAAGTGACAGCATCATCCCTCCACAGTGATGGAATGTGTGAGAGACGCAGACAAGCCTAAAAATCCAGGAATGGTATTATTACGGTGTAGCATGGCGGGAATAATGTCATCCGGTCCCGGTGACTTGAAAGGTTTGAATGAGTTTACAGCCCACAAAATCTTGGGAGCACTTACAACCTTCTCAGTCAGATTTACATCCTCCGCCCCACGATGCTGACTAGACCGATCTAACAATTGGTCATTTACCACATCGGAGAAGTTCGGTTGAGTATATCTAGACCAGAGTCATTCCAGCTTCCGACATTCCGCTTTATGCATTCAATGGATTAGGGGTCCTTTGAAAGTACACAACGGAATCTGGAGGCTGCGTTGACATCTTCTACCAGTAGATCTCAGCTTTCATGCAGCGTGCTCCGCAAATTTGTCCCATCGAGCCTTTCTCGGGTTCCTATGCAGTTTTCGATGCAAACCCTCTACTGATACATGGAACGTTATCTTCCGGTGGTCCGAAAAGGAACAATAGATGGATACTTTCCAACTCAATATGAGTGACTCATCCATGCAAGTAAGGGTGAGATATATGACCTCCTCCCTATTCCTATTTTGAAAAGTTGCCTCATTTCCCCTGTTACGTAATTTGAGATTATGTGTTAAAATAAAATCAAAAATGGACTCACCTCTTCCGTTCATATCCTTACTGTCCTATTGAAATGGTGAGCGTTAGCATCACATCCAACGACGAGATTGTCTCTGCTTCCCAGCTCAGTGAACGGCTTCTCTACCATTTGGCCTGGCGGGTCGGGGTACTCAAAGAGTAGGTAGATGGAGACAAAAAAGAGTACATTTCCGGCTCGTGCCTCCAATCTACCCGCAGTGGCGTCTCTTCCGCTGAAATTATTGAGGAAGATTAAATTTATGTTATTTTTAGCGACGATACACGTTCTCAGCTTTTCTCCATTG
Source organism: Musca domestica (assembly GCF_030504385.1). NCBI lineage: Eukaryota > Metazoa > Arthropoda > Insecta > Diptera > Muscidae > Musca > Musca domestica. Next base: position 1,462,704 of record NW_026712439.1, read on the forward strand.
GAGGTGACATAGGTGATGTACCGTACACTCCCTAACCCAGTCACCCTATTTTTGACTATATAAGGTTCCTGGACCAGGGCTATGTCTACTTCAAACTTGTTGAGTGACAAGAGAAGCACAGCCGCGGCTGCCTTGCAGTGGTGCAGATCTGCACAACGTTGAGCAACTGCGGCTTCCTTCCTCCTACTGCGACGACGGCGTTAGACGGAACCAAATTCATCCTGTGCCTGAAGGCATGGGTGGCACCCATGCTGTCAATATTCTCCTACAGGGAATTTCTTTAAGGGATGCCGCGGCAAGTGCACTTCCATACCAAAGCCCTTGAAAGCCAGCTACTGCGGTAGCAGCAGATGACCTTCACTCCTTTGCAGAGGATAGCACTGCCGAATTGTAGCCTTATTGGATCTTCCCCTAGGAAACCCAACTCCTTTTCACTGATTTTGCCTTTCAGCTCAGCTCGGTCGATGACCGCTACACAGAGATTGTCCGGGTAGGTGGTTTGGGAATATTTCCTTTTGGGTTGGCTCGAAGGTTGAGGGTTGGCGGTAACAGATTTGACCTTGGCAGGCCTAGGGTCTGCAGAGGCTGCCTGAACCGGCCTAGCCTAGCTGGTGGCAGATCAAGAAGTTTACCCGTTGACGGTTTTTTTTTGCCTCGGGATGCGGTTCCTCAGTAGACCGTCCTCTCTTCATCGTAAAACGAGAGGAGGGTTTGGTCTCCTTTGGATCCACCGGGGCATTGTTTCTTCTTACTTTTCTTATGCTTTCCTGCGTCTGATACGGTGGGTGCAGCGCATACTTCCGTCGATGGTGCAACAGCCGAAACTGTTATTCCATCATCAGGAGTTTTGCTGCTGATTCATTTCTCTCAGATGGGGGTATGACGGTGTCGTCGAGCTCCTCATCAGAGAGAGTTGAATCATTCCCAAGAGCAGATGGTACACTTTCCTAGCTAAACCATAGGGTTTCGGTATCCTAGAGAAAGGCGGACAGCTGTTCACTCTGTCTTTGTATGCTTTTGCATAATACGTCTCGGTGCGTCTGCAGAGTCTCGTCCCACCCACAATTAAAATCTTGTCCTTGGCCGTGTGTGCGCCTCCGAAGAGGCGGTTAAGGTGTTGTCGGTGTTTGTTTTGTTGTTGTTATTTTCAAATTGTTCTCCACACGAAATTTGGACATTGGAGGTGACGCGTCCGCCATGATATAACCTCCATATAATGGTAACCTAAGCCTATTACTCGTTGAGGAGCCCAGGTATCGCCGAGGTACCGAATACAATCGGTACCCTGACTGCAACCCTTGGAACACTGATGGGCACGGTTTACCTAACACCTCAGTGTTAGGGAGTCCGTTGCGGTGGACCAGTCCGTTGACTGGATAGTTTAGGGGCGCCAGTGACTTCGCCTCGTCGAGTCCAGGGATCATAGGCACTCGCTGAGTTGTCCGCGACTGCTTATTTAATTCGCAGCTACCCGATGTATCTATCGGGCGCCCCACTAGCCGCAACCTGTGGATGCGTCTGGTAGTAATCAGTTATGCTTCCACGAACGGCGGTAGCGAATCTAACTCTCACCACATTGCGTGAGGTAGTACTATTACTAACAAAAGGGGCAAGGCCCTATTAGTTGATGTAAATACTAACGACAAAATAAAGAACATTGAGAATAAAGTAAACTTTGTAAATAAAATTAGGGAGGAGGTTTTATACATTACGTTTTGTTCGGAAAATCTTATAAACGAGATTCATATTTGAAGGGTTTTGATTGAGCACTTTGAACTAATACGGTCGCTGCCGAACCTAATACGTTTCCGGAACATATCCAAGACCGACTGGATGAACTCTGGGAGACTAGTAAAAAAAGGCTAGTGCAAGAAAACATTGAACCCCTAAGCATAGATGACATAGACAGAAATGTCAATAGGTTAACAGACACCATAGTAAAGTCATTCGAAAAATGCTGTCCCCTTTGAGAGAGGAAATCTGCCTACGAAAACCCATGGATGACAGGAGAAATTCGTAACAAAGGAAAAGAGGTCTGAAGGTAATCAAATGCTTCAAATGGTTTAAGGCAGCAGATTCAGATATGGTCTTCCCGTCTCTGCCCGAAAAAAATGACGTCAGCACTGATACACTCATCCAATCCTTAGACAATTTTCAGGTCCACCGGGCCCGCAGGGACTGGATAAGCCATATGCTAAGAAATAGGAACTCCACAGAGGGGATTTTATCAGCTCCATAAACAGGGACTTTAACCAACAAAGATTTTGAACCAGTCTGCTATGCAGGCGACGTTATGATACTTCTGAGCGGAAAGAACCCTGTCTTCCTAACCAAGACAATCAACATTTCCAATAAGGTTAAATATCCAGGTGTGATTCTAATCTTAAATTGGAAAACCAAATCCAAGAGTAGCAAACAGAACTCATAGATGCTGGGCTATCCCCAAAAGGGGTCAAAATCGGGTTTCAATCCAAAGGTGATACACTGGCTTTTTAAAAGCTTAATTAGACGTGCTCTAACATACGCAACATACGTATCACTATATACAGCAATGGATAAAAAATGTAATACCAATATATTGCAGGAAGTCCAACGAATGTGCTGCAGAGTGTCAGAACTGCCTTAATGCTAACACGAGACAGGCTGCCGTAAACGTCCTAACGGACAGTAAGACCGCTAAAAAAGCTATAACATCCAAAACAGTTATTAATAAACTCAATCAAAAACTATTTTCAATACGGCTCAGTACGCATTAACGAGATAGCGAACTCTCTTGCCAAAACAGGCAGGAAATTAGCAACAGTAAACTTAGACAATACAGTACTGCTGAACGCGCCTACGAGTACTCCTCCCCACCATTGGAGTCAGGAAGAGGATCACGTCCCCTGAGGAACAGAACACTTCGAAGCCACCTACAGATGCTCAGGGCAAACTCAGTCAAATACCTCGCACATGAGACTGTCACCAGAATACTTTGTCCGAGGGCGACGAATTTAGCACCAACTCTGAAAAGGTGTGCCCGGCAGCGAAATTGACCAAAAAGCCGGGGTTTTCTGAGAAGAAATCCCTCCCCCAACAGAAGAGGAAGCGTTGCGAGGAAACAGGTAACAAGCCGCCATCTTATGCCAAAATAGCTAAGAAATATTATAGGTACTAAATGTACTACGCATTGATCGACACTAATACAGGTAGCATAGAGAACGATAAAAAGTATATTAAACTTGCTGCTCATGCAAACACTGTCGCCCTAAAGGAGATTATCGCAAGATGTCTCCATGGCCAGTCTGACGAAGACAGATTCAAAATTAATAAGGTGAGAATCGGCCTAAATGTGGAAGCCAAAAGTGATAGCGAGGGAGGGGGAGAAAGATGACCCCAAGCAACACAAAACAGGGATTCGATACAGAAATCAGCGACTCCCAAGAAGGCCGCCTACTGGAGGACCAATTATCAAGGTCATCCAGATCAACCTTTATCGGAGCGAAACGGCAACTATAGCTCTGATGGAACTAATTAATACAGGTAAGATACACATGGGATTTATTTAGGTACCTTGGACTATTAAGAACAAGGTCTCTGGACTTCAACAATTTAACTATCAACTGTTGTATGCCAATACAGGGTCTCCACCGAGAACTTGTATAATATGTCACAATGTACGTTTTCTCTTCTCCCAAGAGTTGTCAATATTGGAAGAAAAAGTACTGAAGCAGAGGAATTGCAGCATATATATAACACCAGTATACCTACCGTTCGAACTCATCGACACTCCAACCTATACAATAAGCATAGAAGATCAAAATACTTTCATTGAAATGTTCCAATTCACAGGGTCCAGATGGTGTACCGTCTTTCATTTTAAAAGCATGTGCCCATGAGCTATATCTTCCTCTAACAAGTATTTTTAATACTTCGTTAACCCTAGGGTATTTTCCTTTTATTTTGCGTTCGAGCTTTATTATTCCATTGCACGAAGCCGACAGTAGATGTGTTATTGAATATTATAGGGGCATTGCAATACTAAGTGCAATTCCCAAACTTTTTGAGCGTTTGTTTACACAACGAATAACTCATTGCGTTACATATATAGTATCACCACACCATGCTTTTGTTAAAGGAAGATCATCTTCGACAAATTTATTAGAACTGGTCTCTAATGTTCACACTGGATTCGCAAAAAATCAGTAGAGCTTTCGATACTGTGGTGCATAATTTGTTAATATATAAACTTGACTTAATGGGTTTCTCTACAATTCTCCTAAAATGGATATCGTCTTATTTGCATGACCGTACCCAAAAGGTATCTTTTAATAATACTCTAAATATATTACAGTATTTTCTGGTGTTCCTCAGGGTAGCCATTTAGGTCCACTACTTTTTGTACTTTATTTAAATGGCCTTCCATCCATTGTTCGCAACTCAAAAATACTAATGTTTGCTGACGATTTTAAACTTTTCTGCACTCTTAATTCTCACAACGAATCTCTTAATCTGCAACAGGACTTGTATTCTCTTACAAATCGGTGTAGTGTCAATGGAATGTCATTAAATTAATCTGCAACAGGACTTGTATTCTCTTACAAATCGGTGTAGTTGGATAATGTTGACTCGTTTCTTGATCTTGGTGTCATATTAGACAAATTACGTTTTAATTTACATATAGAATCTTGTGTTAATAAAGCAAAGTCTTTACTAGGATTTATAAAACGTTGGTCAAAGGAATTCGACGATCCTTATGTGACCAAACGCTTATTTATCAGCCTTGTTCGACCTACTTTAGAATATGGCTGCGTACTTTGGAGTCCTTTCTATAAAATATATTTAGGTTCAAGTTCTTTTGTTTGTTCTGAGAGGTTTAGGATGGAATTCAAATGAACTTCTCCCACCTTATGAGAATAGGCTTAAACGTATCGATCTTCCTACACTAGAAAAAAGGAGATTAATGCTTAGATGTATTTTTATCATTTTATCTTTTGCGTGGTCAAATTGATTCTGAGTTTTTAACTGGAGAAATTACATTCAATGTCCCCTCGCGAAATACACGTTATTACATACCACTTAAACTAACATTAGAAAAATCGAACTATGTATTAAAAAATCCTCTCCAAAGTTTATGTGCTGATTATAATAAATTATATAACACGAACCCTTGCATGTCATAAAAAACACTATCCTACGTTCTTAGTTTATAAAATAGTTGCCAGACTTAGTTTCTGTTATATAGTATTTGTATTGTTTAGTTTTACTGTAGTTTAGTTTAGATACTTTAATACTTTTTTAATTTTTAAACCGGCCTGATGTTCTAGTATAGCCGGTTTCCCAAGTCCCCTATAATCCGGACTATGGGGTGTACGTGCTCCCTACGTTATGGGGAGGAGGCCCCCTCGGTCAGCTGGGGCGGGAAAGTGAGGCATTGGGAACGATTGAAAAAATATTTGCAAATGCTGGGCATTGACAGAGAAAATTCTTCAATGTTTCATCATTTTCCCAGCATGCCCTGCGTATGCTATTATCTGAACATCCAATTTTATACAGATGTGCTTGTAGGCTCAGATGCACTGTAAGAATGCCTGTTATTGGGGTCGCACCAAAGGATTTTTGTGGTTTTCCCTACGCCTTCATAGTTCCATAGGGATATGTGGGCGTTTTGGCACATTTTTTTAACTTTACACGTGACGCGTTTAGCGCCCCGCATGACCTGGTGTCCATATAATTCGTACTGAGCGGTGTTGAGGATAGTTGTTGATTGAGTTTATACGGTCCAAAACGAATTCGCTGTTTTGGATGTACTAGCTTTTTTAGCGGTGTTGCTGCCGTTTACGGTAGCCGGTCTCGTTTTAGCATTAAGCCTGTTCAGACACTCTGAAATCGCCCAAACCTCCGCTTGCATGATCGTATGATGATCGGGCAAGCACGGTTCTAACTAGTAATGGTTTGCGGCGACGCCACTTTCGGCATTATTACTCTTCGTATCGGTCGTCGTAACACAGGTAATCTGTTCGCAAATTTTCCCTTATTATATAATAGTATGAAGGGTATATTGAGTTTTTCATTTCGTTTGTAACACCTCTTTTGTAACACATTTAAGACCCCACAATATATATATATATATATATATATATATATATATATATATATATATATATATATATATATATATATATATATATATATATATATATATATATATATATATATATATATATATATATATATATATATATATATATATATATATATATATATATATATATATATATATATATATATATATATATATATATATAATATATATAATATATATATATATATATATATATATATATATAGCACGGTTGTAACTAGTAATGGTTTGCGGCGACGCCACTTTCGGTATTATTACTATTCGTATCGGTCGTCGTAACACAGGTAATCTGTTCGCAAATTTTCCCTTATTATATAATAGTATGAAGGGTATATTGAGTTTTTCATTTCGTTTGTAACACCTCTTTTGTAACACATTTAAGACCCCACAATATGTATATACATATATATTTGTCTGCAAGACTTTTGGTATTGAAAATGGCCCGTTTTGGTATAGCCCCAATATAACGGTACCTTCCGATATTTGGTATTATGATGATTTCAGCGACAATATTTATCGGAATTCTTTTAATTTTTGTATTTGCTGTTCGTAATGGATGCCACAGAATTTGACAGGATATTGTCGGTGCAGGTCCACGTCTTCGTATAGCCCCCAAATAACGGTACCTCCCGATTGCCGTTTTTTGATGACTTTAGCGACATTATTCACAGAAATTGTTTTAAATGTGGTATTTGATGTTCGTAATTGGTACTACAGCCTAAGACAGAAGATTGTCTGCGCAGGTCCACGTCTTCATATAGCCCTTATATAACGGTTCCTCCCGATATTTGTTTCTTTGATGATTTTAGCGACATTATTCAGGAGCCGGTGACAAAATTACCGACGCTCAAGAAGCCCGTCTAGTGGAGGACCAATGATCGAAGTCATCCAGATCAACCTTCATCGGAGCGAGACGGTAACCTTGGCTCTGATGAAACTAATAAATTAAGGTAAGATTCACATTGGTTTAATTCAGGAACCTTGGACAGTTCAGAACAATGTCTCTGGACTAAACCATATAAACTACCAAATATTCTGCAAAATATTCTCAATCCCACGGCAGCGGGTTCTACGATACCGGATTGACCCCAAACAACAAGATCGCAGTTTCGGCTAGCGGCTGCCAACCCAGTATATACATGTTTGTGTTTGTTTATTTTTCTGCATTGGCAGCAGCATATCCCGGAATGCTTGCTCCGGATTTTATTGGTCCGTGCCGGGATTCAGGAAAACCTCGGACCTTGGTTCTGCTCGGTTTGTCAGAACGTCATCCAACACAGATCTGTTTCTGTGCGATGTAATGGATGTAGAGAATGGGTGCACTTCCAGAACTGTTCCGGACTAAGGCGTTTGCGAGACTACAGCGAAAAGGATTATATTGCGACTTGCTGCAGTAACGTAGTCCCCAGCGAGTCCACTTCTTCGTCGTCCTCATCAGAGACGTCGTCAGAGTATGGCACTCCACCGCAGCACCTAACGCCCCATGTTGCTGTTCCAACTCCGGATTGTGCATCATTCTTGCAATTCAATTGCAACGGACAACGAGGCAAAATAGAAGAGATAGTGAAATTTATGAGTCGGAGGAATATTAAGATCGCAGCGGTGCAGGAAACCAAGCTGAATGAAAATTGCAGCCTACAACGTTGTTATGGTTACAACGTGCTAAGGAAGGATCGCACCAGAAGTGGAGGTGGGGGATTAGCGTTTCTGTTACACCATTCTGTTCAGTACAGAACTATCTTGCTTGAGCTAGTCTCTAGTGACCCATACATGGAATGTATGGGGGTAGCAGTCAAGTGTGGAACTGCCGAGGTAGAGGTGCTTAATGTGTATAGCCCGCCGATTAATAGCTGTGAACCGCGTTATTTGCTTGATATTAGCCCATTATTGGTAGGCAATAACCGCCTGGTACTAGGGGATTTTAATGCCCACCATGAGTTGTGGCATTCCGTCCTAGGTAATGACAAGAAAGGATCAGCGCTGGCAGAGCAGATTGACTGCTCCACATTCTGCACGGTTAACGAGTATGCCCCACCCGAATAAGAGGAGAGTGTCACAGTTCGCCAGACTTAACCATAGTGTCACCCGGTCTGATAAATGACACATTCTGCACGGTTAACGAGTATGCCCCACCCGAATAAGAGGAGAGTGTCACAGTTCGCCAGACTTAACCATAGTGTCACCCGGTCTGATAAATGACGTGACTTGGTAACCCGTGATTTCTATTGGCTCAGACCATCTCCCGATAATAGTCTCCGCTCGCTATATACCTGCTGGTCGAATACCCGAGATAAGACCAGAGGTAGCGGGATTAGCAAACGAGCGTGATGATCTCCGTCGTGCCAACCCTACTGATCCTAGAATCAGTGATTTGACAATGGAAGTCAACTGGTTGGTACAGGAGCATAAGGGGAAAAAGTGGCTAGACCAACTGAAGTGCTGCAACATTGGAACTGATATGAGTAGGCTGTGAGTAACGGTTAAGTCGCTCTCGAACGCTGGAAAAAAGGATGATAGGAACTCAGTCATTTTTAACGACGTAACGGTGACTGATCCGAAGAGGTGCGCGGAATATTTTAACCGACAATTTGACGAGCACCCCGAGAGCGATAGGGCGAAGCGAAGAGTACTACGTCGTATCAGATCTCTTCCCGCCGAGGAGGAACCACCACAGTTTACGATGGGCGATGTTGCAAATGTCATCCGTAACGCTAAGTCATCAAAAGCGTTGGGCCCGGACGGAATCTCAATGGCAATGTTGAAGCAGCTGGATACGCCGGAAGTCGAGTACTAAACGTAAGTTCTCAATTTGTCGCTAGCCACCCACATAGTGCCCGAAACCTGGAAAATGGGCCGGGTGGTCCCGCTATTTAAGCCAGGCAAGGATGCCAGTAAAGGCGAATCGTATAGGCCGATTTCGCTTATGTCGCCAGTAGCTAAGACTCTTGGGGGTTTACTCCTCCCCAGCATTAGAGGAAGCTATACAGTTGCCAACCACCAGCACGGATTCCGTCCACAACATAGTACTACAACAGCATTTCCACACATATTAGTAGAGGACTGAACTAGAACAGGCCGTGTGACAGAACAGTGTTGGTAGCCCTTGACCTATCAAAGGCATATGATACGGTCAATCAAGCCACACTGTGGACGTGCAGAGAACTACCTTCCGGCCAAGTTTGAAACGTTAGATAATCAACTATGTTTGAGGACGTGCAGAGAACTACCCTCCTGCCAAGTTTGAAATGTTAGATAATCAACTATATGTGTGGACGCCAGTCGTACGTGGAATTCCGGAACAAGAAGTCCAAACAGGGAGTTCCCCAAGGTGGGGTGATATCTTCGGAACCTTTTAACCTCTACCTTTCCGGAGTCCCTCGTCCTCCTGACGGCATTGAGATCGTAATGTATGCTAATGATTGTACGATCATGGCGTTCGGTCCAGTGGTCGATGACATATGCGAAAGGCTGAACTATCTCGCGGAACTTGCCGCATACTTCCACGCGAGAAATATGAAAATATCCGCCACGAAATCAACGGCCACACTCCTTACCACATGGTCTGCGGAGATGAGAACACAGCTGAATGTTCAGGTCGAAGGGAATCTAATACCGACCACGAACTACCCCAAGACTCTTGGGGTCACGTTCGACAACATGTTCAACTCGTCCGCGCAAGCCACAGCTATCTGCGACAAGATGAAATGTAGGAACAAGGTCCTCAAGGGGCTAGCCGGCAGCTCTTGGAGTGCGGACAAAGAAACCTTGTTCACCTCTTATAACGCGATAGGTCGGTCTGTTGTCAGCTATGCGGCTCCAGTGTGGTTGCGAATACTAGTGCTACGCAGTGGAAGCATATCCAGATCTGCCAGAACGCTGTCCTGAGAACTGCGACAGGGTGCCTTCTCATGATACCAGTGGACCATCTATATGAGGAGGCGAAAGTCCTTCCCTTACGTCAGCATAATCATATGCTTTCCAACCATCATATGGTGGATAAATCTTCCCCACCCAGGCGTGTCTGGAAGGACATACATGATCTAGAGAGGGAGGTCCATCGCTACAAGAGAGAATCTCAAGATCAAGAAGCCTATCAGGAAGGTCTGAGTGGCATTCACACCGATGCAGTCCTCGGAGTCCACCCCCATTCATTGCAGCTGAAGAACGTCAGCTGCCTAGACAAACCAGGGTTGTTTTGGCGCAATTACGTTCAGGATGGTATAGTCGTCTCAATTTGTATTGGGCACGAATTGATGAAGATGTGCGTGACGCCTGCCCGGCGTGAGATACAGGCCCGCACAATACGCTACACCTCTTTAATTGCACAGCCAAACCTATCCAACTCACTCCAGAAGATCTCTGGCTACAGCCCGTTAATGTAGCCGAATTTCTAAACCTGGAGCTGGAACCAGATTAGCAGAACGCAAACATATGCATGTACTACTGCTACAACAACAACAACAAAATATTCTTTGTCAATACAGGGTCCCGACCGAGAACTTGTATAATATGTCACAAAAACTTATGTTTTCTTTTCTCCCGAGAGTTGTCAACATCGGACGCAACAGTACTGAGGCAGGGGAATGAAAACATATACTTAGCGTCAGTATACTTACCGTTCGACGCGCCGACATTACCACCTTCATCGGAACTGCAGCGGCTGGTAAGGAAAACCAAACAAACACGTAACAAAGTACTAATAGGTAGCGATGGTAGGTTAGGTTAAAGGATGCGCGGTTGTATAAACAACCACTTCACTTGGAGACCTTTTGATCCATTTTGTTCATCCTAATTAAGAAACCACAAGCTTCAAGTCCAGCTTCGTCATGGATATAAGTGATCTTGATCTCCTTTCGGATTTTACCGGCCAAATGTTTTTGGAGTGCCACAAAACAAACCCCGCACGGGCGACAGACTCATATATCAATTTGATTATGTGAGGCTTGAGACCCAGCTTTGTCCTATGGAGTTTTTGCAGGAATAAAGTGCAATTAAGCCCTTTTTCGCTCGCTCCTCGATGTTTCCTTTCCAGCTTAGTTTCTGGTCTAGGTTGGTACCGAGGTATTCTGTTTCCGAAGAAAGGCTTTGCATAATGCCACCAAGGATTGGTAGCTTGGATTTTCCGCTTCCTTGTGAACATATCAGTTTTTGATATGTTCAAGCCAAGTCCATTGCTGCGTGCCCATCTGGAGAGTTTAACTAGAGCTCCCTGCATAAGATCTGAAACAGTTTGCGGGAATTTCCCAGCAATCAGCAAGACCACATCATCGGCGAAAGCCACGACCTTTGTCCCGCCGTGTTCCAGTTCGATTAGAATTCCATTTATCACCAAAAGCCAAAGTAGGCAGAACCCCTCTTTGCGGGGTGCTCCTTGTGACCGTTTTCCTAACAGAACACTCCTCGATGCTTGAGTTTATGATTCTGCTGCTGAGCATAACATCAATATGATCAACTAGTAGTGGTGGTATACTAATTTTGAATTGCCTCGAGTGTGACATTATTGAAAGCTCCCTCGATATCGAGAAAGGCCGCCAAAGTAAAGCACGAGCTGTTCAAGTTCCTCTCTACACATCCCATGACGTCATGTTGCGCTGATTCAACAGATCTGCCTTTCATATAGGCTTGTTGAGCTGTACTCAACGAGGTCAGGGGTATCATAGATCTAATCTCAATGTATATTAGTCTATCTAGCGTTATCAATAGAAAGGAAGAGAGATTGATAGGCCTGTAGTCCTTTGGAAGTACATGACTTGGTTTCCTTGGTAATGCAAGTGACAGCATCATCCCTCCACAGTGATGGAATGTGTGAGAGACGCAGACAAGCCTAAAGATCCAGGAATGGTATTATTACGGTGTAGCATGGCGGGAATAATGTCATCCGGTCCCGGTGACTTGAAAGGTTTGAATGAGTTTGCAGCCCACAAAATCTTGGGAGCACTTACAACCTTCTCAGTCAGATTTACATCCTCCGCCCCACGATGCTGACTAGACCGATCTAACAATTGGTCATTTACCACATCGGAGAAGTTCGGTTGAGTATATCTAGACCAGAGTCAGTCCAGCTTCCGACATTCCGCTTTATGCATTCAATGGATTAGGGGTCCTTTGAAAGTACACAACGGAATCTGGAGGCTGCGTTGACATCTTCTACCAGTAGATCTCAGCTTTCATGCAGCGTGCTCCGCAAATTTGTCCCATCGAGCCTTTCTCGGGTTCCTATGCAGTTTTCGATGCAAACCCTCTACTGATACATGGAACGTTATCTTCCGGTGGTCCGAAAAGGAACAATAGATGGATACTTTCCAACTCAGTATGAGTGACTCATCCATGCAAGTAAGGGTGAGATATATGACCTCCTCCCTATTCCTATTTTGAAAAGTTGCCTCATTTCCCCTGTTACGTAATTTGAGATTATGTGTTAAAATAAAATCAAAATGGACTCACCTCTTCCGTTCATGTCCTAACTGTCCCATTGAAATGGTGAGCGTTAGCATCACATCCAACGACGAGATTGTCTCTGCTTCCCAGCTCAGTGAACGGCTTCTCTACCATTTGGCCTGGCGGGTCGGGGTACTCAAAGGGTAGGTAGATGGAGACAAAAAAGAGTACATTTCCGGCTCATGCCTCCAATCTACCCGCAGTGGCGTCTCCTCCGCTGAAATTATTGAGGAAGATTAAATTTATGTTATTTTTAGCGACGATACACGTTCTCAGCTTTTCTCCATTGGAGGTGACATAGGTGATGTACCGTACACTCCCTAGCCCAGTCACCCTATTTTTGACTATATAAGGTTCCTGTACCAGGGCTATGTCTACTTCAAACTTGTTGAGTGACAAGAGGAGCACAGCCGCGGCTGCCTTGCAGTGGTGCAGATTAATCTGCACAACGTTGAGCAACTGCGGCTTCCTTCCTCCTACTGCGACGACGGCGTTAGACGGAACCAAATTCATCCTGTGCCTGAAGGTACTCCTGGCCAGCTTTATCAATGGAAACCTTGACGACCAGGCCTCCCTCCGTGCTTGAGCCGACTAAGCGCCAGCTGTCCGTACTGAGGTTGGGATTTTGTTTGCCCAATATTGGTAGCACTCGTGCCGGATCCACTGAAGGTGGTGGCACCCATGCTGTCAATATTCTCCTACAGGGAATTTCCTTAAGGGATGCCGCGGCAAGTGCACTTCCATACCAAAGCCCTTGAAAGCCAGCTACTGCGGTAGCAGCAGATGACCTTCACTCCTTTGCACAGGATAGCACTGCCGAATTGTAGCCTTATTGGATCTTCCCCTAGGAAACCCAACTCCCTTTCACTGATTTTGCCTTTCAGCTCAGCTCGGTCGATGACCGCTACACAGAGATTGTCCGGGTAGGTGGTTTGGGAATATTTCCTTTTGGGTTGGCTCGAAGGTTGAGGGTTGGCGGTAACAGATTTGACCTTGGCAGGCCTAGGGTCTGCAGAGGCTGCCTGAACCGGCCTAGCCTAGCTGGTGGCAGATCAAGAAGTTTACCCGTTGACGGTTTTTTTGCCTAGGGATGCGGTTCCTCAGTAGACCGCCCTCTCTTCATCGTTAAACGAGAGGAGGGTTTGGTCTCCTTTGGGTCCACCGGGGCATTGTTTCTTCTTCCTTTTCTTATGCTTTCCTGCGTCTGATACGGTGGGTGCAGCGCATACTTCCGTCGATGGTGCAACAGCCGAAACTGTTATTCCATCATCAGGAGTTTTGCTGCTGATTCATTTCTCTCAGATGGGGGTATGACGGTGTCGTCGAGCTCCTCATCAGAGAGAGTTGAATCATTCCCAAGAGCAGATGGTACACTTTCCTAGCTAAACGATAGGGTTTTGGTATCCTAGAGAAAGGCGGACAGCTGTTCACTCTGTCTTTGTATGCTTTTGCATAATACGTCTCGGTGCGTCTGCAGAGTCTCGTCCCCACCCACAATTAAAATCTTGTCCTTGGCCGTGTGTGCGCCTCCGAAGAGGCGGTTAAGGTGTTGTCGGTGTTTGTTTTGTTGTTGTTATTTTCAAATTGTTCTCCACACGAAATTTGGACATTGGAGGTGACGCGTCCGCCATGATATAACCTCCATATAATGGTAACCTAAGCCTATTACTCGTTGAGGAGCCCAGGTATCGACGAGGTACCGAATACAATCGGTACCCTGACTGCAACCCTTGGAACACTGATGGGCACGGTTTACCTAACACCTCAGTGTTAGGGAGTCCGTGGCTGGATGCTTCCAGGAAATCTCTAATAGCAACACGGGCTGAGAGAGTACCCAGAAAGAGTTGTAGAGAAATTACTGGGAAAAGCTGCCTACGAACCTAGGCCCCAAGGAGAGTTGTACGGAAAATCTTCAACCTTGGAAAGCTTTCTCCCTACGGTCCGTGCCAAGCGAACGTAGGCTCCAAGGGGAGTTGCAGGCAACCTTTTAGCCCAAGAACACATCTCTCTACGGTCCGTACTAAGCGAACGTAGGCTCTCTGGATCCTTTGCCAATAATCAATTCTAACTTAAACATTGCCGCCCACCTTGATACAATAGAATTCATTATGCAGTTAAATTCAATGGAGCTTAATTATATTGATAATATACGTATGAATAAATGATAATGAATATCTTAATGGTAAATGACGTGAAATCCAATTCTAGTGAGCGTAATTCAGTAAGTTTCTTTATTCAATTTTTCATTTTTTTTTTTAATTTTCTTTAGCGGGATGTGGTGCTCGAAATGATCCAACCAAAAATTGTGTATTGTGCCGTAGGCAAACCTGGTTGCGACAAAATACTGTGCGTAAACTTCGTGAAAAAAGTTGAGTCCACAAATTCAAGGTCCGCGAAAGATTCTCTAATTGTTGGAGAGACTGAAACAGCCGGAGTTTTTCATCTTTCTAATTTGGCGACCCGCGGAGTGATGTACTTTATAACATATTCGTCGAATCGCGAACCAATTGCCAAATCACAATACATCTGCGTAATATCACAATTAAAAACGAATTGAAATATTCGCCACTTTAAAATCAAGAGAACTAAATCTTCTTGCAAAGTGGGCCCAACGTGAGGAATATTATTAAGACTTACTCCATTGGAAGTCTTATTCGAAGCATTAAAAACGACTCTTAATTTGGAAGTTCGTTTGTTTAATAACAGGATGGTGAGGCAAGTAGCAAACGGAACTGGATTTCAAAACTTTACGGACTAGATGCATATGCTATTATACCGTTGTGGCGCGGTAATTCTCTTCACAAAACCTATCAGAAGGAGAGATCAATTTTCGTTTGGGTGTTTCTTCTAATTCGAAGCAATAATTGGTTAAGATTTTCCTCTTCCGGGTAGTGCAGCCTATCGTGTATACTTTGCTCCCAAAAGGTGACCGTTACCGTACCAAACGTTAAATACACAAAAAGACTAAAATAGGATCCCATTGATCCGTTGGAATGTCGTAAACGGCCAGAGCCGTCAGACAAGCGTTTGGACCCCGTTGAAGAATTTTCAGATTGGCACTAGTTTCTCGATCTAATACCAGAAGGTCAAACAATTTCTTAAGATGAATATTCACAATGATTCTTTTATTGTCATAAGTATTCTTTAAAGCGGTCCAAGCTAAAATGAAACTGCGGTGGGTGAGTGGAAATTGGTTTACTATTTCCTTAGCTTCCCCGGACGTTTTCTGCACTAAATGGCACAGCTTCTCAATATCCCTTAATCGGGCATTGTTTGTGTAAACTGTAGTAAATAAATCCCGGAAAGAAGGCCACGAAAGAAAATCTCCTTTAAAAACTTCAATATCACAAGGAGGAAGTGCCAGATTGTGAAGATTATCGGAAGGAACCCAACCGGATAGGTCATTTATGGCGCTATGAACTGAGCCGACTTCCGAAACAATTGTCTCAACCTGTGTCCCGATATCCCTAGAAGCCTAAGTCGATGAGCTTAGATTTGGAGCAACTAACGAAACTATAGAACCATTCACTGTAGAATTAGGTGATTTTTGAAGTTACCGATATTTAGAAAGTCTCCGATTAATAGCTGAGAGACATTTTATATAGGTTTGATGCGAAACATTATATTTACTATCAACGGAATTTATATCCTCTTTTTTAGAGTTTACCGACGACATCAAATAATCCAAACATTTGTCAAACATCTCCTGATCTTTGATCCACATTTTTTTTTATTTCAGAGCAACGAACTTCTAGCTCAAACTCATCTGTTTCCTCCTCGCGCAACAAGCTGAAATGAGCATCATACAATATAATAAGAGCATCCGGAGCTCTTATAAACATGTCCAAAGGTGTGAATGACATGGTAAATAAGTATTACAACCCCGAAAAAATCTTCCTCCAAAATGAAAAAAAGAGCAATTGATAATAGATAAAAAAAATCAAAAAATCCCCATAAATTTTCCAAGAAAAATATTTTTTTTTTATTCCGATATGACCGAATATGGGGTATTCAAGGCAATTAACTCAAATTTAATAAAAATACAAAATAATATAATATAGTAATAACAACCTACCCAAGCTAATTTTTTTATAAATATATAGAAATAAACAGTATTTACTTCTTACAAAAATATCACTATTCGTACCTATGTGGCTGGCTGTTGGGTGCAAAAGTCCAAAAAATCCCATTGGTAGTTAAATTTAGAAAAAAAAAAAAAAAAACACCAAATGTCTATTCTCATGAATTTATTTAAAAATAAATTACGAATTTTTCACCTTCACCCACTTTGCGGCGAAACAACGAAAATATACAAAACGAAATACACAAGCGACGTCAGCAGCATAGTCGACATGCTTGTAGTGGTGGGTGCGGCAACTGACTGTGCTGCTGTTAGTAAACGAACGCTCTCACAACAGAGGAACGGAGTTTAATGCTTTTTTTCTTTTCGTTTGGTTTATGGGTTACCGATGCCAAGAGACGATCGGATGATAGAAGTATTGTTTTTGTTAATGCAGAAATGCAGTGAAACAATGAGTGCCTTGCAATGAGAGTCTAACAATAACAAAATAGGAATAGGTTGGTTAGCGACTGATCGAAACGAAGTAGAACACCACTATGTAATAAACACTACTTAATCAGCCAATGCATGTATGAAAAAATAACAAAGAAGTAATAGATGTTGTGGAGAGTAGGGTGACGGACGGACAGCCAGCAAATAAATATTTATTGCAATAATTAATATTTAAATAACAGGCACTCGACACTTTGGTTTTCGTTTATTATTATTATTTTTTTATCGCTCACTTTAAGAAAGTGATTTCACCTACCTGGTTTTTTGTTGATGATCGATGTAGATGTGATGAATGCGTTGTGGACTGTATGCGGTGGCGGGGGGATAATTTTCCGTGTTCTTTTGCCTGAGAAAAGAAAAAAGAAAGACACTGATGAGAGATCCGGCTCGAAGGACCAAATGTTTCTCTCCGTATGAGACGCTGATGTTCTCTCTGGTATACCAACCGTGGCCATATATAAATAAAGGGATAAATAAATAAAACAAAGGAAGGATTAATATTAATATAATAAAATGACCGCTTATTTAGATGTTATGGGAAGTTGTCAACCAGAGTTGACAGATTACCTTTGTTATGCGGTTAGCTCCGAAGTTCAAACAAGAGTAAGTAAAAGCTAACAAAGTTGCAATGCCTCAAGGTGGCTGGAAGCAACGATGCTTCCAGGAAATCTCTAACAGCAACACGGGCTGAGAGAGTACCCAGAGAGAGTTGTAGAAAAATGACTTGGAAAAAACTGCCTACGGTCCGAGATTTGCGAACCTAGGCACCAAGGAGAGTTGTAGGGAAAATCTTCAACCTTGGAAGGCTGCAGGCAACCTTTTATCCCAAGAACACATCTCTCTACGGTCCGTACTAAGCGAACGTAGGCTCTATGGATCCTTTGGCAATAATCAATTCTAACTTAAACAATCTTAGTAAAGTAGTGAAAAAATGTACCAGAAATATAAATCGTTTTTATTTTATAAGAATATTAGAATGAGTAGACGTAATGTAGGTAAATCACTGTGTATTTGACAAAAATAAAAATTACAAAAAATCTTTGAATTTCGCACGAAAAATAAATTTTTACACTATTGATTATAAAATCATAGGGTGCACGCTTTATTTATTGTTCCAAAAACTTAGCTTTATTACTTTCAGTTATCATTATTCATTAATCAAAATCAAAATGTTTTTAAAAATTATAGGAAAAAAGGCAACGTCAGAGCAACCTGTTTTTAACTGTGACGTTTCCAATGCTGATTGGAATGCAAAGCACTCAAACAGCATTCTCCCGCTTGTTTATTTAATTGTGTGTATGTGTGTGTGTATTAAAAAACTGCATACCGCTACGTTACAGTGGTGATCAAAATAAATAGAACTCACAGTGGTGTGCATAAATTATGATAAAACATAATAAAAATGATACATTCATGTACATGTCCCCCCGCCGTGATATCTGTGAATGGTAAAAAGAAACTTAATTATTAGGCATATTTCGAATTGGGCCAGAAAATACATATCCCAACTTTGTTTTGAATGCCTTTACATCGCTAATTCCGGCATCTGTGTATCCTTCTTAGTATACCGCTGAATATACATCGGCCCCCCAACTCCAAGTCAATGGGAATATTGCTTCAGGGTCTAGATCAGCGAGAGCTTGAGGAGTCATCTAGTACGATGTTGGGTCATCTAGTAGAGGGTCGGAGAAGGGTCTGCGTGGCAATCGTCTGTGATAAGTGCGTTAACCTTTAAGGCCGTGCCGTTTGCGTTTCTAGCCATAATTTTAAAGGTTGCAAATCGGCGATTTTGGTACCTCACCGACCTAAGTCCCAGCCGTTGGAAGGCCGAGTAGGCAATTCGGGACAAGCTGGCCGACTGACTTATGATTGATCTTACAGTTTTCCATTCGTCTATGGCCGCAGCTGTGTCACGCCCAGGGCTGTGGGAATGAACACTAAGTCCCAAGCAAACTGTGGCACAACAATGGGTGCCGGCTGTAGGGTGTCATCCAATTGCGGTGCCCCATGTAGCAGGGTGTGGTGCCTATAGTCACACTTGCGACATCCCATCAGAATTATGCAGTCGGGCGCTAGATGGCTACGTGCTAGGCAGTTCCGACAGTACCCTCTCCGCTCAATTGTCTCATAGCGCTGAAATGCCGACTGTTCTCTAAACTTGGGGCATGTCATGATGGCGTGGTCTTCCTGTCAGAGTCCACATGCATATTGCCAGAAATTGGGCCGCTCTCTCCTGCTCTCTCTGCCCAGATCGCCTTCTTGATTGTCGTCTTTGTTGACCTTGCCGTTCCTGCAGATTTTGTGGCTGTTGATTGTTACGCTGGTTGAGTGTTACTAGCTGCTGTTCTTGCTGTTGTTGCGGGCGGTTTGGCTGCTGCCGCCTGTTTGGGGGTCGAACTTCCTCGTCTTCTTCCCAGTCTTGATGTGGGAATTATGCAGCCATTCCTGTAATAAAGAGAGAGAGAGAGAGGAGTACACATTTTTTTTGAGGGGGCCCAACGAGTCAGTCGGTAAATAGTTTAACAACTTTTGTAATGGGTCGGCTAGTTATGCCAAGGGAAGTTTTGATGTCTACCACTCTGATGTTATTATCAACCCCCTGGTAAGTTTTGACAATGCGCCCCAATCTCCATTCTGTTGGGGAAAACCGGTCATCTTTTATGACCGCTAGCTCACCCTCCCTTAAATTGTCTTTTTGATATTTTCATTTGTTTCTTTTATGAAGTTCACTTAGATATTCATTTTTCCATCTATGACAAAAATGTTGGGAAATAACTTTGAGTGGTTTCCAACGATTAACGTACGAAATGTCAGAGTCGGAAATGTCAGGTTCTACTGGTTCAAGCAGAGGAGCCCCAATGAGAAAATGGGCTGGCGTAATAGGAGCGATTTCATTAGGGTCGTCACTAGCAGGGCTCATGGGTCTTGAATTGAGACAAGCTTCTATACGAATCAATATTGTAGTGAATTCTTCAAATGTATAATTAAGACTCGGGAAGCTTTTCCGTAAATGTGTCTTAAAGGATTTAACGCCGGCCTCCCACAATCCACCCATATGTGGAGCACCAGGAGGGATAAATTTCCAATCTAAGTTTTGATGGATATTTTGATTAACGGCTTGAGTTCTAACTACAAGGTTCGCGCCGTTGTCTGAATATACACAGGAGGGACATCCTCTTCGACCTATAAATCGAGCAAATGCGGCTAAAAAAGATTCTGTGGAAAGATCACTTGTTGCTTCTTAGTGAATTTCCTTGGTAGTAAAACATATAAAAACGCACACGTATCCTTTCGTAATAAGACAAGCACGACCTGTAACGCTTTTTATATTAAAGGGTCCCGCAAAGTCAACACCAGTGTTGTAGAAGGGTCTTGCAAGTGAACTACGCTCAGGCGGAAGAGACGCCATAATTTCATTTTGATTGTGTTTTCGATATAAAGTGCAAATTTTTTTTACAGTTGTGAATCGTTTTCTTGGTTAAGATTTTTAACTTGAATTTCCAGAATTCAGAACGGAAGATACGAGTCATGAGTTGATTTCCCTCATGCAAAGTAATTTTATGTCTAAATTCGACCAATAATTGCGACAATTTGGAATTGTAGGGTAGCAAAATGGGGTGTCTTTCATTATCTGTTAACGCAGGGGATTGTACATACGTGTCTAAATACGGATTTAAAGTGACAAGACTGCCGCAAGGTGGAAGTTTTGCTTTTCTTTTTAGTAATTGGTATTCCCTTTCAAGATAGTATTGCTGGGTTACCATGATAATTAGACGCTTAGCGTGTCGAATCTCTTCTTGAGAAAAATCGCGACAAGCTCTTAAATGTCGTTTGGAATATCGCATAATAAAAGCATATGCTCTGTAGGTTCGGTGTAATTTTAAAAAAATTTTAAAGGATCTTTGTTTATAAGTTCTTCTTTGGCCTTACAAGTAATAGTTGTGAGCGTCAATACTTTAGCTGTTCTCTTTTCTAAATTGGTGTCTATCGGAATGTTATTCGAAAGCCAACTACTCTTTTGGTATTTTAACCACTGTGGTCCATGCCACCAGAAATGATATGTTTGTAAATCGATCGGTGTGTATCCTCGGCTTGCGACATCAGCAGGATTAGCCTCAGATTCAACATGACGCCATCGATAATTTCCAACATTTTTTATGATTTCAGAAACTCTGTTTCCTACAAAAGTGCTCCAGTGGCACGTTGGTTTTTTTTAAGCCGAGCTAAACCAATTGTGGAGTCTGTCCAATAATAGGATTCAATATTCGAGATTTGATATTATAGAATGGGCCAATTTAGACAAAAGTACCGCTCCGCAAAGCTCAAGTCGTGGCAACCCTGGCTTTTGACGCTAGGAGAAATGTGTCAACACTTTTATTGGCTTTTTCGACACGACGGCGCCATATGCGTTCTCTGACGCGTCACAAAATCCATGAATTTCAATTTGATTATTTGAAGAGTATTTAATCCATCTTGGAATAGTTATAGTGTTTATTGATTTTGTGTTTTTTACGAAATTCTGCCAATTTGTTAGTATCATGGGTTTAAGCGTGTCATCTCATTCGATTTTGTCTAACGCATTTTCAGATAGAACTAGCCAATTGAGAGGTAAAAGTTGATCCTCTGGCAAGACTTTGATTATTTTGGGGTAATTGGAAGTCCATTTTCTAAGTTGAAAACCTGCCGAGTCAAAGGCAGCAATTAGTTGTTTACGTGAGCCAATTGCTTTCTCAACCGAGTGGCCTCCCGCAAGGACGTCATCCACATATAAATTTTGTAAAATAATTTTAGCCGCTTTAGGGTTTGTGTCTTTAATGTCATTAGCTAATTGCATGAGTGTGCGAAGTGCTAAAAATGGTGCACAGTTTTCACCGAAATTGACCGTCAAAAGCTCAAAGTCTTCCACAGGGTCGGAAGTAGATTTCCTGAATAGAATTCTTTGATATCGTGTCTGGTTTCTATCCAAGAATATCTGACGGTACTTTTGCTTAATGTCAACATTGTAAACGTATTTAAAGAACCTTCACCTTCGCGGCAAATAATAATTTAAGGTCTGATCTATATCTTCCGGTAAAAGTTTTCTCATATGTCCCAAATCTAGGTACACTAAAATCGCCTTGTCATATGAGTCTTTGATTTCAGGAGTCTTTGACAGACTTTTTTCCATTCTAAAGAATTGTGCGAGCGCTATATTTGCGGAATTCCCTAACTACTCACAATTTTTAAAGCGTAAGGTAACAATATATCGCCCTCTTTATTTCTCTTTGTTGTTTTTAGGTAGTTTTGTTCGCAGAAGGAGTCTTCTTCTGACCTCAAAGCTATTTTTGGGGGCTCTTCCACCTCCCAAAAACGTGCAATAATCATTTCTATTGAAGTTGTGTGGAACAAGGAAACGTTACGAGGATTTCGGTTGGTTTCGGGTATTGGACCGCCTATTATCCAACCAAATACTGTATTTTGCGCTAAAAATGAGCCAAGTGATTTTATAGGAGTGCCTACTGTAAAAATTAACGGTCCTATGTCTATCCCTAAGAGAAGATCCACAGGTTGACTTATGAGGAATTTTGGGTCTGCTAAGTTGAGACCTATAATATATGTAAGTTTAGTCTTTTCAATATTTTGTGAAGGTAAATTAGGTGGAAGGGTCTTCAAAACTGGCGCCCATACGTCTAACTCAAATTTAGAATCTAAACGAGAAAGAAGCGTGAAAAGACAAGATTTTGTAGACGTTTCCGAGACAATTTGACTAAGTCCCGTAACATGAGCAAGCCTTTTTTATACCCTCCACCAAAAAAGGTATGGAGGGTATATTAAGTTCGTCATTCCGTTTGTAACTCATCGAAATAATCATTTTAGACCCAACAAAGTATATACATTCTTGATCAGCGTAAAATTCTAGCCCTGTCCGTCCGTCTGTTGTAATCACGCTACAGTCTAAACGAATTAAGATAGGAAGCTAAAATTTTGCACAGATCTCTCTTTTGTCTGCACGCAGGTCAAGTTCGAAGATGGGCTATTTGATGATTTTTACCCACATTTTTCAACGCAATTGTCTGAAAATTCACACAAGGAGTTCCTTGTGGGTACTTTATACCTCGGCAGAGAATTGTCCATATAGGTCCACGATATCGTATAGCCCCCATGTAACGGTACCCCCGATATTCGGTATTTTGATGATTTTACCCACATTTTTAAACGGAATTGTCTGAAAATCCACACAAGGAGTTCCTTGTGGGTACTTTATACCTCGGCAGAGAATTGTCCATATAGGTCCACGATATCGTATAGCCCCCATGTAACGGTACCCCCCGATATTCGGTATTTTGATGATTTTACCCACATTTTTCAACGGAATTGTCTGAAAATCCACACAAGGAGTTCCTTGTGGGTACTTTATACCTCGGCAGAGAATTGTCCATATAGGTCCACGATATCCTATAGCCCCCATGTAACGGTACCCCCGATATTCGGTATTTTGATGATTTTACCCACATTTTTAAACGGAATTGTCTGAAAATCCACACAAGGAGTTCCTTGTGGGTACTTTATACCTCGGCAGAGAATTATTTATATACGTCCACAATATCGTATAGCCCCCATATAACGGTACCCCCCCAATATTCGGTATTTTGATGATTTTACCCACATTTTTGAACGGAATTGTCTGAAAATCCACACAAGGAGTTCCTTGTGGGTACTTTATACCTCGGCAGAGAATTGTCCATATAGGTCCACGATATCGTATAGCCCCCATGTAACGGTACCCCCCGATATTCGGTATTTTGATGATTTTACCCACATTTTTCAACGGAATTGTCTGAAAATCCACACAAGGAGTTCCTTGTGGGTACTTTATACCTCGGCAGAGAATTATCTATATAGGTCCACAATATCGTATAGCCCCCATATAACGGTACCCCCCGATATTCGGTATTTTGATGATTTTACCCACATTTTTCAACGGAATTGTCTGAAAATCCACACAAGGAGTTCCTTGTGGGTACTTTATACCTCGGCAGAGAATTATTTATATAGGTCCAAAATATCGTATAGCCCCCATATAACGGTACCCCCCGATATTCGGTATTTTGAAGATTTTACCCACATTTTTCATCGGAATTGTCTGAAAATACACACAAGGAGTTCCTTGTGGGTACTTTATACCTCGGCAGAGAATTATCTATATAAATCCACGATATTGTATAGCCCTCATATAACTGTACCCCCGATATTCGGTATTTGGATGTTTTTAGCCATATTTTTCAACGGAATGGTCACAAGGGGTTCTTTGTGAGCACTTTACCCACCGACAGAGAATTCTCTATATAGGTTAACGATAACGTATAGCTCCCATATAACAGTACCCCGCGATATTCGGTATTTTGATGATTTTAGCCACATTTTCCAATCGTATTGTCTGAAAATCCACACACGGAGTTCCTTGTGAGTACTTTACACGCAGACATAGATTTGTCTTTATAGGTCCACAATATCGTATATCCCCCCATATATCGGTACCTTCCTATATTAGATATTTTAAAGATTTTTAAAGAATTTTTATTGGATTTTATTTTTTTTGAAAATTTTCTAATTCGTTCCAAATGGTGGAGGGTATTCAAAGTTCGGCCCGGCCGAACTTACTGCTTTTTTACTTGTTTGTTTTTAAGTTTTTCTGAGATAAATGAAGATTGGGATCCAGGGTCAATAATTGCTCTGGCATCATATGATTGCCCTCTATTTTGTATTTGTACAATGGCAGTGAAAAGCAAAGTTGCACCAGGATTATGTTCAAAAATTCTATGTTCTTGTAGGGTCAATGCTGTAATATTTGCTGGTTCTGTGGACTGTACTGTTGTGGTGAGAGCTGGAGCACTAGTACTAGGGCGTACTTCATCTCTAGCTAAGGTGTTATTTTGGTTTATTTGATGGTTCTCTGGTCCCTTATGTAGCATGGAGTGGTGTTTCATGTTACAAGACCGACAACAAAAACGACTTTTACATTCTTTAACTCCATGATTTGAAGAAAGCAATTATAACAAAGGTGTGAAACTTTTACAAAATGAATCCTGTCATTCACTGACTTATCTATGAATCGATTTTCTAAAATGATTGGCCTTTCAAAGTTGGCAATTCTGTGCGACTTGAGTCCTTGGCGGTTGATTCGATGTTTGTTTACTGGGCTTACCCTTTGGGATTGAGAATTAGACCATGTGTTGGTCTGAAAACTGCTTGTATTTTTATACCCTCCACCAAAAAAGGTATGGAGGGTATATTAAGTTCGTCATTCCGTTTGTAACTCATCGAAATAATCATTTTAGACCCAACAAAGTATATATATTCTTGATCAGCGTAAAATTCTAAGACGATTTAGCCCTGTCCGTCCGTCTGTCCGTCTGTTGTAATCACGCTACAGTCTAAACGAATTAAGATAGGCAGATAAAATTTTGCACAGATCTCTCTTTTGTCTGCAGGCAGGTCAAGTTCGAAGATGGGCTATATCGGTCCACGATATCGTATAACCCCCATATAACGGTACCCCCCGATATTCGGTATTTTGATGATTTTACCCACATTTTTCAACGGAATTGTCTGAAAATCCACACAAGGAGTTCCTTGTGGGTACTTTATACCTCGGCAGAGAATTGTCCATATAGGTCCACGATATCGCATAGCCCCCATGTAACGGTACGCCCCGATATTCGGTATTTTGATGATTTTACCCACATTTTTCAACGGAATTGTCTGAAAATCCACACAAGGAGTTCCTTGTGGGTACTTTATACCTCGGCAGAGAATTATCTATATAGGTCCACAATATCGTATAGCCCCCATATAACGGTACCCCCCGATATTCGGTATTTTGATGATTTTACCCACATTTTTCAACGGAATTGTCTGAAAATCCACACAAGGAGTTCCTTGTGGGTACTTTATACCTCGGCAGAGAAATGTCCATATAGGTCCAGGATATCGTATAGCCCCCATGTAACGGTACCTCCCGATATTCGGTATTTTGATGATTTTACCCACATTTTTAAACGGAATTGTCTGAAAATCCACACAAGGAGTTCCTTGTGGGTACTTTATACCTCGGCAGAGAATTATCTATATAGGTCCACAATGTCGTATAGCCCCCATATAACGGTACCCCCCGATATTCGGTATTTTGATGATTTTACCCACATTTTTGAACGGAATTGTCTGAAAATCCACACAAGGAGTTCCTTGTGGGTACTTTATACCTCGGCAGAGAATTATCTATATAGGTCCACAATATCGTATAGCCCCCATATAACGGTACCCCCCGATATTCTGTATTTTGATGATTTTACCCACATTTTTCAACGGAATTGTCTGAAAATCCACACAAGGAGTTCCTTGTGGGTACTTTATATCTCGGCAGAGAATTATTTATATAGGTCCACAATATCGTATAGCCCCCATATAACGGTACCCCCCGAAATTCGGTATTTTGAAGATTTTACCCACATTTTTAAACGGAATTGTCTGAAAATCCACACAAGGAGTTCCTTGTGGGTACTTTATACCTCGGCAGAGAATTATCTATATAGGTCCACAATATCGTAACGGTACCCCCCGATATTCGGTATTTTGATGATTTTACCCAAATTTTTCAACGGAATAGTCTGAAAATCCACACAAAGAGTTCCTTGTGGGTACTTTATACCTCGGCAGAGAATTATCTATATAGGTCCACGATATCGTATAGCCCCCATATAACGGTACCCCCGATATTTGGTATTTTGATGATTTTACCCACATTTTTCAACGGAATTGTCTGAAAATCCACAAAAGGTGTCCCTTGTGGGCATTTTACCTCCTCAAAATGAAGTGTCTATATAGGTCCACGATATCGTATATCCCCCATATAACTGTAACCTCCGATATTCGGTATTTTGATGATGTTAGCCATGCTTTTCAATGGAATTGTCTTAAAATCAACACAAGTAGTTCCTTGTGAGTACTTCACCCCCTGAGAGAGAATTGTTTATACAGGTCCACGATATCGTATATCCCCCATATAACGGTACCTCCCGATATTCGGTATTTTATGATTTGACACACATTTTTCATCGGAATTGTCTGAAAATCCGCACAAGGAGTTCCTTGTGGGTACTTTATACCTCGGCAGAGAATTATCTATATAGATCCACGATATTGTATAGCCCTCATATAACGGTACCCCCGATATTCGGTATTTTGATGTTTTTAGCCATATTTTTCAACGGAATGGTCACAAGGGGTTCTTTGTACACAAGGGGTTCTTTGTGAGCACTTTACCCACCGACAGAGAATTCTCTATATAGGTTAACGATAACGTATAGCTCCCATATAACGGTACCCCGCGATATTCGATATTTTGATGATTTTAGCCACATTTTCCAATCGTATTGTCTGAAAATCCACACACGGAGTTCCTTGTGAGTACTTTACACGCAGACATAGATTTGTCTTTATAGGTCCACAGTATCGTATATCCCCCCATATATCGGAACATTCCTATATTAGATATTTTAAAGATTTTAAAAGAATTTTTATTGGATTTTATTTTTTTGAAAATTTTCTAATTCGTTCCAAATGGTGGAGGGTATTCAAAGTTCGGCCCGGCCGAACTTACTGCTTTTTTACTTATTTTTTTTTTTTTTATTATTAAATTCTGGTTTTTGTTGAGCATATTTTGTGTTTGTGGGTCTAATATTTCCAACAGATTCTAAAGTTTTAAATTTGTGTGTCAAATAATTATTAGGTGTTCCCAGGTTGACATTGTCTTGATATTCTCTAAAGAGTTTTCAGATTCTTCTAAGAAAGATCGAGGTAATTTAGAGGAGCAAAGATAAATAAGGATTGGTTTCTAAAGTCTGAATGCAACAATTCATAGTACGTTGTAGTTTTTGAATTGTGCTACTTGAATCATATGTTACGTGGGGTAATTTAAAGAGGATTTTCATCTGCTGGTTAGCCTGCATTCTTTTGTTTTCATAACACTCGGTAAGATTTTTCCACGCCAAATCGAACCCATCATTCGTAAGTGGGACATGGCTGATCACCTCTCGGGCTTCTCCTGCCGTCTTTTGTGTCAAATGAAAAAGTTTTTCAACATCGCTTAGTTTCGTGTTCTTTATATACACAGCTAAAAAGATATCTCGGAACGTCGGCCACTTGCTGTATCCTACCTTAAAAATATCCGTGTCACACGGTGGCAGTCGAGAAATTGGAATGAATTCCGCATCATTGCTCACTTTGGGTGTTAGTTGGCTATTTCTTTTCATTTTCTCTTCCGATTCTCTTTGTTTAGCTGTCTGGATTTTGCCGTTAATTTCTCCTAGGGCATTTTTATATGAGTTAATGGCCATACATTGACTTCTTTATTTATTTTTATCCACTGGTTTCTCTCCTTCTTGAGGAGCATAATCGTTCACACAATTAGTAAATTTTTTCCGATTTAATTTTTCCATATTTTCAGCGAATTGGGTCTGACTTTAGAAAAATTTTTGTTTGACAATAAATAGACAAAGTCGCC
Source organism: Musca domestica (assembly GCF_030504385.1). Lineage (NCBI taxonomy): Eukaryota > Metazoa > Arthropoda > Insecta > Diptera > Muscidae > Musca > Musca domestica. The sequence goes on from NW_026712439.1 coordinate 1,491,381, forward strand.
CAAAACTAAGGACCAATCGCTTTGTTATTTGGGTAAAAACAGTATCAACAAGTTTTGCTTTAGCAAAACTTCGTTGTTTATTCCCAAATAAATAAATAGCAAAATAATACTTTGAAATATGATGTAAGTGAAAAATGTTCAGTAAAATTATGTAAAAAATCCAACGAGAAAAGGCAAAAAAAGGCGAAAATAAATTGCATTTAAATCATCACCGTTTTTAAAATTTTTGTAAAATGGCAAAATAAAATACGATACGAATTTTGCAAAATAAAAATTTTGAGGTTTTATTTATGATGTTATAAAATGTTGTTGTTAATTTTGAGTCAATCGTAGAGAAAACTTAGTTCATTATATCAAAATAATACATCAGCCAATTTAAAACACCTAAAATAATGATTCTCAAATCAAAATGTTAGACAATATTACAAAAATGTCGAATTAGAATTTTACAAAAAAAAAATATTTATTATTTTTTTTTTTTTCTAAAATGGCTGATATCCTTTTTTTATCATTCTAAAATATGAACCTCTTTAGGAGTGCTCGAGGTTATTTTCCAGTTTTTAAGTTTTATAAATTTTCAAAAGTAAAATGGCGATCAAAAAAAAAAAATTGTTTCGTTGAAGGGTCTTCCAAATATTCCCAAGAATTCACAGCTATTTTCCAAGTTTTCCAATTGGTTTTCAAAAAATTCCAAAAATTTTCCAAAAAAAAAAAAAATATGACGGAAAGAGTAGTATGTATTACTTAAGTCTTTCCAATTAATTTATTTCCTTTTCATTTTTATGAAGTTACGTTGATAAAAAAAGGGTCTCCCAATTGGATTTACAAAAGGTGTCAAATTATTTGGGAATCAAAGAAAGCACCAGGGTCTTTGAATGTCCAATGTTTTCTGGGTAGGGATAAAAACTGTATTTGTACTCACTTTGATCTTCTTCTAATAAGGGTCACCGAACCATGATCGCATTTAATTTAATTTTGTAGTTTATAAAAATTGTTTTATTTTATTCTTTAAATTTTATTAAAATTAGTTTTTTTTGTGATTAAACAAATTGTTAACTATTTCCTTTCGAGGTGTTCACAGTCGCAAAAGTTATGCTCAAGTTTCTAGAAATTTTCAATTTCACCAATCTTTAAATGTTTTGTCGTTAAGATTTTTCTTAACTTCACTTTGTCCGGCTCGACATGGACCAAATGTTTTTTGATTTCATTTTTATTGTTTTTCCAATAGAAAGCTTTATATTTTAATTTTAGTGAAAAATTTTATCAAGGTTTGTTGGATAAATTCACAGGTATTAAAAGGTAAGTATATACACTATAAATTCTCTTTAAGTTACAGGTAAGTATTTGCTTTATGTACAAAAAATTCACTTTAAATTTCAGGTAATTATTGCTTTATGTACAAAAAATCACTTTAAATTTCAGGTATGTATTGTAAATTTTAACTTGTTTCAAAATTAATATAATTCATATTTTTCACCACTATAAAATTTCTAACAATTTTGGCACTTTATCAATTAGCACCTTTTGAGCTTTCTTTCAATCACGGCGGGGGTATATACTTGTTGATCACCGTAACTTGCAAACTTCGAATGAACCACAGAAAAAAAGGGAATGTCACAGCAACCTGTTTTTATCTGTGACGTTTCCAATTCTGATTGGAATGCAAAGCACTCAAACAGCATTATCCCGCTTGTTTATTTATTTGTGTGTATGTGTGTGTGTATTCAAAAACTGCATACCGCTACGTTACAGTGGTGATCAAAATAAATAGAACCCACAGTGGTGTGCATAAATTATGATAAACCATAATAAAAACGATACATTCATGTACACGTATGTTTGCGTAGATATTATTGCTATTGTATGTATGTGTACCAATCGTCGATTTCGTCGATTAATTACTGAAGGTCTAGTATGAGAAATTGTTTGCTCCTTGTGCTCCCCATATTTTCGTATTATAAGAGGCCGGTGTTAAATCGTTCAAAATTTATTTAAAAAAGAGCATTCTGAGCTGAAACTTAGCTTCGAACAATTTCCCACAAATTTTAAACATAAAACAATATCACAGAAGCACAACTTTAGATATTAAATCTGCATCAGAATAGATATTGGGAAGCATTGTACGAGTTTTTATTTTCGGTCCCAACACTTCATTGCCGATAGTTAGAATAAACCATTAATAATAATACAAGTCACTCAAAAAAGGAACACAATGCAAATCTGGCAGCTCTTCTTCCTATTGTTACGAGCTCAAAATGAATTTTTTATTACATGCAAAGACTCAGAAAGTGATAAATTATTATGGAGGTTATTATATACATCACATTGAAATCTAAGGTGGTTGCTTAGTTCTTAGTAAGATCACATCAAGAACAATTTTACCGATATGTAATTACGAATTTTTCTACGCGGAACATTAAACTTTATAAAACTTGTGAATCAATTCGACCATTAAAGAGTCGCATTAAAAATATTGCTTTAAACATTAAACGATTTCTTTTCAATGATGGAAGATCAATGTGTTTTAAGGGATATTCATAGGGGGAGGCTTTAGCCGCATTCCAGAGCAAGTCTCATAGATCGAATATTATGAATTGTTTTGATTGAATTAGAGTAACGATTATAAAATGTACTCCACAGTATTCAACCATTTGTCTAATATAGACCAAACGAGATTAGTAAATAAACGTTTAGTTACGTAAGGTCATAAAATTCCTTAGCTTAATGAAACCTAGAAGATTATTTTCTTTATTAAGGCAAGATTCAATATGTAAGTTATATCGAAGTTTATGATCCAAAATAAGTCCAAGATCAACAGATAAATCTACATTCATCATCAGATAGAAATGCTATAGATCTGAATACGAGTAATGATAATTTTTTTGCAGTTGTAGGCGTTAAACAACTGTTGGTAATTATTAGTACTCCATAACCTATTTAATTTTTCCTAGTGTCTAGTTGGGTTTCCTTTAATTAAAAACTATGTACTCCCTACATTCCAAACTCTGATGACAGGGAAGAAGAACGGTCACCCAATATGCGTAACAACGAGCAGTATAAAAAATAAATTAGAAGCAGACATGGTCAATCGGTAACCATGTCCAAAATTTCAAACTCCGCTTTCCAATGTTTTGGAAAATCGGCGATTTGCACATGTGTTTTAAATATCAATTAATATGGTCCGTTGAAATTACGGTTAAGTCCACATTTTTTCATCTAAAACGTTAAATTTTGCATGCTGATACTAATAACGGGCTATATGGGTCCACGTTTAGGTATATTCCTGATATAACTGTAACTACAGATTTTTCTTCAGAATATTTCTGCCACAATTTCCAAACAAATAAGCTGAAACTTTACATCTGGTGTTCGTGGAAGGTCTGATCAGGAATGCCAACTGTTCGGGGGTAAAAATCGCTACACACATGTTGTTAAAAATCGCTACGGAAAAAGACAAAAATTAATTAATTATTCATTATATATATTAATAATGAAACTTGTTTGGCCGCTACTTTAAACAAGTCATCGAATGTAGTTGTATTACTGTTCATGTTGTTCCTCCGGAAAATAAGCTGTACGTAAATAAAATTCTGATTTCTTATAAGTCTCATTCGAATTTATTTTCGCACAGACTTCACTGGGAATTTTATATGTGGAGCAGCAATCATTTTGATATTTCAACCCGTATTTTATGTAGATTAAAGAATTTATAGAGTTCAAATCCATTCAATTTCTTACTTTGTTTTTGAAAGAATTCATAATAATAAATGTTCTCTCAACTTCAGCATTGGAATATGGATAGCTAAATATATCAATTACAAAAAAAAAAATAGTTTCTGAAAAGTATACTGATTTGAGGCATTTTAAAATTATGAATTTCTTATCCAGAACAAATCAGTCCGACTTAAATTCTTCCAAGAAGAAAGTTTTATATTTTTAATAGTTTTATATTTCACTCAATTCTTCTTGCTCAGTTATCAATTCTTGGACAAAATTTATTACATGTTTCTCTTATAAGTATCAGATATACTCTTGTCACTACAAGATTTTTCAAAACTGTATCCAAGGTAACAGTGCTCATTTAAAACCAGATCTATATTTCCTTTAATATAATCAAATTTTAATTCCAAGCAAAATAGCTCTATTAGTTAACCTTTTTAGTAATCTAAACAAATCTGTGAAAAGTTTTGTATGATGTGATTCACATGCCAAATTTACCATTTGAATATCTGATAAAACGGATACAATATAAGTTAAATATATAAGGTTTTTTGAGTCGTTACACATGTTTTTTAAAGACTTCACTTCTAATGACTTTTGGTTTAAATTGCTGAAATGAGTCTTTAATTCGGGCCACATGTTCAAAATTGATTTAATAGCTTTTTCTATTGAAAGTCATCTAATTGTGCCACCATTGCTATTTTAGTAGGTCTCGTTTCATCATTATTAATAAGCTCAAAATTTTTCGTATTTTCGTCAGAACGATATTTAATGCATTTATTTGTTAATTGCACACTTCTGAACATTTTTACAGAAATTCGTAAAAATGTCGATATCCCAAAATTTTGGCTGTCCATAGAAAATATAGAACAAATGAGTTTATAGCAGAATGAATGATGCAGAATCGCATACGCCATTGTCAGAGCGGTATTAAATGCATTTATTTGCTAATTGCACACTTCTGAACATTTTTACAGAAATTCGTAAAAATGTCGATATCCCAAAATTTTGGCTGTCCATAGAAAAAATAGAACCAATGAGTTTATAGCAGAATGAATGATGCAGAATAGCATGTGCCATTGTCAGAACGACATTTAATGCATTTATTTGTTAATTGCACACTTCTGAACATTTTTACAGAAATTCGTACAAATGTCGATATCCCAAAATATTGGCTGTCCATAGATATAATAGAACCAATGAGTTTATAGCAGAATGGATCATGCAGAATCGCATGTGCCATTGTCAGAACGATATTTATTGCATTTATTTGTTAATTGCACACTTCTGAACATTTTTACAGAAATTCGTAAAAATGTCGATATCCCAAAATTTTGGCTGTCCATAGAAATAATAGAACCAATGAATTTATAGCAGAATGGATGATGCAGAATGGCATGTGCCATTGTCAGAACGATATTTAATGCATTTATTTGTTAATTGCACACTTCTGAACATTTTTACAGAAATTCGTGAAAATGTCGATTTCCCAAAATTTTGACTGTCCATAGAAAAAATAGAACCAATGAGTTTACAGCAGAATGGATGATGCAGAATCGCATGCGCCATTGTCAGAACGATAATTAATGCACTTATTTGCTAATTGCACACTTCTGAACATTTTTACAGAAATTCGTGAAAATGTCGATATCCCAAAATTTTGGCTGTTCATAGAAAATATAGAACCAATGAGTTTATAGCAGAATGGATGCAGAATCGCATACGCCATTTATTTTCTAATTGCACACTTCTGAACATTTTAACAGAAATTCGTAAAAATGTCAATATCCCAAAATTTTGGCTGTCCATAGAAATAATAGAACCAATGATTTTATAGCAGAATGGATTATGCAGAATGGAATATGCCATTGTCAGAACGATATTTAATGCATTTATTTGTTAATTGCACACTTCTGAAAATTTTTACAGAAATTCGTGAAAATGTCTATTTCCCAAAATTTTGACTGTCCATAGAAAACATAGAACCAATGAGTTTATAGCAGAATGGATGATGCAGGATGGCATACGCCACTTATTTGCTAATTGCACACTTCTGAACATTTTTACAGAAATTCGTAAAAATGTCGATATCCCAAAATTTTGGCTGTTCATAGAAAATATAGAACCAATGAGTTTATAGCAGAATGGATGCAGAATCGCATACGCCATTTATTTGCTAATTGCACACTTCTGAACATTTTAACAGAAATTCGTAAAAATGTCGATATCCCAAAATTATGGCTGTCCATAGAAATAATAGAACCAATGAGTTTATAGCAGAATGGATTATGCAGAATGGAATATGCCATTGCCAGAACGATATTTAGTGCATTTATTTGTTAATTGCACACTTCTGAAAATTTTTACAGAAATTCGTAAAAATGTCGATTTCCCAAAATTTTGACTGTCCATAGAAAACATAGAACCAATGAGTTTATAGCAGAATGGATGATGCAGGATGGCATACGCCACTGTCATAACGATATTTAATGCATTTATTTGCTAATTGCACACTTCTGAACATTTTTACAGAAATTCGTGAAAATGTCGATTTCCCAAAATTTTGACTGTCCATAGAAAAAATAGAACCAATGAGTTTATAGCAGAATGGATGATGCAGAATCGTACACGCTATTGTCAGAACGACATTAAATGCATTTATTTGTTAATTGCACACTTCTGAACATTTTTACAGAAATTCGTAAAAATATCGATGTCCCTAAATTTTGACTGTCCATAGAAAAAATAGAACCAGTGAGTTTATAGCAGAATGGATGATGCAGAATAGCATACGCCATTGTCAAAACGACATTAAATGCAGTTATTTGTTAATTGCACACTTCTGAACAGTTTTACAGAAATTCGTGAAAATGTCGATTTCCCAAAATTTTGACTGTCCATAGAAAAAATAGAACCAATGAGTTTATAGCAGAATGGATGATGCAGAATCGCATACGCCATTGTCAGAACGACATTAAATGCATTTATTTGTAAAAATGTCGATATCCCTAAATTTTGACTGTCCATAGAAAAAATATAACCAATGAATTTGTAGCAGCATGGATGATGCAGAATCGCGTGTGCCATTGTAAGAACGACATTAAATGCATTTATTCGTAAAAATGTCGATATCCCTAAATTTTGACTGTCCATAGAAAAAATATAACCAATGAGTTTATAGCAGAATGGATGATGCAGAATGGCATACGCCATTGTCAGAACGATATTTAATGCATGTATTTGCTAACTGCGCACTTCTGAACATTTTTACAGAAATTCGTGAAAATGTCGATTTCCCAAAATTTTGACTGTCCATAAAAAAAATAGAACCAATGAGTTTACAGCAGAATGGATGATGCAGAATCGCATGCGTCATTGTCAGAACGATAATTAATGAATTTATTTGCTAATTGCACACTTCTGAACATTTTTACAGAAATTCGGGAAAGTGTCGATTTCCCAAAATTTTGACTGTAAATAGAAAAAATAGAACCAATGAGTTTATAGCAGAATGGATGATGCAGAATCGCATACGACATTGTCAAAGAGGTATTAAATGCATTTATTTGTTAATTGCACACTTCTGAACATTTTTACAGAAATTCGTAAAAATGTCGATATCCCAAAATTTTGGCTGTCCATAGAAAAAATAGAACCAATGAGTTTATAGCAGAATGGATGATGCAGAATCGTACACGCTATTGTCAGAACGACATTAAATGCATTTATTTGTTAATTGCACACTTCTGAACATTTTTACAGAAATTCGTAAAAATATCGATGTCCCTAAATTTTGACTGTCCATAGAAAAAATAGAACCAGTGAGTTTATAGCAGAATGGATGATGCAGAATAGCATACGCCATTGTCAAAACGACATTAAATGCAGTTATTTGTTAATTGCACACTTCTGAACAGTTTTACAGAAATTCGTGAAAATGTCGATTTCCCAAAATTTTGACTGTCCATAGAAAAAATAGAACCAATGAGTTTATAGCAGAATGGATGATGCAGAATCGCATACGCCATTGTCAGAACGACATTAAATGCATTTATTTGTAAAAATGTCGATATCCCTAAATTTTGACTGTCCATAGAAAAAATATAACCAATGAATTTGTAGCAGCATGGATGATGCAGAATCGCGTGTGCCATTGTAAGAACGACATTTAATGCATTTATTTGTTAATTGCACAGTTCCAAACATTTTTACAGAAATTCGTGAAAATGTCGATTTCCCAAAATTTTGACTGTCCATAGAAAACATAGAACCAATGAGTTTATAGCAGAATGGATGATGCAGAATCGCATACGCCATTGTCAGAGCGGTACTAGATGCATTTATTTGTTAATTGCACACTTCTGAAAATTTGTACAGAAATTCGTAAAAATGTCGATATCCCAAAATTTTGGCTATCCATAGAAAAAATAGAACCAATGAGTTTATAGCAGAATGGATGATGCAGAATCGCACACGCTATTGTCAGAACGACATTAAATGCATTTATTTGTTACTTGCACACTTCTGAACATTTTTACAGAAATTCGTAAAAATATCGATGTCCCTAAATTTTGACTGTCCATAGAAAAAATAGAACCAATGAGTTTATAGCCATATATATATTTGTCTGTTCCAATAGCCAATGGTTTTAATGTCCAAATTGAATAATTTTAACAATCTTTCTAGACCATCCAAAAGTTCTTCGGGCTTTCCACCGTTTAAATCTATGAAACCTAAAAATTTCTTGCTCTTGAATACTATAACAACGGACGACAACACACAACATTTTAAAAAAACATGAATAAATTTAAAAATAAACAGAAGAAGTAAAAAAGCTGTAAGTTCGGCCGGGCCGAACTTTTAATACCCTCCACCAATTGGTACAAATTTGGCAATATCCAAAAAAAAAATATAAATAAATAAATAAAATCCGTTAAAACTTCTGTTAAAATCTTAAAAATACCGAATGCCTATACGACGACGTGGACCTGCATAGGCAACTTTTGTCATAAGTTATTACAATATTTAAATGCGGAATTTGTAGGCAAATCTCTTTATAATGTAGCTAGAATCATTAAATTACCGAATATAAGGGGTACCGTTATATGGGGCCTATACGAAGACGTGGACCTGCACAGACAATGGGCTGAAGTATCCATTACGAACTCCACATGCGAAATTTGAAACAATCCCGGTAAATAATGTAGCTAAAATCATCAAAATACCGAATATCGGAGACGTGGACCTACATGGCTCATTTTTATACCCTCCACCATACTATGGAGGGTATATTAACTTTGTCATTCCGTTTGTAACTCCTCGAAATACTCATATCAGACTCAACAAAGTATATATATTCTTGATCAGCGTAAAATTCTGAGTCGATTTAGCGATGCCCGTCTGTCCGTCTGTCTGTCTGTCTGTCTGTCCGTCTGTCTGTCCGTCTGTCTGTTGTAATCACGCTATCTTTCGAATGATTTGAGATAGGTGGCTAAAATTTTGCACACATGTTTATTTTTCCAGTAGGCAGGTTAAGTTCGTAAATGGGCCATGTAGGTCCACGTTTTCATATAGCCCCCATATAACGGCACCTCCCTATATTCGGTATTTTGATGATTTTAGCGACATTTTTCACGGGAATTGTTTCAAATTTGGTATTTGAAGTTTAAAATGGATACTACACGCTAAGACAGAAAATTATCTGTGCAGGTCCACGTCTTCGTATAGCCCCCATATAACGGTACCTCCCGATATTCGGTATTTTGATGATTTTAGCGACATTATTCACGGGAATTGTTTCAAATTTGGTATTTGAAGTACAAAATGGATACTACACCCTAAGACAGAAAATTGTCTGTGCAGATCCACGTCTTCATATAGCCCCCATATAACGGTACCTCCCTATATTCGATATTTTGATGATTTTAGCGACATTATTCACCGGAATTGTTTTAAAATTGGTATTTGAAGTTCGTTATGGGAACTACAGTGTGTGACAGAAAATTGTCTGTGCGGGTCCAGGTCTTCGTATAGTCCCATATATCAGTACCTCCCTATATTCGGTATTTTGACGATTTTAGGTACAATACTCACCGAAATTGTTTAGATGCTACAGTCTGTGACAGAAAATTGTCTATGCTGGTCCAGGTCTACGCACAGCTCCAATTTAACGGCACCTCCTTATATATGATATTTTGATGATTTTAGCTACATTATTCACCGTTTATTTCAAGTTTCGAATTTGAATATGGTAATGGCTTATGACAAACAATGCCTATGTATGTCCACGTCGTATAGACCCCAAAATAACGGCTATATTCGGTATTTTTAAAATTTTAACAGAATTGTTTAAGGATTTTATTTTTTTGAAAATTTCCAAATTCGTTGCAAATGGTGGAGGGTGTTAAAAGTTCGGCCCGGCCGAACTTACTGCTTTTTAACTTGTTTGACTTAGGATGTAGTATCCATTACGAACTTCAAATACCACATTTTAAACAATTTCGGTTAATAATGTTGCTAAAATCATCAAAATACCGAATATAGGGAGGTGCCGTTATATGGGGACTATGCGAAGACGTGGACTTGCACAGATAATTTTCTGTCTTAGGCTGAACTTCAAATCTTACAAACTTCAAATGCCAAATTTGAAACAATTCCGGAATATCGGGAGGTACCGTTATATGGGGGCTATATGATAACTTGGACCTACATGGCCCATTTGCGAACTTAACCTGCCTACTGGCAAAATATACATGTGTGCAAAATTTTAGCCTCCTATCTCAATTTGTTCGAAAGATAGCGTGATTACAACAGACAGACGGACAGACAGACGGACAGACAGACAGTCAGACAGACAGACTAACATGGCTAAATCGTCTTAGAATTTTACACTGATCAAGAATATACATACTTTGTTGGGTCTAACATGAGTATTTCGAGGAGTTACAAACGGAATGACAAAATTAATATACCCTCCATAGTATGGTGGAGGGTGGAGGAGATTTAGCTATGTCCGTCTGTCCGTCTGTCGGTCTGTGTGTTTGTCTGTCTGTTGTAATCACGCTACCTTTCGAACAAATTGAGATAGGTGGCTAAAATTTTGCACACATGTATATTTTGCCAGTAGGCAGGTTAAGTTCGCAAATGGGCCATGTAGGTCCAAGTTATCATATAGCCCCCATATAACGGTACCTCCCGATATTCCGTATTTTGATGATTTTAGCGACATTATTCACCGGAATTGTTTCAAATTTAGCATTTGAAGTTCGTAAGATTTGAAGTTCAGCCTAAGACAGAAAATTATCTGTGCAGGTCCACGTCTTCGTATAGTCCCCATATAGCGGCACCTCCCTATATTCGGTATTTTGATGATTTTAGCGACATTATTAACCGAAACTGTTTAAAATTTTTAATTTGAAGTTTGTAATGGATACTACATCCTAATGGATAATACATCCTATAACGGATTTTAGCGACATTGTTTAACGGAATCGTTCCAAATTCGGTATTTGAAGTTCGTAATAGATACTGCAGCATAAAACAGAAAATATAGGTCCACGTCTTCTTATAGCCCCCATATACCGTATCCCCGGTTTTCGATATTTTGACGATTTTAGCTACATTTTTTACCGGGATTGTTTCAAATTTCGCATGTGAAGTTCGTAATGGATACCTCAGCCCATTGTCTGTGCAGGTCTACGTTTTCGTATAGCCCCCATATAACGGTACCTCCTATATTCGGTATTTTGATGATTTTAGCTACATTATAAACAGATTTTTCTTCAAGTTCCGCATTTAAATATTGTAATAACTTATGACAAAAGTTGCCTATGCAGGTCCACGTCGTCGTATAGGCATTCGGTGTTTTTAAGATTTTAACAGAAGTTTTAACGGATTTTATTTATTTATTTATTTATTTATTTATTTTTTTTTTTTTTTTTGGATATTGCCAAATTTGTACCAATTGGTGGAGGGTATTAAAAGTTCGGCCCAGCCGAACTTACAGCTTTTTTACTTGTTACTTGCTATTCCCTCCACCATACTATGGAGGGTATATTAATTTTGTCATTCCGTTTGTAACTCCTCGAAATACTCATGTCAGACCCAACAAAGTACATGTTTTCTTGATCAGCGTAAAATTCTAAGACGATTTAGCCATGTCCATCTGTCTGTCTGTTGTAATCACGCTATCTTTCGAACGAATTGAGACAGAAGGCTAAAATTTTGCACACATGTATATTTTGCCAGTAGGCAGGTTAAGTTCGTAAATGGGCCATGTAGGTCCACGTTATCATATAGCTCCCATATAACGGTACCTTCCGATATTCGGTATTTTGATGATTTTAGCGACATTATTCGCCGGAATTGTTTCGAATTTTCCATTTGAAGTTCGTAATGGATACTACAGCCTAAGACAGAAAACTGTGTGTGCTCCCTATATTCGGCATTTTGATGATTTTAGCGACATTATTCACCGGAATTGTGTCAAATATGGTATTTTAAGTTCGCAATAAATACTAAATCCTAAGACAGAAAATTGTTTGTGCAGGTCCACGCCTTCGTACAACCCCCATATAAAGGTACCTCCCGATATTCGGTATTTTGATGATTTTAGCGACATTATTCACCGGAATTGTGTCAAATTACGTAGTTAGAGTTCGTAATGGAAACTACAGTCTGTGACAGAAAATTGTCTATGCAGGTCCAGGTCTGCGTATAGGCCCCATATATCAGTACCTCCCTATATTCGGTATTTTGAGGATTAATGTACAATACTCACCGAAATTGTTTGAGATGTCGTATTTGAAGTTTGTAATGGAATCTATAGCCTGTTACAGAAAATTGTCTATGCAGGTCCAGTTCTTCGTATAGCTCCGATATAACGGTACCTCCCTATGTACGGTAGTTTGACGATTTCAGCCACATTTTTAACCGTTTATATCAAGCTTCGAATTTGAATATGGTAATGGCTTGTGACAAACAATGCCTATGTAGGTACGCGTCGTACAGACCCTAATATAACGGCTATGCTCCGTATTTTTAAGATGTTAGCAGAATTTTTGGCGAATGTCATCTTTTTCGAAAATTTCCAAATTCGTTCTAAATGGTGGAACTTATGGCTTTTTTACTTATTTTTCAAATAAATTGCATCCGTAACATCTATTATAAGTTATTGCACCTAATATTTGTGAATGAAGTCGATGAATGTCACATTAAACGAATTGATCTGTTAACATTTCCCGAAGACTAGCACCATTCAAAATGTTTCATTAATGTTTCATTTCCTACTGGGTATAAAATTGTTTCTATGATCTAACACGTAAAAAAGCAGTAAGTTCGGCCGGGCAGAACTTTGAATACCCTCCACCATTTGGAACGAATTAGAAAATATTAAAAAAAAAACCATTGGAAATTCTGTTAAAATCTTTAAAATACCTAATATCGGAAGGTGCCGATATATGGGGGGATACACGCTGTTGTGGACCTATATAGATAAATCTAGGAACTCCTTGTGTGAATTTTCAGATAATTCCATTGGGAAATGTGGCTAAAATCATCAAAATCCCGAATATTGGGGGTACCGACAAATAACTTTCAGGGGTAAAGTGCTCACAAAGAAATCCTTGTAGGGGTTTTTAGAGAATACCATTGGAATATATAGCAAAGATCATCAAAATACCGAATAACGGGGGTACCGTTATATGGGGGCTATACGATATCGTTAACCTATATAGAAACTCTATGTCAGGGGGTAAAGTGTTCACAAAGAACCCCTTGTGTGGAATTTCAGACAATTCCGTTGAAAAGTGTGGCTGAAATCATCAAAATACCGAATATCAGAGGGTATCGTTATATGGGGGATATACGATATCGTGGACCTATACAGACAACTCTCTTTCAGAGCGTAAAGTACTCACAAAGAACTCCTTGTGTGGATTATCAGACAATTCCGTTGAAAAATGTGGGTAAAATCATCAAAAGACCGAATATAGGGGAGTACCGTTATATGGGGGCTATAGGATATTGTGGACCTATATAGATAATTCTCTGCCGAGGTACAAAGTACCCACAAGGAACTCCTTATGTGGATTTTCAGACAATTCCGTTGAAAAATGTGGGTAAATCATCAAAATACCGAATATCGGGGGGTACCGTTATATGGGGGATATACGATATCGTGGACCTATATAGACAACTGCGAAAGATATTGAATTTTCGGAAACAATGGAGCGTTCTTCTCTGGTCGTTAAAATTCTTGACCTACCCGTACGTTGTTTTACGAGTACACTGCCGTTGCTTGTATAAGATAATAATTTAAATATTATTTTTTTCCAAATATACTCTTGGAATTAATTTTCGCACTTACAACGATATATCTACTCTGCGGCCTATTTTAAAATATGTTTTACTGATTCAAACTGAATTTGAAAAGAACTCGTATAAAATGTCAATAGTAACTACTAGGACATATAATGACAACAACAGGTGCATTTGAACTTCGCGAAAATCCCGTTAGATTTACAAAAACAAAATACATAGTGAAGTGTGTACGTATATTGTTTGCCTTGTGTTTCTTGAGTTTCTACATATAATGATGACTACAAAGCCTCTAGTTTTCAAATTTGGAACTGTATTATATATTCTGACTAGATAGTTTTAGTAAAGTAGTGAAGAAAATGCACCAGAAATACAAATCGTATTGATTTTATAAAATTAGAATGAGAGAATGTAGGTAAATTACTCTGTATTTGATAAAAATAAACATAACAAAAAACTTTGAATTCCGCACCAAATATCAATTTTAACACTATTTATCATAAAATCATAGGTTATTTATTGGTCCAAAAACTTAGTTTTATCACTTTCAGTAAACATTAATAATTAATCCAAATCAAAATATATTGCAGGGTATTTCATCTCGGTTTATTACAGAAAAAACATCAAACGTCTGCACCAAATGTATGTTTGAGTAGATATTACTGCGGTTGTATGTATGTATAATAATCGTCTATTTCGTCGATTAATTACTCAAAGTCTAGTATGAGAAATTTTTTGCTCCTGGTGCTCCCTCAATGCAAATCTGGCAGTTCTTGGTTATATTATTACGAGCTCAAAATACATTTTTTATTACATGCAAAGACTCAGTGATAAATTATTATGGAGGTTATTATATACATCACATTGAGATCTAAGGTGGTTGCTTAGTTCTTAGTAAGATCACATATAGAACATTTTACCGATATGTAATTACGAATTTTTCTACGCGGAACATTAAACTTTATTTCGCTGACTAAAACCTGTGAATCAATTTAACCATTGAAGAGTCGCATTAAAAATATTGCTTTAAGCATTAAACGATTTCTTTCTAATGATGGAAGATCAATGAGATTTAAGGGATATTCATAGGGGGATGCTATAGCCGCATTCCAGGGCAAGTCTCATAGATCGAATATAATGAATTGTTTCGATTGAATTAGAGTAACGTCTATAAAACGGACACCACAGCACTCAGCCATTACTCTAATGTAGACCAAAGTAGATTAGTAAATAAACGTTTAGTTACGTAAGGTCATAAAATTCTTTAGCTTAATGAAACCTAGAAGATTATTTTCTTTATTAATGCAAGATTGAATTTGTAAGTTATATCGAATTTTATGATCCAAAATAAGTCCAAGATCAACAGATAAATCTACATTCTCTAATTCGTACGAATCTACGATGTCATCAGATATAAATGATATAAATCTAAATAATAGTAATGATATTTTTTTGTAGTTGTAGGCGTTAAACATCTGCTGGAGTAATTAGTAGTACTCCATAACCAAAGTTGCCATTTAATTATTCCTAGTGTCTAGTTGGATTCCCTTTAATTAAAAACTAAGTACTTCTTACATTCCAAACTCTGATGACAGGGAAGAAGAACGGGCATCCAATATGAGTAACAACGAGCAGGATAAAACAAAACAAATTAAAAGTTTTAAGGGATGTTCATAGTTGAGTTAGACGTATGGGCACCAGTTATGAAGACCCTTTCGCCTAGTTTACCTCCACAAAATTCCACATAAGTCAACCTGTCGATTTTCTCTTAGGGATTGACATAGGTATTTGGTATTTGAAGTTCAAAATGGATACTACACCCTAAGACAGAAAATTGTCTGTGCAGGTCCACGTCTTCATATAGCCCCCATATAACGGTACCTCCCTATATTCGATATTTTGATGATTTTAGCGACATTATTCACCGGAATTGTTTTAAAATTGGTATTTGAAGTTCGTTATGGGAACTACATTCTGTGACAGAAAATTGTCTGTGCGGGTCCAGGTCTTCGTATAGCCCCATATATCAGTACCTCCCTATATTCGGTATTTTGACGATTTTAGGTACAATACCCACCGAAATTGTTTAGATGCTACAGTCTGTGACAGAAAATTGTCTATGCTGGTCCAGGTCTTCGCACAGCTCCATTTTAACGGCACCTCCTTATATATGATATTTTGATGATTTTAGCTACATTATTCACCGATTATTTCAAGTTTCGAATTTGAATATGGTAATGGCTTATGACAAACAATGCCTATGTATGTCCACGTCGTATAGACCCCAAAATAACGGCTATATTCGGTATTTTTAAAATTTTAACAGAATTGTTTAAGGATTTTATTTTTTTGAAAATTTCCAAATTCGTTGCAAATGGTGGAGGGTGTTAAAAGTTCGGCCCGGCCGAACTTACTGCTTTTTAACTTGTTTGACTTAGGATGTAGTATCCATTACGAACTTCAAATACCACATTTTAAACAATTTCGGTTAATAATGTTGCTAAAATCATCAAAATACCGAATATAGGGAGGTGCCGTTATATGGGGACTATGCGAAGACGTGGACTTGCACAGATAATTTTCTGTCTTAGGCTGAACTTCAAATCTTACAAACTTCAAATGCCAAATTTGAAACAATTCCGGAATATCGGGAGGTACCGTTATATGGGGGCTATATGATAACTTGGACCTACATGGCCCATTTGCGAACTTAACCTGCCTACTGGCAAAATATACATGTGTGCAAAATTTTAGCCTCCTATCTCAATTTGTTCGAAAGATAGCGTGATTACAACAGACAGACGGACAGACAGACAGTCAGACAGACAGACTAACATGGCTACACTGATCAAGAATATACATACTTTGTTGGGTCTGACATGAGTATTTCGAGGAGTTACAAACGGAATGACAAAATTAATATACCCTCCATAGTATGGTGGAGGGTATAAAAATATATATAAAATTACTTATGCATACAACATATATACTTAGATACGTAATTGCATCTTTAAGTCGGTCAAAAGTTTTCTTATAAAGTGGGGAGCTAATAGATTTTTGATTATATTGGCACACTTTGTGCGATTAAGAGAAAAATTCAGGTACATCCTGATTTTCGGTATTTTGAAGGAACTTAAGTTCCTTTTTATACCCTCCACCATACTATAGAGGGTATATTAATTTTGTCATTCCGTTTGTAACTCCTCGAAACACTCATGTCAGACCCAACAAAGTATATATATTCTTGATCAGCGTAAAATTCTAAGACGATTTAGCTATGTCCGTTTGTCCGTCTGTCGGTCTGTGTGTCTGTCTGTCTGTTGTAATCACGCTACCTTTCGAACAAATTGAGATAGGTGGCTAAAATTTTTTCACACATGTATATTTTAATTTCACATGTATAGGTTAATTTCGTAAATGGGCCATGTAGGTCCAAGTTATCATATAGCCCCCATATAACGGTACCTCCCGATATTCCGTATTTTGATGATTTTAGCGACATTATTCACCGGAATTGTTTCAAATTTGGCATTTGAAGTTCGTAAGATTTGAAGTTCAGCCTAAGACAGAAAATTATCTGTGCAGGTCCACGTCTTCGTATAGTCCCCATATAGCGGCACCTCCCTATATTCGGTATTTTGATGATTTTAGCGACATTATTAACCGAAACTGTTTAAAATTTTTAATTTGAAGTTTGTAATGGATACTACATCCTAAGTCAAAAAATTAGCCATGTAGGTCCCCGTCTTCATATAGCCCCCATATAACGGATTTTATCGACATTATTTAACGGAATCGTTCCAAATTCGGTATTTGAAGTTCGTAATAGATACTGCAGCATAAAACAGAAAATATAGGTCCACGTCTTCTTATAGCCCCCATATACCGTATCCCCGGTTTTCGATATTTTGACGATTTTAGCTACATTTTTTACCGGGATTGTTTCAAATTTCGCATGTGAAGTTCGTAATGGATACCTCAGCCCATTGTCTGTGCAGGTCTACGTTTTCGTATAGCCCCCATATAACGGTACCTCCTATATTCGGTATTTTGATGATTTTAGCTACATTATAAACAGATTTTTCTTCAAGTTCCGCATTTAAATATTGTAATAACTTATGACAAAAGTTGCCTATGCAGGTCCACGTCGTCCTATAGGCATTCGGTATTTTTAAGATTTTAACAGAAGTTTTAACGTATTTTATTTATTTATTTATTTATTTTTTTTTTTTTTTGGATATTGCCAAATTTGTACCAATTGGTGGAGGGTATTAAAAGTTTGGCCCTGCCGAACTTACAGTTTTTTCACTTGTTACTTGCTATTCCCTCCCCCATACTATGGAGGGTATATTAATTTTGTCATTCCGTTTGTAACTCCTCGAAATACTCATGTCAGACCCAACAAAGTACATGTTTTCTTGATCAGCGTAAAATTCTAAGACGATTTAGCCATGTCCATCTGTCTGTCTGTTGTAATCACGCTATCTTTCGAACGAATTGAGACAGAAGGCTAAAATTTTGCACACATGTATATTTTGCCAGTAGGCAGGTTAAGTTCGTAAATGGGCCATGTAGGTCCACGTTATCATATAGCTCCCATATAACGGTACCTTCCGATATTCGGTATTTTGATGATTTTAGCGACATTATTCGCCGGAATTGTTTCGAATTTTCCATTTGAAGTTCGTAATGGATACTACAGCCTAAGACAGAAAACTGTGTGTGCTCCCTATATTCGGCATTTTGATGATTTTAGCGACATTATTCACCGGAATTGTGTCAAATATGGTATTTTAAGTTCGCAATAAATACTAAATCCTAAGACAGAAAATTGTTTGTGCAGGTCCACGCCTTCGTACAACCCCCATATAAAGGTACCTCCCGATATTCGGTATTTTGATGATTTTAGCGACATTATTCACCGGAATTGTGTCAAATTACGTAGTTAGAGTTCGTAATGGAAACTACAGTCTGTGACAGAAAATTGTCTATGCAGGTCCAGGTCTGCGTATAGGCCCCATATATCAGTACCTCCCTACATTCGGTATTTTGAGGATTAATGTACAATACTCACCGAAATTATTTGAGATGTCGTATTTGAAGTTTGTAATGGAATCTACAGCCTGTTACAGAAAATTGTCTATGCAGGTCCAGTTCTTCGTATAGCTCTGATATAACGGTACCTCCCTATGTACGGTAGTTTGACGATTTCAGCTACATTTTTAACCGTTTATATCAAGCTTCGAATTTGAATATGGTAATGGCTTGTGACAAACAATGCCTATGTAGGTACGCGTCGTACAGACCCTAATATAACGGCTATGCTCCGTATTTTTAAGATGTTAGCAGAATTTTTGGCGAATGTCATCTTTTTCGAAAATTTCCAAATTCGTTCTAAATGGTGGAACTTATGGCTTTTTTACTTATTTTTCAAATAAATTGCATCCGTAACATCTATTATAAGTTATTGCACCTAATATTTGTGAATGAAGTCGATGAATGTCACATTAAACGAATTGATCTGTTAACATTTCCCGAAGACTAGCACCATTCAAAATGTTTCATTAATGTTTCATTTCCTACTGGGTATAAAATTGTTTCTATGATCTAACACGTAAAAAAGCAGTAAGTTCGGCCGGGCAGAACTTTGAATACCCTCCACCATTTGGAACGAATTAGAAAATATTAAAAAAAACCATTGGAAATTCTGTTAAAATCTTTAAAATACCTAATATCGGAAGGTGCCGATATATGGGGGGATACACGCTATTGTGGACCTATATAGATAAATCTAGGAACTCCTTGTGTGAATTTTCAGATAATTCCATTGGGAAATGTGGCTAAAATCATCAAAATCCCGAATATTGGGGGTACCGACAAATAACTTTCAGGGGTAAAGTGCTCACAAAGAAATCCTTGTAGGGGTTTTTAGAGAATACCATTGGAATATATAGCAAAGATCATCAAAATACCGAATAACGGGGGTACCGTTATATTGGGGCTATACGATTTCGTTAACCTATATAGAAACTCTATGTCAGGGGGTAAAGTGTTCACAAAGAACCCCTTGTGTGGAATTTCAGACAATTCCGTTGAAAAATGTGGCTGAAATCATCAAAATACCGAATATCAGAGGGTACCGTTATATGGGGGATATACGATATCGTGGACCTATACAGACAACTCTCTTTCAGAGCGTAAAGTACTCACAAAGAACTCCTTGTGTGGATTATCAGACAATTCCGTTGAAAAATGTGGGTAAAATCATCAAAAGACCGAATATAGGGGAGTACCGTTATATGGGGGCTATACGATATTGTGGACCTATATAGATAATTCTCTGCCGAGGTATAAAGGACCCACAAGGAACTCCTTATGTGGATTTTCAGACAATTCCGTTGAAAAATTTGGGTAAAATCATCAAAATACCGAATATCGGGGGGTACCGTTATATGGGGGATATACGATATCGTGGACCTATATAGACAATTCTTTTTGAGGAGGTAAAATGCTCACAGGGGACTCCTTTTGTGGAATTTCAGACAATTCCATTGAAAAAAGTGGCTAACATCATCAAAATACCGAATATCGGGGGTACCGTTATATGGGGGCTATACGATATTGTGGACCTATATAGATAATTCTCTGCCGAGGTACAAAGTACCCACAAGGAACTCCTTATGTGGATTTTCAGACAATTCCGTTGAAAAATGTGGGTAAATCATCAAAATACCGAATATCGGGGGGTACCGTTATATGGGGGATATACGATATCGTGGACCTATATAGACAACTGCGAAAGATATTGAATTTTCGGAAACAATGGAGCGTTCTTCTCTGGTCGTTAAAATTCTTGACCTACCCGTACGTTGCTTTACGAGTACACTGCCGTTGCTTGTATAAGATAATAATTTAAATATTATTTTTTTCCAAATATACTCTTGGAATTAATTTTCGCACTTACAACGATATATCTACTCTGCGGCCTATTTTAAAATATGTTTTACTGATTCAAACTGAATTTGAATATCAATAGTAACTACTAGGACATATAATGACAACAACAGGTGCACTTGAACTTCGCGAAAATCCCGTTAGATTTACAAAAACAAAATACATAGTGAAGTGTGTACGTATATTGTTTGCCTTGTGTTTCTTGAGTTTCTACATATAATGATGACTACAAAGCCTCTAGTTTTCAAATTTGGAACTGTATTATATATTTTGACTAGATAGTTTTAGTAAAGTAGTGAAGAAAATGCACCAGAAATACAAATCGTATTGATTTTATA
This sequence comes from Musca domestica, assembly GCF_030504385.1. Taxonomy (NCBI): domain Eukaryota; kingdom Metazoa; phylum Arthropoda; class Insecta; order Diptera; family Muscidae; genus Musca; species Musca domestica. The sequence goes on from NW_026712439.1 coordinate 1,512,710, forward strand.
AAATTAGAATGAGAGAATGTAGGTAAATTACTCTGTATTTGATAAAAATAAACATAACAAAAAACTTTGAATTCCGCACCAAATATCAATTTTAACACTATTTATCATAAAATCATAGGTTATTTATTGGTCCAAAAACTTAGTTTTATCACTTTCAGTAAACATTAATAATTAATCCAAATCAAAATATATTGCAGGGTATTTCATCTCGGTTTATTACAGAAAAAACATCAAACGTCTGCACCAAATGTATGTTTGAGTAGATATTACTGCGGTTGTATGTATGTATAATAATCGTCTATTTCGTCGATTAATTACTCAAAGTCTAGTATGAGAAATTTTTTGCTCCTGGTGCTCCCTATATATTCGTATTATGGGAGGCCGGTGTTAATTCGTTCATTTTTTATTCAAAAAGAGCTTTCCTAAGCTGAAACTTAGCTTCGAACAATTTTCCACAATTTTTAAACATCAAATAATATCACAGAAAACACAACTTTAGATATTAAATCTGCGACTGAATAGATATTGGAAAACATTACACGAGTTTTTTTTTCGGTCGTAAAATCTCATTGCCTATAGTAAGAATAAAGGATTAACAATAATACAAATCACCCAAAAAAGGAACACAATGCAAATCTGGCAGTTCTTGTTTATATTATTACGAGCTCAAAATACATTTTTTATTACATGCAAAGACTCAGAAAGTGATAAATTATTATGGAGGTTATTATATACATCACATTGAGATCTAAGGTGGTTGCTTAGTTCTTAGTAAGATCACATATAGAACATTTTACCGATATGTAATTACGAATTTTTCTACGCGGAACATTAAACTTTATTTCGCTGACTAAAACCTGTGAATCAATTTAACCATTGAAGAGTCGCATTAAAAATATTGCTTTAAGCATTAAACGATTTCTTTCTAATGATGGAAGATCAATGAGATTTAAGGGATATTCATAGGGGGATGCTATAGCTGCATTCCAGGGCAAGTCTGATAGATCGAATATAATGAATTGTTTCGATTGAATTAGAGTAACGTCTATAAAACGGATACCACAGCACTCAACCATTACTCTAATGTAGACCAAAGTAGATTAGTAAATAAACGTTTAGTTACGTAAGGTCATAAAATTCTTTAGCTTAATGAAACCTAGAAGATTATTTTCTTTATTAATGCAAGATTGAATTTGTAAGTTATATCGAATTTTATGATCCAAAATAAGTCCAAGATCAACAGATAAATCTACATTCTCTAATTCGTACGAATCTACGATGTCATCAGATATAAATGATATAAATCTAAATAATAGTAACGATATTGGGCACCAGTTATGAAGACCCTTTCGCCTAGTTTACCTCCACAAAATTCCACATAAGTCAACCTGCCGATTTTCTCTTAGGGATGGACATAGGACCGTTAATTTTACAGTAGGCGCTCCTATAAAATCACATGACTCATTTTTAGCTCAAAATACAGTATTTGGTTGGATAATAGGCGGTCCAATACCTGAAACCAACCGAAATCGTCATAACGTTTCCTTGTTCCACACAACTTCAATAGACAAGATTATTGCACGTTTTTGAGAGGTGGAAGAGCCAACAAAAAGAGCTTTGAGGTCAGAAGAAGACTCCTTCTGCGAACAAAACTACCTAAAAACAACAAAGGGAAATAAAGATGGGCGATATATTGTTACCCTACCCTTTAAAAATTGTGAGGTGTTAGGGAATTCCGAAATATAGCGCTCGCACAATTCTTTAGAATGGAAAAAAGTCTGTCAAAGACTCCTGAAATCAAAGACTCATGTGACAAAGCAATTTTAGAATACCTATGCAGTCATCAAACCTGATCGGTTAACTACAAAACTTCGTGTAGTTTTTAATGCTTTAAGCCCACTTCAAATAAAATAGACCTAAACAACAATCTTTCATCATAGAGAGAAGTTTTATCTATAATTGCCAAATTATTCGACCCTTGTTCAACAAATATTAAAGTGGAGGTTCTTTAAATACGTTTACAAAGCTAACATTACGCAAATATACTGTCAGGTTTTCTAGGATAGAAACTAGACACGATATCAAAGAATTCTTTTAAGGAAATCTTCTTCCGACGCTGTGGAAGATTTTGGACTTTTGACAGTCACTTTCGGCGTGAACTGTGCACCATTTTTAGTCCTTCGCACACTCGTGCAATTAGCTGATGACATTAAAGACACAAACCCTAAAGCGGCTAAAATTATTTTACAAAATTTATATGTGGATGACGTCCTTGCGGGAGGCCACTCGGTTGAGAAAGCAATTGGCTCACGTAAACAACTAATTGCTGCCTTTGACTCGGCAGGTTTTCAACTTAGAAAATGGACTTCCAATTAGCCCAAAATAATCAAAGTCTTGCCAGAGGATCAACTTTTACCTCTCAATTGGCTAGATCTATCTGAAAATGCGTCCACTAAAACTCAGGTATCAAATGGAACATCTCAGGAGATTATTTTTCGGTTACATCGCCTTCTATTGAACATCAACTCAATTATGCATAGAGAGAAGTTTTATCTATAATTGCCAAATTATTCGACCCTTGTTCAACAAATATTAAAGTGGAGGTTCTTTAAATACGTTTACAAAGCTGACATTACGCAAATATATTGTCAGGTTTCTAGGATAGAAACTAGACACGATATCAAAGAATTCTTTTTAGGAAATCTTCTTCCGACCCTGTGGAAGATTTTGGACTTTTGACAGTCACTTTCGGCGTGAACTGTGCACCATTTTTAGTCCTTCGCACACTCGTGCAATTAGCTGATGACATTAAAGACACAAACCCTAAAACGGCTAAAATTATTTTACAAAATTTATATGTGGATGACGTCCTTGCGGGAGGCCACTCGGTTGAGAAAGCAATTGGCTCACGTAAACAACTAATTGCTGCCTTTGACTCGGCAGGTTTTCAACTTAGAAAATGGACTTCCAATTAGCCCAAAATAATCAAAGTCTTGCCAGAGGATCAACTTTTACCTCTCAATTGGCTAGATCTATCTGAAAATGCGTCTACTAAAGCTCTAGGTATCAAATGGAACATCTCAGGAGATTATTTTTCGGTTACATCGCCTTCTATTGAACATCAACTCAATTATACATAGAGAGAAGTTTTGTCTATAATTGCCAAATTATTCGACCCATGTGATTGGCTAACACCGATAAAAGCAATTGCTAAGTTGCTGAGGTCAGAGGAAGACTCCTTCTGCGAACAAAACTACCTAAAAACAACAAAGAGAAATAAAGATGGGCGATATATTGTTACCCTACCCTTTAAAAATTGTGAGGTGTTAGGGAATTCCGAAATATAGCGCTCGCACAATTCTTTAGAATGGAAAAAAGTCTGTCAAAGACTCCTGAAATCAAAGACTCATGTGACAAAGCAATTTTAGAATACCTATGCAGTCATCAAACCTGATCGTTTAACTACAAAACTTCATGTAGTTTTTAATGCTTTAAGCCACACTTCAAATAAAATAGACCTAAACAACAATCTTCTTGCTGGGCCAATATTGCAGCAAGACCTTGTTCAACAAATATTAAAGTGGAGGTTCTTTAAATACGTTTACAAAGCTGACATTACGCAAATATACTGTCAGGTTTTCTAGGATAGAAACTAGACACGATATCAAAGAATTCTTTTTAGGAAATCTTCTTCCGACCCTGTGGAAGATTTTGGACTTTTGACAGTCACTTTCGGCGTGAACTGTGCACCATTTTTAGTCCTTCGCACACTCGTGCAATTAGCTGATGACATTAAAGACACAAACCCTAAAACGGCTAAAATTATTTTACAAAATTTATATGTGGATGACGTCCTTGCGGGAGGTCACTCGGTTGAGAAAGCAATTGGCTCACGTAAACAACTAATTGCTGCCTTTGACTCGGCAGGTTTTCAACTTAGAAAATTGACTTCCAATTAGCCCAAAATAATCAAAGTCTTGCCAGAGGATCAACTTTTACCTCTCAATTGGCTAGATCTATCTGAAAATGCGTCTACTAAAACTCTAGGTATCAAATGGAACATCTCAGGAGATTATTTTTCGGTTACATCGCCTTCTATTGAACATCAACTCAATTATACATAGAGAGAAGTTTTATCTATAATTGCCAAATTATTCGACTCATGTGATTGGCTAACACCGATAATAGCAATTGCTAAGTTGCTGAGGTCAGAAGAAGACTCCTTCTGCGAAAAAACTACCTAAAAACAACAAAGAGAAATAAAGATGGGCGATATATTGTTACCCTACCCTTTAAAAACTGTGAAGTGTTAGGGAATTCCCGAAATATAGCGCTCGCACAATTCTTTAGAATGGAAAAAATTCTGTCAAAGACTCCTGAAATCAAAGACTCATGTGACAAAGCAATTTTAGAATACCTATGCAGTCATCAAACCTGATCGTTTAACTACAAAACTTCGTGTAGTTTTTAATGCTTTAAGCCCCACTTCAAATAAAATAGACCTAAACAACAATCTTTTCGCTGGGCCAATATTGCAGCAAGACCTTGTTCAAAAAATATTAAAGTGGAGGTTCTTTAAATACGTTTACAAAGCTGACATTACGCAAATATACTTTCAGGTTTTCTAGGATAGAAACTAGACACGATATCAAAGAATTCTTTTTAGGAAATCTTCTTCCGATCCTGTGGAAGATTTTAGACTTTTGACAGTCACTTTCGGCGTGAACTGTGCGCCATTTTTAGTCCTTCGCACACTCGTGCAATTAGCTGATGACATTAAAGACACAAACCCTAAAGCGGCTAAAATTATTTTACAAAATTTATATGTGGATGACGTCCTTGCGGGAGGCCACTCGGTTGAGAAAGCAATTGGCTCACGTAAACAACTAATTGCTGCCTTTGACTCGGCAGGTTTTCAACTTAGAAAATTGACTTCCAATTAGCCCAAAATAATCAAAGTCTTGCCAGAGGATCAACTTTTACCTCTCAATTGGCTAGATCTATCTGAAAATGCGTCTACTAAAACTCTAGGTATCAAATGGAACATCTCAGGAGATTATTTTTCGGTTACATCGCCTTCTATTGAACATCAACTCAATTATACATAGAGAGAAGTTTTATCTATAATTGCCAAATTATTCGACCCATGTGATTGGCTAACACCGATAATAGCAATTGCTAAGTTGCTGAGGTCAGAAGAAGACTCCTTCTGCGAAAAAAAATTACCTAAAAACAACAAAGAGAAATAAAGATGGGCGATATATTGTTACCCTACCCTTTAAAAATTGTGAGGTGTTAGGAAATTCCCGAAATATAGCGCTCGCACAATTCTTTAGAATGGAAAAAAGTCTGTCAAAGACTCCTGAAATCAAAGACTCATGTGACAAAGCAATTTTAGAATACCTATGCAGTCATCAAACCTGATCGTTTAACTACAAAACTTCGTGTAGTTTTTAATGCTTTAAGCCCCACTTCAAATAAAATAGACCTAAACAACAATCTTTTCGCTGGGCCAATATTGCAGCAAGACCTTGTTCAACAAATATTAAAGTGGAGGTTCTTTAAATACGTTTACAAAGCTGACATTACGCAAATATACTTTCAGGTTTTCTAGGATAGAAACTAGACACGATATCAAAGAATTCTTTTTAGGAAATATTCTTCCGACCCTGTGGAAGATTTTAGACTTTTGACAGTCACTTTCGGCGTGAACTGTGCGCCATTTTTAGTCCTTCGCACACTCGTGCAATTAGCTGATGACATTAAAGACACAAACCCTAAAGCGGCTAAAATTATTTTACAAAATTTATATGTGGATGACGTCCTTGCGGGAGGCCACTCGGTTGAGAAAGCAATTGGCTCACGTAAACAACTAATTGCTGCCTTTGACTCGGCAGGTTTTTAACTTAGAAAATGGACTTCCAATTAGCCCAAAATAATCAAAGTCTTGCCAGAGGATCAACTTTTACCTCTCAATTGGCTAGATCTATCTGAAAATGCGTCTACTAAAACTCTAGGTATCAAATGGAACATCTCAGGAGATTATTTTTCGGTTACATCGCCTTCTATTGAACATCAACTCAATTATACATAGAGAGAAGTTTTATCTATAATTGCCAAATTATTCGACCCATGTGATTGGCTAACACCGATAATAGCAATTGCTAAGTTGCTGAGGTCAGAAGAAGACTCCTTCTGCGAACAAAACTACCTAAAAACAACAAAGAGAAATAAAGATGGGCGATATATTGTTGCCCTACCCTTTAAAAATTGTGACGTGTTAGGGAATTCCCGAAATATAGCGCTCGTACAATTCTTTAGAATGGAAAAAAGTCTGTCAAAGACTCCTGAAATCAAAGACTCATGTGACAAAGCAATTTTAGAATACCTATGCAGTCATCAAACCTGATCGGTTAACTACAAAACTTCGTGTAGTTTTTAATGCTTTAAGCCCCACTTCAAATAAAATAGACCTAAACAACAATCTTTTCACTGGGCCAATATTGCAGCAAGACCTTGTTCAACAAATATTAAAGTGGAGGTTCTTTAAATACGTTTACAAAGCTGACATTACGCAAATATACTATCAGGTTTTCTAGGATAGAAACTAGACACGATATCAAAGAATTCTTTTTAGGAAATCTTCTTCCGACCCTGTGGAAGATTTTGGACTTTTGACAGTCACTTTCGGCGTGAACTGTGCACCATTTTTAGTCCTTCGTACACTCGTGCAATTAGCTGATGACATTAAAGACACCAACCCTAAAGCGGCTAAAATTATTTTACAAAATGTATATGTGGATGACGTCCTTGCGGGAGGCCACTCGATTGAGAAAGCAATTGGCTCACGTAAACAACTAATTGCTGCCTTTGACTCGGCAGGTTTTCAACTTAGAAAATGGACTTCCAATTAGCCCAAAATAATCAAAGTCTTGCCAGAGGATCAACTTTTACCTTTCAATTGGCTAGATCTATCTGAAAATGCGTCTACTAAAACTCTAGGTATCAAATGGAACATCTCAGGAGATTACTTTTCGGTTACATCGCCTTCTATTGAACATCAACTCAATTATACATAGAGAGAAGTTTTATCTATAATTGCCAAATTATTCGACCCATGTGATTGGCTAACACCGATAATAGCAATTGCTAAGTTAATTATGCAGCAGATATGGTTAGACAAAATCGAATGGGATGACACGCTTAAACCCATGACACTAACAAATTTGCAAAATTTCGTAAAAAACACAAAATCAATAGACACTATTACTATTCCAAGATGGATTCAATACACTCCAAATAATCAAATTGAAATTTATGGATTTTGTGACGCGTCAGAGAGTGCATGTGGAGCCGTCTTTATATTCGTGTTGAAAATGCCTATAATAGTGTTGACACATTTCTCTTAGCGTCAAAAATAAGGGTCGCACCAATTTAAAAGATTTAGTTGCCATGACTTGAGCTTTGCGGGGCTGTACTTTTGTCTAAATCAGCTCATTCCATAATAACAAATCTTCTAATTTCGAATATTGAATCTTATTATTGGACAGACTCCACAATTGTTCTAGTTTGGCTTAAAAAACCACCGTGCCACTGGAAACAGAGAAACAGAGTTTCCGAAATCATAGAAAATATTGGAAATGGTCGATGGCGTCAGTCGTTGACCTTCGAATAACATTCCGATAGACACCAATTTAAAAAAGAATCCAGCTAAAATTACACCGAGCCTTTGTTATACGATATTCCGAACGACATTTAAGAGCTTGTCGCGATTTTTCACAAGAAGAGATTCGACACGCTAAGCGTCTAGTTATCGTGGTTACCCAGCAATACTATTTTGAAAGGGAATACCAATTACTAAAAAGAAAAGCAAATCTTCCACCTTGCAGCAGTCTTGTTACTTTAAATCCGTATCTAGACACATATGGGCTTATAAGATCCAACGGTCGTCTTGTACAATCCCCTGCGTTAACAGATAATGAATGACACCCCATTTTGCTACCCTACAATTCCAAATTGCCGCAATTATTGGCATTGCTAATGGGGGAAATCAACTCATGACTCGTATCTTCCGTTCTGAATGCTGGATATTCAAATTAAAAATCTTGATCAAGAAAACGATTCACAACTGTACAATTTGGCCTTTATATATAAAAAGGTCGAAGAGGATCGATTTATAGGTCGAAGAGGATGTCCCTCCTGTGTATATTCAGACAACGGCATGAACCTTGTAGGTACTGCTAAATGTCTAAAAAAGGATAATTGAAGAATTCACTGCAATATTGATTGTCTCAATTCAAGACCGATGAGCCCTGCTGGCGACGACCCTAATGAAATCGCTCCTTTAACGCCAGCCCATTTTCTCATTGGGGCTCCTCTGCTTGAACCAGCAGAACCTGACATTTCCGACTCTGCCATTTCGTACGTTAATCGTTGGAAACGACTCAAAGGTATTTCCCAACATTTTTGTCATAGATGGAAAAATAAATATTGAAATATCAAAAGACAATTTAAAGGATGGTGACGTAGTGGTCATAAAAGATGACCAGTTGTCCCCAACAGAATGGACATTGGGGTGCATTGTCAAAACTTACCAGGGGGTTGATAATAACATCAGGGTGGTAGACATTAAAACTTCCCTTGGCATAACTAGCCGACCCATTACAAAATTGTCAAACTTTTTTCACTGATTTGTTTGAAAATTGGTATTTGTAGGTCATAACGGGTCCCTGTGCGTGTGGCAAAACATGGCGTGTATAGGTCCACGTTTTGGTATATCCCCCATATAAAAGTTCCTCCCGATATTCGGTATTTTGATTATTTTTGCCACATTTTTTTTCACGGATTTGTCTAAAAATTGGTATTTGTGGGTCATAATGGGTTCCAGCTCCGGTGGCGAAACGTTGCATGTATGGGTCCACGATTTGGTATAGCCCCTATACAACGGTACCTCCCGATATTCGGTATTTTGATGGGGTTTGCCACATTTTTTCACTGATTTGTCTAAAAATTGGTATTTGTGGGTACTAATGGGTCCCAGTCCGTGTGGCGAGTCATTGAAATTATAGGTCGACGTATTGGTATAGCCCCCATATAAAAGTACCTCCCGATATTCGATATTTTGATTATTTTTGCCACATTTTTTCACGGATTTGTCTAAAAATTGATATTTGTTGGTCATAATGGGTTCCAGCTCCGGTGGCGAAACATTGCATGTATGGGTCCACGATTTGGTATAGCCCCCATATAACGGCACCTCCCGATATTCGGCATTTTAATGGTTTTTGCCATATTTCTTCTAATGTTTCCTTTACCCTAAGGTGGAGGGTATTAAAAGTTTGGCCCGGCCGAACTTAATGTTTTTTTACTTGTTTTTCAAATAAATTGCATCCGTAAGATCTATTATAAATTATTGCACCTCATATTTGTGAATGAAGTCGATGAATGTTACATTAAAGGAATTGATCCGTTAACATTTGCCGACGACTAGCACCATTCAAAAATCAAAATTAATGTTTCATTTCCTACTGGATATAAAATTGTATCTATGAGCTAAAAATGTGGAAAATAAACAATTGAGACTATCTGGCGAGTTTCCCCTGTAGTCTTCAGGACCAAATGACAAAGACTGTCAATGTCGCTTAGACTAGCATTATTGATGAATACAGTGGTAAACGAATCCCACACATATTTGTCACACGGCGGTAGAGATAGATTATGGGCCACATCCGAATTTAAAACATACTCCAATGTGCGAAAACTCGACCTGTTATTCCCAACTATAGACGTAACTGGAATTTAAATCTGCGAACCATTTTCGAGAGAAGCCTTGGTTTCGAATTTCAATCGACTCTTTCGGCAGAAGAGTATTGGGCATTTTTGGAAACAATGGAGCGTTCTTCTCTGGTCGTTAAAATGGTTGACCTACCCGTACGTTGTTTTACAATTACACTGCCGTTGCTTGTATAAGATTGTATGATCGACTGTACAGTTGAATGTGTTTTACCAATTTTTTATACCCTCCACCAAAAAAGGTATGGAGTGTATATTAAGTTCGTCATTCCGTTTGTAACTCATCGAAATAATCATTTTATACCCAACAAAGTATATATATTCTTGATCAGCGTAAAATTCTAAGACGATATAGCCCTGTCCGTCCGTCTGTTGTAATCACGCTACAGTCTAAACGAATTAAGATAGGAAGCTAAAATTTTGCACAGATCTCTCTTTTGTCTGTCGAAGATGGGCTATATCGGTCCACGATATCGTATAGCCCCCATATTACGGTACCTCCGATATTCGGTATTTTGATGATGTTAGCCACATTTTTCAATGGAATTGTCTGAAAATCCACACAAGGAGTTCCTTGTAGGTACTTTATATCTCGGTAGAGAATTATCTATATAGGTCCACAATATCGTACATCCCCCATGTAACGGTACCCCCCGATATTCGGTATTTTTATGAGTTTACCCACATTTTTCAACGGAATTGTCGGAAAATCCACACAAGGAGTTCCTTGTGGATACTTTATACCTCGGCAGAGAATTATCTATATAGGTCCACAATATCGTATAGCCCCCATATAACGGTACCCTCACGGTATTCGGTATTTTGATGATGTTAGCCACATTTTTCAATGGAATTGTCTGAAATTCCACAAAAGGAGTCCCTTGTTGGCATTTTACCTCCTCAAAAAGAATTGTCTATATAGGTCCATGATATCGTATATCCCCCATATAACGGTACCCCCCGATATTCGGTATTTTGATGATTTTACCCACATTTTTCAACGGAATTGTCTGAAAATCCACATAAGGAGTTCCTTGTGGGTACTTTGTACCTCGGCAGAGAATTGTCTATATAGGTCCACAATATCGTATAGCCCCCATATAGCGGTACCTCCCGATATTCGATATTTTATGATTTGACCCACATTTTTCAATGGAATTGTCTGAAATTCCACAAAAGGAGTTCCTTGTGGGTACTTTATACCTCGGCAGAGAATTATCTATATAGGTCCACAATATCGTATAGCCCTCATATAACGGTACCCCCGATATTCGGTATTTTGATGTTTTTAGCCATATCTTTCAACGGAATGGTCACAAGGGGTTCTTTGTGAGCACTTTACTCCCCGACAGAGAATTCTCTATATAGGTTAACGATAACGTATAGCTCCCATATAACGGTACCCCGAGATATTCGGTATTTTGATGATTTTAGCCACATTTTCCAATCGTATTGTCTGAAAATCCACACACGGAGTTCTTTGTGAGCACTTTACCCCTGAAACGGAATTGTCTATATAGGTCCACAATATCGTATATACCCCAAATAACGGTACTCCCCTATATTCGGTATTTTGATGATTTTAGCCACTTTTTCCAATGGAATTATCCGAAAATCCATACAAGGTGTTCCTTGTGAGTACTTTACACGCAGACATAGATTTGTCTTTATAGGTCCACAATATCGTATATCCCCCCATATATCGGTACCTTCCTATATTAGATATTTTAAAGATTTTAAAAAAATTTTTATTGGATTTTATTTTTTTGAAAATTTTCTAATTCGTTCCATATGGTGGAGGGTATTCAAAGTTCGGCCCGGCCGAACTTATTGCTTTTTTACTTGTTTTTTCTAAATATAATTTTTAAATTAATTTTAAAATATATTTTACTGATTTAAACTGAAATTGAAAAGAACTCGTTTGAAATGACAATAATAACTACTATGATATTTAATGACTGGCGCCATCATAAAGTCACAGCCTCTTTCAAACTTCTGCTGTACTTTTTCCCATATGTTTTCTAATTCAATAAGATGGGATTTTAAAGTATGGAAATGTAATTAATCACCAAACTTTATTTTGAAGTGTTCGTTATACTTGACTAGAGCATCTAAAGCTCTGATATACATATCAAGGTTTTTAAAATATCTCTACTACTATAAGAAACAATAAAGCAAAAGTTTCCCTAAAAGTTAGCCAAAAGCAAGTTCTACTTCGCACAATATACGAAGAAGCCACAAATCAAGCCAAAAATTATAAAAAGCTCAAAACTTTCAAAAGGTTTTACCAAAATACTTAAATTTTTAAGAGACGCTTCCAAAAGTTTACATGTAACGCACCATAAGGCCAAACAAATCGAAATCTTCCGCGAAATAATTGCCTCTCCTCTCACACCATAAGATCAATGCATTGATAACAGGTGACTTGCCTCATATGCGACATTCGGACCCGCTACTTAAAGGCTCATCATTCTACTTTCCGCAACAAGATCTAGATGAACCAGACACCCCGAAACAACATCTCATTGGCTTGGAATTGGACGCAGATTCCCACTCCGCCATTGTACAGAAGGGATGTAATTCTGCAGGAATCGATGATGTCCAGGAACTGTACCATAGCAAATGCAGGCGGTGCAAAATTATCGTTTATTTAGAATTTTTTGGTCTGTTTTGTCATTTTTAAATTGTTTTTATACCCTCCACCATAGTACGGAGTTTATATTACGTTTGTCATTCCGTTTGTAACACCTCGAAATATACATTTGAGACCCCACAAAGTATATAGGCCCGTTACGATAAATTCCGAATTTAACTAGAGCCACGAATTTAACAGAGAAAATAACTTAGCTATGCTAGCTTAACAGAGCTACATAAAAATTGTTTTTTCCTCAATATTTTTGATTTTTAATTACTTATCGTATAAAAACGCTAACAAAATGCATTATATAATCATAATTAAATTATATTCCAAAGATTGTAAGGCAACATACACCCATAAACTCGTAGCACAATACCATGTGCCAGACAAGTTTACATCAAACTGTGCCTTCCAGGACAATTCTGCCGGCACAATATGGGTACCTACGGAAAGCTTATGAAGTCTACTATCCATTGGCATTAACAAAATTATAGGAAGGTCCGGCCAGTTCCGAGGTATATGGTCATTTCAGGAGGTATCCTTGGAACAGGATAACTCCATTGGCCAATATGCCTTCCAGGACAATTCTGCCGGTACAATATGGGTATCTACGGAAAGCTTATGAAGTCTACTATCCATTGGCATTAACAAAATTTGTATTTGTGCCAAGATTTAAGCGACATTATTCACCGGAAATGTTCCAAATTTGGTATTTTAAGTTCGTAAGACAGAAAATTAAATGTGTAGGTCTATGGCTTCGTATAGGCCCCATATAACGGTAACTCGCGATATTGGTATTTTGATGATTTTAGCGACATTATTCACCGGAATCGATTAAAATTTGGTATTTTAAGTTCGTAATGGGTACTACAGCCTATGAATCGTGTGTGCAAGTCCTCGTTTTGGTATAGCCCCCATATAATAGTTCCTCCCTATATTCAGTATTTTGATGATTTTAGCTACATTATTCACGGAATTTTTTTCAAGTTTCGCGTTTGAATATTGTAATGGCTTATGACAAAAGTTGCCAACGCTTGCTAATTAAATTGAATACTATGCTGTTATATTTCTCCTTTATCTCCGCAAGTAATTTTAAAAAAGCATATCGATACACTTTTTGATGTTAGTATTTTTCATCGGTAAAATCTATAATAACTTATTGAAGGCAATATTTGTAAATAAAGTCGATGAACAGAAGGTATGTAATTCTGCAGAATGATGCACTGTACCATAGCAAACGGTACCAAATTATCGTTTATTTAGAATTCTTCGTTCTTTTTTTCATTCAACAATTTGTAAACTGTTTTTTTATACCCTCCACCTTGGAAATGAGGGTATATTAACTTTGTCATTCCGTTTGTAACATCCTTAAATATTCGTCTTAGACCCCATAAAGTATATATATTCATAATCAGCATAAAATTCTAAGTCGATTTAACGATGTCCGTCTGTCTGTCTGTCCGTCTGTCTGTTGAAATCACGATACAGCCCACATTATTTGACGTAGAGGGCCAAAATTTAGCAGAGCTATTTGCATTGTGTCTAGGATGGTTGGTATTGAAAATGAGATATATCGGTCCACGTTCTGGTATAGTCCCCATATAACGGTACCTTCCTATATTCGGTATTTTGATGATTTATTCCACATTTTTTCACGGATTTGTCTGAAAATTGGTATTTGTAGGTCATAATGGTTTCCAGCTCCGGTGGCGAAACATTGCATGTATGGGCCCATGATTTGGTATAGCCCCCATATAACGGTACCTCCCGATATTCGGTATTTTGATGGTTTTTGCCACATTTGTTCACTGATTTATCTAAAAATTGGTATTTGTGGGTCAGATTGGGTCCCTGAGCGTGTGGCAAAACATTGCATGTGTAGGTCCACGTTTTGGTAAAGCTCCCTTATAACGGTACCTCCCGATATTCGGTAATTGGATGATTTTTGCCACATTTCTTCACGGATTTGTCTGAAAATTGGTATTTGTTGGTCATAATGGGTTCCAGCTTCGGTGGCGAAACATTGCATGCATGGGTCCATGATTTGATATAGCCCCCATATAACGGTACCTCCCGATATTCGGTATTTTGATGGTTTTTGCCACATTTTTTCACTGATTTGTCTAAAAATTGGTATTTGTGGGTCATAATGGGTTCTAGTTCGTGTGGCAAAACATTGTAATTATAGGTCCACCTTTTGGTGTAGCCCCCATATAACGGTACCTCCCGATATTCGGAATTTTAATGGTTTTTGCCACATTTCTTCTAATGTTTCTTTTACCCTAAGGTGGAGGGTATTAAAAGTTTGGCCCGGCCGAACTTAATGTTTTTTTACTTATTTCATTTAACATCATACCACAAAACCAATTGGCTGTAGTGATGAGAAAATTATTTTTTTATTTTATTCCAAGCTGAATAATTTGCAGTTATATTTCTCCTTCATCTCCACAAGTAATTTTTGAAAAGCATGCCGATACACTTTTTGATGTTAGTATGTTTTAAATAAATTGCTTCCGTACCATCTATAATAATTTATTGAAGCCAATATTTATAAATAAAGTTGATGAAAGCTACATTAAACGAACTGATCCGTTAATATTACCCGAAGACCAGCACCAAAAAAAATCAAAACTCAAGTTTAATTTCCTACTGAGAACAACTTTTCACCTATGACTCAAAACGAGAATTTTTTATGATTTGTAAATAACGTCGATGAATGCTACATTAAGCGAATTTATCCGTTAACATTACCTGAGACCAGCAACAAACAATAATCAAAATTCAAGTTTAATTCCCTACTGGGAACTAATTTGTACCTATGACGCAAAACGAGAAACTATTGAACTAATAAAAATCGGTGACTGGGATGTCCCCTTGTCTCGTACTTACAATTTGATTGGGGTTATTGATATGTTTTACACAAAGTTATAAGATTTTTTTAAATTGCTATTATTTATTCTCCTACAGCCTAGTCGTTCTTGTATCGACGCGTAAGGTGATGCAAAACGTTCTTTTCTTACCTTATAACATTTCAACATGTATTAATGTAAAAAATAGCAAACAATTAAATACTTTATTAAAAATTAGCAAGAACACCTTTTTTGTACCATATACCATGCTAATCGCTTTTTGTATCTATAAATGACTGTTCATGCGACAAGATTTCAATTCAGAATACTACATTTATGTTATTTATATGTGTCCTTTTTGAAAAAAAAAAAAAAAAAAAAAAAGCAGTTAAGTTCAGCCGGGCCAAACATAATGCCCTCCACCATTTTGAAATATGTAAAATAGTCTATTAATGTCGAATGTTGAAATGTATAAGAAAACATGAACCTATGAAAGGTCAAAATAAGTTTTTGCATTTAAACGCCAAAAAGTCGATGCTTCTTGTTTCCTGCTGCTGCTGGTTGTTGTCTACTAGTATTGCTAGTCCCAAATTCAAATATATTCGCCGAATTTTAACCAATTCTGCTACAAAATGTGATATAAATCGACAAAATAGATGAGAAGGTGAACGAGAACCTATTTAGACAATATTCTGCCATAGGAGATGGAACCCGTTACAAGCGCTAAGTACCGAATTTTATACAATTCCGATTGAAAATGTGGTTAAATTCGTCAAAATACCGAATATCGGAAAGTACTGTTATATGGGCGCTATAGGAAAACGTATATGGCAATGTTCAGGAACAGGAGGTGCAACCCGTCACTAATTCTAAGTGCCGGATTTTAACATATCTGCTTGAAAATATGATCTAAATCGTCAAAATACCCAATATCGGGAGGTACATTTGGATGGGCAATACGAAAACGATTTGGCTCAATTACGAACTTACCTGTCTACTGGTATAATACACATGTGTGCAAAATATCTTTTTTAACTCGCTCGAAAGATAGCGTGAATACAACAGATAAATGAACTTAGAATTTTACGCCGACCAAACGAAGAGTATATTATCTACTTTTTGTTGTTGCAAAATGGACAGGCTTAATCCCATTATAGTTGTTTTTTTAAAGAAACGTTTTTTATTAGTGGAGAACGATGGTAATGTTTACCAGGGGGTAAGGCAGGGAATACCTAGGTTTCGGAAAAAGCGACCAATCCTCATCAGTATCCTGGTTTTATGTCTCGGATATTCTACCCAAAAGTTATTTTAAAAATAACTGCTATGACAAAAAACTTTTTTTACCCAAGTGACGAGATCGTAAAGTCAATAGTTGGTCCTACCATGAGTATTTTGAGGAGTTACAAACGGAATGACAATGTTAATATACCATAGTATGGTACATGGTAGAATTAAGAAGGTAAAGTCATGCAATCATATGTTTACATTTTTTTCAACTCTAACTCATTTGACAACTTTTCATCGTCAAAATATTTATTAACAAATCCATTGTATATACACAAATCAGCGATGGGAAACTGTGGTCTATACAGAGTAATTTGTCAGAGTATGTTACAAAAATGGCAGAGATGAATATGCTTATTTGAAATGACTACTTTCTTCATTATACGATAGTATGGTAGATGGTATAAAAATTAACTTTTCGTCAGCAAGATTCTAATACATTTATACATTTGAAAGAAAAAATTTCAATACATATTTACAGCCTGTTCCACGATATCGAAAAAAAATTGTGCAAACGAAAGTTAGTCACTCACAGCCGAAAACGTAAGCATTTCAGTGTAATTTTGCGTTCCACTATTATTTACTTTTTCTTTCACAGGCATGCGAACACAATTGAGGAAAATTGTTTCAACATATATATTGTTTGATTAAAACTTGAAACAAAACGGTAAGTAATAATAATAATTACAATTATAATATGTCAACAAAACATATATTTTTTTTTATTTCCTCAATTCCAGCACGAAAAAAACATCAACTACACAGCTGCGTGCGTTAGAAACATCAAACCGTACAAAAATTACCCCCATTCAAATCACATCACAACAAGATGTTCCATCCACACCGTAGCCAAAAAAAAAAACAAATGCCAAGGAGCAAAAGGATGGCTGACGCTGCGAGAGGCTGGCAAATTGTGCCGAGGCCCAAACAAAGATTTTTAAATCAAAATAATCAATTATCAATTTTTGTACAAAATAACCCACAAAATAGCACAATAATAGTAATTTCAACAACTTTTTGAATTCATAAATCTTTATTTTAATAAAAAAAATCTTATTATTTTACAATTTATTGCAATTTTTTTATTCAATAATTTTTTTATTCGCATCCAATAATTCCAGGGGACATTGTTCTTTCATAGAAAGCCTCCATTGTGTTGCGTTCCTCTGTGAGTGTCGGCTTTTTTATCTAGTGGCTGCAAATGTAGTTCTCAAAAATCTCAGACATTCAGCAATGGTTCTGCTTACTGTAGACTTCGCTGCTGAAATCAGGGCCTCGTTCCCTAAATTCTGCTGGTTGCTTCCTGTGGCTAAAAACCGCAGTAATGTGCCAAGTTTTAAGTCGGGGCATATTTGGGTTGTTCTGAAATCGAGGACCGATTTATCTTCCAGCATACACAGTTCCTGAAAAACTTTCTTGGACACAAAAAAATTTGACACAAACCTAGAAAAATACATTTTTTTATTATTTCAAAAATGTAAAAATACAATCAAACTTACTGGTTGTAAGGTGCTACATTTTGAAGCTTCCCCACATCATCCATATACAGAAGGGCTACAGAAATATTCTTTTTTATTTTTTAAGAACACAAATAATATGTACACAATCACTGGGAATATTATTTTGTTTGTTTATTTCGAATTTGATTGTTTACAACCAAACTGTCAGTTCAGGCAGAGCCAGCTTACGTATTGTTTTATTTTTTATTGCTTTATCGAGTTTAAATCAGTCATTCTGTCGCTTTTTTTGCTTAAATTTTATGGATGGTATTGGCACTTCTGTGGCGAACTCGGGATTCTCCTCCATATAATTAACTAGACACTTTTCATTTTTTTGAAATGTTTTTATTTTAAAATTATAGCTGACAGACACTCTTACTTTTCCATAATGCTACAATTTGTGCTAATACCTCTCTAGAGATAATGTTTTTCTAAATTTAACAGTTGTTGTAAGTAGCAGGTCTTCGGCTTGGCTTGAAATTTTCTCCTCTGAGTAACGATTAGTTGGATAGGTATTTTCATAAGCTTTCAAACGATGCCTTTATTGTCTATAAAGGGTAAGTGGATCCGGGTCTTAAACCCGGACAAACATCTGGGGTCCCGGGTCCGTCCCCCAAGAAGAAAATAGTTTCCCGGAATCTGATTAAAAATACGTACCTCTGGAAAAAATTTCGAAAAAAAATCGAAAAGTTTTTACTAAACTAGGGCTGTTCCTTTTTTCGTGCTGGAATTGAAGAAATACAAATTGTATTTCTTATTGAGATGTTATAATTGCATTTTTCAATTTTACTTACCTTTTTGTTTCCATTTTCAATCATAGCAATATTTATGTTGAAACAATTATCCTGAATTATAATTAGACGACACAAGTGATCACACAAGTGACTGATTTTGACATTTGTGTTCGAATGGGTGTGAAAAAAATATAGTGGATCGCGAAATTACACTAAAATCAAAAAAAAATCAGCTGTTTGTCGTGTAAAAGGTGTGCGAACGTGTTCTTTCGATATCGTGGAACAAGCTGTCGATATATCTTTTTTTCAAAACTGTGCTGAAAACATATTGTTTACAAAAACGCTAATGACACTATCCTAAATGTCTCTTGTACTCAGTGTTGCTTTTTGGTAGAATTCTACCAAATTTGGTAGGACAAATTTAATTTTTTTAATATTGGTCGGATGGTAGGTCCAAACTGATTTTGGTAGATTTTTGAATAAAAGTTTTAAATATATATTTTTATCATAATTAACAATGTGTTGCTCATAATTGTATTTCTAAATATTCACGTTTTACAAAATCACTACTATTTGTGAAACGCCATCTATGGAACGAGGCCAATGTACAAAATCATTTGTCGTTTACTCTGAAGTCTTAGACGACGTCAACAGATTATGGCCTCTGAACTGTGTTGTGCTTTTTCGCGGTATTTAAAGACTAATAAATGTAAACAATAGCAGGTACACATGAACATAAAATAAATGTATAGAAAGTAAAAAAGCCGAAAACATGGACCAGTAAGTATTGAAATGTAATTATTTTAAGTTTTGAAATGATTTTTATAATATTTATTACAGGTATATTACAAAGCAGCAAAAACAAACAGAATCAAATGCCGCAGATAACAACAGCGATGATTCGTGCATGTAATTATTCATTTTTAATCAATTTTTTGTGATATTTCCCTGCAGTAATGCAAATGATGTTCCGCAGAATTTAAAGCGAAAGTTCAGGCAAGAGTGGAAGAATTCATTCGATTGGCTGCAGAACAAAAATGGCACAGTATTTAGTGTGGCGTGTTCGAAGGCTTTGGTAAGTCACTTAACTCATCTAAAGGCACATGAAAAGACATCTCTTCACGTGACAAATTACAACAGCCAAAAAAGAAATCTAAAAATACAGAATTTTTTTAAAGAAGATGACCAAGCGCAGAAGAAACTTGTTCGTTATGCAGAGTTGTCATTAGTTATGTTTTGTATAACGCACAATCTGCCATTTTTGCTAATGGATTATTTGCCAGCGTTACTGGTGGAGTGCTGTCCTGATTCAGCAATCGAAAAACTTATTCAAAGCGGCAGAACAAAATCAACTCAAATTGCAGATATAATTACTGAAAGAAAAAAAGTTTTCCTTGATTGTGGATGAAACTACGGACGTTTCAACAAAAAAATGTCTTGTTCTTGTTGCGCGCTATTTTGATACTAATTTTGGAATTCAAGATAAGTTTTTGACTTTAATTGAAATCTCAAAAGCTGATGCAATATCAATTTATAATGTAATTAAGGAGTTTTTTGCGTCATTTTCAATTCCAATGCAAAATTTAATTGGATTAGCAACCGATGGTGCTAATGTCATGGCGGGAGAGGTCGGCGGATTAAAAGCTTTGTTATGTAACAAAAACGACATCTTTTACATAAAATGTACATGCCACTCTCTACATCTTTGTTCAAGCTACGCTTGCAAACAATTACCCAATTCTTTAGAAAGTCTTTGCCGAAATATTTACAGTTATTTTTCTCATAGTCCTAAACGTATTGAAGAGCTCAAGGAGTTCCAAGACTATTGCTCTGTAAAGCCACACAAAATATGAGGTGTGTCAAACGAGATAGTTTTAAGAATAATTGAACAATGGGACAGTCTGAAACTATATTTTATTTACTCTTGTTATGAAGTACAGGGAGTAAAACCAGCCCATATAGCGGAAGAAATGACAAGCAAAGTTAAATGCTATTTTTTGTGTTATATTCTTCCAATTATTAATAATTTAAATAATGCGAGTATTAAAACAAATTTTCTTTTAATACTAAGCAATTTTGTAAAAAGAGAACATATAAACAATAATGTTGAAATTGATTACAAAAATAAGACAAATTTAATTGATATTTCAAAAATTTTCATTGGTTCAAAAGCGGAAATTTTTTTAAAAGCAAACTTAACTGAATCTGAAATATATGAACTTAAGTCTAACGTTTTAAATTTCTATGTTCAATTTTTGGATCAATTAAAACATCGATTTGATTTTAAGCGCGAAGACATTAAACTTTTAAATATAATAACGCCCTCAAAAGTAATTTCTTTGGATAATTTAGATATATTGCCTCTTATTTTAGAGTTTTCTAGCCTTGTTGAATGTGATCCAGATTTAATTGTGACGGAATGGAATTTATTGCGCCTTAGCGAGACATCTCTTTCTCCTGATGTGGGCATAGACTTTTTTTGGAAAAGGGTATCTGCTATTAAAAATGGTTTGAATGAAAACTGTTTTGAGAATTTAGTTAAATTTGTATTTAATTTACTTTCACTACCTCATAGTTCAGCCGCTGCTGAACGAAAGTTTTCGTCTCTATCTCTTATAAAATCTAAATTAAGAAACAAACTTGAAATTAATACCATTAACAGTAACATGTTTTGTAAAGAGTTAATCACGAACAAAGATCCGCATACTGTATGGTCAGCTAAAAAATACTTAAAAACCCCGAATTAACTGTAGTGAACGAAAATATATTAAAAATGATATATTAAAAATGATCTCGAATATGATCTCCTAAATCTCTGTGTACATAAGATATTTTTTTTGTTGATATAGTTCTGTATATGCTTTTATTTTAAGAATTGAAATAATAGACTGAATTTATATTATTTTTGGTTTAATTAATAAAAGTTTTCTATAAATTAAATATTGTTTTTTTTTCATTACAATTTTGGTCGGATTAGACCCAATATGGTAGGATTTAGAATCGAATTTGGTCGGAAAAAAATCACGGAATTGCGGTAACGTCGCCAAGAAAGCTAATACTTTAGTAAAACAGGATAACGATATGAAATTATTTTTTTTTTTTGTCTGTTTTCTGAAAAATCATACCTTTTGAGCACACATATGTATTAAGGAAAGAATGTTATGTATTTATATATATTTACGGAAAGAATGTTGGATATTACAAAAAATCTTTTTGAGCTTACATAAAAATGTATATGTATTTAAGGAAAAAATTTTGTATATTACAAAAAATCTTATTTGAAATGACTTTGCTTTCTTATTTTACGATAGTATGTTGGAGGGTATAAAAACTAACTTTTCGTAAGCAAGATTTCAATACATTCATTGACAGAATGACTGATTTAAACGCGAAAAAGCAATACAAAATACAACCATACGTAAGCTGGCTCTGCCTGAACTGACAGTTTGGTTGTAAATAAACAAATTCTAAATAATCAAACAAAATAATATTCCCAGGGATTGTGTACATATTATTTGTGTTCTTAAAAAATAAAAAAAGAATATTTCTGTAGCCCTTCTTTATATGGATGATGTGGAGAAGCTTCAAAATGTAGCACCTAACAACCAGTAAGTATGATTGCATTTTTAAATTTTAATAATAATAAAGAAAAATGTATTTTGATAGGTTCGTGGCCAATTTTTGTGTGTCCAAGGAAATTTTTATATAATATACATATATACATATTTACCGGTTATAGAATTTTCTGTCTGCAGCATTGCAGTGCACACCACATTTTTCATCTACGAACTTCTATATTAAGTTTGTTAATTTAATAAAAAGGTTTTAATTCGATGCTAATTAAAATCTGCGTTAGCCTCATTTTATTGGGTAATAAAGTAAACGAATAGAATTACCAAAATTGATGATCCCGAGAAAATACTGCAATCAGAAGATTGAAAACAACGATTTATCAACAGCATGGACTGTCGTCATCCAACATGAAAAAGATCCACAATCCTTGCGTAACAGCACTGGCAGTGTATCACATATTTATGCACGTTTGCCATTTCCAGAAATGCGTTATACAAATGTGGAAGCTTGGTTTACTTGAATGGAATTTTGGTTTAGTGCGTCGGTAGTAACCTCTGACAAGCAAAAGGCCGTTACAGTACTTGCTGCTTTAAAGCCAGAAACCAGATATCATCGCAAATATGCCAGCATCTGACCGATTTGAATACGTCAAACGAAAAATTACCGAAAACCGGAAAACCGCATAAACGAACTGCGTACTACTATTGATGATTCAACAAAAAATTCGAGCTATTTATCACGAGGTCCCGTTCTCGATCTCGCAAGCTAACTCATCATTGTTCCCAGTCACGGTGAACGCATCCGATGGAAGTAACAATGCCAATATTGATGAGTGTTGGTACCACAAGAAGTATGGACGTAATGCCAGAAAGTGTCGCAGCCAGTGCAAACAGAAGCAGCGACAGATCTACGCTGTTGCGTCACATCCATCAGATTGAATTTGTTGGCCGGTGCTGGGTTACAGCACCACCAAATGCCACATTTTTCGCCTCCAAGTCACTGACAGGTGGACTGGAAGAAATTTGATTAAAGTGGTAGGTGAAACTATTAAAGTGGTAGGTGAAACGCGTTTAAAGCTGGACCTTGGTTTAAAATGAAATTTTTATTGGTCATTTATAATTGCTGATGTAACCATGCCGATAATTGGTTCGGATTTCATAAAGCATCATGATCTGCTGATTGATTTGCGGCGTAACCGATTAATAAACAACATCACTGGTAACGATTCTCAGCTAAAACTACCGTCGACTTCAACGATTGCCTGCCTTAAAACGTTTTGCACGACGACATAACAGTGCTCTCGCCTTATGGTTCCTAAACGAAATCAACAATTTTTCACCGAATTGAAACGACTGGCCGGCCAACATTTTTCGTCCTCGCCGATTGCCAGTTGAAAAACTTGAAGCTGCAAAAAAATTCAATTTTCTTGCCGAAGCTGTAATTTGTCAGCCGTCCAAAAGCGTCCGGAGTAGCCCGCTACATATGATAAGAAAAAGTGGTGACTACCGCGCCCTCAATGCTCAAACATTACCAGACCGGGGGTACCGGTCGTATTTGACCGATTTCACCAACAGTTTAAGGGGCCGAAAATGGCGATGTGTACTTCTTTTGGCTTGTATGAATTCAAATGTGTGACACTCGGCGTACGAAATGCAGCACAAACCTTCCAACGATTAATCATGACGTTTTCAGAGTTGTTGATTGTGTTTTTCCGTACGTTGATGATAGTATTTTAGCGCCTTCGTGATAATCGGCTAGCTATTACCGTCAAAAAATGTGAGTTTGGTAACCATGAAATTACATTTATTGGTCACCTTGTCACACCCGACGGAATTCTTCCTTCTCCCGAAAAGGTTGCAGTGATAAAAGGCTATACGAAGCCGCTTACCTCACAAGAACTTAAAAGATTCATTGGTATGATGAACTTTTACAGAAAGTTTTTGCCGCACACCATCGCATACCAAGGATTTTGCAAGATATGATTACAGGTAATAAAAAGAACAACAAACACCATTAGTGTGGTCTGCCGATACCGAGAGTACTTTTGAACGTTGTAAAACTGAGTTGTGCAACACTGCATTGCTTGCTCATCCTGTTCCCGGCGCGGAATTGGTTCCTTATGTTGTCGCCTTAGACACAGCCGTAGGAGCAGCGCTAGACCAAAATATTAATGGCAACATGCAACCATTAGCTTTCTATTCGAAAAAGTTAACAGCGACGCAGCAGAAGGACACGACGTACGACAGAGAGTTAACCGCCATCTACCAAGCCGTCTGCCAATTTCGTTATCAAATTGAAGGATTGACATTCGCCTATCAATTGCCACGCAGACTAAGGCAACTTGATTCCATTAGTCAGTTTACCACTGACATACGTCACACCTGGCAAAGACAATTCAACAGCTGACGCCCTGTCAAGAATTCAAGCTGTGCATACCGATTAGGTGCAAGCGATCGTAAATTTTAAGGATCTCGATGCAGAACAAAAACATGACAGCGAACTGCAGAATTAGGTGTGTCTGGTTACTTTTCCTGCAGGAATTGTCCAGCAACATCTTTCTGAGAGAGTAAGGTAGTTTCATTCTCTTTTGCAAGGAAATTGCGAAAAGTAAACAGACGGTATTCCTGCAGAAGCTTGCAACTTATCAGCTGATTTGTCAAAACAAACCAATTTGTCCCCCATTAAAAGAATTAAACGAAAGGAACAACCACCAATTTCACAAGTTTTATAAATAAAAAAGAAATTGACAATAAAATAAAAATATGAGCAATAAAAGGAAGATAGATATGATGTGTTCCGCGGAATCTTTTAAACCTGTTGCTAATGGCATTTGTCTAAAAATGTTGGAAATAGTCTTTTATTTTCTTATTACATATTAATATTTACTTTTTTCACATTTTGTAAAGTTCTTCTCCAAAAACAATTAGTCTTGCTAATTCCAAAACAATATCTTCAAATTAAAATCACAAAAAGAAATAAATAAACAATAGAAAACATCTGATTGAATGTCGATGAATGAGAAGAAGAAGAGTTGCAAGAGATTGCAAGAAGAAATTTGTCCAGCAAGAATTTGCAAACTCTCACTGAAAGAACTGTCAAAATTTCTCTCTCCAACCGCTCTCTTTTGCAGAACTTTCGAGTTAACAGACGACTTCCAGTAACAATTTGTAACAATTGTTACAAATTTTAGGGTAACCAGACACACCTATTGGTTAAAACCACAAGGTACGTCTAATTATTCACTAGTACTAAAGTATTTGAATATATTAGGCTGTGATGAACAAATTGTTTGTGATGCGTCCACGTCACAAATACGGCCATACATCACAAAACGTTTTCGAAAGCAAATTTTAAGTTTGTTACACAACCTAGCTCATCCTGGAATACGTGCTACGACACTATTAGTAACGCTAAGGTTTGTTTGGGTTGGTATGAAAAAGAAGATTGCAAACTTTGTCAAAACATGCCTCCCATGCCAGCGAGCGAAAATACAGTGACACACAGTATCAACACCTGACAAGTTCGAGCCGCCGACCGAGCGATTTTCACACATCAACATCGATATCGTTGGGCCTTTTCCATTATGTGAGGGGTAGCGGTATTTTTTGACAATAATCTACAGGTTTACTCGATGGCAATGCCCAACATGTCCGCTGAACTGGTAGCCAGGTTACTCACTGGATTTCCAGATTTGGAGTGCCACAGCGAATCACATCCCACAGAGGTCGACAGTTCCAGTCATCAGTTTTTACGGAATTAATGCAAATGATTGTAGCTACACACTTAAAGACAACGCCGTACCACATCTACAAGCACTAGCGACTTTGTAGCTGATTTTCGCAACCCCATTAAAAATATTCAATCTACGCAAATTGCACACCACTCTGCAAAGTTAACATTTGTTTCTAGAGATCTCGAGTCAACAACTCACGTTTTTGTCCGAAACGACTCAATCCGATTCAATTAAAACGATTCCAGAAGTTCTTCACAATTATAATGCGGGGTCGAAAAACAAATGTCGAAAACAAGATTCAAATTCGAGTTCGCCGATTTCAGATAATTCTTCCGGTGCCACATACTCATCTGATACATCACCCACTCAGTCACCTCAGCCTATCATCAAAGCTACAACTTGTGGAAGACGCATCAGCCTCCCAGTAAGATTTCAGTTGCCTAGCGATGGGAGTGATCTGGCAACCTTCAATTACAATTTACTGGTTACAGAAATTTTTAACCGGTATTGCAAAAAGTGCACGTTTTTAAGAACTTGCATAAAAATAAGGACTGATAGGTCTCTTTTTTCCTGTCGACAGCGTTGCATTGCACTCCACATTTTTCATCTACGAATTTCTAAATTAAGTTTGTTAATTTAAGATAAGGTTAATTTAATAACTTTGGTGTAAGACAGGGGCTTATGGATAAGCAAATTCTGCATGACTTGTCATCATTCTCCTAAAACGAGCCAGCAGGGTGACGTCAATGACCTCATACAACCCTCTTAAGTTCTCCAAGCTTGTATATACGAGTGTTGCATTAGGTCCTCTATTGCATCTTATGGAGTTGTTAGCATTTTTATACCCTCCACCACACTGGAGGGTATATTAACTTTGTCATTTCGTTTGTAACTCTTCGAAATACTCATGTCAGACCCAACAATGTATATATATTCTTCAGCGTAAAATTAGCTATGTCCGTCTGTCTGTCCGTCCACTTGTCTGTTGTACTTTCGAATGAATTGAGATAGAAGGCTAAAATTGTCCACACATGTTTATTTTTCCAGTAGGCAGGCTAAGTTCGTAAATGGGCCATATAGGTCCACGTTTTCATATAGCCCCCATATAAATTCACCTCCCAATATTCGGTATTTTGATGATTTTAGCGATATTATTCACCGGAATTGTTTCAACTATGGTATTTAAAGTTCGTAATGGATACTGCAGCCTACGACAGAAAATTTTTTGTGCAGGTTTACGTCTTCGTACAATAAAAAGAACAACAAACACCATTAGTGTGGTCTGCCGATACCGAGAGTACTTTTGAACGTTGTAAAACTGAGTTGTGCAACACTGCATTGCTTGCTCATCCTGTTCCCGGCGCGGAATTGGTTCCTTATGTTGTCGCCTTAGACACAGCCGTAGGAGCAGCGCTAGACCAAAATATTAATGGCAACATGCAACCATTAGCTTTCTATTCGAAAAAGTTAACAGCGACGCAGCAGAAGGACACGACGTACGACAGAGAGTTAACCGCCATCTACCAAGCCGTCTGCCAATTTCGTTATCAAATTGAAGGATTGACATTCGCCTATCAATTGCCACGCAGACTAAGGCAACTTGATTCCATTAGTCAGTTTACCACTGACATACGTCACACCTGGCAAAGACAATTCAACAGCTGACGCCCTGTCAAGAATTCAAGCTGTGCATACCGATTAGGTGCAAGCGATCGTAAATTTTAAGGATCTCGATGCAGAGCAAAAACATGACAGCGAACTGCAGAATTAGGTGTGTCTGGTTACTTTTCCTGCAGGAATTGTCCAGCAACATCTTTCTGAGAGAGTAAGGTAGTTTCATTCTCTTTTGCAAGGAAATTGCGAAAAGTAAACAGACGGTATTCCTGCAGAAGCTTGCAACTTATCAGCTGATTTGTCAAAACAAACCAATTTGTCCCCCATTAAAAGAATTAAACGAAAGGAACAACCACCAATTTCACAAGTTTTATAAATAAAAAAGAAATTGACAATAAAATAAAAATATGAGCAATAAAAGGAAGATAGATATGATGTGTTCCGCGGAATCTTTTAAACCTGTTGCTAATGGCATTTGTCTAAAAATGTTGGAAATAGTCTTTTATTTTCTTATTACATATTAATATTTACTTTTTTCACATTTTGTAAAGTTCTTCTCCAAAAACAATTAGTCTTGCTAATTCCAAAACAATATCTTCAAATTAAAATCACAAAAAGAAATAAATAAACAATAGAAAACATCTGATTGAATGTCGATGAATGAGAAGAAGAAGAGTTGCAAGAGATTGCAAGAAGAAATTTGTCCAGCAAGAATTTGCAAACTCTCACTGAAAGAACTGTCAAAATTTCTCTCTCCAACCGCTCTCTTTTGCAGAACTTTCGAGTTAACAGACGACTTCCAGTAACAATTTGTAACAATTGTTACAAATTTTAGGGTAACCAGACACACCTATTGGTTAAAACCACAAGGTACGTCTAATTATTCACTAGTACTAAAGTATTTGAATATATTAGGCTGTGATGAACAAATTGTTTGTGATGCGTCCACGTCACAAATACGGCCATACATCACAAAACGTTTTCGAAAGCAAATTTTAAGTTTGTTACACAACCTAGCTCATCCTGGAATACGTGCTACGACACTATTAGTAACGCTAAGGTTTGTTTGGGTTGGTATGAAAAAGAAGATTGCAAACTTTGTCAAAACATGCCTCCCATGCCAGCGAGCGAAAATACAGTGACACACAGTATCAACACCTGACAAGTACGAGCCGCCGACCGAGCGATTTTCACACATCAACATCGATATCGTTGGGCCTTTTCCATTATGTGAGGGGTAGCGGTATTTTTTGACAATAATCTACAGGTTTACTCGATGGCAATGCCCAACATGTCCGCTGAACTGGTAGCCAGGTTACTCACTGGATTTCCAGATTTGGAGTGCCACAGCGAATCACATCCCACAGAGGTCGACAGTTCCAGTCATCAGTTTTTACGGAATTAATGCAAATGATTGTAGCTACACACTTAAAGATAACGCCGTACCACATCTACAAGCACTAGCGACTTTGTAGCTGATTTTCGCAACCCCATTAAAAATATTCAATCTACGCAAATTGCACACCACTCTGCAAAGTTAACATTTGTTTCTAGAGATCTCGAGTCAACAACTCACGTTTTTGTCCGAAACGACTCAATCCGATTCAATTAAAACGATTCCAGAAGTTCTTCACAATTATAATGCGGGGTCGAAAAACAAATGTCGAAAACAAGATTCAAATTCGAGTTCGCCGATTTCAGATAATTCTTCCGGTGCCACATACTCATCTGATACATCACCCACTCAGTCACCTCAGCCTATCATCAAAGCTACAACTTGTGGAAGACGCATCAGCCTCCCAGTAAGATTTCAGTTGCCTAGCGATGGGAGTGATCTGGCAACCTTCAATTACAATTTACTGGTTACAGAAATTTTTAACCGGTATTGCAAAAAGTGCACGTTTTTAAGAACTTGCATAAAAATAAGGACTGATAGGTCTCTTTTTTCCTGTCGACAGCGTTGCATTGCACTCCACATTTTTCATCTACGAATTTCTAAATTAAGTTTGTTAATTTAAGATAAGGTTAATTTAATAACTTTGGTGTAAGACAGGGGCTTATGGATAAGCAAATTCTGCATGACTTGTCATCATTCTCCTAAAACGAGCCAGCAGGGTGACGTCAATGACCT
Organism: Musca domestica; assembly: GCF_030504385.1. Classification (NCBI taxonomy): domain Eukaryota; kingdom Metazoa; phylum Arthropoda; class Insecta; order Diptera; family Muscidae; genus Musca; species Musca domestica. The sequence goes on from NW_026712439.1 coordinate 1,542,557, forward strand.
CATACAACCCTCTTAAGTTCTCCAAGCTTGTATATACGAGTGTTGCATTAGGTCCTCTATTGCATCTTATGGAGTTGTTAGCATTTTTATACCCTCCACCACACTGGAGGGTATATTAACTTTGTCATTTCGTTTGTAACTCTTCGAAATACTCATGTCAGACCCAACAATGTATATATATTCTTCAGCGTAAAATTAGCTATGTCCGTCTGTCTGTCCGTCCACTTGTCTGTTGTACTTTCGAATGAATTGAGATAGAAGGCTAAAATTGTCCACACATGTTTATTTTTCCAGTAGGCAGGCTAAGTTCGTAAATGGGCCATATAGGTCCACGTTTTCATATAGCCCCCATATAAATTCACCTCCCAATATTCGGTATTTTGATGATTTTAGCGATATTATTCACCGGAATTGTTTCAACTATGGTATTTAAAGTTCGTAATGGATACTGCAGCCTACGACAGAAAATTTTTTGTGCAGGTTTACGTCTTCGTACAACCCCCATATAAAGGTACCACCCGATATTCGGTATTTTGATGATTTTAGCGTCATATTTAACAGAATTGTTTCAAATTACGTATTTAGAGTTCGTTATGGAAACTACAGTCTGCGACAGAAAATTGTCTATGCAGGTCCAGGTATTGGTATAGGCCCTATATATCAGTACCTCCCTATATTCGGTATTTTGACGATTTTAAATACAATACCCACCGAAATGGTTTATGATGAGGCATTGGAAGTAATGGTAATTGGAAATGGATGCTACAGCCTGTGACAGAAAATTGTCTATGCAGGTTAAGATCTTCGCACATCTCCGATATAACGATACCTCCCTATATACGATCTTATGATGATTTTAACTACATTATTCACCGTTTATTTCAAGTTTCGAATTTGAATATGGCAATGGTTTATGACAAACAATGCCTATGTATGTCCACGTCGTATAGACCCCAATATAACGGCTATAGTTGGTATTTTTAAAATTTTAATAGAATTTTTCAAAGATTTTGAAAATTTCCAAATTAGTTCCAAATGGTGGAGGGTATTCAAAGTTCGGCCCCACCGAACTTACTTCTTTTTAACTTTTTGAAATATAAAACTGACTCACCTTCGTCATTTGTTTCACAAGGTATGGCTTTTAATAGCGTCAAAGATAAAACTCAAAATCTCGCTTGCTGGTGCTTCTCTACCTGGGTTACGTTTTTATACCCTCCACCAAAAAAGGTATGGAGAGTATATTAAGTTCGTCATTCCGTTTGTAACTCATCGAAATAATCATTTTAGACCCAACAAAGTATATATATTCTTGATCAGCGTGAAATTCTAAGACGATTTAGCCCTGTCCGTCTGTTGTAATCACGCTACAGTCTAAACGAATTAAAATAGGAAGCTAAAATTTTGCACAGATCTCTCTTTTGTCTGCAGACAGGTCAAGTTCGAAGATGGGCTATTTGATGATTTTTACCCACATTTTTCAACGCAATTGTCTGAAAATTCACACAAGGAGTTCCTTGTGGGTACTTTATACCTCGGCAGAGAATTGTCCATATAGGTCCACGATATCGTATAGCCCCCATGTAACGGTACCCCCCGATATTCGGTATTTTGATGATTTTACCCACATTTTTCAACGGAATTATCTGAAAATCCACACAAGGAGTTCCTTGTGGGTACTTTATACCTCGGCAGAGAATTATTTATATAGGTCCACAATATCGTATAGCCCCCATATAACGGTACCCCGAGATATTCGGTATTTTGATGATTTTACCCACATTTTTCAACGGAATTGTCTGAAAATCCACGCAAGGAGTTCCTTGTGGGTACTTTATACCTCGGCAGAGAATTATCTATATAGGTCCACAATATCGTATAGCCCTCATATAACGGTACCCCCCGATATTCGGTATTTTGATGATTTTACCCACATTTTTCAACGGAATTGTCTGAAAATCCACACAAGGAGTTCCTTGTGGGTACTTTATACCTCGGCAGAGAATTGTCTATATAGGTCCACGATATCGTATAGCCCCCATGTAACGGTACCCCCTGATATTCGTTATTTTGATGATTTTACCCACATTTTTCAACGGAATTGTCTGAAAATCCACACAAGGAGTTCCTTACACGCAGACATAGATTTGTCTTTATAGGTCCACAATATCGTATATCCCCCCATATATCGGTACCTTCCTATATTAGATATTTTAAAGAATTTTTATTGGATTTTATTTTTTTGAAAATTTTCTAATTCGTTCCAAATGGTGGAGGGTATTCAAAGTTCGGCCCGTCCGAACTTACTGCTTTTTTACTTGTTCTAGTTGTATTCTTGTCAAGGTTAGGTCAGTTTAAAGGATGCACGGTTGCTTATTATAACCGCTCCTCTCGGAGAGATATTAATAATTGAAGATATGAATAATGCACGAAGAGATTATCGTATTGTCTTTAGCCACTTAAGAATAACTGCTGGCCCGTTTTCGGAGAATGATGACAAGTGGTGCAGAATTTGCTTATCCATAAGCCTTTGTCTAACAACAAAAAGACTTGGACTATAGCAAAGTAAGTGCTCTACCGTCTTTGTTTTTTCCCGTCTTTACAAAGCCTACAGTATTTAATATCGTTGCTACCGCACTTAGAAGTCATGGCACTTATATTACAGTGACCTGTGATTAATCCCACCACTTGTTTTAGGTGTGTTTTCGCCATGAAAATGAGCGACCTTGATCTCCTTCCAGATATAACCGGAAAATTTTCTTGGGGACATTGGAACCCCTTCGATTTAGTGGATTTGTTGAAATCACCTAGCGTTATATTTATGTATCACTCAGAGAAAATGGCACAAGGGTGGCTTCACTGATTTTTCGATCGCTAGATCAACTGACTCGTATCCATGTCCAATATCGCTGCCTGGAATACGCTACAATCGTTGTTTAGTTTTCCGTGAAGCCACCCTTGTGCTATTTTCTCTGAGTGGTACAATGTTGCAAATGTTGCCCATGATTGAGCTAATGGAGATATAGCTCCTTGAAATCGTCACAAAATAGCAGTCAGTGCCTGCAACTAAATTTAATCTAAATAGCTCAGCACCAAAAAGGATACTGTTTAGCTGTGTTTCAGCAGCAAAAAATATTTATTTTTGAGTTTAGTGTTTTCCATTAAAATGTCAATTCGTATAAAAATATCCTTAGATATATTGTCAGCTGTTTATTCGTTTAAAATCAGAGCTATTTTCTTGTGTGCTGAATTTGTTGCTTAGTTGTCGGTTGGGCCTAACCAAAAATAGCAAGCATAGCAAAATCGAGCTAAAAAGCCATTATCTGAACTTAAGTTGCTATCAGACGATGATTGTTTTACATATGTATGTGCTGTCACCCTTGTTATCCATGCGTATTTCCGTGTGTGTGTCAAAAATGCCATTTTACATTTGACTCATAATTTTTTTTTTATCACACTCTTGTTTTTTTATTTTTGTTACATTGTGATTATATTCTAAAAAATTATAATACTTTATGGATGACTTTTTACCGCAAAATTCAGTTTATATATTTTCACGCAACAAACAACTAACTTTTGATTTAGTTTAAATTTATTAAAATTAATTACATATAATTAATAGAAATGTTCTTTACTCGTTTTATTTCTTGTTTTCAATAAAATTCTAAATAATTTTGAAAATTTTCAAATTCTTTGCAACAAAAATTTCATGGTAGAAGAATATAGGTAGACGCGTCGACACAGCTGCTTGGACAATGAACTGTCAAACCAATTTTGGAATTGAAAATGTTGAATAGAAAATTTTTTAAATTTGTAAAAATTGTTGAAAAACGCGAATTATAATAGCCTCCGAATGACGTAGTATAAGAAAGTATATAAAAATCTACTTATATTTAAATACATTTAAATATCATATCAATACTCCAAAGCATGAAATGAAGAAAATAACTTTTTCCTTTTTTATTAGTTGATCACAAGATTCTAACAACAGTTTTGAATTTTCCCATTTAATCAATTTGACCTATCTAGTCATTGTAGCATTATGTATATAAAATGATTGAGAATAATACAGGTAACAACAAGTGTTGTTGTACAACAATCGTAACAACAACCACATACAAATTTGATTTTGTGAGTGATACAAGTGTCAGATTTATGTGTCCAAAAATAAAAACAAATTATTATTTTTCAATAAGTTATTTTAATTTCAAAAATATAAATTTTTGGAATTTTGATTATTAAATAGAAAATGCAGAAGAATACTTCTTAAAATATTTAATTTTAATGCTTTCACATCATTCCCCCGATTGTATAGTTGTTTGCTGTTGTTCCTAATATCTCAACAATTCAAGCAATCGCTTGAAAATCGCGGAAAAGGCAACTTCCCTTTCAAGTTGAAACCAAACTGCACACATACATAAAATATTCTACATTTTGCAATTTTAGGAAACATGAAATATCCGAAAATATCTAACGTGGTGTCGCTGTTCCTTAACCGCAAAAAAAGTTTCCGAACCATCGCCTTTGGCGTTTTGTTAAGTATACTTGCATTTTCTGTGAATTTCACAGAATAAAAAACTGATTCCCATCTCTGATTTCTGTGTATACAAAGGATTAATAAATATAAATTTTGACAATTAGATGTTGTCAAATTAATAATTTTAAAAAAAATTAAACATATGATTGCATGACTTTGCTTTCTTAATTCTACAATGGGTAGACGCATAAACGATCGCATACATTGGTATATCATGGTGGAAGAATGCAGGTGGCCGCATTTACACAGCAGCTGGCACAATGAACTTTCAAACCAATAGTTCAAATTTGTAAAAAAAATTTAAATCAGGCATATCATAATATCCTCCGATCGGTGTCGTATTCCTATATACCAATCTACTTATTTTTGAAGAAACATTTAAAAATTTTTGACCTGTATTCGTCAACCATGTATATATTTAGTTTTTTTTTATGACCTCAGTCATATGGCTAAATGCCTCATCGAAATAACGTTTTAAGACCCTAGGTCTCTTTGGGCCAAATCCGTTTCAAGATACCTGGCACGTCGCAATATTTATATCATATTTATTTAGGTCTGATAGGAAATGGTCAACATTGGCGCATTCCATGGTAGAAAAATACAGGTAGATGCATCAACGCTTGGGAGCATTGATCTGTCAACATTTTTTAAATTTCTTTTCAAATATAAGTAGATTTTTAATTGTTTTCTTATACGACGTCATTCGGAGGATATTATAATACTCGTTTTTCAACAATTTTTACAAATTTAAATAATTTTTCATTCAACATTTTCAATTCCAAATTTGGTTTCACAGTTCACTGTCCTAGCAGCTGTGTCGATGCGTCTACCTATATTCTTCTACCATGGCGCATTCCTTCGGTACTCACTCCATAGAGGGTCAAATATTTGAATTAATAACAAAAGTCAAAATATATTTAATTGGCTGAGGGCTTATACTTTTTAACTTGCTTTCATAATTTTTAATTAAATTATTAAAGACAACTTTTTCTCTAGAAAACAGTAAAGGGCTAAGTACATAAGAAGCTTGAAGTCATGGCTAGGCATGTTTTGTGACATTTCACAAAGGGATTACAGAGCCGCACTAAAATCCAGCCGTCGTTTTCCATTATAATTTGACATTAATATGCCTAGCCATGACTTCAAGCTTCTTATGTACTTAGCCCTTAAGGCTCACTTTAATTTAAAGAATTATTTAAATATTACTTATAATTTAAAAATTTTTAACACTAATTGTACAAAATGTATGATTTAATGTTGTTTTTGGTTTCATATATAATGATTTATTACTCGCAGAAGACCATCAAAAATATCAAGTCGGATCTTATTCCCCAACCTTGTTTTGGTATAATTTATAAAGGAGATACCCCTTTCAATAAGTCGTATGCATGGTAGAAGAGTATAGGTAGATGCATCAACTCTGAATAACATTCATATGTCAAAAATTGTAAAATATTTTGTCAAAAATAAGTTGATTTTTATATGTTTTCTTATACGACGCAAATCGGAGGTTATTATGATATTCAGTTTTCAACAATTTTTACAAATTTCAATAGTTTTTCATTCAACTTTTTCAATTCCGAAATCGGTTTGACAGTTCATTGTTCCAACAGTTATGTCGGTGCGACTACCTGTATTTTTCTACCATGGTCGTATGTATCTGCCGCATCACGGTAATCATAAACATTCCTATAAAATTCAATTAATTTTTTTGGAATTTTATGGTTAAAATATTCGTTCCACTTTATAAATTGTAATTTCCCCCACATGTTTTAATAAACACACAATAGAACGCTTCTCGGACAACCTAGATTATGTTTGTGATAATTGACTGCCACATTTAAAAATTGAAAATAATTAAAATTTTATTATTTTCCGATAATCTTTTTTGATTTGTCAATGACAATATTTTAGCTTTATCTATTACAAATTGTACCAATTATTTGCTGTCAAATAACAATAGATGCATAATTTTCTAAAATTCACCAACGAAATCGCCATCTATTCTATAATCCGCCAAAAAATCGCCATGTCGCCAAATCAAAAATAATGTCGCCAATCTGAAAACCCTAAATATAATATAAATTGAAGTCAGCTTGTTTCATGTAAACGTTTGGTAGTGTTGATTTTATGATATGCTCGACTCGCGTCACATATAAAGGAGTACCACCGTTGCATATTGTTGCTTTGAATCACCCTGTATAACTTGTATTGATTTGGCAACTGTGCATTTTCTTGAGCTGATTAAAATCAAGTTTTCAGTCGAATCCGTGTTGCATTTTCAAAAGGCCATTGTCGAAGTTTGCTCGAAAAAGCGTTGAAATTAGCCCGTATGCAAATATAATACGTTTAATAGATGGAACTCGATAGAAAAAGGTACCGAGATATTGTGAAATACAGAAATGTATGTATATTTTAAAATTCGACGTCGTTAAAAGCGCGTTATCGAAAAATCTACTTAAGCAATATATGTATATATATATATATATATATATATATATATATATATATATATATATATATATATATACATGTATATATATATATATATATATATATAATATTCAACCAAGCAAAACAAATACATATATGCTTAATATGTACTATTAAAGTTTTTAAAATTTTGTATACGCTATAATTAAAAAAAATGATTGAATTCACTGGTCATCTTTAATTCTACCTTTGCCATTTCTGTAGGCAAAAGTAACTCTTAACGCTTTTTAGATTTATTTATCTACAGTGTCCGTAAAAGCAAGAAATCACCTAATGTGTTACAAAGTGCCAAAAATTAATAATTTTCCCATTAAAATTAAATATAATTTTGAGACAACTCTACCAGAGGTAGGTATTTTTACCATGATTTCGGGAAACTAATTTTCTTGGTGCCCAGGGCACTCCAGTATTTCGCAGTCCGGATTCGAGATGGAACAAATCTAGTTTAGTAAAAACTCTTCGATTTTTTCGAAAAATTTTCCAGAGGTAGGTATTTTTACCCTGATTCCGGGAAACTATTTTTTCTTGGGGGACGGACCCGGGACCCCAGATTTTTGACCCGAGAATCCGGGCTTAAGACCCGGCATGGATCCGGACCGAACTACCCGATATAGACCATATAGGTATCGTTGGAAAGCTTATGAAAATACCTAATCGGGTTATACGGATGGAAAGTCCCATATCTCTGAACACGAGAAAGGTATTTGCACCAATTGTAGCATTTTGGAAAGGTAAGAGTGTCAGCTATAATTTGACATCTATTTTGACGGGGGTTTTATAAAAAATATTGGTCCAAAAAATCGAAAATTTGACTAGAACTTGCTTGACCACTTACCCCATCATGTGACCACTTGTTGGATAGGTATAAGCTTTCCAACGACACCTATATTGTATATATTATTGTATATCGGGTAATTGGATCCGGGTCTAAGGGGGTCCTGAACCCGGAATCTGGGGTCTCGAATCCGTCCTTGAAGAAAAAAATAGTTTCCCAGGATCAGGGTAAAAATACGTACCACTTGAAAAAGAAAAAGTTGAAGAGTTTTTACTAAACTAGAGTTAAGCCTTCGAGATCTAGTTTAGATCCTGGTTTACGCAACTCATATGGACAATAAATGTATCATTTGAAACCTTGTGGAAATACCTGGCTTATATTGAGTTTACTAGTTTTGCTCAATTATCACATGTGGATATTTGTAATCTCTCAGTGTGGGGGATATTTGACTTAAGTCTTTTTTAGTAAAGACTCGAATTTTTTTAAAATATTTTCAGATGTAAGTGTTTGTACCCTGATTCCAGGAAAGTATTTTTAGATCCAAAAGTCTGAGGCTCGAAACTCACTGGATACTTAGGCCACAAGAAGTGGTCTGGGGATGAATTCAAGGAAAATTGAGATGGTGCTATTGACTACAAAATCCAAAGATTCACAACTATAATGAAAATGTAACATGGAACATCGTTTTCATAAAGCAAACGTTGCATGCTGCACACGTCGCAAAATATTTGGAAGCGGTGGAGGCTTCAAACCCTATATGATGTTATAGATGTAAACCAATAGTATATTTTCTGTCCCGAAAGTCCGAGACCTGGACCTACTAAAGCGATATGAAAATACCTGTCCAATAAGGGCCACATGATCTTATTTAAAACGGTTCGGGAGTTATATTCAAATTATACATTTGTTGGACACGGATTTTTTTAAATCTCGAAAAGTCTAAAAAGGTCCTATAATAGGATTTGTTGCTTACACTCTAACCTTTCTTAAGTGCTACAATATGTGCTATGATTGCGATGATTTATTGGATAGGTATTTTAATTAGCTTTCAAATGACACTCATAATGTCCATATCGTTATAGTAGATCCGGGTTTTGGACCCAAATTTTGGGTTAAATATCCAGGCTCATCCCACCAAGACGCTGTACTTTCCCAGAATCAGGTACAAATACCTACCATTGGAAAAACAGTTGTTCCAAACATGATAATATCCGATTGGAACGAAATAATGCATACACTATCATATGAAAGTTTTTCGCAATAGCTTTCTAATAAATGGTAAAATATTGGATAAATGTTTCATATTTTTTATGCGTTCGTTCTTTTGTTGCTATTGAAATTATTTAATTCGATAATGTAAACTAATATAAAAAGTAGCTTTAACTCGAAGTTCGTATTCAAACGAATTCGTTTTTGTTTTTTTTTAATGATGTGCGTGAAATAAATTTAAATTGCACTACTTTGATGTTTCGTTTACCAAACTGGTTTTCACTCAGAGATAGATTTAAATTTAACTACATAGCAGTGAGAGTAAATTTAAATATAACTCAAAACTGCTTGTTTTAAAACAAAATAAAAGTTAAAATTATGAAATAATATAATAATAAAAATGTTATATGAAGTTTATTAAAAATTTATAATTGCAATTGTTCCAATATCAAATTTGGCCTTCGAAATACTGCGCGCGTAAATACCCACAAACTGAAACAAATTAATGGAAAGTAGTCAAGGATGCCCCTTTGTGGTGTCCTTTTTTGGAAAGAGCATCAAAATGCTCCTAGACCGCTTTGTTTGATGGACCAAACCCATCCGGAAATCCCATAGTGGCCAGACTTATATTTCATGTGGTCACTTGCAGGAGAAATTGGTCTGTGCCCATTGTGGGGAAATGGTTACGGATGCACCTTTATGGTGTTCTTTTCGGAAAGAGCATCGAAAATGCTCCTAGACAACTTATTTTGATAATCCAAACCCATCTGAAAATGCCACAGTGGCCAGAATTATATTTCATGTGGTCACTGTAGGAAAACTTGGTTTGGGTCCACTGTGGAAAAATGGTTAGGTTAGGTTAGGTTAAAGGACGCGCGGTTACCATATGGCAACCGCTCCACTCGGAGACCTATAGGTCCATTGTGTTCATCCTAGAAAAGAGTGTTAAGAGATAAAAGAAAAAGTGATTGGTAGAAAAGGTGAAGATAGAAGGTAATGTTGTAGAGTGTGATCTACGGCTGAGGAGTTTGCCGTGTCGTCTTTAGCCACTTTAATCTTCTGGCTAGTTGAAGTATTACTACAGCGTTAGTGTTAGAAAAAGACGACAAGTCATGTGACACTAGTTCTCCCACTAGCCTGTGTCTCACATTAATGAGTGCTGGGCAGTGGCAGAGCAAGTGTTCGATTGTCTCGATTTCTTCTTCATCTTGACAGATCCTACAGTAGTCAATGCCGTTGCTGTCCCATTTCGAGGTCATAGCCCTCACCTTACAGTGACCTGTGATGATACCCACCACAAGGTTTAGATCAGGTTTTGACAATGACATTAGCGACCTTGTTCTCTTCACCGAGAGAGTGGGCCAGATTCGTTTGGGGATGGTGCATCCCATTTCATCCAGCCATTTTTGTTGGATTTTCTCAGAGTAATGTTTGTGAATAACCTGTAGGAAATGGCACAGTGGTGGTTTAACCGAGTTGTCTACTTCAATTGTAGTTGATTCGGATCCTAGTCTGGCCAATTCGTCTGCAGTCTCGTTACCTGGGATGTTAAAATGTCCAGGAACCCAACAGAGCTTGATGGATAACCCAGTGTTTTCCAAGGCTTCTCTGCAGTTCAAAACAGCCCTAGACTTGATTGTAAAGGAACTCAAGGCTTTCAGTGCCGCTTGACTATCGACATATATAGTCACCGGACTACTGACTTCAATGCTCCTCGTGACCAGCAGGTCAATGGCCTTTTTGACCGCAATGATTTCCGCCTGAAATACGCTACAGTTGTTTCCAAGCTTGTAGGATTCACGAACATTAAGGGTATCACAGAAGACACCAGCTCCCGTACCACACTCCATCTTTGAACCGTCGGTATAGACAGCTATGTCGCGGAAAGGTGGGTTGTTTTGAGCACAGGCGTTTCTACCAGTTATGTGTATGTCAGGTGGGTAGAAGCTTAGTCGTGGTATATATAATATCACTTGCAAAGGCTATCTCTCCCACACTCCTTACACGCCTTAGAATCGCAGAATGTCCAAAGGGTTGACTGCGCCATTCACCTAGTTCTCTGAGTCGAAGAGAACTTCTGAATGCCTGTTCCTCCACATATATATTCAGCGGGCTTATGCCCAGTAGAGTATCCAGTGCTGCTTGAGGCGTGCTCCTGAAGGCACCCGTTATTAGTAGGGATGCGACCCGTTGAACTTTGTCAATGTGTCGTAGATAAGTTGACTTCTTCAAAGAATGCCACCATACTAGAGATCCATAGGTTAGAATGGGGCGAACGATTGACTCATACATCCATTTGATGATGTGCGGTTTGAGGCCCCAGCTTTTGCCTATAGAATTCTTACAGGAATAGAGTGCAATCAAGCCTCTCTTAGCTCTTTCCTCGGTGTTCCTCTTCCAACTTAGTCGGCGGTCAAGGATAGTGCCAAGGTATTTGGCTTCTAGCAAGAGGTTTAAACTGACTCCATCTAGTTTCGGTGATGTAAATGAAGGATATTTACGTCTTTTAGTGAAAAGGACGATCTCTGTCTTTGATGGGTTAACGCCTAGTCCATTGCGATGTGCCCACCGTCATAAGGTGACTAGAGCTCCTTGCATTAGGTCCGAGGAATTTCAGGAATTTCCCGGCAATAAATAGGACGACGTCATCAGCGTATGCGACTATTTTCGTCCCTATTACCTCTAGATCTATAATTATATTGTTAATGACAAAAAGCCAAAGTAGTGGTGATAGGACAACCCCTTGCGGAGTGCCCCTAGTGACCGATTTCCTGACGGATGTTTCCCCGATGCTCGAGTTGTTGTTGTTGTAGCAGCTCATACATCCGTGTTCGTTCGGTTTCCATTTTCTGACTCAGTTCAATCAGGTTCTGCCTCTAAGTCCAGTCTCAAAAAGGATGCAACCTGTATGGGTTGTGTCCATAACGAGACTGGAGTTAGGTGAGTAGGCTTGGCTGGGCAGCGAAATAGGTGCAGCGTGTCATGCGGGCCTGTGCCACATGCTGGGCAGATGTTCTGCACGTCGCCGTTAATCCGGGCCCAGTAGGAATTTAGGCGGCTGCACCATCCGGATCGTAATTGAGCCAAGACTACTCGGGTTTGTCGGGGCAGCTCTCGTTCTTCAGCTGCGACGGGAGGGGGATGGTCTCCTAGCACAGTATTCACTCTATATCCTTCAATGGCTTCTGAGACCGCATTAGAGTGAATACTATTCAGTCCCGCTTGATAGGCCTGTTGATCTAGAGGTTCTCTCTTATACCTCTGTACCTCTCTCTCTAGATCATGAAGGTCTTTCCTAACGTGCCTGGGCGGAGGTTGCCTATCCACAAGATGGTGATTTGGATGGCTTTGTCTATAACACCCAAGCAGGTATTGCATTGACAGCAATTTGTTATGCTGTCGCACCAGTAGGACCTTCGCCTCCTCATGAAGGTGATCGACAGGTGTCATGAGGAGGTACCCTGTTGCGGTTCTAGGGGCGGCATTCTGGCAGGACTGCACATTTTTCCACTGCGTAGCACTGACGTTGGCGGACCACACCGGAGCCGCATAGTTTACAACAGATCGGCCTATCGCGTTGTAAGAGGTCAAAAAGGTTTCCTTATCAGCTCCCCAAGTACTGCCGGCCAGAGACTTGAGGACCTTGTTCCTACTTCTAATCTTGTCGCAGATAGCTGTGGTATGCACGGACGACTTAAAAATGCTATCGAATGTGACCCCTAATACTTTGGGGTAGTTGGTGGTCGGAACAATAGCACCATCGACCTGCACATTCAAGGATAGCCCCATCTCCGCAGTCCATGTGGTGAAAAGTTGTGTGGCCGTCGACTTAGTGGCGGATATCTTCATATTCCTCGCAGTGAAAAAGGCGGTAAGATCAACAAGGTAAGCGTTTAACCGATCGCAAATGTCATCAATAATTGGTCCGGACGCCACGAGCGTACAATCATCTGCGTACTTTATAATCTCTATGCCGTCTGGAGGGCGTGGAATGTCAGAAAGTCAGAGGTTAAACAGTTCCGGAGATATCACTCCGCCTTGGGGAACTCCCTGTTTAACTCTACGGATGCTCGATTTCTTGTTTCTGAATTCCACGCACGACTGGCGTCCACACATGTAGTTTATTATCCAACGTTTCAAACTTGGCCGGAGGGTGGTGCGCTCAATGTCCTCGAACAGTGTGGCATGATTGACTGTATCAAAGGCTTTTGATAAATCAAGTGCCACCATAACTGTTCTATCGCACGGCCTGTTCTGGTTGTGACCTCTACTGACATGTGTGGAAATGGCGTGTAAAGCTGTTGTTGTGCTTACAATTTCCGGAATCCGTGTTGATGATCGGCTACTGGGAAACACTCTCTTATGCTGGGGAGGAGTAAAGCCTCAAGCGTCTTTGCTACTGGTGACAAAAGTGATATCGGCCTGTATGAATCACTTTTGCTGGCATCCTTGCCTGGCTTCAGTAGCGGGACCACCCTGCCCATTTTCCAGGCATCGGGAACTACTAGGGTGGCTAACGACAGATTGAGAAGCTTTGTAAGATACTCAACTCCTGGTTCATCCAGTTGCTTCAACATCACCATTGAGATTCCGTCAGGACCAAGCGCTTTGGATGACTTTGCGCTTCTGATGACCTGTGCAACATCTGCGTAGGGATCGTACACGGCGTAGGATCCTTCTTCGCCCTGTCACTCTCGGGGTGCTCTACAAACTGCCGGTTAAAATAACACGCGCACCTCTTCGGATCTGTCACTTCTACGCCGTTGAATGAGACAGATGTCCGATCGTCCTTTTTCCCAGGGTTCGAGAGCGACTTAACTGTTGCCCACAATTTACTCGTTCCGGTACCGATGTTGCAATGCTTCAGATGTTCTAACCACTACCCCCATACATTCCATGTACGGGTCACTAGAGTCAAGCTCAGGCGAGATAGGTCTGTACTGGACAGAGTGCTGCAATAGGAACGCTAATCCTCCACCTCTGGAGCGATCCTTCCTCAGTACGTTGTATCCATCACAACTTTGAAGGCTGCAGGTGGTACTCAGCTTCGTTTCCTGGATCGCTGCGACCTTGATGTTCTTCCGACTCATAAAGCTTACATTTTCGTTGATCTTACCTCTGAGACCATCACAATTAAATTTGAGAAATGATGCATTATCCGGAACCTGAACAGCAATGTGTGGCGTCAACTGCTGCGTAAATTGCTGTTGAGGAGATTGCGGGGGAGTCTCATATTGCGACGACGATGAGGACGCCGAAGATGAAGACTCACTGGGGTCTACATTGACGCAGCAGGAAGCAATGTAGTCCCTATCGCTATACTCCTGTATCCGGTTTAGGCCGGAACAATTCCGGAAATGTACCCACTTCATGCATCCGTTGCATCTCACCGAAACCGATCTGTGGTGGATGCGATTACGACAAACGGAGCAGAACCATGGTCCGGGGTTGGTCTCGATCCCGGCTCGGAGTAAACATTCCGGGTAATGTTGCTCCCACATCAGAAAAATGGACGAACACGAACATGTATTTGCTGGGTTGGCGGCCCCTGGTCGGAGAAATATGCCTCCGAGTCAATCTGGTACATAGAACCGGCCGCCGTGGGATTGCAATGCTCGAGTTGATGATTCTGCTGCTAAGCATGGTATCAATCCAGTCTATGAGGAGTTGGGGTACTTTAAGTTTTGATAATGAATCATGAATGGATTCTAGCGTGACGTTGTTAAAGGCTCCCTCAACATCGAGGAAGGCAGCCAAGGTGAATAAGGAACCATTTATGTTCTTCTCTATATACCCTACGACATCGTGTTGCGCTGTTTCAACAGATTTACCTTTCATATAGGCATGCTGAGCAGTGCTAATGACGGTCTTGGGTAATAGAGATCTGATCTCTATGTCTATCAGCCTTTCCAAAGTTTTCAATAAGAAGGATGAGAGACTTATCGGTCTATAGTCCTTGGGAAGTGAGTGACTCGGTTTCCCCGCTTTGGGGATATAAGTGACTGTGACTTCTCTCCATGATTCCGGAATGTAGGATAGACACAGACAAGCTTTGAAAATCTCCCCCAGTATTGGGGATAATGGCGCTGAGACACGCTGGATCATAGCGGGAATAATACCGTCTGGTCCTGGAGATTTAAAAGGCTTGAATGTATCTATAGCCCATTTGATTTTGGGTAGGCTTACTATTCTGTTAGCCAGGTTTTGGTCACTAGCCGTATGATCACGATGCACTTGATCGGTTTGCCTATTGCTTGCAATGTCGATACAGCCAGGGAAGTGTGTGTTGGCTAGCAGGTTAAGGGTCTCTAGTCCAGAGTCAGTCCATGTGCCGTCAGTCCGTTTTATACTTCCTATGGATTTAGGATCCTTCGAAAGAACTTTACGAAATCTGGAGTCATCGTTGACACTTTCTATCGACTCCGTGAAGCATACCCAAGAGGTGCGCTTGGCCTTCTTGATCTCACTGTTGTACTTGTTGCCTTATAGGCGTCCCAGTCCGTACGTAGTTTGGTCTTGTTGGCCCTATTATACAGTCGCCTACTGTCCCTCCTTAAGTTGGCTAAATGTTTTGACCACCAAACTGGTTGACATTTTTCCCCTGGGTAGGTTAGCGGACAGACTTTTTCATAGCAATCAATCAAAGCACTCGTTATCGCATTTACGGAATTGTCTATATCGAGGGTTGAGGTTAAGCCTGGGTATAGCCAGTTCCGTAAATTTGTCCCAATGTGCCTTCCTTGGATTTCTATGTGGTTTTTGAAGAATACCATCTACTAAGACTTTGAGAACTATCTTCCGGTGGTCTGAAAACGAGCACTCAGGAGAGACTTTCCAATCTTGTATTAGAGATTCATCCTTGTTAGTTCGGGTGAGGTCAAAGACCTCAGCCCTTTCTTTGACTTGAAATGTTGCATCGTTGCCCCTATTACAAATTTTGAGATTATATTTTAAGATAAAATCAAAAATGGACTCACCTCTGACGTTAGTATCATTGCTGCCCCATTGGAAGTGGTGTGCGTTGGCATCACAACCTATGATTATATGCCCTTTGTCAGCCAGATCTTCGAGCAGCTGCTCTACTTCATGTCCAGGTGGGTCAGGTCGCTCGTACGGTAGATAGAGAGATATGAAAATGTGAACCCTCCCAGATTTAGACTCCAATCTCGCTACCGTAACGTCTCCTCCACTGTAGTTGCTAAGGAAGATAAGATTTAAACTCTTTTTGGCAACAATACACGTCCTTACCTTATCACCATTGGAGACCGCATAAGAGACGTACTGCCCACTCCCTAGTCCAGTTACCCTATTATTGTATATATAGGGTTCCTGAACCAGGGCTATGTCTACTTCAGCTTTCGAGAGGGATAGGTGGAGTTCGGCAGCAGCTGCTTTGCAGTGATGCAGATTAATCTGCATGATGCTAAGTAGCCGCTGTTTTCTTCTACCTAATGCAACGGCGTTAGACGGAAACGGATCCATCCAGCGTCGAAATGCAATTTTCCCCCACGAGCTTGAAGGTATTCCTGGCCACCCGTATCCATAGATACTTTGATGACCAGGCCCCTCCTTCAGTGTTTGAACTGACAAGACGCTAGATATCCGTTTTGAGGTTGGAGTTCTGCTTGCCACGGTGGGTGGTGGCACCCAAGCTGTCAATACCTTACGACAGGGGATGTCCTTTAAGGATACAGCCGCCAGATCACATCCCTGCCAGAGGTCGCGAAAGCCAGATACTGCGGTGACCAGGTAATCCTTAGATAAAAATGGTTAAGGATGTACCTTTATGGTGTTCATTTTTGGAAAGAACATCGAAAATGTTCCTAGAGCACTTATTTGGATAAGCCGGTATAGGTAAAGGGGTAAATAATCCTGAAGTTATGAGTATTGATAGTGAGGTTTCTAAGAAAACCTCCCAATCTACTCGTAACATACAGGAATTATCACTTCCTTCACTTATCACTAGTGATCGTCCCGAGACTGCTACTGGCAAAACTCAACCTGTCCAAAGATCATTATCTATGGCTCCCGCCATGAAAATGATATTTGCAACAAGGTTTGCGCCAGAAACAACGGCCGATGACATAATGTATTATATAAAATCAAAAATTGAGGGAGATTACTTTTTGAGATGCTATAAGCTCCGATCTGCATTTTCTGAAAGTAGATCTTCCTTCAAAATCGTTGTGCCTGAAAGTATTTTTGTACAGTTGATTTTAAAAGAATTTTGGCCTGCTAGGGCATTTATTAAAGAATTTGTGGAGAGATCCGATAATTTAGCGCATTTGCCTCTTAGACCAGATTCGGTGCCAAAAAACTAAATGACTCATTTTCTATTTGCTATCAGAATGTGAGGGGGCTTAATACAAAATTAACCAGTTTATATACTGATAGCATTGGTTTCAATTATAATGTATTGGTTTTCTCCGAAACTTGGTTAAAAACATCCATATTAAATAGTGAAATTTTATGTTCAAAATATCAAATATTTAGAAAAGATCGTGTTTTTAAAAAAGGTGGTGGCGTCCTTATTGCAGTTGATACCAAATATACCACTAATTTAATTGATCTAAATGATTTTCTTGATATAGAATTTGTTGGTGTTTCCATTGAATTGGGCATATCTAAATTGTTTGTAACTTGCTCTTATATTCCCCCTTCATCTTCACTTGACATTTATAATCAGCATTTATCAGCAATAAATTTAATCACTGAAAAAATGAAAGATTCCGATCGCATTCTGATCCTTGGTGATTTTAATATGCCCTCCATTAGGTGGCTTCCAATGCCAGATTCTGAAGCCTTGATTCCTTTGCCATCCGAAATGAACAGTACCCAGTATACATTTGATGTTATAAATAGTTTGTGTGACTTAAATCTTTATCAAATAAACAGTGTGAAAAATTCCCTCGGCAAAATTCTTGATTTGGCGTTTGTAAATATAACGCAGCATTCTTTACCTAGACAAGATTAAAAATAAATTTAAATCCAATCCTAAATCTTTTTATGATTTTGTTAATCTTAAACGAAAAGTTTCCTCAAAGCCCTCAGTATTGAAATATAACAATAAAGAATTTGTCACAGGCACAGATATTGCTGAATGTTTCGCAGATTTTTTTGCCACAACCTATTCCAGTACATCTTGCCAAATTAAAGATTCGTATCCTTATAAGTTGTCACAGGCTGATCAAATTTGTATGCCTTTTCTACAACGTCAGGATGTGTACAATAGTCTGCGTAGTTTAAAATCGATTAAATGTCCAGGACCGGATGGCATACCTAATATAATTCTTAAATATTGTTCAGAAACATTAGCACTTCCGTTAACTATATTGTTTAATTATTCACTGAAATTTGGTCACTTTCCTACTTTCTGGAAAAAATCTTATATTATACCTTTACATAAGTCTGGTAGTCTTACTAATGTGTCAAATTATAGAGGAATTGCAAAATTAAGTGTCATACCTAAATTGTTTGAAAAATTAATTACTGCAGTAATTTCACAGAAAATTCAATCTATATTGAGTCCATATCAGCATGGTTTTCGTAGTGGTCTTTCAACTACAACAAATCTTATACAATTTACGTCAACAGTAATAAAAGGATTTGTTCAGCGTAAACAAACTGATACAATTTAGTAAAGCTTTTGATAGGGTTAACCATGAACTCCTAATATATAAATTAAATTATATGGGTTTCAACACAAACTTAGTCAAATGGATATCATCTTACTTACAACTAGTTTTGTTTGAAGGGTATCTATCCAAAACGATTAACGTTCCATCGGGTGTTCCGCAAGGAAGTCACCTTGGACCGGTCCTCTTTCTTTTATTTATCAACGATTTACCTAATTCCATAAATTACTCGAAATTGTTAATGTACGCAGATGATGTTAAATTATTCATTTCCCATAATTGTGATAAACGAGCCAGTTTACTTCAAAACGATTTAGATAGCCTTTTTAAATGGTGCAAGTTAAATTGTATGGAGTTAAATTTAAGCAAATGTAAGCATATGTGCTTCTCCAGATCTTCTTCTCTGATATTACAATATATCGATATATTGTCGATCTTAGCCTCTTAATGAATCAAAAATTAAATTTTAATAGCCATTTAATAACAATGGTAAATAAAGCAAATGGTGTTTTAGGTTTTGTTAAACGGTGGGCCAAAGAATTTTCTGATCCATATATAACAAAACAGTTATTTACGTCTCTTGTTAGACCTATATTGGAATACGGTTCTGTTGTATGGGATCCTCAATATGCAATATATTCAGATAAAATAGAATCCGTGCAAAAACAATTTCTGCTATTTGCCTTACGAGGTTTACATTGGAATAGTGATTTTGTTTTGCCTTCTTATGCTAGCAGGCTAAAATTAATTAGATTGCAGACGTATTATGTTGAACTCCATGTTTGTACTAAAAATATTAAATGGTTATATACCTTCAGATTTCCTAATCTCATCTATTAGAATTAATGTTCCTTTTAGATCTAGTAGATACTACCAATTATTATATACTGATTTTCACCGCACGAATTATTCAATGGGCGAACCTCTTAATAAAATGTGTGTTGACTTTAATTCTTGTATGAGTTTAGAAGTTATTAAATCTAGAATAATTTTATTTTTAAACAATTAACATACATGTTTTATTATTTGACAAACTAGCTGATGAATTAGATTCTGTAGCTGGTTTTCAATTTCCTACTGAATTCCCATTATGATGCGGATCATGATGTGTACGCGATCCCTCCGTAAAGGGAGGTCGCCCCCTCGGTCGGCAGGGGTGGGAATGTGAAGCGTGGGAAAGTTCGAAAAAAAAAAAAAAAAAAAATTTAGCATTTTGGAAAGGTGAGAGTATCAGCTATAAATTGCCATCAATTTTGTTGACCTCCCATAAGGGGCCTTTTTGGACTTTTTGGGGGTTTTATAAAAAATATGGGTCCAAAAAATCGATAATTTGACTATAACTTCCGAACCTTGGCCAAGCCTTCGAGATCTAGTTTAGATCCTGGTTTACGTAACTCATATGGACAATAAATGTATCATTTGAAACCTTGTGGAAATACCTGGCTTATATTGAGTTTACCAGTTTTGCTCAATTATCACATGTGGATATTTGTAATCTCTCAGTGTGGGGGATATTTGACTTAAGTCTTTTTTAGTAAAGACTCGAATTTTTTTAAAATATTTTCAGATGTAAGTGTTTGTACCCTGATTCCAGGAAAGTATTTTTAGATCCAAAAGTCTGAGGCTCGAAACTCACTGGATACTTAGGCCACAAGAAGTGGTCTGGGGATGAATTCAAGGAAAATTGAGATGGTGCTATTGACTACAAAATCCAAAGATTCACAACTATAATGAAAATGTAACATGGAACATCGTTTTCATAAAGCAAACGTTGCATGCTGCACACGTCGCAAAATATTTGGAAGCGGTGGAGGCTTCAAACCCTATATGATGTTATAGATGTAAACCAATAGTATATTTTCTGTCCCGAAAGTCCGAGACCTGGACCTACTAAAGCGATATGAAAATACCTGTCCAATAAGGGCCACATGATCTTATTTAAAACGGTTCGGGAGTTATATTCAAATTATACATTTGTTGGACACGGATTTTTTTAAATCTCGAAAAGTCTAAAAAGGTCCTATAATAGGATTTGTTGCTTACACTCTAACCTTTCTTAAGTGCTACAATATGTGCTATGATTGCGATGATTTATTGGATAGGTATTTTAATTAGCTTTCAAATGACACTCATAATGTCCATATCGTTATAGTAGATCCGGGTTTTGGACCCAAATTTTGGGTTAAATATCCAGGCTCATCCCACCAAGACGCTGTACTTTCCCAGAATCAGGTACAAATACCTACCATTGGAAAAAACAGTTGTTCCAAACATGATAATATCCGATTGGAACGAAATAATGCATACACTATCATATGAAAGTTTTTCGCAATAGCTTTCTAATAAATGGTAAAATATTGGATAAATGTTTCATATTTTTTATGCGTTCGTTCTTTTGTTGCTATTGAAATTATTTAATTCGATAATGTAAACTAATATAAAAAGTAGCTTTAACTCGAAGTTCGTATTCAAACGAATTCGTTTTTGTTTTTTTCTTTAATGATGTGCGTGAAATAAATTTAAATTGCACTACTTTGATGTTTCGTTTACCAAACTGGTTTTCACTCAGAGATAGATTTAAATTTAACTACATAGCAGTGAGAGTAAATTTAAATATAACTCAAAACTGCTTGTTTTAAAACAAAATAAAAGTTAGAATTATGAAATAATATAATAATAAAAATGTTATATGAAGTTTATTAAAAATTTATAATTGCAATTGTTCCAATATCAAATTTGGCCTTCGAAATACTGCGCGCGTAAATACCCACAAACTGAAACAAATTAATGGAAAGTAGTCAAGGATGCCCCTTTGTGGTGTCCTTTTTTGGAAAGAGCATCAAAATGCTCCTAGACCGCTTTGTTTGATGGACCAAACCCATCCGGAAATCCCATAGTGGCCAGACTTATATTTCATGTGGTCACTTGCAGGAGAAATTGGTCTGTGCCCATTGTGGGGAAATGGTTACGGATGCACCTTTATGGTGTTCTTTTCGGAAAGAGCATCGAAAATGCTCCTAGACAACTTATTTTGATAATCCAAACCCATCTGAAAATGCCACAGTGGCCAGAATTATATTTCATGTGGTCACTGTAGGAAAACTTGGTTTGGGTCCACTGTGGAAAAATGGTTAGGTTAGGTTAGGTTAAAGGACGCGCGGTTACCATATGGCAACCGCTCCACTCGGAGACCTATAGGTCCATTGTGTTCATCCTAGAAAAGAGTGTTAAGAGATAAAAGAAAAAGTGATTGGTAGAAAAGGTGAAGATAGAAGGTAATGTTGTAGAGTGTGATCTACGGCTGAGGAGTTTGCCGTGTCGTCTTTAGCCACTTTAATCTTCTGGCTAGTTGAAGTATTACTACAGCGTCAGTGTTAGAAAAAGACGACAAGTCATGTGACACTAGTTCTCCCACTAGCCTGTGTCTCACATTAATGAGTGCTGGGCAGTGGCAGAGCAAGTGTTCGATTGTCTCGATTTCTTCTTCATCTTGACAGATCCTACAGTAGTCAATGCCGTTGCTGTCCCATTTCGAGGTCATAGCCCTCACCTTACAGTGACCTGTGATGATACCCACCACAAGGTTTAGATCAGGTTTTGACAATGACATTAGCGACCTTGTTCTCTTCACCGAGAGAGTGGGCCAGATTCGTTTGGGGATGGTGCATCCCATTTCATCCAGCCATTTTTGTTGGATTTTCTCAGAGTAATGTTTGTGAATAACCTGTAGGAAATGGCACAGTGGTGGTTTAACCGAGTTGTCTACTTCAATTGTAGTTGATTCGGATCCTAGTCTGGCCAATTCGTCTGCAGTCTCGTTACCTGGGATGTTAAAATGTCCAGGAACCCAACAGAGCTTGATGGATAACCCAGTGTTTTCCAAGGCTTCTCTGCAGTTCAAAACAGCCCTAGACTTGATTGTAAAGGAACTCAAGGCTTTCAGTGCCGCTTGACTATCGACATATATAGTCACCGGACTACTGACTTCAATGCTCCTCGTGACCAGCAGGTCAATGGCCTTTTTGACCGCAATGATTTCCGCCTGAAATACGCTACAGTTGTTTCCAAGCTTGTAGGATTCACGAACATTAAGGGTATCACAGAAGACACCGGCTCCCGTACCACACTCCATCTTTGAACCGTCGGTATAGACAGATATGCCGCGGAAAGGTGGGTTGTTTTGAGCCCAGGCGTCTCTATCAGGTATGTGTATGTCAGGTGGGTAGAAGCTTAGTCGTGGTATATATAATATCACTTGCAAAGGCTATCTCTTCCACATTCCTTACACGCCTTAGAATCGCAGAATGTCCAAAGGGTTGACTGCGCCATTCACCTAGTTCTCTGAGTCGAAGAGCACTCCTGAATGCCTGTTCCTCCACATATATATTCAGCGGGCTTATGCCCAGTAGAGTATCCAGTGCTGCTTGAGGCGTGCTCATGAAGGCACCCGTTATTAGTAGGGATGCGACCCGTTGAACTTTGTTAATATGTCGTAGACAAGTTGACTTTTTCAAAGAATGCCACCATACTAGAGATCCATAGGTTAGAATGGGGCGAACGATTGACTCATACATCCATTTGATGATGTGCGGTTTAAGGCCCCAGCTTTTGCCTATAGAATTCTTACAGGAATAGAGTGCAATCAAGCCTCTCTTAGCTCTTTCCTCGGTGTTCCTCTTCCAACTTAGTCGGCGGTAAAGGATAGTGCCAAGGTATTTGGCTTCTAGCGAGAGGTTTAAACTGACTCCATCTAGTTTCGGTGATGTAAATGAAGGATATTTACGTCTTTTAGTGAAAAGGACGATCTCTGTCTTTGATGGGTTAACGCCTAGTCCATTGCGATGTGCCCACCGTAATAAGGTGACTAGAGCTCCTTGCATTAGGTCCGAGGAATTTCAGGAATTTCCCGGCAATAAATAGGACGACGTCATCAGCGTATGCGACTACTTTCGTCCCCGTTACCTCTAGATCTATAATTATATTGTTAATGACCAAAAGCCAAAGTAGTGGTGATAGGACACCCCCTTGCGGAGTGCCCCTAGTGACCGATTTCCTGACGGATGTTTCCCCGATGCTCGAGTTGTTGTTGTTGTAGCAGCTCATACATCCGTGTTCGTTCGGTTTCCATTTTCTGACTCAGTTCAATCAGGTTCTGCCTCTAAGTCCAGTCTCAAAAAGGATGCAACCTGTATGGGTTGTGTCCATAACGAGACTGGAGTTAGGTGAGTAGGCTTGGCTGGGCAGCGAAATAGGTGCAGCGTGTCATGCGGGCCTGTGCCACATGCTGGGCAGATGTTCTGCACGTCGCCGTTAATCCGGGCCCAGTAGGAATTTAGGCGGCTGCACCATCCGGATCGTAATTGAGCCAAGACTACTCGGGTTTGTCGGGGCAGCTCTCGTTCTTCAGCTGCGACGGGAGGGGGATGGTCTCCTAGCACAGTATTCACTCTATATCCTTCAATGGCTTCTGAGACCGCATTAGAGTGAATACTATTCAGTCCCGCTTGGTAGGCCTTTTGATCTAGAGGTTCTCTCTTATACCTCTGTACCTCTCTCTCTAGATCATGAAGGTTTTTCCTAACGTGCCTGGGCGGAGGTTGCCTATCCACAAGATGGTGATTTGGATGGCTTTGTCTATAACACCCAAGCAGGTATTGCATTGACAGCAATTTGTTATGCTGTCGCACCAGTAGGACCTTCGCCTCCTCATGAAGGTGATCGACAGGTGTCATGAGGAGGTACCCTGTTGCGGTTCTAGGGGCGGCATTCTGGCAGGACTGCACATTTTTCCACTGCGTAGCACTGACGTTGGCGGACCACACCGGAGCCGCATAGTTTACAACAGATCGGCCTATCGCGTTGTAAGAGGTCAAAAAGGTTTCCTTATCAGCTCCCCAAGTACTGCCGGCCAGAGACTTGAGGACCTTGTTCCTACTTCTAATCTTGTCGCAGATAGCTGTGGTATGCGCGGACGACTTAAAAATGCTATCGAATGTGACCCCTAATACTTTGGGGTAGTTGGTGGTCGGAATAATAGCACCATCGACTTGCACATTCAAGGATAGCCCCATCTCCGCAGTCCATGTGGTGAAAAGTTGTGTGGCCGTCGACTTAGTGGCGGATATCTTCATATTCCTCGCAGTGAAAAAGGCGGTAAGATCAACAAGGTAAGCGTTTAACCGATCGCAAATGTCATCAATAATTGGTCCGGACGCCACGAGCGTACAATCATCTGCGTACTTTATAATCTCTATGCCGTCTGGAGGGCGTGGAATGTCAGAAAGTCAGAGGTTAAACAGTTCCGGAGATATCACTCCGCCTTGGGGAACTCCCTGTTTAACTCTACGGATGCTCGATTTCTTGTTTCTGAATTCCACGCACGACTGGCGTCCACACATGTAGTTTATTATCCAACGTTTCAAACTTGGCCGGAGGGTGGTGCGCTCAATGTCCTCGAACAGTGTGGCATGATTGACTGTATCAAAGGCTTTTGATAAATCAAGTGCCACCATAACTGTTCTATCGCACGGCCTGTTCTGGTTGTGACCTCTACTGACATGTGTGGAAATGGCGTGTAAAGCTGTTGTTGTGCTTACAATTTCCGGAATCCGTGTTGATGATCGGCTACTGGGAAACACTATCTTATGCTGGGGAGGAGTAAAGCCTCAAGCGTCTTTGCTACTGGTGACAAAAGTGATATCGGCCTGTATGAATCACTTTTGCTGGCATCCTTGCCTGGCTTCAGTAGCGGGACCACCCTGCCCATTTTCCAGGCATCGGGAACTACTAGGGTGGCTAACGACAGATTGAGAAGCTTTGTAAGATACTTAACTCCTGGTTCATCCAGTTGCTTCAACATCACCATTGAGATTCCGTCAGGACCAAGCGCTTTGGATGACTTTGCGCTTCTGATGACCTGTGCAACATCTGCGTAGGGATCGTACACGGCGTAGGATCCTTCTTCGCCCTGTCACTCTCGGGGTGCTCTACAAACTGCCGGTTAAAATAACACGCGCACCTCTTCGGATCTGTCACTTCTACGCCGTTGAATGAGACAGATGTCCGATCGTCCTTTTTCCCAGGGTTCGAGAGCGACTTAACTGTTGCCCACAATTTACTCGTTCCGGTACCGATGTTGCAATGCTTCAGATGTTCTAACCACTACCCCCATACATTCCATGTACGGGTCACTAGAGTCAAGCTCAGGCGAGATAGGTCTGTACTGGACAGAGTGCTGCAATAGGAACGCTAATCCTCCACCTCTGGAGCGATCCTTCCTCAGTACGTTGTATCCATCACAACTTTGAAGCCTGCAGGTGGTACTCAGCTTCGTTTCCTGGATCGCTGCGACCTTGATGTTCTTCCGACTCATAAAGCTTACATTTTCGTTGATCTTACCTCTGAGACCATCACAATTAAATTTGAGAAATGATGCATTATCCGGAACCTGAACAGCAATGTGTGGCGTCAACTGCTGCGTAAATTGCTGTTGAGGAGATTGCGGGGGAGTCTCATATTGCGACGACGATGAGGACGCCGAAGATGAAGACTCACTGGGGTCTACATTGACGCAGCAGGAAGCAATGTAGTCCCTATCGCTATACTCCTGTATCCGGTTTAGGCCGGAACAATTCCGGAAATGTACCCACTTCATGCATCCGTTGCATCTCACCGAAACCGATCTGTGGTGGATGCGATTACGACAAACGGAGCAGAACCATGGTCCGGGGTTGGTCTCGATCCCGGCTCGGAGTAAACATTCCGGGTAATGTTGCTCCCACATCAGAAAAATGGACGAACACGAACATGTATTTGCTGGGTTGGCGGCCCCTGGTCGGAGAAATATGCCTCCGAGTCAATCTGGTACATAGAACCGGCCGCCGTGGGATTGCAATGCTCGAGTTGATGGTTCTGCTGCTAAGCATGGTATCAATCCAGTCTATGAGGAGTTGGGGTACTTTAAGTTTTGATAATGAATCATGAATGGATTCTAGCGTGACGTTGTTAAAGGCTCCCTCAACATCGAGGAAGGCAGCCAAGGTGAATAAGGAACCATTTATGTTCTTCTCTATATACCCTACGACATCGTGTTGCGCTGTTTCAACAGATTTACCTTTCATATAGGCATGCTGAGCAGTGCTAATGACGGTCTTGGGTAATAGAGATCTGATCTCTATGTCTATCAGCCTTTCCAAAGTTTTCAATAAGAAGGATGAGAGACTTATCGGTCTATAGTCCTTGGGAAGTGAGTGACTCGGTTTCCCCGCTTTGGGGATATAAGTGACTGTGACTTCTCTCCATGATTCCGGAATTTAGGATAGACACAGACAAGCTTTGAACATCTCCCCCAGTATTGGGGATAATGGCGCTGAGACACGCTGGATCATAGCGGGAATAATACCGTCTGGTCCTGGAGATTTGGGTAAGCTTACTATTCTGTTAGCCAGGTTTTGGTCACTAGCCGTATGATCACGATGCACTTGATCGGTTGGCCGATTGCTTGCAGTGTCGATACAGCCAGGGAAGTGTGTGTTGGCTAGCAGGTTAAGGGTCTCTAGTCCAGAGTCAGTCCATGTGCCGTCAGTCCGTTTTATACTTCCTATGGATTTAGGATCCTTCGAAAGAACTTTACGAAATCTGGAGGCATCGTTGACACTTTCTATTCTTTCTATGAAGAATACCATCTACTAAGACTTTGAGAACTATGTTCCGGTGGTCTGAAAACGAGCACTCAGGAGAGACTTTCCAATCTTGTATTAGAGATTCATCCTTGTTAGTTCGGGTGAGGTCAACGACCTCTGCCCTATCTTTGACTTGAAATGTTGCATCGTTGCCCCTATTACAAATTTTGAGATTATATTTTAAGATAAAATTAAAAATGGACTCACCTCTGACGTTAGTATCATTGCTGCCCCATTGGAAGTGGTGTGCGTTGGCATCACAACCTATGATTATATGCCCTTTGTCAGCCAGATCTTCGAGCAGCTGCTCTACTTCATGTCCAGGTGGGTCAGGTCGCTCGTACGGTAGATAGAGAGATATGAAAATGTGAACCCTCCCAGATTTAGACTCCAATCTCGCTACCGTAACGTCTCCTCCACTGTAGTAGCTAAGGAAGATAAGATTTAAACTCTTTTTGGCAACAATACACGTCTTTACCTTATCATCATTGGAAGACCGCATATAAGACGTACTGCCACTCCCTAGTCCAGTTACCCTATTATTGTATATATAGGGTTCCTGAACCAGGGCTATGTCTACTTCAGCTTTCGGGGGGGATAGGAGAAGTTCGGCAGCAGCTGCTTTGCAGTGATGCAGATTAATCTGCATGATGCTAAGTAGCCGCTGTTTTCTTCCACCTAATGCAACGGCGTTAGACGGAAACGGATCCGTCCAGCGCCGAAATGCAATTTTCCCCCACGAGCTTGAAGCTATTCCTGGCCATCCGTATCCATAGATACTTTGATGACCAGGCCTCCTCCCTCAGTGTTTGAACTGACAAGACGCTAGTTGTCCGTTTTGAGGTTGGGGTTATACTTGCCCAGTATTGTCAGGATGCGTGCCGGATCCACGGAGTACCGAATACTGCAGGCTCGGTTAGGACGAGAAGGAAACCAAGACGGTAGAGCACTTACTCTGCCACTGACCAACTCTCTTTGGAGTCAGACAGAGGCTACTGGGTAAGCAAAATTCTATTCGACTTGTCCTCTTTCTCTGAATGTGGACCAGCAGCTATGCTTAAGTTAGCCAGGAGACTCTATATATATATATATATATATAAGAGAAAAACCAGTGTTGGTAAACAAAAAATCAAAGTAGTGCAAATATATATATACATATATATATATATATATATATATATATATCTAAGAGAAAAACAGTGTTGGTTAACGAAAAATCAAAGTAGTGCAAATATATATATATATATATATATATATATATATATATATATATATATATATATATATATATATATATATAACGAAAAATACTTCGAATAGAATCTACGAATCTATAAAGATTTTAGATAAATCGAAATACTGGGCGTAAAAGTAGGCGTGGTCAATATTTTGTTCTTTAAAATCCTAACTCAGGGTATGACTAACGTTGTTTCAGAATTCCTTTTGGAATTGAAAATTCTTATTGAAAAAAAAATGAAAAATTGAGAAAGTTTACATATTTTCTATACACGCTGTTATATGGATGCCATACACAAATACCCTTTTTAATATATATGCTATACTAGCTGGCCCAGTCCGCGTCGTTTTAGTTTGAGAGTTAAAAACCTTAATAATATAGCATATATATTAAGAAGTACACATTATGTTTATAATAGGCCCATGTAAGATGGTTCTCTGCCCCCAAAGTAGCCTAAACACACATTTTAAGTCAAATTGATTCGAAAATATAATCAAAACCCTCGAAATAGGTAAAATTAGGAGGTAGTTTTATATGAGCGCTACTACGAAATATTGGCATTAAAAAATTTCCGCGAAGGCGTCTTCTACCAGAAGCTAGATGCCAAATAAAGGCAAAATCAATTGAAAAATGTGACCAAGATCCTGGTAATAGCTAAAAAAGCCGAGTTATAATGAAACACGGTCCTATACTTATAATTATTTGAAAGAATTTGTTTTTCTTTCTAAAATCTCAAATTACAAACATTTGAGGAATTTGAAAGGGGCTATATCATTTGAGGGGGGCTATATCACAATGTAGACCAATCTGATACATGTTTTGTACAAATGATTCCTCATGTAACCCCTAGGACTATATCAAATTTAAAACTTTATCGTAACTTTTGCGGAGTATAGGGCAAAATATTTGCGGCCCTTTGTGTTTGGTTAAGCTATACAAAAACGTTACCTATAATTCGTCTACTCAGTCGACGTTTTTCACCATACAAGTAAAACACATGTAGTTATATGAAAACTACCTAAGTACGTCAGACGCACGAAATTGACAATTGAACAATTTCTTTTTTTGTTTGTCGAAAATAGAAACAAATAACTTATTTTCGCAAACTTAAGATAAAGTTAATGAAATTTAATAAGTTCAATGTATTGTTAAAAATGTAACATCTGGGATAAATGCTTGACAAAGCATTATTTCACGATTTAAAACGCTAAGGATTGAACCAGCACATATTTTGAAAATAATGTTTGAAAGGGTTGACTCGTTTTTTATCTATCCCATTGGGCACTGACTGCTCTAAACTTATATACAATATCTTAAATAAAATTAAACGTTTAAAAAATCGAACAGTGTTGGCTTGTTTGTTCGGGATACCGTAGTATTTTGTTGTTGCAAAATGGTCAGGCTTTATCCCTTTATTGCTGTTTTTATAAAACAACGTTTATTTATTAGTGGAGAACGATTTAAAAAAATCACTAAACGAAGCGGGTTCTATGATACTGGATTGGCCCGAAACAACAACATCCCAATTTCGGCCAGCGGCTGCCAACCCAGTATGTACAGCATCTAATGCCACATGTTGCTGTTCCAACTCCGGATTGTGCATCGTTCTTGCAATTCAATTGCAACGGACTCAGAGGCAAAATTGATGAGATAGTGGAATTTATGAATCAGAGGAATATTAAATTCGCAGCGGTGCGGGAAACCAAGCTGAATGAAAATTGCAGCCTACAACGTTGTTATGGTTACAATGTACTAAGGAAGGATCACACCAGAAGTGGAGGTGAGGGATTAGCGTTCCTGTTACACCATTCTGTTCAGTACAGACCTACCTCGTTTGAGCTAGTCTCTAGTAACCCATACTTGGAATGTATGGGGGTAGCAGTCAAGTGTGGAAGTGCCGAGATAGAGGTGATTAATGTATATATCCCACCGATTAATAGCTGTGAACCGCTTTTTTTGCCAGATACTAGCTCATTGTTGGTAGGCAATAACCGCCTGGTACTAAGGGATTTTAATGCCAGCCATGAGTTGTGGCGTTCCGTCCCAGGTAATGGCCCGAGGGGATTAGCGCTGGCAGAGCAGGTTGACTGCTCCACATTCTACATGGTTAACGAGGATGCCTCCAACAGAATAAGAGGAGAGTGGCACAGTTCGCCAGACTTAACCATAGTGTCATCCGGTCTGATAAATGACGTGATTTGGCAACCCGTCATTTCTCTTGGCTCAGACCATCTCTCGAAACTCGTCTCCATATGCAGGTCGCCCGATTTCATAACCTCTGAATGCCGCACTTTCCTTAACCATGGGAAAGCTCACTGGCCAGATTTCAGAGAATTCACCAACCACCGCTTCAGAGAATTGCCCAACCTTTCTGATGTTCGGGTAGCAGAAAGGATTTTCCGAAACATCATCAAAGCTGCAGCCGCTCGTAATTACTCATCCCCAGCATTAGAGGAAGCTATCCAGTTGCCAACCATCAGCACGGATTCCGTCCACAACATAGTAACACAGCAGCATTACACGCCATTGATATTATTAGCAGAGGATTGAACCAGCACAAGCCGTGTGACAGAACTGTGTTGGTAGCCCTTGACCTATCAAAGGCATTTGATACGGTCGATCATGCCATACTGTTTGAGGACGTGCAGAGAACCACTCTCCGGCCAAGTTTGAAACGTTGGATAATCAACTATATGAGTGGACGCCAGTCGTACGTGGAATTCCGGAACAAGAAGTCCAAAGCCCCCAGACTGAGAGAGTTCACCAAGGTGGGGTGATATCTCCGGAACTGTTTAACCTTTACCATTCAGGAATTCCTCGCCCTCCAGACGGCATAGAGATCGTAACGTATGCGGATGATTGTACGACCATGGTGTCGGTAGTATAAGTGGTATTGACATCCCTTAAATTGTTGAACAATGCTCGAAAAATATATCATGTCTGTCAAATTTGGATGAAAACGCATTTCAACGACAATTTGCAAAAAAAATCTAATATACCATTAAACACAAGCTATTGTAGGCGGCTGGGGTTGGTAATTTATTTTTTTGTGAACCAAGTATGGATGTACTTAATGTACTTAAATTTGTTGAGAGGCAATTTAAAGCGATCCGTTAGAAAATTGGGAGTGGCTTTTACACGATGTTGCAAAACAGCTGCATCCATGGTTTATTTATTTGTGTATTACTGCACTATATTGTCATACGTAAATACCACCGACATATTGTTATACGTAAATATTTCAGCTATGAAAATAATTTTTGTTTGTAACAACCATGGTAGAATTAAGAAGGTAGAATCATGGAATCATATGTTTGCAATTTTTTCAAAATTATTCATTTGACAACATGTCAAAATATATGTTTCTAAATCCATTGTACATACACATCAGAGATCCGGAAGGGGGTGACAAGGTAAATTACAGAAAATGCAGAGATGGATATGCTTATTTAAAATGACTCTACCATGGTAACAACGTTACCTAAAATTCGACGTAGCGTATACAAATATTCAACTTCCCTACCCTGGTAAAATATTTTGTACGTCCGTATAACCCAAATACGCCGTCTGTCTGTTTGTTGTAATCACGCTAACTTTCGAATGAATTGAGATAGAAGGCTAAAATTTTTGCATACATGCATAGTTTACCAGTAGGCAGGTTAAGCTCGATCCACGTTTTCGTATAGCCCCTATATAACGGTACCTCCCGATAGTCGGTATTTTGACGATTTCAGCAACATTATTCACCGGAATCGTTTCAAATTTCGTATTGAAAGATCTTAATGGGTAATACCACTTATGGCAAAAAAATCGTATGCAGGTCCACATCTTCGTATAGCCTCCATATGACGGTACCTCCGTATTTTCATGATTTTTGTGACATTATTCACCGTAATTGTTACAATTTTCGTATTTGAAGTTCGTAATGGGCATTACAGCCTATGATTAAAAATTTCGTATGCAGGTCCACGTCTTCGTATAGTCCCCATATTACGGTTTTCATTTAAGTGGTAGTTTACGATTTTTTTTTTGAAATTTTTCAATTTCCTTCGAAATGGTGGAGGTTATTAAAAGTTTGGCCCGGCCGAACTTAGCTCCTTTTTTACTTGTTATAATATTCTTTTTTTTGTTCAACACAAAAAAGAATTGTTTCAATTGTCAAATTTGAAAATGGTCAACTTTGAAATTTTATACACCCGACGTATTTGGGTAGCTCTAATATAAATGCATGTGTTTCAATTTTGTGGTGAAAAACGTCGACTGAGTCGAATATTAAGTAACGCTGTAACAACGTTGCCTATAATACAGGAAAAAGTAGAAAGAAATAAATTGTAGCAAGAAAACTCGCATAGTCTAAATCTGGACTTAATACAACTCAGAAAATCGTTAACATAATTGACAAACAGACCCCTGTTGCACACCACTACGTACTGGAAGCCAACAGGAAAGGACCTTTTTTTTAACTGACATGCTGATTTCTCCCGATCAAGTAAGAAAACATTAACTTACAAGCTGAAGACGAGAAATTTGAGAATACGATGTAATTTTCTTATTAAATTGCTATGATTTATCCTTTTAAATGCCTTTTCCAAATCTAGTATCTTAGCAACTTTCCAGAGCACACAAACGCTGTCAGCATTATTCCACAGTCAGCAATTTTTCAGAAATTTAAGGTTGAAGCTATCATAACCTACTGCCTTTGACTCAATCTTGTAAAATGCACTAACAAGACAAGATACTTAATATCCACATTCTTAACTTCACATTACTCATCACACAAATCGTTCTTGTTTAATATTGAACACTATAGCATATAACCTGATGGATATTAATTACGGATTTCATCCGGCCTGAAAGCTCGTCGTAGTTGTAGGTACATTGCTTTAAGGTTTTTTCTACACCAAATTATTTTTTATTTACACGTGCCTATTAATTTTTTATATTCGAAATAATTTTGATCTGCGCCCGCAAAGAGGTGTTATGAGAAAACAAAGGCTTAGGGAGATTTCATTATTGATTTATTCTTTTGAAATGTAAATATCAACTATAATCATCTTATTTTGTATTACATATAAGCTTAACCTAATAGCAAAGTCAAGTATAAGTAAATCTATATAATGCGAAATTTAAAGTACAAAATATAATAATGATGAGAATCCTTTCAACGACCCACATTTTGTGTTGCGTACCTCAGATATACATGCGAATTGCAGCTGAAAAAAAAAAAAAACAAAAAGAATACTCAAAGTTTAACTCCAAAAAAATTGTATCATGCTTCCACACTGAAAGATCTTTTGATGAGTGCTGATGCTGAGGGATGAGTGACCGTAAACTTTAAGAAATGACAAAATGAAGAGAGTACGACATGTTTTAAATTGGTTCATCATTATTTGCAAAAATGACATGCAACAGCATTCAATCTACAAAACAACATACATAAACTGCTGAATTGGGTAGTTAGTTTTGGCATAGACTAATGAATATATAGACAACGGAAAATTGGTATGTTTTTCAACTATAATCATCTTATTATGTATTACGAATTAGCTAAACCTAATATGACGCAGTCTACCTACTCGAATATAAAATTGAAATATATATAAAAAACATGTACCTTTTAATATTTTGAGTTATTTTTTGGTTTGCTTACGTTCAATATGTTTACTATCGAATCCCATATTGAAATTAAAAAATGGTGATGAAAAATGTGGGTTTTGGCCAGGAAAATGTATTTCTGAAAGATTGTGCGTCGCGTCGTAGTAACCCACACCTCAATTTATACACATGTACACAAGTCCTAACCTTGTTGACGAGATGGTTCGCCGTGGTAAGCATACTCGCTTCGCTCTCTGAACACCCTGGTTCAATTCCCAATAATAACTGTCGCAGAAGCGATATCCGTGACTATTAAGCAATAATGTCTACTATTTCACATGCTGCACTTTCTTATCAGTCTGCGTAAAGATTATATCCCGTAATCTAACTCCACGATGGTGCATGGCTGGAATCTGATGTGGTAAAGTCGGCTCGTTTGTTAAGAATGGCGCAAGCGAAAATGTTTTATATGTATATAAATCGATTTAAAGTTGTGATGAAAGGCGTAAGTTGTATGAATAGTAATCAGTTGTGGAAATCTCTAAAGCCGTTCGGTGTTTTGGGAAGTTGTAATGATACTCCGTCTATTGATGTCAATGCTGCTGATCATTATTTTTGCAGTGGGAATCCTGGGTTTTCGGGTTTGCGTTATCCACATCTTGATAGTAGGGCTTATGTTGGAGATGGTGTTTTTTGGTTTTGTTTGTTTTTATGTTTTGTCTGACGTTAGTAGGGTCCAATGTGGGGTCCCGCAAGGTTCTGTCTTGAGACTACAACAGTTCCAATTAAGAAATTATTATGTTAATTAATGACATCGTGCACTCAGTTGTTGATGACATATTTTGTCTGTTTTTTTTTATGTAGATGATATCCATGTTTTATTCAGATAGGCTGATATTGTTGGGTTGGAAGAATTGGTTAAATCTATTGTCTTTTCTCTTTCATCTCGTTAAATGGCGTTATGATTAATTGGAAGTAAACTAAAGCAATGCTGTTCACTGATCTTGGTAATGGTGGTTCTCTTAATATTTGTGTGCGTTCTGCGATTGTGTAGACATGAAATGTTTTGGTATTATAGTCAATCGAAAGTTGAACTTTAAGAGACACATTGATACACTGGTTCGTTTTTCTCGAACGTTCCCACGCCTCACATTACCACCCCTGCGGACCGTGGGGGCGACATTTTTCTACGAAGGTATCGCGTACACATCATGATCCGTATCATAATGGGAATTTAGTAGGAAATTGAAAACCAGCTACAGAATCTAATTCATCAGCTAGTTTGTCAAATATTAAAACATGTATTTTAGTTGTTTAAAAATAAAATTATTCTAGATTTAATAAATTCTAAACTCATACCAAAACCTACATTACAGTGCACAGAATTAAAGTCAACACACATTTTACTAAGAGGTTCGCCCATTGAAAAATTCGTGCGGTGAAAATCAGTATATAAGAATTGGTAGTATCTACTAGATCTAAACGGAACATTAATTCTAATAGATTATATTAGGAAATCTGAAGGTATATTACCATTTACCGATGGAACGTTATTCGTTTTGGATAGATACCCTTCAAACAAAACTAGTTGTGATCTATCATATAAGTAAGATGATATACATTTGATTAAGTTTGTGTTGAAACCCATATAATTTTATTTATATATTAGGAGTTAATGGTTAACCCCATCAAAAGCTTTAGCAAAATCAGTATAAATTGTATCAGTTTGTTTACGCTGAACAAATCCTTTTACTACTGTTGACGTAAATTGTATAAGATTTGTTTTAGTTGGAAGATCACCACGAAAACCATGCTGATATGGACTCAATAAAGATTCAATTTTCAGTGAAATTACTGCAGTAATTAATTTTTCGAACAATTTTGGAATGGCACTTAATTTTGCAATTCCTCTATAATTTGACGCATTAGTAAGACCATCAGACTTATGTAAAGGTATAATATAAGATTTTTTTTCCAGAAAGTAGGAAGGCCACCAATTTTAAGTGAAAATTCAAATTTAAGTTGGCAACCCTGTTGTGATTATTGTCAAAAAATTGTGGTGCTCCGTGCTTTTGAAAAAAATTAAGTTATATGTTTTATTAAATTAATCTGGTAAAAAAGTGTATTAAAGTGTTCAATAGTGATTTTGTAACTCAAAGTGATAATTGGTGTAGTGTTTTAAAATTTTGTTTTGTCTTTTAAAGTAATATCAATTTTCAAATTGTGTAGTTGTACATTCTCCTTTTATCCTCTTTCTTTTGTTACATTAGCTAATTAGTTGTTGTAACATATCGTCTTGTTTTGTTTGTCATCTCATAAGAGTTGCCAACATTTAAAAAAGAATTTAA
Source organism: Musca domestica (assembly GCF_030504385.1). Lineage (NCBI taxonomy): Eukaryota > Metazoa > Arthropoda > Insecta > Diptera > Muscidae > Musca > Musca domestica. Next base: position 1,579,064 of record NW_026712439.1, read on the forward strand.
AAAAGAATAAAATAAATAAATAAAAAAAAAAATCCTGCTACAGATCTAATCTTGAAAAATATAGCTGTAACTTGTGTATTAAAAAAGAAATAATTATAATTAAAATAAATAATAATTAAAATAAAAATTGTCGTGCCCTTTTGAATTATGTAATATTGTTGCAGAGGATGAATTGTGTGTTACCTATTGGTTTTGTCTTAATCAATGGCATGCAAAATGTGCTAGGATTAATGCAAAAGTTGTAGACACAATTAGAAATAATGTTGACATTTATAATTCTGCAGACATTTATAATTTTGTAAAGGATTTGCAGTCGGAATTGACATCGATGAAAAAAGATTTTTCCTCACTATCACTCCGATTCGAGAATTTCTCTACATTGTTTGAGAAATACCAAGAATTAGATGAGTTTGTGTCGTCACCGTCAGTTTCTGTCCAGAAACGCAAAAGGGCTGCGAAAAAGGCACCAACTAAGGGAATGCCTAGTCGCAAAGCAATAGTTTCTGTGGAGAACACTGTTCCACAATCGGTTTCAGTTAATATCACTGAAACAACTGAGACTGGACGTGAACAGTCGTATGCCAGTGTTGTTACACACCCAGTTCCGGTAGATAACAGCGGTATAGGTAAAGGGGTAAATAATCCTGAAGTTATGAGTATTGATAGTGAGGTTTCTAAGAAAACCTCCCAATCTACTCGTAACATACAGGAATTATCACTTCCTTCACTTATCACTAGTGATCGTCCCGAGACTGCTACTGGCAAAACTCAACCTGTCCAAAGATCATTATCTATGGCTCCCGCCATGAAAATGATATTTGCAACAAGGTTTGCGCCAGAAATAACGGCCGATGACATAATGTATTATATAAAATTACTTTTTGAGATGCTATAAGCTCCGATCTGCATTTTCTGAAAGTAGATCTTCTTTCAAAATCGTTGTGCCTGAAAATATTTTTGTACAGTTGATTTTAAAAGAATTTTGGCCTGCTAGGGCATTTATTAAAGAATTTGTGGAGAGATCCGATAATTTAGCTCATTTGCTTCTTAGACCAGATTCGGTTCCAAAAAACTAAATAACTCATTTTCTATTTGCTATCAGAATGTAAGGGGGCTTAATACAAAATTAACCAGTTTATATACTGATAGCATTGGTTTCAATTATAATGTATTGGTTTTCTCCGAAACTTGGTTAAAAACATCTATATTAAATAGTGAAATTTTATGTTCAAAATATCAAATATATATATTATTGCAGTTGATACCAAATATACCACTAATTTAATTGATCTAAATGATTTTCTTGATATAGAATTTGTTGGTGTTTCCATTGAATTGGGCATATCTAAATTGTTTGTAACTTGCTCTTATATTCCCCCTTCATCTTCACTTGACATTTATAATCAGCATTTATCAGCAATAAATTTAATCACTGAAAAAATGAAAGATTCCGATCGCATTCTGATCCTTGGTGATTTTAATATGGCTTCCAAGTGATTTTAATATGGCTTAGGTGGCTTCCAATGCCAGATTCTGAAGCTTTGATTCCTTTGCCATCCGAAATGAACAGTACCCAGTATACATTTGATGTTATAAATAGTTTGTGTGACTTAAATCTTTATCAAATAAACAGTGTGAAAAATTCCCTCGGCAAAATTCTTGATTTGGCGTTTGTAAATATAACACAGCATTTTGATATATTCAGAATTCCTCCAATATGCACTCCTGAAGATATATACCATCCAACTTTTTATATCTCCATGACTCACAGTTATGTAATTGAAGAAAGTCAGTCCGACTCATTTAAAACTGTCCTTAATTACAAAAAAACTAATTTTCGAAAATTTAATACCCTCATTTCCTCCGTAAATTGGGCTTCTGTGTGCCTGTGTAACAGCCATAAAGATGTAGAATATGTAATTGATAAATTTTATGATATTTTAAACAGATTTAAACTGGAATGTGTTCCAACAACTAGAGTTAAAAATTCAAATAAATATCCATAGATAACCCCTGAGTTATCATGTTTAAAAAACTCTAAAAATAAGCTTTTTCGTAAATATAAAAAAAAATCAGTCTTAACAATAGACTACACTAATTACTCTGTTGCTAGATCTAAATATACTTTAGAGTCTCGTAGATTGTATAATCTTTACCTAGACAAGATTAAAAATAATTTTAAATCCAATCCTAAATCTTTTTATGATTTTGTTAATCTAAAACGAAAAGTTTCCTCAAAGCCCTCAGTATTGAAATATAACAATAAAGAATTTGTCACAGGCACAGATATTGCTGAATGTTTCGCAGATTTTTTTGCCACAACCTATTCCAGTACATCTTGCCAAATTAAAGATTCGTATCCTTATAAGTTATCACAGGCTGATCAAATTTGTATGCCTTTTCTACAACGTCAGGATGTGTACAATAGTCTGCGTAGTTTAAAATCGATTAAATGTCCAGGACCGGATGGCATACCTAATATAATTCTTAAATATTGTTCAGAAACATTAGCACTTCCGTTAACTATATTGTTTAATTATTCACTGAAATTTGGTCACTTTCCTACTTTCTGGAAAAAATCTTATATTATACCTTTACATAAGTCTGGTAGTCTTACTAATGTGTCAAATTATAGAGGAATTGCAAAATTAAGTGCTATACCAAAATTGTTCGAAAAATTAATTACTGCAGTAATTTCACAGAAAATTCAATCTATATTGAGTCCATATCAGCATGGTTTTCGTAGTGGTCTTTCAACTACAACAAATCTTATACAATTTACGTCAACAGTAATAAAAGGATTTGTTCAGCGTAAACAAACTGATACAATTTAGTAAAGCTTTTGATAGGGTTAACCATGAACTCCTAATATATAAATTAAATTATATGGGTTTCAACACAAACTTAGTCAAATGGATATCATCTTACTTACAACTAGTTTTGTTTGAAGGGTATCTATCCAAAACGATTAACGTTCCATCGGGTGTTCCGCAAGGAAGTCACCTTGGACCGGTCCTCTTTCTTTTATTTATCAACGATTTACCTAATTCCATAAATTACTCGAAATTGTTAATGTACGCAGATGATGTTAAATTATTCATTTCCCATAATTGTGATAAACGAGCCAGTTTACTTCAAAACGATTTAGATAGCCTTTTTAAATGGTGCAAGTTAAATTGTATGGAGTTAAATTTAAGCAAATGTAAGCATATGTGCTTCTCCAGATCTTCTTCTCTGATATTACAATATATCGATATATTGTCGATCTTAGCCTCTTAATGAATCAAAAATTAAATTTTAATAGCCATTTAATAACAATGGTAAATAAAGCAAATGGTGTTTTAGGTTTTGTTAAACGGTGGGCCAAAGAATTTTCTGATCCATAGATAACAAAACAGTTATTTACGTCTCTTGTTAGACCTATATTGGAATACGGTTCTGTTGTATGGGATCCTCAATATGCAATATATTCAGATAAAATAGAATCCGTGCAAAAACAATTTCTGCTATTTGCCTTACGAGGTTTACATTGGAATAGTGATTTTGTTTTGCCTTCTTATGCTAGCAGGCTAAAATTAATTAGATTGCCTACACTTAAAAGCAGACGTATTATGTTCAACTCCATGTTTGTACTAAAAATATTAAATGGTTATATACCTTCAGATTTCCTAATCTCATCTATTAGAATTAATGTTCCTTTTAGATCTAGTAGATACTACCAATTATTATATACTGATTTTCACCGCACGAATTATTCAATGGGCGAACCTCTTAATAAAATGTGTGTTGACTTTAATTCTGTGTATTGTAATGTAGATTTTTGTATGAGTTTAGAAGTTATTAAATCTAGAATAATGTTATTTTTAAACAATTAACATACATGTTTTATTATTTGACAAACTAGCTGATGAATTAGATTCTGTAGCTGGTTTTCAATTTCCTACTGAATTCCCATTATGATGCGGATCATGATGTGTACGCGATCCCTCCGTAAAGGGAGGTCGCCCCCTCGGTCGGCAGGGGTGGGAATGTGAGGCGTGGGAACGTTCGAAACCAAAAAAAAAAAAAAAAACAATATAGTTAAAGGAAGTGCTAATGTTTCTGAACAATATTTAAGAATTATATTAGGTATGTCATCCGGGCCTGGACATTTAATCGATTTTAAACTACGCAGACTTTTGGACACCACTTGACGTTGTAGAAATGGCATACGTATTTGATCAGCCTGTGATAGCTTATTAGGATACGAATCTTTAATTTGGCAAGATGTGCTGGAATAGCTTGTGGCAAAAAATTTGCGAAACATTCAGCAATATCTGTGCCTGTGACAAATTCTTTATTGTTATATTTCAATACTGAGGGCTTTGAGGAAATTTTTCGTTTTAGGTTAACAAAATCATAAAAAGATTTAGGATTGGATTTAAAATTATTTTTTCTAATCTTGTCAAGGTAAAGATAATACAATCTACTAGACTCTAAAGTATATCTAGCAACAGAGTAATTAGTATAGTCTATTGTTAAGACTGATTTTTTTTTATATTTACGAAAAAGCTTATTTTTAGAGTTTTTTAAACATGATAACTCAGGGGTTATCTATGGATATTTATTTGAATTTTTAACTCTAGTTGTTGGAACACATTCCAGTTTAAATCTGTTTAAAATATCATAAAATTTATCAATTACATATTCTACATCTTTATGGCTGTTACACAGGCACACAGAAGCCCAATTTACGGAGGAAATGAGGATAAGTTTTCGAAAATTAGTTTTTTTTTGTAATTAAGGACAGTTTAAATGAGTCGGACTTACTTTCTTCAATTACATAACTGTGAGTCATGGAGATATATAAAGTTGGATGGTATATATCTTAAGGAGTGCATATTGGAGGAATTCTGAATATATCAAAATGCTGTGTTGAATTTACAAACGCTTAATCAAGAATTTTGCCGTGGGAATTTTTCAGACTGTTTATTTTATAAAGATTTAAGTCACAAAAACTATTTATAACCTCAAATGTATACTGTGTACTGTTCATTTCGGATGGCAAAGGAATCAAAGCTTCAGAATCTGGCATTGGAAGCCACTTAATTGAAGGCATATTAAAATAACTAAGAATCAGGATGCGATCGGAATCTTTAATTTTTTCAGTGATTAAATTTATTGGTGATAAATGCTGATTATAAACGTCAAGTGAAGATGAAGATGGAATATAGGAGCAAGTTACAAACAATTTAGATTTGCCCAATTCAATGAAAACACCAACAAATTTTATATCAAGAAAATCATTTAGATCAATTAAATTAGTGGTATATTTGGTATCAACTGAAATATGGACGCCACCACTTTTTTTACAAACACGATATTTTCTAAATATTTGATATTTTGAACATAAAATTTCACTATTTAATATAGATGTTTTTAACCAAGTTTCGGAGAAAACCAATACATTATAATAGAAACCAATGCTATCAGTATATAAACTGGTTAATTTTGTATTAAGCCCCCTTACTTTCTATAGCAAATAGAAAATGAGTTATTTAGTTTTTTGGAACCGAATCTGGTCTTAGAGGCAAATGAGCTAAATTATCAGATCTCTCCAAAATGATGAATCAACTGTACAAAAATGTTTTTATGCACACCGATTTTGAAAAAAGATCTACTTTCAGAAAATGCAGATCGGAGCTTATAACATCTCAAAAAGTAATCTCCTTCAATTTTTGATTTTATATAAAAGCTTATGCCATCTGCCGTTGTTTCTAGTGCAAACCTTGTCGCAAATATCATTTTCATTGAGGGAGCCATAGATACTGATCCTTGGAAAGGTTAGGTTTTGCCAGTTACAGTCTCGGGACGATCACTAATGATAAGTGAAGGAAGTGATAATTCCTGAATGCCATGAGTAGATTGTGGGGTTTTCTTAGAAAGCTCACTAGCAATAGTCATAACATCAGGATATTTACCCCTTTACTTATACCGCTGTTAACTACCGGAACTGGGTGTGTAACAACACTGACATACGACTGTTCAAGCCCAGTCTCAGTTGTAACAGTAATATTAACTGAAACCGATTGTGGAACAGTGTTCTCCACTGAAACTATTGCTTTGTGACTAGGCATTCCCTTAGTTGGTGCCTTTTTCGCAGCCCTTTTGCGTTTCTGGCCAGAAACTGACGGTGACGACACAAACTCATCTAATTCTTGGTATTTCTCAATCAATGTAGAGAAATTCTCAAATCGGAGTGATAGTGAGGAAAAATCTTTTTTCATCGATGTCAATTCCGACTGCAAATGCTTTACAAAATTGTAAAAATCTGCAGAGAGTTTCCTACATTGCATACAACACCAACGAACAACAACATTATTTCTAATTGTATCTACGATTTTTGCATTAATCCTAGCACATTTTGCATGCCATTGATTAAGACAAAACCAACAGGTAACACACAATTCATCCTCTGCAACAATATTACACAATTCAATAGAGCATGACATTTTACTTATTTTAATTATAATTATTTTTTTAATATACAAGTTACAACTATATTCTTCAAGATTAGAACTGTAGCTGGAATTTTTTTATACCCTACACCACATGGTGGTAAGGTATTATGCCTTGTGCATAGTTACTTTTGAGAACCTTCATAGAACCACTTTCTGAGTCGATTTATGCATGTCAGTCCGTCTGTCCGTCCGTCTGTCCATGTATTCTTGTGAACAAAATGCAGGTCGCATTTATTATCCGATTGAGATGAAAATTTCCAAACAATATTTTTTTTGGCCCAAGGACGAACCCTATTAAAATTGGTGAGAATCGGATCAAATTTAGATATAGCTCCCATATATATCTTCATCCGATTTCGGGTTTAATGTCCACCAAATGTCTACTATCAGTCCAAATTATCTGAATTTTGGCACACCCAACCGAGTTCGGCCTAGAAGCGAGTATATCAAATTTGGAGAAAATCGGTTCAGATATAGCTATAGCTCCCATATATATCTTTCATCCGATTTGATCTTTAAGTCCCTCACATTCCTACTATGCACTCCACAACCGTGATATTTGGTACCAGGTATTAGATGGAGCACAGAATTAGCTGTTTTAAATTTTATCGAAATCGGTTTAGATTTGGATATAGCTTCCATATATATCTTCACCCGATTTCGGGTTAATTGGCCACCAGATGGCCGTAATAGCATCAATTTTGGCAAATCCGACCGGAACCAGCTTAGAAGCAAGTACATCAATTTTAGTAAAAATCGGTTCAGATATAGCTATAGCTCCCATATATATCTTCATCCGATTTCGTGTTAATTGTGCATCAAATGGCCTATATCAGCCCAAATGGCGTGAATTTTCGTACATAAGACCGAATTCAGTCTAGCAGCTAATACGTCAAATTTGGAGAAACCCGGTTCAGAGATAGCTATAGTTCGTAAAATGCACGATAGAATTAGATAGATTTTGATTTTGTACCAAATATCTCATAGAGCTCTGAAATGCCCTGTATAAACCTTTTTACGAGAGCTCTACTAAATATGCATAGTGGTGTAGGGTATCATATAGTCGGCCCCGCCCGACTTTTGAGCTTTCCTTACTGGTTTATTTATTTTTTTTTATTTTTTTTAATGTTGGCAACTCTTTTGAGATGACAAACAAAACAAGAAGATGTTACAACAACTAATTAGCTAATGTAATAAAAGAAACAGAATAAAAGAGAGAATGTAAATCTACTCAATTTGAAAGTTGATATTAGTTTAAACACAATACAAGATTTAAAAACTCTACACCAATTATCACTATGAGTTGCAAAATCAATACTTTCAGACACTTTTTTACCAGATTAATTAATTTAATAAAAGATATAACTAATAATTTTTTCAAAAGCACGGAGCACCACAATTTTTTGACACTAATCACAACAGGGTTGTCAACTGCATTGTCGTATAAGGTTACAACTTCGGAGACTGTATTATCTTGATGCGTATTTTCCTTTTCATGTTAGAAAAAGAGTGGCCTTGCTCTTGTCGCAGGTTAATTATTGTCTGGAGGTCATCTCTGGCACCTCTTCTGGTCATATGCAACGTATGTAGGGCAGTAAATTCAATTGCTCGTTATGAGTATGATTAGCGTCTTAGTGACAAGACAACGGTTCTTGTTTTGTTAAAAATATAATGGAATTGCCATTTAGGAACTGTGTTGATCTTCGTATTGTTCAATGTAATTACGGTGTAATGTGCATTTTGGCTTGCTTCTTTGTGACAAGTTTGTGTTTTGTAGATCATTCTGTAATCACCAACTGTTATGTCCAAGATTTTCTACCTCCATTGCACAGTGGTCGAGGTCGTATGGGAACAGCGGCCAAAAATACTTTCAGTGCAGATATCAATATGAATCTTTGGTTATGGTACATTGATAAAAATAAAAAATGTGACAAAATGGATATGGCCGAGCCATGTTTTGGCATGGTCCCCTTACAACGGGGACCATGCCAAAACATGGCTCGTTGTAAGGGGACCTCAGAAGAAGACGGTAAATAAGATCTGTGTTTGTTGAAACACGAACATTTTTTCGGGTATGATTTAGTCGAAACTTTTTTATATCTTTGTTTTGCCAGACTTCGCGGCCTCCCTATAATTCTCCAATCGATACAATGACATATTTTATAATGTCGGTAGCATGTATTAAAATATTATGAACTGTGGGTGAAGATAGTGTCATGGATATCTATTTGTTAACTCTTTAGCAGTTTCCAGTGTAAAGTCCTTAAATTTTTCGACATTAATATGGCATTCGGAAGTCAATCCTTGTAACAATATTTAACAACTCTCATTTACATCTTTATCAATCCAAGCAACAAAAACATATTCTATGTCATTAGCACCATAGAATTTACAAAATTGTAGCGAAGTCACTTCGGTATATTGGGCATAACATACAAATCTGAAAGTTAAATTAGCACTTCAAGAATCTTAGGACCATTACTAATGGCGTGAAAAAAATCACATTGGAGGATTCAGGGGCGAAAAGAATTAAAACTTTAACTGAGACCCAATTTTATTTTCAAAATTAATTTTAAAGGAACACTCACATCGTCTATATTATACCCAACTACTAAACACACAAATTACTGCACTAAAAATAAGTCAATACCTTGCTTTTCAATAATTATACCAAGATTTGCCATTGTAAAATGTATTTAAAATGTATTTTTTATATTTTCTAAATATTTGATATTTTGAACATAAAATTTCACTTCAATATAGATGTTTTTAACCAAGTTTCGGAGAAAACCAATACATTATAATAGAAACCAATGCTATCGGTATATAAACTGGTTAATTTTGTATTAAGCCCCCTTACATTCTGATAGCAAATAGAAAATGAGTCATTTAGTTTTTGGCACCGAATCTGGTCTTAGAGGCAAATGAGTTAAATTGTCGGATCTCTTCGGAAATTCTTTGATAAATGCCCTAGCAGGCCAAAATTCTTTTAAAATTAACAGTACAAACAGATTTTCAGGTATTTGGTATTTCTCAAACAATGTCGAGAAATTCTGATACTGAGGAAGAATCTTTTTTTCATCGATGTCAATTCCGACTGCAAATCCTTTACAAAATTTGTAAGTCTGCAGGGAGTTTCCTACATTGCACACAACACCAACGAACACCAACATTATTTCTAATTGTATCTACGACTTTTGCATTAATCCTAGCACATTTTGCATGCCATTGATTAAGACAAAACCAACAGGTAACACACAATTCATCCTCTGCAACAATATTACACAATTCAAAAGGGCACAACATTTTATTTAATTTAATTATAATTATTTCTTTTTTAATATACAAGTTACAGCTATATTTTTCAAGATTAGATCTGTAGCTGTATTTTTATTTATTTTTTTTAAATGTTGGCAACTATTTTGAGATGACAAACAAAACAGGAAGATAAGTTACAACGACTAATTAGCTAATGTAACAAAAGAAACAATAGATATATTTATATACACTGGTGGCCAAAACTAAAGCAACTGAAATTACAAGGAGAATGAATACCCTGTAACTTTTTTAAGAATTGAGAAAATGAGAAAGTTTTTCTTGTTTTAAATTAGGTACTTTATGCACTTTCTAAAAACCTAAAACAAAATACCAAAATTCATTTTTATATAAAAAATAATGTACGGTAAAGTCAATTAACCCGATTTTGGCGTGGACAAAACAAAAGCAACTCTGTTGTATATTCATATAACCGCTGCAATTCCACTTGTTTTCACTGTGTTATTTATCGCTTTTTGCTTCGCTTGTCATAAATCCTTTTTGAGAAGTTTTTTACAACAGTATGTGTTTTTCTCTTCGTTTTTTTAAGTACTGCCCAAAAAAATTTTAAAAATGGCTAAAAGCAAATACAGTACCTGAATAAAACAGCAAATTATCAGTGACTTTCAAAACAACATATCACAGAAACGATTTCCGAGAAATATTTTGTAAATATTTCTGTATACTAAGTCGGTTTTATGAAACTGGATCAGTAGTAACAGTCTTTAACGGATGAAGGCCGTGAAAAACTTCAGCCCATACTGATCAACAAATTGCGAGAGAAATAAAAAAACAACCATTTAAGAGTTCAACTGGATTAGTGAGAGAGCAATCATTGGATGTAAGCTCGAGATCAGTGCGTAGACTAGTAGTGGTAGGTGGTCTGCATGCCCGTAAGCCATCAAAAAAGCCATTTATATCTGAAAAAATTAGAAAGGCTTTCGGAAACGATAATATTAAGTGTAATCCAGCTCAATGGAAAAACATTATTTCTGGGATGAGTCTACGTTTAATATTAAAGGCTCAGACGTGAAAAACTTTACGGTGAGAAGACCAAAAAATGAAAGACTCAAGCCGCAGTGTTGCAAAAGTACACTGAAGCATGAGGGAGTGTCAAAAATGGCGTGGTGCTATTTTTATTTCTATGGACTTGGGCCTATCCATGAAATAAAGGAAGTTATGGATCGGTTTGTTAACAAAGATGTGTTGGACATCACGTTGTTCCCATACGCTGAGTAAAATATTCGGCTCATTTGGGTGTTTCAGCATGACAATGATCCCAAACTTGCATCAAAACTTGTCAAATATTGGTTGCGGGAGTCAAAAATCGATGTTTTGTCATGTCCGGCACATATACCTGACCTAAACTCTATAGAAAACCTTTGGAGTATCGTAGACAGGAAGATCAAGCGAGATTCGGAAACAAATAAGCACAACATTTTCCCAAGAATTCGGGGTGCCTGGGAAAGCATACCCAAGGATCAAATTGAGCGTATTATAGATTCAATGCCTCGTAGATGTGTAGCTGCTATCAAAAATGATGGATGCTATCGACTACTAGCCAAAATTTAATTATTTTAAAATAAAAATTAAAATGTTGCTTTAGTTTTGACCAAGCAAAAATTAGGTCATTTTAGTTTACCATGTATTATTTTTTGTTCAAAATTATTTTTGTATTTTTATTTTTAGTTTCTTAAAAGTGAATTAAAGACCTCATTTAAAACTGGAAAAATAATTACGTTTTGTTTATTTTTGTAAAAGTTACAGGACGTTTATTGTCTTTGCGATTTTAGTTGCTTTAGTTTTGGCCACCAGTGTATGTATATATTTATATATATATATACTTCACATATTTGGTGCGCAATAAATATGAATTTGAATGAAGATATATATGGAACCTATATCCAAATCTGAACCGATCTCGATGAAGTTTGTCAGAAATGTTTTTCAATTATTATGCGTAAACCTCAAATACTTAAACCTCAAATCGGATGAATTATATATGAGAGCTATAACTATATATATTTTCTAAATATTTGATATTTTGAACATAAAATTTCACTTCAATATAGATAATTTTAACCAAGTTTCGGAGAAAACCAATACATTATAACAGAAACCAATGCTATCGGTATATAAACTGGTTAATTTTGTATTAAGCCCCCTTACATTCTGATAGCGAATAGAAAATGATTAATTTAGTTTTTTGGCACCGAAACTGGTCTTAGAGGCAAATGAGTTAAATTGTCGGATCTCTTCGGAAATTCTTTGATAAATGCCCTAGCCGGCCAAAATTCTTTTAAAATTAACAGTACAAAAAGATTTTCAGGTATTTGGTATTTCTCAAACAATGTGGAGAAATTCTGATACTGAGGAAAAATCTTTTTTTCATCGATGTCAATTCCGACTGCAAATCCTTTACAAAATTGTAAGTCTGCAGGGAGTTTCCCACATTGCACACAACACCATCGAACACCAACATTATTTCTAATTGTATCTACGACGTTTGCATTAATCCTAGCACATTTTGCATGCCATTGATTAAGACAAAACCAACAGGTAACACACAATTCATCCTCTGCAACGATATTACACAATTCAAAAGGGCACAACATTTTATTTAATTTAATTATAATTATTTCTTTTTTAATATACAAGTTACAGCTATATTTTTCAAGATTAGATCTGTAGCTGTTTTTTATTTATTTTTTTTAAATGTTGGCAACTATTTTGAGATGACAAACAAAACAAGAAGATATGTTACAACGACTAAATAGCTTATGTAACAAAAGAAACAAGATAAAAAGGAGAATGTAAGACTACACAATTTGAAAATTTATAATTAGTTTAAACACATAACAAGATTTAAAAACACTACAGCAATTATCACCATGAGTTGCAAAAACAATACTATTAGACACTTTCTTACAGATTAATTAATTTAATAAAAGATATAACTATTATTTTTTTCAAAAGCACGGAGCACCACAATGTTTTGACACTAATCACAACAGGGTTGCCAAGAGAATGATTACAAATAGTAACTTACATCATATCACCCTATAATTTGAATTAACCCATTTACGCCGGCTCCCTTATTAGTGGGAATAAAGAGTTGAAACTTAGTGGAGGATGCCATAATGTCACTCATATTCCGCGCACAAAAATGCAGCCCCCTATCTGTACCACTTGCGCGTGCAAGGGGTGGTGCGTTTTCGCACCCGTCGGTCAAGTCAAATAAAAAGACCCATCCCATCCATCTACTATCTGTACCAAGAAGCAGAAAAGCTATATCGAATATGTAACCGTTCCTACGCATGCTCATGATGCGTTATATATATATAGCAGAACAATTTGCATTGTATATAGGATGGTTGGTATTGAAAATGGGATCTACCGGTCCACGTTTTGGTATAGCCCCTATTTAAAACTGGAAAAATAATTACGTTTTGTTTATTTTTGTAAAAGTTACAGGACGTTTATTGTCTTTGCGATTTTAGTTGCTTTAGTTTCGGCCACCAGTGTATGTATATATTTATATATATATATACTTCACATATTTGGTGCGCAATAAATATGAATTTGGATGAAGATATATATGGAACCTATATCCAAATCTGAACCGATCTCGATGAAGTTTGTCAGAAATGTTTTTCAATTATTATGCGTAAACCTCAAATACTTAAACCTCAAATCGGATGAATTATATATGAGAGCTATAACTATATATATTTTCTAAATATTTGATATTTTGAACATAAAATTTCACTTCAATATAGATAATTTTAACCAAGTTTCGGAGAAAACCAATACATTATAACAGAAACCAATGCTATCGGTATATAAACTGGTTAATTTTGTATTAAGCCCCCTTACATTCTGATAGCGAATAGAAAATGATTAATTTAGTTTTTTGGCACCGAAACTGGTCTTAGAGGCAAATGAGTTAAATTGTCGGATCTCTTCGGAAATTCTTTGATAAATGCCCTAGCCGGCCAAAATTCTTTTAAAATTAACAGTACAAAAAGATTTTCAGGTATTTGGTATTTCTCAAACAATGTGGAGAAATTCTGATACTGAGGAAAAATCTTTTTTTCATCGATGTCAATTCCGACTGCAAATCCTTTACAAAATTGTAAGTCTGCAGGGAGTTTCCCACATTGCACACAACACCATCGAACACCAACATTATTTCTAATTGTATCTACGACGTTTGCATTAATCCTAGCACATTTTGCATGCCATTGATTAAGACAAAACCAACAGGTAACACACAATTCATCCTCTGCAACGATATTACACAATTCAAAAGGGCACAACATTTTATTTAATTTAATTATAATTATTTCTTTTTAATATACAAGTTACAGCTATATTTTTCAAGATTAGATCTGTAGCTGTTTTTAATTTATTTTTTTTAAATGTTGGCAACTATTTTGAGATGACAAACAAAACAAGAAGATATGTTACAACGACTAAATAGCTTATGTAACAAAAGAAACAAGATAAAAAGGAGAATGTAAGACTACACAATTTGAGAATTTATAATTAGTTTAAACACATAACAAGATTTAAAAACACTACAGCAATTATCACCATGAGTTGCAAAAACAATACTATTAGACACTTTCTTACAGATTAATTAATTTAATAAAAGATATAACTATTAATTTTTTCAAAAGCACGGAGCACCACAATGTTTTGACACTAATCACAACAGGGTTGCCAAGAGAATGATTACAAATAGTAACTTACATCATATCACCCTATAATTTGAATTAACCCATTTACGCCGGCTCCCTTATTAGTGGGAATAAAGAGTTGAAACTTAGTGGAGGATGCCATAATGTCACTCATATTCCGCGCACAAAAATGCAGCCCCCTATCTGTACCACTTGCGCGTGCAAGGGGTGGTGCGTTTTCGCACCCGTCGGTCAAGTCAAATAAAAAGACCCATCCCATCCATCTACTATCTGTACCAAGAAGCAGAAAAGCTATATCGAATATGTAACCGTTCCTACGCATGCTCATGATGCGTTTTCGCACTCGTCGGCGTTAATGGGTTAACAAACTCGATTTCGTTAATTTAATTTAATTTTGATTATTGAAGAAATGAATGAATACTGCATTAATTCACGTAAGTTACGAAGTCATATCGATGTTATATGAAAACGTTTTTTTTACTTAACAGAAATTCGATATTATATTTCTACTAGGTGGCCCTGTCCGCGTTGCCGTTAATGCTTATTATATCCTCCACCTTGGAAAGTAGGATATATTTACTTTCTCATTCCGTTTGTAACATCCCTAAATGTTCGTCATAGACCCCATAATATATATATATATATATATATATATATATATATATATATATATATATATATATATATATATATATATATATATATATATATATATATATAGCAGAACAATTTGCATTGTATATAGGATGGTTGGTATTGAAAATGGGATCTACCGGTCCACGTTTTGGTATAGCCCCTATTTAAAACTGGAAAAATAATTACGTTTTGTTTATTTTTGTAAAAGTTACAGGACGTTTATTGTCTTTGCGATTTTAGTTGCTTTAGTTTTGGTCACCAGTGTATGTATATATTTATATATATATATATACTTCACATATTTGGTGCGCAATAAATATGAATTTGGATGAAGATATATATGGAACCTATATCCAAATCTGAACCGATCTCGATGAAGTTTGTCAGAAATGTTTTTCAATTATTATGCGTAAACCTCAAATACTTAAACCTCAAATCGGATGAATTATATATGAGAGCTATAACTATATATATTTTCTAAATATTTGATATTTTGAACATAAAATTTCACTTCAATGTAGATAATTTTAACCAAGTTTCGGAGAAAACCAATACATTATAACAGAAACCAATGCTATCGGTATATAAACTGGTTAATTTTGTATTAAGCCCCCTTACATTCTGATAGCGAATAGAAAATGATTAATTTAGTTTTTTGGCACCGAAACTGGTCTTAGAGGCAAATGAGTTAAATTGTCGGATCTCTTCGGAAATTCTTTGATAAATGCCCTAGCCGGCCAAAATTCTTTTAAAATTAACAGTACAAAAAGATTTTCAGGTATTTGGTATTTCTCAAACAATGTGGAGAAATTCTGATACTGAGGAAAAATCTTTTTTTCATCGATGTCAATTCCGACTGCAAATCCTTTACAAAATTGTAAGTCTGCAGGGAGTTTCCCACATTGCACACAACACCATCGAACACCAACATTATTTCTAATTGTATCTACGACGTTTGCATTAATCCTAGCACATTTTGCATGCCATTCATTAAGACAAAACCAACAGGTAACACACAATTCATCCTCTGCAACGATATTACACAATTCAAAAGGGCACAACCTTTTTTTTAATTTAATTATAATTATTTCTTTTTTAATATACAAGTTACAGCTATATTTTTCAAGATTAGATCTGTAGCTGTTTTTTATTTATTTTTTTTAAATGTTGGCAACTATTTTGAGATGACAAACAAAACAAGAAGATATGTTACAACGACTAAATAGCTTATGTAACAAAAGAAACAAGATAAAAAGGAGAATGTAAGACTACACAATTTGAAAATTTATAATTAGTTTAAACACATAACAAGATTTAAAAACACTACAGCAATTATCACCATGAGTTGCAAAAACAATACTATTAGACACTTTCTTACAGATTAATTAATTTAATAAAAGATATAACTATTAATTTTTTCAAAAGCACGGAGCACCACAATGTTTTGACACTAATCACAACAGGGTTGCCAAGAGAATGATTACAAATAGTAACTTACATCATATCACCCTATAATTTGAATTAACCCATTTACGCCGGCTCCCTTATTAGTGGGAATAAAGAGTTGAAACTTAGTGGAGGATGCCATAATGTCACTCATATTCCGCGCACAAAAATGCAGCCCCCTATCTGTACCACTTGCGCGTGCAAGGGGTGGTGCGTTTTCGCACCCGTCGGTCAAGTCAAATAAAAAGACCCATCCCATCCATCTACTATCTGTACCAAGAAGCAGAAAAGCTATATCGAATATGTAACCGTTCCTACGCATGCTCATGATGCGTTTTCGCACTCGTCGGCGTTAATGGGTTAACAAACTCGATTTTGTTAATTTAATTTAATTTTGATTATTGAAGAAATGAATGAATACTACATTAATTTACGTAAGTTACGAAGTCATATCGATGTTATATGAAAACGTTTTTTTTACTTCACAGAAATTCGATATTATATTTCTACTAGCTGGCCCTGTCCGCGTTGCCGGCCGGCCTTTAATGCTTATTATATCCTCCACCTTGGAAAGTAGGATATATTTACTTTCTCATTCCGTTTGTAACATCCCTAAATGTTCGTCATAGACCCCATAATATACATATATATATATATATATATATATATATATATATATATATATATATATATATATATATATATATATATATATATATATATATATATATATATATATATATATATATATATATATATATATATATATATATATATACATATATATACATATATATACATATATATATATATATATATATATATATATATATATATATATATATATATATATATATATATATATATATATATATACAGCCTACATTATTTGACGTAGAGCATTAAAATTTAGCAGAACAATTTGCATTGTATATAGGATGGTTGGTATTGAAAATGGGATTTACCGGTCCACGTTTTGGTATAGCCCCTATATAACGGTATCTCTCGAAATTCGGTATTTTGACGATTTTTGACACTTTTTTTCACGGATTTGTCTGAAAATTATTATATTATTTGTAGGTCATAACGGGTGCCAGTTCGTGTGGCGAAACATTGCATGTATAGGTCCACGCTTTGGTATAGCCCCCATATAAAGGTACCTCCCGATATTCGGTTTTTTGATTATTTTTGCTACATTTCTCTTCGGATTTGTCTAACACATATAACGATACCTACCGATGTTTGGCATGTTGATAATCCTGGTCACATTTACGCACATAATTGTTTCAATTTTGGTATTTTAGAAGGTTTGATAGATGACAATCCTTGAAGTATAAAATTGTCCACAGAGGTTCCCGTTTGGTATGGCCCCATATAACGGCCTCATTCACTTTATGGCTTTTTTGCGTTAACTGCATTATCCAAACAGTCTTACTGGTATTTGAAGTTTAAAGTGAAACACGCTTGAAATCAAATACTTTTATATAAAAATGTTTCCGGCCGAACTTAATTTTTTTACTTGTTTTTAAAGTAATATGTAATATTTGTCATTGAAATGGCGCATTGGAGACCCCATAAAGCCCATATCTTTTATCATAGTATAATTCGAAGACGATTAAACAAATGTCCTGTTCCTTAAAACTTATGATGGTTATACACATCGTGATCAGTTTTTGCAAGGATGGTTTCTTCCCAAATTACCAACATTTGCCGAAATTAGTATGAAAATATGGTTTAAATGTAAGATATACTTAAAATCGGGTTGTATCCTTATCCGGGGGTTATGACCCATATCATGAACTGTAAAAGCGATTTAAGGTATCGTGAAAGTTTAGGAAGAATTTCTGAAAGAACAGAAATCATTTTCCTCTTCTTTTTTTGCGCCCCTTGTATTCGCTATTTCACTGAATGCAGTCCCAATGAATTGTGCATATTGAGTTCTCATTAGACGGATTATTGTCATGTGAAATAAGTAGGTAGGTCCACGTTTTGAAATGAGCCCCATAACGTTTTGTCGGTTATTTTTGTTTGTTTAAATGTGTTCGCATCTTCTAGCTGAAGCGCGATGTAGATCCTGGAGTTGAAAGCTAAATGCCAATTTTAGACATGAAACATCGCCATTTAACATCGTACTGCGTACTATTTATTTTTGATATTATCCATTCAAAATTCAAAACAATAAAAAATGTACACTTCTATAAAGTTTTTAAATTGAAAAAATTTCACGCCAAAAGGATTTTTTCATTTATATTTTGCGCATTTTTTTTGCCAAGATTCCATTCCTAAGTTGTATATATTTTGACATCATCATTAAATTATTTTGATATCATCTATTCAGGTCCGCCACTCCAAAAAAAAAAAAAAATAAAAACACATCATATTAGAATTCAAAAAAAAAAAAAAAAAACCCTACAAATATACATTCCAAAATAGTAAGTCAACATGGAAAAAATTATGCAAAATAAAACATTACTATTGTACATTTCAAAAGTCAAAATGAAAATTTTCAAATTTCACATTTTTACGTGATTTTTTTTGGATTTTATCCTCTTCTGCCAAGAGACAATTCCGATTTTATGTGAATCGTTAAAATCATATCAGCGGTTTTTGAGTTATAAGCGTAGTAACTAACACAACTTTATTTTATATATAGATATATTAGAAGTATGTGTGGTCAGTTCCTCAGTCCCCAAATAAAACCCCAGGGTTGGAGTGAATATCAACAGTATCTCGTGTTATAATTTTCAAACCGATATCTTCATTATCTGGCAAATATAAAAATTTTATATAAATCAAGATAGTGGGCGTAAAAGTAGGCGTGGTCAAATTTTTTTCTTTAAAAATCTAACTCGGGGTATGACGAATGTTTGTACAAAAAATTATGCAAATCGGGCCAATTGATTCCATTACCAACGAACAGCAATGGATTTATATAAATATATAGATTTCATGTTTTCAATTTCAAAATTTCTTTCTACTTATCGGAGCCTTTTTTTTATTTAGTGAATGTTAGATCTCTGTCCACAATTTCGTGCTAATTTTAAAAAATTATCATATTACGCAATTTTATAAACATCATATGAATTTTTTTATAATTCTAAAAGAGCTTTCCGTACATACACAATAAAACAATATGCCCAGAGTGACTTTGAATCAGAGATCCGTTTGACAATTTTTTATATATTTTTTTTTAAAGTTGTATCTTCATATTCCAACTAAACTAAAGTTTAGAAGGCAGTCAGAAAGAGCAACACAATCAAGTAAAAAAAAATATATGTATATATATATATATATATATATATATATATATATATATATATATATATATATATATATATATATATATATATATATATATATATATATATATATATATATATATATATATATATATATATATATATATATATATATATATATATATATACATTCATCTTTTGCGCTATTTGATTCATTTCAAAACTGAACAAAAATATCAAATAAATGAATAAATATATATATATATATATATATATATATATTTATTCACTTATTTGATATTTTTGTTCAGTTTTGAAATGAATCAAATAGCGCAAAAGATGAATGTATTGCCTGTATGTTCTTTCAAAAATATGATCCTAAGTGTTCAATCTTAATATCATTAATGTGTGCACCTAAATTTAATTTTTTTCCAATATTTAGTTTTTATTTTTCAAAACAATAAGTACATACACAAAATTGGCAGAAGTCTGGCACACTTAGAAAAAAATTGTAGCCCCATCGAAATAACGGCTTTAGACCCCAGGTCTCTTTAGACCAAATACGTTTCAGGATATTTGGAGTTGATCTAGCGATGTCCATCCGTCCGACGGAGTATCCGGCTTTCTTCGGATTTGGGAACAATAAAAAAATGCTTTCCGGCCAAAATTGATTTTTTTTTTTTGCAAAGAAAACATTTTTCTCATATTTTGGAATTCAAAATTTACGTTTTTATTTTGTATTTGAATTTATGGTTGTCAAAATTATTTTGACAATGAGATGTTGTCAAATGGACAATTTTCAAAAAAATTTTAAACATATGATTGCATGACTTTACCTTCTTCATTCTACCATATTCCCAACCTTGAAAATGATTGTACCCATGGTACAATAAGGAGGTAGAACAGCTTCGTAAAAATACAGAAATACAGCCCTGAGGCTATGCTATGCCCGATTCCTGTCAGAATTATTCAAAATTATATCCAACAAGTTGTTTTCATTTATTTGATATTTTTGTTCAGTTTTGAAATGAATCAAATAGCGCAAAAGATGAATGTATTGCCTGTATGTTCTTTCAAAAATATGATCCTAAGTGTTCAATCTTAATATCGTTAATGCGTGCACCTAAATTTAATTTTTTTCCAATATTTAGTTTTTATTTTTCAAAACAATAAGTACATACACAAAATTGGCAGAAGTCTGGCACACTTAGAAAAAAATTGTAGCCCCATCGAAATAACGGCTTTAGACCCCAGGTCTCTTTAGACCAAATACGTTTCAGGATATTTGGAGTTGATATAGCGATGTCCATCCGTCCGACGGAGTATCCGATTTGGTCTACACTTGGTACATCGTAATATTATTGTCAAACTTAGATCGAGTTCGAATATCGGACCACTCCTTCTGTGTACCCCTCCCACAAAATATAAAAATTTTCAAAAAATATTCCACTGCACAGAAAGAGAAAGGATAATCCGATTTTGTACCAATTTCGCAAATCCTAATATTTGTATTATTCCTAGGTCGGGTGTTAAAATGAACAATATAAGACCTCTCCATCAAGTACCTCAAAATTTTGAATAATTATAACTGTTATAAAATGTGGACTAAGAGTCCGATTGCCTTCAAATTACACTCATCACAATATTTTTGTAAAACCAAGGTCTAGTATGAAGGTGGGATTTATCGGTCCACTCCTTCTGGTACCTCCTCTACAAAGGGTCAACATTTTGAATATTTATAAAGATCTGTTATAAAGATTTTATTCTGGTACCTCCCTCACAAATGGTCAAAGTTTTGAATAACTTAAACAATCATAAATACATTTTAAAATAAGAAATCTTGGCATAATTATTGGAATGCAAGGTATTCACTTATTTTTAGTGCAGTAATTCGTGCGTTTAGTAGTTGTGTATAATATAGAAGATGTGCGTGTTCTGAGTCGCCTTTAAGATTAATTTTGACAATAACATTGGACTTTAGTTAAAGTTTTAATTGCGGAGTCTAGAAAAAAAGATATAAAGAAGTTTCGACTAAATCCTACCTGAAAAAATTCTCGTATTTCAACAAATACAGATCTTATTAACCGTCTTCTTCTGAGCTCTGACCCTTTTATAACGGGACAGCAAACATTAAAATATCTATATTATTAAAACCTGATTTACTTGAATAATACTGAAATTAAATATTCATTAATAACTTTGATTTAATTTTATATCTAACTTGCTGACCCGGACCGCGTTGCTGACCCGTAGTATTAGGGAATAACGCAAATTTTTTAAGAACCTAATATTAGATGTAAAGTTAAGCTTTTTTCTTTGAAAAAGACCTAAACTTTGATATAAACGTTGGCTTACAACCATTATATAAGAATACAGAAAGATGTATAAACTTTTGGGAAGATTGATATGTCAACATTTTAAAGGTTTTTTTTTTTTTTTTTTTCAAAAATAAGTAGATAAGATATGTTTTCCTATACGACACCAAACGGAGGTTGTAATGTTATGCAGTTTTTATTTTTTTTTAGAAATTTTAATAGTTTTTTATTCAAATATGTAATTTTTAAAATTGGTTTGACAGTTCATTGTTCCAGTAACTGAGTCGACGCGAATACCTACCTATATTCTTCTACCATGCTTTTAACTGTAGTCAATATACAAATTTTCCTTATTTTGTGGTTTATTGTTGTATTCTTTCCAACACATTTGTTTAAGGTGCAAAATATCTATGATGGATGAAGGAATCTTTGCATGTACACTGGTATATATGTTTTCATTTTTTTATACCCTCCACCATAATATGGAGGGTATGTTAAGTTTGTCATTCCGTTCGTAAAACCTTGAAATATACATTTTAGACCCCACAAAGTATATATATTCTTGATCAGCATACAATTCTAAGTCGATTTAGAGATATCCGTCCATCTCTGGAAGTCACTCTAACTTCCGAACGAAATGAAGTAGGCTAATAAAATTTTGCCGAAATGAATATTATGTCTGCAGGACTTTTGGTATCGAAAATGTGCCATGTGCGTCAACGTTTTGGTATAGCCCACATATAATGGTACCTCCCAATATTCGGCATTTTGGTTATTTAAGCGACATTATTCACAAAAAATACTTCAAATTTGGTATTTGATGTTCATAATAGATTGCACAGTCAATGACAAAAAATTGTTAGTGCAGGTCCACGTCTTCATATGGTCCCATATAACGGCACCTCCCGATATTCAGTATTTTAATGATTTTAGCGACATTATTCACTGGAATTGCTTCAAATTTAGTATTTGAAGTTCGTAATTGATACTACAGTCAATGACAGAAAATTATCTGTGCAGGTTCACGTCTTCGTATGGCCCCCATATAACGACACCTCCCGATATTCGGTATTTTGATGATTTTAGCTACATTATTCACTGCAATTGTTTCAAAATTGGTATTAGAATTTCGTAACGGATACTACAGCCTTTGACGGAAAATTGTCTGTGCAGGTCCACGTTTTGGTATAGCCTCCATATAATTGTACCTCCCGATATTCGGTATTTTGATAATTTAAGCGATATAATTCACAGGAATTGTTTCAAATTTGGTATTTGTAGTTCGTAATGGATACTACAAACAAACGAAAATTTGAGTCAAATCGGCCAAGCAGTTCTCAGCAGATGTATTACTATACTTTTGAACTCTAACTTTATACATGTAGATTTAAATAAGTATGTATGGCCAATTCCTCTGACCCTAAACAGAGGGAGAGTCAATAGTACGTCATATACTATCTACGAAACTGATATCTTCATTATTTTGGCAAATATTAAGATTTTAGGGAAATCGAAAAAATGTGCGCAAAAGTAGGCGTGGTCATTTTTTCTTTTCTATCTATGATTTGTATTATAGATAGAAAAGTAGGCGTGGTCAGTTCCTCAGCCCCCAAGTATGTCGTATAATATCTTCATAATTTTGGCAAATATAAGCATAAATCGAAATAGTGGGCGCGAAAGTATTTTTTTTTTTCTTTAAAAACCTAACTCGGGTTATGACGAACGTTTGTACAGAAAATTATGCAAATCGGCCCAGCCGTTCTCATCTGATTCCATTACCAACGAACAACAATTGATTTTAAAATATATAGAAGAAGAAGATTGTTATTTTATTTTGTTTACAAAAAATTTGAAAATAATAAAATTTGGAATTTTTTGAAAAAATACTTCTATATTGGAGGTACCTTTACAGGGGGACTATACCTGAAGGGGGGTCGTTCCAAATAATTTTCAGTAAGATTATTCTTTAACTCTTTAGAACGTAAAATGTCAAATAACAGAACAATCTGGTGTGGAAATGTGACAAAAATTGGGCAAATAACTCTTATTCTTGAGGTACGTTGTAAGGGGATCATGCCAAAACATGCGCCGACCGTATCCATTTTGTCACATTTTTTATTTTTGTCTCATCAAGGTACCATAACTAAAGATTAATATTGATATCTACACTGAAAGTATTTTTGGCCACTGTGCAATGGAGGTAGAAAAACTTGGACATAACAGTTCGTGATTACGAAATGTTCTACAAAATACGAACTTGTCACGAAAAAGCGAAAAAGCATTTTAAATTCCTATTGGATGGATTATTTCCATATCTAGTCAAAAAAAGTCCACTTTATGACTTATTTTCTATTCCCCAGTACCTCTTTATACTCGTCATATCATGGTATCTAATTAAATTTTCAATTCTCAATTATCAGTATTATAAAGGTCTTAGCAATGCTTTCAAATCAAAAGTAATTTTAGAATTCGTAACTTTTAGAAAATCATGTTATGAGGTATTTAGTTTTTACCAGTCGATTAAACTATATCCGTCTGTGTATGCAGCCGTTCGTTGAAATCGCAATAAATATTTAAGTTAATCTTTAAACTACAATATTCCTAGGAAGTTAAAATATATCAGTTTCGTTTAGACATAATAATACCACCAAAATTCGTCCTTTTGCATGTTATTGTTACAATTTCTATAGAATTATCTGTAACTTGACATTTAAAGTTTTCGGTATTGTGAAATCAATACCGGAAATAACTGGCTACTATTGGTTCCCCATTAGGCATAGCCTCAATTTAAAAGTACGTTGAGATGCTTTGATACGTTGAGATGCTTTGATACGTTGAGATGCTTAATGTTTGATGCTTTGAAAAGAATTTTTTAATCAAAATTGAAAATTTTGGTTTGGCAACCATATAACGGCATGTATAGAAAATATGCTAGATTTCTCGATTTTTTCCGTTTTTTTTTTTCAATAAGAATTTTGAATTCCATTCTACACAAAACTCCATATCAAAATAGAAAAAATGTAATTTTTTCATTTCCGCTATTTTTTATAGAGGCTTTTCTCAACATTTTCTTTCATGAAAACGTTTCCACTGTAATTACTAATAACCAAAAGAAAATTTGAGTCAAATCGGCTTAGCCGTTCTCAACTATGTGTTACTATACTTTTTAAAATTTTTTACATATAGATTTAGAGAAGTATGTGTGGCCAGTTCCTCTGACCGCAAACAGATACCTAGGGTGGAGGGAGAGTCAAGATTACGTCATATACTAATTGTGGAACAGATATCTTCATGATTTTGGAAAATATAAGGATTTTAGGTAAATGGAAAAATGGGGGTAAAATTGGACGTGGTCACTTTTTCTTTGAATAAAAACCTAACTTGGGGTAGAACGAATATTAAAAAAAAAAATATCCAAATCTTTCCAGTCGTTCTCAACTGATTCAATTGCCAATTCATATATAGATTAAAAACTACTGACCACGCCAGTTCCTTAGGGGCCAAATAAATACGTAGGACTGAATGCAAGGTCAACAGTATCTCGTGTAATAATTTTCAAGCCGATTCTTCATTATTTGGCAACTCGGGGTATGACGTACGTTTGTAAAAAAATATATATATATATTGAATTTAGATCAAAGGAGGAGAAGGGCATTTAAGCTTTTAATTTGGCAAAGTTTATCGGCAAAAAAAGATGAACCAAATTAAGGTCATAAGAAACTAAACTAAGAAAGCAGTAAACGAATACCAATCTCCTGCACCCTCAACCCTTCAGCGAAATAAAAAGGAAACGGAAAAGTCTTGAAACTCACCCCAAGCCTATAGCCAATATTTAGCCAATTTTGTCAATGGTAAAAATGCCAATTAAGGAAATCCCAGTAAAGCCGGCCAAAGGGTCAAATGACGAGAATGCCAAATGGCAATAACAGGAAACCCACACCACCAGCAAGAATAACGACAACAACAAATGACAACTATGAAAATATGTTCGTCTCAACTTCAAATACCAATTTACCTTATGTTGATGATGAGAATGGCATCATCAAATTCCTGATCATTAAGCTCGTCTCGAAAGAGAAAACAAACACATAAATCATAAAACATATGATCTTCGCCTTAACAAGGCAAAACTCAAAAATGATTATATTTTATCGTGTACGAACGGTTTTTTCAATTTGGTTAACTTTACGTAATTGACTCGATTTCTAGGGAAATGAAATTGCGGGCTGGTTACATTGAAGTGTAATACCGAATTATGTGGGGAGAAACTGAATAGATGATGTCGAAATAATTAAACGCGGTCACACCAAACTTAAAGAATAATTTTTCAAAATCGCTAAAAAATCAAAGTTTTTTTTATAGTTTTTAATTCTGAATGAATAATATCAAAAATGAAATAAGTGACGAAAAGTTAGTTTTGTCTTTTCATCCAGGTGACTCTCATCATGTTTTGCATAGTCAACAAGCTGATTTACGCGTTCTACCCACTCGACTTCGAAAACACATTTTATGGTTTTTAATGAATTTCACATGATTATTCCGTAATTTTTCGATGCCATCACGTACTTTTCACATTTTTTTTATTATGAAACAATTTTCAACTGCAGTTTTCGTTATTTTTAAGATTTAAGAATTGAATGACTTCAATATTCCCACTCAAACCCCTGAAACGATATAGACGACATCTGCTGATCCAATTTTTTTCGAAGATAAACGGTGAGAGCATTTCGTTGTCCATATCTTCATTTGTGTATGACCATAGTGCTCAATCCCACGGCGGCCGGTTCTATGCACCGGATTGACTCGGAGGAACAACCCTTCGACCAGGGGCCGCCAACCCATATATACATGTTCGTGTTCGTCAATTTTTCTGACGTGGTAGCAACATTACGTGGAATGTTTGCTCCGTATTCTCTTGGTCCGAGCCGGGATCGAGACCAACCCCAGACCATGGTTCTGCTCCGTTTGTCGTAATCGCACCCACCACAGATCGGTCTCGCTGAGATGCAACAGATGCATGGAGTGGGTGCATTTCCGGAATTGTTCCGGCTTAAACCGGATGCAGGAGTACAGCGATACGGACTACATTGCTTCCTGCTACGCCAATGTAGACCCCAGTGAGTCTTCATCTTCGGCGTCCTTATCGTCGTCGCAGTATGAGACTCCCCCGCAATCTCTTCAACAGCAATATATGCAGCAGTAGACGCCACATATTGCTGTTCAAGTTCCGGATAATGCATCATTTCTCCAATTCAATTGTGATGGTCTCCGAGGTAAGATTAACGAAATCGTAAGCTTCATGAGTCGGAAGAAAATGAAGGTCGTAGCGATCCAGGAAACGAAGCTGAGTACCACCTGCAGGCTTCAAAGTTGTGATGGATACAACGTACTGAGGAAGGATCGCTCCAGAGGTGGAGGATTAGCGTTCCTATTGAATCACTCTGTCCAGTACAGACCTATCTCGCCTGAGCTTGACTCTAGTGACCCGTACATGGAATGTATGGGGGTAGCGGTCAAGTGTGGAACCGCTGAGGTAGAGGTGCTCAACGTGTACATTCCGCCGTTAAATAGCTGTGTCCCACGTTATATGGCTGATATCAGTTCATTTCTGGTAGGCAATAACCGTCTGGTGCTAGGGGATTTCAATACAAATCATGAATTATGGCATTCCGTCCTAGGTAATGACCAGAGAGACATGGCGCTGGCTGAGCAAATTGATAGCTTCACCGGACATATCCATCGTGTCCCCAGGTCTGACGAATGACGTAACTTGGCAATCAATTTCATTAGGCTCAGACCACCTCCCCAATTTGTCGTCATCAACAGACCACCTGAACGACTCTGAACGCCGTACTTTCCTTAACCTCGGGAAAGCCAATTGGCAAGAATTCAGAGAATATACCAATCGTCGCTTCAGAGAACTGCCCAACCCATCTGATGTTCAGGTAGCAGATAGGTGTTTCCGAGACATCATCAAAGCTGCAGCCGCTTGCTATATACCTATAGAGGTTAAAAAGCTCTACCTTTCTGACATTCCACGCCCTCCAGACGCCATCGAGCTCATAACGTCCGCAGATGATTGTACGCTCATGGCGCTCGGACCCATTATTGATGACATTTACGATCGGTTAAACGCTTACCTTGTTGATCTTACCGCCTTTTTCACTGCGAGGAATATGAGGATATCCGCCACTAAGTTGTCGGCCATACTTTTCATTAAATGAACTGCGGAGATGGAGCTATTTTTGAATGTACAGTGCTGTAATTCCGATACCAACTACCCCAAGGTCTTAGGGGTCACATTCGATAGCCTCTTTAAGTCGTCCGCACATACCACAGCTATCTACGACAAGATTTGAAGTAGGAATAATGTCCTCAAGTCTCTGGCCGGTACTTGTAATTGGGGAGCTGATAAGGAAACCTTGTTGACCTCTTACAACGCGATAGGCCGGTCTGTGGTAAACTATGCGGCTCCGGTGTGGTCCGTCAAAGTTAGTGCTACGCAGTGGAAAAACATTCAGTCCTGCCAGAATGCCGCCCTTAGAACCGCAACAGGGTACCTCCTCATGACACCTGTCGATCACCTTCATGAGGAGGCGAAGGTCCTACTGGTGCGACAGCATAACAAATTGCTGTCAATGCAATACCTGCTTGGGTGTTATAGACAAAGCCATCCAAATCACCATCTTGTGGATAGGCAACCTCCGCCCAGGCACGTTAGGAAAGACCTTCATGATCTAGAGAGAGAGGTGCAGAGGTATGAGAGAGAGCCTCTAGATCGACAGACCTATCTAGCGGGACTCAATAATATTCAATCTAATGCGGTCTCAGGAGTCATTGAAGGATATAGAGTGAATACTGAATACCTCCCGTCGCAGCTGCAGAAGGAGAGCTGCCCGACAAACCCGAGTAGTTTTTGCTCAATTACGATCCGGATGGTGCAGCCGCCTCAATTCCTACTGGGCCCGGATTAACAGCGATGTGCAGAATATCTACCCAGCTTGTGGCACAGGCCCACATGACACGCTGTCCAGCCACGCCTACTCACCTAACTCCAGTCTCTTTATGGACACAACCCATACAGGTTGCTACCTTTTTGAGACTGAACTTAGAGGCAGAACCAGATTGAATGGAGTCAGAAAATGGAAACAGAACGAACACAGATGTATGAGCTGCTACAACAACAACAACAACCATCGTGCTTCAGCTGGAAGATGCGAACACATTTTAACAGACAAAAATGACCGACAAAGCGTTATGGGACTCATTTCAAAATGTGGACCTACTTCTTTCGTATGACAATAATCCGTCCAATGAGAACTAAAAGTGCAAAATTCATTAAAACTGCAATCAGCGAAATACCAATCATTAAGGGTGCAAAATAGTAGAACGAATTAGACATTTAGTGAAAAATGGATTTCTTCGTAAAGTTTCAATATATCTTAAATCGTTTTTGCAGGTCATGATTTGGGCCCCCGAATAAGGGTACAACCCGATTTCAAGTATATTTTGTATTTTAACCATATTTTTCATAATAATTTCGGCAGATGTTGTAATTTGAGAAGAAACCATCCTTGCAAAAAATTATCCTGTTTTGGTATAATTTGGTATAATATGATTTAAGCTATTTTCGGGGTCTTGGCCACATTTTTATTTTTTTGACCCTTATTTGGCATCCTTGTTTCTAAGGGGGTAGAAAATCTCTTCGCATACATTTTTAAATTGTTGAGTAGGGTCCATCTTGGTCTTGACCACATTCATCAATTTATATGGTTTAAAAATTGTATTTAGGATATTCTGGGGTAGGGAACCATCTTAAAGGTAAGTGTCACCATAGGCTTTTATTTAAATATAGTCCCCACATTATGTGTACCCCCTAATTCACTTTTCTTACCAACGTGTGGTTAGAAAAGAAAATGTTGTATCCTCTTGAATTTGTAACCCTCAAGTGAATGTTGGTTAGATTTGAGATGTACGTCTATATGAAATAAACTTTGAAGTGTTAAACTGGCACTCATTCAGTCGGAAATTGTGGCAGAAACATGAAAAAATCGTCATTGAATTATACTATTACGAAAAATATGGGTTTAAATTGAAAAAATATGGGCATAAGATTGAATTCCCATCTTACGGAAATGGTTTTAAAAGAATAATTATCTTTGACTATTCTGAAATCATTCTGCTATTAAAGATGCTATTATAAATGTTCTTTATCAAATAGGTTTTTGACACCCAAATTAAAGCCTATGTCTGAAAAATAAGATCAGGCTATTCAAAATATCTGACACCGACGGTAGGTGAACATCTATTATAATCTTATTTCTATTTAGAATATTTATGAATATTTATTTCTATCTAGAAATTGCTATGGAGTCATAACCTATTATAAAACATTTGACTTATAGTCAGATCTGTGATTTATTGTGATTCCAAAAATATGCATTAAAGACTAAAAGTACGTACCGGCAACGCGGACCGGGACAGCTAGTAAATTAATATTTCTGTTGCCCTATATTTTATGGATGATTTGGAGAAGCTTCAAAATGTGCCACGGAGGCATTTAAGAGTTCGCGTGGTCTTCAATTGTTTGTCTGCTGCTCTTTCAAACATTAGAACTACTCTGGCGAACTCAGGACAAATCATTTGGAACTTTCGTGTTTCGCTACATTCAACACAAAATATATGTTTACCAAGCCTTGCCTGAAACGCTTGTTTTTTTATAAATCTTCATACTTAACTTAATACATGTATAGACAATTTACATGATCTTATTTTAATTTACAATTATGAAATATATTTTTGGGTTATATATTCTAAACGAATTTCTTTTCTGTTTCATGAGTGTTCAACGCTATTAAAATAAATATTGATAACCCTCAATATTTATTTTAATAGCGTCATAATTTTCACTCAAATTTTCAAAGTTTTCCATTGTGATCTTGTTAAATTTTGGATTAACATTCTGTATTTCAAGTTTTTTTTATTGTTCTGATAAAAATATGCTTATCTTTATATTCCACTATTTTGTTTCATTTCATTATAGAAGGTTAAGTTACAGTTATTAATAATAATAAAACATTACCAGTTTAAGTTTGTTTCCTATCGTCACAGCTTTGTTTTAGTTTTTCAGAAAAGACATTCTTTTTTATTATTTTTATTACTTCATTATCAATACTACAAACTGAGGTCATATTGTTAAATGTAAATCTGCAACTATTATAAAAAATACAATACTTGCTCTTCCTTACTTTCTTTATTGTTACATTTCTTCAGATTTTTATGGGATGCCGTTTATGCTAATTCTTGTCTCTATCAGAGTCTATATCTATTTTGTTATTGTTTGAAAAAGGAACAATAGTTGTATGTTCCGCTTTTATACAACTTTCCGGTATGGATATCGTTATAACTAAAGATTTTTTTCAGTTTGTAAAAATCAATTTTACATTTTAAAATCTCTTGTGTAAATGCTTGGATGTATACAACTATTTTTATCTGATACTATGTTGTCCTGTTTTTGATCTATTTTAGGCTCTTAAGTTTTCAGTTTAGAAAGCTGATCTAAATAAAATAGTTTATTTAAAAAATTATTATTAAGTTCTTTGAGTTCATTAAAGGATGATTCAATTCCCATTCTCTCATTTCTACTGATGTTTTCGATTGTTCCAATGATCTGTGTAGAGAATCATTGATAATAATTTGTTTATTAACATTTTCTATGATATTGTGTGAATTTTGATCGATGATGGGTGAGTGGACAAATATTTCCTGCCTGTCCTCATTGTCCATTGTGCCAAACAACCATTTAGCTAACTGTCCAATTGAATTTACTAACCCTCTTTTAATTCTTTGTTTCGGCGGCAGTAATGTTTTAAGTTTTTATCTAATAAGATCAATTTCATTTAAGAGAACGCTGTTACCATTTAGATCTAGACTCGCTATATTAAAACTTATGTTGTTTAAATATCCCTTCTATTTCTTTTACATTTTTTTATATGCATTTTTGTGCATGTTTTATTTCCCAATTCCACATCACCGGTTTCAATTTCAATAAATGCATTGTTTTCATTGATTTGGCTGATCAACAGAGATGCTTGGTTCGACCGTATTAGTGAAGTTAGAAAAAGTACCATTATTAGGATCTTTCTGCAAAAGTTGTTAGTCTCTGCATATGTCTTCTTCGGTTGGCTGCTGATCAGGATTTCCTCCTTTAATTTCTTCCATGGTACTCCAATCTCTAGCATCCGGATCCTCCTTCCGTAGTCTCCTTGATTTTTTTTCATTAACGACTATGTTTAAGCCGTACTTCAAGATTTCCTGATTCTCATTACAGAGCTCAATCACAGATTCCACTGATCGGATAAATACCCTTGGATTATGGTTTTGATCTAGTGGCTTTATTATGCGATCTTTCGGATACAAATTCAGTGTTAATCCATTATATTGTTGCTGCTATGGGCGTTCATTTCGTGGTTGTTTTTGTTGCATTTGGACTTGTAATTGTTGTTGCTTGTAATTGTTAATTTGTGGTTGCAACTGTTGGATAATTTTCTCTTGTCGTCTTTTTACTTCTTCGAGATTATACATTCCTCTGTTTTTATCAAATGCACTATTTCACTTTGCGTTACCGCCGCCACTGTTTATTTACTAATTTTATTTACTTTTCCTTATTTTGCTATGCTATGTCGCAACCTTGAATAACTATGTTGTCATTGATTTATTCTCTTTAATTTGAATTCTTTCGTTACCCTTTGTATACCCTCCATTTCGTTTGTAACACCTCGAAATATACATTTTAGACCCCACAAAGTATATATATTCTTGATCAGCATAAAATTCTATGTCCATTAAGCAATGCCCGCCTGTCCATCTGTGGAAATCACTCTAGCTTCCGAACGAAATGAAGTAGGTTGATAGAATTTTACTCAAATGTGTATTGATGAATTTAGCGATATTATTTACCGGAATTGTTTCAAATTTGGCATTTGAAGTTCGGATATGGATACTACAGCTTATGACAGAAAATTGTATGTGTAGGTCCACGTATATTCGGTATTTTTAAGATCTTAACAGAATTTCTAAAGGATTTTATTTATTTATTTTATTTTTTTTTTTTTTTTTGAAAATTGCCAAATTTTTACCAAATGGTGGAAGGTATTGAAAGTTCGCCCCACTGCAATTACACATACATACATAAATACAAACGTATGCAATATTTGTTGTTGTTGTACTCTAACGGTAGTCTCTAGGTAGAGTTAAATTAAAGACTTCAAAACGGCAAGGAAGGAAACATACAAGTTAGTTCGAATTTGAATACGCACAAGACAAATTGTTTTGAAAGCGCCAAAGTGTCTATTAATTTTAACAAACATTTTATTTGAAAAATTTTCAAAGTGTTTAATTTGAGGAAGAGGGCGGCTAAAAAAGTTATTTAATAACGCGTCGAACTCAACATTCTTTAAAAGCAATTTAATAAGAGTTCAATAGAACAAAATAAAAATAATTTCGCGAGTGTTGCAAATTATTACCGTGGTTTCGGTAGTAAATTTATTTGTTGAAGGAAAGTGTTCAAGACTATTTGTCATTCAAAACAATAAGTTTAAAAGCCGTGAAAAATATCGAAGAGCCGTGGAAATAAAGAAATTATTTTTGCGAAAAGTAAGGGAAATATTTTTTCCAATAAGAATACCAATAATATTTATTCGTGTTTCATTAATTTGACAATATGTCAGAAACCGAATTTAATTGCAACAAGTGCGACTTAAAAGACACCGAACGTATAGTGCAATGTGACTCTTCGAGTGTGTTAAAGTGGACAGCACGTACTATGTAAGCTGGAGTTGTTCGTGCTGTGGTGACCAACCCGTGACCCAAATCAACGAGAGTGAAGGATTGGAGCATATGTTAGCGGTTGATAACACTACGCCGGGAGGCAGGCTTCATCATCACCAGCCAATATTGTGCAACCTGATGAAGAAACAACAACAAAAAGAAATGGTTGCCGTTTTGGAGAAAGCTGCATATAAAAAGGCAAATAACCCAAGTACAAGCAAACATGGCTCCAATACAATTATGCAACCGACAAAGACAGCGAAATTTTAAGCAGTATAAATAAAGATTTAAACGAACATCGCCATTTTGAGAATTCCGGGAATTCGAAGGTGGCCCCAAGTAACATGTTGTCTCAAACCCAGTTGCAGCTGCGGATGTTGGAGGAGGAAAAAGAATTACAAAGGCAATATTTGAAGAAGATGTTGGAGGAGGAAAAAGAATTACAAAGGCAATATTTGAAGAAGAAGTACAATATTCTGCCCCAAGGCAATGTAAGCCAGCCATCGTGTTCCTTTTTCCAAGCGTTTACAACATTTCAACCAACAGCAGCTCAAATTGCTCGAC
The DNA here is from genome assembly GCF_030504385.1 of Musca domestica. Taxonomy (NCBI): domain Eukaryota; kingdom Metazoa; phylum Arthropoda; class Insecta; order Diptera; family Muscidae; genus Musca; species Musca domestica. Next base: position 1,613,611 of record NW_026712439.1, read on the forward strand.
CCACGAGTCTCTGGTAGGGATTAATGTTTCACACAAGGCAGCTACAAACGTTTCAGAAATCCGGTCCGATACAAAATTTTCTATAGATTCTCCCGTTGTTACCTGTAAACTTGTTCGATGGTATGTAGCTTTGCTTATCCACTCGTCCGTCGCCCTGAGCCTTATGCCCGTAACGGCCGCTTAATACCGTATCTGAATTTCTATTGGGTGCACAAATAGAATTGTATCTAATTCCCTAGTTGGTGTTGTCCTCATTGCGCCGCAAATGATTAACAGCACAATCCTTGGACTTTCTGTAGTATTTTGATATTATATTTTTTATTCATAGCTGTCCATCAGACTACCGATGCGTATGTTAGAACAGGTCTAATTACGCTTTTGAATAGCAAGTGTGTCATCTTTGGATTGAAGCCCCATTTAGAGCCTATGGCCCTTTTACACGTTGCCCAACATCTATGAGCTTTGTTTGCTCTTTCTTGGATGAGGTTCCTCCAATTAAGTTTCCTATCTAGAATCACATCCAGATATTTGACCTTATTGGAAATGTTGATTGCCTTGTTCAAGAAGACCGGTTCACCCACCACCCACTTTTCTTTTTCTAGTGAATAGACATATCTCAGTTTTTTCCGGATTAACGTGAAGACCTCTCGATCTGGCTCAGTTGTATGCAAGTTTCAGAGCCGACTCGGTCCTTCTGCACAGCAAGTTAGGGTGCTTTCCCCTCAAAAGAATTATAACATCGTCTGCATAGCAGACTGGTTAAAAACCTTCGTTGGTTAAAGTCCTTAGGAGACTAATTATGGTAGTGACCCACAGGAGAGGTGATAATATTCCTCCCAGTGGAGTTCCTTGACCAACTTTGTCCCTTATGTTAACATCATATAGCCCACAGCTTATCCATCTATTCCTTAGCATGTGGCTTATCTAGTCCCATAGGGCACGGTCGAAATGAAAATTATCTAAGGATTGAATGAGTACATCTGTGCTGACGTTGTTGAACGCACCTTCGATGCCAATGCATGACGCTAGTGTATACATCTCCTTATCTTGTTGAACACACCTTCGATATCAACGCATACTGCTAGTGTATACATCTTCTTATCGAAGTTGGTATACGCAAACTTTAGGCACGCGTTGAAATTTCCGGCTAAGTTGGACGAAATAAGGGACACTTCCTTTTGAAGCAGAGCCGGGAGGACCATATCTGGTCCTGCTGCCTTAAACGGTTTGAAATTTCTTCCGATATATCCCCGTGTGTCGTGATGCTCGGAGCGAAGTGTGTACTCATCAGAAGCCCTAAGGTCTCTTCTATTGTTTCCATCTTGTTACCCATTTCATTCACTATTGTCTCGGCTTGTGTATGGGTTTTTGAAAGAAACTTTTTTATTTTTAAAACATCATTCACGCTATTATCAACCTGTTCGCAGAAAAGCTTTCAGGAGTTTCGTCTAACTGTGCTAACTATTTTGTTGTATTCTTTAAGTTTTTTATGGTAGCTGTCCCAGAATACTGCTAGTTTTTTACGCCGAGCTCTGTTGTAAAGTCTTCGGACCTCTTTTAATTTTGCGTCCGATGTTGACTACTCTGGGAAGAAAATAAAACATAAGTTTTTGTGACATATTATAAAAGTTCTCGGTCGGGACCCTGAATTGACATAGAATATTTTGTTGTTGTTGTTGTTGTTGTAGCAGTAGTACATGCATGTGTTTGCGTTCTGCTAATCTGGTTCCAGCTCCAGGTTTAGAAATTCGGCTACATTAACGGGCTGTAGCCAGAGATCTTCTGGAGTGAGTTGGGTAGGTTTGGCTGTGCAATTAAAGAGGTGTAGCGTATTGTGCGGGCCTATATCGCACGCCGGACAGGCGTCACGCACATCTTCATCAATTCGTGCCCAATACGAATTGAGGCGACTACACCATCCTGAACGAAATGAAGTAGGTTGATAGAATTTTACTCAAATGTGTGTTGATGAATTTAGCGATATTATTTACCGGAATTGTTTCAAATTTGGCATTTGAAGTTCGGATATGGATACTACAGCTTATGACAGAAAATTGTATGTGTAGGTCCACGTATATTCGGTATTTTTAAGATCTTAACAGAATTTCTAAAGGATTTTATTTATTTATTTTATTTATTTATTTTTTTTTTTTTGAAAATTGCCAAATTTTTACCAAATGGTGGAAGGTATTGAAAGTTCGCCCCACTGCAATTACACATACATACATAAATACAAACGTATGCAATATTTGTTGTTGTTGTACTCTAACGGTAGTCTCTAGGTAGAGTTAAATTAAAGACTTCAAAACGGCAAGGAAGGAAACATACAAGTTAGTTCGAATTTGAATACGCACAAGACAAATTGTTTTTAAAGCGCCAAAGTGTCTATTAATTTTAACAAACATTTTATTTGAAAAATTTTCAAAGTGTTTAATTTGAGGAAGAGGGCGGCTAAAAAAAGTTATTTAATAGCGCGTCGAACTCAACATTCTTTAAAAGCAATTTAATAAGAGTTCAATAGAACAAAATAAAAATAATTTCGCGAGTGTTGCGTGGTTTCGGTAGTAAATTTATTTGTTGAAGGAAAGTGTTCAAGACTATTTGTCATTCAAAACAATAAGTTTAAAAGCCGTGAAAAATATCGAAGAGCCGTGGAAATAAAGAAATTATTTTTGCGAAAAGTAAGGGAAATATTTTTTCCAATAAGAATACCAATAATATTTATTCGTGTTTCATTAATTTGACAATATGTCAGAAACCGAATTTAATTGCAACAAGTGCGACTTAAAAGACACCGAACGTATAGTGCAATGTGACTCTTCGAGTGTGTTAAAGTGGACAGCACGTACTATGTAAGCTGGAGTTGTTCGTGCTGTGGTGACCAACCCGTGACCCAAATCAACGAGAGTGAAGGATTGGAGCATATGTTAGCGGTTGATAACACTACGCCGGGAGGCAGGCTTCATCATCACCAGCCAATATTGTGCAACCTGATGAAGAAACAACAACAAAAAGAAATGGTTGCCGTTTTGGAGAAAGCTGCATATAAAAAGGCAAATAACCCAAGTACAAGCAAACATGGCTCCAATACAATTATGCAACCGACAAAGACAGCGAAATTTTAAGCAGTATAAATAAAGATTTAAACGAACATCGCCATTTTGAGAATTCCGGGAATTCGAAGGTGGCCCCAAGTAACATGTTGTCTCAAACCCAGTTGCAGCTGCGGATGTTGGAGGAGGAAAAAGAATTACAAAGGCAATATTTGAAGAAGATGTTGGAGGAGGAAAAAGAATTACAAAGGCAATATTTGAAGAAGAAGTACAATATTCTGCCCCAAGGCAATGTAAGCCAGCCATCGTGTTCCTTTTTCCAAGCGTTTACAACATTTCAACCAACAGCAGCTCAAATTGCTCGACCCACGAGTCTCTGGTAGGGATTAATGTTTCACACAAGGCAGCTACAAACGTTTCAGAAATCCGGTCCGATACAAAATTTTCTATAGATTCTCCCGTTGTTACCTGTAAACTTGTTCGATGGTATGTAGCTTTGCTTATCCACTCGTCCGTCGCCCTGAGCCTTATGCCCGTAACGGCCGCTTAATACCATATCTGAATTTCTATTGGGTGCACAAATAGAATTGTATCTAATTCCCTAGTTGGTGTTGTCCTCATTGCGCCGCAAATGATTAACAGCACAATCCTTGGACTTTCTGTAGTATTTTGATATTATATTTTTTATTCATAGCTGTCCACCAGACTACCGATGCGTATGTTAGAACAGGTCTAATTACGCTTTTGAATAGCAAGTGTGTCATCTTTGGATTAGAGCCTATGGCCCTTTTACACGTTGCCCAACATCTATGAGCTTTGTTTGCTCTTTCTTGGATGAGGTTCCTCCAATTATGTTTCCTATCTAGAATCACATCCAGATATTTGACCTTATTGGAAATGTTGATTGCCTTGTTCAAGAAGACCGGTTCACCCACCACCCACTTTTCTTTTTCTAGTGAATAGACATATCTCAGTTTTTTCCGGATTAACGTGAAGACCTCTCGATCTGGCTCAGTTGTATGCAAGTTTCAGAGCCGACTCGGTCCTTCTGCACAGCAAGTTAGGGTGCTTTCCCCTCAAAAGAATTATAACATCGTCTGCATAGCAGACTGGTTAAAAACCTTCGTTGGTTAAAGTCCTTAGGAGACTAATTATGGTAGTGACCCACAGGAGAGGTGATAATATTCCTCCCTGTGGAGTTCCTTGACCAACTTTGTCCCTTATGTTAACATCATATAGCCCACAGCTTATCCATCTATTCCTTAGCATGTGGCTTATCTAGTCCCATAGGGCACGGTCGAAATGAAAATTATCTAAGGATTGAATGAGTACATCTGTGCTGACGTTGTTGAACGCACCTTCGATGCCAATGCATGACGCTAGTGTATACATCTCCTTATCTTGTTGAACACACCTTCGATATCAACGCATACTGCTAGTGTATACATCTTCTTATCGAAGTTGGTATACGCAAACTTTAGGCACGCGTTGAAATTTCCGGCTAAGTTGGACGAAATAAGGGACACTTCCTTTTGAAGCAGAGCCGGGAAGACCATATCTGGTCCTGCTGCCTTAAACGGTTTGAAATTTCTTCCGATATCCCCGTGTGTCGTGATGCTCGGAGCGAAGTGTGTACTCATCAGAAGCCCTAAGGTCTCTTCTATTGTTTCCATCTTGTTACCCATTTCATTCACTATTGTCTCGGCTTGTGTATGGGTTTTTGAAAGAAACTTTTTTATTTTTAAAACATCATTCACGCTATTATCAACCTGTTCGCAGAAAAGCTTTCAGGAGTTTCGTCTAACTGTGCTAACTATTTTGTTGTATTCTTTAAGTTTTTTATGGTAGCTGTCCCAGAATACTGCTAGTTTTTTACGCCGAGCTCTGTTGTAAAGTCTTCGGACCTCTTTTAATTTTGCGTCCGATGTTGACTACTCTGGGAAGAAAATAAAACATAAGTTTTTGTGACATATTATAAAAGTTCTCGGTCGGGACCCTGTATTGACATAGAATATTTTGTTGTTGTTGTTGTTGTAGCAGTAGTACATGCATGTGTTTGCGTTCTGCTAGTCTGGTTCCAGCTCCAGGTTTAGAAATTCGGCTACATTAACGGGCTGTAGCCAGAGATCTTCTGGAGTGAGTTGGGTAGGTTTGGCTGTACAATTAAAGAGGTGTAGCGTATTGTGCGGGCCTATATCGCACGCCGGGCAGGCGTCACGCACATCTTCATCAATTCGTGCCCAATACGAATTGAGGCGACTACACCATCCTGAACGTAATTGCGCCAAAACTACCCTGGTTTGTCTAGGCAGCTGACGTTCTTCAGCTGCAATGGATGGGGGGTGGACTCCGAGGACGACATTCACTTTATAACTGCTAATAGCATCTGCGACTGCATCGGTGTGAATGCCACTTAGACCTGCCTGATAGGCTTCTTGATCTTGAGGTTCTCTCTTGTAGCGATGGACCTCCCTCTCCAGATCATGTATGTCCTTCCTGACACGCCTGGGTGGGGAAGATTTATCCACCATATGATGGTTGGGATGACTCTCACGGTAACACCCAAGCAGGTAAAGGACTTTCGCCTCCTCATGTAGATGGTCCACTGGTATCATGAGAAGGCACCCTGTCGCAGTTCTCAGGACATCGTTCTGGCAGGTCTGGATATGCTTCCACTGCGTAGCACTAGTATTCGCAACCACACTGGAGCCGCATAGCTGACCACAGACCGACCTATCGCATTATAAGAGGTGAACAAGGTTTCTTTGTCCGCACCCCAAGAACTGCTGGCTAGCCCCTTGAGGACCTTGTTCCCACATTTCATCTTGTCGCAGATAGCTGTGGCTTGCGCGGACGACTTGAACATGCTGTCGAACGTGGACAAGAATCTTGGACGTGAACATTCAGCTGTGTTCTCATCTCCGCAGACCATGTGGTAAAGAGTGTGGCCGTTGATTTCGTGGCGGATATTTTCATATTCCTCGCGTGGAAGTATGCGGCAAGTTCCGCGAGATAGGGGTTCAGCCTTTCGCATATGTCATCGACCCCTGGACCCGACGCCATGATTGTACAATCATTCGCATACGTTACGATCTCAATGCCGTCTGGAGGGCGAGGAATTCCGGAAAGGTAGAGGTTAAACAGTTCCGAAGATATCACCCCACCTTGGGGAACTCCCTGTTTCACTCTACGGGCTTTGGACTTCATGTTCCGGAATTCCACGTACGACTGGCGTCCACACATATAGTTGATTATCTAACATTTCAAACTTGGCAGGAGGGTAGTTCTCTGCACGTCCTCAAACATAGTTGATTATCTAACGTTTCAAACTTGGCCGGAAGGTGTAAAGCCCCAAGAGTCTTAGCTACTGGCGACATAAACGAAATCGGCCTGTACGATTCGCCTTTACTGGCATCCTTGCCTGGCTTCAGTAGCGGGATCACCCGGCCCATTTTCCAGGTTTCGGGCACTATGTGGGTGGCTAGCGACAAATTGAGAACTTTCGTCAAGTACTCGACTCCCGGCGTATCCAGCTGCTTCAATATTACCATTGAGATTCCGTCCGGGCCCAACGCTTTGGATGACTTAGCGTTACGGATGACATTTGCAACATCGGTGGTTTCTTCTCGGCGGGAAGAGATCTGATACGACGTAGTACTCTTCGCTTCGCCCTATCGCTCTCGGGGTGCTCGACAAATTGTCGGTTAAAATATTCCGCGCACCTCTTCGGATCAGTCACCGTTACGTCGTTAAAAGTGACTGAGGTCCTATCATCCTTTTTTCCAGAGCCATTTATCAGACCGGATGACACTATGGTTAAGTCTGGCGAACTGTGACACTCTCCTCTTATTCGGGTGGGAACATCCTCGTTAACCGTGCAGAATGTGGAGCAGTCAATCTGCTCTGCCAGCGCTGATCCTCCCTCTCAGGTCATTACCTGGGACGGAATGCCACAATTGGGCATTAAAATCCCCTAGAACCAGGCGGCTATTGCCTACCAATAATGGGCTAATATCAGGCAAATAACGCGGTTCACAGCTATTAATCGGCGGGATATCCACATTAAGCACCTCTACCTCGGCACTTCCACACTTGACTGCTACCCCCATACATTCCATTTTTGGGTCACTAGAGACTATCTCAAGCGAGATAGGTCTGTACTGAACAGAATGGTGTAACAGGAACGCTAATCCCCACCTCCACTTCTGGTGCGATCCTTGCTTAGTACGTTGTAACCATAACAACGTTGTAGGCTGCAATTTTCATTCAGCTTGGTTTCCTGCACCGCTGTGATCTTAATATTTCTCCGACTCATATATTACACTATCTCTTCTATTGTGCCTCGGAATCCGTTGCAATTGAATTGCAAGAATGATGCACAATCCGGAGTTGGAACAGCAACATGTGGCGTTAGGTGCTGCGGTGTTGGTAGCTGTTCTGGAGACTGCGGTGGAGTGCCATACTCCGACGACGTCTCTGATGAGGACGACGAAGAAGTGGACTAGCTGGTGACTACGTTACTGCAGCAAGTCGCAACATAATCCCTTTCGCTGTAGTCTCACAAACACCTTAGTCCGGAACAGTTCTTGAAGTGCACCCATTCTCTACATCCATTACATCGTCATCGGTGGATGACGTTCTGACAAACCGAGCAGAACCAAGGTCCGAGGTTTTCCTGAATCCCGGCACGGACCAATAAAATCCGGAGCAAGCATTCCGGGATATGCTGATCCCATTGCAGAAAAATAAACAAACACAAACATGTATATACTGGGTTGGCAGCCGCTGGCCGAAACTGCGATCTTGTTGTTTGGGGTCAATCCGGTATCGTAGAACCCGCTGCCGTGGGATTGAGAATATTTTGCAGAATATTTGGTAGTTTATATGGTTTAGTCCAGAGACCTTGTTCTGAACTGTCCAAGGTTCCTGAATTAAACCAATGTGAATCTTACCTGAATTTATTAGTTTCATCAGAGCCAAGGTTGCCGTCTCGCTCCGATGAAGGTTGATCTGGATGACCTCGATCATTGGTCCTCCAGTAGACGGGCTTCTTGAGAGTCGGTAATTTTGTCACCGGCTCCCTGTTCTGTACTTGGGGGGCCTTCTTTCTCCTCCTCGCTGCTACATTTGGTGTCTTCGTCTCCGATCCTCACCTTATTATTTTTGAAGCTGACAGCGTTCGAAACATAGAATGCCATGCCCTTAGTCTTTGTCAGACTGACCATGGAGATATCATCAACTCCAATCACAAAGAGAGTGACATCCTCCTTCTCCTTCCTGTGAAAGACTTCCCATCTCTTGACTTCCAAAGCCTTATTTTGCCTTCCAAAGACTTCGAGCATACGTTCCGTGTCGAATTTGCTGCCAAATCCTCTGACGTATACCGTCTTTTAGGCGCGGAATTTCGTTCTCACCAACTTGAGGCTGCCGTTTTCCCACGGGGGTTTTATCTTCTCTATAATCCCCTTTAGGGCGGCAGTGTTAACATGCGTAGCAAAGTTTTATTTTGTTTTTTTATTCTTTATTTTATTATTCTTCATGCCTCATGATAGGTAATGGATCTCCACCTTCCATGATGTGATCCAATATTTTGTTATTGACCATTTCCTCTAAAGCTTCCAAATGGTCTTTATGCAAGTTGCCTAAACCTTTGTTGGTATCGATCAATACATAATGCATTTCGTCCCTCAACAGATTTTTTGGCTGTCTTTTCGTAAGAAGCCGGCTTCGTACCCTTTTCCTCTTCTGTTGGACCAGAATTTCTTCTCGGAAACCACTGGTTTAGCAGTCGAGCACACCTTTCCAGTGCTGGGCTAACCTTGTCGCCCTCCGTCAAAGGATTCCTGTTACAGCCTCCTTTACGAGGTCCTTGACGTAGTTTGCCCGGAGCATCTGCAGGTGGGAAGCTCTTTTTCTTTTTCGCCGGCTTCGCAGTGTTCTGTTCCTCAGGGGACCTTATCCTCTTCCCTGCCTCCAACGGAGAGGGGGAGTATTTGTAGCCCCCTTTGGAACATCCTGCGCCTTAGCATTTTTGCTGTTTTGTTTGTTTGCCTTTTGTGCTTTCGCCGTTGGGCCCCAGACAGATTTTTTTCTGGTTGTGAGCTTCGCCAAGCTGTCACTCACTTCTTCTATCGTCTTGTGCGCCTCTTCCTTAGTAGGGATTTGCAGGTCGGTAGTATTGTTGCTGCTGCTGTCGGACTTGGAGTCTGAGGCGCTACCTGTCGTAAAAGACTGGGTCGAGCGTATGCTTCCCCTGAGTTCCTCGGACCCTCTGTCTGTTTTGTTGCCAGAAGGCTGTGTGCTTGTAGCAATACCTTCGACCGCAGATGCCATTTTGGATGACGTTGGATGACGACAGGGTGTGACTCGTGGCTGGATCACAAACACCCGCCGGTACTGGGTTATTTAGGCCCTGGACCGTAATTTTTTCCTTCTTTGTTCCTTCTTCCATTTTTTGTTTTATGTTTTTGGGGAAGTAAGTCAGTTTTTTGTCCGCGGGGAGTAAAACCTCCCTGGGACAGGTGATCACACTATTCGCAGCTAGACGCCCTAGTTCGAACAAAATAGCAGTCCCAATGAAAATTCGTGGATGTGGTTACAATTAGTTCATTGCAACGAAGACTCGACTAGGATAGACTCTTCAAGGTAGTGGTACGAATTTTGGTAAAGGAGCTTCTCTAAATATACATACTTGTGAATGTAAACATCGATATCAAATATTACATGATGAAGTGAAAGAATATTTTTCTTTGGACGTGTCTCAGCCGAAATGTTTAATGTCAATTGAGAATCAAAAAGCCATATAGATTCTGGAGTACAAATGCGTGAAGGAAAACAAACAATTTGAAGTGAGTTTACTTTGGAAAGATAGTGATCCTCAATTGTCTGACATCGTTAATGTCGCAATTCATCGACCAAAATGTCTCGTGAGAAAGTTTAAGAGAAACCCAAATAAGCCTGGTAAAGTTCGTCTAGTGTGGGATGCAGCCGCTAAACCCAAATAAGTCACTCAACGATTGTTTGCAAAGTTGTTTGTTTAATGTTTTAATCGAATTCCGTGTTGGACAAATTACAGTCTATGGTGAAATCGCTGAAATGTTTCATAGAATCAATGTCAAAGATGAGGACATGCATGCTCAACGATTTTTGTGTTTCGAAAATGGTGACGAAGACAAAATCAGTGTTTATGTGTTGAAAGCGTTAACTTTTGGGATTAGCTGTCCCTCATGTATTGCTCATTTTGTGCGCAACAAAAATGCAAAGGAATTTCGTTCCAATTATCCCAGAGCAGTCAAGGCCGTGGAGTAGTACCTCTTCATGGACAATTTTATCGAGAGTGTACAACCTGAAGAAGAGGAGTTACAAGTTAAAATGATTTATGCTGCCGGTGGATTCCATATGAGAAATTGGGTGTCAAACTCTAAACTGGTGCATAAACAATTAGACAATGGAGAGCATACAAAGAATACGTTTGGAGCTGTTGTTGCTTGGTATGTATTGGAAATGCAATAATAGCTGTTTCAGTATAATTGCAGATTTTTAGGGCTCTCGAGAAATGTATTCAAGTCTAATGTGGTCCCTACCAAGAGGGATTGGATTCATCTCCCATTATAAAATTGGATTAAAAATACCGCGGCAAAGAATTTGGCGATCAGCGATAAAATGGGACGACGAATTAAACGACGAACAAAAAGTGGTCCTCATGGTTGTCCAATCTGGAGAAGATTTCGCAAGTGCAAGTTCCAAGATGTTACTCCAAACTGTTGAAGTTCACGCAAGACGTTCAGGTGCATACTTTTGTCGATGCTGGCGAAGACGGATACGTAGCGTTGTGCTACTTTCGTATACAGTATCTCGAAGAAGTCAGTATCAGTCTTGTAGCAGCAAAATCAAAAGTGGCTCCATTAAAACCCGTTTCAATTCCGAGGATGGAACTTCAAGCAGCCCTAACTGGAGTGCGCTTAGCAGATGAAATAGTCAAAGCTACGAAACTTCAATGTACGCAAGTTTTCTTCCGGTCCGACTCAAAGACTGTGCTGAGCTGGATGGATTCGAAGAACTTTAAGCCGTTCGTCATGTACAGAGTTGGAGAAATTCTAGAGTCTACGAATATTGGAATTGGGTGCCCTCGAAATTAAATCCAGCTGATTTTGGGACGAAGATTGGATCCTTTCAAGATGATATGTGGTTCCATGGTCCTAAGTTCCTCGAAGAAGATGAAAATTCTTGGCCAAAAAATCACGTATTAGAAAAAACCAATGAAGAGGTATGCAATTGTCTGTTATATACTTCGAAATCACATAAATTCACCCGAAACGTTGAATATTTTTTATGCTGTAGACGACTTTATAAAGTGCTGTCGCTATGTCTACTTTATAAGGAGAATTTAAAGTCTGTGGTCCGTAACAGCAAATTATCAGTACACGTAGATTTTGAATGCGTCCAGAAATCCAAAATTGTTTTGTACAAGTATGCCCAAAAATGCGATTTTCGTGACGAAATATGGTGCATCCAGAATGACAAGCACATACAAAAAGGAAGTAAATTGAAACAAACGTTTCTCAGGAAAAGCTGAGATGTTAAGATGTAACAATGCAATAGTTTTACCCAATGACAATTACGTAACGTTCTTGGTAGTTTGATTTTACCATCAAAAATTTGACGATTGCATGTACCAATCAGTTATGTCAAATATTAAATCCGAATTTTACATTCCCAGATTGAGAGCCTTTTATAAGAGTGCACGGATCAATTGTCAAATGTGCAAAAATTTAGCAGCAGCACCATGTCCACCTCATATGGCATCGTTCAAAACTGGATACACCGGTGGCATCAAACCCAGAAATTCGCGAATAATTTTTGGAGACGATGGGTTCGTAAATATGGTCCAATGTTGGTAAGAAGAAGCAAGTGGTTCGAAAAGGTTCCACCACCAACAGTCGGAGATGTCGAAATATTGTTGATGATACGCTACCTCGCAACAAGTGGCCCAAAGGTATTATAACCGAGTTATTTGCAGTAAAAGATGGTCAAGTTCGAAGCGTCAAAGTCAGAACCAGTTCCAGCGAATTTTCGAAGGGGGGAATGTTACCGTCGCCACTGTTTATTTACTAATTTTATTTACTTTTCCTTATTTTGCTATGTTGACTGTGTTGCAACCTTGAATAACTATGTAGTCATTAATCTATTCTCTTCAATTTGAATTTTTCGTTGCCCTTTTTATTTACTTGCATTCTTCACTGCAATTACACATACATACATAAATACCAACGTATGCAATATTTCCCAGTAAACAATTTTTGCCGAATTCGGTCCGATTTCTGTCAGAATCTCTGAAAAAATGTCCGATTCTGATTCCGAATTCCTTCCGATTTCGGTACGAAAGTTGTATGGACGTGGTCACCGAATTCGGAAAGATTTTCTGAAAAAAATCTGAAAAAATATTAGATTTTCTGGACGAATTCGGTCCGAATTCGGTGAAAATTCTTGAAAAAATAGGAGAAAAAATTAGATTTTCGGAAAAGATTCGGAGGACAACTCCGAATTTCTGAAAGAAATCGGGCAGAATTCGTCTGGAAATTCGGCGGAATATTCAGATTTTCTGAAAGAAATCGGTCAGAATTCGAAAGAAAATTCGGAATAAAATTCAGATTTTCTGAAAAAAAAAACGCTCAGAATTCGGGAGAAAGTTCCGATTTTCTGAAAGAAATCGTTCAGAATTCGGAAGAAATATCGAAAAAATCGTCACACCACTTAAAAATGAAAAAAAAAAAACACATATTTATTTAAAAAACAAACAATTTATTTCGGGTTTCGTAAAAATGTAGTTTAAATATTACATCTATAATACATTTACATTATAAATATTATTTTTATTAGGAACATAACATACAGTAGCACGTTTCTGTTTCAACTGCTAAACAAGAACTAAAAATAAAAAGCAGTGCACACAGAAAACCGGTATGTAGTTGTTTTTGCAATTTTTTTCCATCATATTTTTTTGGGAACGAAAGAGAAAGAGGCTGATTCACAACAACAACAAAACGCACATTTTTACAACGGAAAATCTAACAGTTCACAATAACAATAACAAATAGCATTTTTGCTTTGCGCTTTGTTGTTGTTGAGATCTTGAAATTAATGATCACAACAACAACTACTATGGGAGAGAATGTGTCAAACCAGCACCATACGTTTACATGTGGGAGAGAATATGCCAGAGCAATAGACAATCTACTCTCTCAGTTTGTACATTTTTCGAGTTTTTTCGCTTAAAAACACAGGAAAATGTGCAGAAATTCTAAAAAAAAACGTTTAGAAAATCGGACCAATTTCTATCAGAAATTTCTGAAAAAAACGTCAGAAATTTCGGAAAAAAATCTAAAATCAGAGCAGTCGGAAAAAATTGTTTACTGGGTTGTTGTTGTCCTCTAACGGCAGTGTCTAGGTAGATTTCAAGGAAAGACTTAAAACGGCAACGAAGGAAACATACAAGTTAGTTCGAATTTGAATACGCATAAAACAAATTGTTCTTAAAACACATAAAGTCCCTATTAACTTTAAAAAACATGTTATTTGAATAATTTTCAAAGTGTTTAATTTCGGGAAGAGGGCGGCTAAAAAAATGTTGTTTAATAACGAGTCGAACTCAACACTTTGTAGAAAATGTTTATTATTTTATGTCATAATTTTTACTTTTTCTTTTTTATTAATACTTAGTTTTTGTATTTTTTTCGTCCCATTCGTTTATGTACGCAGACGACATTCATTTATTTTTTAATGAACAATAAAGCTTTCAATTAAAAAATAGCATAAAGACACAACATTAGGTTATATTTCACGTTGGTTGAGTTAATGTTTCTAAGCCAAAATCATTGATATTTGGTCCACCTTGCCGACTGAATAGCAATAAGAATATACAGGTTAAGGGTGTAGCACTTGATTTTGTTGACCGTATAAATTGTTAAGGTGTTGTCCTTAATGCTTAGCTCGATTTTTCTTTGCATATTGATGCATTGTACCCCAAAGTTATAATATGCTGATTTCTATTTAGCTTTGTTTGTAAAAAGAAACCTAGCATTTTCTTTGTTATTGTCCGTATTTTTCTATTGTATTGAAGTGATTTCTGGTACAACGCATGAGTATTTTATGAAAATAGAAAAACTTGTTAACATCTTTTTATGATATGTTTATAATTTGTCTGGTTTTGACTATATTTCTGCACATGCAGAGATCTTTCAAGAAGTGCCATTCTCTACTTTTGTTAACCAACGCGTAGTTTCATTTCTATATAAATCTATTTAAAATTTCTCAGCTTTCAGCGAGATCGACTTGAATTTTTCCACATTTATCTACATTTCAATATGAAATATCTTTCATGCTTCGTTCCGTATGAATCTGGAATCTGAGCTAAGACAGTTCTCGTTTTCCCGCGGTGTATTTCGCCGCAGGTTTGAAAACGATTTTTTTGTTAATAATATATGGCGATTGTATTATTTTATTCAATGTTGTTTTCTATTACCAGCAATAGAAATATAGATACACATTTCTTGGTCTCCATATTTTTTTATATATAATTTCATACGTTACTTTAAGATACGCTATGTAATAATCTTAAAATATGTTTTTTATTATGGTGTACACTTTTGTAGTTTTCCGCTAAGTGTGACACTTATTGGAAAATGGCGTTTTCATCGCAACATATAAAATATAAATGAAATAATTTACCGTCTATAGTGTGGTGGAGGGTATAAAAATATGCTCAATCAGGAGTTGAAACTACAAGATGTCGCAATAGAATTTGCTGTCAGAAGACTGTGATGGAGATTTACACATTACATTGTTTGCAACGTTGTAACGTTTTTACCAACATGAAAAATGATGCACAAGTCTGACACGGGCCAGAACAGCAGAATTTCCGGAATATGCTGCTCCTAAAGCTCATCCCAGAAATCCTATTTGTTTTATAATAATGTATCTTATTTCCTAAAGTTTTAATTATTTTAAGTTTCTTTTTGTTACAAAAATCATTAACATTTAATCATGATAAGACTCCCTAAAAATTAATAAGCAGGATTTATTTTGCCTTAAAACTTCTATACATACTTACAGGTAATGAATCCAAGAACCTACTCAATTTTTTTTTTTTGTGACATATTGTAAGCAGATCTATTAAATAAATCTACCTGAACTCTACGTGTGTCACAATTGTTTGTATATAAATAAAAAATAAATCGATGAACAAATGTTACATTTACATATATTTGTTTCTTTACTTACAGATCTATAGGTGGAAAGACGCCTGCTGCAAGGTCAAGTGATAGACGTCGACCTCAGAGCCTGTCATCATCAATCACGTCATTCCGTGTTAGTTTGTCAAGACTGGAACCTAGAGATTTTGAACGGCTGCGATTGTCTTATAAAGTGGCAACAGTGGATCACAGACGATCTCGGAGTTGTCGTGTTATGAACATGGGGCAAAAAATAAGCGGCAGTGTTAAAACTGTGAATAGAAATGACTCGCAAACCGCATTTAAACCAATAATACCCAGGGAATTGGCTCTTGATTTTGTAAATCCAGTAAGAATAGATATTTTATTAGACATGCCTCCAGCAAATAAAGAAGTTCAACTAAAACATTCGTGGAACTCAGAAGATAGATCTTTAAATATTTTCGTTAAAGAAGAGGATAAATTGACATTTCATCGACATCCTGTAGCTCAAAGTACTGACTGCATACGCGGAAAAGTCGGAATGACAAAAGGTCTTCATATATGGGAAATATATTGGCCCACAAGGCAAAGAGGAACCCATGCAGTTGTTGGCGTTGCTACGGCGGAGGCACCACTACATTCTGTTGGATATCAAAGTCTAGTTGGTTCAACCGATCAAAGCTGGGGATGGGACTTAGGAAGAAATAAACTATATCACGATTCCAAGAATTACGCTGGAGTTACTTATCCTAAAATTCTTAAAAACGACGAAGCGTTCTTGGTTCCAGATAAATTCTTAGTAGCTCTTGACATGGACGAAGGGACTTTAAGTTTTATTATTGATCACCAATACCTGGGAGTGGCATTTAGAGGACTGAGAGGTAAAAAGTTATATCCAGTCGTATCAGCTGTATGGGGCCATTGCGAAGTCACCATACGTTATATTGGAGGTCTTGATCGTAAGTGAATTTTTATGTATATTTTTGTTTTGAAACATAATAATATATACAGTTAAAAAGGCCGAATCGTTCTATCATTCCATCCATCATTTTTCAAAAGTTGGAATAAATGAATTAATTTTTTGTATTATGTATTAAATATTATGTATTATAATGATAAGAATATTTTAAGACGATGTAATTATTTTGTGGAAAGTCTATTTTATCGGGATATAGTCAATTTTCAGGAACCCATACAACAGAAACATTGATTTGAATATTTTTATAACCTCCACCTTTGGAAATTGTTCGTTCCGTTTATAACAGCTACAAATATTCGTTGGAGATCAACTTAAAATTCTATGTTGAATTAACAAGGTTCTTCTGTCTGTCTTTCGGATGAAATCAAAATAAAGTCCATATTATTTGACATAGAGCTTAGCATTGTATTTAGGATAATTGGTATAATAAAATTGGGTTATCGGTCCACGTTTTCGTAATGCCTTCATATAACGTTACCTTCTGTTATTCGTTACCTTATTATTTTTGCAAAATTGGTATTAAAAGTTTGTAATGGGGTTTTCCTCCTGTGGCATAACAATGTCTATAAAGGTCTACGTTGTACACATAACGATACCTCTGGATATTCGGTATTTTGGCATGACCCGTTGAATGTGCTAAAACAATTCCTAACGGATTTATATCAAATTCTGAATTTGTAGATCGTAATATTCGACTTTTGGTGACGGAAACTTGCCTATATTGGTCCACGTTTTTCTTGTAGGCACCATTTAATTTTACCGCCCCATATTCCGTATTTTGATGATAATAATAATAATGATAACCACGTAATTGTTTAAAATATTGAATTTAAGACTAGCAATAGAGCTACCCCTCTATCAGAAAATTATCTATGCAGGTTCACGTTTTGGTATTTTGAAGACTTAATGCATACTTCAATCGATGTCTAAGATAGTTGAGCATGTTATTAAGAAATAACAAGATGGAAACAATAGAAGAAACCCTTGGGCTACTGATGAAAACACACTTCCCACCGAGCGCCACGACAAACGTGGATGTACATGTACCCAACTCACTCCAGAAGATCTCTGGCTACAGCCCGTTAAAGTAGCCGAATTTCTAAACCTGGAGCTGGAACCAGATTAGCAGAGCGCAAACACATACATGTACTACTGCTACAACAACAACAACAACAAACGTGGATACATCGGAAGATAGAAGGAATGTGACGGAGGAAGCACCAAAAATTGACGAATCGATGGTAAAAGAAGCCATCAAAAGTTTCAAACCATTTAAGGCAGCGGGTCCAGATATGGTCTTCCCGGCTCTGCTCCAAAAGGAAGTGGACGTTATTTCGTCCAACTTAGCCGGAATTTTCAACGCGTGCCTAAAGTTTGCGTACACTCCAAAAGCCTGGCAGGAATCCAGGGTAGTTTTTATACCCAAACCTGGGAAGGCAAGCTACGCAATACCCAAGTCTTATCGACCGACAAGTCTAACATCGTTCTTACTCAAAACCATGGAACGCATAATCGATACCATGATCAAGAGCAGGACTGCAAACGATATGCTTAAATATAAACAACACGCATACGTTAAAGGGCGTTCAGTGGAAACCGCTCTACATGAGGTTGTACACCACATCGAGAGCACCTTCGATAAAAAGATGTACACATTAGCAGTATGCATTGACATCGAAGGCGCTTTCAACAACGTCAGCACGGATACACTAATCCAATCCTTAGATAGCTTTCAGGTCAACAGGACCCTAAGGGACTGGATAAACCATATGCTAAGGAATAGATGGATAAGTTGTGGGCTATATGACGTCATCATGAGAGACAAAGTTGGTCAAGGAACTCCACAGGGAGGGATATTATCACCCCTCCTATGGGTTACTACCATAAATAGTCTCCTAAGGACTTTAACCAACGAAGGTTTTGAACCAGTCTGCTATGCAGACGATGTTATAATACTTCTGAGGGGAAAGAACCCTAACTTACTGTGCAGAAGGGCCGAGTCGGCTCTGAAACTTGCATACAACTGGGCTAGACCGAGAGGTCTCAACGTCAACTCGGAAAAACTGAAATATGTCTTTTTACCAGGAAAAGAAAACTGGGTCTTTTCGAGGAACCGGTTTTCCTAAACAGGACAATCAACATTTCCAATAAGGTTGAATATCTGGGAGTGATTCTAGATAGGAAACTTAATTAGAGGGACCACATCCAGGAAAGAGCAAACAAAGCTTATAGATGTTGGGCAACGTGTAAAAGAGCTATAGGCTCTAAATGGGGTTTCAATCCTAACATGATACACTTGCTATACAAAAGCGTGATTAGACCTGTTCTAACTAACGCGTCAAAAGTCTGGTGGACAGCCATGGATGAAAAGTGTAATATTAAAATACTACAGAAAGTCCAACGAATGTGCTGTTTAAGCATCTGCGGGGCAATGAGGACAACACCAACTAGGGCACTAGAGACATTACTATTTCTTCAGCCAATAGACATTCAGATTCGGTATGAAGCAACCGTCGCGGCCTTAAGGCTTAGGGCAACGGACGAGTGGTTAATCAAAGGCCACGCTACATACCGTCAAAGAATCTTACAGGTAGCAACGGGAGAATCAATATAAAACTTTGTATCGGACCGGATATCTGAATCTATTGTAGCTGCCTCTTGTGAAACATTAATCCCAAACAAAGACTCGTGGATCGATGGATTCCCATCACATATGCCGATTGGTAACTGTTGTTACACAGATGGTTCAGTGTTGGGGGAGAGAGTAGGACTGGGTCTTTCTATCGAAGGAACGAATACCAAAATTTCTTTCCGCCTGACCGATCACAATACGATCCTACAAGCGGAGGTCCGGGCGATTACAGTGTGTCTGAACTGGTTAAATGCTAATATGAGACCGGCTATCGTAAACATCCTAACGGACAGTAAGATAGCCATTAACGCTATAACATCCAAAACAGTAACTTCAAGAACTGTATTGGAATGTATAAACTCAATCAACAACTACTCTCAACACGGCTTAGTTCGCATTATATGGGTACCAGGCCATAACGGGGTTAGAGGTAACGAGATAGCAAATTCTCTCGCTAGAACAGGCAGGGAATTAGCAGCAGTAAACTTAGGCAAGACATGGGTATAGGGAAAACCACCAAAATCCTGTGGGGTGACCCAAATGAGATAAAAACGAAGAATCTTTTATTGCTAGGCAAGAAGGAGATCAGTGAGGTGACAGGCATCCTTACGGGGCATCTGGGCCTACAAGCTCATCTATACAAGATAGGTTGCACAGATAACAGCATATGCAGGGCGTGCAGGGAAGACGACGAAACTTTGGAACATTTTCTCTGTATATGCCCAGCGTTTGCTAATATCAGAGCCCAATTCTGTCTTTCGGATGAAATCAAAATAAAGTCCATATTATTTGACATAGAGCTTATCATTGTATTTAGGATAATTAGTATAATAAAATTGGGTTATCGGTCCACGTTTTCGTAATGCCTTCATATAACGTTACCTTCTGTTATTCGTTACCTTATTATTTTTGCAAAATTGGTATTAAAAGTTACCTTATTATTTTTGCAAAATTGGTATTAAAAGTTTGTAATGGGGTTTTCCTCCTGTGGCATAACAATGTCTATAAAGGTCTACGTTGTACACATAACGGTACCTCTGGATATTCGGTATTTTGGCATGACCCGTTGAATGTGCTAAAACAATTCCTAACGGATTTATATCAAATTCTGAATTTGTAGATCGTAATATTCGACCTTTGGTGACGGAAACTTGCCTATATTGGTCCACGTTTTTCTTGTAGGCACCATTTAATTTTACCGCCCCATATTCCGTATTTTGATGATAATAATAATAATGATAACCACGTAATTGTTTAAAATATTGAATTTAAGACTAGCAATAGAGCTACCCCTCTATCAGAAAATTATCTATGCAGGTTCACGTTTTGGTATTTTGAAGACTTAATGCATACTTCAATCGATGTCTAAGATAGTTGAGCATGTTATTAAGAAATAACAAGATGGAAACAATAGAAGAAACCCTAGGGCTGCTGATGAAAACACACTTCCCACCGAGCGCCACGACAAACGTGGATGTACATGTACCCAACTCACTCCAGAAGATCTCTGGCTACAGCCCGTTAAAGTAGCCGAATTTCTAAACCTGGAGCTGGAACCAGATTAGCAGAGCGCAAACACATACATGTACTACTGCTACAACAACAACAACAACAAACGTGGATACATCGGAAGATAGAAGGAAATCCAATCCTTAGATAGGTCAAGAGGACCCTAAGGGACTGGATAAACCATATGCTAGATAGATGGATAAGTTGTGGGCTATATGACGTCATCATAAGAGACAAAGTTGGTCAAGGAACTCCACAGGGAGGGATATTATCACCCCTCCTATGGGTTACTACCATAAATAGTCTCCTAAGGACTTTAACCAACGAAGGTTTTGAACCAGTCTGCTATGCAGACGATGTTATAATACTTCTGAGGGGAAAGAACCCTAACTTACTGTGCAGAAGGGCCGAGTCGGCTCTGAAACTTGCATACGACTGGGCTAGACCGAGAGGTCTCAACGTCAACTCGGAAAAACTGAAATATGTCTTTTTACCAGGAAAAGAAAACTGGGTCTTTTCGAGGAACCGGTTTTCCTAAACAGAACAATCAACATTTCCAATAAGGTTGAATATCTGGGAGTGATTCTAGATAGGAAACTTAATTAGAGGGACCACATCCAGGAAAGAGCAAACAAAGCTTATAGATGTTGGGCAACGTGTAAAAGAGCTATAGGCTCTAAATGGGGTTTCAATCCTAACATGATACACTTGCTATACAAAAGCGTGATTAGACCTGTTCTAACTAACGCGTCAAAAGTCTGGTGGACAGCCATGGATGAAAAGTGTAATATTAAAATACTACAGAAAGTCCAACGAATGTGCTGCTTAAGCATCTGCGGGGCAATGAGGACAACACCAACTAGGGCACTAGAGACATTACTATTTCTTCACCCAATAGACATTCAGATTCGGTATGAAGCAACCGTCGCGGCCTTAAGGCTTAGGGCAACGGACGAGTGGTTAATCAAAGGCCACGCTACATACCGTCAAAGAATCTTACAGGTAGCAACGGGAGAATCAATATAAAACTTTGTATCGGACCGGATATCTGAATCTATTGTAGCTGCCTCTTGTGAAACATTAATCCCAAACAAAGACTCGTGGATCGATGGATTCCCATCACATATGCCGACTGGTAACTGTTGTTATACAGATGGTTCAGTGTTGGGGGAGAGAGTAGGACTGGGTCTTTCTATCGAAGGAACGAATACCAAAATTTCTTTCCGCCTGACCGATCACAATACGATCCTACAAGCGGAGGTCCGGACGATTACAGTGTGTCTGAACTGGTTAAATGCTAATATGAGACCGGCTATCGTAAACATCCTAACGGACAGTAAGATAGCCATTAACGCTATAACATCCAAAACAGTAACTTCAAGAACTGTATTGGAATGTATAAACTCAATCAACAACTACTCTCAACACGGCTTAGTTCGCATTATATGGGTACCAGGCCATAACGGAGTTAGAGGTAACGAGATAGCAAATTCTCTCGCTAGAACAGGCAGGGAATTAGCAGCAGTAAACTTAGGCAAGACATGGGTATAGGGAAAACCACCAAAATCCTGTGGGGTGACCCAAATGAGATAAAAACGAAGAATCTTTTATTGCTAGGCAAGAAGGAGATCAGTGAGGTGACAGGCATCCTTACGGGGCACCTGGGCCTACAAGCTCATCTATACAAGATAGGTTGCACAGATAACAGCATATGCAGGGCGTGCAGGGAAGACGACGAAACTTTGGAACATTTTCTCTGTATATGCCCAGCGTTTGCTAATATCAGAGCCCAATTCTGTCTTTCGGATGAAATCAAAATAAAGTCCATATTATTTGACATAGAGCTTAGCATTGTATTTAGGATAATTAGTATAATAAAATTGGGTTATCGGTCCACGTTTTCGTAATGCCTTCATATAACGTTACCTTCTGTTATTCGTTACCTTATTATTTTTGCAAAATTGGTATTTAAAGTTTGTAGTGGGGTTTTCCTCCTGTGGCATAACAATGTCTATAAAGGTCTACGTTGTACACATAACGGTACCTCTGGATATTCGGTATTTTGGCATGACCCGTTGAATGTGCTAAAACAATTCCTAACGGATTTATATCAAATTCTGAATTTGTAGATCGTAATATTCGACCTTTGGTGACGGAAACTTGCCTATATTGGTCCACGTTTTTCTTGTAGGCACCATTTAATTTTACCGCCCCATATTCCGTATTTTGATGATAATAATAATAATAATAATTATAACCACGTAATTGTTTAAAATATTGAATTTAAGACTAGCAATAGAGCTACCCCTCTATCAGAAAATTATCTATGCAGGTTCACGTTTTGGTATTTTGAAGACTTAATGCATACTTCAATCGATGTCTAAGATAGTTGAGCATGTTATTAAGAAATAACAAGATGGAAACAATAGAAGAAACCCTAGGGCTACTGATGAAAACACACTTCCCACCGAGCGCCACGACAAACGTGGATGTACATGTACCCAACTCACTCCAGAAGATCTCTGGCTACAGCCCGTTAAAGTAGCCGAATTTCTAAACCTGGAGCTGGAACCAGATTAGCAGAGCGCAAACACATACATGTACTACTGCTACAACAACAACAACAACAACAAACGTGGATACATCGGAAGATAGAAGGAAATCCAATCCTTAGATAGGTCAAGAGGACTTACATACTAATATTTTTTATAGGAAGGTTGTCAATACAATCACCCTATATTTTTTCATGCTTTAATTATTAATTAAATAAAAGAACGTGTACCAGTTAACCAGTCAAGATTGACCTTTTTTACTTTAATTTGCATGATTTTTGCATTGATGTGTTGTTTCCATGTAAGGCTTCGGTGCATTCCGAGATATTTTACGTTATCTTGCTGTGGAACTTGAGTGTAAAGATTTTTATTGTGGTGCAATGTTCACGTCTTAATGCAAAAGTAACATGTATGCACTTGATTGCATTTACCGATATTCTCCATTTTGTCAGCCAATTTTCGAGAAGATATACATGGTTTTGTAGTTTTTCCGACGCTATCATAGGATCCTTGTGTATGCTAATGAAAGCAGTATCATCAGCAAACGTTGAGGTGAGAGTTTCATTGGTTTTTGGCATATCGGCAGTAAATAACACGTACTGAATTGGGACTAAAATGTGTATTTTGAGTGGGTGAATTAAGTTTTCGACCTCGTGTTTATGTTGGCTTAATCCGTTTGCATTCCAAAAACAAATTCGAATTTTATTTATTTTTGTTTTAAAACTATTTGCATTATCATACATTGATTTCTCACAATTTCTTGCATCATGCTTTGCATACTTGTCATGAAAGAATTCATGATGACGATAGATGATTCTATATTTGGATTTTTATGGTTGGGTGAGTCAATTCTCAAATTATAAGAATATAAGTATTGCATATTCTGTGAAGGAAGATTGTAATTAGGAGCGGTGGTTTCATTCCTCTTGTTTAGCTCAGGGAAATCAGCTGTTTTGATATTAGTTTGTGGACTTTTCCGTATCCGGTAGTTTGCAGGCTTTTTTGCAGTATGATTTCCACCAATTGCTGCACTTTTTGACGCTTGGGTCAGTTTTGGGATGTGGACATTCCGATGATTTGTGGAGGTCACCACAAGTAACACATACCGATAGCAATTTGCAATCCGTTTTGGTATGCCCGTACTCTTGGCAGTTTCTACATTGTGGTTGGCCTTTTCTTTTTTGAGGTTCTTCTATTTTCACACCTCGATTACAAAGAAGCCTAAGGCTATAAATTTGATGAATTTGTCACTTTTTTTAGTTGCGAAGATTCGTATGTTAGTTATACTTTAAACATAGGTTGCGGAACTTTATTGAAAATGTTGATGAAGACTTTGTTTCGAATCCTTCTGCTGCGAGAGCATCTTTTATGTCCTCTATGCGTGTAGAACTATGAAGCCCTTTAATTACGACGACTAGTCCTTTTGAGCTCTTGATCTGATAGGTGTAATAATTTTTCTTTTCAGAATCCAGAGCACGAACTAGGTCCTTATATTGCGACTCAGTATAAGTTTGTATTTTCGTCTCTTGGAGATTTGCTCTCTTAATTGATACCACGTGAATATTAGGTTAACCCAACATTGGAAGTGTATTTTCATTTCATTTCATTTTCATTTCATTTATTTCATACAATTCAATATAAATAAGCCAACATGGCCAAAATCTTATATTAACATACAACAGTATAAAAACAGTCTATAACCAAATTAATCTAAAAAAAAAAAAACTAAATAAATAACAAAAATTATCAACGAATAGTAAAATATATACAAAAAATAATAATAATTTAAATTTAATAGCAATTTAGCAATTAGACCCTCAGACAAAACTCCTCTACCAAGCTGAACAACAGTTTAGCAAGGTAGAGAGGAAAAAGGCAAGAGGCATCAATACACTTAAGCGCTAATCATCTCTCGTTTCAAACCGAGCGAATGTAGCTACTACAAGTATAGCAAAAAAAAATCCTTAAAAAAGAAAAAAACAATAAAATTATGTACTACATGGAAAATAAACAACCATAAGAATGGCCCCCCAGCCAACAACTAAAAAGAAATAACAAAAAATAACCCGCAACCAGAAACTCAATGAACAGACAAATATTCAAAACACCTCTTCTTGTACATATCAAAAGAACAGGTAAAATTACGCAGGGTCAGAGGGAGCTGATTCCACAATCTCGCAACTCTCACAACAAACGCCTTCTCACCAACTACAGACGAAAATCTTGGAAGCAGCAATTGCGGATTTCGAGATGATCTACAAAACACAAACTTATTATACAAAGGAGAATTAACATTCCTCATAATTCGGTAATGACACAGAAGAAGGCGATATTCAACATATCTGTCAAATGACAGTCCAAGAAACTTAATAACATACTGTGTTACACGATCACTACGGCGCAACCCAAACACATATCTAACAATAGAGTTAGCAAGTTTGCGTACGCGCAGAATTAGGGAAGCATTCGCCCCAGAGATGACTTCCAAACAATAGTTGAAATGAGACATTAATAAAGATCTGGCAGCCATCATCCTAACACTAAGAGGCAAATGAGCTTGAAGACTATATATAGAACCTCCGCATCTGAAAACGCACACGAGACAGCAACGAATCAACATGCGCTGAAAAATTAAGTTTGGTGTCAATGACTACACCTAAACATCTCATCTCATCCACAAAATTAACCACAAAGGAGCCAACACAGATGCACGGCGTAGGAACATAACGAGGACTATTAAACAGAACAGCTTCTGTTTTATTCCAATTTACAGACAAACCATTAGAGGAGATAGAAAGCAATCTCAAAGTAGTGTTTGCCACATTTTCCAACTCAAAGAGATCTGCACTTCTAAAGAAGACATGAATGTCATCCGCATACATGAAAACTTCACAACTGGAATTAGACACAGACCCCACAATGTCATTAATGAACATAATAAAAAGCAGAGGGCCAAGCACAGATCCTTGCGGGACACCACACCGCACAGCACAAACATCAGACTGAACACCCCTGTGCACAACAAACTGAGATCTTCCAATCAAATACGACGATATCAATCTACACGAAGAAGGAGAGAAACAAAACTTGTCTCTCAGCTTACAGAGCAGAAGCGTATGATCCACAGAATCAAAGGCCTTAGACAAATCAAGGCCAACAAGCAAACCAACATCAGAACTATTGAACACGTCACGAATGAGATCAGTGAGGGCTAAAAGATGAACCGTGGTGCTAGAACCACGCCGAAATCCAAACTGGGAACTACTCAAATAGTTACGGTCATCCAGAAAATCAACAATCGCATCCTTAATAACAAGTTCAACCAATTTCGACATAGCCGGCAGAATGCTTATTGGTCGAAGATTCGTCTGATGATAAGAACTCCACTTCTTCGGCACAGGCACCACACGAGCAACTTTCCACGCAAGTGGAAAGGTTGACGTCATAAAAATACAATTTACAAAATGCAGAAAGTGACTACAAATGTAAGGGAATACGCATTTGAAGAACTTAATAGGTATGCCATCAACACCTACAGCATTTTACTTAATATTCCGCAAAGCACGAAACAAATCATCCATGTACACACAGTCAAATCTAAAAGAATCAAAATCATTGGCCTCACTAACAACAAAATCACGAGACGAACCTAAATTGCCAACACTACAAAAGTAATTATTAACAGCATTGACATCAATAAATGGTACATCACAACCATCATCAAGACAACCAAACGACTTTAACGACTTCCATATCTGCTCATACGACCAAACATTTCCTTATAAATGTCCTTCTTTCATTACGCATGACAGCCTTACAGCGGTTTCTATACATACAAAATATCTGCCTGTTGCGAACCGTAGGACGCCTACGCCACTCCAGATAAGCCTGATCCCTAACGTAACAGGCCGACTTTACCACATCCAACCCCAACCAAGCATCATTTTTTGGGCGAGAACAGCTGGTAGCAGTA
The DNA here is from genome assembly GCF_030504385.1 of Musca domestica. Taxonomy (NCBI): domain Eukaryota; kingdom Metazoa; phylum Arthropoda; class Insecta; order Diptera; family Muscidae; genus Musca; species Musca domestica. The sequence continues at coordinate 1,640,521 of NW_026712439.1, forward strand.
GGTACAAAAGACAACAAATTTTGAAACAACAAATCGAACAAAACCAACTGTTGGTCAACATCACTTGTAAGATACAGAGGACTAAAATCAAAATTGCAAACATAATCTTCCACACCCCGCCAGTCAGTCCTACGAAAATCCAGGAACTCAATAACCTTTTCTTCAGCAAGAACCGGGAGTTCAACCCTACCAAAAATTAATGCATGGTGGGAAATACCAGGACACTGCCCCTGCGAGGAAAAATTCACAGTCAAGGCATCGGAGACCAGCCAAAAGTCAATTAATGAGGTAGTGCTACGAGCAACATCAAGGTGAGTCGGACTGGAATTGTGTACAACAGAAAGCCCAAGAGATCTGCACAGTCTTCGCATTGATAAAGAATTCAACGGTTTAAACAAATTATAGTTAAAATCGCCACAGACAACAATGTTCACATATGAATCAAAAATACCCTCATGGATAAGACTAAATGTGTCTACATCCCCACGAGGTAAGTAGACGACAGTAAAGAGCACTGTAGTGCCGCCCAGGAAAAGCTCAGCAGACAAAGATTCACACACACCATAATTCTCCGATCGGTAAACCACCTTATATGACAAATTATCACGTACATATAGCATTACACCTCCACCAACGCGGCCAACACGGTCATTACGCAGAACCTTGTACCCCGGAACCATCAACGACCTTGAAGAAACTGCAGGGTTAAGCCAAGACTCAGTCACTGCAAAAACATCAATATCACTACCAACAAGCAGACATTTCAACTCATCAACCTTATGATTATATCTAGATGGTCGCAAACTTTGACAATACGTAAGTTGACCATGGAAGCAAGAAGAGACATGCCTGAAAAATTGATGATCCCTGATCACGGGTCCGAGATTCCCATCAAGGGACATAGAAATCAAAAAAAAAGGCTGGGGAGCATAATTATAGAAGTTAGAAAAATCATAGAAAACAATAAAATAAGAATAAATAAAGGGTGATTTTTTTGAGGTTAGGATTTTCATGCATTAGTATTTGACAGATCACGTGGGATTTCAGACATGGTGTCAAAGAGAAAGATGCTCAGTATGCTTTGACATTTCATCATGAATAGACTTACTAACGAGCAACGCTAGCAAATCATTGAATTTTATTACCAAAATCAGTTTTCGGTTCGAAATGTGTTTCACGCTTTACGTCCGATTTATGGTCTACATAATCGACCAAGTGAGCAAACAATTAATGCAATTGTGACCAAGTTTCGCACTCAGTTTACTTTATTGGACATTAAACCAACCACACGAATGCGTACAGTGCGTACAGAAGAGAGTATTGCGTCTGTTTCTGAGAGTGTTGCTGAAGACCGTGAAATGTCGATTCATCGCCGTTCGCAGCAATTGGGTTTGTGTTATTCGACCACATGGAAGATTTTACGCAAAGATCTTGGTGTAAAACCGTATAAAATACAGCTCGTGCAAGAACTGAAGCCGAACGATCTGCCACAACGTCGAATTTTCAGTGAATGGGCCCTAGAAAAGTTGGCAGAAAATCCGCTTTTTATCGACAAATTTTGTTCAGCGATGAGGCTCATTTCTGGTTGAATGGCTACGTAAATAAGCAAAATTGCCGCATTTGGAGTGAAGAGCAACCAGAAGCCGTTCAAGAACTGCCCATGCATCCCGAAAAATGCACTGTTTGGTGTGGTTTGTACGCTGGTGGAATCATTGGACCGTATTTTTTCAAAGATGCTGTTGGACGCAACGTTACGGTGAATGGCGATCGCTATCGTTCGATGCTAACAAACTTTTTGTTGCCAAAAATGGAAGAACTGAACTTGGTTGACACGTGGTTTCAACAAGATGGCGCTACATGCCACACAGCTCGCGATTCTATGGCCATTTTGAGGGAAATCTTCGAAGAACAATTCATCTTAAGAAATGGACCGGTAAGTTGGCCACCAAGATCATGCGATTTGACGCCTTTAGACTATTTTTTGTGGGGCTACGTCAAGTCTAAAGTCTACAGAAATAAGCCAGCAACTATTCCAGCTTTGGAAGACAACATTTCCGAAGAAATTCGGGCTATTCCGGCCGAAATGCTCGAAAAAGTTGCCCAAAATTGGACTTTCCGAATGGACCACCTAAGACGCAGCCGCGGTCAACATTTAAATGAAATTATCTTCAAAAAGTAAATGTCATGGACCAATCTAACGTTTCAAATAAAGAACCGATGAGATTTTGCAAATTTTATGCGTTTTTTTTTTAAAAAAGTTATCAAGCTCTTAACAAATCACTCTTTACAATAAAATAAAAATATAATAAAATAAATTTATAATAAAGCAAAAATAAAGGCAAAATTTGTTATATTAACAATTCACTTGGCCCAAGAAAAATAAGAAAAAATATCAAAAAATAGTGAGATCAACAACACTAGCATACCTTAAATATCTAAGCAAACAACTATTATTTTGGTATTTTCACGAGATTGTTTGTAGTTTCTTCGCGAAGATATACTGGGGGAGGTTTTTGGGATCTAACCGGTTATGTTATTTCATCAGCCTCGTTATTCGAGCCGAGAATTGAGAATCTGTTATTTATAGACTTGTGGGTTTTAGCGTTTGGTTCCTTGGTTGGAGTTCTAGAACTAGCCTTTCGCTTTGTTACTAAAACATATCGGTCCATGCCTGGAGGAACTTTGTTTTCCTTGTTGTTTTTTTTTTTGAAGAGACGCATGCTTACTTGAAGCGATAGAGTCTTGATGTGCAATCTCATCGTGTGATAGCACGTTTATAGACTTTATTTTGGGCGTGTTTATATTATTTTGCCAATTTAGAACGGATTGGGGTTTAGTTGTAAGATACCAGATTTCGAGGCGTTTTGGCGCGGTTGAGCTGAAATCTGTCGACGTCAACTTAAGGTATACGTTTTGCACGTTCTCACTTACATTTCTCTCTTCCGTAGAGGAGAGGTACATGCCCTTGTTGTTGTTAACACTATAACAAACCGATTTATATACCTGTTAATTAAAGAAGAAAAACTATTTTGCAAAAATTCTTAATAAAAAAGGAATTTTTAGCATGATTTTTTATTGTACTTCCTGATTTTGTTTTAATAGCTTCCAGTTTGCTTTTATATTATTTATTTTGTTTTACTTAGCAACTCAATAGCTTCCTCTTATACTGGGGAGGATTAAGCCTCGAGAGTCTTTGCTATTGGCGACAAATGCGAAATTGCCTGTATGATTCGTCTTTGCTGGCTTCATAACGGGAACACTCTGCCCAGTGTTCAGGTTTCGGGAACTATGTGGGTGGCTAACGACAGGTTAAGGACTTTGGTTAAATTGATATTCCGTCCGTGCCCGAGACTTTGGATGACTTAGCGTTTTGGATGACATTCGCAACATCACCGGATAGATCCGAAACAACAACACTCCAGTTTCGGCCAGCGGCTGCCAACCCACGTATACATGTCGTGTTTATACATACATGGGATTTACGACTGAGAAGAACGTGGAGCTGTTGAGTTGTTGCGGTGAATATTTGTTTTGGTGCCTATTATTGAGATACACTGCAACCAACTTCAGAGTGCTATCATTCCTAAGCCACTCGTCCGACAGCTGTTAAAATTATTCCAGTGACAGCTCATTATATTGTTTGTTTTTTCGTACAAAAGCATGTTGGTGAGAGTTTTCCAGAATAAAAGTTATTCGTGATGGAATTCAAGCGTGATAGTGTGATTTTTTTATATTTGGCTGGAAAACCACAAGTAGCCATCGTTAGAGCACTCCAGCAATAAAATTCGAATAAACCTCTTGTGTCCCGTGCCATCGCTCGTTACCGTGATACTTGTAGCGTAGCCCGACGTCAAGGAAGTGGACGGAAGAAAACAGCAACATTAGCAGAAATGGTTCGAAAAGTCAGGAAGCTACTTGATCGAAACCTGCGTCGCAGTAGCTGAAAAATGGCTCGTGAGCTGAACATATCGCAATATTCCATTCGGCAAATATTGAAAAATGAGCTCGAGGTAAAGCCATTGAAATTCCAAAAAGTGCAAGACCTTACACCGCAACAGAAAAAAAAGTGGTGAACTGCCGAACTGGTCGAAAGTGGTGAGCTGCCGAATTTAGTTTTCTCCGATGAGAAAACATTCGTCGTCCAGCAGTTTGTAAATAAACAAAATGATCGTGTTAACTTGCCAAAGAGGTCAGCTGAAAATGTGCACCTCCGGTTGGCCACCAGAATTCAAGCGCCTGCCATGGTGATGTGGCATCAGAATAAATGTTGAATATTATCGCGACAATATTCTGGAGGTTGTATTAAAGCCTTGGGCACGCAAACATTTTGGCCGCAAAAATTGGATATTCCAACAGGACTCAGCATCATCGCACTCAGCACGCGCCACCCAAGAATGGTTACAAAATGAGATTCCTCGCTTCATTTTCAGCGCACAATGGCCACCAAAATGTCCGGATACCAATCCGTTGGACTATTGTGTCTGGAGTATTATGGAAAGCAAGGTTGGCACTAAATAATACCAAAGTGTCCATCACCTTAAGCAAGCGCTTCTCCGGGAATGGGCCAAAATACCGCAGAGCAACATTCAGGCAGCGTGTGACGGTATCCTTAGCCGTTTGAAGGCCATAATTCGTACCAAAGCTGACCAATTCGAACAAATCTAAACACACACACACACACGTGGGAAGTCTTGTCCATCCTCTTTGTTAGGAAGAATGGATCCCATTCTTTCGGCTTTACTCCCAGACAATCCAGTGCCAATAACGATTCTTGAATACTGTCATGAAAGTTCTTTATTGATCTGCTATTGCCAGACATGTTTGGCAGGTTTAATATCCTCTCAAGTATAGTTGACACTTGAGCTCTCCTGTTGTTTTTTCTGTCTTGGAGTGTTATCTATGCAATGTCGTAATTCACCCAGTATTGCCACCAAGGAAACAGCTTATTACACACGGAGGGTTAAAATATTACACATTTGGCTTGCATAGACAATTTTGTCACAGACTGTAGTTCCATACTATGGAGGGTATATTAACTTTTTCATTCCGTTTGTAACTCCTAAAAATACTCATGTCAGACCCAACAAACATCAACATCACGCTATCTTTCGAACGAATTAAGATAGAAGGCTAAAATTTTGCACACGTGTTTATTTTTCCAGTAGGCAGGTTAAGTTCGTAAATGGGCCATGTAGGTCCACGTTTTCATATAGCCATATATAAGTACCTCCCGATATTCGGTATTTTGATGATTTTAGCGACATTATTTATCGGAATTGTTTCAAATTTGGTATTTGAAGTTCGAAATGGATACTACAGCCTTAGACAGAAAATTGTCTGTGCAGGTCCACGTCTTCGTATAGCCCCCATCCAACGATACCTACCGATATTCGGTATTTTGATGATTTTGGCGACATTATTCATCGCAATTGTTTCAAATTTGGTATTTGAAGTTCGAAATGAATACTACAGCCTAAGACAGAAAATTGTCTGTGCAGGTCCACGTCTTCGTATAGCCCCTATATAACGGTACCTCCCTATATTCGGTATTTTGATGATTTTAGCGACATTATTCACCAGAATTGTTTCAAATTTAGTATTTCAGATTCATAATGGATACTACAGCCTATGACAATTGTCTGTGCAGGTCCACGTCTTCGTATAGCCGCCATATAACGGTACCTCCCAAAATTCGATATTTTGATGATTTTAGCGTCATTATTTAACGCAATTGTTTCAAATTACGTATTTAGAGTTCGTAATGGAAACTACATAAAATTGTCTATGCAGGTATAGGTCTTCGTATAGGCCCCATATATCATTACCTCCCTATATTAGGTAGGTACAATACCCACCGAAATTTTTTGAGATGTCGTATTTGACGATCGTAATGGATGCTATAGCTTGTGACAGAAAATTGTTTCGAATTTGAATATGGTAATCGCTTATGACAAACAAGGCCTATGTAGGCCCACGTCGCATAGACCCCAATATAACGGCTATGTTCGGTTTTTAAGGATTTTATTTCCAAATTCGTTCCAAATAGTGGAGGGTATTCAAAGTTCGGCCCGGCCGAACTTACTGCTTTTTAACTTGTTAACTATAATTTGATATTTTTTTTTTTAAATTAAACAGATCATATCCTTTTTTTATTTGAAGCTTAAACGACGAATAGTATAAACTTTCCTAAAATTATAACTAGAAACATATTGTTTTCTTTTTTTTCAATTTCTTTTTAAATAAATTTGGCTTTAAATTGTAAAAAAAATGAATATCTCAGAATTTTTTTTTTAGAAGAAAAAATTATTTTAACTTTTACAAAGTTAAAAGTTTCTATGACATACATATGTTTAAAATACAGGAATTTACGAAAACTATCCTTAAATTCTTTAAAACGTCAACCAAAATCCCCCACATAAAATTAGAAAATGAGTTTGACGTGCCAACACCACCTTACGCACACTAGGTGTTATTGGAGGCCGCCTGTTGTGATTGCACCGCCGATTCTTGACTAAAATATGGAGCTATATGCGGTTTCAGCAACGTATGGCAAATGTCACAGACACGGGCCGGCCGCTTACGTGGCCCGGATTGCACCGTTTTGGTTATACTCTTATCACAGTAGATATGGCCACAATGACGACAATGGATTTTGCGAACGGGCACAGTAAAATAACTTTTGCATGCCGGACAATTGGAGACATCATCGTCGTCTTGCCAGCGAACCTCCGAGTCGGAATGTCGCAACTGTTCCAAGTTCATCTGCATCTTGGAGATTTTTGATTTTTGTCTTGGCATCGGCCAGAGATTTGGTTAATTTTTCATTCTGATCATTTAATTCAATTATCCCCACTCTAAACGCTCTAAACGCCTCTCACTGTTGCTCGCCTCCAATTAATCACGTAATATTTGTATTTCATCCAGGGACGTTACACAACGTTTCTTCTCATAATCACAACCCAAGCGAGCCTGTATCAAATCTTGTTGCTGTCTTAGATTTATTTCCAGTAACTCTTCAACGTTGTTTGGTAAATTAATGTATTGACTTTCAATCTCCTCGGCCGTGGCTAAATAACGGCCAGAGAGGAAATCATTATCGGCCTGTAACAATTCCAAATGTTTATTGACTTTTTCCCGTTCTTCGCCGAGGCGCCTCATCTGTTGCCGTGTCACCAGCCGAAGGATTGTGAGGGTCACCACTTTTACCTATCCGTGCTATGGTCTTTTTCACTTGGTGCAGGACTTGGGGTGCCAAGCTACTAAGTTCCTGAGACGTTGACGTTGAGGCTGAATGCAAACTTTCTTGTAATTGTCGATTTTCCTGTAGAATATGTTGATTCTCCTGTTTCAGAAGTTCCAATTCTGATTTGCAGATGGCAGATTCCTCGACGGTTTCTTGCACCAATTGTTGCAGAGAAGATATCTCCTCTTGGGCCTTAATTTCCATCACCGTCAACTTCGATTTCAGTGCATTCAGCTCTTGTTCCTTTTGCACAAACAACTCCTTCAGTTTGGCCCGTTGGGCATTGAAATTATTTAACATCTTGCGATTCTCCTCCTGCAGTTCCAATAGTTGGGTTCTCGGCACCATGTCTGATGTACCGCTGTCAGTTGGTTGTGTAATCGCCGCTTGGGATGATCCTTGACCTTGCAGCTCACCGGTTGCAGTATTTTTATTTATTTTCGGTTCATTTTCTTCCATTTTATTGGATTTAATGCAAAAAAAAGAAACTATCTGAGCGGGAAAAATTGGAAAATGACATGAGCAGGAAAAATTGGAAAATATAAAATGAATTTACGCCTATTTTTGAGCTATATAGTAATTTGTGTTGAAAAAGTAACTTTTATCAAAAAAAAATTTTGATACAGGTGTATTTTTTCCCCAAATGTGTAATATTTTAACCCTCCGTGGGTAATATGCAGTTTCCTTGGTGGCAACATTGCATAGAGAACACTCCAAGACAGATAAAACAACAGGAGAACTCAAGTGTCAACTATACTTGAGAGGATATTAAACCTGCCAAACATGTCTGGCAATAGCAGATCAATAAAGAACTTTCATGGCAGTATTCAAGAATCGTTATTGACACTGGATTGTCTGGGAGTAAAGCCGAAAGAATGGGATCCATTCTTCCTAACAAAGAGGATGGACAAGACTATTCACGTGTTGCGCTTCAGACTACCGAGATTTGTGTTCATTTGTGAGAAGATGTATAGACAAGTACTAGTCGACGCAAATATCGGCTAATCGTATGGAGGAACACGCCAGGCAAGGAACTCCAACATTATATGTTGAATACGTTAGCGAATGGTACGACGTGCGCCCCAATCTTGCTACAAGATGTCTGAAAAGGCTAGCAGATATGAACATACAAAAATATCCATTGGGGGTTTAGTTCTTCTAAAGAATTTTTATGTTGACGAATGCATGTGCGGGTCTGACAGTTTAATAACGGCAATTGAGATGCAGAAACAGCTTAATACATTACTACTGGAAGCAGGATCTAGACTACGAAAACGTGAACCTGCTGCTTGGAGTTCCTACAAAAGATAGAGAAGTAGATCTCAATTTTGAGAAGTCATCAACCAAGGTTTTGGGAATAACATGAATTCCCCAAGCAGACCAATTTTTTTTTTTTTGAAGAGTAATGTGAATGAATGTACCACCGTCACCAAGCGGAAGATAACATCTGATTTGGCAAGATTTTTTGACCCATTAGAAAGTGTAAGTCCTGTGGTGTCAGCAGCGAAAAGCTGTATTCAGCAGCCGCGAAAGAATACACTTGGCTGGGACGAGGAACTGCCAGCAGAAACAGCAGCATATTGGTTATCGTTCCGAGAAAGCCTGAAAATATTAAATGATTTCAAATTGCCCAGACACAAAAATTGAGACTGATATTTTTGTGGTCGCTCCAGAAAAGACATACGGAGTTGTGATGTATCTTCGGGCTATACTACCAGATGGAAGGCATATCGTCAAACTCCTTTTTCGAAACAAAAATAGAACCAATAAAGGTAATCACTATGCCACGGTTAGAGCTTTGTGCCGCTGAATTGGAAGCAAAACTTACTGCTAAAGTCAAGGCCGAATTGGGTTACGAAAATCGAAGGACTATTTATTGGTCAGATTCAGAAATTACATTGTATTGTATCAATTCCAACACTGAAGATGTTCGTTGCCAAGAAGATTAAAAATATACAAGGCAGATCGTTAAGCAATAATTGGCGACATGTAGGGACATAGGTTTATCCAGCAGATTTCTTATCCAGAGATGTGAAACCGGATCGGCTGTCAGGATGTATTATGTGGTTTTATGGACGCACATTTCTATACGGAAATGAATCCCTCTGGCAGGAATCATTCTCAAAGTATGGAGAAAATCGGACTGATCTTGAATTTAAGACAAAATCTACATGTCAGCAATTGCGTCAAAGAGTAGCTTACGGGATATCATCTATGGAATGCAAGCATGGAAACTCGACAGAAGTATTGACCCACATGGAGCTGTATCCAGGTATCGGATTTCGCGAAAGAAATACAGCAGTTGAGGAAATATGGAGCATTAGACAAATTAAGTTCCATATACAGTTTAACTCCGTTTCTTAATGACAGAGGCAGGTTGAACGAGGCAAGCTTAGTATACGACACAAAACACCCGATGTTGTTACCATACAACGACCCAAGTGTATAACTCAACCTGGACATGATTCATTTGGAAAATAAGCACTGTGGGTCAGATTTGCTACTCGCAACCTCAGGACTGAAATAATGGATCATCAAGGGGGAGGCTATGGCACGCAACATTGTGCAAAATTGCGTAAGGTGCCCCCGAGAAATCTCCCACCTAACAGTGTATGGGTCCACTACAAAATACGAGGAGGTGTGTGTCTTCTTCGCAACAAAGGCTGTGCATTTGGAAATAGCTACAGACCTGACAACGGACGCATTCATTGGAGCGTTGAAGAGATTTATCGTTCGTCGAAGGAGGAAATGTCGAAACTTGTATTCAGACAACGCGAAAACTTTGTAGGAGCCAAAAATTAGCTCGATGAATTGAATCAAACAGTATTTGAATTGAATAGCAGAAAGGAAATAGCCGAGACATGCTCAAGAGAAGGTATTGATTTCTAGATTTCCCTCAAGAGCTCTACATTTTGGTGGCTTAGCAAAGCAACTATTGCTTCGTACTACAAGTAGTGCGTACTTAACCTAAACAATTGTTATCGAAATAGAGGTAATTCTACATTCCAGACCGCTGACACCTATTTCTACGATCCAAATGATCTAGCAGCATTAACACCTGGTCATTTTCTTGCGGGAGAGCCTTTAACGGTACAGGTTGATCTATCAGCGAACTAATCGTCAACATCATTGACAAGCGGATGGAAAGTAGTATCGCAGATTAGGCATGAGTTCTGGAGACGTGGGTCTACGGAATACCAAAGTACTCTTCAATAAAGAAGGAAATGGAGCACACCATCAGCAAACGTTGAGCCTGGTAATTTGGTCATCCTCAATGAAGGTAACATGCCTGTAATGCAGTGGCCAGTAGGCAGAATAACTCGAATATACAATGGTAACGATGGAGTCGTTCGTGTCGTTGACAGATTAGCTCCGTTATGCGAAAATGAAAACGAATCTCTACCACTTACACATAGAAAGAGTATTAGTGAAGGGCCATCGTCAAAGGGATTGGAGACGTCAAGCAGCATACTAATATCGATAATGCTTGTGGCATTATTATTCCTACCGTTATGCTTGGGTCAGTTGTTCAACATACACAAGTTTGAGAATTGTTGTGCTTTTATGGTTTGAAATAAAAGCCAATGTTTGTTAATACTAAAGGTGTAAAGATTTATTGGATGATGAGCATTCACAGCTACTAATTTAAAAAGAATGAAGAAGTTACAATGTAGTGAGTCAGACTCGAGTGACAGAACAAGACTGAGCAAGCTGAAATGGCGGTAGCACGGCGTCCTATTATATGAGCGTTGCCGTATAGGATGTTGCAACATGAGATGCCATATTGTTAATGTGGGTTGCCCCAACATCTCCCTCCTTATGATGAGAAGGTGATCTTGAAATAGGTTCGACTGGTTGTCTGCGACTTGTTATTCTTTGAGGTGTCCAGTTTGGTGAACCTGTTGGAGTTGCAAAATGTTCTTGTTGGTTAGGCAAAGCGATTTCGAATTCTTCAAGTAGTACGTCCAATGGTAGTTTTTGTCGTTCTTGACTGCTTGACTCTACCGATTCTCTATGTCGAAGTTGATCAGTATGAGCTCGTACTAGAATTTTTCTGTCCCCAACGTCGATTAGAGTGTTGTAAATGACTTTCCCTTTACGCTCGACTATTTCGCCTGTTGTCCAGTAACTTGTTTCCTTTGAAGTTTCTTGCATAGACCAATTCTCCGTTGCTAAACTCTCTGTTTTTGGTACCGTGTTTGGTATTGTACTGCTGTTCCATTTTGTGATTGACGTTATACTCAGGCGATTGTTGCTTCCTTAGAACGTCGAAGACCGTTCTCATTTTTCTTCCGATGAAGTATTCTGCTGGAGACTTACCTTCTGGTGCATTGGGATTTGGTGTGGATCTGTAGACTTCTAGGAAGGTTTGGAGAGATTCCGTAGGCGTTTCTTCCTCTTCGAGTTTTTTTAATGCACGTTTAAGTGTATCAACGAAACGCTCGGCTTGTCCATTTGAACTTGGATGAAAACGAACAGTCCTTGTGTGTTTAACGCCTTTTTTGCTGCACCACTTCCCAAATTGTCCTGAACAGAACTGTGTTCCGTTGTCCGAGACCAATTGTTCAGGATTTCCGAAGAGTGCACAACATTCGTTTAACATTTTTAATGTTGCATATGTGGTTGTTGTTGTCTCGTAGATAACAGGGTATTTTGAATACGAGTCGATGATAAGAAGATAATATTTACCTTTTTCTGGACCAGCATAGTCTATATGTATCCTTTCAAGAGGGTGTGAAGTTAATGGCCATGGGCAAAGATTTGTTTTTACTGGACTTTTTGCCGCATGTTGACAATTTTTGCATTTCCGAACAAAGTCTTCAATTTGTTTGTCGATGTTTGGCCAATAAACATAACTTCTGGCGATGGCTTTGCTGCGTTCTGCTGATAAGTGTCCTCTGTGAAGTTGTTGTAAGATTTGTCTCTGATATGATTTAGGAATTACTATACGATTATTGAAAAGAATGCAACCATCGAACGTTGAAAGATTTTCCTTGCGGTTGAAAAATTGAATAATTGATGGGTTAACATTTTTCTTGCTTTCTGGCCATTCTGTTTGAATGTATTTGAGGACCATTTGTAAATCCGTGTCTTTTGTTGTTGCATCGACGATCATTTTAAATGATACTGGGAGAACTGACATAGTTTCATTTACCTCGTTACGTATGTCTTCTTCGAATGATATTGAAGCCACTATAAAGTCATCTGGGGGTTTCTCGTGATTGTTGACTCTTGTTTTGCACAGACCTGGGGTACTGTTATCAAAAACTGATTGATAATTCGTTTTCAATTCTGCTATTTCATCAACGAAGTTTATTTGATGACACCATGAGGTTATTGGTTTCTGCCATAGATTGAATGCTTGAATCCAATCGATTCCCATGATATTGAGTTTTTCTATATCTGTTATATAACATTTTAATGTTTTTGATGTTTTGTCGATTGTGACGTCACATTGAAATTCAGCTAGGAGCTTGATTGAGTTTGCGTTTGCGTCGCTAGCCTTGTCAAAAGTTTCGTAGGCTTTAGGCTTACCTATAGCTTTCCATGTGTTGATAGATACAATTGATATGTCTGACGCAGTATCAATTTGAAGTTTTACAGAATTGTTGTTAATTAGGACAGTTGTGTATTTCCTTAAGTCGCGGAAATTAATGTTGTGTGTTTTGAAAACTGCCTTCGTTTTGAATGATTTCCTTGAATTGCTGTATTTCTTGAATTCGTTCTGGTTGTTTTCAGATGATGATTTGAAATTCTTACCAGTCTTAGCGATGTTGCAAAAGTTATTTTTGTGACCCACTTGATTGCATGTTGTGCATTTATGTTTCTGGAAAGGACAAAATTTGACGTAGTGAAGGTCTCCGCAATACCAACAGGGTGAATTGGGTGTTTTGTGCTTCTTAAAGTCTTTTGCATGCTTGTTGAGTGGACAGACGATTTTTGATTGATGTTCAATGAGAATGTTGTCCGATTTGAGATCTAAAATTCGTTGTGTTTCGTCTACTAGTTGATCTAGGTTCATTGTAGTGTTTTCATCATCCAGTACCTTTAGTAAGCGAAGTCTTATGTCGTTGTCTTTTGCTGACTTGAGTCCTAAGACGAAAATGAGACATTTGAATTGGTCGATTTTCAGTTCTTTCATTTTGAATAGTTCGCATTGTAGGTTTACTCTGCTTGCGTACTCTCTGAAATCTTCGCTGTCGCCTTTTGCTAGCTGAAGATATTTGTATCTTTGTGAGACTTGTGTTTCTGTTTTACCAAAGAGTTTCTTGAGTTTCTCTACTGTATCCTTTAGAGTCATATCTTCAGGTTTTGCTGGTAATACGTAGTTGGCAAACCTTTCATGTACTTGTGCAATTATTGATCAATTTCCACTATCCTCGTCGCCACTTTTGTTGTGCTTTTATGGTTTGAAATAAAAGCCAATGTTTGTTAATACTAAAGGTGTAAAGATTTATTGGATGATGAGCGTTCACAGCTACTAATTTAAAAAGAATGAAGAAGTTACAATGTAGTGAGTCAGACTCGAGTGACAGACAGAACAAGACTGAGCAAGCTGAAATGGCGGTAGCACGGCGTCCTATTATATGAGCGTTGCCGTATAGGATGTTGCAACATGAGATGCCATATTGTTAATGTGGGTTGTCCCAACAAGAATAATATACTTTGATGGAATTGGAATCACAAAGGTAGTGACAGCGGATTGGAAATTGATCACTTATTATGATATTTCCCCATTTTGGACTGATATGAATGATTTTTCTACAGGGTTTAAAACACTTCAGGAACTGTGCAAGGTAGCTGTTTAGAATTGAAACTGTGAGATACTTTCAGAAAATCGCATTCAAGTACAGAAGCAGTTGGAATGTAGTACACTTAACCTATTTCCCAGGCGGAGCAGACGAGGAGTCCTAACATAGTAGGGAACCTCGCACACTTGTTACATGGTGTTTTGGACTCAGAATGTGTGGAAAATGGCTGTCACTATTGAGAAGGCAAATGAAGACAGGCAAATTCTGTTGCAACTGCTAAGGAATCAGACATCTATTATTGATTCAACAATCTGAAAGGATAAAGATATGAGTCTAAGAACCTTCGCAATCATGCAAGTAGAAATGAACTTGCTGGCAAATAAGGTGAAGAAGGAGAAACATATTGAAAGGCAACACAATCAATTATTTTCGTCACTACGCAGCTCATACTACTGTCATCAAGGTTGAAACATATAGAGACAAAATCATCGATGTTTTAACGGGTCCTCATCATGATCGTATAAGTCCATTGCCACTTACCCCACATCAATTGCTGATGGAGCCCCAAACCATCAAGGCTCATATTGCGCCATCTCGTGTTAATGAGAAGTAAGGGAAGGGTTATGAAAACCCTTATCATATTTGAGATTCACCTTTCATAAGTTGATCTTCAGCATTATGATTTATGCAACATGATTCCCGTCGTTGGAATAAACTATATTGACAGCAACATCCATCGGGACGAATTCATTTCGCTAACAGCAGAAGAAATGCACAGATCCATACGTGCCGCAAATACAAAGTGAACTTCCTATTGAATGAATCGTCAGAAGCTTGTGACTTGGAGTCAACCATCCTTCACCAAACTTGGTGACAAATGGCACAAAAGAATCAATGGGTGTTTACTGTAGCCAATTAAACAGAGTTGTCGTTTGTTTGTGGTACAAAAATGATACACATGAAGCACACGCTGCTGAGCTCGTTACATTACACCAGCAGCTAAAATCCATTGAAATCGGAAGCTTTCGACAACTAATAAAACTGGCAGCCATTCACCATCATACCATCAGCTATCTTACTCTTTGTGTTGGAATTAGTGTAGCCGTATACGTCACAGTCAAGTTTCGCCACTATACAACTTCCAAAAACATCAACCCAACATCTATACCATGGCAGTCAGTATCATCATACGTCATTGACCAGTTTCTTGAACGTTCCCCGTTTTACGTGGGGGAGAATGTTCAAACGAACGTATTGTTTGCATATACATTTTTTACTTTTTATACCCTCCACCGTACTATGGAGGGTATATTAACTTTGTCATTCCGTTTGTAACTCCTCGAAATACTCATATCTGTCTGTCTGTCTGTCCGTCTGTCTGTTGTAAGCACGCTATCTTTCGAATGATTTGAGATAGGTGGCTAAAATTTTGCACACATGTTTATTTTTACAGTAGGCAGGTTAAGTTCGTAAATGGGATATGTAGGTCCACGTTTTCATATAGCCCCCATATAACGGTACCTTTTTATATTCGGTATTTTGATGATTTTAGCGACATTATTTATCGAAATTGTCTGTGCAGGTCCACGTCTTCATATAGCCCCCATATAACGGTACCTCCCTGTATTCGATATTTTGATGATTTTAGCGACATTATTCACCGGAATTGTTTTAAAATTGGTATTTGAATGGGAACTACAGTCTGTGACAGAAAATTGTCTGTGCGGGTCCAGGTCTTCGTATAGCCCCATATATCAGTACCTCCCTATATTCGGTATTTTGACGATTTTAGGTACAATACCCACCGTATTTGAAGTTCGTAATAGATGCTACAGCCTGTGACAGAAAATTGTCTATGCTGGTCCATGTCTTCGCACAGCTCCAATTTAACGGCACCTTCTTATATACGATATTTTGATGATTTTAGCTACAATATTCACCGTTTATTTCAAGTTTCGAATTTGAATATGGTAATGGCTTATGACAAACAATGCTTATGTATGTCCACGTCGTATAGACCCCAAAATAACGGCTATTGTATTGTATAGTATACACCGCAACAGAAAGAAAATAGACTCAAAAGAGATAAAGAGTTGCTTCGCTTGGCTGAAAGTGGTTAACTGTCGAATTTGGTTTTTTTCCGATGAGAAAACATTCGTTGTCCGTTCATTGATCGTGTTTACTTGCCAAAGAGGTCAGCTGAAAATGTGAACCGTGGGTTGGCCACCAGAACTCAAGCGCCGCCCATGGTGATAGTGTAGGCCGCCATAACAGCCGATGGGCGCCCTCCGCTCGTTATGGGGAATATGTTATGACGAAAGTATTCTGGAGGGTGTATTAAAGCCTTGAGCACGCAAACATTTTTGCGGCAGACCTTGGACACTCTAACAGAACTCAGCACCATCGCACTCAGTACGCGCTACCCAAGAATGGTTACAAAATGAGGTTCCTCGCTTCATTTCCAGCGCACAATGGCAATGTGTCTAGAGTACTCTGGAAAGCAAAGTTCGTGTTTACTTGCCAAAGAGGTTAGCTGAAAATGTGCACCTCCAGTTGGCCACCAGAACTCAAGCGCCGGTCATGGTAATGGAGTGGGCCGCCATAACAGCCGATGGTCGCTCTTCGCTAGTATAAATCGACCATGGCATCAAATTAAATGCCGAATAGTATCGCGAAACTATTCTAAAGGTTGTATTAAGGCCTTGCGCACGCAAATATTTTGACCGCCGACCTTGGAGGGTATTAAAAGTTCGGCCCGGCCGAACTTACTGCTTTTTAACTTGTTTATTATAAATTAGTTTGTTTTATTCTGACAGTGTATTTAGCAGGCCAATGACCAAAATAAATAAACACTTTGATTGCTTTCACATTGCATGGTTTATTGGCTGAAGTAATTTATTGCTTACTTTACATATAATGGTAGTTTCAATGAAATTCAAATGTATAAATAAATTTCGTATATTTGATGCACCAAACACGCTATGTACCTCCAATTTAAATGAAATTCGGAATGTGGGACAGAATTTGGTCTAAAAATAAATTTAGTCAAATTATGTTGAAGCCGGTTCAGATTTGGATATTATTATTTTTTAAGAAACATAGACCCGCCACGCCTTTGCAAAGATATTAGGCTAACAGTAAAACTTGTAATAATTGGTATTATCCTTACCCCAGGTTAATTTCATAAAGGAGTGGATTCGGCGGTGTCGGGCAATATTTTTAAAACTTTTTAATTGGCATGAAGAGTACTCTCGATAGGCCTTCCAACGGTACGGTACCCATATTGTACCGGCTGAATTAATCAATGTAGGAGTAATGTTGGGAATAATTATCCTTACCTTAGGATAATTTCCGAAATGGGTGGATTCGGCGGCATCGGGAAGTATTTTGAAAACTTTTTATTATTTCTATGGAGAGTACTCTCGATAAGCTTTTCAAAGGTACCCACGCAGAATAATCCTTAATAATAGCAATGTTAATAAAGTTTTATAATTTTTACTTAAATATATATTTTTTTAATATATATATATATATATATATATATATATATATATATATATATATATATATATATATATATATATATATATATATATATATATATATATATATATATATATATAAATCAATATAAATCAATTGTTGTTCGATTTGCATCCGATTTGCATCATTTTTTGTACAAACATTCGTCATAACCCGAGTTAGGTTTTTAAAGAAAAAAAATTTTGACCACGCCTACTTTTACGCCCACTATCTTGATTTATATAAAATCTTTATATTTGCCAGATAATGAAGATATCGGTTTGAAAATTATTACACGAGATAATGTTGATATTCACTCCAACCCTAGGGATTTATTTGGGGGCTGAGGAACTCACCACGCATACTTCTAATATATCTATATATAAAATAAAGTTGTGTTAGTTACTACGCTTATAACTCAAAAACCGCTGATCTGATTTTAACGATTCACATAAATCGTTAAAATCACGTAAAAATGTGAAATTTGAAAATTTTCATTTTGACTTTTGAAATGTACAATAGTAATGTTTTATTTTGCATGATTTTTTATCATGTTGACTTACTATTTGGGAATGTACATTTGTAGGGTTTTTTTTTTTTTTTTTTTGAATTCTAATGTGATGTGTTTTTTTTTTTTTTTTTGGAGTGACGGACCTGAATAGATGATGTCACAATAATTTAAAGTGGTCAAACCAAAGTTAAAAGATAATTACTTTTTCAATTTTGCTAAAAAATCAAAAAAGAGCCTATTTTATATATACAACTTCGGAATGGAATCTTGGCAAAAAAAAAAACAAATTGCGTAAAATATGCCAATTTAAATATAAATAAAAAAATCCTTTTGGCGTGAAATTTTTTCAATTTAAAAACTATATAGAAGTGTACATTTTTTATTGTTTTGAATTCTGATTGAATAATATCAAAAATAAATAGTACGCAGTACGATGTTAAATGGCGATCTTTCATGTCTGAAATTGGCATTTAGCTTTCAACTCCAGGATCTACATCGTGCTTCAGCTGGAAGATGCGAACACATTTAAACAAACAAAAATAACCGACAAAACGTTATGGGGCTCATTTCAAAACGTGGACCTTCCTACTTATTTCACATGACAATAATCCGTCCGATGGGAACTCAATATGCACAATTCATTGGGACTGCAATCAGTGAAATACCGAATATAAAGGGCGCAAAAAAGAAGAGGAAAAGGATTTCTGTTCTTTCAGAAATTCTTCCTAAACTTTCACGATACCTTAAATCGATTTTGCAGTTCATGATATGGGTCATAACCCCCGGATAAGGATACAACCCGATTTTAAGTATATCTTACATTTAAACCATATTTTCATACTACTTCGTATGAAGTAGTATGGAAATATGTCATATGGTTTAAGGAACAGGATATTTGTTTAATCGTCTTCGAATTATACTATGATAAAAGATATGGACTTTATGGGGTCTCCAAAACAAGTAAAAAATTAAGTTCGGCCGGAAACATTTTTATATAAAAGTATCTGATTTCAAGCGTGTTTCACTTTAAACTTCATATACCAGTAAGACTATTTGGATAATGCAGTTAATGCAAAAAAGCCATAAAGTGAATGAGGCCGTTATATGGGGCCATAACAAACGGGAAGCTCTGTGGACAATTTCATACTTCAAGGATTGTTATCTATCAAACCTTCTAAAATACCAAAATTGAAACAATTATGTGCGTAAATGTGACCAGGATTATCAACATACCCAACATCGGTAGGTATCGTTATAAATCCGAGGAGAAATGTAGCAAAATGTTTCAAAATCGTTGTGCCTGAAAATATTTTCGTACAGTTGATTTTAAAGGAATTTTGGCCTGCTAGGGCATTTATTAAAGAACTTGTGGAGAGATCCGATAATTTAGCTCATTTGCTTCTTAGACCAGATTCGGTGCCAAAAAACTAAATGACTCATTTTCTATTTGCTTTTAGAATGTAAGGGGGCTTAATACAAAATTAACCAGTTTATATATTGATAGCATTGGATTCAATTATAATGTACTGGTTTTCTCCGAAACTTGGTTAAAAACATCTATATTAAATAGTGAAATTTTGTGTTTGTAAAAAAGGTGGTGGCGTCCTTATTGCAGTTGATACCAAATATACCACTAATCTAATTGATCTAAATGATTTTCTTGATATAGAATTTGTTGGTGTTTCCATTAAATTGGGCAAACCTAAATTGTTTGTAACTTGCTCTTATATTCCCCCTTCATCTTCACTTGACATTTATAATCAGCATTAATCAGCAATAAATTAAATCATTGAAAAAATTAAAGATTCCGATCGCATTCTGATCCTTGGTGATTTTAGTATGCCCTCCATTAGTTGGCTTCCAATGCCAGATTCTGAAGCTTTGATTCCTTTGCCACCCGAGATGAACAGTACCCAGTATACATTTGATGTTATAAATAGTTTGTGTGACTTAAATCGTTATCAAATAAACAGTGTGAAAAGAAGTATGTGTGGCCAGTTCCTCTGACCCCAAACAGATACCTAGGGTTGGGAGTGGGGGGAGAGTCAATATTACGTTTACTAACTGATCAAAATCTTCATGATTTTGACAAATATTAGGATTTTCGATAAATCAAAAAATTGGCGCAAAATTGGTCGTGGTCACTTTTTCTTAGCGTAAAAACCTAAATCGGGGAGGACGAACATTAAAAATAATATCCAAATAGTTCCAGCCGGTCTCAACTGATCCAACTACCAACGAACAACAATTGGTTTACATATAGATTAAAAAGTAGGCGTGGTCAGTTCCTCAGCCCCAAATAAATACTTAGAATAGGAGGAAAAGTCTACAGTATGTCGTGTAGTAACTTAAAACCGATATCTTCATTATTTGGCAAATATAAAGATTTTAGATAAATCGAAATAGTGGGCGTAAAATAGGCGTGGTCAATATTTTGTTCTTTAAAAACCTAACTCGGTATGACGAACGTTTGTACCAAAAATTATGCAAATCGGCTCAACCGTTTCAACTGACTCCATTACCAACGAACAACAATTGATTTTTATATATATAGAAGAAGATGTAATATAAAGAGTGTCACGTCTACGCAGTCTATCGTGTCCTCCGAATAAAAAACAGTTGGCGGGCTAAACTATTTGGGTGCACGGATAGTTTCCTCAAGTAAGTTCTTTTTTTTTCTTCAATTGTAAGTATGTTAAGGCCCTTGTGGATGTTTGGGTTTCTTATCTACTAAGGTGCACCTGTAATAGATCGAAGAATATTTGATTGTCTTGCTTACGTTAGAGGCATAAGCTGTGCCCCAAAGCTGTGTACCATAACTCCAAATTGGCTTTATTACAGTCATATGTAATAGGACTTTGTGCTCTAATTTGATAGAAGAACGTGTACCAATTAAGCAGTCAAGATTGGCATTTTTAGTTTAATTTGCGTCGATGCGTTGCTTCCATGTAAGTATTCGGTGCAGGTTCATTCCGAGATATTTTACGGTATCTTACTATGGGACTTGTGTATTGAAGATTTTTATTGTGGGGCAAAGTTCACGTCTTACAGCAAAAGTAACGAGTAGAAACTTTTATCGCATTTATCGATGTTCTCCATTTTGTCTCCAATTTTTGAGAAGATCTACATGGGTTTGTAGTTTTTCCGACACTATCATAGGATCCGTGTATATGCTAATGAAAGCAGTATCATCAGCAAACGTTGAGGCAAGAGTTTCATTGGTTGTTGTTGTAGTAGTAGTAGTACATGTATGTGTTTGCGTTCTGCTAATCTGGTTCCAGCTCCAGGTTTAGAAATTCGGCTACTTTAACGGGCTGTAGCCAGAGATCTTCTGAAGTGAGTTGGGTAGGTTTGGCTGAGCAATTAAAAAGATGTAGTGTATTGTGCGGGCCTGTATTGCACGCAGGGCAGGCGACACGCACATCTTCATTGGTTGTGGCTGCCGATAGTTCGGGATTTAGTGTAAATACAGATTTAAGGTGCTTCGCAAATGCGTTTACTTTTTCTCCTGTAGGGTTTTCCCAGGTCCCATTTCCTAGGCGAATTGAAGATTCGCGGGCGATAGGTCCTCTCAATTTTTTGTGGATTTCCATAAGCTGTAATCAGTTCTCTCTGTGGGTTCTAGCATGTTTAGGAATATGTTTAAGTTTCGCTCGTCGTTTAATCTGAGTGCTTGTTATAGTAGTTTTTCACATTCTTTTAATTTGTCCCGAAGCCTGGGGGTGGGGGCGGTGTTTCTGCAAATTTCTTCTGGCCTTCCTTTTTTCAGACACGAGTTTTCGAATGGTCGATGGATTGTAGGAACTATTCTCTGGTTTAGGAAAGTTAATGGGAGTGGCAACATTGACAGCGGTGTTGGCCACCAATGTAAATATTTTAACTGCATTGTCAATTTAGGGACGTGTTAAGATTTACATTTGGGCGGACATTAGGACGTGTTAAGATTTACATTTGTACTGACATATTTTTTTACTTCATCCAGTTTGTATGTTTATTTGACAGTTAAACGGGGAAGTTACGAGTTGAATATCCTTAAATGTTATTATAGTTGGGAATGGTCTGACGACAAGTCAAACCAGGGTATCACGGACATTTGTTCCCTCTTAATATTCTTTGTTACCGCAAAGTCAATTAAGTCAGGGCGTTTTTGCAGGTCTGAAGCGTTGTGTGCTTGGCATAATAATCTCCAGCTCCAATGAATCTTCTATCAAGAGATGGAAAGAAATATGAGAATTCGTCTTTGCTTATATTATTTCGTGGAGGACAATAAATTGCAGATTGCATACAGTTATAGTATTCGTTGAAGATAGTGCAACTGTTGTAGCTTGTAGGTGGTAAGACTTATATTCTGGCATGGGGTGATGTTGAATTTTATTAGAAATTATCACCGCGGTCCCACCGCAAGCTCTTCCACTAGGTTGTTTAGTTTCATATGTACTGTAAAGCAGTTTCTAGAAGTGTTGGTTTAAGCCGTTTTCGTTCCAAAAACTGATTCGAATTTTATGGGTTTTCGTTTTAAAATGATTTGCATTAGCATAGATTGATTTCTCATCATTTCTTGCATGATGCTATGCATGCTTGTCATGAAAGAATTCTTGGTGTCGGTACGTTTTTCGATAGATGATTCTATATTTGCATTTTTTCGGGTGGGTGAGTCATTTCTCAAAGTGTCAGAATATAAGTATTCCATAATCTGAGAAAGGTGATTGCAATTGGGAACGGTAATCTCTTCTCTTTTTTAATTCAGGGAAATCAGCCGTTTTGTTTTTGTGGGTTCTCTCGTACCCGATAGTTTGCATGCTTTCTTGTGGCTAAACAAGAATTTTTATGTGGATATATACATGGCAGTTTCTGTAGTTTGCAGTATGGTTTCCACCGCAATTGCTGCAATTTTTGACGCTTGGGTCAGTTTTGGTATGTGAACATTCGGACGTTTTTGTAGAGATCAATGCAAGTAACACATATCGATAGCTGTTTGCAATTTGTTTTGGTATGCCAGTACTCTTGTCAGTTTGTACATTGAGGCTGGCCTTCCTTTTTTGAGGTTATTCTATTTTCACGCCGCGATTACAAACAAGCCAAATGTTTAAAATTGGATACCTGAGCTAAGGATTTAAGTTTGGGAGAAATTACCGCAGTAAATAATTTTTAAACAATTTATATTGAATTGTATGAAATAAATAAATGAAATTCTAAAATAAACAATTTAGATTTGGCTGCCTTTTTGAAACGTAGTAAGGGTCCACAGCATGGATATGCTTTATGAGAATCTATACATGATGATGTTGTGAAATGTATGCCCTGTTGTTTATAAACTGTTAATCGGCTCTTCTTCGATGTCCAGGAATTCTGCATTGTGGGCTGTAGCCAGAGATCCTCTGGACCGAGTTGCGTAGGCTTGGCAATTGAATATATACAGCGTATTGTGCGGGCCTGTATCGAACTCTGGGCATTCGTTCCGCACATATACGTTAATTCGTACCCAATATGAATTGAGACGGCTGCAGTGTCCTAAACGAAGTTGGGCCAAAACTACTCTGGTTTGACTAGGCAGCCGACGTTCTTCTGCTGCAATGGATGTGGTGGATTTCGAGGATGGCATTCATACTATAATTGTTAACTACGTCTGTGACTGTAGCAGTATAAATGCTATTCAGACCCGCTTGATAGCCTTCATGAACAGGAGAGTCTTATATCGCTGAACCTCTCTCTCTCTCAAGATAATCCAGGTCCTTCCTTACACGCTTGGGTGGGAAATTCTGCACACCATTTGGTGGTTAGGATGACTCCCAC
The DNA here is from genome assembly GCF_030504385.1 of Musca domestica. Lineage (NCBI taxonomy): Eukaryota > Metazoa > Arthropoda > Insecta > Diptera > Muscidae > Musca > Musca domestica. Next base: position 1,664,342 of record NW_026712439.1, read on the forward strand.
GATAACACCCAAGCAGGTGCTGCAACGAAAGCATATGCTGACGTAAGGGAAAAACCTTCGTCTCCTCTCTTGAAGTTCTCAGGGCGGCATTCTGGCAAGTCTGAATACTTTTCCACTGCGTTGCACTCGTATTCGCAGACCACACTGGATCCGCATATCTAACCAAAAATCGACCTATCGCTTTATACGAGATCAACACGGTTTCTTTATCCGCTCCCCATATGCTGGCGGCTAGCGCCTTGAGGACCTTGTTCCCACTTTTCAGTTTATCGCAAATAGCTGTGGCTTGCGAGGAAGACTTGAACATGCTATTGAATGGGACCCCATGGATTTTGGTGTAGTTAGTGTTCGGAATTGTGTGCCCCTCGACCTGCACATTCAGCTGTGTTCTCATCTAAAATAGTGTAGGCGTTGATTTAGTGGAGGATATTTTCATATTCCTCGCATGGAAAAAGCCGGAAATCTACGCGATATAGGTGTTCACTCTGACACATATGTCATCAATTACAAGACCGGACGCCATGATAGTACAGTCATCCGCATATGTTACGATCTCGATACCATCTGGAGGGTGAGGAATTCTGGAAAGGGAGAGGTTAAACAGTTCCGGAGATATCACCCCATCTTGGGGAACTCCCTGTTTCATTCTAGCCTTGGACTTCTTGTTCTGAAATTCCACGAACGACTGGTGTCCACACATATAATTAACTATCCAACGTTTCAAACATGGCCGAAGTATTCTCAACGTCCTCGGACAGCGTGGCACCGTTGACCATATCAAAAGCTTTTGATAGATCAAGAGCCACCCCTACTGTTATATGGCACGGCCTGTTCTGGATGAGTCATCGACTGATATGTGTGGATATGGCGTGCAATGTTTATTTTATTGAATCTTTCATATATTTTAATTGAAATAACAATAAGGTTTCATATCTTACATACTAATATTTTTTATAGGAAGGTTGTCAATACAATCACCCTATATTTTTTCATGCTTTAATTATTAATTAAATAAAAGAACGTGTACCAGTTAACCAGTCAAGATTGGCATTTTTTACTTTAATTTGCGTGATTTTTGCATTGATGTGTTGTTTCCATGTAAGGCTTCGGTGCATTCCGAGATATTTTACGTTATCTTGCTGTGGAACTTGAGTAGTAAAGATTTTTATTGTGGTGCAATGTTCACGCCTTAATGCAAAAGTAACATGCATGCACTTGCTTGCATTTACCGATATTCTCCATTTTGTCAGCCAATTTTCGAGAAGATATACATGGTTTTGTAGTATTTCCGACGCTGTCATAGGATCCTTGTGTATGCTAATAAAAGCAGTATCATCAGCAAACGTTGAGGTGAGAGTTTCATTCGTTTTTGGCATATCGGCAGTAAATAACACGTACTGAATTGGGACTAAGATACTACCCTGCGAGACGCCAGCCAATATTTTTCTCGAATTTGAAAGTACGTCTTTCGATTTAACAACAAATGTACAATTTGACAAATAACTACAAAAAAGTTTATGAGTGTTTTTTGGTAGAGTTTCACAAATTTTGTATAGAATTCCAAGATGCCAAACTATGTCAAACGCTTGGGAAATGTCTATAAATAACGCGGAGTAGTATTCCTTCTTTTCGAATGTCATTCGAATGTTTGTGACTATGCGGTGCACTTGCTCAATAGTACTGTGGTTCTTACGGAAGCCAAATTGGTGGTCGGGGATAATATTGTACTTGTAATATGGGGAGTTAGATTTCTTAGCAACTTAACAACTTTGAGAGTATAGATAGAATACTGATGGGTCTATACAATTTGACCTCTGTTGGATTTTTTCCAGGTTTCGGAATCATTACTATTTCAGATTATTTCCATACAGACGGGAAGTACCCTACTCGAAGAATGCTGTTAAATATAAATAACAATAGTTTAACGGCCGGTGTTAGCAATTTCTTGAGCATGTTTGGAGTAGTTCTATCTTTACCCGAGGATTTTTCTAGTTTCGTCGAGGCTATAGAACTTTCGATTTCTTTTAGAGAAAGTCGTATTGGTTTCGGAACAATGTCGTCAATTAGAGATTCAACAACTGTCCCATTTTCTAGGCGAATTGGAGATTCATGGGCGATATGTCTATTCAAGTTTTTTTTTTTTTTTTGGCTTTCCATAAGCATTTCTCTCTGTGGTATCCACGTTATATAGGCCTTCTGGCCTTCCTTTTATCAGATACGAGTTTTCGAATGGTCGATGGATTGTAGGAATTATTTTCTGGTTTAGAAAATTTAGTGGGAGTGACAACATTGACAACGGTGTTGACTATCGAAGTAAATATTTTAACAGAATTGTCAATTTCTTCTCCGGACTTTAGGGAAGTGTTAGGATTTACATGTGTATTGACATATTTTTTGTTCTTCATCAGATTATACTATGTCTTGGAGGACAATATATTGCAGATATAGCGGTATTCGTTGAAGATAGTGCAACTGTTGTAGCTTGTAGGTGGTCAAACTTATATTCTGGCATAGGATAATGCTGAATTATATTAGAAATTATAACCACGGTGCCACCGCAAGCTCTTCCACTAGGGTCTTTAGTGTCGTATGTACTGTAACCGTTTATTCTAAAACAGTTTCTAGAAGTGAAATGAGTTTCAGATACCAGTAAAAAGTGTATTTTGAGTGAGTGAATTAAGTTTTCGACCTCGTGTTTATGTTGGCTTAATCCGTTTGCATTCCAAAAACAAATTCAAATTTTATTTATTTTTGATTTCTCACAATTTCTTGCATCATGCTTTGCATACTTGTCATGAAAGAATAGATGATTCTATGTTTGGATTTTTATTGTTGGGTGAGTCAATTCTCAAAGTATAAGAATATAAGTATTGCATATTCTGCGAAGGAAGATTGTAATTAGGAGCGGTGGTTTCATTCCTCTTGTTTAGCTCAGGGAAATCAGCTGTTTTGATGTTAGTTTGTGGATTTTTCCGTATCCAGTAGTTTGCAGGCTTTTTTGCAGTATAATTTCCACCAATTGCTGCACTTTTTGACGCTTGGGTCAGTTTTGGGATGTGGACATTCCGATGATTTGTGGAGGTCACCACAAGTAACACATACCGATAGCAATTTGCAATCCGTTTTGGTATGCCCGTACTCTTGGCAGTTTGTACATTGTGGTTGACCTTTTCTTTTTTGAGGTTCTTCTATTTTCACACCGCGATTACAAAGAAGCCTAAGGCTATAAATTTGATGAATTTGTCACTTTTTTTAGTTGCGAAGATTCGTATGTTAGTTATACTTTAAACATAGGTTGCGGAACTTTATTGAAAATGTTGATGAAGACTTTGTTTCGAATCCTTCTGCTGCGAGAGCATCTTTTATGTCCTCTATGCGTGTAGAACTATGAAGCCCTTTAATTACGACGACTAGTCCTTTTGAGCTCTTGATCTGATAGGTGTAAAAATTTTTCTTTTCAGAATCCAGAGCACGAACTAGGTCCTTATATTGCGACTCAGTATAAGTTTGTATTTTCGTCTCTTGGAGATTTGCTCTCTTAATTGATACCACGTGAATATTAGGTTAACTCAACATTGGAAGTGTTTTTTCACGAGATTGTTTGTAGTTTCTTCGCGAAGATATACTGGGGGAGGTTTTTGGGATCTAACCGGTTGTGTTATTTCATCAGCCTCGTTATTCGAGCCGAGAATTGAGAATCTGTTGTTGTGGTCATTATTTATAGACTTTTGGGTTTTAGCGTTTGGTTCCTTGGTTGGAGTTCTAGAACTAGCCTTTCGCTTTGTTACTAAAACATATCGGTCCATGCCTGGAGGAACTTTGTTGTCCTTGTTGTTTTTTTTTTTTTCAAGAGACGCATGTTTACTTGAAGCGATAGAGTCTTGATGTGCAATCGCATCGTGTGATAGCACCTTTATAGACTTTATTTTGGGCGTGTTTACATTATTTTGCCAATTTAGAACGGATTGGGGTTTAGTTGTAAGATACCAGCTTTCGAGGCGTTTTGGCGCGGTTGAGCTGAAATCTGTCGACGTCAACTTAAGGTATACGTTTTGCCCGTTCTCACTTACATTTCTCTCTTCCGTAGAGGAGAGGTACATGCCCTTGTTGTTGTTAACACTATAAAAAACCAATTTATATACTTGTTAATTAAAGAAGAAAAACTATTTTGCAAAAATTCTTAATAAAAAAGGAATTTTTAGCATGATTTTTTATTGTACTTCCTGATTTTGTTTTAATAGCGTCCAGTTTCTTTTATATTATTTATTTTGCTTTACTTAGCAACTCAATAGCTTCCTCTTATACTGGGGAGGATTAAGCCTCGAGAGTCTTTGCTATTGGCGACAAATGCGAAATTGCCTGTATGATTCGTCTTTGCTGGCTTCATAGCGGGAACACTCTGCCCAGTGTTCAGGTTTCGGGAACTATGTGGGTGGCTAACGACAGGTTAAGGAATTTGGTTAAATTGATATTCCGTCCGTGCCCAAGACTTTGGATGACTTAGCGTTTTGGATGACATTCGCAACATGACCGGATAGATCCGAAACAACAACACTCCAGTTTCGGCCAGCGGCTGCCAACCCACGTATACATGTCGTGTTTATACATACATGGGATTTACGACTGAGAAGAACGTGGAGCTGTTGAGTTGTTGCGGTGAATATTTGTTTTGGTGCCTATTATTGAGATACACTGCAACCAACTTCAGAGTGCTATCATTCCTAAGCCACTCGTCCGACAGCTGTTAAAATTATTCCAGTGACAGCTCATTATATTGTTTGTTTTTTCGTACAAAAGCATGTTGGTGAGAGTTTTCCAGAATAAAAGTTATTCGTGATGGAATTCAAGCGTGATAGTGTGATTTTTTTTATATTTGGCTGGAAAACCACAAGTAGCCATCGTTAGAGCACTCCAGCAATAAAATTCGAATAAACCTCTTGTGTCCCGTGCCATCGCTTGTAGCGTAGCCCGACGTCAAGGAAGTGGACATTAGCAGAAATGGTTCGAAAAGTCAAGAAGCTACTTGATCGAAACCTGCGTCGCAGTGGCCGAAAAATGGCTCGTGAGCTGAACATATCGCAATATTCCATTCGGCAAATATTGAAAAATGAGCTCGAGGTAAAGCCATTGAAATTCCAAAAAGTGTAAGACCTTACACCGCAACAGAAAGAAAAGTGGTGAACTGCCGAACTGGTCGAAAGTGGTGAACTGCCGAATTTAGTTTTCTCCGATGAGAAAACACATTCGTCGTCCAGCATTTTGTAAATAAACAAAATGATCGTGTTAACTTGCCAAAGAGGTCAGCTGAAAATGTGCACCTCCGGTTGGCCACCAGAATTCATGCGCCTGCCATGGTGATGTGGCATCAGAATAAATGCTGAATATTATCGCGACAATATTCTGGAGGCTGTATTAAAGCCTTGGGCACGCAAACATTTTGGCCGCAAAAATTGGATATTCCAACAGGACTCAGCATCATCGCACTCATCACGCGCCACCCAAGAATGGTTACAAAATGAGATTCCTCGCTTCATTTTCAGCGCACAATGGCCACCAAAATGTCCGGATACCAATCCGTTGGACTATTGTGTCTGGAGTATTATGGAAAGCAAGGTTGGCACTAAATAATACCAAAGTGTCCATCACCTTAAGCAAGCGCTTCTCCGGGAATGGGCCAAAATACCGCAGAGCAACATTCAGGCAGCGTGTGACGGTATCCTTAGCCGTTTGAAGGCCATAATTCGTACCAAAGCTGACCAATTCGAACAAATCTAAACACACACACACACGTGGGAAGTCTTGTCCATCCTCTTTGTTAGGAAGAATGGATCCCATTCTTTCGGCTTTACTCCCAGACAATCCAGTGCCAATAACGATTCTTGAATACTGTCATGAAAGTTCTTTATTGATCTGCTATTGCCAGACATGTTTGGCAGGTTTAATATCCTCTCAAGTATAGTTGACACTTGAGCTCTCCTGTTGTTTTTTCTGTCTTGGAGTGTTATCTATGCAATGTCGTAATTCACCCAGTATTGCCACCAAGGAAACAGCTTATTACACACGGAGGGTTAAAATATTACACATTTGGCTTGCATAGACAATTTTGTCACAGACTGTAGTTCCATACTATGGAGGGTATATTAACTTTTTCATTCCGTTTGTAACTCCTCCAAATACTCATGTCAGACCCAACAAACATCAACATCACGCTATCTTTCGAACGAATTAAGATAGAAGGCTAAAATTTTGCACACGCGTTTATTTTTCCAGTAGGCAGGTTAAGTTCGTAAATGGACCATGTAGGTCCACGTTTTCATATAGCCATATATAAGTACCTCCCGATATTCGGTATTTTGATGATTTTAGCGACATTATTTATCGGAATTGTTTCAAATTTGGTATTTGAAGTTCGAAATGGATACTACAGCCTTAGACAGAAAATTGTCTGTGCAGGTCCACGTCTTCGTATAGCCCACATCCAACGATACCTACCGATATTCGGTATTTTGATGATTTTGGCGACATTATTCATCGCAATTGTTTCAAATTTGGTATTTGAAGTTCGAAATGAATACTACAGCCTAAGACAGAAAATTGTCTGTGCAGGTCCACGTCTTCGTATAGCCCCTATATAACGGTACCTCCCTATATTCGGTATTTTGATGATTTTAGCGACATTATTCACCAGAATTGTTTCAAATTTAGTATTTCAGATTCGTAATGGATACTACAGCCTATGACAATTGTCTGTGCAGGTCCTCGTCTTCGTACAGCCGCCATATAACGGTACCTCCCAAAATTCGATATTTTGATGATTTTAGCGTCATTATTTAACACAATTGTTTCAAATTACGTATTTAGAGTTCGTAATGGAAACTACAGTCTGTGACATAAAATTGTCTATGCAGGTATAGGTCTTCGTATAGGCCCCATATATCATTACCTCCCTATATTAGGTAGGTACAATACCCACCGAAATTTTTTGAGATGTCGTATTTGACGATCGTAATGGATGCTATAGCTTGTGACAGAAAATTGTTTCGAATTTGAATATGGTAATCGCTTATGACAAACAAGGCCTATGTAGGCCCACGTCGCATAGACCCCAATATAACGGCTATGTTCGGTTTTTAAGGATTTTATTTCCAAATTCGTTCCTAATAGTGGAGGGTATTCAAAGTTCGGCCTTACTGCTTTTTAACTTGTTAACTATAATTTGATATAAAATGAATTTACGCCTATTTTTGAGATATATAGTAATTCGTGTTGAAAAAGTAACTTATCAAAAAAATTTTTGAAACATGTGTATTTTTTCCCCAAATGTGTAATATTTTAACCCTCCGTGGGTAATAGGCAGTTTCCTTGGTGGCAACATTGCATAGAGAACACTCCAAGACAGATAAAACAACAGGAGAACTCAAGTGTCAACTATACTTGAGAGGATATTAAACCTGCCAAACATGTCTGGCAATAGCAGATCAATAAAGAACTTTCATGGCAGTATTCAAGAATCGTTATAGGCACTGGATTGTCTGGGAGTAAAGCCGAAAAAATGGGATCCATTCTTCCTAACAAAGAGGATGGACAAAACTACTCTCGTGTTGCGCTTCAGACTACCGAGATTTGTGTTCATTTGTGAGAAGATGTATAGACAAGTACTAGTCAACGCAAATATCAGCTAATCGTATGGAGGAACACGCCAGGCAAGGAACTCCAACATTATAGGTTGAATACGTTAGCGAATGGTACGACGTGCGCCCCAATCTTGCTACAAGATGTCTGAAAAGGCTAGCAGATATGAACATACAAAAATATCCATTGGGGGTTTAGTTCTTCTAAAGAATTTTTATGTTGACGAATGCATGTGCGGGTCTGACAGTTTAATAACGGCAATTGAGATGCAGAAACAGCTTAATACGTTACAACTGGAAGCAAGATCTAGACTACGAAAACGTGAACCTGCTGCTTGGAGGTCCTACAAAAGATAGAGAAGTAGATCTCAATTTTGAGAAGTCATCAACCAAGGTTTTGGGAATAACATGAATTCCCCAAACAGACCATTTTTTTTGAAGAGTAATGTGAATGAATGTACCACCGTCACCAAGCGGAAGATAACATCTGATTTGGCAAGATTTTTTGACCCATTAGAAAGTGCAAGTCCTGTGGTGTCAGCAGCGTAAATCTGTATTCAGCAGCCGCGAAAGAATACACTTGGCTGGGACGAGGAACTGCCAGCAGAAACAGCAGCATATTGGTTATCGTTCCGAGAAAGCCTGAAAATATTAAATGATTTCAAATTGCCCAGACACAAAAATTGAGACTGATATTTTTGTGGTCGCTCCAGAAAAGACATACGGAGTTGTGATGTATCTTCGGGCTATACTACCAGATGGAAGGCATATCGTCAAACTCCTTTTTCGAAACAAAAATAGAACCAATAAAGGTAATCACTATGCCACGGTTAGAGCTTTGTGCCGCTGAATTGGAAGCAAAACTTACTGCTAAAGTCAAGGCCGAATTGGGTTACGAAAATCGAAGGACTATTTATTGGTCAGATTCAGAAATTACATTGTATTGTATCAATTCCAACACTGAAGATGTTCGTTGCCAAGAAGATTAAAAATATACAAGGCAGATCGTTAAGCAATAATTGGCGACATGTAGGGACAAAGGTTTATCCAGCAGATTTCTTATCCAGAGATGTGAAACCGGATCGGCTGTCAGGATGTATTATGTGGTTTTATGGACGCACATTTCTATACGGAAATGAATCCCTCTGGCAGGAATCATTCTCAAAGTATGGAGAAAATCGGACTGATCTTGAATTTAAGACAAAATCTACATGTCAGCAATTGCGTCAAAGAGTAGCTTACGGGATATCATCTATGCAAGCATGGAAACTCGACAGAAGTATTGACCCCCATGGAGCTGTATCCAGGTATCGGATTTCGCGAAAGAAATACAGCAGTTGAGGAAATATGGAGCATTAGACAAATTAAGTTCCATATACAGTTTAACTCCGTTTCTTAATGACAGAGGCAGGTTGAACGAGGCAAGCTTAGTGTACGACACAAAACACCCGATGTTGTTACCATACAACGACCCAAGTGTATAACTCAACCTAGACATGATTCATTTGGAAAATAAGCACTGTGGGTCAGATTTGCTACTCGCAACCTCAGGACTGAAATAATGGATCATCAAGGGGGAGGCTATGGCACGCAACATTGTGCAAAATTGCGTAAGGTGCCCCCGAGAAATCTCCCACCTAACAGTGTATGGGTCCACTACAAAATACGAGGAGGTGTTTGTCTTCTTCGCAACAAAGGCTGTGCATTTGGAAATAGCTACAGACCTGACAACGGACGCATTCATTGGAGCGTTGAAGAGATTTATCGTTCGTCGAAGGAGGAAATGTCGAAACTTGTATTCAGACAACGCGAAAACTTTGTAGGAGCCAAAAATTAGCTCGATGAATTGAATCAAACAGTATTTGAATTGAATAGCAGAAAGGAAATAGCCGAGACATGCTCAAGAGAAGGTATTGATTTCTAGATTTCCCTCAAGAGCTCCACATTTTGGTGGCTTAGCAAAGCAACTATTGCTTCGTACCACAAGCAGTGCGTACTTAACCTAAACAATTGTTATCGAAATAGAGGTAATTCTACATTCCAGACCGCTGACACCTATTTCTACGATCTAAATGATCTAGCAGCATTAACACCTGGTCATTTTCTTGCGGGAGATCCTTTAACGGTACAGGTTGATCTATCAGCGAATTAATCGTCAACATCATTGACAAGCGGATGGAAAGTAGTATCGCAGATTAGGCATGAGTTCTGGAGACGTGGGTCTACGGAATACCAAAGTACTCTTCAATAAAGAAGGAAATGGAGTACACCATCAGCAAACGTTGAGCCTGGTAATTTGGTCATCATCAATGAAGGTAACATGCCTGTAATGCAGTGGCCAGTAGGCAGAATAACCCGAATATACAATGGTAACGATGGAGTCGTTCGTGTCGTTGACAGATTAGCTCCGTTATGCGAAAATGAAAACGAATCTCTACCACTTACACATAGAAAGAGTATTAGTGAAGGGCCATCGTCAAAGGGATTGGAGACGTCAAGCAGCATACTAATATCGATAATGCTTGTGGCATTATTATTCCTACCGTTATGCTTGGGTCAGTTGTTCAACATACACAAGTTTGAGAGTAATATACTTTGACGGAATTGGAGTCAAAAAGGTAGTGACAGCGGATTGGAAATTGATCACTTATTATGATATTTCCCCATTTTGGACTGATATGAATGATTTTTCTACAGGGTTTAAAACACTTCAGGAACTGTGCAAGGTAGCTGTTTAGAATTGAAACTGTGAGATACTTTCAGAAAATCGCATTCAAGTACAGAAGCAGTTGGAATGTAGTACACTTAACCTATTTCCCAGGCGGAGCAGACGAGGAGTCCTAACATAGTAGGGAACCTCGCACACTTGTTACATGGTGTTTTGGACTCAGAATGTGTGGAAAATGGCTGTCACTATTGAGAAGGCAAATGAAGACAGGCAAATTCTGTTGCAACTGCTAAGGAATCAGACATCTATTATTGATTCAACAATCTGAAAGGATAAAGATATGAGTCTAAGAACCTTCGCAATCATGCAAGTAGAAATGAACTTGCTGGCAAATAAGGTGAAGAAGGAGAAACATATTGAAAGGCAACACAATCAATTATTTTCGTCACTACGCAGCTCATACTACTGTCATCAAGGTTGAAACATATAGAGACAAAATCATCGATGTTTTAACGGGTCCTCATCATGATCGTATAAGTCCATTGCCACTTACCCCACATCAATTGCTGATGGAGCCCCAAACCATCAAGGCTCATATTGCGCCATCTCGTGTTAATGAGAAGTAAGGGAAGGGTTATGAAAACCCTTATCATATTTGAGATTCACCTTTCATTACTTGATCTTCAGCATTATGATTTATGCAACATGATTCCCGTCGATTTGATCGGTCGATTTATTTCAATATAATTGGAATAAACTATATTGACAGCAACATCCATCGGGACGAATTCATATCGCTAACAGCAGGAGAAATGCACAGATCCATACGTGCCGCAAATACAAAGTGAACTTCCTATTGAATGAATCGTCAGAAGCTTGTGACTTGGAGTCAACCATCCTTCACCAAACTTGGTGACAAATGGCACAAAAGAATCAATGGGTGTTTACTGTAGCCAATTAAACAGAGTTGTCGTTTGTTTGTGGTACAAAAATGATACACATGAAGCACACGCTGCTGAGCTCGTTACATTACACCAGCAGCTAAAATCCATTGAAATCGGAAGCTTTCGACAACTAATAAAACTGACAGCCATTCACCATCATACCATCAGCTATCTTACTCTTTGTGTTGGAATTGGTGTAGCCATATACGTCACAGTCAAGTTTCGCCACTATACAACTTCCAAAAACATCAACCCAACATCTATACCATGACAGTCAGTATCATCATACGTCATTGACCAGTTTCTTGAACGTTCCCCGTTTTACGTGGGGGAGAATGTTCAAACGAACGTATTGTTTGCATATACATATTTTACTTTTTTATTATAAATTTGTTTATTTTATCTGACAGTGTATTTAGCAGGCCAATGACCAAAATAAATAAACACTTTGATTGCTTTCACATTGCATGGTTTATTGGCTGAAGTAATTTATTGCTTACTTTACATATAATGGTAGTTTCAATGAAATCCAAATGTATAAATAAATTTCGTATATTTGATGCACCAAACACGCTATGTACCTCCAATTTAAATGAAATTCGGAATGTGGGACAGAATTTGGTCTAAAAATAAATCTAGTCAAATTATGTTGAAGCCGGTTAGATTTGGATATTATTATTTTTTAAGAAACATAGACCCGCCACGCCTTTGCAAAGATATTAGGCTAACAGTAAAACTTGTAATAATTGGTATTATCCTTACCCCAGGATAATTTCATAAAGGAGTGGATTCGGCGGTGTCGGGCAATATTTGTAAAACTTTTTAATTAGCATGAAGAGTACTCTCGATAGGCCTTCCAACGGTACGGTACCCATATTGTCCCGGCTGAATTAATCAATGTAGGAGTAATGTTGGGAATAATTATCCTTACCTTAGGATAATTTCCGAAATGGGTGGATTCGGCGGCATCGGGAAGTATTTTGAAAACTTTTTATTATTTCTATGGAGAGTACTCTCGATAAGCTTTTCAAAGGTGCCCACGCAGAATTATCCTTAATAGGTTAGGTTAGGTTTTTAAAGAAAAAAAATTTGACCACGCCTACTTTTACGCCCACTATCTTGATTTATATAAAATCTTTATATTTGCCAGATAATGAAGATATCGGTTTGAAAATTATTACACGAGATAATGTTGATATTCACTCCAACCCTAGGGATTTATTTGGGGGCTGAGGAACTCACCACGCATACTTCTAATATATATCTATAATAAAATAAAGTTGTGTTAGTTACTACGCTTGTAACTCAAAAACCGCTGATCTGATTTTAACGATTCACATAAATTCGAAATTGTCTCTTGACAGAAGAGGATAAAAACCAAAAAAAATCACGTAAAAATGTGAAATTTGAAAATTTTCATTTTGACTTTTGAAATGTACAATAGTAATGTTTTATTTTGCATGATTTTTTTTCATGTTGACTTACTATTTGGGAATGTACATTTGTAGGGTTTTTTTTTTTTTTGAATTCTAATATGATGTGTTTTTTTTTTTTTTTTTGGAGTGACGGACCTGAATAGATGATGTCACAATAATTTAACGTGGTCAAACCAAAGTTAAAAGATAATTACTTTTTCAATTTTGCTAAAAAATCAAAAAAGAACCTATTATATATATATACAACTTCGGAATGGAATCTTGGCAAAAAAAAACAAATTGCGTAAAATATGTCAATATAAATATAAATAAAAAAATCCTTTTGGCGTGAAATTTTTTCAATTTAAAAACTATATAGAAGTGTACATTTTTTATTGTTTTGAATTCTGATTGAATAATATCAAAAATAAATAGTACGCAGTACGATGTTAAATGGCGATCTTTCATGTCTGAAATTGGCATTTAGCTTTCAACTCCAGGATCTACATCGTGCTTCAGCTGGAAGATGCGAACACATTTAAACAAACAAAAATAACCGACAAAACGTTATGGGGCTCATTTCAAAACGTGGACCTTCCTACTTATTTCACATGACAATAATCCGTCCGATGGGAACTCAATATGCACAATTCATTGGGACTGCAATCAGTGAAATACCGAATATAAAGGGCGCAAAAAAGAAGAGGAAAAGGATTTCTGTTCTTTCAGAAATTCTTCCTAAACTTTCACGATACCTTAAATCGCTTTTGCAGTTCATGATATGGGTCATAACCCCCGGATAAGGATACAACCCGATTTTAAGTATATCTTACATTTAAACCATATTTTCATACTAATTTCGGCAAATGTTGGTAATTTGGGAAGAAACCATCCTTGCAAAAATTGATCACGATTTGTATAACCATCATATGTTTTAAGGAACAGGATATTTGTTTAATCGTCTTCGAATTATACTATGATAAAAGATATGGACTTTATGGGGTCTCCAACGCGCAATTTCAATGACAAATATTACATATTACTTTAAAAACAAGTAAAAAATTAAGTTCGGCCGGAAACATTTTTATATAAAAGTATCTGATTTCAAGCGTGTTTCACTTTAAACTTCATATACCAGTAAGACTGTTTGGATAATGCAGTTAATGCAAAAAAGCCATAAAGTGAATGAGGCCGTTATATGGGGCCATAACAAACGGGAAGCTCTGTGAACAATTTCATACTTCAAGGATTGTTATCTATCAAACCTTCTAAGATACCAAAATTGAAACAATTATGTGCGTAAATGTGACCAGGATTATCAACATACCCAACATCGGTAGGTATCGTTATAGGTGTTAGACAAATCCGAGGAGAAATGTAGCAAAATGTTTCAAAATCGTTGTGCCTGAAAATATTTTCGTACAGTTGATTTTAAAGGCATTTTGGCCTGCTAGGGCATTTATTAAAGAATTTGTGGAGAGATCCGATAATTTAGCTCATTTGCTTCTTAGACCAGATTCGGTGCCAAAAAACTAAATGACTCATTTTCTATTTGCTTTTAGAATGTAAGGGGGCTTAATAAAAAATAACCAGTTTATATATTGATAGCATTGGTTTCAATTATAATGTACTGGTTTTCTCCGAAACTTGGTTAAAAACATCTATATTAAATAGTGAAATGTTGTGTTTGTAAAAAAGGTGGTGGCGTCCTTATTGCAGTTGATACCAAATATACCACTAATCTAATTGATCTAAATGATTTTCTTGATATAGAATTTGTTGGAGTTTCCATTAAATTGGGCAAACCTAAATTGTTTGTAACTTGCTCTTATATTCCCCCTTTATCTTCACTTGACATTTATAATCAGCATTAATCAGCAATAAATTTAAACACTGAAAAAATTAAAGATTCCGATCGCATTCTGATCCTTGGTGATTTTAATATGCCCTCCATTAGGTGGCTTCCAATGCCAGATTCTGAAGCTTTGATTCCTTTGCCACCCGAGATGAACAGTACCCAGTACACATTTGATGTTATAAATAGTTTGTGTGACTTAAATCGTTATCAAATAAACAGTGTGAAAAATTCCCACGGCAAAATTCTTGATTTGGTGTTTGTAAATATAACACAGCATTTTGATACATTCAGAATTCCTCTAATATGCACTCCTGAAGATATATACCATCCAACTTTATATATCTCCATGACTCACAGTTATGTAATTGAAGAAAGTCAGTCCTACTCATTTAAAACTGTCCTTAATTACAAAAAAAAAACTAATTTTCCAAAATTTAATACCCTCATTTCCGTCGTAAATTGGGCTTCTGTATGCCTGTGTAACAGCCATGAAGATTTAGAATATGTAATTGATAAATTTTATGATATTTTAAATAGATTTAAACTGGAATGTGTTCCAACCACTAGAGTTAAAAATTCAAATAAATATCCATAGATAACCCCTGAGTTATCAAGTTTAAAAAATTCTAAAAATAAGCTGTTTCGTAAATATAAAAAATCAGACTTAACAATAGACTGCACTAATTACTCTGTTGCTTGATCTAAATATACTTTAGAGTCTCGTAAATTGTATAATCTTTACCTAGACAAGATTATACAATTTACGTCAACAGTAGTAAAAGGATTTGTTCAGCGTAAACAAACTGATACAATTTATACCGATTTTGCTAAAGTTTTTGATGGGGTTAACCATTAACTCCTAATATATAAATAAAATTATATGGGTTTCAACACAAATTAATCAAATGTATATCATCTAACTTACATGATAGATCACAACTAGTTTTGTTTGAAGGGTATCTATCCAAAACGATTAACGTTCCATCGGTAAATGGTAATATACCTTCAGATTTCCTAATATAATCTATTAGAATTAATGTTCCCTTTAGATCTAGTAAGTACTACCAATTCTTATATACTAATTTTCACCGCACGAATTATTCAACGGGCGAACCTCTTAGTAAAATGTGTGTTGACTTTAATTCTGTGTATTGTAATGTAGAGTTTGGTATGAGTTTAGAAGTTATTAAATCGAGAATAATTTTATTTTTAAACAATTAACATACATGTTTTATTATTTGACAAACTAGCTGATGAATTAGATTCTGTAGCTGGTTTTCAATTTCCTACTGAATTCCCATTATGATGCGGATCATGATGTGTACGCGATCCCTCCGTAAAGGGAGGTCGCCCCCTCGGTCCGCAGGGGTGGGAATGTGAGGCGTGGGAACGTTCGAAAAAAAAAAAAATAATGAAAATACCGAATATCGGGAGGTACCTTTATATGGGGGCTATAAATGTTGTTTATTAATATATATATATATATATATATATATATATATATATATATATATATATATATATATATATATATATATATATATATAAACAAACTGATACAATTTATACCGATTTTGCTAAAGTTTTTGATGGGGTTAACCATTAACTCCTAATATATAAATAAAATTATATGGGTTTCAACACAAATTAATCAAATGTATACCATCTTACTTACATGATAGATCACAACTAGTTTTGTTTGAAGGGTATCTACCCAAAACGATTAACGTTCCATCGGTAAATGGTAATATACCTTCAGATTTCCTAATATAATCTATTAGAATTAATGTTCCCTTTAGATCTAGTAAGTACTACCAATTCTTATATACTAATTTTCACCGCACGAATTATTCAACGGGCGAACTTCTTAGTAAATGTGTGTTGACTTTAATTCTGTGTATTGTAATGTAGAGTTTGGTATGAGTTTAGAAGTTATTAATTCGAGAATAATTTTATTTTTGAACAATTAACATACACGTTTTATTATTTGACAAACTAGCTGATGAATTAGATTCTGTAGCTGGTTTTCAATTTCCTACTAAATTCCCATTATGATGCGGATCATGATGTGTACGCGATCCCTCCGTAAAGGGAGGTCGCCCCCTCGGTCCGTAGGGGTTTGATATATAGATATAGATTGAAGAGTAGGGTCGAGGTAAGAAAGTATTAACTTTGAAAAGTTAGGACAAGAACTAATTCAAATATTACTGAATTTATTTTGTCATGCCACAAAAAGACTTTTTCCATCAAAAGTATCGTTAACGTTTTCGTTTGGTTACTATTTTTGCATATTTCATGACTTGTTGCTATTGTTTTGCACTATCTTCTATTTGTTTCACTACTATACTTCAAAAGTTAAGATTCATTTCATTTATTTCATACAATTCAATATAAATAAGCCAACATGCCCAAAATCTTATATCAACATACAACAGTATAAAAACAGCCTATAACAATATTAATCTACGAAAAAAACTAAATAAATAACAAAAATAATCAACGAATAGTAATATATATACACAAAAAAATAATAATGATAATAATTTGAATTTAGTAGCAATTAGACCCTCAGACAAAACTCCTCTACCAAGCTGAACAACAGTTAAACAAGGTAGAGAGAAAAAAGGCAAGAGGCATCAATACACTTAAGCGCTAATCATCACTCGTTTCCAACCGAGTGAATGTAGCTACTACAAGTATAGCAAAAAAATCCTTAAAAAAGAGAAAGAACGATAAAATTATGTACTACATGGAAAATAAACAACCATAAAAATGGCCCCCTCAGCCAATACCTAAAAAGAAATAACAAAAAATGACCCGCAACCAAAAACTCAATGAACAGACAAATATTCAAAACACCTCTTCCTGTACATATCAAGAGAACAGGTAAAATTACGCAGGGTCAGAGGGAGCTGATTCCACAATCTCGCAACTCTCACAACAAACGCCTTCTCACCAACCACTTGGAAAATCTTGGAAACAGGAATTGCGGATTTTGAGATGATCTACAAACCACAAACTTATTATATAAAGGAGAATTAACATTCCTCATAATTCTGTAATGACACAAAAGCAGGCGATATTCAACATATCTGTCAAAGGACAGTCCAAGAAACTTAATAACATACTGTGTTACACGATCACTACGGCGCAACCCAAACACATACCTAACAATAGAGTTAACAAGTTTGCGTACGCGCAGAATTAGGTAAGCATTTGCCCCAGAGATGACCTCCAAACAATAGTTGACATGAGACATTAATAAAGATCTGGCAACCATCATCCTAACACCAAGAGGCAAATGAGCTTGAAGACTATATATAGAACCTCCGCATCTGAAAACGCACACGAGACAGCAAAGAATCAACATGCGCTGAAAAATTAAGCTTGGTGTCAATGACTACACCTAAACATCTCATCTCATCCACAACATTAACCACAAAGGAGCCAACACAGATGCATGGCATAGGAACATAACGAGGACTATTAAACAGAACAGCTTCAGTTTTATTCCAATTTACAGACAAACCATTAGAGGAGATCCACATAGAAAGCAATCCCAACGTAGTGTTTGCCACATTTTCCAACTCAAAGAGATCTGCACTTCTAAAGAAGACATGAATGTCATCCGCATACATGAAAACTTCACAACTGGAATTAGACACATAATAAAAAGCATAGGGCCAAGCACAGACCCTTGTGGGAATTTTATCGTTCTTTCTCTTTTTTAAGGATTTTTTTGCTATACTTGTAGTAGCTACATTCACTCGGTTGGAAACGAGTGATGATTAGCGCTTAAGTGCATTGATGCCTCTTGCCTTTTTTCTCTCTACCTTGTTTAACTGTTGTTCAGCTTGGTAGAGGAGTTTTGTCTGAGGGTCTAATTGCTACTAAATTTAAATTATTATCATTATTATTTTTTTGTATATATATTACTATTCGTTGATTATTTTTGTTATTTATTTAGTTTTTTTTTTTTTCGTAGATTAATATTGTTATAGGCTGTTTTTATACTGTTGTATGTTAATATAAGATTTTGGCCATGTTGGCTTATTTATATTGAATTGTATGAAATAAATGAAATGAATCTTAACTTTTGAAGTATAGTAGTGAAACAAAAAGAAGATAGTGCAAAACAATAGCAACAAGTCATGAAATATGCAAAAATAGTAACCAATCGAAAACGTTAACGATACTTTTGATCGAAAAAGTCTTTTTGTGGCATGACAAAATAAATTCAGTAATATTTGAATTATTTCTTGTCCTAACTTTCGCATTAACTGTTCATTTTATGACGGCTGGAAATTAATATTGAACTGTCTTAAAATCCTAAAATATTTCTGAATATATTAATGAAAAATCACAAATATCAATTGCCAAACAGTTTAGTATTAATCGAACTGTTAGTTGTTGACTAATAAAAAAGTATAATAACTCACATGACGTAACCGTGGTTGGCCATTCAATTTATGTGAATTTTTTTGTGCCATGGAAATTACATGATATATATTTGGGTAAACCACAAATACAAAATGCACTAGATTTGGTACCATTGGGAATTATGTGAACGGATAGTGGTAAAATATTTAAATTTGGTATGAAAATAAATTCGTTGAAATAGGGTTTATAAAAGTAGGCGGTTTTGGCAATGTGTACTAAGTTTGTATTGATTGTAGGACACTATATAGTGTAGGGAAAGATATAAAATTGTGCATTTCTATATTAAGAAGACTCCGAAACATATTTCTTTGTATTGAATTTTTAAATTAAAATGGTAGTATTTTATTTCATACATTCCATTATTTTATGATGGAATAGGGCTGAACCTTCAAATTGTATATTCAGGTCTTTATTGCTATCTGGTGGTGGTCTTGGAAATGTGTGCTATAATTGTACAAAAATTCTAAATCGTACTCAATTTGGTATTGGGTGAAGGTATAGAGCTGAATTGAATGACATTTCAGAGTTGATGTGTGCGGTTAAGATTAAGTTCGAAAAATACAAAATGGTACTAATTTTAGATCACTCTTAGTGTTTAGGATGGAGGACGTAGAATTTTTGGTTATGCATACTAAATGCTATGAATGTGGGTCCATTGTGCAATGGTTTTACTAATAATACTAAAATAATAACAGAAAAAGAAAAACAATTGAATAATATATAAAACCTTGAAGGTCTGAAAATTTGGTACAATGCATGAGATTTTGATTGAACAATTTTGTCAAACTGAACAAATTGTGCTTTTTGAATACTAAACTGTTGGAACGAATCTTAAATTTTACGGTAAAATACATCATGTATGTTAGCAAACTGAGCCTTCCTAAAAGCTGCTACTTCCAATATGACAATGCTCCAAAGCATACAGCGGGCGTTTTAAGGAGTGGCTTTTATACAGTGTTGCAAAACAGCTGCATTCTTGGTTTATTTATTTATTTATGTACTACTGCAAAAGAAGACACAGTCTTATAAAACATAATCCAACTTCATAAAAATAATTACAACAACATTTATTTTAATATAATTACAATTATATTAAAATAAATGTTGTTTGTAACAACGTTACCTATAATTCGACGTACTCAGTCGACGTTTTTCACCATATAAGTAAAACACATGTAGTTATATAAAAACTACTAAAATACCAGGGATTCGTTGGTAATTTTCCTGTAGATAATGAAGGCGCTTATAAACCGAACCAAAGAAATATTGGTGGAAACACAATATTTCTCCCAGATGGATTTCAGGATGTATAGGAAAAAAATGATTGAAATAAAAACACAAAAGGATTAGAGTGTTGAATTAAACAATATTGAAGTATCCTTTATTGAAAGAAAATTTTAGGTTTTTTTGAAACGAATTCTTACCGCTTGTAACAATGGTTGAATTAAAAGTAAGTAAGAAGAGAAAAGGAAAAAGTCCGTTAAAGCACAGACGACTTGTTTCGAAAATTAAAGCAGAACGCATACATATACGAATGAGTAAGCGGCAATGTCAAAGTGTATGTGAGGAAAATTATTGAAAAAGAATCAGGAAAACCTGAGATGCCAGAAGTTAGGATATTTTCCTTTCACCCACGATTTTGACATTAACATCGCAAGGTCATGTGTTGTGTGTACTTTTCCGGATTACAACGTAATCTGAATGTAATGTACGTTATCAGAAAAAAAAAACGTTGAAGGAAAGAATATGTGTAGCTGAAAAGAAAAGTTTGTGTTTCGTTCACAAGAATAAAAATAAATACAAAATAGTGCAAATTTTTCAATGGAATTCAGTTTTGGTTTATTTTAGAGTATACATAGGATGTTTGTTTCAGGATAGAAACTAGGACGAATAAGGTCCATAAATGGCCCAGCCAAATATGGTGTTGATGGCAGTCCTGGTCTTGAAATGGTACCTTCTATGACTATTTTAGTGTACAAGTCAGCTCCAATAATTATGTCGATGGTAGAACGCTCATAGAATTTTGAGTCGGCCAGGCATAAGTTGACATAATTGTCCTTGAAGTCTGCAGGCAAGTCTTTGGAAGGAGTTTTAATGTTTACCCGACTATCTACCTTCATCATCGTTTCGACTTTCCGTGCAGAATCAAACCGGGATGTCAGGGTTAGAGGGCACAACGATTTCTTGTCCAAGGTGAGCGTCGTGATCGAGCGGGTGATAGTTCCTCTTTGGGTAACTATATCCGCGATTCGCACACGTTTGTCTGAACCCAGATATACTTTCGAAATGCGTCCTAGACGCCACGCGTTCGGTGGAAGATTGTCATCGATGACGGCTACTAACGAATCGACGGTGAGGTTAGGTTCAGAAGTTTGCAATTTATTGCGTTTCTGAAGCTCACGCAAGTATTCGTTTTTCCATCGTGAACAGAACGTCTGGTGAATTGCCTTCAGTTTTTCCCAACGATTGAGAATGGAAGTGGAAGAAGTATCAATTTGAGGATCGACGGGAACCAGAATAGGAACCCCAATAAGGAAATGCCCGGGAGTTAAGGCAGCAAAGTCAGAAGGATCCTGCGAAATTGGTCACAATGGCCTGGAATTAGGGTCCAGCAAAATCTAGACCAGTTCGTGCGAATGGGCGAGAAAGCTCGGTCCTTTCTGGAGGAAGGGCAGCCATAAGTTGCTCCTGGCAACGTTTTTTATAAAGTATGCAAACTTTACACTTGTTAATTGTGGTCTTGATGAGGTTTTTCACCTTGGGAATCCAATATTGAGAGCGGATTACTCTCAGAACTAGCAGGTTACCACCACGGAGAGTAACCGAATGAACGAGAGAAACCAGCAAATTTGAGAAATGGCAATTTTACGGAAGAAATATGGGATGTTTCTCGTTATAAGATAGGCTCGGAGAGGATGAAAGCCGACCACATGAAGGAATTATTCCATCAGCATTTAGGAAAGGGTTTAATGCAAGAATTGGAAGTTTGGCAGATAGTGCGTGGTATTCATTTGGATTAATTAATTTTTGAGAAAAATCGCGGAGCTGAAAAAAAATGACTGTTCTATTATGATATGGAATTTTGTGAAAAATTGTATATTGGATATTTTTTTAAATGTTCGCCCTACCCCGATTTAGATTTTCATGCAAAGAAGAAGTGATCACGCCCAATTTTGCGCCCATGTTTTCGATTTATCTAAAATCCTAATATTTGCCAAAATCATGAAGATATCTGATCCACAGTCACTATACGACGTAATCTTGATTCTCCCTCCAACCCTAGGTATCTTTTTGGGGTCAGCGGAACTGACCACACCTACTTCTTTAAATTTCTATGTAAAAAATTTGAAAAAGTATAGTAACACATCAGTTGAGAACGGCTGGGCCGATTTGACTCAAATTTTCTTTTGGTTATTTGTAATTACAGTGGCAACGTTGCCTTTGAAAAATGTGGCTTAAATCTTCAAAATACTGAATAACTTATGGGTCTATGGGAAAACGTGGATCTATATAGACAATGTTCTGCTACAGGATATAGAATCTATCACCATTCCTAAATACCAAATATGAAATACCGAATATCGGGAAATACCGTTGTATAGGATATATAAAAGTGTGGACCTATATACAGAATATAAATATAGAATTTTAAACAAATCCGTTAGAAAAGTGGTAAGAATCATAAGAACACTGAATATCGGAAGTTACCGTTATATGGGGGCTATAGGAAAATAAAATTTGAAACACTGCCTTTGAAAAATGTGGCT
Organism: Musca domestica; assembly: GCF_030504385.1. NCBI lineage: Eukaryota > Metazoa > Arthropoda > Insecta > Diptera > Muscidae > Musca > Musca domestica. Next base: position 1,687,065 of record NW_026712439.1, read on the forward strand.
TAAATCTTCAAAATACTAAATAACTTAGGTTACGGTTATATGGGGACTATGGGAAAACGTGGATCTATATAGACAATATTCTGCCACAGGATATAGAATCTACTACCATTATTAAATACCAAATATGAAACAATTCTGTTAGAAAATGTTGCTTAAATCGTCAAAATACATATTATTAAATAATATCACAAATAAATATTTATACCCACTGTTTTTAAGTATTTAAACGATTTTGGTGTCATTGTACTGCTGGAAACACACCTTACCACTGAGAATACAACACAAGCGGAGAAGTACTTTCCTGGGATAATTTCAGATACGGCAGGGCGATTGGTGGAGTTATGGTTGGAGTAAAAAGGTAATATCAAAAAATAAAGTCAGCCACGTTTTTGAATATGCCAACGAAACACCATGCCTTTTCATCAAAACTGCACATTCTACAGTCCGTATAATACCACTTTACTTGAGACAAGCAAATTGTAACAGTGACTTCTCTAAAGTTAAGGACGTTATAGACCAGTCACATTACGACGATTTCTTACTAATTGGAGACATGAAAATTCGTATCGGTAATACGGAACAGAACTTTGTTCCACTCTATAGGGAGTTTTTTGTGAGCTGGAACCGATAGGAGGATATGATAACGAAATAAAAAAAACAATTTAATAATTTTAAATGGGCAGACAGCAGGTGATGAGGAGGGAAACCTCACATACATAAGCACTGTAGGCGAGTTGGTAAACGACATTTGCGCAATATCACATGCTTTAGTGCATCATGTTGGCAATTTTAAGGTGGACGAAAAAATATGGTCTGATCACCTACCCATAGTGCTTACATTGGAATTAAAGTCGCCGATCCAATCTGAAAAGATAATGAAGCATCTACCAAAATTGTTGTGGAAAGATCCAGATAAATTTACTTATCAAAACAAACTTAATGCCAAGCTTCAAAACCTCTTGGAAACGATAGAATGTCTACACCCAAAAGACTTAGGTGATATTATTGTCTCAGCAGCAGATATAACAACCAAATCCAACGTATATACCCCCAAAACTAAATAGTTTAACGAAAAGTGTCATTGGGCTACGAAAAATGTTTTTGCACAGCTTCGTAAATTAAAAAAAACATAGTAACGGATGCCAGACTGTTCGACTGTCTCACCTTACAATGACCTGTGATGATACCCGCCACGAGTTTTAGATTTGACAATGACATCAGCGACCTTGTTCTCTGAGAATGTGGGTCATATTCCTTTGGAGATGGTGCATCCCATTTCGTCCAGCCAATTTTGTTTGATTTTCTCAGAGTAATGTCTGTTAATGATCTGTAGGAAATGGCACAGTGGTGGTTTAACCGAGTTGTCTACTCCAATTGTAGTTGATTCGGATCCTAGCCTGGCCAATTCGTCTGCAGTCTCGTTACCTGGGATGTTATAATGGCCAGGAACCCAACGGAGCTTGATGGACAACCCAGTGTTTTCCAAGGCTTTCCTGCAGTTCAAAACAGCCCTAGACTTGATAGTAAAGGAATTTAAGGCCTTCAGTGCCGACATATATAGTCACCGGACCTCAGTGTTCCTCGTGACCAGCAGGTCTGTGGCCTTTTTGACCGCAAAGATTTCCGCCTGAAATACGCTACAGTTATTTCCAAGCTTGTAGGATTCACGAACATAAGGGTATCACAGAAGACACCAGCTCCCGTACCACACTCCATCTTTGAACCGTCGTCTTTGTCAGGTATGTGTATGTCAGCTGGGTAGAAGCTTAACCGTGGTGAAATATTGAATTGCCTATCTCTTCCACATTCCTTACACGTCTTAGAATCGCAGAAAGTCCAAAGGGTTGACTGCGCCATTCGTTTAGTTCTCTGAGTCGAAGAGCACTCCTGAATGCCTGTTCCTCCACATGTATGCTCAGCGGACTTAAGCCCAGTAGAGTATCCAGTGCTGCTTGAGGCGTGCTCCTGATAGCACCCGTTATTAGAAGGAATGCGGCTCTTTGAACTTTGTTAATGTGTCGTGAGTAGGTTGACTTCTTCAAAGAATGCCACCATACTAGAGATCCCTAGGTTAGAATGGGGCGAACGATTGACTCATACATCCATTTGATGATGTGTGGTTTGAGGCCCCAGCTTTTACCTATGGAGTTCTTACAGGAATAGAGTGCGATCAAGCCTCTCTTAGCTCGTTCCTCAGTGTTTCTCTTCCAACTTAATTGGCGGTCAAGGATAGTGCCAAGGTATTTGGCTTCTGGTGAGAGGTTTAAAGTGACTCCATCTAGTCTCAGTGGTGTAAATGAAAGATATTACCGTTTCTTAGTGAAAAGAACGAGCTCTATTTTTGACGGGTTCACGCCTAGTCCATTGCGACGCGCCCACCATGATAGGGTGACTAGAGCTCCTTGCATTAGGTCTGAGATTGTTTGCAGGAATTTCCCGGCAATAAAAAGGACGACATCATCAGCGTATGCGACTACTTTTGTCCCTGTTACCTCTAGATCTATAAGTATATTGTTAATAACCAAAAGCCAGAGTAATGGTGATAGGACGCCTCCTTGCGGCGTGCCCCTAGTGACAGATTTCCTGACGGATGTCTCCCCAATGATCGAGTTGATGATTCTGCTGCTAAGAATAGTATCAACCCAGTCTATGAGGAGTTGGGGTACCTTTAGTTTTGATAGTGAATCGAGGAAGGCAGCCAATGTGAATAAGAAACCATTCATGTTCTTCTCTATATACCCTACGACATCATGTTGTGCTGTTTCAACAGATTTGCCTTTCATATAGGCATGCTGAGCAGTGCTCATGGCGGTTTTGGGTATTAGAGATCTGATCTCTAAATCCAAAGTTTCAATAAGAAGGATGAGAGATTTATCGGTCTATAGTGCTTAGAAAGTGAGTGACTCGGTTTCCCCGCTTTGAGGATATAAGTGACTGTGACTTCTCTCCATGATTCCGGGATGTAGGATAGACATAGACACGCTTTGAAAATCTCCCCAGTATTGGGGATATTGACGCTGAGACCTGCTGGATCATAGGGAGAATAATGCCATCTGGTCCTGGGGATTTTAAAGGCTTGAATGTATCTATAGCCCACTTAATTTTGGGTAAGCTTACAATTCTGTCAGCCAAGTTTTGGTCTCTGGCCGTATGATCATGATGCACTTGATCGGTTTGCCGACTAGCAGGTTGAGAGTCTCTAGTCCAGAGTCAATCCATGTGCCGTCAGTCCGTTTTATACTTCCTATGGATTTAGGATCCTTCGAAAGGACTTTACGAAATCTGGAGGCATCGTTGACACTTTCTATCGACTCAGTGAAGCATACCCAAGAGGTGCGCTTGGCCTTCTTGGTCTCACTGTTGTACTTGTTAAAGGACGCCTTATAGGCATCCCAGTCCGTACGTAGTTTGATCTTGTTGGCCCTATTGTACAGTCGTCTACTGTCCCTCCTTAAATTGGCTAAATGTTTTGACCACCAAACGGACAGACTTTTTCATAGGCACTCGTTATCGCATTTACGGAGATGTCTATATCGTTGAGGTTAAGACCATGTTGTCGAAACAGTGATGGCTAGATATAGCCAGCTCCGTAAATTTGTCCCAATTTGCCTTTATTGGGTTTCTATGTGGTTTTTGATGATTACCCTCTACTAAGATTTTGAAAACTATCTTCCGGTGTTCTGAAAACGAGCACTCAGGAGAAACTTTCCAGTCTTGTATAAGATATTAATTCTTGTTAGTAAGGGTGAGGTCAATGACCTCTGCCCTGTCTTTGATTTAAAATGTTGCATCGTTGCCCCTATTACATATTTTGAGATTAAATTTCAGGATAAAATCAAAGGTGGACTCACCTCTGACATTGGTATCGTTGCTGCCTCATTAGAGGTTTCGTGCGTTGGCATCACAACCTATAACTAGATGCCCTTTGTCAGCCAGATCTTTGAGCAGCTCCTCTACTTCGTGGTCAGGTGGGTCAGGTGGGTCAGGTGGGTCAGGTCGCTCGTACGGTAGGTAGAGAGAGATGAAAATGAGAACCCTCCCGGATTTAGAATCCATTCTCGCCACTGTAACGTCTCCTCCACTGTAGTTGCTAAGGAAGATTAGATTTAAACTCTTTTTGGCAACAAAACACCATTGGAGACCGCGTAAGAGACGTACTGCCCACTCCCTAGTCCAGTTACCCTATTATTGCATATGTAGGGTTCCTGAACCAGAGCTATGTCTACTTCAGCTTTCGTTAGGGACAGGAGGAGTTCGGCCGCAGCTGCTTTGCAGTGATGCAGATTAATCTGCATGATGCTAAGTAGCAGCTGTTTTCTTCCTCCTGATGCAATGGATTTAGCCGAAAACGGATCCCCCACGAGCTTGAAGGTACTCCTGGCCATCCGCATCCATTGATACTTTGATGACCATGCCCCTCCCTCAGTGCTTGAACTGACGAGACGCCAGTTGTCTGTTCTGAGGTGGGGGTTTTGCTTGCTCAGTATTGTCAGGATGTGTGCCTGATCCACGGATGGTGGTGGCACCCAGGCTGTCAATACCTTACGACAGGGAATGTCCTTTAAGATACAGCCGCCAGATCACAGCTTTGCCAGAGGTCGCGAAAACCAGATACTGCGGTTACCAGGTAGTCCTTAGATTCCTGGTTTTCACAGCACATGACTTTCACGCCTCAGTAAAGGGTTGCGCTGCCAAACGGCATTCTTCTTGGGTCACCCTTTCCGGTAAAGACAAGCTCCCTCAGTCGATCTTCGAATAGCAGCCATCGACTGTCGCTGATTTTACCTTCCGGTTCAGCCTTGTCGATGATTGCTACTCGAAGATTGTCCGGGTAGATGGTCTGAGAGTACTTCCTCTTCCGTCCTGTTCGGCCTGCCGTTTGTGACTTGACCTCTCTTTGTGGACCTTGTCAGGCTTAGAGCTTGAAGGGACTGTTAAGGGGGGTTTGGCCACGACCGACTAGCTGACGGACGGAGTGGAAGTTGTAGGTATAGGCCGAGAAGCCGTGGCCATAGATGCCTTCTTGGCCTCAGGGTGTGGTTCCTCTGTAGACCGACCCCTCTTCAACGCTGAACGTGAAGAGGTGTCGGCTTCCGTTGGAACTGCCGAGGCTACGGCTATCGCGAGCTTCGGTTTCTTGACCTTCCTGTTCCTGCGCTTTTTGGCAGGTGGTTTTGACCCAGCAGGGTCATCACTAACCGTCACCGCGTGAACAACAACCGGAGTGGTCTTGTTATCAGTGGTGGATTTGCTGACCTCCGCAGGGCTCTCAACAGAGGGTTGAACCACAGGTAGGTTTACCCTACTATTGATAGCCGATGGTAGGAGAGTTAGAAGAACCTGATTAGGAGAACAGTTTGGTAAATGCAAATGGTTCTTTTCGAACTTTGCAATTACCTTGAGGTTCATCTTAATCAGAACCCTCTCTCTCTCGGTTATCTGTGCGGGGTCCTGGTCGATAAATTTCTTACAGTAATTTACCGACCTTTTATAGCCCCGCCTTGCTTTCGCCTCATTCGGGTCGGCGCCTTCATGAGAGGTAGGGTTGCTGGTAGGATTCCTGCCAGTACCTACGTTGATGGCGTCTTGCCGATCGAGGCTTGTTACATCGGAGGTGACCAACGATGATCCCTCCTGGATTTGTGACTCTGCGCAAGTCTCGTCGGGAGTGTTCGTAGCGGCTTTTTAAAATGACTTACCACTTTGAGACGAGGAAATGACCCTGATGTCATGTTCCTCCTCAGAGAGTGGTGAGTAATTTCCAAAGCCATAAGGAACACTTTCCCGACTGAGCCTCAGCGTTTTTGTCTATTCCAGGAGAGCGGACAATTGTTCACTGTGTTGCTGAATACTGTCATGGATGACGTCACTGTAATTCAGTATTGAGTCGTTCCCTCCCGAGCTGGAAATCTTGTCCTGTGGCGGGTCCTTGGCAGTTGCTTCCTTGAAAGCAATAGTGTCATTGGTGGTTGTTGGGGGTTTGTTTTTGTTTTTAGTTGTATTTGTTTCCATATGAAAAGTCGGACTTGGAGGAGACGAGGTTTGCCATGGCATAGCCTCCTTACCATGGTAAGGACTTGGCAACTAAGCCTGTTACTCACTGAGGCGCCCAGGTAACAGTGAGACAGTGTTCCGAGAATCTCCCCCCGGTACCACTGAGTTGTCCGCGACTGCTTATTTATTCGCAGCTGACCAATATATCTATTGGGCGTTCCACTATCCGCAACCTGTGGACGCGTCCGGTAGCATCCAGCTATGCTTTCGATAATCGGCCGGATGCTAAAGATGGTAAAATTTCAGAAGGCACCGGGTGAAGACGGAATTCCTTATGATTTTTTTTTATCAATGCCACTGATGACTTCCTTTCTGAATTAGCACGGTCATATAATAGAATTTATTAAACCAGAGAAGTTGAAGATGCGTTTGTGAATTCAATAATACTTCCTTTTCACAAAAAGGGAGCATAAACGAGGTCTCATTATATTATATCACATTATAATCGAAATTTGTGTAAGTAAAAATACAACATTAAGTTTCGACTTTATAGGCAAATTTGAACATTTTTGACAAAATGTATTAATGTTTTTTAATATATTTTTATGTTATGTGTTGCTACCTGTAGAGGTATTATACATTTTTGTAGAATTTTTAGCAGGGCTGAAGTTGTGACACATGTGATTACGCTATATTGCGTAAATAAATAAAAAGTAATGAACAGTATTTTGACATATTTATTCGGGATCCCGTAGTTACTTTGTTGTTGCAAACGAATGCATAAGATTGTAAGATTAGGAGAAGGATCAAAGAATTTTAGTTTAATTAAATTCTTTGGTTCCTCTTCTATTGAGCTTCCGATCTCGTTAATGGGGTAAGTTATTTTAAGATAGGAGTTATTTTGAAATAACTCCCAGACACTAACTAAGAAAAATGGTGGCTCTTTCTGAGCCTTCTCATGCCCTACGCCATGAGAAGCATTACTATCTTTCTCCACTAATAAGCAAAGGTTTTTTTAATAACAATAATGGGATTATGCCTGACTATTTTGCAACAGTAAAATAAGAAGAATGTTTAAAGTAAAACAGATTGTTCATGACCTCTAATCTTACGAACAGAGCGAGAATGTTTGTAGTCAAAGTATCGAGTACACGGACCCGCTTAGTGTGAAAAACTACCACTATATATACAGACAAGAAGGTTTGAAATATTTTTACTCGCAAAATATAAGTCTAAGATTAAATTTTTTGCAAAGACGAACTTTATTGAAAAAAAAAAAAAATAACATTGGCCCTCAGTTTCGCAAAATTAAAATTCAGAAAAATCAAATGGTCAAAATCGGTTCTAATTCATATATAGCAACCATTTCACTTTACTCCCTTCCCAATGTTAGAACAAAAAGGACGGCAAGCGCCTGTAAAAGATGTCAACCCATATTACTTGTACCGATGATAAAACACCATCTTTGGCATCAAACGTTCTTTCTTAGTAGATCAGGAAAAATTAGCTTCAGCTGTGATTATACAGAGGCTATTTGATAAATATGTCCAATATTGAAAATATTTGTTACAAAAATTTCAAACTTACGTTTCAACAAAAACGATTGACAAATATGAACGACTGAAATCGGGGAAACAGTTCGATAGGAGGTAATCAATGAAGATGAGGTCAATTACTGTATACAAACATTTTTGTCATACCTTCCCACATGTCTGGAAAGTCTGTGTTCTGATTATAAATACACAGAAAATTTTCAAACGTAGGTCAAGTGATTTTTCATGTATTTAGAATTTTCACCAATTTTGTTCATAAGAGCGTGACCCAATCCCACGGCAGCGGGTTCTACGATACTGGATTGACCCGAAACAACAAGATCCCAGTTTCGGCCAGCGGCTGCCAACCCAGTATGTACATGTTTGTGTTTGTTTATTTTTCTGCATTGGGAGCAGCATATCCCGGAATGCTTGCTCCGGATTTTATTGGTCCGTGCCGGGATTGAGGAAAACCCCGGACCTTGGTTCTGCTCGGTTTGTCAGAACGTCATCCACCACAGATATGTTTCGGTGCGATATAATGGATGCAGAGAATGGGTGCACTTCAAGTACTGTTCCGGACTAAGGCGTTTGCGAGAATACAGCGAAAGGGATTATGTTGCGACTTGCTGCAGTAACGTAGTCCCCAGCGAGTCTACTTCTTCGTCGTCCTCATCTGAGACGTCGTCGGAGTATGGCACTCCACCGCAGTCTCCAGAACAGCAACCAACACCGCAGCACCTAACGCCACATGTTGCTGTTCCAACTCCGGATTGTGCAGCATTCTTGCAATTCAATTGCAACGGACTTCGAGGCAAAATAGATGAGATAGTGGAATTTATGAGTCGGAGGATTATTAAGATCGCAGCGGTGCAGGAAACCAAGCTGACTGAAAATTGCAGCTTACAACGTTGTTATGGTTACAACTTACTAAGGAAGGATCGCACCAGAAGTGGAGGTGGGGGATTAGCGTTCCTGTTACACCATTCTGTTCAGTACAGACCTATCTCGCTTGAGATAGTCTCTAGTGACCCATACATGGAATGTATGGGGGTAGCAGTCAAGTGTGGAACTGCCGAGGTAGAGGTGCTTAATGTGTATATCCCGCCGATTAATAGCTGTGAACCGCGTTATTTGCCTGATATTAGCCCATTATTGGTAGGCAATAACCGTCTGGTACTAGGGGATTTTAATGCCCACCATGAGTTGTGGCATTCCGTCCTAGGTAATGACCAGAGGGGATCAGCGCTGGCAGAGCAGATTGACTGCTCCAAATTCTGCACGGTTAACGAGGATGCCCCCACCCGAATAAGAGGAGAGTGGCACAGTTCGCCAGACTTAACCATAGTGTCACCCGGTCTGATAAATGACGTGACTTGGCAACCCGTCATTTCTCTTGGCTCAGACCATCTCATAACATCTGAATCAAACGAGCGTGATGATCTCCGTCGTACCAACTCTACTGATCCTAGAATCAGTGATTTGACAGTGGAAGTCAACCGGTTGGTAGAGGAGCATAAGAGGAAAAAGTGGCTAGACCATCTGAAGTGCTGCAACATTGGAACCGATATGAGTAAGCTGTGGGTAACGGTTAAGTCGCTCTCGAACCCTGGAAAAAAGGATGATAGGACCTCAGTCACTTTTAACGTCGTAACGGTGACTGATCCGAAGAGGTGCGCGGAATATTTTAATCGACAATTTGTCGAGCACCCCGAGAGCGATAGGGCGAAGCGAAGAGTACTACGTCGTATCAGATCTCTTCCCTCCGAGGAGGAACCACCACAGTTTACGATGGGTGATGTTGCAAATGTCATCCGTAACGCTAAGTCATCCAAAGCGTTGGGCCCAGACGGAATCTCAATGGTAATGTTGAAGCAGCTGGATACGTCGGGAGTCGAGTACTTAACTAAAATTCTCAATTTGTCGCCAGCCACCCACATAGTGCCCGAAACCTGGAAAATGGGCCGGGTGGTCTCGCTACTGAAGCCAGGCAAGGATGCCAGTAAAGGCGAATCGTACAGGCCGATTTCACTTTTGTCGCCAGTAGCAAAGACTCTTGAGGCTTTACTCCTCCCCAGCATTAGAGAAATCTATACAGTTGCCAACCACCAGCACGGATTCCGTCCACAACACAGTACCACAACAGCATTACACGCCATTTCCACACATAATAGTAGAGGACTGAATCAGAACAGGCCGTGTGACAGAACAGTGTTGGTAGCCCTTGACCTATCAAAGGCATTTGATACGGTCAATCATGCCACACTGTTCGAGGACGTGCAGAGAACTACCCTCCAGCCAAGTTTGAAACGTTGGATAATCAACTATATGTGTGGACGCCAGTCGTACGTGGAATTCCGGAACAAGAAGTCCAAAGCCCGTAGAGTGAAACAGGGAGTTTCCCAAGGTGGGGTGATATCTCCGGAACTGTTTAACCTCTACCTTTCCGGAATTCCTCGCCCTCCAGGCGGCATTGAGATCGTAACGTATGCGGATGATTGTACGATCATGGCGTCGGGTCCAGTGGTCGATGACATATGCGAAAGGTTGAACCCCTATCTCAAAGAGCTTGCCGCATACTTCCACGCGAGAAATATGAAAATATCCGCCACGAAATCAACGGCCACACTCTTCACCACATGGTCAGCGGAGATGAGAACACAGCTGAATGTTCAGGTCGAGGGGAATCTAATACCGACCACGAACTACCCCAAGATTCTTGGGGTCACATTCGACAGCATGTTCAAGTCGTCCGCGCAAGCCACAGCTATCTGCGACAAGATGAAAAGTAGGAACAAGGTCCTCAAGGCGCTAGCCGGCAGCTCTTGGGGTGCGGACAAAGAAACCCTGTTGACCTCTTATAACGCGATAGGTCGGTCTTTGGTCAGCTATGCGGCTCCAGTGTGGTCTGCGAATACTAGTGCTACGCAGTGGAAGCATATCCAGACCTCCCAGAACGCTGCCCTGAGAACTGCGACAGGGTGCCTCCCCATGACACCAGTGGACCATCTACATGAGGAGGCGAAAGTCCTTCCCTTACTTCAGCATAATCATATGCTTTCGTTGCAGTACCTGCTTGGGTGTTACCGTGAGAGTCATCCCAACCATCATATGGTGGATAAATCTCCCCCACCCAGGCGTGTCAGGAAGGACATACATGATCTAGAGAGGGAGGTCCAGCGCTATAAGAGAGAACCTCTAGATCAAGAAGCCTATCAGGCAGGTCTGAGTGGCATTCACACCGATGCAGTCGCGGATGCTATTAGCAGTTTTAAAGTGAATGCCGTCCTCGTAGTCCACCCCCCAATCATTGCAGCTGAAGAACGTCAGCTGCCTAGACAAACCAGGGTAGTTTTGGCGCAATTACGTTCAGGATGGTGTAGTCGCCTCAATTCGTATTGGGCACGAATTGATGAAGATGTGCGTGACGCCTGCCCGGCGTGCGATACAGTCGCCGAATTTCTAAACCTGGAGCTGGAACCAGATTAGCAGAACGCAAACACATATATGTACTACTGCTACAACAACAACTACCAGAACGTGACCTGTAAACATCTATACATTTTCGGATCCCTGGCATGGATTTTGACTTATTTTTTGGAATATCATTTTAAATTTAAGAATTTATGATGGTGGATCTGTAGGGGCAAATCAAGTGTATTTCTTTTATTTTATAATTAGAAACAATTATTATTGTAAAGCTGAAATGATTGTAGCAATATTTTTTACTGAACTGTTTTAATATGGTAATTGATGCTTTTATATTATATGATCACTTTTTGTTAAGCCTTAACCTCATAGTGAACCGTATTAAATGTTCGGCCTAACGCAATTTTTTCCTGTTCGAAAGAAAAAATGCTCTTTGTGTTTTTTTTTTCGAAGAGGCAACACGGAATCAACACAACACGGAATCCATGATTTTTTTTTTTTAATGGATATTATAATATTATAATATGTAATTTCAAAAATTGGTAATAAATAAAAGATATTGAGTCAATGATAGAGCATGAAATTATTTCCGGTGTCATCTTGACTCAAATAAGCTCTAAGAAAAGTGAAGTTGTAGAAAGAAGTTGTACACAAAGTTGTATCGTTTGAGGCCGAAGCAAACAGCTTGGCTACCCTCCAAGTAGTGCCAACTGTTGTATCGTGTGTGTGGATTGATTTATAACTAAACGTAAAAATAATTTTTTATAATGACAGCTAAATTAGACGTCAACCTTTTTTTTAATATTGGTATGAAAGAAGTTGTATACAAAGTTGTATCGTTTGAGGCCGAAGCAAATAGCTTGGCTACCCTCCAAGTAGTGCCAACTGTTGTATCGTGTGTGTGGATTGCATTATAACTAAACGTAAAAATAATTTTTTATAATGACAGCTAAAGTAGACGTCAACCTTTTTTTTAATATTGGTACGTAAAAATATTTTTTTATAATGACAGCTAAATTAGACGTCAACCTTTTTTTTATATTGGTATGTTTGGATAACGTGCATTTTGGAAGTTATAAATTACCACAAATTAAAAAAAAAGTTAAATAAATACATTAAAATATTATTAGTCGACAAAAAAACTTATGTTAGGGTGTTTATCCACTATAAGGTACATTTAGAAACCTAAGTCCCTTCAGGCATACCCACTTTGCCTAAGAAACATGTCATACCGACAATTAGAAAGTGGTACCGATATTAGCAAAACTACATTATGTTCCTTATATTGGAAATTTTATCATTTGAATAAAAACTTATTTAAATTGTGCTTCATTCATCTAAAATTATACAGAATTCCAAAAAATAACAACATTGAATGTAATAACACATTTACACTCGAAACAGTGGAATTTGGATATGACTAAATCCTTAAAGTGCTGACTACTGGTGTACTTACACTATACACAATTTACTCAATATGCATTGGTATATTTTTTATATTTGGTTGTTGCAAAATGGTCAGGCTTAATCCCATGATTGCTAAATTATTGATCAATTTTATATTTTTAACTTTTTAAATATTTCCTTTACGAGCTCTTATTTATGTTAGTAATTATATATTTTATAAATGTTTTATTTTCAGCGGAGCCATTGCCGTTAATGGATCTATGTAGAAGAACCATTCGACAGGAACTTGGACGTGTCCATTTAGAAGAACGAGTTCAACAATTACATCTGCCTCACTCAATGAAGACATATTTGCTGTATCAAAATCGTAGATAATATTTTTTTCTTCAATACTTATATAGCTTAAAAAATGACACAATGCATATATTTTTTAAAAATACTCATGTTTTTTCTTTATGTAATATATTTAAGATATGCTAATTTATGTAAATTTAGACTTGTAAATTGCCAACAATATACAGATATTTTGTTTAAGATTGAAATAGTTTATGCTAAGTTCAATTTCAATGTTTGCAGAAAAGTATCGATATAACGAAGTCAATAAATAACATAGGTAAAAATAAAAGCTCATATGTATATTTTGGGGTCTGAAACATGTGCCGATATCCATATTGCTAGAATTGTATCCAATACATCGAGTTTTTTTAAGCTTGAGGTTAGTGGTAATCTTTATTTAATTTTCAATGTTTAACTAATTAGTTGTTGTAACACTTCTTCTTGTTTAGTTTACCATCTCAAAAGAGATGCCAACATTCCTTTTTTTATTATAAAGTAAATTAAATTTAATTTATAAAAGGAATCCCAGCTACGAATTATATTTCGAAATTGTGTAACATTGTAGCAGATGATGAAATATGTGTTACATGTTGATTCTATTTTCATCAATGACATGTTAAGTCATTGATACTATAATAAATAGTGAAAGTCGTTGATACTATAATAAATAATGATGGTGTTCGATGATGTTGTGTTCAACGTAGAAAATTCTCTACGGACCTTCATAATCTTGTAGTTTAATTGACATTAATGAAAAGAGAACGTTCACCTTTATCATCGCGATTTGAGATATTCTCTACACGATTTCAGAAACACAAAGAACTAGATCAATTGGTCTATTTCTGTTCAGAAACACAAAAGAGCTGCGAAAAAAGCGCCACATAAGGAAATGCCTAGTCCCAAACCATAGTTTCCAGGGAAACACTGTATCACAACCTGTTTCTGTTAATATCCCTGATACTACTAAGACCGTGTGTGGACAGTCTTATGTGAGTGTTGTGACACACCCAGTTCCGGATGATTCCGGAATGTCTTGAGTAGATTTTCAGAAACTGCACTAACATTACTCATAACCTCAGAGTTCTTCTCGTGAATTGCCAGAACTGGGTGTGTCACAATGCTCACATAGGATTGTCTACACACGGTCTTAGTTGTATCAGAAATACATCTGGCCTGCCTCCTACATCTGGCCTGCCGAGCTGCTACTGTCCGTAGTGGTAAATCTCAACCTGTACAAAGGCCATTATCTATGGCTCCTGTCATGAAGATGGTATTTGCATCCAGGTTTCCAGCAAAAGTATAACGATAAAGACTACATTTCTCCTACCGGGTTAATGTAGACCTCTGTGAGTCTTCATCATCTTCGTCGCAGTACAAGATGCCACCACATCAATTTATGCAGAAATTGACACCACACATTGCTGTTTAAGTTCAGGATGGATTGCACCAGGATGTTAAAAGTCTGTGCCACGCGTTATAGTTATAGGTGTTTCCGGGATATCATCAAAGGTGGCGAAGACAAGTGAAGCATTTGCCAACGCAGTACCAGATCGAGTAAATTGTGGGTCACGAAGATGCAATTGTAGATCGGACATATTTTTATACCCTCCACCGTACTATGGAGGGTATATTAACTTTGTCATTCCGTCTGTAACTCCTCGAAATACTTATGCCAGACCCAGCGTAAAATTCTAAGTCGATTCTAAGTCCGCCTGTCTGTCCGTCCGTCTGTAATTACGCTAGCGTTCGAATGAATTGAGATAGGAGGCTAAAATTTTGCACACATGTTTATTTTTCCAGTAGGCAGGTTAAGTTCGTAAATGGGCCATGTAGGTCCACGTCTTCGTATAGCCCCTATATAACGGTACCTCCCTATATTCGGTATTTTGATGATTTTAGCGACATTATTAAAAGGATTTGTTTCAAATTTGGTATTTGAAGTTCGAAATGGATACTTCTTCGTATAGCCCCCATATAACGGTACCTCCCTATATTCGGTATTTTGATGATTTTAGCGTCATTATTCACCGGAATTGTTTCAAATTACGTATTTCGAGTTCGTAATGGGAACTACAGTCTGTGACAGAAAATTGTGTATGCAGGTCCAGGTCTTCGTGCAAGCCCCACATACCAGTACCTCCTTATATTCGGTACGAGTTTAGGTGCAATGCCCACCGAAATTGTTTGAGACGCGTATTTGAAGTTCGTAATGAATGCTACAGCCTATGGCAGAATGATTATGATGATTTTTGCTAAAATATTTACCGTTTATTTCAAGTTTCGAATTTGAATATGGTAATGACTTATGATAAACAATGCCCATGTAGGTCCACGTCGTATAGACACCAATATAACGGCTATATTCGGTATTTTTAAAATGTTAACAAATTTTTTAAGGATTTTATCTTCAAATTCGTTCCAAATGGTGGAGGGTATTCAAAGTTCGGCCCGGCCGAACTTACTGCTTTTTAACTTGTTCATTTAACGGTGGAGAGGTGACAGATCGGAAGAGGTGAGCAAGTTTTTTAGTTGACAATTCATAAAGAACCCCGAAAGTGGCACGACTAAGATAAGACTCTATGCCGAGTACAATCTCTCCTAGCCAAGGATGTACAACCACAACTTACAATGGAAAATGTTTCACATGTGGCAGAAGACCTGCCGGAATTTCTGTGCTGGTTTAATGTAACTGGATGAACCAGGAGTTCAGAATCTTACAGAACTTCACTTGTCGCTAGCCACCCTAACAGTTTCCGATACCTGGAAATGGGCAGAGAGTCCCGCTACTGAAGCCAGGTAACGACGCCAGCCGATTTCATTTTTGTCGCCAAAGCAAAGGCGATTAAGACACGTGTGTCGTCAACTAGGTGCGTGGATGCCAGTCGTATGTGGAATTACGAAACAAGAAGTCGAGTAACATTGTTGCAGATGATGAACTATGTGTTACACGTTGTTTATGTCTTCATCAATGGCATATTAAGTAAGTTTGTATAATGCGAAAGTTGTTGATACTATAAGAAATAATGTTGGTGTTCGATGATGTTGTGTTCAACATAGAAAATTCTCTACGGACTTTCATAATCTTATAGTTTAATTGACATTAATGAAAAGAGAACGTTCACCTTTATCATCGCGATTTGAGATATTCTCTACACGATTTCAGAAGCACAAAGAACTAGATCAATTGGTCTATTTCTGTCCAGAAACACAAAAGAGGAAGGAAATGCCTAGTCCCAAACCATAGTTTCTAGGGAAACACTGTATCACAACCTGTTTCTGTTAATATCCCTGATACTACTAAGAGCGTGTGTGGACAGTCTTATGTGAGTGTTGTGACACACCCAGTTCCGGATGATTCCGGAATGTCTTGAGTACATTTTCAGAAACTCCCCTAACATTACTCATAACCTCAGAGTTCTTCTCGTTAATTGCCAGAACTGGGTGTGTCACAACACTCACATAGGATTGTCTACACACGGTCTTAGTTGTATCAGAAATATCCTACATCTGGCCTGCCGAGCTGCTACTGTCCGTAGTGGTAAATCTCAACCTGTACAAAGGCCATTATCTATGGCTCCTGTCATGAAGATGGTATTTGCGTCCAGGTTTGCACCGTTTGCATCAAAAATTGAAAGAAGATTTTTCAAAATTGTGGTACCAGAAAATGTTTGCCCTATAAATTTTAAAAGAATTTTGGTCTGATAGGGCATTTATTCAAGAATTTCAGGTGTGTTAAATAAGAACGTATATTTTCAATAAGTGTGTACAACAGAATGAATTCATTTATTTTCAATATTCATTGACGTTAAGTAAGAAATGGCAAAGGTAACTTTGATTATAAAATTACATTAAATGTTTTAAGACTAAAGTAGTAATTGTTGTGAGTATATGTAATGCTTATGCATTACATATACATACAACATCTCCCTTTTACACATGAACAATTATTATATAACATAATATATTATATTTAATGTTAATGATAAAATTTAGTATTCTTCATAAAACCTTTTTGGCTTCTTAACCTACCTACCTCTTTTCGTTACATATGTTTCCTCATTTTCTTTGCTATTATTATTTTCCAATAAAAGTTCATCCCTACTGATATCATCATGAACAAGATTTTTATCTACTTCGTTAGTTACTGATCTATGGTTGCATACATTTATTTGCTCTTTCGATTCCTCCAAAGCTCTCTTACTGATGTACTCCCGACTTCTCCTATACATAGAACCATTCTCATCTAAAACTACAAAAGACCTTGGTTCTTTGCACGTTTCTATAATTTGCCCAGGTTGCCAATAGCTGGATGGGGTTTACTTAAACATGACCTTATCGCCTTCACCAACTGGCTCTAAAAACTTTGACTTTTTATTATAGTATTCTGAAGTTTTCTTTAAGTTTGTCTCTATTTTTGTCCTATATTCATTTTTGTCAACTACTTTTGGCTCGTGATGAATTAACATTGATGGAATTTTAGTGCGTAAGGACCTAGACATAAGCAATTCAGAAGGACTAGGCATATTACCTTTTGGCGTTGTTCTATAGTGCAATAAAGCAACATAGGGATCAGAATTACTCTCGGACGATTTTAATAACATTTTCTTGACTGTCTGCTTTTTCAAGGCCTTGGTCTTTTGCAAAAGGAATGCAAAGACCGTTCTGCTAAGCCATTAGATCTTGGTAAAAATGGACTTGATGTGACATGTTCAATTTTCCACTCGCGACAAAAAACTTTAAATTCCTTTGAACTAAAAGGCGGACCATTGTCTGACACAAAGATGTTAGGAATTCCATGTCGTGGAAATAAGGATTTTAACTTAGTAATCACGTTCTTACTATTATAGCCATTATTAAGATATTCGACTTCTATATACTTTGAATAATAATCGACAACAAGTATATACATTCTGTTTTTGTGGTTTATCAAATAATGTCACTAATGGCTTATGATCTGTTTCTACCATTACCTTATTCCCATAAATGTACTGATGAAACTTTGTACAGCCAAATAAAATAGCGAACAACTCTTTTTCAATTTGTGCATACTTTTGTTGGCACTCAGTTAAAGATGCTGATGCATATGCAATCGGTCTTCCTTCCTGCATAATTGTGGCGCCTAATGCCGATTTCGAAGCATCCACCGATAACACTAAATCTTTATTGGGTTTGAAATAAGTAAGGACCGGCGCTTTCGTAATCTCGTTTTTTAAATCGTTAAACTCTTTTTCATGATGATCTGACCAATGCCATAAGACGTCATTTCGTAAAAGTTCCCTAAGATGCTTGTTCTTCAACGAAAGATTTTCTATAAATGAACCTAAGTAATTAACCATACCCAAAAATCTCTGCAAATCTTTAACATTTTCTGGCCTTGGCATACTAACTATTGCTCTAATCTTTTCGTCATCGGCTCGGACACCTGAATTATCAAAACTATGACCCAAAAACTTTATTTTATGTTGCAAAAACTTGCATTTTGACTCATTAAATCTAAGTCCCACTTTCCTAGCTCTTTCTAACACCATCTCTAAAGTTCTAAAATGTTCTTCTACATTTGATGAATATATTAAAAAATCGTCAATATATATTACCAACCCAGGAATGTCACCAAATAGTCTCACCATTTCGGCATGAAATATTTCGGGGGCCGCATTAATCCCGAAAGGCAATCTTAGGAAACGATAACGTCCAAAAGGTATATTAAATGCACAAAGCTTAGAAGATTTGTCGTCTAATGGCACCATCCAGAAACCACTTTTGGCATCTAGTGCTGTAAAAAATTTTGCTACACTAAGTTTTGCTTTACATTCCTCTATATTGGGAAATGGATGATGTGGTCTCAATATTGCTTTATTTAAATGTCTTGGGTCCAAACAAAGTCTTATAGAGCCATTTGGTTTGCTTACTAGAACTATTGAACTCACCCATTCCGTTGGCTCACTCACTGGGGCTATTACCCGCATTTTAACCCTACGATCTAATTCCTCTTGTAAACTTTTATACATTTTGAATGGAATTCTACGAGGTGGTTCAACCACCGGCTCAATACCATCCCTTAGTTTTAGAATGCATTCCTTTTGCAAAAGACCAAGGCCTTGAAAAACATCTGAATATTTTTCAACTAATTTATTTGTGATAGAAATATTATTAACTTGTCTAATCATGTCCATATCTGTAGCGGTCTCTAAACCAATAATACACTTGCAGGATATATTGACTACATAAAATTTAGAATAAAATACCTGTTCTTTATAATAAAACTTAACATCAACTACTCCTAGAATTGGTATTCTTTCTCCACTAAACGTACATATTCTAGTAACACTTTTCTTCAGGTTATCTTTGATTTTCAGCATTCCAGCCATGTCTGCCGACATTATATTCGCCTGTGCACCTGTATCTATTTGACATTGTATCTTTTTATTGTTCAGCATTATCTCAACGTTCCACTCAGCCGATGGTTTGCCTCTTTGGTTTAAAACTTCAACAAAAAAATCAAAATCTCGTTGATCATCTTCACCTTCGTCATCTTCTCCGTCATCTGCCTGCATGTGCTTGACAAATTTTTTTCTGTTCATACACATTCGCGCGAAATGATTCAATTTGTTGCATTTGTAACATTTTGCCCCTTCAGCTGGGCACTTGTATTTGTGATTCTGGCCGCATTTTTGACAATATCCGTTTTCACTTTTGACATTTTTCAGTTTGTAGCTGTAAATTCCTTCTGAATTCGTCTTTCTCATGACATTAACAGCACCTTCCATTAATCTATCTTCTTGCAGTGTCGTTACATTTGCTTTGGCCAACACCATATTGTTGGCTATTTCAATCGATTTTTCTAGACTAATTTTGTTCTCTGTCAGAAGCCGTTCTTTAATATTGTAGAACTTATGCGATAATCCACATATAAAGATGTCGCGAATCAAATCATTTTTTAAATTTCCAAATTCGCAGTTCAAACTCATGTTTTTCAGGATTGTTGCATATTCATCAATTGTTTGACTATCTTGTTGTTTACATGTGAAGAATCTGAGCCTCTCCATTACAATATTTGCCTTTGGAGTAAAATGTGACCCCAACATTCGCACTAGATCCTCATACTTTACGGTATCAATATCCACGTCAAAAGAATTAAAGATCTCCAACGACTGACTTCCAAGATGATGTAACAGCAATGCCACCTTTCGCTTATCAGTCTCCGATTCAAGATTTGATGCTCTTAGAAATATTTTAAATTTTGTGAGCCATGCCTTCCACTCCTTTGCAAGATTTGAAGCTTTAAAATCCATCGTTAGTAAAGCGGCAGCAAACGTTTGGTTCTTTGAATTCTTTTCCTCCATTTTTTTTTTAATATATTTTTTCAGAATTTACGTACACCTGACACCATGTTAAATAAGAACGTATATTTTCAATAAGTGTGTACAACAGAATGAATTCATTTATTTTCAATATTCATTGACGTTAAGTAAGAAATGGCAAAGGTAACTTTGATTATAAAATTACATTAAATGTTTTAAGACTAAAGTAGTAATTGTTGTGAGTATATGTAATGCTTATGCATTACATATACTCTTACAAATATTAATATATATACATACAACAAGGTGATATCCGACAATTTAGTAAAGTTTATTGCCACTAATTCTCTTTCTATATGAGATCCAACAGATACATGGAGTGGGTGCAATTCCCAAATTGTTTCGGCGTATGCGGGATACAAAAGTATAACGATAAAGACCACATTTCTCCTGCCGGGTCAATGTAGATCTCAGTGAATCTTCATCATCTTCGTCGCAGTACAAGACACCACCACATCACTTTCTGCAGAAGTTGACACCACACATTGCAGTTTAAGTTCAGTAAGTTGAGTTCCTTTACTATCAAGTCTAGGGCTGTTTTGAACTACAGGGAAGCCTTGAAAATACTAGGTTATCCATCAAATATTAATATATATACATACAACAAGGTGATATCCGACAATTTAGTAAAGTTTATTGCCACTAATTCTCTTTCTATATGAGATCCAACAGATACATGGAGTGGGTGCAATTCCCAAATTGTTTCGGCGTATGCGGGATACAAAAGTATAACGATAAAGACCACATTTCTCCTGCCGGGTCAATGTAGATCTCAGTGAATCTTCATCATCTTCGTCGCAGTACAAGACACCACCACATCACTTTCTGCAGAAGTTGACACCACACATTGCAGTTTAAGTTCAGTAAGTTGAGTTCCTTTACTATCAAGTCTAGGGCTGTTTTGAACTGCAGGGAAGCCTTGAAAATACTAGGTTATCCATCAAGCTCTGTTGGGTTCCTGGACATTATAACATGCCAGATAACGAGACTGCAGACGAATTGGCCAGACTAGGATCCGAGTCAACTACAATTGAAGTAGACAACTCGGTTAAACCAAAACTGTGCCATTTCCTACAGGTTATTCACAGACATTACTCTGAGAAAATTCAACAAAAATGGCTGGATGAAATGGGATGCACCATCCCCAAACGAATCTGGCCCACACTCTCGGAGAAGAGAACAAGGTCGCTGATGTCATTGTCAATACCTGATCTAAAACTTGTGTTGGGTATCATACAGGTCATTGTAAGGTGAGGGCTATGACCTCGAAATGGGACAGCGACGGCATTGATTACTGTAGGATCTGTCAAGATGAAGAAGAAATCGAGACAATCGAACACTTGCTCTGCCACTGCCCAGCACTCATTAATGTGAGACACAGGCTAGTGGGAGAACTAGTGTCACATGACTTATCGTCTTTTTCTAACACTGACCCTATAGTAATACTTCAATTAGCCAGAAGATTCAAGTGGCTAAAGACGACACGGCAAACTTCTTAGACGTAGATCACACTCTACAACTTTACCTTCTATCTTCACCTTTTCTACCAATCACCTTTTCTTCTATTTCTTAACATTCTTTTCTAGGATGAACACAATGGACCTATAGGTCTCCGAGTGGAACTGATGCATGGAGTGGGTATATTGAGGAGGGATTGCACCTTAGGTGGATGATGAGGTGGTTCCTATAGCACCACTCCACCCAGTACAGACCTATCTTGCCTCTAGTGACCCTTACCTTAAATGTATGGGAGTAGCGATCAAGTGTGGAACTCTCGAGGTAAAGGTGCTTAACGTGGATATACATATACCGTTAAAAAGCTGTGCCCCGTATTATAGTTATAGGGGTTTCCGGGAAATCATCAAAGTGGAAATTAGTCATTTAAATATATGATTATTCTAGATTATAAGTGTGAGTCTGTTCTACCTATTTTCATTATATTAAATAATAATAGTTTTAAGAGCTTTAGGTCTGTTTTTTAATTTATTTCATTTTTGATTTTCGATATTTCGCAATTGTATAAATAACATCTTTAGGGGATCTGCAAAATAATATATTATTCTTAATAATTATATGCCATCATTTATTAAAAAGAGAAACAAACATAACATTATTATGACACAAAAATGGCTTACTTATAAACTATAAAGTTAAGTTAAACACTATGATAGGATTCACTATCATCGTCGGCTGTTGATATTGATTTTGTTTTCATATTGCACGGCCACTTCTTTTGTGTCAAAAGCCCATAACAATAAGCTGCGTTGGGTGTGTCGCTCTTAAACTTTATGCTCTCGTTTGTGTGTAGATAGTGTAACATTTCTAATGTGATTCTTCTGTGGTAATCGTTTTCCGTATTTTTACTTGTTCAAGGTTTGGCTGATGGTTGCTTGATATACAGTGTCCCACAAGCGGTGTTTTTTGTGTGTTATTTTGCTTTCTCATTTTTAATGAATAAAGATCTAACCGGTTGGATAAAAAAATTAACTGGTGGAGGAGCTATACAAAAACAACAATATTACGACAAATTGAAAGGAAAACAACTGCAGCTCCAAGATTGTATGGACTACCGAAAATCTACAAAGAAGATTTTCCTTTATGTCCGATCTGCTCTTCAATTAACTCTCCATCGGCTGAACTGTGCAAATATGTGGCTCAAATATTAAAAAATCTGACCAAATTCTCAAAATATAAAGTTCAAGACTCAATGGCATTCGAAAACAAAGTTAACAAGCAAATTTACTTCAGAACGATTTAGATAGTCTTTGGCGTAGTTTAGATTGTATGGACTGAAATTTAAACCAATGTAAACATTTGCAATTGAATATTAAGTCATGTTTTTTTGCGAGGAAGACTTCAACATGCTATGTTCAACACCCCATGGATTTTGGTGTAGTTAGTTCGGAATTATGTGCCCCTCGACCTGCACATTCAGCTGTGTTCTCATCTCCGCAGTCCATTTGGTAAATAGTGTGGCCGTTACTTTAGTGGAGGATATTTTCATATTCCTCTCATGGAAAAAGTCGGCAATCTCCGCGAGATAGCTGTTCACTCTGACACATATGTCATCAACTACAGGACCCGACGCCATGATCGTACAGTCGTCCGCATATGTTACGATCTCAATGACATCTGGAGGGCGCGGAATTCTGGACAGGTAGAGGTTAAATAGTTGTTGTTGTTGTAGCAGTTTTACACGTTCTGTTGTTTTTTTTTTTCGACTAATCCGGTTCTTCCTCAATGTCCAGGTTTAGGTATTCAGCTACCTTTATGGGCTGTAGCCATAGATCCTCTGGACGGAGTTGGGTAGGTTTGGACAATTAAACAAGTGCAGCGTGTTGTGCGGGCCTGTATCGCACGCTGGGCAGGCGTTCCGCACATCTTCATCAATTCGTGCCCAATACGAATTGAGACGGCTGCACCAT
This sequence comes from Musca domestica, assembly GCF_030504385.1. Classification (NCBI taxonomy): domain Eukaryota; kingdom Metazoa; phylum Arthropoda; class Insecta; order Diptera; family Muscidae; genus Musca; species Musca domestica. The sequence goes on from NW_026712439.1 coordinate 1,710,549, forward strand.
CCTGAACGTAGTTGGGCCAAAACTACCCTGGTTTGCCTAGGCAGCCGACGTTCTTCAGCTGCAATGGATGGGGGGTGGACTCCGAGTATGGCATTCATACTGTAATTATTAACTACCTCTGCGACTGCATCAGTATGAATGCTATTCAGACCCGCTTGATAGGCTTCATGATCTAGAGGCTCTCTCTTATATCGCTGGACCTCTCTCTCTAGATCGTGCAGGTCCTTCCTGACACGCCTGGGTGGGGGAGTTCTATCCACCATATGGTGGTTAGGGTGACTCCCGCGATAACACCCAAGCAGGTACTGCAACGAAAGCATATGATTATGCTGACGTAAGGAAAGAACCTTCGTCTCCTCATGTAAGTGGTCCACAGGCGTCATGAGGAGGCACCCTGTTGCAGTTCTCAGGGCGGCATTCTGGCAGGTCTGAATACATTTCCACTGCGTTGCATTTGTATTCGCCGACCACACTGGAGCCGTATAGCTAACCACAGACCGACCTATCGCTTTATAAGAGGTCAACAAGGTTTCCTTATCCGCACCTCAAGTGCTGCCGGCTAGCGCCTTGAGGACCTTGTTCCTACTTTTCATTTTATCGCAAATAGCTGTGGATTGCGCGGAAGACTTGAACATGCTATCGAATGTGACCCCAAGGATTTTGGGGTAGTTGGTGGTCGGAATTATATGCCCCTCGACCTGCACATTCAGCTGTACTCTCATCTCCGCAGTCCATGTGGTAAATAGTGTGGCCGTCGATTTAGTGGCGGATATTTTCATATTCCTCGCGTGGAAGAAGGCGGCAAGCTCCGCGAGATAGTTATTCACCCTGACACATATGTCAACTACAGGACCCGACGCCATGATCGTACAATCATCCGCATAAGTTACGATCTCGATGCCGTCTGGAGGGCGCGGAATTCCGGAAAGGTAGAGGTTAAACAGTTCCGGAGATATCACGCCACCTTGGGGAACTACCTGTTTCACTCTACGAGGCTTGGACTTCTTATTCCGGACTATCCAACGTTTCAAACTTGGCCGGAGGGTAGTGTTCTCAACGTCTTCGAACAGCGTGGCATGGTTGACCGTATCAAAGGCCTTTGATAGGTCGAGAGCCACCACTACTGTTCTGTGGCACGGCCTCTGATACTGAGGAGGAGTAAGGCCTCGAGAGTCTTTGCTACTGGCGACAAAAGCGAAATTGGCCTGTATAATTCGCCTTTGCTTTGCATCCTTGCCAGGCTTCAGTAGCGGGACCACCCTGCCCATTTTCCAGGCTTCGGGAACTATGTGGGTGGCTAACGACAAGTTAAGGACTTTGGTTAAATACTCAACTCCCGGCGTATCCAGTTGCTTCAACATTAAAATTGATATTCCGTCCGGGCCCAACGCTTTAGATGACTTAGCGTTTCGGATGACATTCGCAACATCACCCATCGTAAACTGTGGAGGTACATCCTCGGCGGGAAGAGCTCTTATACGACGTAGTACTCTTCGCCTCGCCCTATCACTCTCGGGGTGCTCGACAAATTGGCGGTTAAAACAGCCAGCGCACCTCTTCGGATCAGTCACAGTTACGTCGTTAAATGTGACTGCTGTCCTATCATCCTTTTTTCCAGGGTTCGAGAGTGACTTTACCGTTACCCACAGTTTACTCAAATCGGTTCCAATGTTGCAACACTTCAGATGGTCTAGCCACTTTTTCCGCTTATGCTCCTGCACCAACCGGTTGACTTCCACTGTCAGTTCACTGACTCTGGGATCAGTAGGGTTGGTACGTCGAAGCTCATCACGCTCATTCGCTAATCCCGCTGCCTCTGCTGGGAAATTTGGTCTTACTTCGGGTATTCGACCAGCAGGTATATAGCGAGCGGCTGCAGCTTTGATGATGTCCCGGAAAATCCTTTCAGCTACCCGAACATCAGAAGGATTGGGCAGGGCAAGCGAAGGTTGGTGGACTCTCTGAACTCGGGCCAGTGGGCTTTCCCATGGTTAAGGAAAGTGCGGCGTTCAGAGGTTATGAAATCGGGCGATCTTCTGATGGAGACGATTATCGGGAGATGGTCTGAGCCAAGAGAAATGACGGGTTGCCAAGTCACGTCATTTATCAGACCGGGTGACACGATGGTTAAATCTGGCGAACTGTGACACTCTCCTCTTATTCGGGTGGTAGCATCCTCGTTTACCGTGCAAAATGTGGAGCAGTCAATCTGCTCTGCCAACGCTGATCCCCTCTGGTCATTACCTAGGACGGAATGCCACAACTCATGGTGTGCATTGAAGTCCCCTAGTATGCCTCCCCTATTGCCTTCCAAAAGTGGGCTTATATTAGGCAAGTAACGCGGTTCACAGCTATTAACCGGCGGGATATACACATTAAGCACCTCTACCTCGGCAGTACCACACTTGACTGCTACCCCCATACACTCCATGTACGGGTTACTAGAGACTAGCTCAAGCGAGATAGGTCTGTATTGAACAGAATGGTGTATCAGGAACGCTAATCCCCCACCTCCACTTCTGGTGCGATCTTTCCTCAATACGTTGTAACCATTGCAACGTTGTAAGCTACAATTTTCATTGAGCTTGGTTTCCTGCACCGCTGCGATCTTAATATTCCTCCGATTCATAAAATCCACTATCTCATCAATTTTACCTCGGAGTCCGTTGCAATTGAATTGCAAGAATGATGCATTGTTCGGAATTGGAACAGCAACATGTGGCGTTAAGTGCTGCGGTAAAGGTTGCTATTCTGGAGACTGCGGGGGAGTTCCATACTCCGACGACGACTCGGAAGTTGACGACGAGGTCGTGGACTCACTGGAGACTACGTTGGTGCAGCACGAAGCAACATAGTCCCTATCGCTATAGTCTCGCAACCGGGTTAAACCGGAACAATTTCTAAAATGCACCCATCCTCTGCATCCATTACATCGCACCGAGACTGATCTATGGTGGATGGTGTTTTGGAAAACCGTACAGAACCATGGTCCGGGGTTTTCCTCAAGCCCGGCACGGACCATAAGAATGCGGAGCAAGCATTCCGGGATGTGCTGCTCCCAAAACAGAAAAATAAACAAACACGAACATGTATACACTGGGTTGGCAGCCGCTGGTCGAAACTGGAGTGTTGTTGTTTCGGGTCAATCCGGTGTCGTAGAACCCGCTGCCGTGGGTTAAATAGTCTCTACGGGCCTTTTACTTCTTGTTCCGGAATTCCACGTACGACTAGTGTTCATACATATAATTAACTATCCAACGTTTCAAACATGGCCGGAGGATATTATTCTCAACGTCCTCGGACAGCGTGGCACCGTTAATGGTATCAAATGCCTTTGATAGATCAAGAGCCACCACTACTGTTCTATGGCACGGCCTGTTCTGGATGAGCCCTCGACAGATATGAGTGGATATGGCGTGCAATGCTACTGTGGTACTATGTAGTGGACGAAAGCCGTGTAGATGGTTAGCAACTTAATAGCTTGCTCTTATACGGGGGAGGACTAAAGCCTCGAAAGTCTTTGCTATTGGAGACAAAAGCGAAATCGCCTGTGTATTCGTCTTTGCTGGCATCCTTGCCTGGCTTAATAGCGGGAACACTCTGCCCATTTCCCAAGCTACGGGAACTATGTGATTGGCTAACGACAGGTTTTGGACTTTGGCTAGATACTCAACTCCCGGTGTATCCAATTGCTTCAACATTACCACTGGTTTGTCTAGGCAGCTGACGTTCTTCAGCTGCAATTGTGGGGGGGGGGGGGGATGTGTCCTCCGAGGACGGCATTCATTTTATAGTTGCTAATACCATCTGCGGCTGCATTGGTATGAATGCCACTCAGAGCTGCCTGATAAGCTTCTTGATCTAGAGGCTCTCTCTTGTAGCGCTGGACCTCCCTCTCTAGATCACGTAAGTCCTTCCTGACGCGCCTGGGAGGGAGAGATTTATCCACCATATGATGGTTGGGATGACTCTCACTGTAACACCCAAGCAGGCACTGTAACGAAAGCATATGATTATGCTGATGTAAGGGAAGGACTTTTGCCTCCTCATGTAGATGGTCCACCGATGTCATGAGAAGGCACCCTGTCGCAGTTCTCAGGGCAGTGTTCTGGCAGGTCTGGATATGCTTCCACTGCGTAGCACTAGTATTCGCAGGCCACACTGGAGCCGCATAACTGACCACAGACCGCCCTATCGCGTTATAAGAGGTCAACAAGGTTTCTTCGTCCGCACCCCAAGTGCTGCCGGCTAGAGCCTTGAGGACCTTGTTCCTACTTTTCATCTTGTCGCAGATAGCTATGGCCTGCGCGGACGACTTGAACATGCTGTCGAACGTGACCACTAGAATCTTGAGGTAGTTGTGGTCGGCATTAGATTAGATTCCCCTCGACCTGCACATTCAGCTCAATGCCGTCTGGAGGGCGAGGAATTCCGGAAAGGTATAGGTTAAACAGTTCCAAGGAAGTCCCTGTTTCACTCGACGGGCTTTGGACTTATTGTTCCGGAATTCCACGGACGACTGGCGTCCACACATATAGTTGATTATCCAACGTTTCAAACTTTGCCGGCGGGTAGTTCTCTGCCGTTCTCAAACAGGTCAACGGCTACCAACACTGTTCCGTCATAAGGCCTTTTCTGTTTCAGTCCTCTACTAATATGTGTGGAAATGGCGTGTAATGCTCTTGTGGACCAAATCCGTGCTGGTGGTTGGCAACTGTATAGCATCCTCTAATGCTGGGGAGGAGTAAAGCTTCAAGAGTTTTAGGTACTGGCGACAAAAGCGAAATCGACCTGTACGATTCGCCTTCACTGGTATCCTTGCCTGGCTTCAGTAGCGGGACCACCCGGCCCATTTTCCAGGTTTCGGGTGGCTAGCGACAAATTGAGAACTTTCGTTAAGTAGTCGAATCCCGGCGTATCTAGCTGCTTCAACATTTCTATTGAGATTCCGTCCGGGCCCAACGCTTTGGATGACTAAGCGTTACTGATGACATTTGCAACATCACCCATCGTAAACTGTGGTGGTTCCTCCTCGGCGGGAAGAGATCTCGGGGTGCTCGACAAATTTTCGGTTAAAATACTCCGCGCACCTCTTCGGATCAGTCACCGTTACGACGTTAAAAGTGACTGAAGTCCTATCATCCTTTTTTCCAGGGTTCGAGAGCGACTTAACCGTTACCCACAGCTTACTCATATCGGTTCCAATGTACCAACCGGTTGACTTCCACTGGCAAATCACTGATTCTAGGATAAGTAGGGTTAGTACGACGGAGATCATCACGCTCGTTTGCTAATCCCGCTGCTTCTGCTGGGAAGTTTGATCTTATCTCGGGTAATCGACCAGCAGGTATATAGCGAGCGGCTGCAGCTTTGATGATGTTTCGGAAAATCCTTTCTACCCGAACATCAGAAGGGTTGGGCAGTTCTCTGAAGCGGCGGTTGGTGCATTCTCTGAAATCTGGCCAGTGAGCTTTCACATGGTTAAGGGGGTTATGAAATCAGGCGACCTGCTTATGGAGACGATTATCGGGAGATGGTCTGAGCCAAGAGAAATGACGGGTTGCCAAGTCACGTCATTTATCAGACAGGGTGACACAATGGTTAAATCTGGCGAACTGTGACACTCTTCTCTTATTCGGGAGAGGGCATCTTCGTTTACTGTGCAAAATGTGGAGCAGTCAATCAGCTCTGCTAACGCTGATCTCCTCTGGTCATTACCTAGGATGGATTGCCACAACTTATGGTGGGCATTGAAATCCCCTAGTGCCAGAAGGTTATTGCCTTCCAAAAAAGGGTTTACCAGGCATGTCACAAAATCGTATCGAAATAGTTTGAATTTCGTAATTCAAAATCGTTCATTTTTGTGTTAGCTTCTTAAGATTTTGTACGATTTGGTGAATTACGATTTCAGTTAATTGTTAACGAAGTGTTGCGATGTTACTTTTTTCGTCAAACAAAAATTGTTCATCTGTGACAGCCAACCAATGTGGTATTACGAATAATAAACTGAAGCATAAAAAAAGAAACTAAAAAAAATAATTTTGTGCAAAAAAGTAATTATCCTCAAATATGTGAAATATGTATTGTGGAATGCTGTTTAATCAATTAATCAATAATTAATATTTTAGGGGCAGGCACAGGAATTCGGCACAAGAAACAATTGTCATAGATCTTAGGGAGAGCCACCAAGACCTAGCGAGGGGCTATGTCAAAGGTGATCGAGTGGTTGCCGAAACAAGTTGGTTACAGCTTACCGAAAATCTAAATTCCTTGGGACCACCCACCAAAGATTGCAATGGGTGGAAAAACACATGGTTAGACTGGACAGTATACGTTGACAAAATTGTGTTACAAGCGCCTGTAAAAGACGTCAACCCATATTACTTGTACCGATGATAAAACACCATCTTTGGCATCAAACGTTCTTTCTTAGTAGATCAGGAAAAATTAGCTTCAGCTGTGATTATACAGAGGCTATTTGATAAATATGTCCAATATTGAAAGTATTTGTTACAAAAATTTCAAACTTACGTTTCAACAAAAACGATTGACAAATATGAACGACTGAAATCGGGGAAACAGTTCGATAGGAGGTAATCAATGAAGATGAGGTCAATTACTGTATACAAACATTTTTGTCATACCTTCCCACATGTCTGGAAAGTCTGTGTTCTGATTATAAATACACAGAAAATTTTCAAACGTAGGTCAAGTGATTTTTCATGTATTTAGAATTTTCACCAATTTTGTTCATAAGAGCGTGACCCAATCCCACGGCAGCGGGTTCTACGATACTGGATTGACCCGAAACAACAAGATCCCAGTTTCGGCCAGCGGCTGCCAACCCAGTATGTACATGTTTGTGTTTGTTTATTTTTCTGCATTGGGAGCAGCATATCCCGGAATGCTTGCTCCGGATTTTATTGGTCCGTGCCGGGATTGAGGAAAACCCCGGACCTTGGTTCTGCTCGGTTTGTCAGAACGTCATCCACCACAGATATGTTTCGGTGCGATATAATGGATGCAGAGAATGGGTGCACTTCAAGTACTGTTCCGGACTAAGGCGTTTGCGAGAATACAGTGAAAGGGATTATGTTGCGACTTGCTGCAGTAACGTAGTCTCCAGCGAGTCTACTTCTTCGTCGTCCTCATCTGAGACGTCGTCGGAGTATGGCACTCCACCGCAGTCTCCAGAACAGCAACCAACACCGCAGCACCTAACGCCACATGTTGCTGTTCCAACTCCGGATTGTGCAGCATTCTTGCAATTCAATTGCAACGGACTTCGAGGCAAAATAGATGAGATAGTGGAATTTATGAGTCGGAGGATTATTAAGATCGCAGCGGTACAGGAAACCAAGCTGACTGAAAATTGCAGCTTACAACGTTGTTATGGTTACAACTTACTAAGGAAGGATCGCACCAGAAGTGGAGGTGGGGGATTAGCGTTCCTGTTACACCATTCTGTTCAGTACAGACCTATCTCGCTTGAGATAGTCTCTAGTGACCCATACATGGAATGTATGGGGGTAGCAGTCAAGTGTGGAACTGCCGAGGTAGAGGTGCTTAATGTGTATATCCCGCCGATTAATAGCTGTGAACCGCGTTATTTGCCTGATATTAGCCCATTATTGGTAGGCAATAACCGTCTGGTACTAGGGGATTTTAATGCCCACCATGAGTTGTGGCATTCCGTCCTAGGTAATGACCAGAGGGGATCAGCGCTGGCAGAGCAGATTGACTGCTCCAAATTCTGCACGGTTAACGAGGATGCCCCCACCCGAATAAGAGGAGAGTGGCACAGTTCGCCAGACTTAACCATAGTGTCACCCGGTCTGATAAATGACGTGACTTGGCAACCCGTCATTTCTCTTGGCTCAGACCATCTCATAACATCTGAATCAAACGAGCGTGATGATCTCCGTCGTACCAACTCTACTGATCCTAGAATCAGTGATTTGACAGTGGAAGTCAACCGGTTGGTAGAGGAGCATAAGAGGAAAAAGTGGCTAGACCATCTGAAGTGCTGCAACATTGGAACCGATATGAGTAAGCTGTGGGTAACGGTTAAGTCGCTCTCGAACCCTGGAAAAAAGGATGATAGGACCTCAGTCACTTTTAACGTCGTAACGGTGACTGATCCGAAGAGGTGCGCGGAATATTTTAATCGACAATTTGTCGAGCACCCCGAGAGCGATAGGGCGAAGCGAAGAGTACTACGTCGTATCAGATCTCTTCCCTCCGAGGAGGAACCACCACAGTTTACGATGGGTGATGTTGCAAATGTCATCCGTAACGCTAAGTCATCCAAAGCGTTGGGCCCAGACGGAATCTCAATGGTAATGTTGAAGCAGCTGGATACGTCGGGAGTCGAGTACTTAACTAAAATTCTCAATTTGTCGCCAGCCACCCACATAGTGCCCGAAACCTGGAAAATGGGCCGGGTGGTCTCGCTACTGAAGCCAGGCAAGGATGCCAGTAAAGGCGAATCGTACAGGCCGATTTCACTTTTGTCGCCAGTAGCAAAGACTCTTGAGGCTTTACTCCTCCCCAGCATTAGAGAAAGCTATACAGTTGCCAACCACCAGCACGGATTCCGTCCACAACACAGTACCACAACAGCATTACACGCCATTTCCACACATAATAGTAGAGGACTGAATCAGAACAGGCCGTGTGACAGAACAGTGTTGGTAGCCCTTGACCTATCAAAGGCATTTGATACGGTCAATCATGCCACACTGTTCGAGGACGTGCAGAGAACTACCCTCCAGCCAAGTTTGAAACGTTGGATAATCAACTATATGTGTGGACGCCAGTCGTACGTGGAATTCCGGAACAAGAAGTCCAAAGCCCGTAGAGTGAAACAGGGAGTTTCCCAAGGTGGGGTGATATCTCCGGAACTGTTTAACCTCTACCTTTCCGGAATTCCTCGCCCTCCAGGTGGCATTGAGATCGTAACGTATGCGGATGATTGTACGATCATGGCGTCGGGTCCAGTGGTCGATGACATATGCGATAGGTTGAATCCCTATCTCAAAGAGCTTGCCGCATACTTCCACGCGAGAAATATGAAAATATCCGCCACGAAATCAACGGCCACACTCTTCACCACATGGTCAGCGGAGATGAGAACACAGCTGAATGTTCAGGTCGAGGGGAATCTAATACCGACCACGAACTACCCCAAGATTTTTGGGGTCACATTCGACAGCATGTTCAAGTCGTCCGCGCAAGCCACAGCTATCTGCGACAAGATGAAAAGTAGGAACAAGGTCCTCAAGGCGCTAGCCGGCAGCTCTTGGGGTGCGGACAAAGAAACCGTGTTGACCTCTTATAACGCGATAGGTCGGTCTTTGGTCAGCTATGCGGCTCCAGTGTGGTCTGCGAATACTAGTGCTACGCAGTGGAAGCATATCCAGACCTCCCAGAACGCTGCCCTGAGAACTGCGACAGGGTGCCTCCCCATGACACCAGTGGACCATCTACATGAGGAGGCGAAAGTCCTTCCCTTACTTCAGCATAATCATATGCTTTCGTTGCAGTACCTGCTTGGGTGTTACCGTGAGAGTCATCCCAACCATCATATGGTGGATAAATCTCCCCCACCCAGGCGTGTCAGGAAGGACATACATGATCTAGAGAGGGAGGTCCAGCGCTATAAGAGAGAACCTCTAGATCAAGAAGCCTATCAGGCAGGTCTGAGTGGCATTCACACCGATGCAGTCGCGGATGCTATTAGCAGTTTTAAAGTGAATGCCGTCCTCGTAGTCCACCCCCCAATCATTGCAGCTGAAGAACGTCAGCTGCCTAGACAAACCAGGGTAGTTTTGGCGCAATTACGTTCAGGATGGTGTAGTCGCCTCAATTCGTATTGGGCACGAATTGATGAAGATGTGCGTGACGCCTGCCCGGCGTGCGATACAGTCGCCGAATTTCTAAACCTGGAGCTGGAACCAGATTAGCAGAACGCAAACACATATATGTACTACTGCTACAACAACAACTACCAGAACGTGACCTGTAAACATCTATACATTTTCGGATCCCTGGCATGGATTTTGACTTATTTTTTGGAATATCATTTTAAATTTAAGAATTTATGATGGTGGATCTGTAGGGGCAAATCAAGTGTATTTCTTTTATTTTATAATTAGAAACAATTATTATTGTAAAGCTGAAATGATTGTAGCAATATTTTTTACTGAACTGTTTTAATATGGTAATTGATGCTTTTATATTATATGATCACTTTTTGTTAAGCCTTAACCTCATAGTGAACCGTATTAAATGTTCGGCCTAACGCAATTTTTTCCTGTTCGAAAGAAAAAATGCTCTTTGTGTTTTTTTTTTTCGAAGAGGCAACACGGAATCAACACAACACGGAATCCATGATTTTTTTTTTTAATGGATATTATAATATTATAATATGTAATTTCAAAAATTGGTAATAAATAAAAGATATTGAGTCAATGATAGAGCATGAAATTATTTCCGGTGTCATCTTGACTCAAATAAGCTCTAAGAAAAGTGAAGTTGTAGAAAGAAGTTGTACACAAAGTTGTATCGTTTGAGGCCGAAGCAAACAGCTTGGCTACCCTCCAAGTAGTGCCAACTGTTGTATCGTGTGTGTGGATTGATTTATAACTAAACGTAAAAATAATTTTTTATAATGACAGCTAAATTAGACGTCAACCTTTTTTTTAATATTGGTATGAAAGAAGTTGTATACAAAGTTGTATCGTTTGAGGCCGAAGCAAATAGCTTGGCTACCCTCCAAGTAGTGCCAACTGTTGTATCGTGTGTGTGGATTGCATTATAACTAAACGTAAAAATAATTTTTTATAATGACAGCTAAAGTAGACGTCAACCTTTTTTTTAATATTGGTACGTAAAAATATTTTTTTATAATGACAGCTAAATTAGACGTCAACCTTTTTTTTAATATTGGTATGTTTGAGAGATAGTCTCTAGTGACCCATACATGGAATGTATGGGGGTAGCAGTCAAGTGTGGAACTGCCGAGGTAGAGGTGCTTAATGTGTATATCCCGCCGATTAATAGCTGTGAACCGCGTTATTTGCCTGATATTAGCCCATTATTGGTAGGCAATAACCGTCTGGTACTAGGGGATTTTAATGCCCACCATGAGTTGTGGCATTCCGTCCTAGGTAATGACCAGAGGGGATCAGCGCTGGCAGAGCAGATTGACTGCTCCAAATTCTGCACGGTTAACGAGGATGCCCCCACCCGAATAAGAGGAGAGTGGCACAGTTCGCCAGACTTAACCATAGTGTCACCCGGTCTGATAAATGACGTGACTTGGCAACCCGTCATTTCTCTTGGCTCAGACCATCTCATAACATCTGAATCAAACGAGCGTGATGATCTCCGTCGTACCAACTCTACTGATCCTAGAATCAGTGATTTGACAGTGGAAGTCAACCGGTTGGTAGAGGAGCATAAGAGGAAAAAGTGGCTAGACCATCTGAAGTGCTGCAACATTGGAACCGATATGAGTAAGCTGTGGGTAACGGTTAAGTCGCTCTCGAACCCTGGAAAAAAGGATGATAGGACCTCAGTCACTTTTAACGTCGTAACGGTGACTGATCCGAAGAGGTGCGCGGAATATTTTAATCGACAATTTGTCGAGCACCCCGAGAGCGATAGGGCGAAGCGAAGAGTACTACGTCGTATCAGATCTCTTCCCTCCGAGGAGGAACCACCACAGTTTACGATGGGTGATGTTGCAAATGTCATCCGTAACGCTAAGTCATCCAAAGCGTTGGGCCCAGACGGAATCTCAATGGTAATGTTGAAGCAGCTGGATACGTCGGGAGTCGAGTACTTAACTAAAATTCTCAATTTGTCGCCAGCCACCCACATAGTGCCCGAAACCTGGAAAATGGGCCGGGTGGTCTCGCTACTGAAGCCAGGCAAGGATGCCAGTAAAGGCGAATCGTACAGGCCGATTTCACTTTTGTCGCCAGTAGCAAAGACTCTTGAGGCTTTACTCCTCCCCAGCATTAGATAAAGCTATACAGTTGCCAACCACCAGCACGGATTCCGTCCACAACACAGTACCACAACAGCATTACACGCCATTTCCACACATAATAGTAGAGGACTGAATCAGAACAGGCCGTGTGACAGAACAGTGTTGGTAGCCCTTGACCTATCAAAGGCATTTGATACGGTCAATCGTGCCACACTGTTCGAGGACGTGCAGAGAACTACCCTCCAGCCAAGTTTGAAACGTTGGATAATCAACTATATGTGTGGACGCCAGTCGTACGTGGAATTCCGGAACAAGAAGTCCAAAGCCCGTAGAGTGAAACAGGGAGTTTCCCAAGGTGGGGTGATATCTCCGGAACTGTTTAACCTCTACCTTTCCGGAATTCCTCGCCCTCCAGGCGGCATTGAGATCGTAACGTATGCGGATGATTGTACGATCATGGCGTCGGGTCCAGTGGTCGATGACATATGCGAAAGGTTGAACCCCTATCTCAAAGAGCTTGCCGCATACTTCCACGCGAGAAATATGAAAATATCCGCCACGAAATCAACGGCCACACTCTTCACCACATGGTCAGCGGAGATGAGAACACCGCTGAATGTTCAGGTCGAGGGGAATCTAATACCGACCACGAACTACCCCAAGATTCTTGGGGTCACATTCGACAGCATGTTCAAGTCGTCCGCGCAAGCCACAGCTATCTGCGACAAGATGAAAAGTAGGAACAAGGTCCTCAAGGCGCTAGCCGGCAGCTCTTGGGGTGCGGACAAAGAAACCGTGTTGACCTCTTATAACGCGATAGGTCGGTCTTTGGTCAGCTATGCGGCTCCAGTGTGGTCTGCGAATACTAGTGCTACGCAGTGGAAGCATATCCAGACCTCCCAGAACGCTGCCCTGAGAACTGCGACAGGGTGCCTCCCCATGACACCAGTGGACCATCTACATGAGGAGGCGAAAGTCCTTCCCTTACTTCAGCATAATCATATGCTTTCGTTGCAGTACCTGCTTGGGTGTTACCGTGAGAGTCATCCCAACCATCATATGGTGGATAAATCTCCCCCACCCAGGCGTGTCAGGAAGGACATACATGATCTAGAGAGGGAGGTCCAGCGCTATAAGAGAGAACCTCTAGATCAAGAAGCCTATCAGGCAGGTCTGAGTGGCATTCACACCGATGCAGTCGCGGATGCTATTAGCAGTTTTAAAGTGAATGCCGTCCTCGTAGTCCACCCCCCAATCATTGCAGCTGAAGAACGTCAGCTGCCTAGACAAACCAGGGTAGTTTTGGCGCAATTACGTTCAGGATGGTGTAGTCGCCTCAATTCGTATTGGGCACGAATTGATGAAGATGTGCGTGACGCCTGCCCGGCGTGCGATACAGTCGCCGAATTTCTAAACCTGGAGCTGGAACCAGATTAGCAGAACGCAAACACATATATGTACTACTGCTACAACAACAACTACCAGAACGTGACCTGTAAACATCTATACATTTTCGGATCCCTGGCATGGATTTTGACTTATTTTTTGGAATATCATTTTAAATTTAAGAATTTATGATGGTGGATCTGTAGGGGCAAATCAAGTGTATTTCTTTTATTTTATAATTAGAAACAATTATTATTGTAAAGCTGAAATGATTGTAGCAATATTTTTTACTGAACTGTTTTAATATGGTAATTGATGCTTTTATATTATATGATCACTTTTTGTTAAGCCTTAACCTCATAGTGAACCGTATTAAATGTTCGGCCTAACGCAATTTTTTCCTGTTCGAAAGAAAAAATGCTCTTTGTGTTTTTTTTTTTCGAAGAGGCAACACGGAATCAACACAACACGGAATCCATGATTTTTTTTTTTTAATGGATATTATAATATTATAATATGTAATTTCAAAAATTGGTAATAAATAAAAGATATTGAGTCAATGATAGAGCATGAAATTATTTCCGGTGTCATCTTGACTCAAATAAGCTCTAAGAAAAGTGAAGTTGTAGAAAGAAGTTGTACACAAAGTTGTATCGTTTGAGGCCGAAGCAAATAGCTTGGCTACCCTCCAAGTAGTGCCAACTGTTGTATCGTGTGTGTGGATTGCATTATAACTAAACGTAAAAATAATTTTTTATAATGACAGCTAAATTAGACGTCAACCTTTTTTTTTAATATTGGTATGAAAGAAGTTGTATACAAAGTTGTATCGTTTGAGGCCGAAGCAAATAGCTTGGCTACCCTCCAAGTAGTGCCAACTGTTGTATCGTGTGTGTGGATTGCATTATAACTAAACGTAAAAATAATTTTTTATAATGACAGCTAAAGTAGACGTCAACCTTTTTTTTAATATTGGTACGTAAAAATATTTTTTTATAATGACAGCTAAATTAGACGTCAACCTTTTTTTTATATTGGTATGTTTGGATAACGTGCATTTTGGAAGTTATAAATTACCACAAATTAAAAAAAAAGTTAAATAAATACATTAAAATATTATTAGTCAACAAAAAAACTTATGTTAGGGTGTTTATCCACTATAAGGTACATTTAGAAACCTAAGTCCCTTCAGGCATACCCACTTTGCCTAAGAAACATGTCATACCGACAATTAGAAAGTGGTACCGATATTAGCAAAACTACATTATGTTCCTTATATTGGAAATTTTATCATTTGAATAAAAACTTATTTAAATTGTGCTTCATTCATCTAAAATTATACAGAATTCCAAAAAATAACAACATTGAATGTAATAACACATTTACACTCGAAACAGTGGAATTTGGATATGACTAAATCCTTAAAGTGCTGACTACTGGTGTACTTACACTATACACAATTTACTCAATATGCATTGGTATATTTTTTATATTTGGTTGTTGCAAAATGGTCAGGCTTAATCCCATGATTGCTAAATTATTGATCAATTTTATATTTTTAACTTTTTAAATATTTCCTTTACGAGCTCTTATTTATGTTAATAATTATATATTTTATAAATGTTTTATTTTCAGCGGAGCCATTGCCGTTAATGGATCTATGTAGAAGAACCATTCGACAGGAACTTGGACGTGTCCATTTAGAAGAACGAGTTCAACAATTACATCTGCCTCACTCAATGAAGACATATTTGCTGTATCAAAATCGTAGATAATATTTTTTTCTTCAATACTTATATAGCTTAAAAAATGACACAATGCATATATTTTTTAAAAATACTCATGTTTTTTCTTTATGTAATATATTTAAGATATGCTAATTTATGTAAATTTAGACTTGTAAATTGCCAACAATATACAGATATTTTGTTTAAGATTGAAATAGTTTATGCTAAGTTCAATTTCAATGTTTGCAGAAAAGTATCGATATAACGAAGTCAATAAATAACATAGGTAAAAATAAAAGCTCATATGTATATTTTGGGGTCTGAAACATGTGCCGATATCCATATTGCTAGAATTGTATCCAATACATCGAGTTTTTTTAAGCTTGAGGTTAGTGGTAATCTTTATTTAATTTTCAATGTTTAACTAATTAGTTGTTGTAACACTTCTTCTTGTTTAGTTTACCATCTCAAAAGAGATGCCAAAGTAAATTAAATTTAATTTATAAAAGGAATCCCAGCTACGAATTATATTTCGAAATTGTGTAACATTGTAGCAGATGATGAAATATGTGTTACATGTTGATTCTATTTTCATCAATGACATGTTAAGTCATTGATACTATAATAAATAGTGAAAGTCGTTGATACTATAATAAATAATGATGGTGTTCGATGATGTTGTGTTCAACGTAGAAAATTCTCTACGGACCTTCATAATCTTGTAGTTTAATTGACATTAATGAAAAGAGAACGTTCACCTTTATCATCGCGATTTGAGATATTCTCTACACGATTTCAGAAACACAAAGAACTAGATCAATTGGTCTATTTCTGTTCAGAAACACAAAAGAGCTGCGAAAAAGGCGCCACATAAGGAAATGCCTAGTCCCAAACCATAGTTTCCAGGGAAACACTGTATCACAACCTGTTTCTGTTAATATCCCTGATACTACTAAGACCGTGTGTGGACAGTCTTATGTGAGTGTTGTGACACACCCAGTTCCGGATGATTCCGGAATGTCTTGAGTAGATTTTCAGAAACTGCACTAACATTACTCATAACCTCAGAGTTCTTCTCGTGAATTGCCAGAACTGGGTGTGTCACAATGCTCACATAGGATTGTCTACACACGATCTTAGTTGTATCAGAAATACATCTGGCCTGCCTCCTACATCTGGCCTGCCGAGCTGCTACTGTCCGTAGTGGTAAATCTCAACCTGTACAAAGGCCATTATCTATGGCTCCTGTCATGAAGATGGTATTTGCATCCAGGTTTCCAGCAAAAGTATAACGATAAAGACTACATTTCTCCTACCGGGTTAATGTAGACCTCTGTGAGTCTTCATCATCTTCGTCGCAGTACAAGATGCCACCACATCAATTTATGCAGAAATTGACACCACACATTGCTGTTTAAGTTCAGGATGGATTGCACCAGGATGTTAAAAGTCTGTGCCACGCGTTATAGTTATAGGTGTTTCCGGGATATCATCAAAGGTGGCGAAGACAAGTGAAGCATTGCCAACGCAGTACCAGATCGAGTAAATTGTGGGTCACGAAGATGCAATTGTAGATCGGACATATTTTTATACCCTCCACCGTACTATGGAGGGTATATTAACTTTGTCATTCCGTCTGTAACTCCTCGAAATACTTATGCCAGACCCAGCGTAAAATTCTAAGTCGATTCTAAGTCCGCCTGTCTGTCCGTCCGTCTGTAATTACGCTAGCGTTCGAATGAATTGAGATAGGAGGCTAAAATTTTGCACACATGTTTATTTTTCCAGTAGGCAGGTTAAGTTCGTAAATGGGCCATGTAGGTCCACGTCTTCGTATAGCCCCTATATAACGGTACCTCCCTATATTCGGTATTTTGATGATTTTAGCGACATTATTAAAAGGATTTGTTTCAAATTTGGTATTTGAAGTTCGAAATGGATACTTCTTCGTATAGCCCCCATATAACGGTACCTCCCTATATTCGGTATTTTGATGATTTTAGCGTCATTATTCACCGGAATTGTTTCAAATTACGTATTTCGAGTTCGTAATGGGAACTACAGTCTGTGACAGAAAATTGTGTATGCAGGTCCAGGTCTTCGTGCAAGCCCCACATACCAGTACCTCCTTATATTCGGTACGAGTTTAGGTGCAATGCCCACCGAAATTGTTTGAGACGCGTATTTGAAGTTCGTAATGAATGCTACAGCCTATGGCAGAATGATTATGATGATTTTTGCTAAAATATTTACCGTTTATTTCAAGTTTCGAATTTGAATATGGTAATGACTTATGATAAACAATGCCCATGTAGGTCCACGTCGTATAGACACCAATATAACGGCTATATTCGGTATTTTTAAAATGTTAACAAATTTTTTAAGGATTTTATCTTCAAATTCGTTCCAAATGGTGGAGGGTATTCAAAGTTCGGCCCGGCCGAACTTACTGCTTTTTAACTTGTTCATTTAACGGTGGAGAGGTGACAGATCGGAAGAGGTGAGCAAGTTTTTTTAGTTGACAATTCATAAAGAACCCCGAAAGTGGCACGACTAAGATAAGACTCTATGCCGAGTACAATCTCTCCTAGCTAAGGATGTACAACCACAACTTACAATGGAAAATGTTTCACATGTGGCAGAAGACCTGCCGGAATTTCTGTGCTGGTTTAATGTAACTGGATGAACCAGGAGTTCAGAATCTTACAGAACTTCACTTGTCGCTAGCCACCCTAACAGTTTCCGATACCTGGAAATGGGCAGAGAGTCCCGCTACTGAAGCCAGGTAACGACGCCAGCCGATTTCATTTTTGTCGCCAAAGCAAAGGCGATTAAGACACGTGTGTCGTCAACTAGGTGCGTGGACGCCAGTCGTACGTGGAATTACGAAACAAGAAGTCGAGTAACATTGTTGCAGATGATGAACTATGTGTTACACGTTGTTTATGTCTTCATCAATGGCATATTAAGTAAGTTTGTATAATGCGAAAGTTGTTGATACTATAAGAAATAATGTTGGTGTTCGATGATGTTGTGTTCAACATAGAAAATTCTCTACGGACTTTCATAATCTTATAGTTTAATTGACATTAATGAAAAGAGAACGTTCACCTTTATCATCGCGATTTGAGATATTCTCTACACGATTTCAGAAGCACAAAGAACTAGATCAATTGGTCTATTTCTGTCCAGAAACACAAAAGAGGAAGGAAATGCCTAGTCCCAAACCATAGTTTCTAGGGAAACACTGTATCACAACCTGTTTCTGTTAATATCCCTGATACTACTAAGAGCGTGTGTGGACAGTCTTATGTGAGTGTTGTGACACACCCAGTTCCGGATGATTCCGGAATGTCTTGAGTACATTTTCAGAAACTCCCCTAACATTACTCATAACCTCAGAGTTCTTCTCGTTAATTGCCAGAACTGGGTGTGTCACAACACTCACATAGGATTGTCTACACACGGTCTTAGTTGTATCAGAAATATCCTACATCTGCCCTGCCGAGCTGCTACTGTCCGTAGTGGTAAATCTCAACCTGTACAAAGGCCATTATCTATGGCTCCTGTCATGAAGATGGTATTTGCGTCCAGGTTTGCACCGTTTGCATCAAAAATTGAAAGAAGATTTTTCAAAATTGTGGTACCAGAAAATGTTTGCCCTATAAATTTTAAAAGAATTTTGGTCTGATAGGGCATTTATTCAAGAATTTCAGGTGTGTTAAATAAGAACGTATATTTTCAATAAGTGTGTACAACAGAATGAATTCATTTATTTTCAATATTCATTGACGTTAAGTAAGAAATGGCAAAGGTAACTTTGATTATAAAATTACATTAAATGTTTTAAGACTAAAGTAGTAATTGTTGTGAGTATATGTAATGCTTATGCATTACATATACTCTTACAAATATTAATATATATACATACAACATCTCCCTTTTACACATGAACAATTATTATATAACATAATATATTATATTTAATGTTAATGATAAAATTTAGTATTCTTCATAAAACCTTTTTGGCTTCTTAACCTACCTACCTCTTTTCGTTACATATGTTTCCTCATTTTCTTTGCTATTATTATTTTCCAATAAAAGTTCATCCCTACTGATATCATCATGAACAAGATTTTTATCTACTTCGTTAGTTACTGATCTATGGTTGCATACATTTATTTGCTCTTTCGATTCCTCCAAAGCTCTCTTACTGATGTGCTCCCGACTTCTCCTATACATAGAACCATTCTCATCTAAAACTACAAAAGACCTTGGTTCTTTGCACGTTTCTATAATTTGCCCAGGTTGCCAATAGCTGGATGGGGTTTACTTAAACATGACCTTATCGCCTTCACCAACTGGCTCTAAAAACTTTGACTTTTTATTATAGTATTCTGAAGTTTTCTTTAAGTTTGTCTCTATTTTTGTCCTATATTCATTTTTGTCAACTACTTTTGGCTCGTGATGAATTAACATTGATGGAATTTTAGTGCGTAAGGACCTAGACATAAGCAATTCAGAAGGACTAGGCATATTACCTTTTGGCGTTGTTCTATAGTGCAATAAAGCAACATAGGGATCAGAATTACTCTCGGACGATTTTAATAACATTTTCTTGACTGTCTGCACAGACCGTTCTGCTAAGCCATTAGATCTTGGTAAAAATGGACTTGATGTGACATGTTCAATTTTCCACTCGCGACAAAAAACTTTAAATTCCTTTGAACTAAAAGGCGGACCATTGTCTGACACAAAGATGTTAGGAATTCCATGTCGTGCAAATAAGGATTTTAACTTAGTAATCACGTTCTTACTATTATAGCCATTATTAAGATATTCGACTTCTATATACTTTGAATAATAATCGACAACAAGTATATACATTCTGTTTTTGTATTCAAAAAGATCGCATCCCACTTTATACCATGGGATATCTACAATTTCGTGTGGCAAAATCTCTGGTCTAGTATTCGATTTTTTGTATTTCAAACACACCTCACAATTAGATACAAGATTTTCAATTTCACTATTCATGTTTGGCCAATATACGGTCTGACGCGCTAGACTTTGACACCTTGATACCCCCATATGTCCTTCATGAACCCCCTGCAACACGTTTCGTCGCATATTCTTTGGTAGCACAACCTGATTGTCTTTTAATAAAATATCGTTCAGAATTGTTAGTTCATCGCTTATCTTAAAATACGGCATAACATCTTGGTCCAAATTTCTTCTACTATTAGGCCATCCTTCCTTAACATATTTGAATAATTTTAAAAATGTTTCGTCCTTTTTACTTTC
This sequence comes from Musca domestica, assembly GCF_030504385.1. NCBI lineage: Eukaryota > Metazoa > Arthropoda > Insecta > Diptera > Muscidae > Musca > Musca domestica. The sequence goes on from NW_026712439.1 coordinate 1,730,964, forward strand.
TTCCTTCACTGCTTCCATATCTGCGAATGAACTCTCTAGAGAAGAATATATAAAATTGCAGTGAAGTGATATTTCCTCATCAATTTCTGCCATTGCCACATCTGTTAGAGGAGCCCTTGATAGTGTATCCGCTATTTGCAATTCCCTTCCTGGTTTATACCTAACTACGAGATTATAACATTGTAAACGAAGCATAAAACGTTGAAGTCTTGTGGGATTTTAAATAGTGGTTTATCAAATAATGTCACTAATGGCTTATGATCTGTTTCTACCATTACCTTATTCCCATAAATGTACTGATGAAACTTTGTACAGCCAAATAAAATAGCGAACAACTCTTTTTCAATTTGTGCATACTTTTGTTGGCACTCAGTAAAAGATGCTGATGCATATGCAATCGGTCTTCCTTCCTGCATAATTGTGGCGCCTAATGCCGATTTCGAAGCATCCACCGATAACACTAAATCTTAATTGGGATTGAAATAAGTAAGGACCGGCGCTTTCGTAATCTCGTTTTTTAAATCGTTAAACTCTTTTTCATGATGATCTGACCAATGCCATAAGACGTCATTTCGTAAAAGTTCCCTAAGATGCTTGTTCTTCAACGAAAGATTTTCTATAAATGAACCTAAGTAATTAACCATACCCAAAAATCTCTGCAAATCTTTAACATTTTCTGGCCTTGGCATACTAACTATTGCTCTAATCTTTTCGTCATCGGCTCGGACACCTGAATTATCAAAACTATGACCCAAAAACTTTATTTTATGTTGCAAAAACTTGCATTTTGACTCATTAAATCTAAGTCCCACTTTCCTAGCTCTTTCTAACACCATCTCTAAAGTTCTAAAATGTTCTTCTACATTTGATGAATATATTAAAAAATCGTCAATATATATTACCAACCCAGGAATGTCACCAAATAGTCTCACCATTTCGGCATGAAATATTTCGGGGGCCGCATTAATCCCGAAAGGCAATCTTAGGAAACGATAACGTCCAAAAGGTGTATTAAATGCACAAAGCTTAGAAGATTTGTCGTCTAATGGCACCATCCAGAAACCACTTTTGGCATCTAGTGCTGTAAAAAATTTTGCTACACTAAGTTTTGCTTTACATTCCTCTATATTGGGAAATGGATGATGTGGTCTCAATATTGCTTTATTTAAATGTCTTGGGTCCAAACAAAGTCTTATAGAGCCATTTGGTTTGCTTACTAGAACTATTGAACTCACCCATTCCGTTGGCTCACTCACTGGGGCTATTACCCGCATTTTAACCCTACGATCTAATTCCTCTTGTAAACTTTTATACATTTTGAATGGAATTCTACGAGGTGGTTCAACCACCGGCTCAATACCATCCCTTAGTTTTAGAATGCATTCCTTTTGCAAAAGACCAAGGCCTTGAAAAACATCTGAATATTTTTCAACTAATTTATTTGTGATAGAAATATTATTAACTTGTCTAATCAAGTCCATATCTGTAGCGGTCTCTAAACCAATAATACACTTGCAGGATATATTGACTACATAAAATTTAGAATAAAATACCTGTTCTTTATAATAAAACTTAACATCAACTACTCCTAGAATTGGTATTCTTTCTCCACTAAACGTACATATTCTAGTAACACTTTTCTTCAGGTTATCTTTGATTTTCAGCATTCCAGCCATGTCTGCCGACATTATATTCGCCTGTGCACCTGTATCTATTTGACATTGTATCTTTTTATTGTTCAGCATTATCTCAACGTTCCACTCAGCCGATGGTTTGCCTCTTTGGTTTAAAACTTCAACAAAAAAATCAAAATCTCGTTGATCATCTTCACCTTCGTCATCTTCTCCGTCATCTGCCTGCATGTGCTTGACAAATTTTTTTCTGTTCATACACATTCGCGCGAAATGATTCAATTTGTTGCATTTGTAACATTTTGCCCCTTCAGCTGGGCACTTGTATTTGTGATTCTGGCCGCATTTTTGACAATATCCGTTTTCACTTTTGACATTTTTCAGTTTGTAGCTGTAAATTCCTCCTGAATTCGTCTTTCTCATGACATTAACAGCACCTTCCATTAATCTATCTTCTTGCAGTGTCGTTACATTTGCTTTGGCCAACACCATATTGTTGGCTATTTCAATCGATTTTTCTAGACTAATTTTGTTCTCTGTCAGAAGCCGTTCTTTAATATTGTAGAACTTATGCGATAATCCACATATAAAGATGTCGCGAACCAAATCATTTTTTAAATTTCCAAATTCGCAGTTCAAACTCATGTTTTTCAGGATTGTTGCATATTCATCAATTGTTTGACTATCTTGTTGTTTACATGTGAAGAATCTGTGCCTCTCCATTACAATATTTGCCTTTGGAGTAAAATGTGACCCCAACATTCGCACTAGATCCTCATACTTTACGGTATCAATATCCACGTCAAAAGAATTAAAGATCTCCAACGACTGACTTCCAAGATGATGTAACAGCAATGCCACCTTTCGCTTATCAGTCTCCGATTCAAGATTTGATGCTCTTAGAAATATTTTAAATTTTGTGAGCCATGCCTTCCACTCCTTTGCAAGATTTGAAGCTTTAAAATCCATCGTTAGTAAAGCGGCAGCAAACGTTTGGTTCTTTGAATTCTTTTCCTCCATTTTTTTTTTTTTAATATATTTTTTCAGAATTTACGTACACCTGACACCATGTTAAATAAGAACGTATATTTTCAATAAGTGTGTACAACAGAATGAATTCATTTATTTTCAATATTCATTGACGTTAAGTAAGAAATGGCAAAGGTAACTTTGATTATAAAATTACATTAAATGTTTTAAGACTAAAGTAGTAATTGTTGTGAGTATATGTAATGCTTATGCATTACATATACTCTTACAAATATTAATATATATACATACAACAAGGTGATATCCGACAATTTAGTAAAGTTTATTGCCACTAATTCTCTTTCTATATGAGATCCAACAGATACATGGAGTGGGTGCAATTCCCAAATTGTTTCGGCGTATGCGGGATACAAAAGTATAACGATAAAGACCACATTTCTCCTGCCGGGTCAATGTAGATCTCAGTGAATCTTCATCATCTTCGTCGCAGTACAAGACACCACCACATCACTTTCTGCAGAAGTTGACACCACACATTGCTTTACTATCAAGTCTAGGGCTGTTTTGAACTGCAGGGAAGCCTTGAAAATACTAGGTTATCCATCAAATATTAATATATATACATACAACAAGGTGATATCCGACAATTTAGTAAAGTTTATTGCCACTAATTCTCTTTCTATATGAGATCCAACAGATACATGGAGTGGGTGCAATTCCCAAATTGTTTCGGCGTATGCGGGATACAAAAGTATAACGATAAAGACCACATTTCTCCTGCCGGGTCAATGTAGATCTCAGTGAATCTTCATCATCTTCGTCGCAGTACAAGACACCACCACATCACTTTCTGCAGAAGTTGACACCACACATTGCAGTTTAAGTTCAGTAAGTTGAGTTCCTTTACTATCAAGTCTAGGGCTGTTTTGAACTGCAGGGAAGCCTTGAAAATACTAGGTTATCCATCAAGCTCTGTTGGGTTCCTGGACATTATAACATGCCAGATAACGAGACTGCAGACGAATTGGCCAGACTAGGATCCGAGTCAACTACAATTGAAGTAGACAACTCGGTTAAACCAAAACTGTGCCATTTCCTACAGGTTATTCACAGACATTACTCTGAGAAAATTCAACAAAAATGGCTGGATGAAATGGGATGCACCATCCCCAAACGAATCTGGCCCACACTCTCGGAGAAGAGAACACCGTACTATGGAGGGTATATTAACTTTGTCATTCCGTCTGTAACTCCTCGAAATACTTATGCCAGACCCAGCGTAAAATTCTAAGTCGATTCTAAGTCCGCCTGTCTGTCCGTCGGTCTGTAATTACGCTAGCGTTCGAATGAATTGAGATAGGAGGCTAAAATTTTGCACACATGTTTATTTTTCCAGTAGGCAGGTTAAGTTCGTAAATGGGCCATGTAGGTCCACGTCTTCGTATAGCCCCTATATAACGGTACCTCCCTATATTCGGTATTTTGATGATTTTAGCGACATTATTAAAAGGATTTGTTTCAAATTTGGTATTTGAAGTTCGAAATGGATACTTCTTCGTATAGCCCCCATATAACGGTACCTCCCTATATTCGGTATTTTGATGATTTTAGCGTCATTATTCACCGGAATTGTTTCAAATTACGTATTTCGAGTTCGTAATGGGAACTACAGTCTGTGACAGAAAATTGTGTATGCAGGTCCAGGTCTTCGTGCAAGCCCCACATACCAGTACCTCCTTATATTCGGTACGAGTTTAGGTGCAATGCCCACCGAAATTGTTTGAGACGCGTATTTGAAGTTCGTAATGAATGCTACAGCCTATGGCAGAATGATTATGATGATTTTTGCTAAAATATTTACCGTTTATTTCAAGTTTCGAATTTGAATATGGTAATGACTTATGATAAACAATGCCCATGTAGGTCCACGTCGTATAGACACCAATATAACGGCTATATTCGGTATTTTTAAAATGTTAACAAATTTTTTAAGGATTTTATCTTCAAATTCGTTCCAAATGGTGGAGGGTATTCAAAGTTCGGCCCGGCCGAACTTACTGCTTTTTAACTTGTTCATTTAACGGTGGAGAGGTGACAGATCGGAAGAGGTGAGCAAGTTTTTTTAGTTGACAATTCATAAAGAACCCCGAAAGTGGCACGACTAAGATAAGACTCTATGCCGAGTACAATCTCTCCTAGCTAAGGATGTACAACCACAACTTACAATGGAAAATGTTTCACATGTGGCAGAAGACCTGCCGGAATTTCTGTGCTGGTTTAATGTAACTGGATGAACCAGGAGTTCAGAATCTTACAGAACTTCACTTGTCGCTAGCCACCCTAACAGTTTCCGATACCTGGAAATGGGCAGAGAGTCCCGCTACTGAAGCCAGGTAACGACGCCAGCCGATTTCATTTTTGTCGCCAAAGCAAAGGCGATTAAGACACGTGTGTCGTCAACTAGGTGCGTGGACGCCAGTCGTACGTGGAATTACGAAACAAGAAGTCGAGTAACATTGTTGCAGATGATGAACTATGTGTTACACGTTGTTTATGTCTTCATCAATGGCATATTAAGTAAGTTTGTATAATGCGAAAGTTGTTGATACTATAAGAAATAATGTTGGTGTTCGATGATGTTGTGTTCAACATAGAAAATTCTCTACGGACTTTCATAATCTTATAGTTTAATTGACATTAATGAAAAGAGAACGTTCACCTTTATCATCGCGATTTGAGATATTCTCTACACGATTTCAGAAGCACAAAGAACTAGATCAATTGGTCTATTTCTGTCCAGAAACACAAAAGAGGAAGGAAATGCCTAGTCCCAAACCATAGTTTCTAGGGAAACACTGTATCACAACCTGTTTCTGTTAATATCCCTGATACTACTAAGAGCGTGTGTGGACAGTCTTATGTGAGTGTTGTGACACACCCAGTTCCGGATGATTCCGGAATGTCTTGAGTACATTTTCAGAAACTCCCCTAACATTACTCATAACCTCAGAGTTCTTCTCGTTAATTGCCAGAACTGGGTGTGTCACAACACTCACATAGGATTGTCTACACACGGTCTTAGTTGTATCAGAAATATCCTACATCTGCCCTGCCGAGCTGCTACTGTCCGTAGTGGTAAATCTCAACCTGTACAAAGGCCATTATCTATGGCTCCTGTCATGAAGATGGTATTTGCGTCCAGGTTTGCACCGTTTGCATCAAAAATTGAAAGAAGATTTTTCAAAATTGTGGTACCAGAAAATGTTTGCCCTATAAATTTTAAAAGAATTTTGGTCTGATAGGGCATTTATTCAAGAATTTCAGGTGTGTTAAATAAGAACGTATATTTTCAATAAGTGTGTACAACAGAATGAATTCATTTATTTTCAATATTCATTGACGTTAAGTAAGAAATGGCAAAGGTAACTTTGATTATAAAATTACATTAAATGTTTTAAGACTAAAGTAGTAATTGTTGTGAGTATATGTAATGCTTATGCATTACATATACTCTTACAAATATTAATATATATACATACAACATCTCCCTTTTACACATGAACAATTATTATATAACATAATATATTATATTTAGTGTTAATGATAAAATTTAGTATTCTTCATAAAACCTTTTTGGCTTCTTAACCTACCTACCTCTTTTCGTTACATATGTTTCCTCATTTTCTTTGCTATTATTATTTTCCAATAAAAGTTCATCCCTACTGATATCATCATGAACAAGATTTTTATCTACTTCGTTAGTTACTGATCTATGGTTGCATACATTTATTTGCTCTTTCGATTCCTCCAAAGCTCTCTTACTGATGTGCTCCCGACTTCTCCTATACATAGAACCATTCTCATCTAAAACTACAAAAGACCTTGGTTCTTTGCACGTTTCTATAATTTGCCCAGGTTGCCAATAGCTGGATGGGGTTTACTTAAACATGACCTTATCGCCTTCACCAACTGGCTCTAAAAACTTTGACTTTTTATTATAGTATTCTGAAGTTTTCTTTAAGTTTGTCTCTATTTTTGTCCTATATTCATTTTTGTCAACTACTTTTGGCTCGTGATGAATTAACATTGATGGAATTTTAGTGCGTAAGGACCTAGACATAAGCAATTCAGAAGGACTAGGCATATTACCTTTTGGCGTTGTTCTATAGTGCAATAAAGCAACATAGGGATCAGAATTACTCTCGGACGATTTTAATAACATTTTCTTGACTGTCTGCACAGACCGTTCTGCTAAGCCATTAGATCTTGGTAAAAATGGACTTGATGTGACATGTTCAATTTTCCACTCGCGACAAAAAACTTTAAATTCCTTTGAACTAAAAGGCGGACCATTGTCTGACACAAAGATGTTAGGAATTCCATGTCGTGCAAATAAGGATTTTAACTTAGTAATCACGTTCTTACTATTATAGCCATTATTAAGATATTCGACTTCTATATACTTTGAATAATAATCGACAACAAGTATATACATTCTGTTTTTGTATTCAAAAAGATCGCATCCCACTTTATACCATGGGATATCTACAATTTCGTGTGGCAAAATCTCTGGTCTAGTATTCGATTTTTTGTATTTCAAACACACCTCACAATTAGATACAAGATTTTCAATTTCACTATTCATGTTTGGCCAATATACGGTCTGACGCGCTAGACTTTGACACCTTGATACCCCCATATGTCCTTCATGAACCCCCTGCAACACGTTTCGTCGCATATTCTTTGGTAGCACAACCTGATTGTCTTTTAATAAAATATCGTTCAGAATTGTTAGTTCATCGCTTATCTTAAAATACGGCATAACATCTTGGTCCAAATTTCTTCTACTATTAGGCCATCCTTCCTTAACATATTTGAATAATTTTAAAAATGTTTCGTCCTTTTTACTTTCTTCCTTCACTGCTTCCATATCTGCGAATGAACTCTCTAGAGAAGAATATATAAAATTGCAGTGAAGTGATATTTCCTCATCAATTTCTGCCATTGCCACATCTGTTAGAGGAGCCCTTGATAGTGTATCCGCTATTTGCAATTCCCTTCCTGGTTTATACCTAACTACGAGATTATAACATTGTAAACGAAGCATAAAACGTTGAAGTCTTGTGGGATTTTAAATAGTGGTTTATCAAATAATGTCACTAATGGCTTATGATCTGTTTCTACCATTACCTTATTCCCATAAATGTACTGATGAAACTTTGTACAGCCAAATAAAATAGCGAACAACTCTTTTTCAATTTGTGCATACTTTTGTTGGCACTCAGTAAAAGATGCTGATGCATATGCAATCGGTCTTCCTTCCTGCATAATTGTGGCGCCTAATGCCGATTTCGAAGCATCCACCGATAACACTAAATCTTAATTGGGATTGAAATAAGTAAGGACCGGCGCTTTCGTAATCTCGTTTTTTAAATCGTTAAACTCTTTTTCATGATGATCTGACCAATGCCATAAGACGTCATTTCGTAAAAGTTCCCTAAGATGCTTGTTCTTCAACGAAAGATTTTCTATAAATGAACCTAAGTACTTAACCATACCCAAAAATCTCTGCAAATCTTTAACATTTTCTGGCCTTGGCATACTAACTATTGCTCTAATCTTTTCGTCATCGGCTCGGACACCTGAATTATCAAAACTATGACCCAAAAACTTTATTTTATGTTGCAAAAACTTGCATTTTGACTCATTAAATCTAAGTCCCACTTTCCTAGCTCTTTCTAACACCATCTCTAAAGTTCTAAAATGTTCTTCTACATTTGATGAATATATTAAAAAATCGTCAATATATATTACCAACCCAGGAATGTCACCAAATAGTCTCACCATTTCGGCATGAAATATTTCGGGGGCCGCATTAATCCCGAAAGGCAATCTTAGGAAACGATAACGTCCAAAAGGTGTATTAAATGCACAAAGCTTAGAAGATTTGTCGTCTAATGGCACCATCCAGAAACCACTTTTGGCATCTAGTGCTGTAAAAAATTTTGCTACACTAAGATTTGCTTTACATTCCTCTATATTGGGAAATGGATGATGTGGTCTCAATATTGCTTTATTTAAATGTCTTGGGTCCAAACAAAGTCTTATAGAGCCATTTGGTTTGCTTACTAGAACTATTGAACTCACCCATTCCGTTGGCTCACTCACTGGGGCTATTACCCGCATTTTAACCCTACGATCTAATTCCTCTTGTAAACTTTTATACATTTTGAATGGAATTCTACGAGGTGGTTCAACCACCGGCTCAATACCATCCCTTAGTTTTAGAATGCATTCCTTTTGCAAAAGACCAAGGCCTTGAAAAACATCTGAATATTTTTCAACTAATTTATTTGTGATAGAAATATTATTAACTTGTCTAATCAAGTCCATATCTGTAGCGGTCTCTAAACCAATAATACACTTGCAGGATATATTGACTACATAAAATTTAGAATAAAATACCTGTTCTTTATAATAAAACTTAACATCAACTACTCCTAGAATTGGTATTCTTTCTCCACTAAACGTACATATTCTAGTAACACTTTTCTTCAGGTTATCTTTGATTTTCAGCATTCCAGCCATGTCTGCCGACATTATATTCGCCTGTGCACCTGTATCTATTTGACATTGTATCTTTTTATTGTTCAGCATTATCTCAACGTTCCACTCAGCCGATGGTTTGCCTCTTTGGTTTAAAACTTCAACAAAAAAATCAAAATCTCGTTGATCATCTTCACCTTCGTCATCTTCTCCGTCATCTGCCTGCATGTGCTTGACAAATTTTTTTCTGTTCATACACATTCGCGCGAAATGATTCAATTTGTTGCATTTGTAACATTTTGCCCCTTCAGCTGGGCACTTGTATTTGTGATTCTGGCCGCATTTTTGACAATATCCGTTTTCACTTTTGACATTTTTCAGTTTGTAGCTGTAAATTCCTCCTGAATTCGTCTTTCTCATGACATTAACAGCACCTTCCATTAATCTATCTTCTTGCAGTGTCGTTACATTTGCTTTGGCCAACACCATATTGTTGGCTATTTCAATCGATTTTTCTAGACTAATTTTGTTCTCTGTCAGAAGCCGTTCTTTAATATTGTAGAACTTATGCGATAATCCACATATAAAGATGTCGCGAACCAAATCATTTTTTAAATTTCCAAATTCGCAGTTCAAACTCATGTTTTTCAGGATTGTTGCATATTCATCAATTGTTTGACTATCTTGTTGTTTACATGTGAAGAATCTGTGCCTCTCCATTACAATATTTGCCTTTGGAGTAAAATGTGACCCCAACATTCGCACTAGATCCTCATACTTTACGGTATCAATATCCACGTCAAAAGAATTAAAGATCTCCAACGACTGACTTCCAAGATGATGTAACAGCAATGCCACCTTTCGCTTATCAGTCTCCGATTCAAGATTTGATGCTCTTAGAAATATTTTAAATTTTGTGAGCCATGCCTTCCACTCCTTTGCAAGATTTGAAGCTTTAAAATCCATCGTTAGTAAAGCGGCAGCAAACGTTTGGTTCTTTGAATTCTTTTCCTCCATTTTTTTTTTTTTTAATATATTTTTTCAGAATTTACGTACACCTGACACCATGTTAAATAAGAACGTATATTTTCAATAAGTGTGTACAACAGAATGAATTCATTTATTTTCAATATTCATTGACGTTAAGTAAGAAATGGCAAAGGTAACTTTGATTATAAAATTACATTAAATGTTTTAAGACTAAAGTAGTAATTGTTGTGAGTATATGTAATGCTTATGCATTACATATACTCTTACAAATATTAATATATATACATACAACAAGGTGATATCCGACAATTTAGTAAAGTTTATTGCCACTAATTCTCTTTCTATATGAGATCCAACAGATACATGGAGTGGGTGCAATTCCCAAATTGTTTCGGCGTATGCGGGATACAAAAGTATAACGATAAAGACCACATTTCTCCTGCCGGGTCAATGTAGATCTCAGTGAATCTTCATCATCTTCGTCGCAGTACAAGACACCACCACATCACTTTCTGCAGAAGTTGACACCACACATTGCTTTACTATCAAGTCTAGGGCTGTTTTGAACTGCAGGGAAGCCTTGAAAATACTAGGTTATCCATCAAATATTAATATATATACATACAACAAGGTGATATCCGACAATTTAGTAAAGTTTATTGCCACTAACTCTCTTTCTATATGAGATCCAACAGATACATGGAGTGGGTGCAATTCCCAAATTGTTTCGGCGTATGCGGGATACAAAAGTATAACGATAAAGACCACATTTCTCCTGCCGGGTCAATGTAGATCTCAGTGAATCTTCATCATCTTCGTCGCAGTACAAGACACCACCACATCACTTTCTGCAGAAGTTGACACCACACATTGCAGTTTAAGTTCAGTAAGTTGAGTTCCTTTACTATCAAGTCTAGGGCTGTTTTGAACTGCAGGGAAGCCTTGAAAATACTAGGTTATCCATCAAGCTCTGTTGGGTTCCTGGACATTATAACATGCCAGATAACGAGACTGCAGACGAATTGGCCAGACTAGGATCCGAGTCAACTACAATTGAAGTAGACAACTCGGTTAAACCAAAACTGTGCCATTTCCTACAGGTTATTCACAGACATTACTCTGAGAAAATTCAACAAAAATGGCTGGATGAAATGGGATGCACCATCCCCAAACGAATCTGGCCCACACTCTCGGAGAAGAGAACAAGGTCGCTGATGTCATTGTCAATACCTGATCTAAAACTTGTGTTGGGTATCATACAGGTCATTGTAAGGTGAGGGCTATGACCTCGAAATGGGACAGCGACGGCATTGATTACTGTAGGATCTGTCAAGATGAAGAAGAAATCGAGACAATCGAACACTTGCTCTGCCACTGCCCAGCACTCATTAATGTGAGACACAGGCTAGTGGGAGAACTAGTGTCACATGACTTATCGTCTTTTTCTAACACTGACCCTATAGTAATACTTCAATTAGCCAGAAGATTCAAGTGGCTAAAGACGACACGGCAAACTTCTTAGACGTAGATCACACTCTACAACTTTACCTTCTATCTTCACCTTTTCTACCAATCACCTTTTCTTCTATTTCTTAACATTCTTTTCTAGGATGAACACAATGGACCTATAGGTCTCCGAGTGGAGCGGTTGCCATATGGTAACCGCGCGTCCTTTATCCTAACCTAACCTAAGTTCAGTACAATGGGAAAAACATTAAAAAAATGTTTTCTCCGTATTCTCTTGGTCATATCCATGGTTTTGCTCTGTGTTTTACAACTGGGTATATTGAGGAGGGATTGCACCTTAGGTGGATGATGAGGTGGTTCCTATAGCACCACTCCACCCAGTACAGACCTATCTTGCCTCTAGTGACCCTTACCTTAAATGTATGGGAGTAGCGATCAAGTGTGGAACTCTCGAGGTAAAGGTGCTTAACGTGGATATACATATACCGTTAAAAAGCTGTGCCCCGTATTATAGCTATAGGGGTTTCCGGGAAATCATCAAAGTGGAAATTAGTCATTTAAATATATGATTATTCTAGATTATAAGTGTGAGTCTGTTCTACCTATTTTCATTATATTAAATAATAATAGTTTTAAGAGCTTTAGGTCTGTTTTTTAATTTATTTCATTTTTGATTTCCGATATTTCGCATTTGTATAAATAACATCTTTAGGGGATCTGCAAAATAATATATTATTCTTAATAATTATATGCCATCATTTATTAAAAAGAGAAACAAACATAACATTATTATGACACAAAAATGGCTTACTTATAAACTATAAAGTTAAGTTAAACACTATGATAGGATTCACTATCATCGTCGGCTGTTGATATTGATTTTGTTTTCATATTGCACGGCCACTTCTTTTGTGTCAAAAGCCCATAACAATAAGCTGCGTTGGGTGTGTCGCTCTTAAACTTTATGCTCTCGTTTGTGTGTAGATAGTGTAACATTTCTAATGTGATTCTTCTGTGGTAATCGTTTTCCGTATTTTTACTTGTTCAAGGTTTGGCTGATGGTTGCTTGATATACAGTGTCCCACAAGCGGTGTTTTTTGTGTGTTATTTTGCTTTCTCATTTTTAATGAATAAAGATCTAACCGGTTGGATAAAAAAATTAACTGGTGGAGGAGCTATACAAAAACAACAATATTACGACAAATTGAAAGGAAAACAACTGCAGCTCCAAGATTGTATGGACTACCGAAAATCTACAAAGAAGATTTTCCTTTATGTCCGATCTGCTCTTCAATTAACTCTCCATCGGCTGAACTGTGCAAATATGTGGCTCAAATATTAAAAAATCTGACCAAATTCTCAAAATATAAAGTTCAAGACTCAATGGCATTCGAAAACAAAGTTAACAAGCAAATTTACTTCAGAACGATTTAGATAGTCTTTGGCGTAGTTTAGATTGTATGGACTGAAATTTAAACCAATGTAAACATTTGCAATTGAATATTAAGTCATGTTTTTTTGCGAGGAAGACTTCAACATGCTATGTTCAACACCCCATGGATTTTGGTGTAGTTAGTTCGGAATTATGTGCCCCTCGACCTGCACATTCAGCTGTGTTCTCATCTCCGCAGTCCATTTGGTAAATAGTGTGGCCGTTACTTTAGTGGAGGATATTTTCATATTCCTCTCATGGAAAAAGTCGGCAATCTCCGCGAGATAGCTGTTCACTCTGACACATATGTCATCAACTACAGGACCCGACGCCATGATCGTACAGTCGTCCGCATATGTTACGATCTCGATGACATCTGGAGGGCGCGGAATTCTGGACAGGTAGAGGTTAAATAGTTGTTGTTGTTGTAGCAGTTTTACACGTTCTGTTGTTTTTTTTTTTTTCGACTAATCCGGTTCTTCCTCAATGTCCAGGTTTAGGTATTCAGCTACCTTTATGGGCTGTAGCCATAGATCCTCTGGACGGAGTTGGGTAGGTTTGGACAATTAAACAAGTGTAGCGTGTTGTGCGGGCCTGTATCGCACACTGGGCAGGCGTTCCGCACATCTTCATCAATTCGTGCCCAATACGAATTGAGACGGCTGCACCATCCTGAACGTAGTTGGGCCAAAACTACCCTGGTTTGCCTAGGCAGCCGACGTTCTTCAGCTGCAATGGATGGGGGGTGGACTCCGAGTATGGCATTCATACTGTAATTATTAACTACCTCTGCGACTGCATCAGTATGAATGCTATTCAGACCCGCTTGATAGGCTTCATGATCTAGAGGCTCTCTCTTATATCGCTGGACCTCTCTCTCTAGATCGTGCAGGTCCTTCCTGACACGCCTGGGTGGGGGAGTTCTATCCACCATATGGTGGTTAGGGTGACTCCCGCGATAACACCCAAGCAGATACTTCAACGAAAGCATATGATTATGCTGACGTAAGGAAAGAACCTTCGTCTCCTCATGTAAGTGGTCCACAGGCGTCATGAGGAGGCACCCTGTTGCAGTTCTCAGGGCGGCATTCTGGCAGGTCTGAATACATTTCCACTGCGTTGCATTTGTATTCGCCGACCACACTGGAGCCGTATAGCTAACCACAGACCGACCTATCGCTTTATAAGAGGTCAACAAGGTTTCCTTATCCGCACCTCAAGTGCTGCCGGCTAGCGCCTTGAGGACCTTGTTCCTACTTTTCATTTTATCGCAAATAGCTGTGGATTGCGCGGAAGACTTGAACATGCTATCGAATGTGACCCCAAGGATTTTGGGGTAGTTGGTGGTCGGAATTATATGCCCCTCGACCTGCACATTCAGCTGTACTCTCATCTCCGCAGTCCATGTGGTAAATAGTGTGGCCGTCGATTTAGTGGCGGATATTTTCATATTCCTCGCGTGGAAGAAGGCGGCAAGCTCCGCGAGATAGTTATTCACCCTGACACATATGTCAACTACAGGACCCGACGCCATGATCGTACAATCATCCGCATAAGTTACGATCTCGATGCCGTCTGGAGGGCGCGGAATTCCCGAAAGGTAGAGGTTAAACAGTTCCGGAGATATCACGCCACCTTGGGGAACTCCCTGTTTCACTCTACGAGGCTTGGACTTCTTATTCCGGACTATCCAACGTTTCAAACTTGGCCGGAGGGTAGTGTTCTCAACGTCTTCGAACAGCGTGGCATGGTTGACCGTATCAAAGGCCTTTGATAGGTCGAGAGCCACCACTACTGTTCTGTGGCACGGCCTCTGATACTGAGGAGGAGTAAGGCCTCGAGAGTCTTTGCTACTGGCGACAAAAGCGAAATTGGCCTGTATAATTCGCCTTTGCTTTGCATCCTTGCAAGGCTTCAGTAGCGGGACCACCCTGCCCATTTTCCAGGCTTCGGGAACTATGTGGGTGGCTAACGACAAGTTAAGGACTTTGGTTAAATACTCAACTCCCGGCGTATCCAGTTGCTTCAATATTAAAATTGATATTCCGTCCGGGCCCAACGCTTTAGATGACTTAGCGTTTCGGATGACATTCGCAACATCACCCATCGTAAACTGTGGAGGTACATCCTCGGCGGGAAGAGCTCTTATACGACGTAGTACTCTTCGCCTCGCCCTATCACTCTCGGGGTGCTCGACAAATTAGCGGTTAAAACAGCCAGCGCACCTCTTCGGATCAGTCACAGTTACGTCGTTAAATGTGACTGCTGTCCTATCATCCTTTTTTCCAGGGTTCGAGAGTGACTTTACCGTTACCCACAGTTTACTCAAATCGGTTCCAATGTTGCAACACTTCAGATGGTCTAGCCACTTTTTCCGCTTATGCTCCTGCACCAACCGGTTGACTTCCACTGTCAGTTCACTGACTCAGGGATCAGTAGGGTTGGTACGTCGAAGCTCATCACGCTCATTCGCTAATCCCGCTGCCTCTGCTGGGAAATTTGGTCTTACTTCGGGTATTCGACCAGCAGGTATATAGCGAGCGGCTGCAGCTTTGATGATGTCCCGGAAAATCCTTTCAGCTACCCGAACATCAGAAGGATTGGGCAGGGCAAGCGAAGGTTGGTGGACTCTCTGAACTCGGGCCAGTGGGCTTTCTGCTGATGGAGACGATTATCGGGAGATGGTCTGAGCCAAGAGAAATGACGGGTTGCCAAGTCACGTCATTTATCAGACCGGGTGACACGATGGTTAAATCTGGCGAACTGTGACACTCTCCTCTTATTCGGGTGGTAGCATCCTCGTTTACCGTGCAAAATGTGGAGCAGTCAATCTGCTCCGCCAACGCTGATCCCCTCTGGTCATTACCTAGGACGGAATGCCACAACTCATGGTGTGCATTGAAGTCCCCTAGTATGCCTCCCCTATTGCCTTCCAAAAGTGGGCTTATATTAGGCAAGTAACGCGGTTCACAGCTATTAACCGGCGGGATATACACATTAGGCACCTCTACCTCGGCAGTACCACACTTGACTGCTACCCCCATACACTCCATGTACGGGTTACTAGAGACTAGCTCAAGCGAGATAGGTCTGTATTGAACAGAATGGTGTATCAGGAACGCTAATCCCCCACCTCCACTTCTGGTGCGATCTTTCCTCAATACGTTGTAACCATTGCAACGTTGTAAGCTACAATTTTCATTGAGCTTGGTTTCCTGCACCGCTGCGATCTTAATATTCCTCCGATTCATAAAATCCACTATCTCATCAATTTTACCTCGGAGTCCGTTGCAATTGAATTGCAAGAATGATGCATTGTTCGGAATTGGAACAGCAACATGTGGCGTTAAGTGCTGCGGTAAAGGTTGCTATTCTGGAGACTGCGGGGGAGGTCGACGAGGTCGTGGACTCACTGGAGACTACGTTGGTGCAGCACGAAGCAACATAGTCCCTATCGCTATAGTCTCGCAACCGGGTTAAACCGGAACAATTTCTAAAATGCACCCATCCTCTGCATCCATTACATCGCACCGAGACTGATCTATGGTGGATGGTGTTTTGGAAAACCGTACAGAACCATGGTCCGGGGTTTTCCTCAAGCCCGGCTCGGACCATAAGAATCCGGAGCAAGCATTCCGGGATGTGCTGCTCCCAAAACAGAAAAATAAACAAACACGAACATGTATACACTGGGTTGGCAGCCGCTGGTCGAAACTGGAGTGTTGTTGTTTCGGGTCAATCCGGTGTCGTAGAACCCGCTGCCGTGGGTTAAATAGTCTCTACGGGCCTTTTACTTCTTGTTCCGGAATTCCACGTACGACTAGTGTTCATACATATAATTAACTATCCAACGTTTCAAACATGGCCGGAGGATATTATTCTCAACGTCCTCGGACAGCGTGGCACCGTTAATGGTATCAAATGCCTTTGATAGATCAAGAGCCACCACTACTGTTCTATGGCACGGCCTGTTCTGGATGAGCCCTCGACAGATATGAGTGGATATGGCGTGCAATGCTACTGTGGTACTATGTAGTGGACGAAAGCCGTGTAGATGGTTAGCAACTTAATAGCTTGCTCTTATACGGGGGAGGACTAAAGCCTCGAAAGTCTTTGCTATTGGAGACAAAAGCGAAATCGCCTGTGTATTCGTCTTTGCTGGCATCCTTGCCTGGCTTAATAGCGGGAACACTCTGCCCATTTCCCAAGCTACGGGAACTATGTGATTGGCTAACGACAGGTTTTGGACTTTGGCTAGATACTCAACTCCCGGTGTATCCAATTGCTTCAACATTACCACTGGTTTGTCTAGGCAGCTGACGTTCTTCAGCTGCAATTGTGGGGGGGGATGTGTCCTCCGAGGACGGCATTCATTTTATAGTTGCTAATACCATCTGCGGCTGCATTGGTATGAATGCCACTCAGAGCTGCCTGATAAGCTTCTTGATCTAGAGGCTCTCTCTTGTAGCGCTGGACCTCCCTCTCTAGATCACGTAAGTCCTTCCTGACGCGCCTGGGAGGGAGAGATTTATCCACCATATGATGGTTGGGATGACTCTCACTGTAACACCCAAGCAGGCACTGTAACGAAAGCATATGATTATGCTGATGTAAGGGAAGGACTTTTGCCTCCTCATGTAGATGGTCCACCGATGTCATGAGAAGGCACCCTGTCGCAGTTCTCAGGGCAGTGTTCTGGCAGGTCTGGATATGCTTCCACTGCGTAGCACTAGTATTCGCAGGCCACACTGGAGCCGCATAACTGACCATAGACCGCCCTATCGCGTTATAAGAGGTCAACAAGGTTTCTTCGTCCGCACCCCAAGTGCTGCCGGCTAGAGACTTGAGGACCTTGTTCCTACTTTTCATCTTGTCGCAAATAGCTATGGCCTGCGCGGACGACTTGAACATGCTGTCGAACGTGACCACTAGAATCTTGGGGTAGTTGTGGTCGGCATTAGATTAGATTCCCCTCGACCTGCACATTCAGCTCAATGCCGTCTGGAGGGCGAGGAATTCCGGAAAGGTATAGGTTAAACAGTTCCAAGGAAGTCCCTGTTTCACTCGACGGGCTTTGGACTTATTGTTCCGGAATTCCACGGACGACTGGCGTCCACACATATAGTTGATTATCCAACGTTTCAAACTTTGCCGGCGGGTAGTTCTCTGCCGTTCTCAAACAGGTCAACGGCTACCAACACTGTTCCGTCATAAGGCCTTTTCTGTTTCAGTCCTCTACTAATATGTGTCGAAATGGCGTGTAATGCTCTTGTGGACCAAATCCGTGCTGGTGGTTGGCAACTGTATAGCATCCTCTAATGCTGGGGAGGAGTAAAGCTTCAAGAGTTTTAGGTACTGGCGACAAAAGCGAAATCGACCTGTACGATTCGCCTTCACAGGTATCCTTGCCTGGCTTCAGTAGCGGGACCACCCGGCCCATTTTCCAGGTTTCGGGTGGCTAGCGACAAATTGAGAACTTTCGTTAAGTAGTCGAATCCCGGCGTATCTAGCTGCTTCAACATTTCTATTGAGATTCCGTCCGGGCCCAACGCTTTGGATGACTAAGCGTTACTGATGACATTTGCAACATCACCCATTGTAAACTGTGGTGGTTCCTCCTCGGCGGGAAGAGATCTCGGGGTGCTCGACAAATTTTCGGTTAAAATACTCCGCGCACCTCTTCGGATCAGTCACCGTTACGTCGTTAAAAGTGACTGAAGTCCTATCATCCTTTTTTCCAGGGTTCGAGAGCGACTTAACCGTTACCCACAGCTTACTCATATCGGTTCCAATGTACCAACCGGTTGACTTCCACTGGCAAATCACTGATTCTAGGATAAGTAGGGTTAGTACGACGGAGATCATCACGCTCGTTTGCTAATCCCGCTGCTTCTGCTGGGAAGTTTGGTCTTATCTCGGGTAATCGACCAGCAGGTATATAGCGAGCGGCTGCAGCTTTGATGATGTTTCGGAAAATCCTTTCTACCGAACATCAGAAGGGTTGGGCAGTTCTCTGAAGCGGCGGTTGGTGCATTCTCTGAAATCTGGCCAGTGAGCTTTCACATGGTTAAGGGGGTTATGAAATCAGGCGACCTGCTTATGGAGACGATTATCGGGAGATGGTCTGAGCCAAGAGAAATGACGGGTTGCCAAGTCACGTCATTTATATATATATATATATATATATATATATATATATATATATATATATATATATATATATATATATATATATATATATAATTGTTAACGAAGTGTTGCGATGTCACTTTTTTCGTCAAACAAAAATTGTTCATCTGTGACAGCCAACCAATGTGGTATTACGAATAATAAACTGAAGCATAAAAAAAGAAACTAAAAAAAATAATTTTGTACAAAAAAGTAATTATCCTCAAATATGTGAAATATGTATTGTGGAATGCTGTTTAATCAATTAATCAATAATTAATATTTTAGGGGCAGGCACAGGAATTCGGCACAAGAAACAATTGTCATAGATCTTAGGGAGAGCCACCAAGACCTAGCGAGGGGCTATGTCAAAGGTGATCGAGTGGTTGCCGAAACAAGTTGGTTACAGCTTACCGAAAATCTAAATTCCTTGGGACCACCCACCAAAGATTGCAATGGGTGGAAAAACACATGGTTAGACTGGACAGTATACGTTGAAAAATTTGTGTTACAATAAAATCTTACCATATTGAATATATATTGTTGTCATATTTACACTGAAATCGTAATTCACCAAATCGTACAAAATCTTAAGAAGCTAACACAAAAATGAACGATTTTGAATTACGAAATACAAACTATTTCGATACGATTTTGTGACATGCCTGGTAAATCCTTTTTTGGAAGGCAATAACCTTCTGGCACTAGGGGATTTCAATGCCCACCATAAGTTGTGACATTCCATCCTAGGTAATGACCAGAGGAGATCAGCGTTAGCAGAGCAGATTGACTGCTCCACAATTTGCACAGTAAACGAGGATGCCCTCTCCCGAATAAGAGAAGAGTGCCAAGTTCGCCAGATTTTACCAATGTGTCACTCTGTCTGATAAATGACGTGACATGGCAACCCGTCATTTATCGTGGCTCAGACCATCTCCCGATAACGCCGATGAACACCGCACTTTCCTTAACAATATATATATATATATATATATATATATATATATATATATATATATATATATATATATATATATATATATATATATATATATATATATATATATATATATATATATATATATATATATATATATATATATATATATATATATATATATATATATATATATATATATATATATATATATATATATATATATATATATATATATATATATATATATATATATATATAATTGTTAACGAAGTGTTGCGATGTCACTTTTTTCGTCAAACAAAAATTGTTCATCTGTGACAGCCAACCAATGTGGTATTACGAATAATAAACTGAAGCATAAAAAAGAAACTAAAAAAAACAATTTTGTACAAAAAAGTAATTATCCTCAAATATGTGAAATATGTATTGTGGAATGCTGTTTAATCAATTAATCAATAATTTATATTTTAGGGGCAGGCACAGGAATTCGGCACAAGAAACAATTGTCATAGATCTTAGGGAGAGCCACCAAGACCTAGCGAGGGGCTATGTCAAAGGTGATCGAGTGGTTGCCGAAACAAGTTGGTTACAGCTTACCGAAAATCTAAATTCCTTGGGACCACCCACCAAAGATTGCAATGGGTGGAAAAACACATGGTTAGACTGGACAGTATACGTTGAAAAATTTGTGTTACAATAAAATCTTACCATATTGAATATATATTGTTGTCATATTTACACTGAAATCGTAATTCACCAAATCGTACAAAATCTTAAGAAGCTAACACAAAAATGAACGATTTTGAATTACGAAATACAAATTATTTCGATACGATTTTGTGACATGCCTGGTAAACCCTTTTTTGGAAGGCAATAACCTTCTGGCACTAGGGGATTTCAATGCCCACCATAAGTTGTGACATTCTATCCTAGGTAATGACCAGAGGAGATCAGCGTTAGCAGAGCAGATTGACTGCTCCACAATTTGCACAGTAAACGAGGATGCCCTCTCCCGAATAAGAGAAGAGTGCCAAGTTCGCCAGATTTTACCAATGTGTCACTCTGTCTGATAAATGACGTGACATGGCAACCCGTCATTTATCGTGGCTCAGACCATCTCCCGATAACGCCGATGAACACCGCACTTTCCTTAACAATGGGAAAGCCCACTGGCCTGAGTTCAGAGAATTCACCAACCGCCGCTTCAGAGAACTGCCGGGTTCTACGATACCGGGTTCCGGCAGCGGGTTCTACGATACCGGATTGATCCGAAACAACAAAATCCCAGTTTCGGCCAGCGGCTGCCAACCCAGTATGTACATGTTTGTGTTTGTTTATTTTTTCTTCATTGGGAGCAGCATACCCCGGAATGCTTGCTCCGGATTTTATTGGTCCGTGCCGGGATTGAAGAAAACACCGGACCTTGGTTCTGCTCGGTTTGTCAGAACGTCATGGGTGCACTTTAAGAACTATTCCGAACTAAGACGTTTGCGAGACTATTGCGAAAGGGATTATGTTGCGATTTGCTGCAGTAACGTAGTCCCCAGCGAGTCCACTTCTTCGTCTCCTCATCAGAGACGTCGTCGGAGTATGGCAATCCACCGCTGTCGCCAGAACAGCAACAAACACCGCAGCACCTAACGCCACATGTTGCTTTTCCAACTCCGGATTGTGCATCATTCTTGCAATTCAATTGCAACGTACTTCGAGGCAAAATAGATGAGATAGTGGAATTTATGAGTCGGAGGAATATTAAGATCGCAGCGGTGCAGGAAACCAAACTGAATGAAAATTGCAGCCTACAACGTTGTTATGGTTACAACGTACTAAGGGAGGATCGCACAAGAAGTGGAGGTGGGGGATTAGCGTTCCTGTTACACCATTCTGTTCAGTACAGACCTATATCGCTTGAGGTAGTCTCTAGTGATACATGGAATGTATGGGGGTAGCAGTCAAGTGTAATACTGCCGAGGTAGAGGTGCTTATTTTGTATATCCCGCCGATTATTAGCTGTGAACCGCGTTATTTGCCTGATATTAGCCCATTGTTGGTAGGCAATAACCGCTGGTACAAGGGGATTTTAATGCCCACCATGAGTTGTGGCATTCCGACCTAGGTAATCACCAGAGGGGATCAGCGCTGGCAGAGCAGATTGACTGCTCCACGAGAATGCCCCAACCCGAATAAGAGGTGAGAGTCACAGTTCGCCTGACTTAACCATAGTGTCACTTGGTCTGATAACTGACGTGACAACCAGTTATTTCTCTTGGCTCATCAAAGTTACAGCCGCTCCTTATATACCTGCTGGACTCTTGTTGCACAATTAATTTTTTTTTCATTCACTTAAATTCAAAAAAATGTAAAACTTATGATGTTAGACTTCGTCAAATATATATATATATATATATATATATATATATATATATATATATATATATATATATATATATATATATATATATATATATATATATATAGTTAAGCGATCCGTTAGAAAATTGGGCATTTCCGAAAGCTGGAGTGGCTTTTACACGATTATTTTTCATACGCAAATACCATCGACATATTGTCATACGTAAATATTTCAGCTATGAAAATAAATTTTGTTTGTAACAACCATGGTAGAATTAAGAAGGTAGGGTCATGCAATCATATGTTTGCAATTATTCAAAATTATTCATTTGACAACATCTCATTGTCAAAATATATGTTTCTAAATCCATTGTACATACAGAGATGCTGAAGGGGGTGATAAGGTAAATTACAGAAAATGCAGAGATGGATATGCTTATTTGAAATGACATTACCTTTTTAACTTTACCATGGTAATAACGTTACCTAAAATTCGACGTAGCGTATATAAATATTCAACTTCCCCATCCTGGAAAAATATTTTGTACGTCCGTATTACCCAAATACGCCGTCTGTCTGTTTGTTGTAATCACGCTAACTTTCGATCGAATTGAGATAGAAGGCTAAAATGTTGAATCGTTTCAAATTTCGTATTGAAAAATCTTAATGGGTATTACCACTTATGGCAAAAAAGGTCCACATCTTCGTATAGCCTCCATATGACGGTACCTCCGTATTTTCATAATTTTTGCGACATTATTCACCGTAATTGTAACAATTTTCGTAATTGAAATTCGTAATGGGCACTACAGCCTATGTCTAAAATTTCGTATGCAGGTCCACGTCTTCGTATAGTCCCCCCATATTACGGTTTTCATTCAAGTGTTAGTTGTTCGGATTTTGTTCGGATGATCAACTTTGAAATTTTATACACCCGGCGTATTTGGGTAGCTCTAATATAAATGCATGTGTTTCAATTTTGTGGTGAAAAACGTCGACTGAATCGAATATTAGGTAACGCTGTAAAAACGTTACCTATAAAACAGGAAAAAGTAGAAAGATAAAAATTGAAGCAAGAAAACTCGCATAGTCTAAATCTGGACTTAATACAACTCAGAAAATCATTAACATAATTACTGGAAGCCAACAGGAAAGGACATTTTTTCTATTGGCATGCTAATTTCTCCCGAACAAGTAAGAAAACATTAACTTACAAGCTGAAGACGAGAAATTTGAGGAAACGATGTCATTTTCTTATTAAATTGGTATGATTTATCCCTTTAAATGCCTTTTCCAAATCTAGTATCTTAGCAACTTTCCAGAGCACACAAACGCTGTCCTCATTATTCCACATTCAGCAAACAATTGTAAGAAATTTAAGGTTGAAGCCATCATTACCTACTGCCTTTGACTCAATCTTGTAAAATGCACTAACAAGACAAGATACTTAATATCCACATTCTTAACTTCACATTATTCATCACACAAATCATAACCTGATGGATATTAATTACGTATTTCATCTGGCCTGAAAGCTCGTTGTAGTTGTAGGTACATTGCTGCTTTATGATTTTTGCTACACCAAATTATTTTTTTATTTATACGTGCCTATTAATTTTTTATACTCGAAATAATTTTGATCTGGGCCCGCAAAGAGGTGTTATGAGAAAACAAAGGCTTAGGCAGATTTCATTACTGATTTATTCTTTTGAAATGTAAATATCAACTATAATCATCTTATTTTGTACTACATATTAGCTTAACCTAATAGCAAATTCAAGTATAAGTAAATCTATATAATACGCAATTTAACGACCCACATTTTGTTTTGCGTACCTCAAATATACATGCGAATTGCAGCTAAAACAAAAACAAAAAGAATACTCAAAGTTTCATTCCAAAAAAATTGTATCATGCTTCCACACTGAAAGATCTTTTGATGAGTGCTGATGCTGAGGGATGAGAGACCGTAACCTTTAAGAAATAACAAAATAAAGAGAGTACGACTTGTTTTAAATTGATTCATCATGATTTGCAAAAATGACATGCAACAACATTCAATCTACAAGACAACATACATAAACTGCTGAATTGGGTAGTTAGTTTTGGAATAGACTTGTATATATATGTAGACAACGAAAAATTAGAATGTTTTTCAACTATAATCATCTTATTTTGCATTACGAATTAGCTAAACCTAATAAGACGCAGTCTACCTACTTGACTTCGAAAATATGAAATTGAAAAATATATATAAAATATGTACCTAATAAAACTTTAAAATCCTAATTGTAGTTTCTGAGGAATAATAAAACAGATAATTGTCGTTTTCAGAAGCTCGCTACTCCGGCACCTTTAATATTTTGAGTTAATTTTTTGGTTTGCTAACGTTCAATATGTTTACTATCGAATCTCATATTGAAATTAAAAACTGGTGATGGGGTTTTGGCCAGGAAAATGTATTTCTGAAACATTGTGCGTCGCGTCGTTGAAACACACACACTCAAATTAAATATATGTACATAAGTCCTAACCTCGTTGATGAGATGGTTTGCTGTGGTAAGCATAATCGCTTCGCTCTCTGAACACCCTGGTTCATTTCCCAAAATTACTGTCGCAGAAGCGTCTTCCGTAAATATTAAGCAATAACACATACTATTTCACACGCTGCACTTGCTTATTAGTCTGCGTAAAAATTATATCCAGTAATCTAACTCCACCATACCACATGCAACAATTGATAATTGTATATTATTTATTTTTAACTCGATAATCTGCTCACCACATTTTCTTATCTTATTCAGTGCGGGTTTCATTGAGACGTTTAAAGGCGGACTCTTCAAATTGCAGGTTCTTCGTTTGGGCACGCAACATTATGAGTTGTTCCATATTTCACTGGAATGCTATGGCAAGGTGCCTATGATGATCCATACATCAGGTAAATCCAAGGGAATGCCATGAGGTGAGCCAATGGTGAAGTGTCACTGTAAACAAAGAAAAAGAAATGGTAACAAATGAAAATCGAAAAAAGTAGATTATTTGTTTTGCCGTATAACACAACCAACCATCGGTCTCCAAACCCAATTCCGTTGCAAAGGTGTCACTTCGTCCATAACGATTGACGGCACCACTATTGGCCTAAATGTAGATATCTTCCACCTCCACTTTTTCTGTCAGTTCGGTAAATTTACCAATTTGCCCGTACCTGATGGTACGTCTAGCTGTGAGACAAGACCAGCATTTTCTTGTGTTTCGTTAAATTCACAACTATAGCAGCAGCTTCTCGGACAGCATTTTGTCACCTTCGCCATGTATGCCCAAACCTTTAATATGGCTATGATCAGAAATGCGTTGGGTGCGAACGCTACTTTTAATTTCTTCGATTTTCATGAGTTGACAGTTGACATTTTTGACCCGAAAATCCGGGTTCAAGACACGGCCTGGACACGGCCCCTATTACCCGATATAGACAATATAGGTATCTTATGAAAATACCTATCCAACAAGTAGTCACGATTCGGAAATTATAGTCAAATTGTCGATTTTTTGGACCCGGATTTTTTATAAAACAAAATTGATGCCAAATTATAGCTGGCACTCTTACCTTTCCAAAATGCTACAATTTGTGTTAATACCTTTTTCGGGTTCAGAGATATGGGTCTTTCCATCCGCATAACCCGATTCTAACCAGTTTATTAAAATTATGTTTTCAGTAAAAAAAAGGTTTATTTCGCGTAGCCGTCGTTGGAATTACAAAAGCACCACATTTAGAAAACTTTGGTTCGCGTTAGCCTGTGTTGGACATAATCAGAGGAGAAAATCCAATCAGCTGAGCTGGAAGGGGGACCTTATACTTGGGTCATGGCTACAATGTTGTCAACTTGATGGTTTTGTAAAAATATAGTAGGGTTGCAATTTCTAGTTGCTGATGGTGCGTGTGGAAACGTATGGTAATAACAAAGAATATGAGTAACATTTTAACAAATTGTAAATATATAATATTTGATAGTGACATTCCATTCTTTATGATGAAAGGAGGACAAATTATTTAATAAATTGCGCTGTTCATTTATTGTTGCAAAAACCTAATTTTTATTCGAAAATAATGAATGTACACTACATATGATTTCCAAAATTTTTATATTAAAAATTACGTTAACAGCGTTACCCAAAAGTCAACATCCTGTGTCGACGTTATTCACCGCACAATTTAATCATATGTACAATTTAATGTATGTACGTAATTTCAAAGCAGAAGATTTTCAACATTGACAATTGAACAAATTTCTTTTATGTGTGTTGAAAATGGAAATTAATAATAAAAAAATAAATAAATAAATGTCTGTAAGGTGGTTTATTTTTAAATATATATCTGATTTTTTCCAACGTTATTAAATGTAGATGTACCTGGATCATTTGGGTATTATATACCAAGTCGAAGTATTGTACACCAAGTCGAATTTTAGGTAAAGCTGTTAATTAAAAAAATGTAACAGTTCCCTTACTAGTTAGTTGCAAAAATAGCAGAAGAGCAAACTTAAAAAAAAAAAATTGTTTTTGGTCTTACAGAGAAAAAGTTAAAAGGAGATGGGAACAGAAAAATAGAAACTCTATAAAACCAACATTTTGTCACCAATAACGCAACAGGACAACCAATAAAAATAAAATGAACAAAAGATTCCATGCAGTTTTTGTTGAACTTCAATAAAAAAAATTTGAGCTGACTTAAAAATATAAGAACAATACAATGGAGACCACATGAAATAT
Organism: Musca domestica; assembly: GCF_030504385.1. NCBI lineage: Eukaryota > Metazoa > Arthropoda > Insecta > Diptera > Muscidae > Musca > Musca domestica. The sequence goes on from NW_026712439.1 coordinate 1,758,247, forward strand.
AAATCCGGCCACCGTGGAATTACCAGATGGGTTTGGCCTTTCAAAATAAGTTGTCTAGGAGCATTTTCGATACTCTTTCCGAAAATGGACATCATCAAGGTGCATCCTTAACCATTTTCCTACAATGGGCCCAGACCAATTTCTCCTACAGTGACGATATGAAATATAAGTCTGACCACCGTGGGATTTCCAGACGGGTTTGGTTTTTCAAAATAAGTGGTCTAGGAGCATTTACGATGGTCCTTCCGAAAGTGGACACCATAAAGGTGCATCCTTAACCATTTTCCAGTAGTTTGTTTCAGTTTTAAGGTATTTATGTGCGTAGTGTTTTGAATGCCAAATTTGATATTGGAACAAAGTTTTTGCAATTGTAAATTTTTAATAAAATGGAAATAAAATTTTTATCATTATACAATTTTCATTACTGTAAATTTTATTTTTTCCATAACAAGTAGTTTTGAGTTAAAGCAGTGAAATATAATTTTAAATTTATTTTCACGCACATGATTTTACCTATGTACATTATTCACCAAATTTTCTCCGTTTTGTCTTGGTCCGGATGCATGGAGTGGGTGTACTGAGGAAGAATTGCTCTTAAAGGGGGATGATAAGCGTTCCTATTGTACCACTCCGTCCAGAACAGACCTATCATATATATATATATATATATATATATATATACATATATATATATATATATATATATATATATATATATATATATATATATATATATATATATATATATATATATATATATATATATACATATATATATATATATATATATATATATATACATATATATATATATATATATATATATATATATTCTCCGATATATATATATATATATATATATATATATATATATATATATATATATATATATATATATATATATATATATATATATTTTCTCCGATATATATATATATATATATACATATATATATATATATATATATATATATATATATATTTTCTCCGATATATATATATATATATACATATATATATATATATATATATATATATATATATATATATATATATATATATATCGGAGAAAATTTGGTGAATAATGTAGGTAAAATAATGTGCGTGAAAATAAATTTAAAATTATATTTCACTGCTTTGATCTTTCGTTTCGTTTAACACAGGTTTTCTCTCAGAGATAAATTTAACTACATTTCAGTGAGAGTAAATTTATCATGTGTTGGCAACCCTGTTGTGATTAGTTCAAAAAATTGTGGTGCTCCGTGCTTTTGAAAAAAATTAATAGTTATTGCGTTATTAAATTAATTAATCTGGTAAAAAAGTGTTTAAAAGTGTTCAATAGTGATTTGTAACTCAAAGTGATAATTGGTGTAGTGTTTTAAAATCTTGTTTTGTGTTTTAAAGTTATATCAATTTTAAAATTGTGTAGTTTTACATTTTCCTTTTATCCTCTTTCTTTTGTTACATTAGCTAATTAGTTGTTGTAACATTATCGTCTTGTTTTGTTTGTCATCTCAAAAGAGTTGCCAACATTAAAAAAAAAAATAATAAAAAAGAATAAATATAAATAACAAAAATTCCAGCTACAGATCTAATCTTAAATAAATATTTGGAACTTGTGTATTAAAAAAGAAATATATATAATTAAAATAAAGAAAATGTCGTGCCCTTTTGAATTGTGTAATATTGTTGCAGAGGATGAATTGTGTGTTACCTGTTGGTTTTGTCTTAATCAATGGCATGCAAAATGTGCTAGGATTAATGCAAAAGTAGTAGACACAATTAGAAATAATGTTGGTGTTCGTTGGTGTTGTGTGCAATGCAGGAAACTCTCTGCAGACTTTTATAATTTTGTAAAGGAGTTGCAGTCGGAATTAACATCGATGAAAAAAGATTTTTCCTCATTATCACTCCGATTTGAGAATTTCTCTACATTGTTTGAGAAATACCAAGAGTTAGATGAGTTTGTGTCGTCACCGTCAGTTTCTGGACAGAAACGCAAAAGGGCTGCGAAAAAGGCACCAACTAAGGGAATGCCTAGTCGCAAAGCAATAGTTTCTGTTGAGAACACTGTTCCACAACCGGTCTCAGTTAATATCACTGATACAACTGAGACTGGACGTGAACAGTCGTATGCCAGTGTTATTACACACCCAGTTCCGGTAGATAACAGCGGTATAGGTAAAGGGGTAATTAATCCTGATGTTATGAATATTGATAGTGAGGTTTCTAAGAAAACCTCACAATCTACTCGTGACATACAGGAATTATCATTTCCTTCACTTATCACTAGTGATCGTCCCGAGACTGCTACTGGCAAAACTCAACCTGTCCAAAGATCATTATCCATGGCCCCCGCCATAAAAATGATATTTGCAACAAGGCTCTTTATATATCTCCATGACTCACAGTTATGTAATTGAAGAAAGTCAGTCCGACTCATTTAAAACAGTCCTTAATTACAAAAAAACTAATTTTCGAAAACTTAATACCCTCATAACAGCCATACAGATTTAGAATATGTAATTGATAAATTTTATGATATTTTAAATAGATTTAAACTGGAATGTGTTCCAACCACTAGAGTTAAAAATTCAAATAAACATCCATGGATAACCCCTGAGTTATCAAGTTTAAAAAATTCTAAAAATAAGCTTTTTCGTAAATATAAAAAATCAGGCTTAACAATAGACTACACTAATTACTCTGTTGCTAGATCTAAATATACTTTAGAGTCTCGTAGATTGTATAATCTTTACCTAGACAAGATTAAAAATAATGTTAAATCCAATCCTAAATCTTTTTATGATTTTGTTAATCTAAAACGAAAAGTTTCCTCAAAGCCCTCAGTATTGAAATATAACAATAAAGAATTTGTCACAGGCACAGATATTGCTGAATGTTTCGCAGATTTTTTTGCCACAACCTATTCCAGTACATCTTGCCAAATTAAAGACTCGTATCCTTATAAGTTATCACAGGCTGATCAAATTTGTATGCCTTTTCTACAACGTCATGATGTATCCAATAGTCTGCGTAGTTTAAAATCGATTAAATGTCCAGGACCGGATGGCATACCTAATATAATTCTTAAATATTGTTCAGAAACATTAGCACTTCCGTTAACTATATTGTTTAATTATTCACTTAAATTTGGTCACTTTCCTACTTTTTGGAAAAAATCTTATATTATACCTTTACATAAGTCTGGTAGTCTTACTAATGTGTCAAATTATAGAGGAATTGCAAAATTAAGTGCCATACCAAAATTGTTTGAAAAATTAATTACTGCAGTAATTTCACAGAAAATTCAATCTATATTGAGTCCATATCAGCATGGTTTTCGTAGTGGTCTTTCAACTACAACAAATCTTATAGAATTTACGTCAACAGAAATAAAAGGATTTGTTCAGCGTAAACAAACTGATACAATTTATACCGATTTTAGTAAAGCTTTTGATAGGGTTAACCATGAACTCCTAATATATAAATTAAATTATATGGGTTTCAACACAAACTTAGTCAAATGGATATCATCTTACTTACAAAATAGATCACAACTAGTTTTGTTTGAAGGGTATCTATCCAAAACGATTAACGTTCCATCGGGTGTTCCGCAAGGAAGTCACCTTGGACCGGTCCTCTTTCTTTTATTTATCAACGATTTACCTAATTCCATAAATTACTCGAAATTGTTAATGTACGCAGATGATGTTAAATTATTCATTTCCCATAATTGTGATAAACGAGCGAGTTTACTTCAAAACGATTTAGATAGCCTTTTTAAATGGTGCACGTTAAATTGTATGGAGTTAAATTTAAGCAAATGTAAGCATATGTGCTTCTCCAGATCTTCTTCTCTGATATTAAAATATAATATTGACGGTCATTCATTATCAACTGTAGATTCATTTGTTGATCTTAGCCTCTTAATGAATCAAAAATTAAATTTTAATAGCCATGTAATAACAATGGTAAATAAAGCAAATGGTGTTTTAGGTTTTGTTAAACGGTGGGCCAAAGAATTTTCTGATCCATATATAACAAAACAGTTATTTACGTCTCTTGTTAGACCTATATTGGAATACGGTTCTGTTGTATGGGATCCTCAATATGCAACATACTCAGATAAAATAGAATCCGTGCAAAAACAATTTCTGCTATTTGCCTTACGAGGTTTACATTGGAATAGTGATTTTGTTTTGCCTTCTTATTCTAGCAGGCTAAAATTAATTAGATTGCCTACACTTAAAAGCAGACGTATTATGTTGAACTCCATGTTTGTACTAAAAATATTAAATGGTAATATACCCTCAGATTTTCTGATTTCATCTATTAGAATTAATGTTCCGTTTAGATCTAGTAGATACTACCAATTATTATATACTGATTTTCACCGCACGAATTATTCAATGGGCGAACCTCTTAGTAAAATGTGTGTTGACTTTAATTCTGTGTACTGTAATGTAGATTTTGGTATGAGTTTAGAAGTTATTAAATCTAGAATAATTCTATTTTTTTAAACAATTAACATACATGTTTTATTATTTGACAAACTAGCTGATGAATTAAATTCTGTAGCTGGTTTTAAATTTCCTACTGAATTCCCATTATGATGCGGATCATGATGTGTACGCGATCCCTCCGTAAAGGGAGGTCGCCCCCTCGGTCGGCAGGGGTGGGAATGTGAGGCGTGGGAACGTTCGGAAAAAAAAAAAAAAATATAACTCAAAACTGCTTGTTATGGAAAAAATAAAATTTACAGTAATGAAAATTGTATAATGATAAAAATTTTATTTCCATTTTATTGCAATTTCCATTTACAATTGCAAAAACTTTGTTCCAATATCAAATTTGGCATTCAAAACACTGCGCACATAAATACTTTAAAACTGAAACAAACTAATGGAAAATGGTTAAGGATGCACCTTTATGGTGTCCACTTTCGGAAGGACCATCGTAAATGCTCCTAGACCAAATCCCACAATGGCCAGACTTATATTTCATGTGGTGCTCTTAGAATAAATTGGTTTGGACCCACTGTGGAAAAAAGGTTAAGGATGTAACTTTATGGTGTACATTTTCGGAAAGAGCATCGAGAATGCTCCTAGACTTCTTATTTTGAAAGACCAAACCCATCTGGAAATCCCACGGTGGTCAGACTTATATTTCATATCGTCACTGTAGGAGAAATTGGTCTGGGCCCATTGTGGGAAAATGGTTAAGGATGCACCTTGATGATGTCCATTTTCGGAAAGTGTATCGAAAATGCTCCTAGACAACTTATTTTGAAAGGACAAACCCATCTGGTAATTCCACGGTGGCCGGACTTATATGTCATGTGGTCTCCATTGTATTGTTCTTATATTTTTAAGTCAGCTCAAATGTTTTTATTGAAGTTCAACAAAAATCTGCATGGAATCTTTTGTTCATTTTATTTTTATTGGTTGTCCTGTTGCGTTATTGGTGACAAAATGTTGGTTTTTTAGAGTTTCTATTTTTCTGTTCCCATCTCCTTTTAACTTTTTCTCTGTAAGACCATAAAATAATTTTTTTTAAGTTTGCTCTTCTGCTATTTTCGCAACTAACTGGTAAGGGAACTGTTACATTTTTCTAATTAACAGCTTTACCTAAAATTCGACTTGGTGTACAATACTTCGACTTGGTATATAATACCCAAATGATCCAGGTACATCTACAATCTAATAACGTTGGAAAAAATCAGATATATATTTAAAAATAAACCACCTTACAGACATTTATTCATTTATTTTTTTATTATTAATTTCCATTTTCAACACACATAAAAGGAATTTGTTCAATTGTCAATGTTGAAAATCTTCTGCTTTGAAATTACGTACGCTAGATGTATTTCGGTAAAAATTATATAAATACATATGATTAAATTGTGCGGTGAATAACGTCGACACAGGATGTTGACTTTTGGGTAACGCTGTTAACGTAATTTTTAATATAAAAATTTTGGAAATCATATGTAGTGTACATTCATTATTTTCGAATAAAAATTAGGTTTTTGCAACAATAAATGAACAGCGCAATTTATTAAATAATATGTCCTCCTTTCATCATAAAGAATGGAATGTCACTATCAAATATTATATATTTACAATTTGTTAAAATGTTACTCATATTCTTCGTTATTACCATACATTACCACACGCAGCATCAGCAACTAGAAATTGCAACCGTACTATATTTTTACAAAACCATCAAGTTGACAACATTGTAGCCATGATTCAAGTATAAGGTCCCCCTTCCAGCTCAGCTGATTGGATTTTCTCCTCTGATTATGTCCAACACAGGCTAACGCCAACCAAAGTTTTCTAAATGTGGTGCTTTTGTAATTCCAACGACGGCTACGCGAAATGAATCTTTTTTACTGAAAACATAATTTTAATAAACTGGTTAGAATCGGGTTATGCGGATGGAAAGACCCATATCTCTGGACCCGAAAAAGGTATTAACACAAATTGTAGCATTTTGGAAAGGTAAGAGTGCCAGCTATAATTTGGCATCAATTTTGTTGACCCCCATAATGGGCCCTTTTTGGACTTTTTGGGGGTTTTATAAAAAATCCGGGTCCAAAAAATCGATAATTTGACTATAATTTCCGAATCGTGACCACTGGTTGGGTAGGTATTTTCATAAAATACCTATATTGTCTATATCGGGTAATAGGGGCCGTGTCCAGGCCGGGTCTTGAACCCAGATTTTCGGGTCAAAAATGTCAACTGTCAACTCATGAAAATCGAAGAAATTAAAAGTAGCGTTCGCACCCAACGCATTTCTGATCATAGCCATATTAAAGGTTTGGGCATACATGGCGAAGGTGACAAAATGCTGTCCGAGAAGCTGCTGCTATAGTTGTGAATTTAACGAAACACAAGAAAATGCTGGTCTTGTCTCACAGCTGGACGTACTATCAGGTACGGGCAAATTGGTAAATTTACCGAACTGACAGAAAAAGTGGAGGTGGATGATATCTACATTTAGGCCAATAGTGGTGCCGTCAATCGTTATGGACGCAGTGACACCTTTGCAGCGGAATTGGATTTGGAGACCGATGGTTGGTTGTGTTATACGGCAAAACAAATAGTCTACTTTTTTCGATTTTCATTTGTTACCATTTCTTTTACTTTGTTTACAGTGACACTTCACACATTGGCTCACCTCATGGCATTCCCTTGGATTTACCTGATGTATGGATCATCATAGGCACCTTGCCATAGCATTCCAGTGAAATATGGAACAACTCATAATGTTGCGTGCCCAAACGAAGAACCTGCAATTTGAAGAGTCCGCATTTAAACGTCTCAATGAAACCCGCATTGACTAAGATAAGAAAATGTGAACAGACTATCGAGTTAAGAATAAATAATATACAATTATCAATTGTTGCATGTGGTATGTGGAGTTAGATTACTGGATATAATTTTTATGCAGACTAATAAGCAAGTGCAGCGTGTGAAATAGTATATGTTATTGCTTAATATTCACGGAAAACGCTTCTGCGACTGTAATTTTGGGAAATGAACCAGGGTGTTCAGAGAGCGAAGCGATTATGCTTACCACAGCAAACCATCTCATCAACGAGGTTAGTACTTATGTACATATATTTAATTTGAGTGTGTGTGTGTGTTTCAACGACGCGACGCACAATGTTTCAGAAATACATTTTCCTGGCCAAAACCCCATCACCAATTTTTAATTTCAATATGAGATTCGATAGTAAACATATTGAACGTTAGCAAACCAAAAAATTAACTCAAAATATTAAAAGGTGCCGGAGTAGCGAGCTTCTGAAAACGACAATTATCTGTTTTATTATTCCTCAGAAACTACAATTAGGAATGTTAAAGTTTTATTAGGTACATATTTTATATATATTTTTCAATTTCATATTTTCGAAGTCAAGTAGGTAGACTGCGTCATATTAGGTTTAGCTAATTCGTAATGCAAAATAAGATGATTATAGTTGAAAAACATACTAATTTACTAATAGACGTACAAAATATTTTTCCAGGATGGGGAAGTTGAATATTTATATACGCTACGTCGAATTTTAGGTAACGTTATTACCATGGTAAAGTTCAAAAGGTAATGTCATTTCAAATAAGCATATCCATCTCTGCATTTTCTGTAATTTACCTTATCACCCCCTTCCGCATCTCTGTATGTACAATGGATTTAGAAACATATATTTTGACAATGAGATGTTGTCAAATGAATAATTTTGAATAATTGCAAACATATGATTCCATGACCCTACCTTCTTAATTCTACCATGGTTGTTACAAACAAAATTTATTTTCATAGCTGAAATATTTACGTATGACAATATGTCGATGGTATTTACGTATGAAAAATAAATAAACCATGAATGCAGGTGTTTTGCAACATCGTGTAAAAGCCACTCCAGCTTTCGGAAATGCCCAATTTTCTAACGGATCGCTCAAAATTGCCTCTCATCAAATTTAAATACATGAAACCAGCCATACTTGTTTCACTAAAAAATAAATTACCAACCTCAGCCGCCTACAATAGCTTGTGTTTAGTGGTATATTGGATTTTTTTGCAAATTGTCGTTGAAATACATTTTCATCCAAATTTGACAGGCATTGTTCAACACCATGGTCGTACAATCATCCGCATACGTCACGATCTCTATGCCCTCTGGAGGGCGAGGAATGCCGGAAAGGTAGAGGTTAAACAGTTCCGGAGATATCACCCCACCTTGGTGAACTCCCTGTTTCACTCTACGGGCTTTGGACTTCTTGTTCCGGAATTCCACGTACGCCTGGCGTCCACACATATAGTTGATTATCTAACGTTTCAAACTTGGCCGGAGGGTGGTTATCTGCACGTCCTCAAACAGTATGGCATGATCGAGCATATCAAATGCCTTTCATAGGTCAAGGGCTACCAACAGTGTTCTGTCACACGGCTTGTTCTGGTTCAATCCTCTACTAATATCTGTGGAAATGGCGTGTAATGCTGTTGTGTTACTATGTTGTGGACGGAATCCGTGCTGATGGTTGGCAACTGGATAGCTCCCTCTAATGCTGGGGAGGAGTAAAGCCTCAAGAGTCTTAGCTACTGGCGACAAAAGCGAAATCGGCCTGTACGATTCGCCTTTACTGGCATCCTTGCCTGGCTTCAGTAGCGGGACCACCCGGCCCATTTTCCAGGTTTCGGGCACTATGTGGGTGGCTAGCGACAAATTGAGAACTTTCGTTAAGTACTCGACTCCCGGCGTATCCAGCTGCTTCAACATTACCATTGAGATTCCGTCCGGGCCCAACGCTTTGGATGACTTAGCGTTACGGATAACATTTGTAACATCACCCATCGTAAACTGTGGTGGTTCCTCCTAGGCGGAAAAAGAGATCTGAAACGACGTAGTACTCTTCTCCTCGCCCTATCGCTCTCGGGGTGCTCGACAAATTTTCGGTTAAAATATTCCGCGCACCTCTTCGGATCAGTCACCGTTACGTCGTTAAAAGTGACTGAGGTACTATCATCCTTTTTTCCAGGGTTCGAGAGCGACTTAACCGATACCCACAGCTTACTCATATCAGTTCCAATGTTACAGCACTTCAGATGGTCTAGCCACTTTTGCCTCTTATGCTCCTGTACCAACCGGTTGACTTCCTCTGTCAAATCACTGATTCTAGGATCAGTAGGGTTGGTACGACGGAGATCATCACGCTCGTTTGCTAATCCCGCTGCCTCTGCTGGGAAGTTTGGTCTTATCTCGGGTATCCAAGAGAAATGACGGGTTTCCAAGTCACGTCATTTATCAGACAGGGTGACACAATGGTTAAATCTGGCGAACTATGACACTCTTCTGTAAAATGTGGAGCAGTCAATCTGTTCTGCCAACGCTGATCTCCTCTGGTCATTACCTAGGATGGAATGCCACAACTCAGAAGGTTATTGCCTTCCAAAATAGGGTTTACCAGGAATGTCACGTATCGAAATAGTTAGAATTTCGTAATTCAAAGTCGTTCATTTTTGTGTTAGCTTCTTAAGATTTTGTACGATTTGGTGAATTACGATTTCAGTGTAAATATGACAACAATATATATAATCTTTTTAATGTATACTGTCCAGTCTGACCATGTGTTTTTCCTGTGCCCGCCCCTAAAATATTAATTATTGACTAATTAAACAGCATTCCACAATTTTTGTACAAAATTATTTTTTTAGTTTCTTTTTTCTTTATGCTTCAGTTTATTATTCTTAATACCATATTGTTTAGTTTTCACAGATGAATAATTTTTGTTTGACAAAAAAAGTTATTTTCAAGAAAAAAGTAACGTGGCAAAATTTTTGTACAAAATTATTTATTATTTTTTTTTTTGAGTTTCTTTTTTCTTTATGCTTCAGTTTATTATTCGTAATACCACATTGTTTGGTTTTCACAGATGAATAATTTTTGTTGTGGCGAAAAAAGTGACGTGGCAACACTTCGTTAACAATTGCCTTCGTTAATTGAGAAACTATTACAATTTGTCATTAAGACAACATTTTTATTACTTAAAATCATTTGAGAGTGTTTTAATGTCACAGTTGCCACAAAAATACAATTTCACTTGCAAAACCAAAAACGGTTTCAAATCGAAAAATTTTGCGATTTACATTTTTTGAAGAAGGTAAATAGAGAAAGAAGGTAAAATATTAAGCAAGTAACGCGGTTGGCAGCTATTAACAGGCGGGATATACACATTATACAGTTCCACACTTGACTGCTGCCCCATACATTCCATATATGGGTCACTAGAGACTAGCTCAAGCGAGATAGATCTGTATTGAATAGAATGGTGTAACAGGAATGCTAATGCCCCACCTTCACTTCTCTTGGGATCTTCTGCTTTGAAATTACGTACGCTAGATGTATTTCGGTAAAAATTATATAAATACATATGATTAAATTGTGCGGTGAATAACGTCGACACAGGATGTTGACTTTTGGGTAACGCTGTTAACGTAATTTTTAATATAAAAATTTTGGAAATCATATGTAGTGTACATTCATTATTTTCGAATAAAAATTAGGTTTTTGCAACAATAAATGAACAGCGCAATTTATTAAATAATATGTCCTCCTTTCATCATAAAGAATGGAATGTCACTATCAAATATTATATATTTACAATTTGTTAAAATGTTACTCATATTCTTCGTTATTACCATACATTACCACACGCAGCATCAGCAACTAGAAATTGCAACCGTACTATATTTTTACAAAACCATCAAGTTGACAACATTGTAGCCATGATTCAAGTATAAGGTCCCCCTTCCAGCTCAGCTGATTGGATTTTCTCCTCTGATTATGTCCAACACAGGCTAACGCCAACCAAAGTTTTCTAAATGTGGTGCTTTTGTAATTCCAACGACGGCTACGCGAAATGAATCTTTTTTACTGAAAACATAATTTTAATAAACTGGTTAGAATCGGGTTATGCGGATGGAAAGACCCATATCTCTGGACCCGAAAAAGGTATTAACACAAATTGTAGCATTTTGGAAAGGTAAGAGTGCCAGCTATAATTTGGCATCAATTTTGTTGACCCCCATAATGGGCCCTTTTTGGACTTTTTGGGGGTTTTATAAAAAATCCGGGTCCAAAAAATCGATAATTTGACTATAATTTCCGAATCGTGACCACTGGTTGGGTAGGTATTTTCATAAAATACCTATATTGTCTATATCGGGTAATAGGGGCCGTGTCCAGGCCGGGTCTTGAACCCAGATTTTCGGGTCAAAAATGTCAACTGTCAACTCATGAAAATCGAAGAAATTAAAAGTAGCGTTCGCACCCAACGCATTTCTGATCATAGCCATATTAAAGGTTTGGGCATACATGGCGAAGGTGACAAAATGCTGTCCGAGAAGCTGCTGCTATAGTTGTGAATTTAACGAAACACAAGAAAATGCTGGTCTTGTCTCACAGCTGGACGTACTATCAGGTACGGGCAAATTGGTAAATTTACCGAACTGACAGAAAAAGTGGAGGTGGATGATATCTACATTTAGGCCAATAGTGGTGCCGTCAATCGTTATGGACGCAGTGACACCTTTGAAGCGGAATTGGATTTGGAGACCGATGGTTGGTTGTGTTATACGGCAAAACAAATAGTCTACTTTTTTCGATTTTCATTTGTTACCATTTCTTTTACTTTGTTTACAGTGACACTTCACACATTGGCTCACCTCATGGCATTCCCTTGGATTTACCTGATGTATGGATCATCATAGGCACCTTGCCATAGCATTCCAGTGAAATATGGAACAACTCATAATGTTGCGTGCCCAAACGAAGAACCTGCAATTTGAAGAGTCCGCATTTAAACGTCTCAATGAAACCCGCATTGACTAAGATAAGAAAATGTGAACAGACTATCGAGTTAAGAATAAATAATATACAATTATCAATTGTTGCATGTGGTATGTGGAGTTAGATTACTGGATATAATTTTTATGCAGACTAATAAGCAAGTGCAGCGTGTGAAATAGTATATGTTATTGCTTAATATTCACGGAAAACGCTTCTGCGACTGTAATTTTGGGAAATGAACCAGGGTGTTCAGAGAGCGAAGCGATTATGCTTACCACAGCAAACCATCTCATCAACGAGGTTAGTACTTATGTACATATATTTAATTTGAGTGTGTGTGTGTGTTTCAACGACGCGACGCACAATGTTTCAGAAATACATTTTCCTGGCCAAAGCCCCATCACCAATTTTTAATTTCAATATGAGATTCGATAGTAAACATATTGAACGTTAGCAAACCAAAAAATTAACTCAAAATATTAAAAGGTGCCGGAGTAGCGAGCTTCTGAAAACGACAATTATCTGTTTTATTATTCCTCAGAAACTACAATTAGGAATGTTAAAGTTTTATTAGGTACATATTTTATATATATTTTTCAATTTCATATTTTCGAAGTCAAGTAGGTAGACTGCGTCATATTAGGTTTAGCTAATTCGTAATGCAAAATAAGATGATTATAGTTGAAAAACATACTAATTTACTAATAGACGTACAAAATATTTTTCCAGGATGGGGAAGTTGAATATTTATATACGCTACGTCGAATTTTAGGTAACGTTATTACCATGGTAAAGTTCAAAAGGTAATGTCATTTCAAATAAGCATATCCATCTCTGCATTTTCTGTAATTTACCTTATCACCCCCTTCCGCATCTCTGTATGTACAATGGATTTAGAAACATATATTTTGACAATGAGATGTTGTCAAATGAATAATTTTGAATAATTGCAAACATATGATTCCATGACCCTACCTTCTTAATTCTACCATGGTTGTTACAAACAAAATTTATTTTCATAGCTGAAATATTTACGTATGACAATATGTCGATGGTATTTACGTATGAAAAATAAATAAACCATGAATGCAGGTGTTTTGCAACATCGTGTAAAAGCCACTCCAGCTTTCGGAAATGCCCAATTTTCTAACGGATCGCTCAAAATTGCCTCTCATCAAATTTAAATACATGAAACCAGCCATACTTGTTTCACTAAAAAATAAATTACCAACCTCAGCCGCCTACAATAGCTTGTGTTTAGTGGTATATTGGATTTTTTTGCAAATTGTCGTTGAAATACATTTTCATCCAAATTTGACAGGCATTGTTCAACACCATGGTCGTACAATCATCCGCATACGTCACGATCTCTATGCCCTCTGGAGGGCGAGGAATGCCGGAAAGGTAGAGGTTAAACAGTTCCGGAGATATCACCCCACCTTGGTGAACTCCCTGTTTCACTCTACGGGCTTTGGACTTCTTGTTCCGGAATTCCACGTACGCCTGGCGTCCACACATATAGTTGATTATCTAACGTTTCAAACTTGGCCGGAGGGTGGTTATCTGCACGTCCTCAAACAGTATGGCATGATCGAGCATATCAAATGCCTTTCATAGGTCAAGGGCTACCAACAGTGTTCTGTCACACGGCTTGTTCTGGTTCAATCCTCTACTAATATCTGTGGAAATGGCGTGTAATGCTGTTGTGTTACTATGTTGTGGACGGAATCCGTGCTGATGGTTGGCAACTGGATAGCTCCCTCTAATGCTGGGGAGGAGTAAAGCCTCAAGAGTCTTAGCTACTGGCGACAAAAGCGAAATCGGCCTGTACGATTCGCCTTTACTGGCATCCTTGCCTGGCTTCAGTAGCGGGACCACCCGGCCCATTTTCCAGGTTTCGGGCACTATGTGGGTGGCTAGCGACAAATTGAGAACTTTCGTTAAGTACTCGACTCCCGGCGTATCCAGCTGCTTCAACATTACCATTGAGATTCCGTCCGGGCCCAACGCTTTGGATGACTTAGCGTTACGGATAACATTTGTAACATCACCCATCGTAAACTGTGGTGGTTCCTCCTAGGCGGAAAAAGAGATCTGAAACGACGTAGTACTCTTCTCCTCGCCCTATCGCTCTCGGGGTGCTCGACAAATTTTCGGTTAAAATATTCCGCGCACCTCTTCGGATCAGTCACCGTTACGTCGTTAAAAGTGACTGAGGTACTATCATCCTTTTTTCCAGGGTTCGAGAGCGACTTAACCGATACCCACAGCTTACTCATATCAGTTCCAATGTTACAGCACTTCAGATGGTCTAGCCACTTTTGCCTCTTATGCTCCTGTACCAACCGGTTGACTTCCTCTGTCAAATCACTGATTCTAGGATCAGTAGGGTTGGTACGACGGAGATCATCACGCTCGTTTGCTAATCCCGCTGCCTCTGCTGGGAAGTTTGGTCTTATCTCGGGTATCCAAGAGAAATGACGGGTTTCCAAGTCACGTCATTTATCAGACAGGGTGACACAATGGTTAAATCTGGCGAACTATGACACTCTTCTGTAAAATGTGGAGCAGTCAATCTGTTCTGCCAACGCTGATCTCCTCTGGTCATTACCTAGGATGGAATGCCACAACTCAGAAGGTTATTGCCTTCCAAAATAGGGTTTACCAGGAATGTCACGTATCGAAATAGTTAGAATTTCGTAATTCAAAGTCGTTCATTTTTGTGTTAGCTTCTTAAGATTTTGTACGATTTGGTGAATTACGATTTCAGTGTAAATATGACAACAATATATATAATCTTTTTAATGTATACTGTCCAGTCTGACCATGTGTTTTTCCTGTGCCCGCCCCTAAAATATTAATTATTGACTAATTAAACAGCATTCCACAATTTTTGTACAAAATTATTTTTTTAGTTTCTTTTTTCTTTATGCTTCAGTTTATTATTCTTAATACCATATTGTTTAGTTTTCACAGATGAATAATTTTTGTTTGACAAAAAAGTTATTTTCAAGAAAAAAGTAACGTGGCAAAATTTTTGTACAAAATTATTTATTATTTTTTTTTTTTTGAGTTTCTTTTTTCTTTATGCTTCAGTTTATTATTCGTAATACCACATTGTTTGGTTTTCACAGATGAATAATTTTTGTTGTGGCGAAAAAAAGTGACGTGGCAACACTTCGTTAACAATTGCCTTCGTTAATTGAGAAACTATTACAATTTGTCATTAAGACAACATTTTTATTACTTAAAATCATTTGAGAGTGTTTTAATGTCACAGTTGCCACAAAAATACAATTTCACTTGCAAAACCAAAAACGGTTTCAAATCGAAAAATTTTGCGATTTACATTTTTTGAAGAAGGTAAATAGAGAAAGAAGGTAAAATATTAAGCAAGTAACGCGGTTGGCAGCTATTAACAGGCGGGATATACACATTATACAGTTCCACACTTGACTGCTGCCCCATACATTCCATATATGGGTCACTAGAGACTAGCTCAAGCGAGATAGATCTGTATTGAATAGAATGGTGTAACAGGAATGCTAATGCCCCACCTTCACTTCTCTTGGGATCTTTCTTCAATACGTTGCAACCATTTCAACGTTGTAAGCTACAATTTTCATTGAGCTTTGTTTCATTCACCGATGCTATCAAGATATTCCTCCGATTCATAAAATCCACTATCTCATCAATTTTACCTCGGATTCCGTTGCAAATGAATTACAAGAATGATGCACTGTCCGGAATTTCAATAGCAACATGTGATGTTAGGTGCTGCGATAAAGTTTGCTGTTCTGGAGACTGCGGGGAAGTTCTGTACTCCGACGATGACTCAGAAGTTGACAACGAGGTCGTGGACTCAATGGGAACTACGTTTGTACAGCACGATGCAACATAGTCCCTATCGCTATAGTCTCGGAACCGGGTTAAACCGAAACAACTCTTAAAATGCACCCATCCTTCACATCCATTACATCGCTGGCCGAACTGGAGTGTTGATATTTCGTGTCAATCCGGTGTCGTAGAATCCGCTGCCGTGGGATTTCTTATCAACTCTAGAATTATTTGTCAATCTTGGTATTTTGGTAAATAAACAATTGGACGTTTAGATTTTTTAATACGATGGGCCAAAAAATTTTCTGATCCGTATATAACAAAATATTTTTTACGTATTTTGTTAGAAAAATAGAATCTGTGCAAAAACAATTCCTGTTTTTTGCTTTGAGAGATTTTGTATTGCCTTGTTCTACTAGCAGGTTAGAATTGATCAGATTGTAAAGCAGAGTATTATGTTGAACTCAATGATGATATTAAAATATTAAATGGCAACTTATTTTCCTTTTAGTGTAGTAGATACTATCAATTATTATACACCGATTTTCACCGCACGAATTAGATTATGTAATGTTGATTTTAGCATGAGTTTAGAAATTGTAAAATCTAGAATAATAACATATACTTGTATGACTAATTTATAAATATTCTATTATTTTACAAAATAGCTGACGAGGAATATTCTGTAGCTGGCTTCCAATTTCATACTAAATTTCCATCATCATGCGGATTGTGATGAGAACGTGAACACCACGAAAAATGAGGTCCCAGGTGAACTCCTTTTACTTGTGAACTCCCTTTACTCTAGGGATACTGGGCTTCTTATTTCTACATACCACGTACGACTAACGACCACACACATAGTTGACGACCCAATGCCGTTTTCTGGCTTTAGTAGCGGAACAGTTGGAAACAGTTAGGGTGTCTAAAGACAAGTGAAGTTTAGTAAGATTCTGAACTCCTGGTTCATGCAGTTACTTCAAATCAGCATAGAGATTTAGGGCAAGGTCTTCTACCACATGTCCAACATACTCCATTGTAAGTTTTGGTAGTACATCCTTTGGAGAGATCTTACTCGGGGTTCTCTATGAATTTCGCTCCTCTTCAGATCTGTCACTTCTACGCGTTTAATAAAAAAGTATTCGATCTGGTACTGTTGTTGCAATGCTTCACTTGTCTTACCCACGTTTTCAGCTTTGATGATGTTCCGGAAACTTCTATGTATCTGCTACGTTAACATCAGATGGGTTAAGCAGTTGTGAAATTCAATCACGACAAAGGAGCCTAAATAATTGACAGATTGTCAAGTTACATCATTTGTCATACCTGGGGACATGGTCTGTCTGGTGATCTGTCGCAGTCTCCACTTATTCTAGTGGGCGTGTCCTTATTTACTGTGCAAAACGTGGAGCTATCAAATTGGTCAGGCCCTCACTTTATTACTTGGACTAAATGCCATAATTATTGACGTATGTTAAAATTCCCTAACACCAGACGGCTATTGCTCGCCAGAAGTGAATAGATTTTGGACATATAACGCGGGTCGCAGCTTTTTAACAGCGTGATATCCACGTCAAGATCCTTCAAATCGACTGTTTCACACTTGACCTCTACCTCATCATCTACCTAAGGAGCAATCCCTCATCAATACCGTTCATATAATACGAAATCGTACCAAATGTGGTATATTTTAGTACTTTTCGTACCCTTATAGTGGGAATAAATAACAGTTGTGTCCGTTATCGCTTTATACTACCCAAAAAGACTAAACATCGTATTAGAGTTAAAAAAAAAACACTACAAATGTATTCTATAATTCTTCATTATATGTGCAATTTGAAGCATATATTTATTATTTATTTATGACCAATAACGAAAGAAGACAAAACTTCTCGACACCAAGGAACGCTTGTCTTGGGCAGCGTTGAGAATATACCGGAGGTCTGAACGACAACATAAGGAACACTACTTGACACCAAGGAACGATTTTCCTTGAACAGCGTTGAAAAAACACTGGAAATCAGAAAATCACTGGAAATAGCACTACTTGGACTACCTGGAATTTCATTGTAAGTTAACTAATTCAATACAAAAAATGTTAAGGTGAGTGAAGTGCTAGTGAAAAAATAAATGAAAAATAAAACAACGGGCCAATTTAACTTGGGAAAACCGAAAGTCCAAAAATTCGTGAAGATTACGATCAACCCACTTGTGCCGTGTGAAATTACTTTAGATGAGATAAAATCTCTTCCGGAATTTTCCGGACAACAAGGCACCTATGTGTCTTGGCACGAGGCTGCGCACAACGCTTACGAATTATTTAAGAGGTATGATGGCAGTGAACGCCACTATCAAGCAGTAACCATACTATGAAATAAAGTACGGGGTGCAGCCGACGCGTTACCCTCATCATTTAACAAAGTGCTAAATTTTAGTGCAATCATTGCACGACTGTAGTTTACCTATGCGGACAAACGTCCCATCTATTTAATATAACAGGAACTGTCCACACTTAGACAGGGTTCAATGTCATGTTTAGAGTTCTATGACGATGTAGAAAAGAAACTAACGTTATAACGTTAGTCACAAGAAGTACACGCAAATAACGAGCGCTACGCTTTTGCGAAAAATTTCGCAAATAAATCTTATGAAAATTCTAACAATAAAAAGGCAAACTCTGCCCAATCTTTCTCTAATCAAGAACACAATGTGGGACACAAGAATCCACATTATTTGGTTAATAGACAGAAACAGGTTGGCCACTTGCAGCAGTTCACGGGTTATCAGAAACCATATGACAGTGGTAACAAGACGACGCGTGGAGCCTATGGAGGTGGACCCCTCTCCCAATTTAAGCATCCCGTGGATTGATTTTACTGAAAAAGAATGCTGAACTAATTTCATTCCTTTTAGTTCAGGTAGAGGTTTGATATAGCTCTTTGACGCTCCTGTATAGACAAGAAGCTTAGCTTCTCTCCCCCCAATTGACTTTGAAATCCAAGGCAGGAGGGGCTTTGTCCCCAATAAAGTAAGCTCATCATTTTCGTTGTCATCCTCGACCAGTTCCGCTTCTTCTTCGAATGTTAGGTCAGCAAGTAAATCAGGTAGATTATGATCACCATTAAGATGATTTACACGTTGTATTTTTGGTCCTGTGTATCGCCCAGAATTGACAGGTCGTTTCGTCATATTTCCTTGCGGCCTGTAAGTATGATACGTAGGATGCTTAAATTGAGAGAGGGAGGGGTCCACCTCCATAGGCTCCACTCGTCGTCTTGTTACTACTGGCATATGGTTTCTGATAACCTGTGAACTGCTGCAAGTGGCCAACCTGTTTCTGTCTATTAACCAAATAATGTGGATTCTTGTGTCCTACATTGTGTTCTTGATTAGAGAAAGATTGGGCAGAGTTTGCCTTTTTATAGTTAGAATTTTCATAAGATTTATTTGCGAAATTTTTCGCAAAAGCGTAGCGCTCGTTATTTGCTACTACTTCTTGTGACTAACGTTATAACGTTAGTTTCTTTTCTACATTGTCATAGAACTCTAAACATGACATTGAACCCTGTCTAAGTGTGGACAGTTCCTGTTATATTAAATAGATGGGACGTTTGTCCGCATAGGTAAACTACAGTCGTGCAATGATTGCACTAAAATTTAGCACTTTGTTAAATGATGAGGGTAACGCGTCGGCTGCACCCCGCACTTTATTTCATAGTATGGTTACTGCTTGATAGTGGCGTTCACTGCCATCATACCTCTTAAATAATTCGTAAGCGTTGTGCGCAGCCTCGTGCCAAGACACATAGATGCCTTGTTGTCCGGAAAATTCCGGAAAAGATTTTATCTCATCTAGAGTAATTTCACACGGCACAAGTGGATTGATCGTAGTCTTCACGAATTTTTGGACTTTCGGTTTTCCCAAGTTAAATTGGCCCTGAATCGAGGTAATTTTTCTGTCAAATCCTACTCTTTGAGCAGATAATGCTTTGCTCACCTCCGCTTTTATCAACTCACTCACTTGTTCCGCATTCATTTTTTGTTCTATATTTTCTAATTTTAGCTTTTCAAACAAAGTTTCTAGCTCACTCATCTACACTCAATCACTAATTTCCGTTGTTTTATTTTTCATTTATTTTTTCACTAGCACTTCACTCACCTAAACATTTTTTGTATTGAATTAGTTAACTTACAATGAAATTCCAGGTAGTCCGAGTAGTGCTATTTCCAGTGATTTTCTGATTTCCAGTGTTTTTTCAACGCTGTTCAAGGAAAATCGTTCCTTGGTGTCAAGTAGTGTTCCTTATGTTGTCGTTCAGACCTCCGGTATATTCTCAACGCTGCCCAAGACAAGCGTTCCTTGGTGTCGAGAAGTTTTGTCTTCTTTCGTTATTGGTCATAAATAAATAATAAATATATGCTTCAAATTGCACATTTAATGAAGAATTATAGAATACATTTGTATTGTTTTTTTTTAACTCTAATACGATGTTTAGTCTTTTTGGGTAGTATAAAGCGATAACGGACACTACTGTTATTTATTCCCACTATAAGGGTACGAAAAGTATTAAAATATACCACATTTGGTACGATTTCGTATTATATGAACGGTATTGATGAGGGATTGCTCCTTAGGTAGATGATGAGGTAGAGGTCAAGTGTGAAACAGTCGATTTGAAAGAGCTTGACGTGGATATCACGCTGTTAAAAAGCTGTGGCCCGCGTTATATGTCCAAAATCTATTCACTTCTGACGAGCAATAGCCGTCTGGTGTTAGGGAATTTTAACATACGTCAATAATTATGGCATTTAGTCCAAGTAATAAAGTGAGGGCCTGACCAATTTGATAGCTCCACGTTTTGCACAGTGAATAAGGACACGCCCACTAGAATAAGTGGAGACTGCGACAGATCACCAGACAGACCATTGTAATGTTACGATAAATTTATGCATGTGAACTACCCTTGTATTGATCACTTGTAACTAGGCTAAGTAGATCAGCTGATTAACAGCTGTAGTTTTAAGGATTGTTATTGTTATTTTTAAGGATATATTAAGAAAACAAAATCTAGGATAAAGTACCGTTATGTTTTATATATAAGAACGATGAAATTGAAAATAAAGTTCAGAAGTTAGAAAGAGCCTAAACCGGCTTTAAAACTTCAGTAAAATTAAAAAATCAAAAAGCTCTTTTTATTGAGCTGGAAATCGCTGGCAACTAGTTGTGCCTTCGAAAAATTTAAAAACATCTTTTTCTGCCAAGTGGCGTTTGTAAGCGCCGGCAAACAAATTGAGGCAGGGCCCAATTTTCCACACACACATACATGTCTACACAAAAACATCAACCGGTTGCAGGCCAACATTACATGGCGATCCTGCCAAACACGGCATCGAGCAGCAAATCCTGTCATGACACATTACCCCAAGGTCCTAAGAGGTTTAAGAAGAAGAAGAATACAACAGATGAAACATCACAGGAATAATTACAAAAAGCAAAACATAAAATTTACACAAGAAATGCGAATAATGTAAAATTTTATCATAAAAATATAAATTAGAAATTTATTTCACACACAAAGCACAATAAAATATTTTAATTTCACATTTTTATTAATTTTCAAAAAAAAAAAAAAAACACAAGATTACACCACGAATTTACAAGATGTCGATCAAAACAAAATGAAATGATGATCATTGTTAACCGATTGATAAATAATTAGTTTAAAAGTAATTGGTAACCATCATTGTAAAAATACTACTTTTGCAACCCTGTACTCATCAGTTCAATAGTAAGCGACCTTTAAATTTGAAATTTTCATTAAGGATCGTTTACACTGTTCAATTTATTTTAAGTATTAATATTAGTTGCAAAATAATATAAATGGAGATAGAAGCATGCATTAATGAATTAGAAAAATTAAAATTGAATTTAAAGAAAAGTAAAAAATAAGATTTTTTCAAAAAAATACGTTGAAGAAAAATTAGGAAGATTAGAAAAATTGGTCAATGCGGTGAATGATTACCAATGTGAAGATGAGAATGATTATCTTTCAAAAGCGAGATTTAATGAATTGAAAATAGAAATTTCGGTTTTAATTAATGAATTGAATATAAAAGAAGAAATAGTAAATAATAACGTAAATATGGCACAATTCGACATGTCAATGGTTAGCAAAAATTTGCATGTATTTAAAGGCGAATTCTAATATTTAAAAGACTTTATATCTCAAGCAGAATTGCTGCATGATTTGCTACAAGAGCAAGATAAAGAATTATTCATTAAGTACATCTATAATTTCAAGTTATCAGCCCAAGTAAGGAGTATTTTAGGTCGTTCAAACAAGCCAACGACATTTGTACAATTAAAAAAGGCACTGGAAGATGCTTATCCAAACCCAAGAACCCGTCTCAAGAAACCAAGGATGCGATATACAAAGTTAATGAGAGTATGGCATTAAATGTTTTTATGAAAGGGGTTAACGCTGAATATCAGCCAATTTTATTGGCTAACATGCCTTCAAGCTTAAATAAGGCGACCCAAAGATGTATTACAGCTGAGAGAAGTTTAGGTCTGGATACGAAGGATGTATTCTTTGTAAATAGAACAAATAGATCAAATGAACAAAGTAAACCTTACAGAAAAATTTATAGATACAATTATAACGATTACAATAACTCGTACAGAAAAAATTACAATACACGATACAATATCGGTAATCGATGCAGTGATAATTATGGAAATCCAGGTGACCGAAAAAAATTCAGCAATGGTCACAGCAATAATGGCAATAACTATCAAGGAAACAACAATAAGAATGCAGAATATAAAGATATACAGGGCAATGTGAAATACAATAATGGTAAAAATGGCAGAATCAAGCATACGGAAGTCAGAAATTATAAGGCTTTTCCATGTATATGTCAACAGGGAAACTCAGACGGCCGGATGATGGAAGAATTCATCCAGGAGGCCCAAAATTAAAGAAAGATATTCAATGTAACTTTGATGACAAACGCTTTTATTTCGTTGAATTCTAAGGAAAAGCGTTTAACGTTCTTAATAGATACCGGAGCTGATATCTCCATATGCAAACACACATTTTCATACGTGAACAAAACAAATACTGCAAGATTAACTGGCATAACTAAAGAAGCTATTCAATGTATTGGGACTTCAGAACTTATGCTAGAAATTGAAGGAGAGACATTGTGTCATGATTTTTACGTAGTCGCAGATGATTTTCCCATACATACAGATGGAATTATTGGTCGAGATATTTTAGCAAAATATTACTGCAAAATAGACTTTGAAACACACACCATAGCATTTAATATTAATAATAGAGAGATTGTAGTGCCAATGAACGCAAGGCCGGTTCAGCAAAAACAGTTGTTAATACCTGCAAGATCGGAAACGATATTACCACTTGATATGAAAGTAGATGAGGATAGCATAATACTCAATAAGGAAATATCTGAAGGAGTCTTTCTAGCAAATTGTTTGGTTCCTGCTAATGGTAAAGTGCATGTTAAGGTGTTAAATACTACTGATGAAGACGTAAAGTTAAAAGAACTGAATTGTCAAATTAACTCATTAAAAAATTACCATATATATTACTCTAAAGCTACAAAAGAAAAAAAATTATAAAAGGCTTTCTACATTACTTGATGGATTAGACATCGACACAAATGATCCATACGCTATACAATCAATTCGTACAATTCTTGAAGAATTTCAAGATATTTTTCATTTGCCGTTAAGTGTGAACAATTTCTACACTAAAAAAATACAAATAACAGATTCCTTACCAGTATACATAAAAAATTATAGACTTCCGTAGGCGCAGTTGGAAGAAATAAATAAACAATTCGATCAGTTACTACGAGATGATGTAATCGAACCATCTGTTAGTTCATATAATTCACCACTTTTAGTAGTTCCAAAAAAGTCAATGGATGATAAGAAAAAATGGCGATTAGTAGTGGATTTCCGTAAGCTGAATAACAAAATTGTGAATGATAAGTTTCCGTTAACTAGAATTGAAGATGTATTAGATCGACTAGGAAGAGCAAAGTATTTTTCCACATTGGATATGACGAGTTCTTTCCATCAGATTAATTTACACACGGATTCGCGCCCGGTGACGGCATTTTCAACAACGAATGGTCACTATCAATTCAAACGTTTGCCTTTTGGTTTCAAGATATCTTCAAACAGTTTTCAGAGAATGCTTACAATAGCTCTCAGTGGATTGGACGCATCTGCATTTTTATATGTGGACGACATAATCGTTTTTGGCTCTGGACTGAGAGATCACAACGACAATTTGTGCAACGTTTTTAAAAGATTGCGAAAATTTAACTTAAAGTTAAATGCTATGAAGTGCAGTTTTCTACAACCTGAAGTGGTTTACCTGGGACATCTCATAACCGATAAAGGTGTAAGAACTGATCCAGCCAAGGATAGTGCGATAAAAAACTATCCCGTACTTACAAACGCAGATGAAGTGAGGAGATATGTAGCATTTTGCAATTATTATCGTCGATTTATACCTAATTTTGCAGACAAAGCAAGGAGTTTGAATGCACTTCTGAAAAAGAACAACAAATTTGAATGGAGACCTGAGTGCCAAAAAGCTTTTGAAACTTTAAAAAATTGTTTACTGAAACCACCAATATTACAATATCCAGATTTTTCAAAGCCTTTCGTGCTAACAACGGACGCATCTAATTATGCGTTGGGAGCAGTGTTTTCCCAAGGAGAAATAGGAAACGACTTGCCTATTTCCTACGCCAGCGCTACACTCTCGACACACGATTTGAAGAAACCAGTTATCGAAAAAGAATTACTTGCTATACACTGGGGAATTAATTTCTTTAGACCATATTTGTATGGAAGAAAGTTTATTGTTGTTACTGACCACAGACCGTTAGTATAACTTTTTTCACATCGGAATCCATCCTCAAAGATGACAAGGACTCGCATGGATCTCAGTGATTACGATTTTGAGATCGCTTATAAAAAAGGGAAGATGAACACAAATGCTGACGCATTGTCCAGAATAAAACTCAACAGCGATTCTTTAAAGGCTTTAATTCCCACGATACCCGAACGTGACCATAAAATTCTTGCAATTACCAGGAGCAAACAAAAACTTTTAAGCAACAAAAACTCAAACAATAAAATTATATATGATGACAGCCCTCATCCAAAGCCTGATCAACTTTTGATTTGGGAATGTACATCACTCAGAGATATAAAATATATAAGAAAACTTAAGTTTACACTACTCAAAGAAAAGAAGAAACCAGCAATTGAGATTGGAAAAGACATAATAACTGTGAGTTACAGCGATAATCCAATGAACATAGATTTGTCTTTGGAGAAACTGTTAACAAAAACCAATAAAAAAGGAATAAAAGAGCTAGCAATGAACAAAAATGATGAAATATTCAAATCCATGGCCATGGAAGAGTTCAAAACATTACTGAACAAATTACAGAAAGAACGAAACACAAATTTACAAATAATTATATACCGAGATCTTTAAAGGATTACCTGCAAAAATACACAATTAAAATTAATATCAGAGTATCATGATTCAACGCATGGAGGACATTTAAGTGTCAGAAGGACAATTTTCAAACTCAAGCAGCGTTACATTTGGAAAAATATGTCGAAAATGATAAAAGGATATGTTTTAAACTGTCCACAATGTAGAATCAATAAACAAACTACACACACAAAAGAAACAATGACATTAACAGATACACCAGGAACTAGTTTTGAGGTAGTAGGTATAGACACAGTAGGTCCACTGAGAATATCAAATGGTTACAGATACATTCTAACAATACAATGTGATTTAACCAAATACATAGTAGCATGTCCTATGGAAAAAAAAGATGCAAGGACTGTAGCAAAGAGAGGTAGAGATTGTAGAGAGGTTTATTTTGATATATGGAAAATTTAAAATACTAAAGTCTGATAATGGTACAGAGTTCTCTAATCAGTTAATGTCTGAGGTATGTCGTTTATTGGAAATAAAACAAATATTTAGCACTCCTTATCACCATGAAACATTGGGTTCGGTAGAGAGAACTCATAGGGTTCTTAATGAATTTCTACTAAATTTTTCAAATAGTGCAGACTGGGACATTTGGATTCCATATTTTGCCTTTGCATACAATACCACACCACATGTTGATACTAACTATTCTCCTTATGAGTTAGTTTTTGGAAAACTGCCATATTTACCCAATGATGAAATTATAAAAGAATCGAAATTTTAAAATATTGAAGAATATTCAAATGAAATTAAGCAAAGGCTTAGGTTTTCTCTCTGTACATCTAAGGATTATTTGGAAAAATCTAAAATTAAAAGAATTACTAGAACCGAAACTTCTAATCCACTAAAAGCAAATAAAGATGATTTAGTTTTATTAAGATTAATGAATAGAAAAAAAAATCAATCACCGTATTTAGGCCCATATAAAGTCATTAGTACTGATGGGGTCAATACTGTAATAGATATAAATGGTAAATTCAAGAAATACCACAATAATGATTCAAAAAAATGGAGTTATAGTTAATTAATTTATATTGAAAAGAATAATGCAAAATAATTTTTACTAAAGCAAAAATTATTTTTTTTAGGGTAAGGGTGTAATGTTACGATAAATTTATGCAACGTTTTTAAAAGATTGCGAAAATTTAACTTAAAGTTAAATGCTATGAAGTGCAGTTTTCTACAACCTGAAGTGGTTTACCTGGGACATCTCATAACCGATAAAGGTGTAAGAACTGATCCAGCCAAGGATAGTGCGATAAAAAACTATCCCGTACTTACAAACGCAGATGAAGTGAGGAGATATGTAGCATTTTGCAATTATTATCGTCGATTTATACCTAATTTTGCAGACAAAGCAAGGAGTTTGAATGCACTTCTGAAAAAGAACAACAAATTTGAATGGAGACCTGAGTGCCAAAAAGCTTTTGAAACTTTAAAAAATTGTTTACTGAAACCACCAATATTACAATATCCAGATTTTTCAAAGCCTTTCGTGCTAACAACGGACGCATCTAATTATGCGTTGGGAGCAGTGTTTTCCCAAGGAGAAATAGGAAACGACTTGCCTATTTCCTACGCCAGCGCTACACTCTCGACACACGATTTGAAGAAACCAGTTATCGAAAAAGAATTACTTGCTATACACTGGGGAATTAATTTCTTTAGACCATATTTGTATGGAAGAAAGTTTATTGTTGTTACTGACCACAGACCGTTAGTATCACTTTTTTCACATCGGAATCCATCCTCAAAGATGACAAGGACTCGC
The DNA here is from genome assembly GCF_030504385.1 of Musca domestica. Classification (NCBI taxonomy): domain Eukaryota; kingdom Metazoa; phylum Arthropoda; class Insecta; order Diptera; family Muscidae; genus Musca; species Musca domestica. The sequence continues at coordinate 1,785,788 of NW_026712439.1, forward strand.
ATGGATCTCAGTGATTACGATTTTGAGATCGCTTATAAAAAAGGGAAGATGAACACAAATGCTGACGCATTGTCCAGAATAAAACTCAACAGCGATTCTTTAAAGGCTTTAATTCCCACGATACCCGAACGTGACCATAAAATTCTTGCAATTACCAGGAGCAAACAAAAACTTTTAAGCAACAAAAACTCAAACAATAAAATTATATATGATGACAGCCCTCATCCAAAGCCTGATCAACTTTTGATTTGGGAATGTACATCACTCAGAGATATAAAATATATAAGAAAACTTAAGTTTACACTACTCAAAGAAAAGAAGAAACCAGCAATTGAGATTGGAAAAGACATAATAACTGTGAGTTACAGCGATAATCCAATGAACATAGATTTGTCTTTGGAGAAACTGTTAACAAAAACCAATAAAAAAGGAATAAAAGAGCTAGCAATGAACAAAAATGATGAAATATTCAAATCCATGGCCATGGAAGAGTTCAAAACATTACTGAACAAATTACAGAAAGAACGAAACACAAATTTACAAATAATTATATACCGAGATCTTTAAAGGATTACCTGCAAAAATACACAATTAAAATTAATATCAGAGTATCATGATTCAACGCATGGAGGACATTTAAGTGTCAGAAGGACAATTTTCAAACTCAAGCAGCGTTACATTTGGAAAAATATGTCGAAAATGATAAAAGGATATGTTTTAAACTGTCCACAATGTAGAATCAATAAACAAACTACACACACAAAAGAAACAATGACATTAACAGATACACCAGGAACTAGTTTTGAGGTAGTAGGTATAGACACAGTAGGTCCACTGAGAATATCAAATGGTTACAGATACATTCTAACAATACAATGTGATTTAACCAAATACATAGTAGCATGTCCTATGGAAAAAAAAGATGCAAGGACTGTAGCAAAGAGAGGTAGAGATTGTAGAGAGGTTTATTTTGATATATGGAAAATTTAAAATACTAAAGTCTGATAATGGTACAGAGTTCTCTAATCAGTTAATGTCTGAGGTATGTCGTTTATTGGAAATAAAACAAATATTTAGCACTCCTTATCACCATGAAACATTGGGTTCGGTAGAGAGAACTCATAGGGTTCTTAATGAATTTCTACTAAATTTTTCAAATAGTGCAGACTGGGACATTTGGATTCCATATTTTGCCTTTGCATACAATACCACACCACATGTTGATACTAACTATTCTCCTTATGAGTTAGTTTTTGGAAAACTGCCATATTTACCCAATGATGAAATTATAAAAGAATCGAAATTTTAAAATATTGAAGAATATTCAAATGAAATTAAGCAAAGGCTTAGGTTTTCTCTCTGTACATCTAAGGATTATCTGGAAAAATCTAAAATTAAAAGAATTACTAGAACCGAAACTTCTAATCCACTAAAAGCAAATAAAGATGATTTAGTTTTATTAAGATTAATGAATAGAAAAAAAAAATCAATCACCGTATTTAGGCCCATATAAAGTCATTAGTACTGATGGGGTCAATACTGTAATAGATATAAATGGTAAATTCAAGAAATACCACAATAATGATTCAAAAAAATGGAGTTATAGTTAATTAATTTATATTGAAAAGAATAATGCAAAATAATTTTTACTAAAGCAAAAATTATTTTTTTTAGGGTAAGGGTGTAATGTTACGATAAATTTATGCATATGAACTACCTTGTATTGATCACTTGTAACTAGGCTAAGTAGATCAGCTGATTAACAGCTGTAGTTTTAAGGATTGTTATTGTTATTTTTAAGGATATATTAAGAAAACAAAATCTAGGATTAAGTACTGTTATGTTTTATATATAAGGACGATGAAATTGAAAATAAAGTTCAGAAGTTAGAAAGAGCCTAAACCGGCTTTAAAACTTCAGTAAAATTAAAAAATCAAAAAGCTCTTTTTATTGAGCTGGAAATCGCTGGCAACTAGTTGTGCCTTCGAAAATTTTAAAAACATCTTTTTCTGCCAAGTGGCGTTTGTAAGCGCCGGCAAACAAATTGAGGCAGGGACCAATTTTCCACACACACATACATGTCTACACAAAAACATCAACAGGTTGCAGGCCAACATTACACCATGTCCCCAGGTATGACAAATGACGTAACTTGACAATCTGTCAATTATTTAGGCTCCTTTGTCGTGATTGAATTTTACAACTGCTTAACCCACCTGATGTTAACGTAGCAGATACATAGAAGTTTCCGGAACATCATCAAAGCTGAAAACGTGGGTAAGACAAGTGAAGCATTGCAACAACAGTACCAGATCGAGTAAATTGCGGGCAACGGATGATCGAATACTTTTTTATTAAACGCGTAGAAGTGACAGATCTGAAGAGGAGCGCAATTCATAGAGAACCCCGAGTAAGATCTCTCCAAAGGATGTACTACCAAAACTTACAATGGAGTATGTTGGACATGTGGTAGAAGACCTTGCCCTAAATCTCTATGCTGATTTGAAGTAACTGCATGAACCAGGAGTTCAGAATCTTACTAAACTTCACTTGTCTTTAGACACCTTAACTGTTTCCGACTGTCCCGCTACTAAAGCCAGAAAACGGCATTGGGTCGTCAACTATGTGTGTGGTCGTTAGTCGTACGTGGTATGTAGAAATAAGAAGCCCAGTATCCCTAGAGTAAAGGGAGTTCACAAGTAAAGGGAGTTCACCTGGGACCTCATTTTTCGTGGTGTTCACGTTCTCATCACAATCCGCATGATGATGGAAATTTAGTATGAAATTGGAAGCCAGCTACAGAATATTCTTCGTCAGCTATTTTGTAAAATAATAGAATATTTATAAATTAGTCATACAAGTATATATTATTATTCTAGATTTTACAATTTCTAAACTCATGCTAAAATCAACATTACATAATCTAATTCGTGCGGTGAAAATCGGTGTATAATAATTGATAGTATCTACTACACTAAAAGGAAAATAAGTTGTCATTTAATATTTTAATATCATCATTGAGTTCAACATAATACTCTGCTTTACAATCTGATCAATTCTAACCTGCTAGTAGAACAAGGCAATACAAGATCTCTCAAAGCAAAAACCAGAAATTGTTTTTGCACAGATTCTATTTTTCTAACAAAATAAGTAAAAAATGTTTTGTTATATATGGATCAGAAAATTTTTTGGCCCATCGTATTAAAAAATCTAAACGTCCAATTGTTTATTTACCAAAATACCAAGATTGACAAATAATTCTAGAGTTGATAAGAAATCCCACGGCAGCGGATTGTACGACACCGGATTGACACGAAATATCAACACTCCAGTTCGGCCAGCGATGTAATGGATGTGAAGGATGGGTGCATTTTAAGAGTTGTTTCGGTTTAACCCGGTTCCGAGACTATAGCGATAGGGACTATGTTGAATCGTGCTGTACAAACGTAGTTCCCATTGAGTCCACGACCTCGTTGTCAAATTCTGAGTCGTCGTCGGAGTACAGAACTTCCCCGCAGTCTCCAGAACAGCAAACTTTATCGCAGCACCTAACATCACATGTTGCTATTGAAATTCCGGACAGTGCATCATTCTTGTAATTCATTTGCAACGGAATCCGAGGTAAAATTGATGAGATAGTGGATTTTATGAATCGCATCGGTGAATGAAACAAAGCTCAATGAAAATTGTAGCTTACAACGTTGAAATGGTTGCAACGTATTGAAGAAAGATCCCAAGAGAAGTGAAGGTGGGGCATTAGCATTCCTGTTACACCATCCTATTCAATACAGATCTATCTCGCTTGAGCTAGTCAAGAAACAATTGTCATAGATCTTAGGGAGAGCCACCAAGACCTAGCGAGGGGCTATGTCAAAGGCGATCGAGTGATTGCCGAAACAAGTTGGTCACAGCTCACCGAAAATCAAAATTCCTTGGGACCACCCACCAAAGATTGCAATGGGTGGAAAAACACATGGTCAGACTGGACAGTATACGTTAAAAAGATTATATATATTGTTGTCATATTTACACTGAAATCGTAATTCACCAAATCGTACAAAATCTTAAGAAGCTAACACAAAAATGAACGATTTTGAATTACGAAATTCTAACTATTTCATACGATTTTGTGACATTCCTGGTAAACCCTATTTTGGAAGGCAATAACCTTCTGAGTTGTGGCATTCCATCCTAGTTAATGACCAGAGGAGATCAGCGTTGGCAGAGCAGATTGACTGCTCCACATTTTACAGAAGAGTGTCATAGTTCGCCAGATTTAACCATTGTGTCACCCTGTCTGATAAATGACTTGACTTGGAAACCCGTCATTTCTCTTGGCTACCCGAGATAAGACCAAACTTCCCAGCAGAGGCAGCGGGATTAGCTAACGAGCGTGATGATCTCCGTCGTACCAACCGTACTATATATATATATATATATATATATATATATATATATATATATATATGGGATATTATGATAAGCTCAATAGAAGGTGATCCAAGTTGGGCATTGATGACCACCAAACCATCGCCTGTCGCTGTAATTGGTGGGAGGTTGTTGAATGTTGTGCTGCAGTTAGCGGTGTTACGTGTCATTAGTTCCAGAGCGCATGATGTGAGTGATGATGACATACCAAATGTTGGCATAGCATCGCTGCAGTTTCTTACTGCTGAGGTGTAATTTTTACATGCAGCGAGGGTGGATTCGTGCAAGTGGAGCATGAGATGACCTTTTCCTACTGGTAATATAATAATATTCTTACATTTAAACTTAGGGATGGGATATCCTATCAGGAAATATATTACATTATTGTATTGTAAAATCTTAATTTTAGCTACGGCCATAATATCAGCTACGGAGAGGTTTGTGAAGTGCTGGTTTTTATTGTGAAATTGATTTCATTGCTATCTAAAAGGATAGGATTTAAAACTCCATTTTTTGCGAATGTGATAGAGGTTACTAAGTTATTCAATTCTGCTGTTTCTGGCTAAGGATCATCATAAAGATTTCCTGTATGAACTTCCCTTTGTTTTTCTGTCTTTAAAATACTGTATTGGTGAGGCTATTAATTTCTTTCTGCACTTCGGTTTTCATAGTAAACTGTCTCTCCTGTGAGTTGAATTGTTGGTCAATTGTGTTGGTCAGTTTATCGAAGTCATCATGATCAGGTCTCCCAGTGATATATTTCAGGACAGTTCCTAATGCATTCAGGCTTCTCACTTGTCTGTGGTGAATATTTACCGTCTGTATCAGTCTACTTATTAAAAGTTATAAGTTTGGGGAAAGTAGTTTTTAGCATTAGCTGTTTCGTCTCTTAGCAATTCGTATAAAGTTAGGTTAGTAACATGTTTTATGTGTCCAAAGTTTTCCCAAATTACGAGATCCCCGCCGGTTATCGGAATGTATCTCGCATTAGAGTAGTCCATTAAACGTCCATTTGATGCCGACAATAAAATGGCTATGGCCAATCTTAAGGCAATCCTAAAAAATTTAAACAATATTTCCTTTAACTCACTACCAATATAATATTTCTTCTTTCTTTACATTATAGTGAAAGGGACTTTACCGAAGATTGTCCTTATGGACCTCTCTCCCTCTTATCAGAACTGTTGTCCCTAGATCTTGTTGGGCTTCTTCTTTACTATAAATGGGAGTTAGTTTCTTCCCTAATCTCCTATTATTCTTGACGAGAACTTTTTCCCCTACGGAAAACTCCCTGTCACGTCGATTCTTATTGTGAGTTGCTATCTCTTTATGCTGGGCGGATTTGAAACATGACACTATTTATTCATCATCCTTTGTTGAATGGAAGATGATTATGGTTTCATTCCAGTCACCCTATGTATTGATATATTATACTCAATGGTGGCTAAAAGTACCATATCTTCGATATCGTCCAGATTCTTGTCAATTTTAAGGCGTCGCGCTATTTCCATCAGTGTGTTGTGGAAGCGCTCCACCTGCCCATTTGATGTGCTGTGTAGGGGTGGGGTATTTACGATACCTATGTCAAAGTGATTTTTTACATAGCTTTAATGGTATGCGAGTTAAGTGACTTTTCATTGTCACAGTAAATGGTTTTTGTACCATGGAACATATTGAGCAACTGTAGTAACCGTGGCTTAACATCCACTATAGTCCTGGATTTTAGCGGCTGAACTATCGCAAATTTTGAAAATTTGTCGGTGCAAATCAGAAAGTACTTTGACCCAGTGGAAAATATGTCAAGGTGAAGGACTTCCCCGCAAAATGTTGGTATGGGTGTCTGGGCAATAATTTGCCTTTTTGACGATCATACTTTGAATGGGAACATACTCGGCAGTTTGCCAACAACTGCTTCGCTTTCTTTTCCATTTTTTGGAAAAATAGTCTTCCAGAATATGCTTCACATTTTCCTGAGCTGCTCGGTGCGTTTGATTATGTTCAGCTGTTATAATTTCCTGTTGTTCATTCGGACTAGATATATCGATAACTAACTTCTCCGTGTGTCTGAACTTATGTGTTGCCTAGATAACGCATCGGCGACCACATTGTCCTTTCCGTTGCCATCAGTAATTGTGTTTGATTTTAAATCAATAGAGGCGTGTACCTTATTCAATATGTCAAGGCCAATGACGCCGTCAAATGAAGTAAGTTCAGGTAAAATGAAAAAATCGGCAACTATACCAAAAATTTTAACTGCACATTTCTGATTGATATGGGTAACCCCGTGGATTGATTTTACTGAAAAAGAATGCTGAACTAATTTAATTCCTTTTAGTTCAGGTAGAGGTTTAATATAGCTCTTTGACGCTCCTGTATCGACAAGGAGCTTAGCTTCTCTCCCCCCAATTGACTTTGAAATCCAAGGCAGGAGTGGCTTTGTCCCCAATAAAGTAAGCTCATCATACGCAAAAGCGTAGCGCTCGTTATTTGCGTCTACTTCTTGTGACTAACGATATAACGTTAGTTTCTTTTCTACATCGTCATAGAACTCTAACGCGTCGGCTGCACCCCGCACTTTATTTCATATTATGGTTACTGCTTGATAGTGGCGTTCACTGCCATCATACCTCTTAAATAATTCGTAAGCGTTGTGCGCAGCCTCGTGCCAAGACACATAGGTGCCCTGTTGTCCGGAAAATTCCGGAAGAGATTTTATCATATCTACAGTAAATTCACACGGCACAAGTGGGTTGATCGTAATCTTCACGAATTTTTGGACTTTCGGTTTTCCCAAGTTAAATTGGCCCTGAATCGAGGTAATTTTTCTGTCAAATTCTACTCTTTGAGCAGATAATGCTTTGCTCACCTCCGCTTTTATCAACTCACTCACAAAAAGTTTTTAACTCACTCAATCACTAATTTCCGTTGTTTTACTTTTTATATATTTTTCCACTAGCACTTCACTTACCTTAACATTTTTTGTATTGAATTAGTTAACTTACAATGAAATTCCAGGTAGTCCAAGTAGTGCTATTTCCAGTGATTTTCTGATTTCCAGTGTTTTTTCAACGCTATTTAAGGAAAATCGTTCCTTGGTGTCAAGTAATGTTCCTTATTTTGTCGTTCAGACCTCCGGTATATTCTCAACGCTGCCCAAGGACAAGCGTTCCTTGGTGTCAAGTAGTGTTCCTTATGTTGTCGGTCAGACCTCCGGTATATTCTCAATGCTGCCCAAGGATAATCGTTCCCTGGTGTCAAGTAGTGTTGTCTTCTTTCGTTATTGGTCACTTCGACTTCAGAACAAAAACCACACTGTTCTATTTCTAGACAAGGCACGTTCGACGAAGGGGCTTTCGTTGTAACAAACAAAACCAACTTGCATGGTTATGCTTTTTCGTTCAGGCAGAAGGAAAGCATAACAAGTGGAGAAAGATGAAAATGTTTATAAGTGCGGTTGTAAGATTTGGAAGATTTTTCAAAAGAATTTTAGTTTTATTTAATTCCTTGGTTCCCCTTCTATTGAGCTAACCATCTCGTCACTTGGGTAAAAATGGGTAGAATATCCCATCTCTGGGGAGAATATCCCAGACAAAAACAAGGGGACTGATGCGGATTTGTGGCTCTTTCCGAAACCTAGGTATTCCCTGCCTTACCCCCTGGTAAACATTTCCAGACCTCTCTTGCCTGAGCTTGGATCTAGTGACCCATACATTTTTGTTGTGGCGAAAAAAGTGACGTGGCAACACTTAGTTAACAATTGCCTTCGTTAATTGAGAAACTATTACAATTTGTCATTAAGACAACATTTTTATTACTTAAAATCATTTTGAGAGTGTTTTAATGTCACAGTTGCCACAAAAATACAATTTCACTTGCAAAACCAAAAACGGTTTCAAATCGAAAAATTTTGCGATTTACATTTTTTGAAGAAGGTAAATAGAGAAAGAAGGTAAAATATTAAGCAAGTAACGCGGTTGGCAGCTATTAACCGGCGGGATGTACACATTATACAGTTCCACACTTGACTGCTGCCCCCATACATTCCATATATGGGTCACTAGAGACTAGCTCAAGCGAGATAGATCTGTATTGAATAGAATGGTGTAACAGGAATGCTAATGCCCCACCTTCACTTCTCTTGGGATCTTTCTTCAATACGTTGCAACCATTTCAACGTTGTAAGCTAAAATTTTCATTGAGCTTTGTTTCATTCACCGATGCGATCAAGATATTCCTCCGATTCATAAAATCCACTATCTCATCAATTTTACCTCGGATTCCGTTGCAAATGAATTACAAGAATGATGCACTGTCCGGAATTTCAATAGCAACATGGTGCTGCGATAAAGTTTGCTGTTCTGGAGACTGCGGGGAAGTTCTGTACTCCGACGATGACTCAGAAGTTGACAACGAGGTCGTGAACTCAATGGGAACTACGTTTGTACAGCACGATGCAACATAGTCCCTATCGCTATAGTCTCGGAACCGGGTTAAACCGAAACAACTCTTAAAATGCACCCATCCTTCACATCCATTACATCGCTGGCCGAACTGGAGTGTTGATATTTCGTGTCAATCCGGTGTCGTAGAACCCGCTGCCGTGGGATTTCTTATCAACTCTAGAATTATTTGTCAATCTTGGTATTTTGGTAAATAAACAATTGGACGTTTAGATTTTTTAATACGATGGGCCAAAAAATTTTCTGATCCATATATAACAAAACATTTTTTACTTATTTTGTTAGAAAAATAGAATCTGTGCAAGAACAATTTCTGGTTTTTGCTTTGAGAGATCTTGTATTGCCTTGTTCTACTAGCAGGTTAGAATTGATCAGATTGTAAAGCAGAGTATTATGTTGAACTCAATGATGATATTAAAATATTAAATGGCAACTTATTTTCCTTTTAGTGTAGTAGATACTATCAATTATTATACACCGATTTTCACCGCACGAATTAGATTATGTAATGTTGATTTTAGCATGAGTTTAGAAATTGTAAAATCTAGAATAATAATATATACTTGTATGACTAATTTATAAATATTCTATTATTTTACAAAATAGCTGACGAAGAATATTCTGTAGCTGGCTTCCAATTTCATACTAAATTTCCATCATCATGCGGATTGTGATGAGAACGTGAACACCACGAAAAATGAGGTCCCAGGTGAACTCCCTTTACTTGTGAACTCCCTTTACTCTAGGGATACTGGGCTTCTTATTTCTACATACCACGTACGACTAACGACCACACACATAGTTGACGACCCAATGCCGTTTTCTGGCTTTAGTAGCGGGACAGTCGGAAACAGTTAGGGTGTCTAAAGACAAGTGAAGTTTAGTAAGATTCTGAACTCCTGGTTCATGCAGTTACTTCAAATCAGCATAGAGATTTAGGGCAAGGTCTTCTACCACATGTCCAACATACTCCATTGTAAGTTTTGGTAGTACATCCTTTGGAGAGATCTTACTCGGGGTTCTCTATGAATTGCGCTCCTCTTCAGATCTGTCACTTCTACGCGTTTAATAAAAAAGTATTCGATCATCCGTTGCCCGCAATTTACTCGATCTGGTACTGTTGTTGCAATGCTTCACTTGTCTTACCCACGTTTTCAGCTTTGATGATGTTCCGGAAACTTCTATGTATCTGCTACGTTAACATCAGGTGGGTTAAGCAGTTGTAAAATTCAATCACGACAAAGGAGCCTAAATAATTGACAGATTGTCAAGTTACGTCATTTGTCATACCTGGGGACATGGTGTAATGTTGGCCTGCAACCTGTTGATGTTTTTGTGTAGACATGTATGTGTGTGTGGAAAATTGGGCCCTGCCTCAATTTGTTTGCCGGCGCTTACAAACGCCACTTGGCAGAAAAAGATGTTTTTAAAATTTTCGAAGGCACAACTAGTTGCCAGCGATTTCCAGCTCAATAAAAAGAGCTTTTTGATTTTTTAATTTTACTGAAGTTTTAAAGCCGGTTTAGGCTCTTTCTAACTTCGGAACTTTATTTTCAATTTCATCGTCCTTATATATAAAACATAACAGTACTTAATCCTAGATTTTGTTTTCTTAATATATCCTTTAAAATAACAATAACAATCCTTAAAACTACAGCTGTTAATCAGCTGATCAACTTAGCCTAGTTACAGGTGATCAATACAAGGGTAGTTCACATGCATAAATTTATCGTAATTTCATCGTCCTTATATATCGTCCTTATATAAAACATAACGGTACTTAATCCTAGATTTTGTTTTCTTAATATATCCTTTAAAATAACAATAACAATCCTTAAAACTACAGCTGTTAATCAGCTGATCAACTTAGCCTAGTTACAGGTGATCAATACAAGGGTAGTTCACATGCATAAATTTATCGTAACATTACACCCTTACACTAAAAAAATATAATTTTTGCTTTAGTAAAAATTATTTTGCATTATTCTTTTCAATATAAATTAATTAACTATAACTCCATTTTTTTAAAACATTATTGTGGTATTTCTTGAATTTACCATTTATATCTATTACAGTATTGACCCCATTGTTATAACCCAAACCAAAATGCCTTTCCAATGACTTGGCAATATATTCATATTACAATTATCGTATTCATATTACAATTATCGTACCATCTGTCATTTAGAAAAAAAAGCCACACCCTTCTTGCAAATCACACAATCGATCGTATTTCAAATCATACGATCGAATCAAAAGACCAATAAATAATCATACGATGTATCTAGAATTAAAATAAACAATTATGTATATTGCACTCATTCACAAATAAAGATTTAGTTCTATTCCAGCAGCAAACTTTAATTGACGTGTTATTTTTTAACGCGAGTTTCGCCAAAGGGAGGAAACTCACTTTAGTTTTTAAAAAATATAATACTATTAAGAATGATTATAATTGGCGCAGTCGGTAGGATTACCATGATCGTTTGGTAGTCCGTGAAACGAAATCCTACGTAAAAGGATAAGTCCTCCGGAAAGGGACAATAAACTTAGTGATTAAAGAAACATTTTAGTGAATAGTAAAAAAGAAACAAGTTAACAAAATTACGTTAAACAAGAAAACTAGGAAAAGTTAAAAGTGGACATCACATTCTAATAAGAGAGAAATAAATTTTTAAGATTAACAAATTGTTACAAATTTAAAAAAGCAAATAATTACAATATAAGAAATAATTACGAAACTTAAAAAGTGAAAGTGGTAAAACATTAGAGGAAAACTAAAAAACATTAAAAGACTTACAAATAGCCAAAAAATAGCAACGAAGTGAAATTTGGAACATTAATAAGATTATAAAAAATTGAAACAAAATGAATAACGCAAATCAACCAGCCCTTAACCCAGCGCAAAACAACATACAATTACGTACGCTAGACATCAATCCCCTTACATATATTGAAAAATTAAGGGAATTTGATGGGAAGAAGGAAGACCTCACAACATTCATAACAAATGTAGATGACATAATTCCTACATTAATGTTATACAACGAACAAGCTCAAAGAATGTGTATGAACATCGTAAAATCAAAACTAACTGGAAACGCCAGAAGAGCAATGGAGGTTCATCCCCATTTGACCCTTTGGACTGACATAAAAGCGATGCTAAATACCAACTTTGGTGGCTTTGCCACTGTGGACCAATTATATCAGGAACTGAGAGCAGCGCAGTATAAAGGAGATACTATGGATTTCTACAACCACATCCAACACAAACTAGCAATTCTTAACCAAAAATGTGGTCAGGAGAATCGATTGGATGAAGTCGATAGGAATATCCAAACTGGTCTGAAGACTTTTATAACACGTCTTCCAATCCATATGAGGACTGTATTATGCGCATTAAAACCACAAAGTATGGAGGAAGCTTTGCATGAATTGAGCTCTGCGGGATTCCTGAACAACGAAAAGAAGAAGGACAAACCACAACCAAGTCCCCAACAACAACATTGGCAACCAAAAATAATGCAGCCACATTACCAACAACAGCAACATTGGCAACCAACGATAATGCAGCCACATTACCAACAACAACAACAACATTGGCAACCAAAAATAATGCAGCCACATTACCAACAACAGCAACATTGGCAACCAAGGATAATGCAGCCACATTACCAACAACAACAACATTGGCAGCCGAGAATTGTACAACCAAATTTCCAGCAACATGGATCGCAACAACCTTACTACAAGCCTCAGCAACCACAAATCAGACAACAGCCTCCAACATCATATCAACAAAAGCATGAATCAATGGATGTTGATGCATCTCAACAATCAAAAAGGCAGACACACCACCAGGAGCAGAAATCATGTAAGAATTTAGAAGGTATTAACAATAAAATAGAGATAAGCGAAATGTATCAAGATGATTTGTATCAAGACAGTGTATATCAGGATAATAAAGAAGATCAATACAGTTCTGAATATGAGTATGGTACTAACGAAAATTTTGAAGCCAAAGCGGAAAATTTTCGGTTAGTTCCTTACAAGGAGCCACCGGACTTCCCTATATCATACTCAAAGGAAGATCAAGGAAAACAAGATTATTAATTGACACGGGTTCCACAGAAAATCTAATATGTAAAGATCATTGTCCTCCACAGTATATAAAAAATTCTCACACTCCAATATACATTAAAACTGCAGCAGGTGTCATTACGGTTGACCGCAATGCCCATTTTCCAAAAAATTCTATTAAGATTCCCCTTAATTCAGGTACAACATTTAGGGTGTATACCTTTCACAAATTCTTCGATGGAATATTAGGCAACCAAACATTACAAGAAAATTGTTCTGTAATTGATTATAGGAAAAAAGAAGTAAGTATTAACGGTCAAAAGTTCAGGATATATTTTGAAGGAGATTCTGAAGATGACGAATTTTCACTACAAACATTGCCAGAACTCCATCATATTAACATACTAGGAATTACTGAGCAGCTAAGGACAGACCACCTAAATACAGAAGAAAAATCAGAGCTCCAAAGATTAATAACTAAATATGAAAATGCCTTTTACCATCCGGGAGATGATCTGACCTTTACCAATGAGATAAAGCACAAGATAGAAACAGGAGATCATGGCCCTGTATATACGAAATCATATAGGTATCCAGCAATACATACTGAAGAGGTAGATCGACAAATGAATGAAATGCTAGAACAAGGTATAATAAAGCATAGTTCATCTCCATATAATTCTCCTATCTGGGTAGTACCCAAGAAGGAAGATAAAGTAGGAAACAAGGAATGGAGAATTGTTATAGACTATAGAAAATTGAATGCTATCACTGAAGATGATAGATATCCAATACCAGTAATTGACGACATACTAGATAAACTAGGTCGAGCTAACTATTTCACAACATTGGACTTAACAAAGGGATTTTATCAGATTGAGGTAGATCCAAAAGATAGGGAAAAAACAGCATTCTCTACAACAAATGGACATTATGAATTTATAAGAATGCCATTCGGTCTAAAGAATGCTCCGGCAACTTTTCAGCGAATGATGAACAACGTGCTCAGAGAGCATATAAACAGGATATGTGTGGTATACATGGATGATATTTTAGTATTTTCGACTTCATTACAGGAGCATATGGAAAACTTGGGAAAAGTTTTGAAAACATTAGAAGTTGCAAATCTAAAAGTATCCTTAAATAAATCAGACTTCTTGAAAAAAGAGACTGAATTTTTAGGACATGTAGTGACTAATAATGGGATAAAACCAAACCCGAATAAAATAAGATGTATTAAGGAGTTCCCCATACCAAAAGATGTTAAGGAAATACAAAGTTTTCTGGGATTAACGGGTTATTACAGAAAGTTTATCCCAAGTTATGCAAAAATTGCAAAACCCTTGACCATGAGACTTAAAAAAGATGCAATAATTAATACTGAAGATGCTGACTATGTACAAGCATTTAAGAAGTTACAACAGATTCTGATGTCCGATATGGTACTTCAATACCCGGATTTTGAAAAGAGTTTTACTCTGACTACCGATGCTAGTAATTATGCATTAGGAGCCGTCCTGTCACAAAGCAATGGACCAATAGCGTTTGCTTCACGCACTTTAAACCGTCATGAGATTAATTATTCCACAGTTGAAAAAGAATTACTTGCAATTGTTTGGGCAGTTAAGCAATTCAGACATTATCTTTACGGTAGGAAATTCGAACTAAGAACCGATCATAAACCCCTTATATGGCTGGCAAATCTTAAGGACCCTAATTCCAAACTAATCCGTTGGAAAATAAGGTTAAATGAATACGAATTTGACATCAAACATGTAGAAGGAAAGGATAATAAAGTAGCTGATGCTCTCTCAAGAATTAGAGAAGTTAATGCAATCACAGCTAAAAGAAAACATAAATGTGAGATATGTAATAAAATGTTTAGTAAGAAGAATCTGCTTAGGAAACATTTGGATGAACATTTAAAGAAAAGACCACCTTCACCTACTTCTACAATACACAGTGCTGACGAAGATGGCCATAATTTCTTTAAGATATCAGAGAAACCTCTTCAGCACTACAAGAACCAAATAAAAATTGACAATTCCAAGGACAATAAGACGACACATGAACGGATATTTGATAGGAATAGGAAAATATACGCTTATGAAACATTCGACGACGAATTAATATCACGAATATTGAATGAAGCCATGGAAAATAATCTTTCAGCATTGTATTGTGAGGATACGGAAATTTTATTGAAATTACAGGAAAAATATAAAACCACAAAAGATAATCCTTTAAATACAAAACAATTTGAAATCATATTAACAACTAAATTTCTGCAAGATGTTAGATACGAAGAACTCCTAGAAATCATAAATAGACACCACCGATTTGAAAACAATCATCCAGGAATAGATAAAACATATATTGAATTAAAAAGGAAATACTATTATCCGAATATGAAAAAGGAAATTGTTAAAATTATAAATAACTGCGTTATATGTAATTTCAAAATAGAAAGAAACCCCGTCAAATTACCATTCGAGAAAACGGAAACACCACATGGACCTTATGTTCATTACCACTTGGATATTTGGTATCTTAATAACCAAATATTTTATTTGACCATGATTGACAAATTTACAAAATATGCAGCAATGGAAGAATTATCTGACAAAACACCATTACAGGCTATAAAAGCTGTAAATAAATTGTTCCTCATCATGAAGAAACCCCAAAAGATTACTATGGATAATGACCCGACGTTTTCTAATCCAGTATTTACGGGACACCTTGAAGATAATGATATTCAGTATCACTTTACAACACCTCATAGACATACTGGTAATTCGGACATTGAACGTTTTCATAGCAGTTTAAATGAGAATATTAGAATATTAAAAATTAGGGAGGAAAATAATGATGTAGCATACAACTATGATTTACCTTTGCAGGCATTACAGGCATACAACAATAGTTTACATCTTTCTACGAAACAGAAACCCATTGACCTTCATTTTTATAACTCAGATATTCATATGGAAAAAGTTTATAATGAAATTGAAACAGCAAAGGAAAAGATGTTAAAATACAGAAATAAAGAAAGAAAGGATGAAGATATTAATCCTAAATTTGGAAGAACAGCAATCCCTCATAAGACCGAGACTAAAATAAAACAGTTGACTACACGGAAAATTAATGACAAAAAATATAAATTAGATAACCGAAATACAATACTTCATAAAGACCAGTTCATTAAAAGGAAATGTCTTTCCAGGTCTCTGGAAGTCCTTGCTGGCGATTTTCTTGATGATATCCCCAGTGGTAGCGCAGAAGCTCGAGGTAGTCGATTTGAATAAAGGCAACGGATATGCAATGATACAACTTAATGACAAAATGTTAATAGATGACTATATTAAAATTCTTCACATATTTAACACCACAAAATATATGGATTTTTTGAATGAATTGGGAGAGGAAGTTTCGCATATTAATGATTCATTTTTATCGCATGAAATCGAGCACGTACATTTACGACTTAAAAGTATTATTCCCCATCAAGCTAGAAATAGAAGAGGTTTAATTAATCTTTTTGGTACAGGATTAAAATATCTATATGGTGCAATGGATAATAATGATAGAGAAGAGATTGAAAGACAACTGCAAAATTTGGAGAAGAATGAACATAATATAATAACGCAAACTAATAATCAAATACACATAAATACACAATTTGACAATCAATTAGCTAACTTAACAAAATTATATAATGACCAAACAAAACTGTTGATTAAGAGCATGTCAAACGTTAAATCAATTAAAGATAACACAGCAAAAGCTGATAAAGTTTACCGTCTTAAATACCAAATTGATCATATGGGCAAATTATTAGATAAAGTAAGAGACCTAATCTTGGCTTCCAAATTAAATATTCTCACTCGAGATATCCTGAGTGATGAAGAAATTAGAATATATAATATAACCATAGATAAAATGAAAGAAATTAAGATGAATTTAGCCCTTTACAAAAATAATATAGTATTTGTCTTAAAAGTACCCCAATATAATCCTAAAATATTCCAAGAAGTATATATTCAACCAATACCTAATAAAGAAAAAATGCAAATTAATATTGCAGAAAAATTGTATATCACAAAAGATAATAAAATTTATTATGATGTTAATGAAACACCAAATCTAAGGGAAGTTGAGGATGATTGTATATCCAATCTGTTTAATTATAAGCTCATGAAATGTCATTATATACAAAATACTAAACCAAAAGTTGTCGAAATTGGCTTAAATATTATAATTGCTATAAATACTAATCAAATTGTTAATCATACATGTAACAAATACCCATTAAAATTATCTGGAAATCACATGCTGATCATAGAAAATTGCAAAGTAAAATTGGACAAATGGTACAATAAAGTAATGTTTCAAAACATGTTAATAATTCCAAATCCCTACAGAGACATACATATGATAAATGATTCATATGATTCTTTAGAGGAAATACAGTATCATCATATTAAAAATACCGAATTCATATCAGAAATAAAATTTGAACAGAAAGTAACTAATTACACAGTAATAGTCTTGACAGCTGTAATTATACTTATTATAGCATTGTATCTGTATGTAAAATATAGATCAAGCACAGTAAAAGTAAAAGTAACTATGCCCTTCCCCTCAGCTCCTTTGGAACACGGGAAAGAGTCTTCGTCCGGGGGTGTTATAACCCAAACCAAAATGCCTTTCCAATGACTTGGCAATATATTCATATTACAATTATCGTATTCATATTACAATTATCGTACCATCTGTCATTTAGAAAAAAAAGCCACACCCTTCTTGCAAATCACACAATCGATCGTATTTCAAATCATACGATCGAATCAAAAGACCAATAAATAATCATACGATGTATCTAGAATTAAAATAAACAATTATGTATATTGCACTCATTCACAAATAAAGATTTAGTTCTATTCCAGCAGCAAACTTTAATTGACGTGTTATTTTTTAACGCGAGTTTCGCCAAAGGGAGGAAACTCACTTTAGTTTTTAAAAAATATAATACTATTAAGAATGATTATAATTCCATCAGTACTAATGACTTTATATGGGCCTAAATACGGTGATTGATATTTTTTTCTATTCATTAATCTTAATAAAACTAAATCATCTTTATTTGCTTTTAGTGGATTAGAAGTTTCGGTTCTAGTAATTCTTTTAATTTTAGATTTTTCCAAATAATCCTTAGATTTACAGAGAGAAAACCTAAGCCTTTGCTTAATTTCATTTGAATATTCTTCAATATTGCAAAATTTCGATTCTTTTATAATTTCATCATTGGGTAAATATGGCAGTTTTCCAAAAACTAACTCATAAGGAGAATAGTTAGTATCAACATGTGGTGTGGTATTGTAGACTGGACAGTATACGTTAAAAAGATTATATATATTGTTGTCATATTTACACTGAAATCGTAATTCACCAAATCGTACAAAATCTTAAGAAGCTAACACAAAAATGAACGACTTTTAATTACGAAATTCTAACTATTTCGATACGATTTTGTGACATTCCTGGTAAACCCTATTTTGGAAGGCAATAACCTTCTGAGTTGTGGCATTCCATCCTAGGTAATGACCAGAGGAGATCAGCGTTGGCAGAGCAGATTGACTGCTCCACATTTTACAGAAGAGTGTCATAGTTCGCCAGATTTAAGCATTGTGTCACCCTGTCTGATAAATGACGTGACTTGGAAACCCGTCATTTCTCTTGGATACTCGAGATAAGACCAAAGTTCCCAGCAGAGGCAGCGGGATTAGCTAAAGCGCGTGATGATCTCCGTCGTACCAACCGTACTATATATATATATATATATATATATATATATATATATATATATATATATATATATATATATATATATATATATATATATATATATATATATATATATATGGGATATTATGATAAGCTCAATAGAAGGTGATCCAAGGAATTAAATGAAACCATTGACCGTAACAGGGGGTTCGTTGTTTTCTTCTACAACCGCCAGTTGGGCATTGATGACCACCAAACCATCGCCTGTCGCTGTAATTGGTGGGAGGTTGTTGAATGTTGCGCTGCAGTTAGCGGTGTTACGTGTCATTAGTTCCAGAGCGCATGATGTGAGTGATGATGACATACCAAATGTTGGCATAGCATCGCTGCAGTTTCTTACTGCTGAGGTGTAATTTTTACATGCAGCGAGGGTGGATTCGTGCAAGTGGAGCATGAGATGACCTTTTCCTACTGGTAATATAATAATATTCTTACATTTAAACTTAGGGATGGGATATCCTATCAGGAAATATATTACATTATTGTATTGTAAAATCTTAATTTTAGCTACGGCCATAATATCAGCTACGGAGAGGTTTGTGAAGTGCTGGTTTTTATTGTGAAATTGATTTCATTGCTATCTAAAAGGATAGGATTTAAAACTCCATTTTTTGCGAATGTGATAGAGGTTACTAAGTTATTCAATTCTGCTATTATCGCCCTGTTTCTGGCTAAGGATCATCATAAAGATTTCCTGTATGAACTTCCCTTTGTTTTTCTGTCTTTAAAATTTTGTTTACTGTATTGGTGAGGCTATTAATTTCTTTCTGCACTTCGGTTTTCATAGTAAACTGTCTCTCCTGTGAGTTGAATAGTTGGTCAATTGTGTTGGTCAGTTTATCGAAGTCATCATGATCAGGTCTCCCAGTGATATATTTCAGGACAGTTCCTAATGCATTCAGGCTTCTCACTTGTCTGTGGTGAATATTTACCGTCTGTATCAGTCTACTTATTAAAAGTTATAAGTTTGGGGAAAGTAGTTTTTAGCATTAGCTGTTTCGTCTCTTAGCAATTCGTATAAAGTTAGGTTAGTAACATGTTTTATGTGTCCAAAGTTTTCCCAAATTACGAGATCCCCGCCGGTTATCGGAATGTATCTCGCATTAGAGTAGTCCATTAAACGTCCATTTGATGCCGACACTAAAATGGCTATGGCCAATCTTAAGGCAATCCTAAAAAATTTAAACAATATTTCCTTTAACTCACTACCAATATAATATTTCTTCTTTCTTTACATTATAGTGAAAGGGACTTTACCGAAGATTGTCCTTATGGACCTCTCTCCCTCTTATCAGAACTGTTGTCCCTAGATCTTGTTTGGCTTCTTCTTTACTATAAATGGGAGTTAGTTTCTTCCCTAATCTCCTATTATTCTTGACGAGAACTTTTTCCCCTACGGAAAACTCCCTGTCACGTCGATTCTTATTGTGAGTTGCTATCTCTTTATGCTGGGCGGATTTGAAACATGACACTATTTATTCATCATCCTTTGTTGAATGGAAGATGATTATGGTTTCATTCCAGTCACCCTATGTATTGATATATTATACTCAATGGTGGCTAAAAGTACCATATCTTCGATATCGTCCAGATTCTTGTCAATTTTAAGGCGTCGCGCTATTTCCATCAGTGTGTTGTGGAAGCGCTCCACCTGCCCATTTGATGTGCTGTGTAGGGGTGGGGTATTTACGATATCTATGTCAAAGTGATTTTTTACATAGCTTTAATGGTATGCGAGTTAAGTGACTTTTCATTGTCACAGTAAATGGTTTTTGTACCATTGAACATATTGAGCAACTGTAGTAACCGTGGCTTAACATCCACTATAGTCCTGGATTTTAGCGGCTGAACTATCGCAAATTTTGAAAATTTGTCGGTGCAAATCAGAAAGTACTTTGACCCAGTGGAAAATATGTCAAGGTGAAGGACTTCCCCGCAAAATGTTGGTATGGGTGTCTGGGCAATAATTTGCCTTTTTGACGATCATACTTTGAATGGGAACATACTCGGCAGTTTGCCAACAACTGCTTCGCTTTCTTTTCCATTTTTTGGAAAAATAGTCTTCCAGAATATGCTTCACATTTTCCTGAGCTGCTCGGTGTGTTTGATTATGTTCAGCTGCTATAATTTCCTGTTGTTCATTCGGACTAGATATATCGATAACTAACTTCTCCGTGTGTCTGAACTTATGTGTTGCCTAGATAACGCATCGGCGACCACATTGTCCTTTCCGTTGCCATCAGTAATTGTGTTTGATTTTAAATCAATAGAGGCGTGTACCTTATTCAATATGTCAAGGCCAATGACGCCGTCAAATGAAGTAAGTTCAGGTAAAATGAAAAAATCGGCAACTATACCAAAAATTTTAACTGCACATTTCTGATTGATATGGGTAACCCCGTGGATTGATTTTACTGAAAAAGAATGCTGAACTAATTTAATTCCTCTTAGTTCAGGTAGAGGTTTAATATAGCTCTTTGACGCTCCTGTATCGACAAGGAGCTTAGCTTCTCTCCCCCCAATTGACTTTGAAATTCAAGGCAGGAGTGGCTTTGTCCCCAATAAAGTAAGCTCATCATACGCAAAAGCGTAGCGCTCGTTATTTGCGTCTACTTCTTGTGACTAACGTTATAACGTTAGTTTCTTTTCTACATAGTCATAGAACTCTATCGCGTCGGCTGCACCCCGCACTTTATTTCATAGTATGGTTACTGCTTGATAGTGGCGTTCACTGCCATCATACCTCTTAAATAATTCGTAAGCGTTGTGCGCAGCCTCGTGCCAAGACACATAGGTGCCCTATTGTCCGGAAAATTCCGGAAGAGATTTTATCATATCTACAGTAAATTCACACGGCACAAGTGGGTTGATCGTAATCTTCACGAATTTTTGGACTTTCGGTTTTCCCAAGTTAAATTGGCCCTGAATCGAGGTAATTTTTCTGTCAAATTCTACTCTTTGAGCAGATAATGCTTTGCTCACCTCCGCTTTTATCAACTCACTCACTTGTTCCGCATTCATTTTTTGTTCTATATTTTCTAATTTTAGATTTTGAAACAATGTTTCTAACTCACTCAATCAATAATTTCCGTTGTTTTACTTTTTATATATTTTTCCACTAGCACTTCACTCACCTTAACATTTTTTGTATTGAATTAGTTAACTTACAATGAAATTCCAGGTAGTCCAAGTAGTGCTATTTCCAGTGATTTTCTGATTTCCAGTGTTTTTTCAACGCTATTTAAGGAAAATCGTTCCTTGGTGTCAAGTAATGTTCCTTATTTTGTCGTTCAGACCTCCGGTATATTCTCAACGCTGCCCAAGGACAAGCGTTCCTTGGTGTCAAGTAGTGTTCCTTATGTTGTCGGTCAGACCTCCGGTATATTCTCAATGCTGCCCAAGGATAATCGTTCCCTGGTGTCAAGTAGTGTTGTCTTCTTTCGTTATTGGTCACTTCGACTTCAGAACAAAAACCACACTGTTCTATTTCTAGACAAGGCACGTTCGACGAAGGGGCTTTCGTTGTAACAAACAAAACCAACTTACATGGTTATGCTTTTTCGTTCAGGCAGAAGGAAAGCATAACAAGTGGAGAAAGATGAAAATGTTTATAAGTGCGGTTGTAAGATTTGGAAGATTTTTCAAAAGAATTTTAGTTTTATTTAATTCCTTGGTTCCCCTTCTATTGAGCTAACCATCTCGTCACTTGGGTAAAAATGGGTAGAATATCCCATCTCTGGGGAGAATATCCCATCTCTGGGGAGAATATCCCAGACAAAAACAAGGGGACTGATGCGGATTTGTGGCTCTTTCCGAAACCTAGGTATTCCCTGTCTTACCCCTTGGTAAACATTTCCAGACCTCTCTTGCCTGAGCTTGGATCTAGTGATACATTGATACATTGAATGTATGGGGTAGAGGTCAAATGTGAAACAGACGATTTAGAGGAGCTTATCGTTAATATCACGCTGCTAAAACGCTGTGCCCCTCGTTATATGCCCAAAATCAATTCACTTCTGACAAGCAATAGCCGTCTGGTGTTAGGGAATTTTAACATACGTCATTAATTATGGCTTTGGTCCTAAGTAATAAACTGAGGGTCTGACCAATTTGATAGCTCCACATTTTGCACAGTAAATAAGGACACGCACGCCAGAATAAGTGGAGACTGCGACAAGTCACCACACAGACCATGTTCCCAGGTATGACAAATGACGTAACTTGATAATCTGTCAATTATTTAGGCACATTTGTCGTGAATGCATTTTACAACTGCTAGAAGTTTCCGAAACATCATCAAAGCTGAAAACGTGGCTAAGACAAGTGAAGCATTGCAACAACAGTACTAGATCGAGTAAATTGCGGGCAACGGATGATCGAATACTTTTTTATTAAACGCGTAGAAGTGACAGATCTGAAGAGGAGCGCAATTCATAGAAAACCCCCAGTAAGGCCTCTCCTAACAAAAGATGTACTACCAAAACTTACAATGGAGTATGTTGGACATGTGGTAGAAGACCTTGCCCTAAATCTCTATGCTGGTTTGAAGTAACTGCATGAACCATGAGTTGTGTCCCGCTACTGAAGCCAGAAAACGGCATTGGGTCGTCAACTATGTGTGGACGCCAGTCGTATGTGGATTTTAGAAACAAGTAGTCGAGTATCCATATAGCAGAGGGAGTTCACAAATGTCTCCGAACATTTTTGACCTCTGCCTGGGACCTCATTTTTCGTGGGGTTCACGTTCTCATCACAATCAGCATCATGATGGAAATTGAGTATGAAATTGGAAGCCAGCTACAGAATATTCTTTATCAGCTATTTTGTAAAATAATAGAATATTTATAAATTAGTCATACAAGTATAGATTATTAGTCTAGATTTTACAATTTCTAAACTCATGCTAAAATCAACATTACATAATCAAATTCGTGCGGTGAAACTCGGTGTATAATAGTTGACAGTATCTACTACACTAAAAGGAAAATTAGCTCTACTAAATGCTGTTAGGAAATCTGAAGATTGCCAATTAATATTTTTAATATCATCATTGAGTTCAACATAATACTCTGCTTTACAATTTGATCAATTCTAACTTGCTAGTAGAACAAGGCAAAACAAGATCTCTCAAAGCAAAAACCAGAAATTGTTTTTGCACAGATTCTATTTTTCTAACAAAATACTTAAAAAATGTTTTGTTATATATGGATCAGAATATTTTTTGGCCCATCGTTTTAAAAAACCTAAACTTCCTATTGCTTTATTTACCAAAACACCAAGATTGACAAATAATTCTAGAGTTGATAAGAAATCCCACGGCAGCGGGTTCTACGACACCGGATTAACACGAAATATCAACACTCCAGTTCGGCCAGCGATGTAATGGATGCGAAGGATGGGTGCATTTTAAGAGTTGTTTTGGTTTAATCCGGTTGCGAGACTGTAGCGATAGGGACTATGTTGCATCGTGCTGTACAAACGTAGTTCCCATTGAGTCCACGACCTCGTTGTCAACTTCTGAGTCATCGTCGGAGTACAGAACTTCCCCGCAGTCTCCACAACATGAAACTCTACCGCAGCACCTAACATCACATGTTGCTATTCAAATTCCGGACAGTGCATCATTATTGTAATTCAATTGCAACGGAATCCGAGATAAAATTGATGAGAGAGTGGATTTTATGAATCGCAGGAATATCTTGATCGCATCGGTGCATGAAACGAAGCTCAATGAAAATTGTAGCTTACAACGTTGAAATGGTTGCAACGTATTGAGAAAAGATCCCAAGGTAAGTGAAGGTGGGGCATTAGCATTCCTTTTACGCCATTCTGTTCAATATGGACCTTTCTCGCTTGAGCTAGTCTCTAGTGACCCATATATGGCATGTATGGTGCTTAATGTGTATATCCCGCCTGTTGATAGTTGTGAACCGCGATACTTGCTTAATACTTTACCTTCTTTCGTATTTACCTTCTTCAAAAAATGTAAATTGCAACATTTTTTCGATTTGAATCCATGTTTGGTTTTGCAAGTGAAATTTATGGCAACTTGTGACATTAAAACACTCTCAGAATGATTTTAAGTAATAAAAATGTTGTCTTAATGACAAACTTATTTAATTTTATTTAAAATAATTAGCAAATTGTAATAGCTTCTCAATTAACGAAGGCAATTGTTAGCGAAGTGTTGCCACATCACTTTTTTCGCCAAACAAAAATTATTCATATGTGAAAACCAAACGAATAGTATTACGAATAATAAACTGAAGCATAAAGAACAAAGAAACTAAAAAAAAAATAATAATTTTGTACAAAAATTTTACCACTTCACTTTTTTTTGAAAATCACTTTTTTCGTCAAACAAAAATTATTCATCTGTGAAAACTAAACAATGTGGTATTACAGATAATTAACTGAAGCATAAAGAAAAAATAAACTAAGAAAAAATATTTTTTTACAAAAATTGTGGGATGCTATTTAATCAATTAATCAATAATTAATATTTTAGGGGCAGGCACAGGAATTCGGCACAAGAAACAATTGTCATAGATCTTAGGGAGAGCCACCAAGACCTAGCGAGGGGCTATGTCAAAGGTGATCGAGTGGTTGCCGAAACAAGTTGGTCATAGTTCACCGAAAATCAAAATTCCTCGGGACCACCCACCAAAGATTGCAATGGGTGGAAAAACACATGGTCAGACTGGAAAGTATACGTTAAAAAAATTGTGTCACAATAAAATGTTACCATATTGAGTATATATTGTTGTCATATTTATACTGAAATCGTAGTTCACCAAATCGTATAAAATCTGAAGAAGCTAAAACAAAAATAAACGATTTGACGACGAAAATCACGAGTTTATTTTCGGCCACACTCTGAAGTTATGTTTGGTACCAATGTTGTGTTTTTTATGTAAGTAAAGGATGAAACAGGAGAGAGGCTGTGGGGTTTTCTTACAGAGAGCAAGGGCGAGAGAGGGAGATGTCCCGTTATAATGTTCTCTGATTATGTTGTTGGGACATTCACATGAAGTACACAAGGTCCCGTTAATCTACCACAAGACACGTCTTTGGACTCCCATATAAAAGGGCGACCAAACTTAGAATGGGGACAGTCAGTGCAAGAGCACGAAACCGTATCCTAGATCCTTGTAGTGCTTGAGTACTTATTAAGGTCTCTTGCAATCATATCCTTGAACATCCTGTAGTGCTTGAGTACTTATTAAGGTCTCTCGCAACTATATCCTTGAACATCCTATAGTGCTTGAGTACTTATTAAGGTCTCTTGCAACCGCATCCTAGATCCTTGTAGTGCTTGAGTACTTATTAAGGTCTCCTGCAATCATATCCTTGAATATCCTGTAGTGCTTGAATACTTATTAAGGTCTATCGCAACTATATCCTTGAACATCCTATAGCGCTTGAGTACTTATTAATGTCTCTTGCAACCGTATCCTAGAACTTTGTAGTGTTTGAGTACTTATTAAGGCCTCTTGCAATCATGTCCTTGAATATCCTGTAGTGCTTGAGTACTTATTAAGGTCTCTTGCAACCGTATCCTAGATCCTTGTAGTGCTTGAGTACTTATTAAGGTCTCTTGTAAGCATATCCTTGAATATCCTGTGGTGCTTGAGTACTTATTAAGGTCTCTTGCAACCGTATCCTAGATCCTTGTAGTGCTTGAGTACTTATTAAGGTCTCTTGCAACCGTATCCTAGATCCTTGTAGTGCTTGAGTACTTATTAAGGTTTCTTGCAATCATATCCTTGAATATCCTGTAGTGCTTGAGTACTTATTAAGGTCTCTTGCAACCGTATCCTAGATCCTTGTAGTGCTTGAGTACTTATTAAGGTCTCTCGCAACAGTAGCTTTGCATCTCTCCCTATCTCCCTAATACTCATAACCCAACAGCCTGTAGCCCTGATCCTTCCCAGAATCCTTAAAAACCCGGAGAATATTTGTTTAGGTCTCAGACCAACAACCTCCAACCCATGCAATCCTAAGGCCACGAGTACTTATCCAGGTCTCGTAGACACGACAGAAAATCGAAGGAACAGTAGAAGAGCAAAGAAAGAGGTTCGCTCTTTTCCTAGCAAAATATCATGACCCTGAAGAAACAAAAAGACTGCTTGAAATACAGACGGTACACGAAAAAGAGACAAAGATGGCCTCGCCGCGGAACCTGAGCGAGTCGAATACCGTGGAGACAACGGGGATGGAAGATCCTATATTAAAAAGCAGGAAGACCGATATACAGGGTACTGCCGAACAGGTGAGAAAATGGGGAGTAAGCTTAACCGGCGAGAGTAAGCCCCTTGAGTTCATAGAGCGGTTGGAAGAGCGATCGGAGATGTATCAGATACCCAATAGAGACCTGATCATGATGATGCCAAAAGTCATCCATGGACGTGCGCTAATGTGGTTCAGGAATAATCGCAAGCCGTGGCAAACCTGGGAGGCCTTCCGGAAGGATTTCCTGAAGTTTTTCTTACCTCCAAGGTTTAAGGAAAACCTCGAGGATGAAATACGCCAGAGAAGACAGAAGCCCAGAGAATTGTTTAAAGACTTTGTGCTCGCAATGCAAGATTTAATGAGACACAGCGATCACACGGAGGAAGAGAAAGTAGAAAGAATATTCAAGAATGCCCTATCCGAATACCTGTGGTATATCAGGCGTAAAGATTTCAGTGACCTGGCAGGCCTCCTGGAGATGGCCGAAAACCTTGAAGGGATACCTTCCATGCCAACAATGACAAAGGATCACCACCGCCAAATGGAACATGTAGAATCGAAGAGAATCTCCGAAGCGGTGATCAATCCTGCCACGGCGTGTCGTAGATGTGGTCAGGAAGGCCATTTTGCTGCCAGTTGCCGGAATGCCCAGATGCTTTTTTGCTGGGAGTGTGGGCGAAGGGGTTTGAGAACTATAGAATGCCGTCGACAGAGGCCGCGAAACGAACCCGCAGAGAGGTAGGACATGTGGGTTCTCAGATACAGACTCCTGCCACAGAAAGACCACCCTCGAATTCACAGACTCACACATAACCCCTATATATATCAAAGGAAACAGTTACGTGGCAACGATTGATACGGGAGCAACCAAGTGTTTTATGAAAGAGGTCTTCGCTAGATCCATTGATTCCGGGACAGTACGGGCCACTGCCGCCTTAACGTCGAGTTTTTGTTAATGCCAGATGCTATCGAAGATATCATCCTGGGAATGGATTTCCTTCGACGGAGTGGGACGAGAATAATGTGCGCCGGGCTATTCTGTGTGCTCCCGGGTCCCGAAGAGACAAATGACACGAACCAAGTGGTGGACAGTAGTCAGCACTTAGGCATCAGCTCTGGTCGAGCCTACCCTTGCGAGGAAAATAATACCGATAACAATCCCAGCGAACCCGAAATTCAGATTCCACCGTCATCGGTAAGTACACAAAGCATCAACGATCGGGAGAAGATAAACAAACTCTTGAGTAAAGAGTTGGGTCAGTTCAAGGACTTGCATGGGGTTTCCACAGTGGCCTCACATCAAATCGTAATGAATGACGACCGGCCGTTCAAGCTTAGATACGCCGCTCGAAATCCCGCAATGCAAACTATAATTTACGAAAAGGTCAACGAACTGTTGGCGAAAGGGTTCATCGAGCCATCTCGGAGTGCATACAACTCACCGATCACCTTAGCCCGAAAGAAAAATGGCGCATGGAGGCTATGTATGGATTTCCGCCATCTCAATAGTAAGTCCAGTCCCGATGCATATCCTTTGCGACGTATCTCCTCCATTTTAGACCGTCTGAGAGAAGCTAACTTTGTGAGTAGCCTCGAGAAAGGCAAGCACTGGCGGCGGACAGAGGACCAACCGTGTTCGAAATCCTGAATTTGCGACTGACAGAAGCACCGATGTTGGCATGTCCGGACTTCAACGTGCCCTTCACCCTACAGACCGATGCTAGCAACTATGGACTGGGCGCTGTTTTAACCCAAGTTCTTGAGGGAACCGAGAGAGTGATCGCGTATGCGAGCAGAGTCCTAAATGGAGCAGAGAGAAACTACTCTGCCACGGAAAAGGAGTGTCTGGCCATCATCTGGGGTATTCGTAAGATGCGTCCCTACTTAGAGGGATACCACTTCAACGTAATCACCGATCATCTCTCTCTGAAATGGCTAAATTCCATTGAGAATCCA
Source organism: Musca domestica (assembly GCF_030504385.1). Classification (NCBI taxonomy): domain Eukaryota; kingdom Metazoa; phylum Arthropoda; class Insecta; order Diptera; family Muscidae; genus Musca; species Musca domestica. The sequence continues at coordinate 1,814,791 of NW_026712439.1, forward strand.
TCTGGAAGGTTAGCCCGTTGGGCTCTCGAATTACAACAGTACACCATTGTAAAGGACGAAGCAATGTCGTCGCTGATGCATTGTCGCGTCAACCACTGGAATATTTGCAAAGAGCGAAAATGTTCCTGGATAGGGAAGAAACTAGAGAGTATGCAAAAGAACCCAGCGAAATTTTCGGTCTATACAGTGTTGAATGATCAGCTATTTCGTCACATTGCTGGAAACACTCATGACGAAAATTTTTCCCCGTGGAAGCTGTGTGTCCCAAGTTCTCAAAGAGAAAGGGTTCTACGAGAAAATCATAGCCAGACAACCGCGGGACACATGGGAATTCGTAAGACAATCAACCGGATTTGTAACAGATACTATTGGCCGGGAATGGCGAGAGATATAGCGAAATTCGTCAGAAGCTGCGAGTCCTGTCAGCGATATAAGTCGTGCCAAGTATCACCAGCAGGGGAAATGTTGGTGTCAGTCCCTGAAGAACCTTGGGCAACAGTTTGTACGGATTATGTCGGCCCACTTCCAAGAACGATGCATGGAAATACGATGCTCTTGGTATTCTTCGACCGGATCTCGAAATGGGTGGAATTGGTACCTCAGAGAAGAGCAACCGCTGAAGGAGTAGTAAAAGCATTCCGAGAGAGGATTCTCGCCAGATTTGGTACACCGAAGGTGCTAATTTCGGACAACGGCAGTCAATTCGCCGGTAAGGTCCTTGGTAAATATTTACAGGAAATTGGGGTGCAACATCAATTCACCGCACCATATTACCCACAAGACAATCCCAATGAGAGAGCCAATAGGACTGTCAAAACCATGATTGCCCAGGTAGGCCACAATAAACACAACCGGTGGGATGACTTTCTACCCGAGATATCCTTGGCTATCAATACCGCCATATCGGAATCGACAGGATATAGCCCAGCATATTTGGTCCAATGTCGTGAGCCCATATTTCCGAGAGCATTATACGACGAAGCAGTCACTGGAACAGGTAATACCACCAAGACACCAGAAGAGCGCGTATCCGAATTACAAGAGGTATTTCGGATAGTGCGAAATAATCTAAGTCGGGCAGCGGAAGAACAACGACGCCATTATAATCTCCGTCACGATCCTGGAAACCGGTTGTAGGTGATAGGGTGTTGGTGAAACAGCACCCACAATCAAAGGCCGTTGATCAGTTTGTAGCAAAGCTTGCACCTAAGTACGATGGGCCATTCGAGATCATAGAATTCCTATCACCTGTAATAGCGAGATTAAAAGGACTTGACCAACGACCGGCCAGAACGGCTCATCTCAGTGAGCTCAAACCATATGTCTCCAACTAATTCCGACTTATACTTCCCTTCTCTCTTCCACAGACATTCGATACATTCCAAGACGGCAACAATGCAAACTAAGGCGGCCCTTAAACAATATCCCAATCGGCCCGTTACTAATCCGTGTTATGTCCGGCTCACACAGCTCACCCCTCGTGGGATTCTGCAGATCCTGCAGGACCTAAAGACGGCCCACAAACCTCAGCCAGAAGAAGTGAGAGAGGCTTTGAGTGTCCTCCGACGCCGTGGCCTAATTGCGGAGCCAGTACCAGAGGTAGTTTGTGTATCGTCGGGTGACGAATCAGCTACCCCACCCAGAACAATGAACCGAGGTCCGCCAATGTCGGCTAGACGAACGCCCGAAGATATACCGACCGAACCCAGGGTTCGATAAACCCATTACTTTACATTTGGGTGGGAATGGTTGGATGCTACTCCAGGTGCCACGAAACCAGATGGGCTACCAATCACGCCGGGGCGAAACCTGCTGACAACCTCGCCTAGTAGCACGGTGGTCGGGAGTGCAGGCAGCGACATGGCGTATCTGGACAGCATACTGGAGGAGAACCCTGGTACAACCGCCGCCAAACGAACTACCGCACGAAAGACCGGTCATCCAAAGCGTGGTGGTGATTCCAGCAAGGAATGATGTCACCATCGACTTTGTGTGCGAGGAGGAAATTCCCGAGGATGTGAGCCGAGGACTTCAGTTCATTTTCGGCCACACTCTGTTATTTTTGGTACCAATGTTGTGTTTTTTATGTAAATAAAGGATGAAACAGGAGAGAGGCTGTGGGGTTTTCTTACAGAGAGCAAGGGCAAGAGAGGGAGATGTCCCGTTATAATGTTCCCTGATTATGTTGTTGGGACATTCAAATGAAGTAAGCAAGGTCCCGTTAATCTACCACAAGACACGTCTTTGGACTCCCGTATAAAAGGGCGACCAAACTTAGAATGGGGACAGTCAGTGCCAGACCACGCAAGCAGCAACATCCAAGCGGTAAGTTAACCATCAACAATTCTATTCGGGACATCCTGGGATCGAATCCTTATATCCTTACCCAACCTTGTGTGAGTCCTAAAACATCCTTGGTTAGTCCTTTGTTATCCTTGAATATCCATGTAGTGCTTGAGTACTTATTAAGGTCTCTCGCAAACATATCCTTGAATATCCTGTAGTTCTTGAGTACTTATTAAGGTCTCTTGCAACCGTATCCTAGATCCTTGTAGTGCTTGAGTACTTATTAAGGTCTCCTGCAATCATATCCTTGAATATCCTGTAGTGCTTGAATACTTATTAAGGTCTCTCACAACTATATCCTTGAACATCCTGTAGTGCTTGAGTACTTATTAAGGTCTCTTGCAACCGTATCCTAGATCCTTGTAGTGCTTGAGTACTTATTAAGGTCTCTTGCAATCATATCCTTGAATATCCTGTAGTGCTTGAGTAGTTATTAAGGTCTCTTGCAACCGTATCCTAGATCCTTGTAGTGCTTGAGTACTTATTAAGGTCTCTAGCAATCATATCCTTGAATATCCTGTAGTGCTTGAGTACTTATTAAGGTCTCTCGCAACTATATTCTTGAACATCCTGTAGAGCTTGAGTACTTATTAAGGTCTCTTGCAACCGTATCCTAGATCCTTGTATTGCTTGAGTACTTATTAATGTCTCGCAACTATATCCTTGAACATCCTGTAGTGCTGGGTACTTATTAAGGTCTTCTGCAATCATATCCTTGAACATCCTGTAGTGCTTGAGTACTTATTAAGGTCTCTTTCAACCGTATCCTAGATCCTTGTATTGCTTGAGTACTTATTAAGGTCTCTTGCAATCATATCCTTAAATATCCTGTAGTGCTTGAGTACTTATTAAGGTCTCTTGTAGTGCTTGAGTACTTATTAAGGTCTCTCGCAATCATATCCTTGAATATCCTGTAGTGCTTGAGTACTTATAAAGGTCTCTCGCAACTATATCCTTGAACATCCTGTAGTGCTTGAGTACTTATTAAGGTCTCTTGCAACCGTATCCTAGGTCCTAGTAGTGCTTGAGTATTTATTAAGGTCTCTTTCAAGCATATCCTTGAATATCCTGTAGTGCTTGAGTACTTATTAAGGTCTCTTGCAACCGTATCCTAGATCCTTGTAGTGCTTGAGTACTTATTAAGGTCTCTCGCAATCATATACTTGAATATCCTGTAGTGCTTGAGTATTTATTAAGGTCTCTTGCAACCGTGTCCTAGATCCTTTGGTGCTTGAGTACTTATTAAGGTCTCTCGCAACAGTAGCTTTGCATTTCTCCCTATCTCCCTAATACTCACAGCCCAACAGCCTGTAGCCCTGATCCTTCCCAGAATCCTTAAAAACCCGGAGAATATTTGTCCAGGTCTCAGCCCAACAACCTCCAACTCTTCCAATCCTAAGGCCACGAGTACTTATCCAGGTCTCGTAGACACGAACCCCAGGGAGCCCACTCGGACAACAGACATTAGTGGAACGATTCGGCCTTCGTAGAAAATAAGACATTTAAATTCACAAACGTATCTCGCAATTAATAAATAAAGGAAAACTTTTTAAACAACCAAATCACACTGGTCTTTCTTCTTCTCTCTCACATATTCAACAAATAAATTACTGTACGAACCCCTGGACCCCGACGAGCTATTCCAGCCCTAGGGGAGAAATCCTGTCGTTACAAGCCGCTCGCTATATACCTGCTGGTCGAATCCCCAAGATAAGTCCAAACTTCCCAGCAGAGGTAGCGGGATTAGCAAACGAGCGTGATGATCTCCGTCGTACCAACCCTACTGATCCTAGAATCAGTGATTTGACAGTGGAAGTACGCCGGTTGGTACAGGAGCATAAGAGCAAAAAGTGGCTAGACCATCTGAAGTGTTGAAATATTGTGGTATATTTTTTATACCAAATGTGGTATATTTTAGTACTTTTCGTACCCTTATAGTGCGAATAAATAACAGTTTTGTCCGTTGTCGTTTTATACTACCCAAAAAGACTGCACATCATATTAGAATTTAAAAAAACACTACAAATGTACATTAGAAATAGTAGGACAAAATGGAACAAAAAAAAATCATGCAAAATAAAACATTATAATTGTACATATCAAAAGTCAAAATGAGCATTTTCGAATTTTGTATTTTTCGCACATTAGTTCTATAATTCTTCATTAAATGTGTAATTTAAAGCATTCAAACATTTTTGACTGTCGGAAACAGTTAGGGTGTCTAAAGACAAGTGAAGTTTAGTAAGATTCTGAACTCCTGGTTCATGCAGTTACTTCAAACCAGCATAGAGGCAAGGTCTTCTACCACATGTCCAACATACTCCATTGTAAGTTGTGGTAGTACATCCTTTGTTAGGAGAGATCTTACTCGGGGTTCTCTATGAATTGCGGTCCTCTTCACTTCGTTTAATAAAAAAGTATTCGATCATCCGTTGCCCGCAATTTACTCGATCTGGTACTGTTGTTGCAATGCTTCACTTGTCTTAGCCACGTTTTCAGCTTTGATGATGTTCCGGAAACTTCTATGGAGCAGATGGAAGGTCGGATGGTCTTGAAGCAAAGGTTTCCTTAAACCAGATATGAATACCCTAAGTGCATCAGCCCTATACTTTTCGTTGCACAGTGAATAAGGACACGCCCACCAGAATAAGTGGAGACTGTGACAGATCACCAGACAGACCATGTTCCCAGGTATGACAAATGACGTAACTTGATAATCTGTCAATTATTTAGGCTCATTTGTCGTGAATGCATTTTACAACTGCTTAACCGATCTGATGTTATCGTAGCAGATACATAGAAGTTTCCGGAACATCATCAAAGCTGAAAACGTGGCTAAGACAAATGAAGCATTACAACAACAGTACCAGATCGAGTAAATTGCGGACAACGGGTGATCGAATACTTTTTTATTAAACGAAGTGAAGAGGACCGCAATTCATAGAGAACCCCGAGTAAGATCTCTCCTAACAAAGGATGTACTACCACAACTTACAATGGAGTATGTTGGACATGTGGTAGAAGACCTTGCCTCTATGCTGGTTTGAGGTAACTGCATGAACCAGGAGTTCAGAATCTTACTAAACTTCACTTGTCTTTAGACACCCTAACTGTTTCCGACAGTCAAAAATGTTTGAATGCTTTAAATTACACATTTAATGAAGAATTATAGAACTAATGTGCGAAAAATACGAAATTGGAAAATGCTCATTTTGACTTTTGAAATGTACAATTATAATGTTTTATTTTGCATGATTTTTTTTGTTCCTCTTGATTTTATTATTTTTATTTGATGGTTATGAATTGAAAGTTTTATTTCGAATAAATATAAATTTTCATTACATTGACAATATTACAAAATAATTTACAACGCATGCTACTATTTAAATTAATATTTAATTGAGTGAAAAAACCTACAAAACCAAAGGGTTCAACACCCTCTCTCACTCTATCAAATTTAATTTAGATCTATACATTTGAAAATTTATACTTCCTAATATTTTGGTACAAATGTCAGCAATTTGATCAGTTGTTTTTGTATATCTAACATCAATATTTCCTTGAGCCAAATGATCTCGAATGAAATGGTGCCTGATGTCGATATGTTTCGATCTTTTACATTCTGAGTTCTTTGCCATAAATATGCACCCTTGGTTGTCCTCATACAGAGGTACAGTATATGTATTTTCAACAATATGCATATCCTCTAGGATTCCTTTTGAATAACTCTGAATTTGATAACTCTGCCAATTTTTCCATTGGTGTTGCAACCGGATTACAGTCAATCATTTGAAATTTTTCTAAAATTCTGGATATATTGCTTTCCTGTGATAATTTCATAACTCCATCCTTTTTATTGTAGTCTATTTTAATTCCCAAAAAATATTTCAGATTTCCAATATCTGACATGCTGAATTCCTTGCATAGGTAATTTTTCAAAATATCAATCTCATTTTTGTCGCTGCATGCGATTAATAAGTCATCAACATATAGCAGTATGTATGTTGTAGTAGAATTTGTATATTTGACGTAAAGACAGTAATCACGCTTCGATCTTACAAATCCAATTTTTAAAAATAAATCATTAATTTTTTCATTCCAGCAACGTGGACTTTGTTTTAAACCATATATAGATTTATTAATCCGGAAAATCTTTTTGTTGTCAAGGACCATTCCCTCAGGCGCTTCCATGAATATTTGTTCCTTTAATTCCCCATGTAGGAATGCAGTTTTGACATCCAGTTGGTGGAAAAAATATCCGCGTTGAACTCCAAATGCTAAGATTATTCTCATTGTTGTAAGTTTAGCTACTGGTGCAAAGGTTTCTTCATAATCTATGCCATGTTTTTGTAAATAACCTTTAGCCACCAATCTCGCCTTGTATCTTGAAACATTTCCATATTCATCCTTCTTAATGCGAAATACCCACTTTGACTTCAAAGGTTTTACATTTTCAGGTTTTTCAACTATGGTCCAAACATTGTTGTAGTCCATTGATTTTACTTCCTCCTCTATTGCTTTAAGCCATTCATTTTTGTCTTTTCTTGTTAAAACATCTGCATAGGTTTCTGGATTTTCACTGATTACATTGTCAACAATATCTGCATTGTAGCCTGTAAAGTACTCTTTGAAAACTTTTGGTATAAGACCCCGAGCACTTCTCCTTAAAGTTGTTGGATCATCTTCCTGTATGTTCAACATATCTTGGCTATCATCGCTAGTAGTTTGTAGTTGTACGTTATCTTTGTTAAGTCCATCATCATTTGTATTTTCCACATTTATATCCGTTATATTTCCGCCGGTTCTTGAATCATTCATATTTGCAGTTATGACATTTTCTTCATCCCTCTCTTTTTCATTGCTGCATATTGGAACAATATTATTTTGACATTTTAATATCTCCCTTTGAAACGGAAATGTTGTTTCATCGAACTTAACATCACGTGCTGTCACTACTTTTCTGGTTGTCATATTCCAAATTTTATAGCCATTGCTTGTGTATCCAATCATAACTCCCTCCATGCTCTTTGGATCTAACTTCTTCCTCTTTTGGTCCGGTATCCAAACATGGGCTTTACATCCAAAAATTCTTAATTTCTTTATATCTGGTTTGTTTCCATACCACAGTTCCGCTGGCGTAGTATCATCATTAACACTCCTAGTTGGAGTCCGATTTAACAAATATACGGCAGTCAAAGCAGCTTCTCCGCACATTTCTTTTGGAGAATTTGATCCTATCAACATTGTTCGAACCTTTTCAACTAAAGTTCTGTTGAACCGTTCAGCTACACCATTTTGTTGCGGAGTATATGCAATAGTTTCCTCAAGTTGTATTCCTTTCATTTTATAGTACTGCAATTGTTCTTTTGAACGATACTCTGTGCCCTGATCGCAACGTAAAATGGATATTTTTGTTAAAAATTTTGCACTTGCAAAAGCTTCGTATTGTTTAAATTTGTCGAATACTTCTGACTTGCTTTCCATCAAATAGATAACTCCAAAATGGGTGAAATCATCAATGAATGAAACATAATATTTGTAACCATCATGAGTTTTTGGAGATATAGGCCCACATACATCGCTGTGAATTCTTTCCAAGACACGAGAACTATGGATATGCACAAGGGTTCCCGACACTGCTTCCCCTTCAAACATACGTCACACAAGCCGAAACATTTTACATTTCCCATACCCGTCACCATTTCCTTTCGATTCATTGACTCAAGGTCCTTTTGATTTATATGGCCCAATCTACAATGCCAAAGCCTTCCCTCATCGTTAGAACACAAATATGAACAGTTTATACATTTAATAAATTTAAGTTCAAAAACATTACCTCTTGGTTAAGCTATGGCTAATTCTTTACCCTTGTTTAAAATTGTTGCAGTATTTTTCTTGAAAACTACCTCTAACCCTGCTTTTGACATCTTGCTAACATATATCAAATTTTCTCTCAAATTTGGTACATAAAGAACATTTTTAAGAATAATACGTTGACCAGTAGATACGTGTCCATGTATATCACCCATTTCATTTGCAGTCAGCAGTTCCCCATCTTTGGCAATACTTATTGTTAAAGGCATCTTCATCGTTCTCAGATCATGAAAAAAAACTCCGATTATTTGAAATATGGTCACTTGATCCTGAATCCAAAATAAAGCTCATGTTGGTTGCCTCACTCATATTTGCATTTACCATAAAACACACAAATTCAATTCACTTTCATTATCAGAATAAGGAGCCGTGGATTCTTGGTGGTTCGTTGAGAAATTTGCTTCTTTTCTAAACCTGCAATTCATTTTCATATGTCCCATTTTTCCACAGTTATGGCATTTTCCATTGAATTTGAATTTATTATTTTTGCGAGCAACAAAAACAGTTCCTGATTTTCCAACACCATGGTCCTCAATTCTATCACCCCTTTTTGCCTCTTCAGCTAGTAAACGTTGTTTTACCACTGATAATGTCAATTCATCTTCTTTTATATTTTCCAAAGCTGTTATTAGAGGGTCATAACTTTCAGGCAGACTTACAAACAGTTGCGACACCAAGTCGCGCTCGTCTAATTTTGCTCCAGCTGACTTTAATTGGCGTACAAGTCCATCAAATTCTAAAAAATTATCCATCATTTTTGTATCTCCTGATAATTTCAATTTTGCCAGCTGTTTCCTCAATATTGTCTGATTTGTAGATGATCTCACCGTAAAAACGTTCTTTACAGCATTCCACATTTGAATTGCAGAAGATTTATCTCTTACATAGTCCAAATAGTCATCATGAATACAACTGACTATAATGCATTTAGCTTTCATATCCATCTCACGATACTTAATTTTTTTCTCATTTGAAGCATCGTCTTCCAGGGCTGATTCAATTACTTCCAACACATTAACCGCATCCAAATACATTTTTACACGAAAACTCCAGTTTTCATAATTTGTTCCATTAAATTGAACTATTCCATGAGGAACTTCCTTTCTTTGGTCGCCCATAACCTCTTGATTTTATTATTTTTATTTGATGGTTATGAATTGAAAGTTTTATTTCGAATGAATATAAATTTTCATTACATTGACAATATTACAAAATAATTTACAACGCATGCTACTATTTAAAATTAATATTTAATTGAGTGAAAAAACCTACAAAACCAAAGTGTTCAACAGTTCCATTTTGTTCTACTATTTCTAAATGTATATTTGTAGTGTTTTTTTTAAATTCTAATATGATGTGCAGTCTTTTTGGGTAGTATAAAATGACAACGGACAAAACTGTTATTTATTCGCACTATAAGGGTACGAAAAGTACTAAAATATACCACATTTGGTATAAAAAGTATACCACAATGTTGCAACACTTCAGATGGTCCAGCCACTTTTTGCTCTTATGCTCCTGTACCAACTGGTGTACTTCCACTGTCAAATCACTGATTCTAGGATCAATAGGGTTGGTACGACGGAGATCATCACGATCGTTTGCTAATCCCGCTACCTCTGCTGGGAAGTTTGGTCTTATCTTGGGGATTCGACCAGCAGGTATATAGCGAGCGGCTTGTAACGACAGGATTTCTCCCCTAGGGCTGGAATAGCTCGTCGGGGTCTAGCTGTTGTTCAAAAAGTTTTCCTTATTTTATTTATTAATTGCAAGATACGTTTGTGTATTTAAATGTCTTATTTTCTACGAAGGCCGAATCGTTCCACTAATGTCTGTTGTCCGAGTGGACTCCCTGGGGTTCGTATCTACGAGACCTGGATAAGTACTCGTGGCCTTAGGATTGGATGGGTTGGAGGTTGTTGGGCTGAGACTTGGACAAATATTCTCCGGGTTTTTAAGGATTCTGGGAAGGATCAGGGCTACAGGCTGTTGGGCTGTGAGTATTAGGGAGATAGGGAGAAATGCAAAGCTACTGTTGCGAGAGACCTTAATAAGTACTCAAGCACTACAAGGATCTAGGATACGGTTGCAAGAGACCTTAATAAGTACTCAAGCACTACAGGATATTCAAGGAGAGACCTTAATAAGTACTCAAGCAATACAAGGATCTAGGATACGGTTGCAAGAGACCTTAATAAGTACTCAAGCACTACAGGATGTTCAAGGATATGATTGCAGGAGACCTTAATAAGTACTCAAGCACTACAGGATGTTCAAGGATATAGTTGCGAGACATTAATAAGTATTCAAGCACTACAAGGATCTAGGATACGGTTGCAAGAGAGTACTCAAGCTCTACAGGATTTTCAAGAATATAGTTGCGAGAGACCTTAATAAGTACTCAAGCACTACAGGATATTCAAGGATATGATTGCAAGAGACCTTAATAAGTACTCAAGCACTACAAGGATCTAGGATACGGTTGCAAGAGACCTTAATAAGTACTCAAGAACTACAGGATATTCAAGGATATGTTTGCGAGAGACCTTAATAAGTACTCAAGCACTACATGGATATTCAAGGATAACAAAGGACTAACCAAGGATGTTTTAGGACTCACACAAGGTTGGGTAAGGATATAAGGATTCGATCCCAGGATGTCCCGAATAGAATTTTTGATGGTTAACTTACCGCTTGGATGTTGCTGCTTTCGTGGTCTGGCACTGACTGTCCCCATTCTAAGTTTGGTCGCCCTTTTATACGGGAGTCCAAAGACGTGTCTTGTGGTAGATTAACGGGACCTTGCTTACTTCATTTGAATGTCCCAACAACATAATCAGGGAACATTATAATGGGACATCTCGAATGGCCCATCGTACTTAGGTGCAAGCTTTGCTACAAACTGATCAACGGCCTTTGATTGTGGGTGCTGTTTCACCAACACCCTATCACCTACAACCGGTTTCCAGGATCGTCGACGGAGATTATAATGGCGTCGTTGTTCTTCCTCTGCCCGACTTAGATTATTTCGCACTATCCGAAATACCTCTTGTAATTCGGATACGCGCTCTTCTGGTGTCTTGGTGGTATTACCTGTTCCAGTGACTGCTTCGTCGTATAATGCTCTCGGCAATATGGGATGACGACATTGGACCAAATATGCTGGGCTATATCCTGTCGATTCCGATATGGCGGTATTGATAGCCAAGGATATCTCGGGTAGAGAGTCATCCCACCGGTTGTGTTTATTGTGGCCTACCTGGGCAATCATGGTTTTGACAGTCCTATTGGCTCTCTCATTGGGATTGTCTTGTGGGCAATATGGTGCGGTGACTTGATGTTGCACCCCAATTTCCTGTAAATATTTACCAAGGACCTTACCGGCGAATTGACTGCCGTTGTCCGAAATTAGCACCTTCGGTGTACCAAATCTGGCGAGAATCCTCTCTCGGAATGCTTTTACTACTCCTTCAGCGGTTGCTCTTCTCTGAGGTACCAATTCCACCCATTTCGAGATCCGGTCGAAGAATACCAAGAGCATCGTATTTCCATGCATCGTTCTTGGAAGTGGGCCGACATAATCCGTACAAACTGTTGCCCAAGGTTCTTCAGGGACTGACACCAACATTTCCCCTGCTGGTGATACTTGGCACGACTTATATCGCTGACAGGACTCGCAGCTTCTGACGAATTTCGCTATATCTCTCGCCATTCCCGGCCAATAGTATCTGTTACAAATCCGGTTGATTGTCTTACGAATTCCCATGTGTCCCGCGGTTGTCTGGCTATGATTTTCTCGTAGAACCCTTTCTCTTTGAGAACTTGGGACACACAGCTTCCACGGGGAACAATTTTCGTCATGAGTGTTTCCAGCAATGTGACGAAATAGCTGATCATTCAACACTGTATAGTCCGAAAATTTCGCTGGGTTCTTTTGCATACTCTCTAGTTTCTTCCCTATCCAAGAACATTTTCGCTCTTTGCAAATATTCCAGTGGTTGACGCGACAATGCATCAGCGACGACATTGCTTCGTCCTTTACAATGGTGTACTGTTGTAATTCGAGAGCCCAACGGGCTAACCTTCCAGATGGATTCTCAATGGAATTTAGCCATTTCAGAGATAGATGATCGGTGATTACGTTGAAGTGGTATCCCTCTAAGTAGGGACGCAACTTACGAATACCCCAGATGATGGCCAGACACTCCTTTTCCGTGGCAGAGTAGTTTCTCTCTGCTCCATTTAGGACTCTGCTCGCATACGCGATCACTCTCTCGGTTCCCTCAAGAACTTGGGTTAAAACAGCGCCCAGCCCGTAGTTGCTAGCATCGGTCTGTAGGGTGAAGGGCACGTTGAAGTCCGGACATGCCAACATCGGTGCTTCTGTCAGTCGCAAATTCAGGATTTCGAACACGGTTTGTTGGTTCTCTGTCCGCCGCCAGTGCTTGCCTTTCTCGAGGCTACTCACAAAGTTAGCTTCTCTCAGACGGTCTAAAATAAAGGAGATACGTGGCAAGGGATATGCGTCGGGACTGGACTTACTATTGAGATGGCGGAAATCCATACATAGCCTCCATGCGCCATTTTTCTTTCGGGCTAAGGTGATCGGTGAGTTGTATGCACTCCGAGATGGCTCGATGAACCCTTTCGCCAACAGTTCGTTGACCTTTTCGTAAATTATAGTTTGCATTGCGGGATTTCGAGCGGCGTATCTAAGCTTGAACGGCCGGTCGTCATTCATTACGATTTGATGTGAGGCCACTGTGAAAAACCCATGCAAGTCCTTGAACTGACCCAACTCTTTACTCAAGAGTTTGTTTATCTTCTCCCGATCGTTGATGCTTAGTGTACTTACCGATGACGGTGGAATCTGAATTTCGGGTTCGCTGGGATTGTTATCGGTATTATTTTCCTCGCAAGGGTAGGCTCGACCAGAGCTGATGGCTAAGTGCTGACTACTGTCCACCACTTGGTTCGTGTCATTTGTCTCTTCGGGACCCGGGAGCACACAGAATAGCCCGGCGCACATTATTCTCGTCCCACTCCGTCGTAGGAAATCCATTCCCAGGATGATATCTTCGATAGTATCTGGCATTAACAAAAACTCGACGTTAAGGCGGCAGTGGTCAAGCTAGACTTCGGTGGACGGCACATGCTGAATCCGACGCTTGGAACCATCCGCCAAGCCAATTGTTATGCTCTTTATTGTCTGTACTGTCGCGGAATCAATGGATCTAGCGAAGACCCCTTTCATAAAACACTTGGTTGCTCCCGTATCAATCGTTGCCACGTAACTGTTTCCTTTGATATATATAGGGGTTATGTGTGAGTCTGTAAATTCGAGGGTGGTCTTTCTGTGGCAGGAGTCTGTATCTGAGAACCCACATGTCCTACCTCTCTGCGGGTTCGTTTCGCGGCCTCTGTCGACGGCATTCTATAGTTCTCAAACCCCTTCGCCCACACTCCCAGCAAAAAAGCATCTGGGCATTCCGGCAACTGGCAGCAAAATGGCCTTCCTGACCACATCTACGACACGCCGTGGCAGGATTGATCACCGCTTCGGAGATTCTCTTCGATTCTACATGTTCCATTTGGCGGTGGTGATCCTTTGTCATTGTTGGCATGGAAGGTATCCCTTCAAGGTTTTCGGCCATCTCCAGGAGGCCTGCCAGGTCACTGAAATCTTTACGCCTGATATACCACAGGTATTCGGATAGGGCATTCTTGAATATTCTTTCTACTTTCTCTTCCTCCGTGTGATCGCTGTGTCTCATTAAATCTTGCATTGCGAGCATAAAGTCTTTAAACAATTCTCTGTGCTTCTGTCTTCTCTGGCGTATTTCATCCTCGAGGTTTTCCTTAAACCTTGGAGGTAAGAAAAACTTCAGGAAATCCTTCTGGAAGGCCTCCCAGGTTTGCCACGGCTTGCGATTATTCCTGAACCACATTAGCGCACGTCCATGGATGACTTTTGGCATCATCATGATCAGGTCTCTATTGGGTATCTGATACATCTCCGCTCGCTCTTCCAACCGCTCTATGAACTCAAGGGGTTTACTCTCGCCGGTTAAGCCTACTCCCCATTTTCTCACCTGTTCGGCGGTACCCTGTATATCGGTCTTCCTGCTTTTTAATATAGGCACTTCCATCCCATTGTCTCCACGGTATTCGACTCGCTCAGTTTCCGCGGCGAGGCCATATTTGTCTCTTTTTCGTGTACCGCCTGGATTTCAAGCAGTCTTTTTGTTTCTTCAGGGTCATGATATTTTGCTAGGAAAAGAGCGAACCTCTTTCTTTGCTCTTCTACTGTTCCTTCGATTTTCTGTCGTTTCTACGAGACCTGGATAAGTACTCGTGGCCTTAGGATTGGATGGGTTGGAGGTTGTTGGGCTGAGACCTAAACAATTATTCTCCGGGTTTTTCAGGATTCTGGGAAGGATCAGGGCTACAGGCTGTTGGGTTATGAGTATTAGGGAGATAGGGAGAGATGCAAAGCTACTGTTGCGAGAGACCTTAATAAGTACTCAAGCACTACAAGGATCTAGGATACGGTTGCAAGACACTTTAATAAGTACTCAAGCACTACAGGATATTCAATGATATGATTGCAAGAAACCTTAATAAGTACTCAAGCACTACAAGGATCTAGGATACGGTTGCAATACACTTTAATAAGTACTCAAGCACTACAGGATATTCAATGATATGATTGCAAGAGACCTTAATAAGTACTCAAGCACTACAGGATGTTCAAAGATATAGTTGCAAGACCTTATGATTGCTAGAGACCTTAACAAGTACTCATGCACTACAAGGATTTAGGATACGATTGCAAGAGACCTTAATAACTACTCAAGCACTACATGATATTCAAGGATATGATTGCAAGAGACCTTAATACGTACTCAAGCACTACTAGGATCTAGGATTCGGTTGCAAGAGACCTTAATAAGTACTCAAACACTACATGATGTTCAAGGATATAGTTGCGAGAGACCTTAATAAGTATTCAAGCACTACAGGATATTCAAGGATATGATTGCAGGAGACCTTAATAAGTATTCAAGCACTACAATTATCTAGGATACGGTTGCAAGAGACCTTAATAAGTACTCAAGCACTACAGGATATTCAAGGATATGATTACAAGAGACCTTAATAAGTACTCAAGCACTACAAGGTTCTAGGATACGGTTGCAAGAGACCTTAATAAGTACTCAAGCACTACAGGATGTTCAAGGATATAGTTGCGAGAGACCTTAGTAAGTACTCAAGCACTACAGGATATTCAAGGATATGATTGCAAGAGACCTGAATAAGTACTCAAGCACTACAAGGATCTAGGATACGGTTGCAAGAGACCTTAATAAGTACTCAAGCACTACAAGGATATTCAAGGATAATGAAGGACTCACCAAGGATCTGTTAGGACTCACACAAGGATGGGTAAGGATATAAGGATTCGATCCCAGGATGTCCCGAATAGAATTGATGATGGTTAACTTACCGCTTGGATGTTGCTGCTTTCGTGGTCTGGCACTGACTGTCCCCATTCTAAGTTTGGTCGCCCTTTTATATGGGAGTTCAAACACGTGTCTTGTGGTAGATTAACGGGACCTTGTTTACTTAATTTGAATGTCCCAACCACATAATCAGGGAACATTATAACGGGACATCTCCCTCTCTAGCAGTTGCTCATCCTTCATTTACATAAAAGCACAACATTGGTACCAAACATAACTTCAGAGTGTGGCCGAAAATAAACTCGTGATTTTCGTCGTCACAGGCTGCAAAATCGTTCATTTTTGTTTAAGCTTCTTCAGATTTTGTACGATTTGGTGAACTACGATTTCAGTGTAAATATGACAACAATATATACTCAATATGGTAACATTTTATTGTGACACAATTTTTTTAACGTATACTTTCCAGTCTGACCATGTGTTTTTCCACCCATTGCAATCTTTGGTGGGTGGTCCCGAGGAATTTTGATTTTCGGTGAACTATGACCAACTTGTTTCGGCAACCACTCGATCACCTTTGACATAGCCCCTCGCTAGGTCTTGGTGGCTCTCCCTAAGATCTATGACAATTGTTTCTTGTGCCGAATTCCTGTGCCTGCCACTAAAATATTAATTATTGATTAATTGATTAAACAGCATTGCACAATTTTTGTAAAAAAAATTTTTCTTAGTTTCTTTTTTCTTTATGCTTCAGTTAATTATCCGTAATACCACATTGTTTGGTTTTCACAGATGAATAATTTTTGTTTGACGAAAAAAGTGATTTTCAAAAAAAGTGACGTGGCAAAATTTTTGTATAAAATTATTATTTTTTTTTTTTGAGTTTCTTTGTTCTTTATGCTTCAGTTTATTATTCGTAATACCACATTGTTTGGTTTTCACATATGAATAATTTTTGTTGTGGCGAAAAAAGTGATTTTCAAGAAAAAAGTGATGTGGCAACACTTCGTTAACAATTGCCTTCGTTAATTGAGAAGCTATTACCATTTGCTAATTATTTTAAATAAAATTAAATAAGTTTGTCATTAGGACAACATTTTTATTACTTAAAATCATTTTGAGAGTGTTTTAATGTCACAAGTTGCCATAAAAATACAATTTCACTTGCAAAACCAAAAATGGATTCAAATCAAAAAAATTTTGCAATTTACATTTTTTGAATAAGGTAAATACGAAAGAAGGTAAAATATTAAGCAAGTAACGCGGTTCACAGCTATTAACCGGCGGGATATACACATTAAGCACCATACATCCCATATATGGGTCACTAGAGACTAGCTCAAGCGAGAAAGGTCTATATTGAACAGAATGGCGTAACAGGAATGCTAATGCCCCACCTTCACTTCTCTTGGGATATTTTCTCAATACGTTGCAACCATTTCAACGTTGTAAGCTACAATTTCCATTGAGCTTGGTTTCATGCACCGATGCGATCAAGATATTCCTGCGATTCACAAAATCCACTATCTCATCAATTTTATCTCGGATTCCGTTGCAATTGAATTACAAGAATAATGCACTGTCCGGCAACACATAAATTAATAAATGCTTTGGATAGTGTGAGTGTGAATGATACAATTCATAGCGAAATGTATATATATATATATATATATATATATATATATATATATATATATATATATATATATATATATATATATATATATATATATATATAAAATTTTGTTGTTGCAAAGTGCCCTGGCTTTATCCCTTTATTGTTGTTTTTATAAAAACAACGTTTGTTTATTAGTGGAGAACGATGGTAATGTTTACCAGGGGGTAAGGCAGGGAATACCTAGGTTTCGGAAAGAGCCACCAATCCTCATCAGTTCCCTTGTTTCCATTTTGCAACAACAAAATACTACGGTATCCCGAACAAACAAGCCACACTGTTCTATATATATAAAATATAATATAATATAACAAGCTGTGCCCCGCGTTATATGTCCAAAATCTATTCACTTCTGACGAGCAATAGCCGTCTGGTATTAGAGAATTTCAAGATCCGTCATTAATTGTGGTATTCAGTCCAAATAACAAACTGAGGGCCTGGCCAATTTGATAGCTCCACGTTTTGAACAGTGAATAAGGACACGCCCACCACTCTTTGACGCTCCTGTATCGACAAGGAGCTTAGCTTCTCTCCCCCCAATTGACTTTGAAATCCAAGGCAGGAGTGGATTTGTCCCCAATAAAGTAAGCTCATCATTTTCGTTGTCATCCTCGACCAGTTCCGCTTCTTCTTCGAATGTTAGGTCAGCAAGTAAATCAGGTAGATTATGATCACCATTAAGATGATTTACACGTTGTATTTTTGGTCCTGTGTATCGCCCAGAATTGACAGGTCGTTTCGTCATATTTCCTTGCGGCCTGTAAGTATGATACGTAGGATGCTTAAATTGAGAGAGAGGGAGGGGTCCACCTCCATAGGCTCCACTCGTCGTCTTGTTACTACTGGTATATGGTTTCTGATAACCCGTGAACTGCTGCAAGTGGCCAACCTGTTTCTGTTTATTAACCAAATAATGTGGATTCTTGCGTCCTACATTGTGTTCTTGATTAGAGAAAGATTTGGGCAGAGTTTGCCTTTTTATAGTTAGAATTTTCATAAGATTTATTTGCGAAATTTTTCGCAAAATCGTAGCGCTCGTTATTTGCTCCTACTTCTTGTGACTAACGTTATAACGTTAGTTTCTTTTCTACATTGTCATAGAACTCTAAACATGACATTGAACCCTGTCTAAGTGTGGACAGTTCCTGTTATATTAAATAGATGGGACGTTTGTCCGCATAGGTAAACTACAGTCGTGCAATGATTGCACTAAAATTTAGCACTTTGTTAAATGATGAGGGTAACGCGTCGGCTGCACCCCGCACTTTATTTCATAGTATGGTTACTGCTTGATAGTGGCGTTCACTGCCATAATACCTCTTAAATAATTCGTAAGCGTTGTGCGCAGCCTCGTGCCAAGACACATAGGTGCCTTGTTGTCCGGAAAATTCCGGAAAAGATTTTATCTCATCTAGAGTAATTTCACACGGCACAAGTGGGTTGATCGTAATCTTCACGAATTTTTGGACTTTCGGTTTTCCCAAGTTAAATTGGCCCTGAATCGAGGTAATTTTTCTGTCAAATTCTACTCTTTGAGCAGATAATGCTTTGCTCACCTCCGCTTTTATCAACTCACTCACTTGTTCCGCATTCATTTTTGTTCTATATTTTCAATTTTAGCTTTTCAAACAAAGTTTCTAACTCACTCAATCACTAATTTCTGTTGTTTTACTTTTTATTTATTTTTCCACTAGCACTTCACTCACCTTAACATTTTTTGTATTGAATTAGTTAACTTACAATGAAATTCCAGGTAGTCCAAGTAGTGCTATTTCCAGTGATTTTCTGATTTCCAGTGTTTTTTCAACGCTGTTTCCTTAAACAGTTCCTTGGTGTAAAGTAATGTTCCTTATGTTGTCGTTCAGACCTCCGGTATATTCTCAATGCTGCCCAAGGATAATCGTTCCCTGGTGTCAAGTAGTGTTGTCTTCTTTCGTTATTGGTCACTTCGACTTCAGAACAAAAACAACACTGTTCTATTTCTAGACAAGGCACGTTCGATGAAGGGGCTTTCGTTGTAACAAACAAAACCAACTTACATGGTTATGCTTTTTCGTTCAGGCAGAAGGAAAGCATAACAAGTGGAGAAAGATGAAAATGTTTATAAGTGCGGTTGTAAGATTTGGAAGATTTTTCAAAAGAATTTTAGTTTTATTTAATTCCTTGGTTCCCCTTCTATTTAGCTAACCATCTCGTCACTTGGGTAAAAATGGGTAGAATATCCCATCTCTGGGGAGAATATCCCAGACAAAAACAAGGGGACTGATGCGGATTTGTGGCTCTTTCCGAAACCTAGGTATTCCCTGTCTTACCCCCTGGTAAACATTTCCAGACCTCTCTTGCCTGAGCTTGGATCTAGTGACCCATACATTGAATGTATGGGGTAGAGGTCAAATGTGAAACAGACGATTTAGAGGAGCTTATCGTGGATATCACGCTGCTAAAAAGCTGTGCCGCTCGTTATATGCCCAAAATCAATTCACTTCTGACAAGCAATAGCCGTCTGGTGTTAGGGAATATTAACATACGTCATTAATTATGACTTTGGTCCTAAGTAATAATCTGAGGGCCTGACCAATTTGATAGCTCCACATTTTTCACAGTAAATAAGGACACGCACGCCAGAATAAGTGGAGACTGCGACAGATCACCAGTCTGACCATGCCCGAGGTATGACAAGTGACGTAACTTAACAATCTGTCAATTATTTTGGCTCCTTTGTCGTGAATGCATTTTACAACTGCTTAACCCATAGGGGACATCATCAAAGCTGAAAACGTGGCTAAGACAAGTGAAGCATTGCAACAACAGTACTAGATCGAGTAAATTGCGGGCAATGGATGATCGAATACTTTTCCATTAAACGCGTAGAAGTGACAGATCTGAAGAGGAGCGCAATTCATAGAGAACCCCGAGTAAGATCTCTCCTAACAAAGGATGTACTACCAAAACTTACAATGGAGTATGTTGCATATGTGGTAGAAGACCTTGCCTCTATGTTGGTTTGAAGTAACTTCATGAACCATGAGTTCAGAATCTTACTAAACTTCACTTGTCTTTAGACACCCTAACGTTTCCGACTGTCCCGCTACTGAAGCCAGAAAACGGCATTGGGTCGTCAACTATATGTGTGGACGCCAGTCGTGCGTGGATTTTAGAAACAAGAAGTCGAGTATCCATAGAGTAGACGGAGTTCACAAGATGAACGATATCTACGGACATTTTTAACCTCTACCTCATCACAATCCGCATCTTGATGGAAATTGAGTATGAAATCGGAAGCCAGCTACGGGATAGTCTTCATCAGCTATTTTGTAAAATAACACAATATTTATAAATTAGTCATACAAGTATAGATTATTAATCTAGATTTTACAATTTCTAAACTCATGCTAAAATCAACATTACATAATCTAATTCGTGCGGTGAAAATCGGTGTATAATAACTGATAGTATTTACTAGACTAAAAGGAACATACTTCGGTGTATAATAATTTATAGTATCTACTAGACTAAAAGGAATATTAGTTCTACTTAATGAGGTTAGGAAATCTGAAGATTGCAATTTAATATTTTTAATATCTATTAATATTAATTTAATGAGTTCAACATAATACTCTGCTTTACAATCTGATCGATCCTAACCTGCTAGTAGAACAAGGCAAAACCAGATCTCTCAAAGCAAAAACCAAAAATTGAAAAAAAAAATTTTTTTGGCCATCGTTTTAAAAAATCTAAACTTCCAATTGCTTTATTTACCAAAATACCAAAATTGACAAATATTTCTAGAGTTGATAAGAAATCCCACGGCAGCGGGTTCTACGACACCGGATTGACCCGAAATAACAACACTCCAATCCGGCCACCAATTTAATGGATGCGAAGGATGGGTGCATTTTAAGAGTTGTTTCGGTTTAACCCGGTTCCGAGACTATAGCGATAGGGACTATGTTGCATCGTGCTGTACAAACGTAGTTCCCATTGAGTCCACGACCTCGTTGTCAAATTCTGAGTCGTCGTCGGAGTACAGAACTTCCCCGCAGTCTCCAGAACAGCAAACTTTATCGCAGCACCTAACATAACATGTTGCTATTGAAATTCCGGACAGTGCATCATTCTTGTAATTCATTTGTAACGATCCAAGGTAAAATTGATGAGGTAGTAGATTTTATGAGTCGGAGGAATATCTTGATCGCATCGGTGAATGAAACCAAGCTCAATGAAAATTGTAACTTACAACGTTGAAATGGTTGCAACGTATTGAGGAAAGATCGCAAGAGAAGTGAAGGTGGGGCATTAGCACTCCTGTTACGCCATTCTATTCAATACAGACCTATCTCGCTTGAGCTAGGTAGAGGTGCTTAATGTGTATATCCCGCCGGTTAATAGCTGTGAACCGCGTTACTTGCTTAATAATTTACCTTCCTTCGTATTTACCTTCTTCAAAAAATGTAAATCGCAAATTTTTTTTTTTTTTGATTTGAAACCATTTTTGGTTTTGCAAGTGAATTTGTATTTTTATGGCAATTTGTGACATTAAAACACTCACAAAATGATTTTAAGTAATAAATATGTTGTCTTAATGACAAACTTACTTAATTTTATTTAAAATAATTAGCAAATTTTAATGGTTTCTCAATTAACGAAGGCAATTGTTAACGAAGTGTTGCCACGACACTTTTTTTTCTTGAAAATCACTTTTTTCGTCAAACAAAAATTATTCATCTGTGAAAACCAAACAATGTGGTATTACGAATAATAAACTGAAGCATAAAGAAAACAGAAACTAAAAAATATAATTTTATACAAAAATTGTGGAATGCTGTTTAATCAATTAATCAATAATTAATATTTTAGGGGCAGGCACAGGAATTCGACACAACAAACAATTGTCATAGATCTTAGGGGGAGCCACCAATACCTAGCGAGGGGCTATGTCAAAGGTGATCGAGTGGTTGCCGAAACAAGTTGGTCATAGTTCACCGAAAATTAAAATTCCTCGGGACCACCCACCAAAGATTGCAAGGGGTGGAAAAACACATGGTCAGATTGGACAGTTTACGTTAAAACATTGTATTTCAATGCCCACCATGAGATGTGGCATTCCATTCTAGGCAATGACCCGAGGAGATCAGCGTTGGCAGAGCAGATTGACTGCTCCACATTTTGCAGAAGAGTGTCATAGTTCGGCAGATTTAACCATTTGTCACCCTGTCTGATAAATGACGTGACTTGGCAACCCGTCATTTCTCTTGGCTCAGACCATCTCCCGATTATCGTCTCCATAAGCAGGTCGCCCGATTTCATAACCTCTAAACGCCTCACTTTCCTTAACCATGGGAAAGCTCACTAGTCAGAGTTCAGAGAATTCACCAACCGCCGCTTCAGAGAACTGCCCAACCATTCTGATGTTCGGGTTGCAGAAAGGATTTTCCGAAACATCATCAAAGCTGCAGCCGTTCGCTATATACCTGCTGGTCGAATACCCGAGATAAGACCAAACTTCCCAGCAGAGGCAGCGGGATTAACAAACGAGCGTGATGATCTCCGTCGTACCAACCCTACTGATCCTAGAATCAGTGATTTGACTGTGGAAGTCAACCGATTGGTACAGGAGCATAAGATCAAAAAGTGGCTAGACCATCTGAAGTGTTGCAACATTGTGGTATATAGTTGCAACATTGTGGTATATTTTTTGTACCAAATGTGGTATATTTTAGTACTTTTCGTACCCTTGCAAATAAATAACAGTTTTGTCCGTTGTCGCTTTATACTACGCAAAAAGACTGCGCATCATATTAGAATTATAAAAACACTACAAATTTTCCATTAAAAAGTAGTAGGACAAAGCTGGAAATGACGCGAGGAAATATATATATATATATATATATATATATATATATATATATATATATATATATATATATATATATATATATATATATATATATGTGTGTGTGTGGACATATATATATATATATGTATATCTCCCGGACTGGTATCGGGAGATTATGGTGTCAATTGTGCGCTGGAAAAAGGAACCTCATTTTGTAATCATTCTTGGGTAGCGCGTGCTGGTTGGGCTCAACTCATAAATTTGATATTGAATTTCGAAACCATAATTAAGTTACAACTAAAGACTTTCAAAAGACATTAAGTATAAAAAGTAGCTTTAAGGTACGCTCACACCGCCCAAATATTTGATCCAAAATTTTTTTCCCATACTTGAATGAACAAACTTGAAATTCTAACAGGGGGACGAATAAGTGGTATGTACACGTAAAATATTGATTTATTTTCTTTTTGGTATATTATCTTCTGAATTGATATTATTCGTATAGTTTCACTTACCCAATAAATACATAAAATCTTTAAATTCCAGTTTTGTCCATCGTCGCTTTACACTACCCACAAAAACACTGCACATCATATTATATATATACAGGGTGAATAAAACTCCAACCTAATCAAACGCCATAATTTTTACATTTTCTTAAAATAACTGGTAAACATGAAAACAACAAAAAAGGGAGAAAGCTTGTCCATTTTGCAACAACAAAATTTTTTTAAAATTTTATAGAATGAAATCAAAAATGTCAAACAAGCTGAAAATGTGCACCTTCGGTTGGCCAGCTGAACTCAAACGCCGGCCATGGTGATGGATTGGATCGCCATAACAGCGGATGGTCGCTCTCCGCTCGTATTAATCGAATGAATGCCGAATATTATCGCGAAAATATTCTGGAGGACAACCAAACATTTGGGCACACAAACATTTTGGCCGCAGACTTTGGACAACAGGCCTCAGCACCATCGCAATCGGCACGCGCCGCTCAAGAACGACTATTAGGACTATTGTAAGACATTTTTTGCTTTCATTCAATAAAATTAAAAAAAAAATTGTTAAACTAGGGCGTTTGACTTTCTTGCAGTTTTTATACCCTCCACCAAAAAAGGTATGGAGGGTATATTAAGTTCGTCATTCCGTTTGTAACTCATTGAAATAATCATTTTAGATCCAACAAAGTATATATATTCTTGATCAGCGTAAAATTCTAGGACGATTTAGCCCTGTCCGTCCGTCTGTCTGTCTGTTGTAATCACGCTACAGTCTAAACGAATTAAGATAGGAAACTAAAATTTTGCACAGATCTCTCTTTTGTCTGCAGGCAGGTTAAGTTCGAAGATGGGCTATATCGGTCCACGATATCGTATAGCCCCCATATAACGGTACCCCCGATATTCGGCATTTTGATGATGTTAGCCACATTTTTCAATGAAATTGTCTGAAAATCCTTACAAGTAGTTCCTTGTGGGTACTTTATACCTCGACAGAGAATTATCTATATCGGTCCACGATATTGTATAGCCCCCATATAACGGTACCCCCGATATTCGGTATTTTGATGATGTTAGCCATATTTTTCAATGGAATTGTCTGAAAATCCACACAAGGAGTTCCTTGTGGGTACTTTATATCTCGGTAGAGAATTATCTATATAGGTCCACAATATCGTACATCCCCCATGTAACGGTACCCCCCGATATTCGGTATTTTGATGAGTTTACCCACATTTTTGAACGGAATTGTCGGAAAATCCACACAAGGAGTTCCTTGTGGATACTTTATACCTCGGCAGAGAATTATCTATATAGGTCCACAATATCGTATAGCCCCCATATAACGGTACACTCACGGTATTCGGTATTTTGCCACATTTTTCAATGGAATTTTCTGAAATTCCACAAAAGGAGTCCCTTGTGGGCATTTTACCTCCTCAAAAAGAATTGTCTATATAGGTCCACGATATCGTATATCCCCCATATAACGGTACCCCCCGATATTCGGTATTTTGATGATTTTACCCACATTTTTCAACGGAATTGTCTGAGAATCCACATAAGGAGTTCCTTGTGGGTACTTTGTACCTCGGCAGAGAATTATCTATATAGGTCCACAATATCGTATAGCCCCCATATAACGGTACCCCGATATTCGGTATTTTGATGATGTTACCCACATTTTTCAATGGAATTGTCTGAAATTCCACAAAAGAAGTCCCTTGTGGGCATTTTACCTCCTCAAAAAGAATTGTCTATATAGGTCCACGATATCGTATGTCCCCCATATAACGGTACCCCCCGATATTCGGTATTTTGATGATTTTACCCACATTTTTCAACGGAATTGTCTGAAAATCCACATAAGGAGTTCCTTGTGGGTACTTTATACCTCGGCAGAGAATTATCTATAAATGTCCACAATATCGTATAGCCCCCATATAACGGTACCTCCCGATATTCGATATTTTATGATTTGACCCACATTTTTCATAGGAATTGTCTGAAAATCCTCACAAGGAGTTCCTTGTGGGTACTTTATACATCGGCAGAGAATTATCTGTATAGATCCACGATATCGTATAGCCCTCATATAACGGTACCCCCGATATTCGGTATTTTGATGTTTTTAGCCATATCTTTCAACGGAATGGTCACAAGGGGTTCTTTGTACACAAGGGGTTCTTTGTACACAAGGGGTTCTTTGTGAGCACTTTACTCCCCGACAGAGAATTCTCTATATAGGTTAACGATAACGTATAGCTCCCATATAACGGTACCCCGAGATATTCGGTATTTTGATGATTTTAGCCACATTTTCCAATCGTATTGTCTGAAAATCCACACACGGAGTTCTTTGTGAGCACTTTACCCCTGAAACGGAATTGTCTATATAGGTCCACAACATCGTATATACCCCATATAACGGTACTCCCCTATATTCGGTATTTTGATGATTTTAGCCACTTTTTCCAATGGAATTATCTGAAAATCCATACAAGGTGTTCCTTGTGAGTACTTTACACGCAGACATAGATTTGTCTTTATAGGTCCACAATATCGTATATCCCCCCATATATCGGCAC
Organism: Musca domestica; assembly: GCF_030504385.1. Taxonomy (NCBI): domain Eukaryota; kingdom Metazoa; phylum Arthropoda; class Insecta; order Diptera; family Muscidae; genus Musca; species Musca domestica. The sequence goes on from NW_026712439.1 coordinate 1,841,076, forward strand.
CTTCCTATATTAGATATTTTAAAGATTTTAAAATAATTTTTATTGGATTTTATTTTTTTGAAAATTTTCTATTTCCAAATGGTGGAGGGTATTCAAAGTTCGGCCCGGCCGAACTTACTGCTTTTTTACTTGTTTCTTTTATGCTTCAAATTCCAACTTTAATGAAGAATTAAAGAATTAATGTGTGAAATAGCAAAAAATGCCCATTCTGGCTCTTGAAATGTACAACTATTATTTTGCATGATTTTTTTGCCATTTTGTCTCACTATTTTTGAATGTACATTAGCAGTGTTTTCGGTTTAATTCTAATATGACGTGCAGTCTTTTTGGGTATATATATATATATATATATATGCAACAAACTTCAGACTGCTGTCATTTCTAAGCCAAAAATGGCTCGTGAGCTGAACATATCGCAATATTCCATTCGGCAAATATTGAAAACTGAGCTCGAGGTAAAGCCATTGAAATTCCAAAAAGTGCAAGAACTTACACCGCAACAGAAAGAAAATAGACTCAAAAGAGGTGAAGAGTTGCTTCGCTTGGCCGAAAGTGGTGAACTGCAGAATTCGGTTTTCTCCGAGAAAACATTCGTTACCCAGCAGTTTGTAAAGAATAAAAATGATCGTGTGTACTTGCCAAAGAAGTCAGTATAATAAAATCAAAGTGCAGTAAAATATTTGACATACTTTGCTTGTTCAAACAGTGTCAAATATTGATATGGGTTGAGGAATAAGTGCCTTGCCAGAATAATTTTTTTTTTTTTTTTGTATTTTGGTGTGTTGGTATGTACGCGTAAAATATTGATTTACTAGCAAGTGCCCGCTACTTCGTATGCGGAATAGGGAATTTATATTAGGTGAATTCATGTTAAGAGAATTTTTTAGCCCAAATAAAATGTATTAACAATTTATAAACATCAGGTTATAAATTGGATGACTAATCCAATACACATTAATTTAAGATATCTATCCCTTCCCAAATAACTAATTTCGTACTATTTAGTTTTTTGTAATACGAATTTTTAAAAAAACCTTCCAACTCTAAATCAATCCTAATGGCAAATTAGAGATTTCAAGCATTATCCCACATATAACAAATTCAACTCCTTATATCAACCCTATTTTTCAGACTTGATTCTCATCAAATTTCAAGGTTTTTTTCTCTATTCGTTTCCAAATGGTACCAAATTTAGTGCACTTTAGAACTTGTGGTATACATATTCTTACAATTTCGGAAGAAACTTTAGTTTGTTTATCCTACGCAATACTCCACTTACTCCATATTCCGTATTTCCAGCTCTATTTCTTCCCCAAGTACCAAAGATAATACTATTTATTAATTTCCGTACTTTTTAGTATGTATTTACAAGTTCCCCGCCATGTATCAACCAATTCGCACAAAATGTGATCTTATTTCAAAGAATTTCCAAATACCAAATTTAGTACCATTCACTACTTCGCACTTCACCACTTTATATGTCAAACACACACCCCTATACCGACCACAATTAAAATTTTAGTGCCATTTAATACCTTTCATACACCTACGGTACGTATTTCCAAATTACCTCCATATCTCAACACTACACGCCAATTCTGACCCAAACACCAAAACTCAGAATCTAACTATCCCTACGATCAATACTACATTTTATATCCTTTTTTACCTTTGTACTCTTGTAGTACTTATTTCCAAAAATAATTCCAAATTTCAAATCTCCAACTTCAGAGGTTCATCCAAATCTAATCTATACCAAATTTAGTTCTCAGAGTTACGAATAGCCAAAAGTTTCTACATAACCCAACCCCATAAAACAGTAATCTCTATTCCATTCCAACCCAATCGGTTCACACAATTCCAAATTACATACAAAAATTAGTACATGTAAGTACAAATTTCCAAAACTTCCTACATACCCCAATTCTACACTCCGAGTTTCCAAAACTACCCCCATAGCTCAGTCATACAATCCATACAAATTTTATTCCAAAATGTTCAGCTATACAAAATTTTTTTCAGCTATTTCAAAATTTAAAGCTATACACAATTCCAATCTCACTACCCATTATCATTGTACCATATAGCACAGATGAGTACACCAATCGTACAATTGACAGTAATCCCAATTCAATCCTTATCGTTTCGTCTAAATACAAATTGTACAAAATTTAGAACCATACAGTACAGATAAGTACGAATTTCCCATACTCCTTATATAATCCAAACGTACACTCCAACAGTAATCTTAATTCCAATTTTCAGGATTCCAGATCTTAATCCAAATTATACCAAATTAAGTACATATAAGTGCAAATTTACAAAACTACTTACATCATAAAATCTACGACAAATCTTATTTAAAATTTTAGGCTTACAACTCTACCGGTTCACTCGAAATTTAAATTGTACCAAACTCAGTACCATTTAGTACACATAAGTAGGAATTTTCAAAGATACCTACATACATAAGTCCTAGAATGCAATATTAATAATCAATCAATGTAAATGTCAGGATTCCTACTCTATTGGTTCTCCCAAAATTTAAATTGTACCAAGTTTGATACCATTTCGTACACATAAATTTGTTGTTGTTCCAGAACCTACAAATTAGTACTAATTAGTGCCAATTCTACTACAACGCGTTACCGCACTCCAAAAACTAGCAAAACTTGCCGCTCTCTCGAGAAAAAAAATGACACTGAGTGGTGCACATTTCTATTTGTTTTAGGTACATGAATTTGGCCGGGCAGAAATGTGCAAATTGTAAATTTTACATTTAATTGGCAGGGCTAACAAGGTAACATTTCAAAGTTCGCGCGTGACAACAAATGTAATGAAAAAAGATAAACTTAAAAACTAAAGAAAAACTAATATTTGTCGTGCAAAAAACAAAAAGAGAAAATATGGAGCAACTGATGTATTTTCATTTGGATGATTCCAGGAGTGAAGAGGACTGGCTAAATGAGGAAGAAAACGTATTGGAAAACATTAGGCTTAAAATAAAATATGTTCGCTTATTACTGCGAACATTTTCTTTTTATTTTTTAGGTTGGCTGTCTTCCCAACTTGTGGCATTTAGTCTTCTAGCAGACTTAAAATTAATTTAACCGTCGCCTCCAACCATGTCAGCTTCTCCGGGGTTGGGATTTGAGAAAACTCTACCTCTAAATACTCTTTAACCCATTCTGAAACAAAACTTTCTAAATAAACAGCATTCAAAAATAATTATTAATTTTAACTTATTTTCAATAACCATTTTTTTTAAATTTTGGCGTCCGTTTCAGTTTTCTTTTGGAATTTTAAATGTTGACATTTTATCGCATTTCTGCTAATTTTCCGTTCCTTTATTTTTTGAGCACACCTAAATGAGAATGGCATTTCGTACTGTTCTCTCTTCTGCTAGTTTTACTACTAAAAAGTATTGGAACACAACTATTATTGGCACAGTGCAAGATTTGGGTATGGATATAATTTCAAAAATTGTATTTAGAATAAATGGCGAATATTACCGCGAATATATTCTGGAGTGCAACGAAACATTTGGGCATTCAAACATTTTCAATCAGCACGCGCCACCCAAGAGTACAAAATGAGGTTTATCGCGTCATTTCCAGCGCGCAATTGCCACCATAATCTCCCGATACCAATCCGTTGGACCCTTGTTGCACATTTATAAAAAATTATTAAATATATATATATATGTATATATATATATATATATATATATATATATATATATATATATATATATATATATATATATATATATATATATATATATATATGTGAAGAGAACTATTCAGGGACTAAGTTTGGTTACACCGATCTTTCTGGGGACATTTTCGGTTTTGAGGTCTGTCCCCGAATTCTCATCAGGGCTGCGAATTATTAGAGGACATTCTGAATTCGGGGACAAAATTTTTAAATGTCAATATTTTTGGTTTTTTTGGAATATCCACGTATTCTTTATTTAAATACACCTTAATTTTCAATATGTATAGTCAATAAGTATGATTTTTCGGGAAAAAACCAAAAAAATAAATTCATAGGGTTACCATGTTTTACCAAATTATCAACTTTTTTGGTGCCCTTAATCATCGCAATTCTGTGATATATACATGTCTTCCGCTAGGTAACTCCTCGAAATCATCATGTTAGGACCAACAAAGTATACATATTCTTGATGAACGTAAAACTCTCAGACCATTTATGTCTATTTCTTTGTTTTTTTCTTTCGAAAAATACCGTTGCCTTTCATTTTACCTTTAAAATACAGGTATCAGTGGAAAATGATTCAACTAATAAATTTCTTAAAAAAAACTTGTGTTTAAGAAACTGACCTAACCAGGAATTGAACCAGGGTCACCTGAGTCGCAATCAACAAAAATAACTCAGCGCCAGTCGCATACCGATTGAGCCACAACATTACTGAAGATTACGCAATCTAAATAAAAACAATAGTTTTACATTTTGATGGCCGCTAGCTTGAATGTATACTAAAGGGAATAGTTTGTTGTGAGAAATGCAACTACATGAAAGGACAACAGCTTAACATCTGTGTACGTGAACCGAATAAACTGTTCATATTGGTACAAACACATTTTTATTAAAATAATGTGCAAAATAACAATATATGAATTGTATTATTTCAATTATAATAGGTTTATCTCATATTTTCTTCTTTGCTTTTTTGCGGAAAATTTCATATTTCTATTCCTATATCAGCCGTGAGCAAATAAAAAAGAAATAATTTAAGGGAGTAAAAAAAATTTATTTTTTTATAATTTGGCTTGAACTTTTTGATACATTGATATTGTGATCCAAATATTTAAAATTAAGAAAAGTCTTAAATCTGATTTATAAAAAGAAGAAATATGCATCATGTCCAGAATATATTTCGTCTAATAATAGTAATAAAAAAGTAGAACAAAAACTGAACTATAAATACCTGCATTTTAATTTTCATGGGTCGTTACTTTCCATGACGATGCTGTTAAGAGTTTCATATGCAACATCAACATGAACTTTTGTTTATAAACATGTTGCACGATTCAGATTGCTATTTTAGATCATATCGTCGCAGTGGAGCGGTGGTCGGGTTGGTTAAGGGCAACTGTTGGCATGCACTGGGTTGGGAGTTCAAATCTGCGGTGGGTCATGTTACTTTCATTTATTTTATTTTTGTTTTTGAGCAAAAACGGATGAATTCGGTAATGTATTATAAATAGCACAATTTTTTTTATCATTAAATACAATAGACCTATCAATGTTTCATAATATTTATTATACCCTCAGCTATATGGCTAGAGTGGGTATATACAAAGACATAAAATATAATAAGATGGGACATTACATTGTTACTTTTCTTCAATAGATGGCGTTGGTTGTGGAAAAATATGTTATGTCACGATATCGCGACAGGTTTATCACATTTTTAGGGTTTTTGTTGATTTTTATCGATTCAATGTACAAGGAAATGCTTTGGAATAGATTTTTGAGAGCATGCCTATCATAACTGATAATTTTTTCCGCTTTCTAAAATTTCCAGTATATTTCTGTTATGTCGCCTGCCATCTATTATCTGATAGAACAAGTTAAAAAGTATCTTTCGGTTATGCCGACAGTTGTATACCCTCAGCCAATGTACCCCTTATGGAGTAGGTTCCGAAGAAATGGGCCAATATTGGCCATTTTCTATCGGACCTTAATGATATAAATATTGCGTCGTGACAGGTTTGAAACATTTAACTTTGGTAATATTTTAACTTTACATGACATATATCATAATTTTTAGAAAATGTGAACATGTGCGTGAGGTACCAGATATAGTCGATCGAAGTATTCCATTTTCATGCTTTATCTAGTAGATATACAAATATTGGTATGGGCAATATTACAAGAAAATGAAACATTTATATCCAATTTATGGAAAATCATATATTCCATATTCATCTCAGGTTTCTGGCAAAGAGAGATATATTTAGATATAGTAAGTTTTAAAGAATCGCTGACTTGTTTAACAAGATATGACAGATAAAAATATCGAAAATTGTGACCCTTTGTGGGTGAGGTACCAGAAGGGGTTCACTGATAGATATCATCTTCACAACAGATATTGTATTAGAAAAAATGTTTGTGTGTGTGAAATTTGAAGAGTGTTGAATGCTTATTTCGCTTTCTTTGGGCGTTTTGTTTTCCAAACTCGTGAAACCTATGTGGGACAGGTAGCAAACGAAATGATCTCTAACATCTTTATAACAGATCTTGTGTGGATGAAAATATTGAGATGTACTATGTCTTGAATGGAATCGTATGAGCTTCATGTGTATTCAAAATTTTATCTATTTTCACAGCAGATCTCTTGTTAGTGTAAATAATGGAATGTGTGAAATATAAAGTGAACCTGATGCTTTTGATACGGTTAAAACGTGCCTAGTCAAAATAACGCTTTTAGACACTAGGTCTCTGTGAACCAAATCCGGTACGGGACATTTGGAGTCTATCGGGCGATGTCCGTCCATCCGTCAATCTGGCTGGTGCGCACGATAACTTTCAAAGGGACCAACCGATTTGGTCCAAACTTGGTACATCGTAATATTTTTGTCAAAACTTGTATCAAGTTCCGAGATGGGCAATATCGGTCCACTGCTTCTTGTACCTTCCCCACAAAATGTCAATATTTTCAAAGAAAATAATATATTGTACAGAAAGGGAAAGCATAATCCGATTTTGCTCCAAATTTGCAAATCCTAATATTTGCGTCAGATGCACTAGGTCAGATACGAAAATGGACAATATCGGTCCACTCCATCTAGGACCACTCCCACAATGGGTCAAAATTTTGAATAATTACAACTCTTATAAAATCTGATGTAAGAGTCCGATTGTCTTTAACTTTCGCACATCCCAATAATTTTAATTACACAAGGTCTGGTGTTAAGATGGAACACATAGGTCCAATATATATATTTTCTGCACAGAAAGAGAAACGATATTCCGATTTTGCTCCAACTATGCAAATCCTAATATTTGCGTCAGTGCCAGGTCCGGTGTGAAAATGGACAATATTGGTCCACTCCATCAAGTACCTCCCCCACAAAGAGTAAACATTTTGAATGGTTACAACTCTAATAAAGTGTGATGTAAGAGTTCGGTTGTCTTCAAATTTCACACATCCCAATAATTTTATTAACCCAAGGTCTGGCGAAAAGATGGAATACAATTCTTCAGGTACCTCTCCCAAAAAGGTTGACATTTTGTATATCAATTAAGCTTATAAAACGCGAAATAAATATCTGATTCCACTCCACACTTGGTACATCTCAATATTTCTATCAACACAGGATTTGTTATAACAAGTAAAAAAACAGTAAGTTCGACCGGGCCGAACTTTGAATACCCTCCACCATTTGGGAAGAATTACAAAATTTTCAAAAACACACAATCCATTAAGAATTGTTAACTGTTAAAATCTTAAAAATACCGAATATTGCATGGTGCCGATACATGGGGGATATAAGATATTGTGGATCTATATAGACAATACTATTTCAGGGGATAAAGTACTCACACGGAACTCCTTTTATGCAATTTCAGAATTCCGTTGAAAAGTGTGGATAAAATCATCTAAATATCGAATATCGGAATACCGTTATATGGGGGATATACGATATTGTAGACATATATAGACAATTCTCTTTCAGGGGTAAAGTACTCACAAAGAACTCCTTGTGTACAATTTCAGACAATTTCATTGAACAATGTGGCTAAAATCATCAAAATACCGAATATCGGGGGGTACCGTAATATGGGGGCTACACGATATCGTGGACCAATACAGACAATTCTCTTTAAGGGGATAAAGTATTCACAAGGAACACTTCGAGAGAATTTTCAGATAATTTCGTTGAAAAATGTGGGTGAAATCATCAAAATACCGAATTTGGGGGTACCGTTGTATGGGGGATATACGATATCGTGGACATATATAGACATTTCTCTACCTGGGGGTAAAGTACTCATAAAGAACTCCTTGTGTACAATTTCAGACAATTCCATTTAAAAATCTTAAAAATACCGAATATCGGGGGGTACCGTCATACGGGGCCTATACGATATCGTGGACCTATATAGACAATTCTCTGCCAGAGGGTAAAGTACTCATTAGGAACTTCTTGTGTACAATTCAGACAATTCCATTAAAAAATGTGACTAAAATCATCAAAATACCGAATATCGATATCGTGGACGTATATAGATAATTCTCTACAAGGGGACAAAGTAATCGTTACGAACTCCTGTTTACAAATTCAGACAATTTCATTGAAAAATGTGGCTGAAATAATAAAAATACTGAATTTCGGGGGGTACCGTTATATGGGGACTATACGATATCGTGCACCTATATAGCCCATCTTCGAACCTAACCGGCCTGTTGAGCAAAGACAGATCTTTGCAAAATTTTAGTTTCCTATCTTAATTAGTTTCGACTGTAGCGTGATTACAACAGACGGACAGGGCTAAATCGTCTTAGAATTTTACTCTGATCAAGAATATATTTAGTTTGTTGGGTCTAAAATTATTATTTCGATGAGTTACAAACGGAATGACGAACTTAATATACCCTCCATACTATGTATGGTGAAGGGTATAAAAACGGTAGAGATCGGACTATTCTTTCTGGTTAATCCCTCACAAAGGGTCAAAGTTTTGAATAACCAAAACGTTTATAAAATCCGAAGTAATCATGATGTTCTCTTTATGTTTCACACATCCCATTATTTCCACTAATAAAAGATCTGTTGTGAAGACGGGATATATCGATCCACTCCTTCTGGTACCTCCCCACAAAGGCTCAACATTTTGAATATCCATAAATTCAAATATTAGGATTTGCAAAGTTGGAACAAAATCGGATTATCATTTCTCTTCATCTGTGCAAAAAATATTTTTTGAAAATTTCGACCTTTTGTGGGGGATGTACCAGATGGAGCGGACCGATATATTCCATCTTAACATCAGACCATGGGTTAATATAAATATTGGGATGTGTAAAATTTTAAGACAATCGGACTCTTAAATCACATTTTATGAGAGTTGTAATTATTCAAAATTTTGACCATTTGTGGGGGAGGTACTTGATGAAGTGGACCGATATTGTCCATTTTCACACCTGACCCAGCACTGGCGCAAAAATATGGGGATATGCAAAGTTGGAGCAAAATCGGATTATCCTTTCTCTTTCTGTGCAAAAATATGTATTTTTTGAAAATGTCGACCTTTGTGGGGGAGGTACCAGAAGGAGTGGACCGATATGCCTATCTCCGAACTCGATCTAAGTTTGACAAAAATATTACGATGTACCAAGTTTGGACCACATCGGATACTCCCTTCGAGAGTTATCGTGCGCACCAGCCAGCCAAAAAGACAGACGGACGGACGGACATCGCTTTTTTATTTTACTGTTTTAACCGTACCAAATGATATATACCCTGTACCATTTACATACGTTACCGAATTCATCCGTTTTAAGTTCCAAAAAAAAAAAAATAAATAAATAAACTTAAAACGCCCCAGCGCAGATTTGAACTCCCAACCCAGTGCATGCCAACGGTTGGCCTTAACCAACCCGACCACCGCTCCACTACAACACTATGATCTAAAATCGCAATCTGAATCGTGCAACATGTTTATAAACAAAAGTTCATGTTGATGTTGCATATGAAACTCTTAACAGCATCGTCATGGAAAGTAACGACCCATGAAAATTAAAATGCAGGTATTTATAGTTCAGTTTTTGTTCTACTTTTTTATTACTATTATTAGACGAAATATATTCTGGACATGATGCATATTTCTTCTTTTTATAAATCAGATTTAAGACTTTTCTTAATTTTAAATATTTGGTTCACAATATCAATGTATCAAAAAGTTCAAGCCAAATTATAAAAAAATAAAATTTTTTTACTCCCTTAAATTATTTCTTTTTTATTTGCTCACGGCTGATATAGGAATAGAAATATGAAATTTTCCGCAAAAAAGCAAAGAAGAAAATATGAGATAAACCTATTATAATTGAAATAATACAATTCATATATTGTTATTTTGCACATTATTTTAATAAAAATGTGTTTGTACCAATATGAACAGTTTATTCGGTTCACGTACACAGATGTTAAGCTGTTGTCCTTTCATGTAGTTGCATTTCTCACAACAAACTATTCCCTTTAGTATACATTCAAGCTAGCGGCCATCAAAATGTAAAACTATTGTTTTTATTTAGATTGCGTAATCTTCAGTAGTGTTGTGGCTCAATCGGTATGCGACTGGCGCTGAGTTATTTTTGTTGATTGCGACTCAGGTGACCCTGGTTCAATTCCTGGTTAGGTCAGTTTCTTAAACCCAAGTTTTTTTTTTAAGAAATTTATTAGTTGAATCATTTTCCACTGATTGCTATATTTTAAAGTTTATTTTTTGAGCATCAGTTACTCTCGTTTCAAATTTTAGAATTTTAGCTCATTCCGTTTGGCCAATACGAATATGTTGCTTTTAGTATATTTAAGTGATTTTTGTACCCCTTTAGTACATATTCATATTCATTAAAATTCAAAGGAGAGGTCGTTCAATATAGTTTAGAAAAAAAAATCAAAAAAAAAAAATTTTAAAATTTAACATAGCGGTGGCAACCCCTATTGTTGTATATGATACGCGCATTTCAGGTACATTGGCCGAAATGATTCACAGTATAACAGATGACCCCAAATAAATCTCAAAGAATATAAAACGTCGTAGAACATAAGATATAAATTATTTCGCTCAGATATCGGGTTATGTATGCTCATATAATCTATATTGTATAAAAAATTGTTACTAAATCATTTTTCTTTGCTGTCCCCGAATCATTCCTCTTACATATATATATATATATATATATATATATATATATATATATATATATATATATATATATATATATATATGTAAGAGGAATGATTCGGGGACAGCAAAGAAAAATGATTTAGTAACAATTTTTTATACAATATAGATTATATGACATTTTGTATATCAATTAAGCTTATAAAACGCGAAATAAATATCTGATTCCACTCCACACTTGGTACATCTCAATATTTCTATCAACACAGGATTTGTTATAACAAGTAAAAAAACAGTAAGTTCGACCGGGCCGAACTTTGAATACCCTCCACCATTTGGGAAGAATTACAAAATTTTCAAAAACACACAATCCATTAAGAATTGTTAACTGTTAAAATCTTAAAAATACCGAATATTGCATGGTGCCGATACATGGGGGATATAAGATATTGTGGATCTATATAGACAATACTATTTCAGGGGATAAAGTACTCACACGGAACTCCTTTTATGCAATTTCAGAATTCCGTTGAAAAGTGTGGATAAAATCATCTAAATATCGAATATCGGAATACCGTTATATGGGGGATATACGATATTGTAGACATATATAGACAATTCTCTTTCAGGGGTAAAGTACTCACAAAGAACTCCTTGTGTACAATTTCAGACAATTTCATTGAACAATGTGGCTAAAATCATCAAAATACCGAATATCGGGGGGTACCGTAATATGGGGGCTACACGATATCGTGGACCAATACAGACAATTCTCTTTAAGGGGATAAAGTATTCACAAGGAACACTTCGAGAGAATTTTCAGATAATTTCGTTGAAAAATGTGGGTGAAATCATCAAAATACCGAATTTGGGGGTACCGTTGTATGGGGGATATACGATATCGTGGACATATATAGACATTTCTCTACCTGGGGGTAAAGTACTCATAAAGAACTCCTTGTGTACAATTTCAGACAATTCCATTTAAAAATCTTAAAAATACCGAATATCGGGGGGTACCGTCATACGGGGCCTATACGATATCGTGGACCTATATAGACAATTCTCTGCCAGAGGGTAAAGTACTCATTAGGAACTTCTTGTGTACAATTCAGACAATTCCATTAAAAAATGTGACTAAAATCATCAAAATACCGAATATCGATATCGTGGACGTATATAGATAATTCTCTACAAGGGGACAAAGTAATCGTTACGAACTCCTGTTTACAAATTCAGACAATTTCATTGAAAAATGTGGCTGAAATAATAAAAATACTGAATTTCGGGGGGTACCGTTATATGGGGACTATACGATATCGTGCACCTATATAGCCCATCTTCGAACCTAACCGGCCTGTTGAGCAAAGACAGATCTTTGCAAAATTTTAGTTTCCTATCTTAATTAGTTTCGACTGTAGCGTGATTACAACAGACGGACAGGGCTAAATCGTCTTAGAATTTTACTCTGATCAAGAATATATTTAGTTTGTTGGGTCTAAAATTATTATTTCGATGAGTTACAAACGGAATGACGAACTTAATATACCCTCCATACTATGTATGGTGAAGGGTATAAAAACGGTAGAGATCGGACTATTCTTTCTGGTTAATCCCTCACAAAGGGTCAAAGTTTTGAATAACCAAAACGTTTATAAAATCCGAAGTAATCATGATGTTCTCTTTATGTTTCACACATCCCATTATTTCCACTAATAAAAGATCTGTTGTGAAGACGGGATATATCGATCCACTCCTTCTGGTACCTCCCCACAAAGGCTCAACATTTTGAATATCCATAAATTCAAATATTAGGATTTGCAAAGTTGGAACAAAATCGGATTATCATTTCTCTTCATCTGTGCAAAAAATATTTTTTTGAAAATTTCGACCTTTTGTGGGGGATGTACCAGATGGAGCGGACCGATATATTCCATCTTAACATCAGACCATGGGTTAATATAAATATTGGGATGTGTAAAATTTTAAGACAATCGGACTCTTAAATCACATTTTATGAGAGTTGTAATTATTCAAAATTTTGACCATTTGTGGGGGAGGTACTTGATGAAGTGGACCGATATTGTCCATTTTCACACCTGACCCAGCACTGGCGCAAAAATATGGGGATATGCAAAGTTGGAGCAAAATCGGATTATCCTTTCTCTTTCTGTGCAAAAATATGTATTTTTTGAAAATGTCGACCTTTGTGGGGGAGGTACCAGAAGGAGTGGACCGATATGCCTATCTCCGAACTCGATCTAAGTTTGACAAAAATATTACGATGTACCAAGTTTGGACCACATCGGATACTCCCTTCGAGAGTTATCGTGCGCACCAGCCAGCCAAAAAGACAGACGGACGGACGGACATCGCTTTTTTATTTTACTGTTTTAACCGTACCAAATGATATATACCCTGTACCATTTACATACGTTACCGAATTCATCCGTTTTAAGTTCCAAAAAAAAAAAAAATAAATAAATAAACTTAAAACGCCCCAGCGCAGATTTGAACTCCCAACCCAGTGCATGCCAACGGTTGGCCTTAACCAACCCGACCACCGCTGCACTACAACACTATGATCTAAAATCGCAATCTGAATCGTGCAACATGTTTATAAACAAAAGTTCATGTTGATGTTGCATATGAAACTCTTAACAGCATCGTCATGGAAAGTAACGACCCATGAAAATTAAAATGCAGGTATTTATAGTTCAGTTTTTGTTCTACTTTTTTATTACTATTATTAGACGAAATATATTCTGGACATGATGCATATTTCTTCTTTTTATAAATCAGATTTAAGACTTTTCTTAATTTTAAATATTTGGTTCACAATATCAATGTATCAAAAAGTTCAAGCCAAATTATAAAAAAATAAAATTTTTTTACTCCCTTAAATTATTTCTTTTTTATTTGCTCACGGCTGATATAGGAATAGAAATATGAAATTTTCCGCAAAAAAGCAAAGAAGAAAATATGAGATAAACCTATTATAATTGAAATAATACAATTCATATATTGTTATTTTGCACATTATTTTAATAAAAATGTGTTTGTACCAATATGAACAGTTTATTCGGTTCACGTACACAGATGTTAAGCTGTTGTCCTTTCATGTAGTTGCATTTCTCACAACAAACTATTCCCTTTAGTATACATTCAAGCTAGCGGCCATCAAAATGTAAAACTATTGTTTTTATTTAGATTGCGTAATCTTCAGTAGTGTTGTGGCTCAATCGGTATTCGACTGGCGCTGAGTTATTTTTGTTGATTGCGACTCAGGTGACCCTGGTTCAATTCCTGGTTAGGTCAGTTTCTTAAACCCAAGTTTTTTTTTAAGAAATTTATTAGTTGAATCATTTTCCACTGATTGCTATATTTTAAAGTTTATTTTTTGAGCATCAGTTACTCTCGTTTCAAATTTTAGAATTTTAGCTCATTCCGTTTGGCCAATACGAATATGTTGCTTTTAGTATATTTAAGTGATTTTTGTACCCCTTTAGTACATATTCATATTCATTAAAATTCAAAGGAGAGGTCGTTCAATATAGTTTAGAAAAAAAAATCAAAAAAAAAAAATTTTAAAATTTAACATAGCGGTGGCAACCCCTATTGTTGTATATGATACGCGCATTTCAGGTACATTGGCCGAAATGATTCACAGTATAACAGATGACCCCAAATAAATCTCAAAGAATATAAAACGTCGTAGAACATAAGATATAAATTATTTCGCTCAGATATCGGGTTATGTATGCTCATATAATCTATATTGTATAAAAAATTGTTACTAAATCATTTTTCTTTGCTGTCCCCGAATCATTCCTCTTACATATATATATATATATATATATATATATATATATACTTTTGTTAATTGTTGTATGTGATATATATATATATATATATATATATATATATATATATATATATATATATATATATATATATATATATATATATATATATATGTGAGGAGAACTATTCAGGGACTAAGTTTGGATACACCGATCTTTCTGGGGACATTTTCGGTATTTGAGGTCTGTCCCCGAATTCTCATTAGGGCTGCGAATTATTAGAGGACATTCTGAATTCGGGGACAAAACTTTTTAAATGTCAATATTTTTGGTTTTTTTGGAATATCCACGTATTCTTTATTTAAATACACCTTAATTTTCAATATGTATAGTCAATAAGTATGATTTTTCGGGAAAAAACCAAAAAAATAAATTCATAGGGTTACCATGTTTTACCAAATTATCAACTTTTTTGGTGCCCTTAATCATCGCAATTCTGTGATATATACATGTCTTCCGCTAGGTAACTCCTCGAAATCATCATGTTAGGACCAACAAAGTATACATATTCTTGATGAACGTAAAACTCTCAGACCATTTATGTCTATTTCTTTTTTTTTTTTTCGAAAAATACCGTTGCCTTTCATTTTACCTTTAAAATACAGGTATCTGTGGAAAATGATTCAACTAATAAATTTCTTAAAAAAAACTTGTGTTTAAGAAACTGACCTAACCAGGAATTGAACCAGGGTCACCTGAGTCGCAATCAACAAAAATAACTCAGCGCCAGTCGCATACCGATTGAGCCACAACACTACTGAAGATTATGCAATCTAAATAAAAACAATAGTTTTACATTTTGATGGCCGCTAGCTTGAATGTATACTAAAGGGAATAGTTTGTTGTGAGAAATGCAACTACATGAAAGGACAACAGCTTAACATCTGTGTACGTGAACCGAATAAACTGTTCATATTGGTACAAACACCTTTTTTTTAAAATAATGTGCAAAATAACAATATGTGAATTGTATTATTTCAATTATAATAGGTTTATCTCATATTTTCTTCTTTGCTTTTTTGCGGAAAATTTCATATTTCTATTCCTATATCAGCCGTGAGCAAATAAAAAAGAAATAATTTAAGGGAGTAAAAAAATTTTATTTTTTTATAATTTGGCTTGAACTTTTTGATACATTGATATTGTGAACCAAATATTTAAAATTAAGAAAAGTCTTAAATCTGATTTATAAAAAGAAGAAATATGCATCATGTCCAGAATATTTTTCGTCTAATAATAGTAATAAAAAAGTAGAACAAAAACTGAACTATAAATACCTGCATTTTAATTTTCATGGGTCGTTACTTTCCATGACGATGCTGTTAAGAGTTTCATATGCAACATCAACATGAACTTTTGTTTATAAACATGTTGCACGATTCAGATTGCGATCTTAGATCATATTGTTGCAGTGGAGCGGTGGTCGGGTTGGTTAAGGGCAACTGTTGGCATGCACTGGGTTGGGAGTTCAAATCTGCGGTGGGTCATGTTACTTTTATTTATTTTATTTTTGTTTTTGAGCAAAAACGGATGAATTCGGTAATGTATTATAAATAGCACAATTTTTTTTATCATTAAATACAATAGACCTACCAATGTTTCATAATATTTATTATACCCTCAGCCATATGGCTAGAGTGGGTATATACAAAGACATAAAATATAATAAGATGGGACATTACATTGTTACTTTTCTTCAATAGATGGCGTTGGTTGTGGAAAAATATGTTGTGCACGATATCGCGACAGGTTTATCACATTTTTAGGGTTTTTGTTGATTTTTATCGATTCAATGTACAAGGAAATGCTTTGGAATAGATTTTTGAGAGAATGCCTATCATAACTGATAATTTTTTCCGCTTTCTAAAATTTCCAGTATATTTCTGTTATGTCGCCTGCCATCTATTATCTGATAGAACAAGTTAAAAAGTATCTTTCGGTTATGCCGACAGTTGTATACCCTCAGCCAATGTACCCCTTATGGAGTAGGTTCCGAAGAAATGGGCCAATATTGGCCATTTTCTATTGGACCTTAATGATATAAATATTGCGTCGTGACAGGTTTGAAACATTTAACTTTGGTAATATTTTAACTTTACATGACATATATCATAATTTTTAGAAAATGTGAACATGTGCGTGAGGTACCAGATATAGTCGATCGAAGTATTCCATTTTCATGCTTTATCTAGTAGATATACAAATATTGGTATGGGCAATATTACAAGAAAATGAAACATTTATATCCAATTTATGGAAAATCATATATTCCATATTCATCTCAGGTTTCTGGCAAAGAGAGATATATTTAGATATAGTAAGTTTTAAAGAATCGCTGACTTGTTTCGCAAGTTATGACAGATAAAAATGTCGAAAATTGTGACCCTTTGTGGGTGAGGTACCAGAAGGGGTTCACTGATAGATATCATCTTCACAACAGATATTGTATTAGAAAAAATGTTTGTGTGTGTGAAATTTGAAGAGTGTTGAATGCTTATTTCGCTTTCTTTGGGCGTTTTGTTTTCCAAACTCGTGAAACCTATGTGGGACAGGTAGCAAACGAAATGATCTCTAACATCTTTATAACAGATCTTGTGTGGATGAAAATATTGAGATGTACTATGTCTTGAATGGAATCGTATGAGCTTCATGTGTATTCAAAATTTTATCTATTTTCACAGCAGATCTCTTGTTAGTGTAAATAATGGAATGTGTGAAATATAAAGTGAACCTGATGCTTTTGATACGGTTAAAACGTGCCTAGTCAAAATAACGCTTTTAGACACTAGGTCTCTGTGAACCAAATCCGGTACGGGACATTTGGAGTCTATCGGGCGATGTCCGTCCATCCGTCAGTCTGGCTGGTGCGCACGATAACTTTCAAAGGGACTAACCGATTTGGTCCAAACTTGGTACATAGTAATATTTTTGTCAAAACTTGTATCAAGTTCCGAGATGGGCAATATCGGTCCACTGCTTCTTGTACCTCCCCCACAAAATGTCAATATTTTCAAAGAAAATAATATATTGTACAGAAAGGGAAAGCATAATCCGATTTTGCTCCAAATTTGCAAATCCTAATATTTGCGTCAGATGCACTAGGTCAGATACGAAAATGGACAATATCGGTCCACTCCATCTAGTACCACTCCCACAATGGGTCAAAATTTTGAATAATTACAACTCTTATAAAATCTGATGTAAGAGTCCGATTGTCTTTAACTTTCGCACATCCCAATAATTTTAATTACACAAGGTCTGGTGTTAAGATGGAACACATAGGTCCAATATATATATTTTCTGCACAGAAAGAGAAACGATATTCCGATTTTGCTCCAACTATGCAAATCCTAATATTTGCGTCAGTGCCAGGTCCGGTGTGAAAATGGACAATATTGGTCCACTCCATCAAGTACCTCCCCCACAAAGAGTAAACATTTTGAATGGTTACAACTCTAATAAAGTGTGATGTAAGAGTTCGGTTGTCTTCAAATTTCACACATCCCAATAATTTTATTAACCCAAGGTCTGGCGAAAAGATGGAATACAATTCTTCAGGTACCTCTCCCAAAAAGGTTGACATTTTGTATATCAATTAAGATTATAAAACGCGAAATAAATATCTGATTCCACTCCAGACTTGGTACATCTCAATATTTCTATCAACACAGGATTTGTTATAACAAGTAAAAAAACAGTAAGTTCGACCGGGCCGAACTTTGAATACCCTCCACCATTTGGGAAGAATTACAAAATTTTCAAAAACACACAATCCATTAAGAATTGTTAACTGTTAAAATCTTAAAAATACCGAATATTGCATGGTGCCGATACATGGGGGATATAAGATATTGTGGATCTATATAGACAATACTATTTCAGGGGATAAAGTACTCACACGGAACTCCTTTTATGCAATTTCAGAATTCCGTTGAAAAGTGTGGATAAAATCATCTAAATATCGAATATCGGAATACCGTTATATGGGGGATATACGATATTGTAGACATATATAGACAATTCTCTTTCAGGGGTAAAGTACTCACAAAGAACTCCTTGTGTAGAATTTCAGACAATTTCATTGAACAATGTGGCTAAAATCATCAAAATACCGAATATCGGGGGGTACCGTAATATGGGGGCTACACGATATCGTGGACCAATACAGACAATTCTCTTTAAGGGGATAAAGTATTCACAAGGAACACTTCGAGAGAATTTTCAGATAATTTCGTTGAAAAATGTGGGTGAAATCATCAAAATACCGAATTTGGGGGTACCGTTGTATGGGGGATATACGATATCGTGGACATATATAGACATTTCTCTACCTGGGGGTAAAGTACTCATAAAGAACTCCTTGTGTACAATTTCAGACAATTCCATTTAAAAATCTTAAAAATACCGAATATCGGGGGGTACCGTCATACGGGGCCTATACGATATCGTGGACCTATATAGACAATTCTCTGCCAGAGGGTAAAGTACTCATTAGGAACTTCTTGTGTACAATTCAGACAATTCCATTAAAAAATGTGACTAAAATCATCAAAATACCGAATATCGATATCGTGGACGTATATAGATAATTCTCTACAAGGGGACAAAGTAATCGTTACGAACTCCTGTTTACAAATTCAGACAATTTCATTGAAAAATGTGGCTGAAATAATAAAAATACCGAATTTCGGGGGGTACCGTTATATGGGGACTATACGATATCGTGCACCTATATAGCCCATCTTCGAACCTAACCGGCCTGTTGAGCAAAGACAGATCTTTGCAAAATTTTAGTTTCCTATCTTAATTAGTTTCGACTGTAGCGTGATTACAACAGACGGACAGGGCTAAATCGTCTTAGAATTTTACTCTGATCAAGAATATATTTAGTTTGTTGGGTCTAAAATTATTATTTCGATGAGTTACAAACGGAATGACGAACTTAATATACCCTCCATACTATGTATGGTGAAGGGTATAAAAACGGTAGAGATCGGACTATTCTTTCTGGTTAATCCCTCACAAAGGGTCAAAGTTTTGAATAACCAAAACGTTTATAAAATCCGAAGTAATCATGATGTTCTCTTTATGTTTCACACATCCCATTATTTCCACTAATAAAAGATCTGTTGTGAAGACGGGATATATCGATCCACTCCTTCTGGTACCTCCCCACAAAGGCTCAACATTTTGAATATCCATAAATTCAAATATTAGGATTTGCAAAGTTGGAACAAAATCGGATTATCATTTCTCTTCATCTGTGCAAAAAATATTTTTTTGAAAATTTCGACCTTTTGTGGGGGAGGTACCAGATGGAGCGGACCGATATATTCCATCTTAACATCAGACCATGGGTTAATATAAATATTGGGATGTGTAAAATTTTAAGACAATCGGACTCTTAAATCACATTTTATGAGAGTTGTAATTATTCAAAATTTTGACCATTTGTGGGGGAGGTACTTGATGAAGTGGACCGATATTGTCCATTTTCACACCTGACCCAGCACTGGCGCAAAAATATGGGGATATGCAAAGTTGAAGCAAAATCGGATTATCCTTTCTCTTTCTGTGCAAAAATATGTATTTTTTGAAAATGTCGAAATGTTGAAAATACGTTACCGAATTCATCCGTTTTAAGTTCCAAAAAAAAAAATAAATAAATAAATAAACTTAAAACGCCCCAGCGCAGATTTGAACTCTCAACCCAGTGCATGCCAACAGTTGCCCTTAACCAACCCGACCACCGCTCCACTGCAACAATATGATCTAAGATCGCAATCTGAATCGTGCAACATGTTTATAAACAAAAGTTCATGTTGATGTTGCATATGAAACTCTTAACAGCATCGTCATGGAAAGTAACGACCCATGAAAATTAAAATGCAGGTATTTATAGTTCAGTTTTTTTTCTACTTTTTTATTACTATTATTAGACGAAAAATATTCTGGACATGATGCATATTTCTTCTTTTTATAAATCAGATTTAAGACTTTTCTTAATTTTAAATATTTGGTTCACAATATCAATGTATCAAAAAGTTCAAGCCAAATTATAAAAAAAATAAATTTTTTTTACTCCCTTAAATTATTTCTTTTTTATTTGCTCACGGCTGATATAGGAATAGAAATATGAAATTTTCCGCAAAAAAGCAAAGAAGAAAATATGAGATAAACCTATTATAATTGAAATAATACAATTCACATATTGTTATTTTGCACATTATTTTAATAAAAATCTGTTTGTACCAATATGAACAGTTTATTCGGTTCACGTACACAGATGTTAAGCTGTTGTCCTTTCATGTAGTTGCATTTCTCACAACAAACTATTCCCTTTAGTATACATTCAAGCTAGCGGCCATCAAAATGTAAAACTATTGTTTTTATTTAGATTGCGTAATCTTCAGTAGTGTTGTGGCTCAATCGGTATGCGACTGGCGCTGAGTTATTTTTGTTGATTGCGAATCAGGTGACCCTGGTTCAATTCCTGGTCAGGTCAGTTTTTTAAACACAAGTTTTTTTTTTTAAGAAATTTATTAGTTGAATCATTTTCCACTGATAGCTATATTTTAAAGGTTATTTTTTGAGCATCAGTTACTCTCGTTTCAAATTTTAGAATTTTAGCTCATTCCGTTTGGCCAATACGAATATGTTGCTTTTAGTATATTTAAGTGATTTTTGTACCCCTTTAGTACATATTCATATTCATTAAAATTCAAAGGAGAGGTCGTTCAATATAGTTTAGAAAAAAAAAAATCAAAAAAAAAAATGGTAAAATTTAACATAGCGGTGGCAACCCCTATTGTTGTATATGATACGCGCATTTCAGGTACATTGGCCGAAATGATTCACAGTATAACAGATGACCCCAAATAAATCTCAAAGAATATAAAACGTCGTAGAACATAAGATATAAATTATTTCGCTCAGATATCGGGTTATGTATGCTCATATAATCTATATTGTATAAAAAATTGTTACTAAATCATTTTTCTTTGCTGTCCCCGAATCATTCCTCTTACATATATATATATATATATATATATATATATATATATATATATATATATATATATATATATATATATATATATATCCAAATCTGAACCGATCTCGATAAAATTTAGCAAAGGTGTTTCTAAGCTGCATTTGACATACTTCCCCGAATATTGTTGTTACTAATGCATAATGCATATTATTGCATATTACGGCTGCGGAGGAAAAAATAACAAATCGGATGAACAATATATATGGGAGCTATAGCTATATCTGAACCGATTACTTGAATTGAATCAATTAGACCGGCTGGAACTATTTCAATGTTTTTTTTAAATGTTCACCCTGCGCCCAATTTTGCGCCCCTTTTTTTGATATATCAAAAATCCTAATATTTGCCAAAATCATGAAGAAATCTCTTCCACAGTTAGTATACGTAATCTTGACTCCCCCTCCCCCTCAACCCAAGGAATCTCTTTGGGGTTAGAGGAACTGGCCACACCTACTTCTTTTAATTTATATATGACAAATATGAAAAAGTATAGTAACACATCTGTTTAGAACGGCTGGGCCAATTTGACTCAAATTTCCTTTTGGTTATTTGTAATTACAGTAAAAACGTTGTCAAGAAAGAAAATTTTGAGAAAAATAGCGGAATTGAAACATATGACTGTTCTATTATGATATGGAATTTTGTGTAGAATTGTTTTAGAATTTCTTTTGGAATTTCTTTTGGAATCTTATTAAAAAAACCGAAAAAATCGAGAAAGTTTGCATATTTTCTATACATGCTGTTATATGGTTGCCATAACCAAATTTTTAAGTTTGATTAGATACGAAATTCGTGGTAGAAGAATATAGGTAGACGCATCGACACAGCTGCTGGGACAATGACAAACCAATTTTGAAATTGAAAATGTTGAATGAAAAATTATTTAAATTTGCAAAAATTATTGAAAAACGCGTATTATAATAACCTCCGAATGCCGTTATATAAGATAACATATAAAAATCTACTTATATTTGAAATTATATTTAAAAATTTTTGATATATCAATGTTCCCAAGCCTTGATGCATCTACCTGAATTCTTCTGCAATGTATGAAAATAATTCATTCAATGAAAACTCAAAATGCAAAATTCATTGGGACTTCAATCAGTGAAATACCGAACATGAAGGTTCACTGTAGTGGAGTGAATTGAGAATATAGTAAGAAAGGGATTCATATACTCGGAAAATTCTTCCGAACCCTTAAAAGTAACCTTAAATCATAGGTAACATTATACGGGCACTATGCGCTATCGTCAGTATTTACATTGCGCAGCAGACAATCTTGGGTTTAGGAATTTTTTCGGTTGGTAAATAAAAATCCATGGTAAAATTAGGAAGGTAAAGTCATTTCAAATAAGCATTCCAATCGAAATTTAAATTGTACGAAACTCAGCAGACAATCTTGGGTTTAGGAATTTTTTCGGTTGGTAAATAAAAATCCATGGTAAAATTAGGAAGGTAAAGTCATGCTTATTTGAGCATTCCAATCGAGTTTAAATTGTACCAAACTTAGTACCATTTAGTACACATAAGTAGGAATTTTCAAAGATACCTACATACATAAGTCCTAGAATGTAATATTAATCATCAATCAATGCAAATGTCAGGATTCCTACTCTATTGGTTCTCTCAAAATTTAAATTGTACCAAGTTTGATACCATTTCGTACACATAAATTTGAAATTAACTTTAGTTGTGTCCCAGAACCTACAAATTAGTACTAATTAGTGCTAATTCTACTATAACGCGTTGCCGCACTCCAAAAACTAGCAAAACTTACAGCTCTCTCTCGAAAATGGCACTGAGTGGTGCACATTTCTGTCTGTTTTAGCTACATGAATTTGGCCGAGCAGAAATGTGCAAATTGTAAATTTTACATTTAATTGGCAGGGCTAACAAGGTTGAAAAAAATATTTATACATTTCAAAGTTCGCGCGTAACAACAAATGTAAAGAAAAAAGATAAACTTAAAAACTAAAGTAAAACTAATATTTGTCGTGCAAAAAACAAAAAGAGAAAATATGGAGCAACTGATGTATTTCCATTTGGATGATTCCAGGAGTGAAGAGGACTGGCTGAATGAGGAATCAGGCGAAGAAAACGTATTGGAAAACATTAGGCTTAAAATAAAAGATGTTCGCTTATTACTGCGAACATTTTCTTTTTATTTTTTAGGTTGGCTGTCTTCCCAACTTGTGGCATTTAGTCTTCTAGCAGACTTAAAATTAATTTAACCGGCGCCTCCAACCATGTCAGCTTCTCCGGTGTTGGGATTTGAGAAAACTCCACCTCTAAATACTCTTCAACCCATTCTGAAAAAAAATTTTCTAAATAAACAGCATTTAAAAATAATTATTAATTTTAACTTATTTTCAATAACCATTTTTTTTAAATTTTGACGTCCGTTTCAGTAAGGTTTCACCAGGCCGAATTAGGCTGTTTTCTTTTGGAATTTTGAATGTTGACATTTTATCGCATTTCTGCTAATTTTCCGTTCCATTATTTTTTGAGCACACCTAAATGAGAATGGCATTTCGTACTGTTCTCTCTTCTGCTAGTTTTACTACTAAAAAGTACTGGAACACAACTATTATTGGCACAGTTCAAGATTTGGGTATGGATATAACTTCAAAAATTGTATTTAGAATAAATGGCGAATATTATCGCGAATATATTCTGGAGGGCAACCAAACATTTGGGCATTCCAACATTTTGGCCACAGACCTCGGACAATAGGACTCAGCAACATCGCAATCAGCACCCACCGAAGAGTGATTACAAAATGAGGTTCATCGCGTCATTTCCAGCGCACAATGGCCACCATAATCTCCCGATACCAATCCGTTGGACCCTTGTTGCACATTTATTAAAAATTATGACGTTTGACTTTGTTAGAGTTATATATATATATATATATATATATATATATATATATATATATATATATATATATCAGAGACCAGTTTAAATTTCGCAATGTCAAGTGCTACCGATGTAATAAAACCCGTCATATTGCAAACGTATGCAAATCGAGAACGGCACAATTTTCAGAGGAGCTCATCTTGGACGATGAAAGAAGGGACGTCGTTCAACGGTTGAATCAATTTGGTAAAACTTTGCCTTTATGGCTTTATTGGTTGGAGTCGCGGAGCATATGTGACCAGAAATTTAAACTGGTCTCTGCTGTGGTGTTCACCACACCCGTTAGACTTGTTTTGAACTGCATTATATAACTTAGATATGCTGAATCTCGCATCATTATTTGCGTCCTTACATTTACAGGGCCGCCGGTTGCACATTTCATATCCAGTGACGTCAAATGTGAAACTTCCAGGCGTTGAGCAATTTCATACGCAGTTTTAAAATTTTCAGGTTCCTTTGCAATTATCTGGTCTCATATGATCCGCCACTCCAATCCATAAAGCAGCTGTTCTGTTAGCATTCTGTTCCAAGTCGTAGGGTAAAATCTGCTAATGATTCCTCCATTTCCTGAATGACTAGACGAAACTTGATGCTTTCAGCAAATTTGTTCTTCTTCTTGTCAAAGTGATTCATTAATGTTGTCTTGATTTCTGCAAAAGACAAGTCTTTTGGTTTCTTAGGACTCATCAACGTTTTAAGTGTAGTGTTGAGCTCCGACCCCATATGCACTAGAATGTAGTCTTTGTATTCGTCCTCTGGAATACGACTCTATTTAAAAGCCCACTCGCAACGAGTAAAATAATCTTCAACGGTCGTTTGTTCATTTGCTTTGTATGGTGAAACAAAAAGCGGCGTATTTGCTGCTCTCCCTATTGCATTCTGTTGTGAAATACTTGCAACTACCGCCTGTGTACTTTGTGTGGCTGACTCCCGTAGTGCATTTGCAAATATATCAGCAGTTATCTTTAAGTCCTCGGAATCCAGTGGCATGTTTAACTATTTCACTTCTGACACCACTTTTATGTATTCAAACAGCAATGTGTAACAATTTGAGATATAGGTTTATTCAATGGTACTTATTGGTATGAAATCAAGATCAAGACTGAAGTTACAGTTTATTCAAAATTGACAGATTAGTACTTAATATAGCATATATTCGATATGTCAACATTAAAGGGATAGTTCATACATAACAGATTGGTTCATAAATAGGAATAGCGTTTCGGTTCGCTTCAAAATCGAACAGTATTAATCGTTCTAAAATTGACACTATTTGAGTAAACGGATAAAGTTATAAGTTCCGATTTGAAGGTGGTTTTGGAAACATGCATAAAAAAATACAAAATTGTACTAGATTTGGTATATGAGGAAGGGCTATAGATAGATATTTGAAATTTGGTGTTACGGTCACTTGTTGTGGACTAAATATTGTTAAATTTGATGTTTGCAAATCTAAACTTTGGAAAGGAAGTCCTTGACGTTGTGTAGGACAGACGAACCAAAGGGTTGTAAAAAATTCGAGTAATAAGTGTACCAAAAGTACTAAACTGCACTAAATATTGTACCATTTGGGTTTATTTAAATTTTGGAATAGATATATAGATATAGGTGATGTGTTAAATTATGAATTTTGGACAATTGGATTGGTGCCTTGTTATAATCCTCACGGATATAATCCGTGGACATAATTACATTATGTCCAAGTAAAAAGGTCATTATCCTCAAAGCGATTGCGGGCATAAACGCGCACCAGCTAAAGCGAACCCAAGTTTACAACATTTAATAATTTTTGTAATTAGTCCCTACAGCAAAGGGGATTATGTATATTGTGGAAGCGGACATAATCCCCACTTTATTATGGGGGTTATGACCAAAATAATTGCAATGGGGATTATTTCCGGGCGCCTTTTTGATTACTGTGAGCGTGTAGCTTGTAGATAAAGGGATGATTTTGTAATTTGTGTAACGTGCACGGAAATACTAAATGACATTAAATTTTATACATTCCATTTGGGGTTAAGATTCTCACATAACTTCACTTAATATATTAATGCATAACTAATGTTTTAATTTACAAACAAAACAAAGAAATCTTTGTGAAATGTTGTATCGGATTAGTTTACAAACCTTGAAATAACAAAATCATGTAATGTACTATAATGCAGATAGTTGCGCTAAGATTGTTAATCTTTTCCGCATATACTACCCAAATGGTTTTGTCTGCTCGAATAATTTAACTCCATATGACATAAGAATTTGATGCATCAAATTTAAACAATTGGAACTATACTCGTACCTAACGGAGATGGAGTAAATGATGAAGTTCTGAACTTATCTAAAATATTTGTTGCTGCAGTATAGAGAGGCTTAATCCCATCCTGGTAAATATCCTGGTAAATGCTTTTTTAATTAAAAAACAATGTTATTTTATAAGTGGGAAAGGTGGGGATATTTACCAGGATGGGATTAAGCCTCTCTATACTGCAGCAACAAATATTTTAGATAAGTTCAGAACTTCATCATTTACTCCATCTCCGTTAGGTATATATATATATATATATATATATATATATATATATATATATGTATATATATATATATATATATATATATATATATATATATATATATATATATATATATATATATATATATATATATATATATATATATATATCCTGAGTTCCTTTTGCGATCGATGTGGTTACCTGGTCCGGGTGGCATTGGCTTCTCTTAGCGGAAAATGTATTTCTCACGGCTTAGCAAGTACCGGTTTTGCATTTTTTCTTTAGTCTGGATTTATGGGTGGAACACTTAACTTACCGGCTATATCGCTTAAAATGTCGTGAAACTCTGCAAGGAGTTTTTGTAGCGTGTGTAACGGGTGTGGTGAACACCACATCAGAGACCACTTTAAATTTCGCAATGTCAAGTGCTCCCGATGTAATAAAACCGGTCATATTGCAAAAGCTTGCAATTCGAGAACGGCACAAGTTGCAGAAGAGCTCATTTTGGACGATGAAAGCAGGGACGTCGTTCAACGGTTGAACCAAGTTGGTAATAAAAAGGCGAGCAATAGACAGTTGGAGTTGGACATGAGTGCCCCATGCTGCATAATGAGTTTGGCTGTTCTGAAGTCGTGCACTACAAAATTTAAATTACTACCAACCGAAAGGAAATTTACAAGCTACACAGGTCATAGAATTCACTGCGTTAGACGAGTGGTAGTTGATGTGAAAATAGGCTCAACTATGCGAAAACTTAACTTGTACATAGTTGATGGCAACTTTGATTCGTTACTTTGCAGAGAATGGATTGCACAGTTCGTCCAAGAGATTGATTTTGTATGGTTGTTTTCAACTCCTTAGACTGTTTGTGCAATCAAGATGGACACACCTCGTTTAATGCCTAATGAAGCAGATCAGCTACAAAAACTACTTGCAGAGTTTCCCGACATTTTTAGCGATACAGCCGGTGAGTTAAATGTTCCACCCATAAATCTACACTTAAGAAAGGATGCAAACCCGGTACTGGCTAAGCCGTGAGATATACACTTTCCTCTAAGAGAAGCCTATGCCACCGAGATCGATCGCAAAAGGAAGTCAGGTCTTTATGAACGGGTTGAGTTTTCAGAATGGGCATCAACCACGCACGTTGTTGCTAAGAAAGATGGTCAGATCCGAATAACTGGCAATTACAAGCCTACTGTCCACCCTAGAGTTGTTGTGGATGAACATCCGATCCCAAAGCATACTTTCTATAAAATGAGTGGAGCAAAATATTTTTGTCATTTGGATATAACCGACGCATATTCGCATCTTCTGATCGAAGAAGTAGCACCACGAATGGACAGCCTGAAAGTTCGTTATAGATTATAAAGAGTGCAATGAAATCAATGGGATCAAATAAAAATAAAGTTCAAAAACACTTAAATTTATTACTACGACAATATAGAATCATTTCACCACGTTCCCCAGCGATTTTTTTTTCGGGCGAACAATACGAACACGACTGGATTTGATCCTACCTCAGACTTGTCAACGGAGATGTCTAGTAAACAGTACATGCAGTTCAATGCTAACTTTCGCAGTTTCAATCCGATGTCGAATGTTTATTTTTTGTCGAATGTTTGATCAAATGGTTTCCCAAAGTAGTAATACCGAATGAAGGGTACTGTTATATGTGGGCTGTAGAAAGACGTGGACCTGCATAGACAATTTCTGTCATAGTTTGGTAGGTCGCTAAAATCATCAAAATGCCATAGATCTGTAGGTATTGTTACATGGGGGCTATACGAAAATGTGAACCGACATGGCCCATTTAAAAAACTTAAACTGACTAATGAAATAATACACATGTGTGCAACATTTTAGCCTTCTATCTTAATTCATTTGAAAGATGGCGAAATTACAACAAACAGACGGATATCGCTAAATTTAAAAAACTTAAACTGACTAATGAAATTATACACATGTGTGCAACATTTTAGCCTTCTATCTTAATTCATTTGAAAGATGGCGAAATTACAACAAACAGACGGATATCGCTAAATCGGCTTAGAATTTTACGTTGAAAAAATTGATTTATCTTCCACAGATTACACAAAAATGCAGTTTGGCTTTCTCAAGATTTAGTCGAAGAACAGCAAAGGTGGGTATCGCTATCCACAACAGTTTTTTGAAATTATTATCAATAAGGACAATATATTAAGTGATACCGATTTGGGACAAGAATTACACAAAAATCGAGGATATTTTCTCATCAATGAAAAAAAAAAAAAAACAACCACAATGGGAATAAGCCTAACTATTTTGCAGCAACGCAGCTATAGTTACTACTTCCTTCATCTTTCCTCCAATTTCGTTAATTATGAAAGAGTTCCCGCCCGGTGCAGTAGGAACAAGTGTTTGGAATAGATAGGTTGATCTCACCACAATAATTTTTACAGTCTACAGTTTTGTGACATGCGCAGTTCAAACTTATGAAATAATATATATAGATTTATGTATATGTTTATTCTTCTTAATTTGTAAACATTTAAATCGCGGTCCGTATCCAATTCAAAACTCCATTTTTTACTGATAACGTTACTTGAATGTAAGAAATAAAAAATAGCTTTGTTTAAAATTAACTCAAATGGAACGTGCATAATTTTTTATTGATACAATTGTTTAAATATTGTAGATCGAATTTTTAATACCATATGGAGCTGAATTCCCCAAGCAACCAAAACCAGTTGAGAAGAATATGCGGTAAAGGTAAACAATCTTTGGCTAGGGCGACTATTATAATACAATAAAAGGTTTTGTTATTTCAATGTTTGGCAAAACATATACGATGAAGTTTTAGACTAAAATATTGAGGGGTCTTAATCTAAGACTGATAATTATAAGAACTTGGCAACAAATCGTATTTTGTAAACAAATTCGTAATACATTTCATTAAGATTTCTTTGTTTTATTTTAGAACTGAAACACTAATTATACTAGCAAATGCCCACAACTTCGTATATATTCTTGATCAGCATCTATGTCGATTTAGAAGTGTCCGTCTAAAGAAATCACTCTAGCTTTCGAATGAAATGAAGTAGGTTGATAAAATTTTACTGAAATATGTGTCTGCAGTACTTTTGGGATTGAAAATGGGCCATGTAGGTCCACGTTTTGGTAAAGCCCCCCTATAACGGTAACTCCCTATTTTCTGTATTTTAGTGATATAAGCGACATTATTCACCGGTGATGTTTTAAATTGGGTATTTAAAGTTCGCTAGGATTCTACAGGATATGAAAGAAAATTGTCTGTGCAGATCCACGTCTTCTTATAGCCCCCATTAAACGGTTCCTCCCGATATTCGGTATTTTGACGATTTTAGCTACATTATTTACCGATTTTTTTTTCAAGATTCGCATTTGAATACTGTAATGGCTTATGAAAAAGTTGCCTATGCAGGTCCACGTCGTCGTATAGACCCTAATATAACGGCTACATTCAGTATTTTTTTTAGTTGATTTTATTTTTTGAAAATTTCCAAATTCGTTCAAAATGGTGGAGCGTGTTCAAATTTCGCCCGACCGAACTTACAACTTTTGACTTGTTTTTATTTAAACCGAATGTATAAAATTTATTGTCATTTAATATTTTCGTAGACAAATTCATCCACTTATCTTCAAGCTACACGCTCACAGTAATCCAAAAGTCCAAAATTCTTAATTCTTACACTTTGCCAAATTGCAAGTGTATTTTTCGTAAACTTTTTTATTTATTTTTAGTACGATCTTTTTTCCTTACTAAATTTTAACATTAGACTTATATCCATCCAACCAAAACCATATTGCACCAAATAGTTTCATCTAGTGCAGTTCTTACACCTTGCAAACATTTCCAAAATCACTTCTTATGTCAACCCTAAATTTCAAACCTGAACCCATTTTAAGATTATATACATATATATCGGGAAATACTTTCATTCCGTAGTGCGAGAAAACGAGATATTTTACGGCAAATAGAATCTTTAATCCGATTTCAACAATTTTTAATTAAGTATCATCGAGGAATAAACAAAAGTCAATTTTAGGAAATTTTATTCTGAATGTATATGTATATAAGACAATTAGACTGTACAATGTTCGTATATAAATATGGCAAAAGTATTCTACATTCATTCAAGATGTGATGTCGGAGCAAAACTTTTACCAACACCTTAACATTCTGTCAAAAAATTACGTTTGAAGTGCGCCCAATTTCGGTCCAGTAAAACTAAAAAACTTTTACATATATCTTGTTTTAGGAATATTTAGTATTCCCGGCATTATTAAGTTCATTTTCGTTAGCTTACACGGCTATGGTCTAACTTATTAAACTTTTAACATTTGAAGAAAGTGACATTGATATTTATCATTGATAAAGAATTTCAAACAATATTTTTATTTTTGTTTTTTAATAAACTTATATGGCGGAGCAAAAGCGGAGCGGAGTATGCGAACTTCGTGATGAATAGTTTTATAGAAGCTCTTTTACGCTCCTACTTCCTATATCATATAACCAATCCAAATTATTAATTTTAGGATTTTCATTCAAAATTGGATTATAGCTACTAATGCAAGTCATAATTTTAGCTATATACCGCGAGCTCTTTAGATATATATTAAAAGTTAATACTGGCTAATTCAAGTCTTACATATGGTCTAAATACATTTGAAATCTGATTCCTCAGAACTTTGTCTTATGAACGATATTGAAAATAATTATTATTTTAAACATATTTTTGCTCGCCAAGAATAAAGATTGACTATGACTTTAACCATATATAATTATATAGAAACTGGTTATTGAAAGTAAAATGTGTGTTTCGTATAGATAAGGCTATTTTTCGCAATAATAATTATTGTATTCCAAAGTTTTGTGACATGCGCAATTGCGATTAATGAAATAATAAACGTATGTTTATTTTGTGAATTATGTATACATATAAATTACGGTCCATACTCCAATCTAGTTTCATTTTTCTGATGACGTTGCTTGAATGTATGAATTAACAAGTAAAAAAGCCTTTAAGTTCGCCCGAGCCGATACAGTTAGACAACTCATGTCAAATTATGTCGGTTTTTGCCGAAATGCCAGTATTTAAGTGGTATGCGTAACTTTTGTCGTTAGGAACATACAATCCAAATCATCAATATAACGAAGATCGGCAGAATGTGATTGAAACTGTGACAAAAACTGTTCTGCAGTGAACCCTTCAATATCCAAATTCCGCAAAATACCGAATATTGAGAATTTTGGTTATATTTTGGCTTTAGGAAAACATGAGCCTACATAGACAATGTGGACCAATATATAAAATTTTCAGAATATGATCACAGTACTGAATTTCAAGCTATTTCAGTGGCTTAAATCGTCAAAATTGCGAATATTGGAATCACAGTTATATGGGGCTTACACGATGATATTGACTATATGGGCAAAGTTCTTCCAGAATAAAAAATTATATGGTGGCTATAGGACAACATGAACCTAAAAATGAAAAAAATTATATTGGAGATTTTAGCGTAATTACAATAGACAGATGAGCGAAAAAGCAAAATACTTAAGGTTTTTTAATATTAAAAATAAATGTATGCTTGGGTCAAGCGGTTTACAACGTTTCTTGGCAAAAACAATAGTTGTACTTAAATAAACACTTCTATATTATCTATCAACAGTTAGAAATTAAAAATTTAAAACGTGTTATGTTCGGCAGGGCCGAACTATTAAAGCCCTCCATCATCAGGATCGGGATTGAATATTGAGTGCACTTCCAGTTTTGCTGCTGAAATCCTTTTTTTTTTTTTTAAATGCCGTATCGTCGATGACACACAAGGAAAATTGGTGCAGAAAAGTTTTATATCATTAATGTTTGCTGTTAATGTTCAACTTTTCTGCACTCTTCACGCTCAAAACCAATCACTTAATCTGCAACATGACAAACGGTTTTTATCAGCCTTGTTCGACCTAATTTAGAATATAGTTGTGTACTCTGGTCTTTTCTATTATCAAATATATCATCAAATATTTGATTCTGAGTTTTTAACTGGTGAAATAAAAATCAATGTCCTTTCGCGAAGTACGCGCGATTACATACCACTTAAACTTACTTTTACTAAATCGAACTATGAATTAAATCATCCACTCTGGAGTTTATGTACTAAATATAACAAATTATATCATATAATTTCTTTTTTGGACCCTTGCATGTCATTTAATACTCTATCCTACGTTCTTAGTATATAAAACTGTTGGTTATGCTGACAGATGTATACCAGCAGCCAATGCTCGACTAATTAAATATATTTTGTCTTCTGTTATGATTATTCAAATTAACTGCTCCTATGGATTGGGTTCCAAAGGAACGAATAGCAGACTTGTTTAAAATTGTAACCCTTTTTGGGTGACCTTCACAACAGATCTTGTGTTAGTATGTGTGTGTATGCTTAGTTCGCTTTCTTTGAGCGTTTTGAACTCTATGTGGGGGAGGTACCAAAAGAAATGGTTCGATCTCTATCATCTCTATAAGAGATCTTGTGTTGATGGAAATATTGAGATGTATCAAGTCTGAATGGAATCGTGTTTAATGAACTTCACGGATATTCAAAATGTTGGCCCTTTTTGGGGAGGTACCAGAAGCAATCGATCTTGTGTTGGTAGAAACAATAGGAAGTGTGAAATATGAAGAGAATTTTGTAATCGTTTTGGTTATTCAAAACTTTAACTCTTTGTGGGGGAGGTACTTGATGGAGTGAACCGATATTGTCCATCTCCGATCTCGATCTGAGTTTGACAATAATATTACGATGTCCCAAGTTTGCACCATCTCAGATACCACCTTCGAGAGTTATCATGGGCACCAGCTAGGCAGACAGACCGAAGGACAGACATCGACAGATCGACTCCGAATGTCGTGAAACGGATTTGGTCCAAAGAGATCCTAGAGTCTAAAACCGGGATACGAACTTAACTTGTCTACTGTCAAAATACACATGTGTGCAAAATTTTAGCCTTCTATCTCAAGTCGTTCCAAAGAGAGCGTAATTATTTTAATTTAATTTTAATTTTTAATTTAATTTTCGCAATTTTGCCAAACAATGTTGGTTGGGTATTTACCGGCGGCTGCATAAATTACATCAAAACAAAACGGTAAGTTCCAATGCTGTATTCCAATAAATAAGCATCGTCAACAGTCAAAACAGGTTTGATGTGACGATGCAAATTGGACAATAATTAGTTCTCAAGTGCAAAGCTAAAACAGTAAAAAAATGTAAATTTTTAAATATTGAAAATAAACAATATTACATAAAAGGGATAATAAAGAGTGATAAAACAAAAAGTGAAGTTACACCGTGCTACAAAAAAATTAAAATTTTAGAAAAATTAATTTTTTTCCTTCAATTTTAAAAAGTATAAAAAAGTTATTGCAATTCAAAATATGTTTTTTATTTATTTTACAAAAAGACAATACTACTACTAAAGAGTCAATACACAGAAGACAATATAAAGTGGCACAAAAAACAACAACAAGGAGAATTTTGGAATCAGCAGCAAGCAGGACGGACACAAGTAGCACAACAACAAACGAGTTACAACACCGAGACCCAAAACAAATCAAAGTGAGTACTCGTGAAAATTTCTTTTTTGAAACAAGGGGGGAGGCAAATCTTCAATGTATGCATGGACCCGCATATTCCCATATTTTGCAATAAAACATTGACACATATTCAAAGCTGCTAGTTATACACTCAGACACTGCCTAATAAAATTTACCATTTGGAGCCATTTTTGTGGACAGACATATGGGTATAGACCCGAGAAAAAAGACGGACACATATTTTTTCTAAAATAGCGGGAATTTTCGAAAGATATGTGGCGTTTATATATTTGCTTGGTGACGCCAATTTTCCAAAGTTAAAAGCATATGTATTTGAGTCAATTTGGCGCTTATTTATTCATCTGAACTCCACGTTCAGAAAATTTCAATATATATATATATATATATATATATATATATATATATATATATATATATATACATATATATACATATATATACATATATATACATATCTATATATATATATATATATATATATATATATATATATATATATATATATATATATATATATATATATTGAAATTTTCAGAACGTGGAGTTCAGATGAATAAATAAGCGCCAAATTGACTCAAATACATAAGCTTTTAACTTTGGAAAATTGGCGTCACCAAGCAAATATATAAACGCAACATTGCAAATTCCCTATATACAATTTTTTGAAAACAAAGCGTCACTTCCAATGTATAGTCGCCATATTTTTTGGAAAAATTTGGCGTATATCGAAAACAAAAATAAATAACAACCGTCTACAAAATAGCGTCTGGTGGACAGACAAAAATTAACCTAAAATTTTTAAACAATTTTTTGAGAAAAAAAAATTGGAAAACAAAAGCGTCTGGTGGACAGATATACATGTGATATATAACACACAAATTTATTTGAAATTTTGGAAAAAAATTTTTGATATAAAGTCTGGTGGACAGACATAAAATCGATCCCATCTATTTACAACTACATAGTTTTATTATAATTTTAACCTCTTTTTCAATTTAGCAAAATCTCTGTTGTTCTAAAAGCTTAATATTTCTGCTTTTGCAATTCTCGTTTACACACTTTTGTTTTGAAACTCTTTTGGATTATTTGTCAATTTGACAAAATTAAATCCTCCTGTAAGCGGACTTTAAGAGATTTTATTTTTTTGCTCATTTTGGCTAAAAGTTTACCCCTTTGGCAACCCAACAAACATTTTTAATCAAATCAGTCCGGAGTCAAATACAAATTAAATTTTTGAAATTTTTCAAATATTTTGAACATTTTGGAAGGAAACGAAATATAATTTTATTCAAACCAACAAGATAAGATCGTTCTCGTCGACAACAATTGGAGAAAGAAACTTATCCTCAATTTAAAAATAAAAATTTGGATATAAGTTTAAATCTTAAACCAAGTTAGTCCTTTTCATTGGGCAAAAATGGATAAAATTTTTTGCGATAAATTCACAAATTGCGTCATCGATCTTCTGGATTATATTTCAATTTTTTTAATAACCAAACCTGATGACACTCTGACACGCCTAGATTTTTGAAACATTTCAAACAAATGTCTCAAAAAATACAAACCATTTTGGAGGAGACATTAGTAGGTCATATTACCTCAACAAAATAAGCGGAAAAATACTCAAACTTGTCAAGTCAGCAAATCAAATCACTTCATAAGAGATTGCAGCGAATGTTTGAAAAAGGGTGTGAATGACAGAATTCACATCGTGAAAACTTCACACTTATGGTACAATTGCTTGTCATCAAATCACGGAGTAAAGGATTGCAAAAGTCGCTTTAGCTGCCGTATTTGTACTATGAAACACAATACTTTGTTACACAAGGGGACGGACGGGACAAATAACTAACTCATACCTAGATCGAGTGGAAGCACGACCTAGTTCTAGTGGTGCTGCTCTTACAAATCAAATAAAGTCCACTACAAACCTAGAACCAACTATTATTACTACTTTGACCCTTCAAGATAAGCAAATTTGTGAGCGAAAATCTGGAGGAACACTACTTTTCACAGCAATATTACAAAATGAAACCAAAGGACAACTTTACAATACCCGAGCTCTAATAGACTCAGGATCCCAATCCACCTTTATTTCTGAAAAGGTGAAAAACTTTCTGAAATTACTTACACAGAACAACTTAGTTCATGTCACTGGCTTAAGTCAAGTTGTTTCTGAGACTTCAACGAAATCTTGCTTGTTTACTATCAGACCCAAATACGACCCTAGCTTTAAACCGGATGTCTGGGCTCAAGTTTTAAAGATCTTACCTTCAAATTTACCACCACAAAACTTAGATGAATCACAACTTCGAGATTTAACAGCATTAGAACTGGCGCACCCGAAATTGTACGTCAGTCAACCAATAGATTTACTTATTGGAATGGACATAGGACAATTAATATTCACAATTGGAGCTCCAATGAAAACATTTAGATCAATCTTGAAGCGCCCTTCAACGAAAACAAATACCACTTCTGAATACAACTTCATTAGAGAAAGTACTTACACGTAAAAAAGTTTTACGGTCCGAAGAAGACCAATTTTGTGAACAAAACTACAATGAAACAACAATACGGAACAAGGATAGAAGATATGTGGTGACGCTCCCATTAAAAAGATGTGAAGAATTGGGGAATTCCCGAAACATCGCCCTAGCTCAATTCTACAGAATGGAGAAAAAAAATTATGGAAACACCCGAGATCAAAAAACAATATGTTGCCTCAATACTTGATTTCCTAGAACTTGGTCATATGGGGAAAATCAATCCGAATAAAAAAGATAAAGTGCCAAATTTTTATCTATCATCGTATTAGCATGGTTAAAAGAGCCTCCTTGTGATTGGAGCATGTTTGTTGGAAATAGAGTCTAGGAAATTGCTGATAATGTTGGACAAGCAAATTGGAGACATGTTGATTCAGAAAATAATCCAGCTGATATTGCGGGCCGTGGATGTTCACCCGCAGAGCTGAGGACCAATGAACTCTGGTGGCAGGGATCTCAATGGCTCAGAATGCCAAAAGACCGTTGGCCATCGTATGAAATGCCAAATGACACAAATTTGGAAGCAAAAACTGCAAAAGTCATGACATTTCCGCGGTAAGAGATGACCCTTTTAAAAATTTCTCCTCTTTAGCTAATAGTTTATCGATCATGCGCATATGCTCTAAGACTCTAGAAAAACACTGGGGCATATAGGCAACACCTTCGCACGTCATCACAAGACCTTACAGCTGCCGAAATCCAAGATGGAAAACGATCTTGCATTATTACAAATTTTCGTATATACAAAAATTCGTATATGACGACGAATACAACTCACTTATGAAAAAGACTAAAATTTCTCCATCTAGTCCTCTGTTGACACTCAACCCGTTTCTGATTCGAAGGGCATTATTAGAGCAAACGGCATAGCGAACATTATTCAATAATACTACCACATGACGCATGAATTGTTAGTCGAATTTACTCATAAGATTACCTTACATGGTGGTAATCAATTAATGACCCGAGTATTAAGGTCCAAACTCTGGATATTTGGTTTCAAGTCGCTAATCAATCAAAACATACGAAAATGTCGAATATGCTTTCACTTTTGAAGAATTTATCAGTATTTTAGCAAGAGTTGAAGGCTGTCTTAACTCGCGATTCTTAAGTCCTGCTAGCGACGACCCAAATGACGTTTCCCCTTTTGACTCCTGGTAATTTCTTAATAGAACATCTTACCCCAGCTGAACCAGACATCTCAGATACAGACCTAAGCTTAGTCAATCGTTGGAAAAGACTAAAAGTTATTTCTCAATATTTTTGCAACAGATGGAAATTAGAATATCTTCACGAACTTCACAGTAGAACTAAGTTGAAATATGAAACAGAGAATATCAAGGAAGGAGATTTAGTTGTCGTAAGAGATGATAGATTGGCTCCGCATGAATGGAAGTTAGGTCGTATCGAAAAAACGTATCCAGGTAGTGACCAAAATACTAGGCTTGTAGACATACGGACAGCAAGTGGCAACATTAGCAGATCCATAACAAAAATTGTCAAATTGTTTTCCGACTGACTAGTCAGATTCTCACCCAAAAAAGAACTTAGTACTCGCCTTAATTTCTTTTCAGATATGACTGCCTATTTGCCCAACCAAGACTGCCGTCTGGACGATCGCAACCGTAGCCCAGACTCACCTGCCCGTCCACAAACAAGAAGCGCTATTAGACCCATACGGCCAATCCAACGTGCCAGTTCCACATCCTCTGAAAGGCGACAGAGGAGCAGATCTGATGTAAGACCCCGGCCACGCCATGAGAGACCCAGTTACTCGCAATATTCATGTGGCCTCGGTAATAATCGAAGACCTGCCCAGACGCATTTACTCAGACCCGATTCTAGAAGATTCTACAAGATTCTTTACAAATTACGCCCTTGCTGAGCCTGATCCTAGAGGAAATAATCCGGACACGTACTCCGCCATAAGGAAACATGGGTCTACAGCAGCTGGAATTGGAGATGTCCTGGCCTACAACGCACAACTGGGCTACGTCTTTCCTGGACCAATCAAGAATATGCCGAGGAACGGATGAAAGAGAATTCTTATAGTATTTTACAATTGATTACTTACACTTGTCATTCGCAATTTACGCAATTTTGCCCAACACTGTTGGTTGGGTATTTACCGGCGGCTGCATAAATTGCATCAAAATAAAGTGATGTAAATAATATAAACACATACTTGCCACCGGTAAATTCCAATGCTGAATTCCAATAAACATCGTCGTCAACAGCCAAAACTGGTTTGATTTGACGATGCAAATTGGACAATAATTAGTTCTCATGTAATTACCGTCGCGAAACAAGTCCCCCCACCCCTGTGTGACAAGTGTCAGTGAACAAATCCTAATAATCTTGAAATTTTACAAAAAAAAAAAAAAAAAACAGTGAACATTTTACATACGACAATAATCATCAACACTACAAAAACAAAGAACATTAATATAACAAGTAAAAAAGCTGTAAGTTCGGCCGGGCCGAACTTTTAATATCCTCCACCATTTGGTACAAATTTGGCAATTTCCAAAAAAAAATAAAATAAATAAATAAATGAAATAAAAAAAATCCTTTAAAAATTCTGTTAAAATCTTAAAAATACCGAATGTCTATACGACGACGTATACCTGCATAGGCGACTTTTATCATAAGTTATTACAACATTTAAATGCGAAACTTGAAGAAAATTTTGTTTATAATGTAGCTAAAATCATCAAAATACCGAATATAGGAGGTACCGTTATATGGGGGCTATACGAAGACGTGGACCTGCACAGACAATTTTCTGGCATGGGCTGAAGTATCCATTACGAACTTCAAATGCGAAATTTAAAACAATCCCGGTAAATAATGTCGCTAAAATCATCAAAATACCGAATATCGGGGGGTACGGTATATGGGGGCTGTACGAAGACGTGGACCTACATGGCCCATTTTCTGTTTTCTGCTGCAGTATCTATTACGAACTTCAAATACCAAATTTGGAACGGTTCCGTTAAATAATGTCGCTAAAATCATCAATATACCGAATATCGGGGGGTACTGATATGTGGGGGCTATACGAAGACGTGGACCTGCACAGATAATTTTCTGTCTTAGGCTGTAGTATCCATTACGAACTTCAAATGCCAAATTTGAAACAATTCCGGTGAATAATGTCGCTAAAATCATCAAAATACCGAATATCGAGAGGTACCGTTATATGGGGGCTATATGAAAACTTGGACCTACATGACCCATTTACGAACTTAACCTGCCTACTAGCAAAATATACATGTGTGCAAAATTTTAGCCTTCTATCTCAATTTGTTCGAAAGATAGCGTGATTACAACAGACAGACAGACAGACGGACAGACAGACACACAGACAGACAGACGGACATGGCTAAATCGTCTTAGAATTTTACGCTGATCAAGAATATATATACTTTGTTGGGTCTGACGTGAGTATTTCGAGGAGTTACAAACGGAATGACAAAATTAATATACTCTCCATAGTATGGTGGAGGGTATAAAAAGATGGAAAAATTGTACAAATAAACTCTGAAATTGTAAAACATACATGCTAATGAATTAAAACTGTTCAAAATAAAACTTAAAATCTATTAAAATAAAATTTACAAATTAGTGAATTAAAACCCAAATATAAATTACACAAAGTAATACTACCAGAACCAAATTTCACTACCCCAAAATCTAAATAATAGACTGAACTAAAACTTAAACAAAAAAAATATATCTCTTATAATTTAAACTGGCAAAAAAGGTAAGCCTAAAGACAACAAGATACAGACAGACATCGCTATATCGACTTAGAAATTTACGCACATCAACGGTCCGTATTTCGTATAGCCGCCATATAACAGTACCTCCAGATATTCGGTATTTCAACGATATAAGCCACATTTTCAAACGGAATTACTAAAAATATGAAGACTTAGAGTTTGTAACGGATTCCAAAAAAAGATCTTATAGCCTCCATATAACTGTACCCTCCGATATTCGATTTTTTAGGAATTAAAACCAGAAGTGAAACGCATTTTTTTTAATTCGGTTTATAGATTTTATAAAGTTGTTTATATTGGTGATCGTTTTCCTGTAGCCCTCATATACCTGAACTACCAGATATTCGACTAACGACTAATATCTTATTTTCTAACACAATTGATAAAACTTCAACAATTAACGTTTTTAACAGTTTGTACTTCTTGTTGCGAAACATTGTATATATAAGTCCAAGTTTTTTTATAGCTCCCCGTATAACTGTATTGCATATATATTCCCCCATATACCAGTACATCCCGATATTCCGTACTTAGATGATTTAACCAAATTTTTCAAACGGAATTGTTTCTTCAGTGCTCAGAGTTCGTAATTGGTTCTATCACCTGTGGCAGATGCCTTCATAGGTTCTCATTTTGCTATAACCCCCATGTTTGAGTATTTCCCTATATTTCGTATTCTGATGATATTAGTTACATTTTTCAGGGGAATCGTTATGATTTGTTATGTGGAGTTTATAAAGGGTTCTATCTACTGTGACAGAAGACTGGTGGAATAGGCTCTTTAAATCTTTGATCAATTTTATTTTAATGATTTTAGCCACATTTTTGACAAGTCCTTTTTAATTTGGTGTTTGACAACCACTTTAGCAGAAAGCCAGTTCCATCGAATTTACGGCACTTCTAAGTATTTTTAAGTTTTAAAGATCTTTCCTTCAAATTTACCACCATAAAACTTAGATGAATCGCAACTTCGAGATTTAACAGCATTAGAACTGGCTCACCCGAAATTGTACGTCAGTCAACCAATAGATTTACTTATTGGAATGGACATAGGACAATTAATATTCACAATTGGAGCTCCAATGAAAACATTTAGATCAATCTTGAAGCGCCCTTCAACGAAAACAAATACCACTTCTGAATACAACTTCATTAGAGAAAGTACTTACACGTAAAAAAGTTTTACGGTCCGAAGAAGACTAATTTTGTGAACAAAACTACAATGAAACAACAATACGGAACAAGGATAGAAGATATGTGGTGACGCTCCTATTAAAAAGATGCGAAGAATTGGGGAATTCCCGAAACATCGCCCTAGCTCAATTCTACAGAATGGAGAAAAAAATTATGGAAACACCCGAGATCAAAAAACAATATGTTGCCTCAATACTTGATTTCCTAGAACTTGGTCATATGGGGAAAATCAATCCGAATGAAAAAGATAAAATGCCAAATTTTTATCTATCATCGTATTAGCATGGTTAAAAGAGCCTCCTTGTGATTGGAGCATGTTTGTTGGAAATAGAGTCTAGGAAATAGCTGATAATGTTGGACAAGCAAATTGGAGACATGTTGATTAAGAAAATAATCCAGCTGATATTGCGGGCCGTGGATGTTCACCCGCAGAGCTGAGGACCAATGAACTCTGGAGGCAGGGATCTCAATGGCTCAGAATGGCAAAAGACCGTTGGCCATCGTATGAAATCCCAAATGACACAAATTTGGAAGCAAAAACTGCAAAAGTAATCACATTTTCGCGGTAAGAGATGACCCTTTTAAAAATTTCTCCTCTTTAGCTAATAGTTTATCGATCATACGCATATGCTCTAAGACTCTGGAAAAACACTGGGGCATATAGGCAACACCTTCGCACGTCATCACAAGACCTTACAGCTGCCGAAATCCAAGATGGAAAACGATCTTGCATTATTACAAATTTTCGTATATACAAAAATTCGTATATAACGACGAATACAACTCACTTATGAAAAAGACTAAAATTTCTCCATCTAGTCCTCTGTTGACACTCAACCCGTTTCTGATTCGAAGGGCATTATTAGAGCAAACGGCATAGCGAACATTATTCAATAATACTACCACATGACGCATGAATTGTTAGTCGAATTTACTCATAAGATTACCTTACATGGTGGTAATCAATTAATGACCCGAGTATTAAGGTCCAAACTCTGGATATTTGGTTTCAAGTCGCTAATCAATCAAAACATACGAAAATGTCGAATATGCTTTGACTTTTGAAGAATTTATCAGTATTTTAGCAAGAGTTGAAGGCTGTCTTAACTCGCGATTCTTAAGTCCTGCTAGCGACGACCCAAATGACGTTTCCCCTTTTGACTCCTGGTAATTTCTTAATAGAACATCTTACCCCAGCTGAACCAGACATCTCAGATACAGACCTAAGCTTAG
This sequence comes from Musca domestica, assembly GCF_030504385.1. Classification (NCBI taxonomy): domain Eukaryota; kingdom Metazoa; phylum Arthropoda; class Insecta; order Diptera; family Muscidae; genus Musca; species Musca domestica. Next base: position 1,884,692 of record NW_026712439.1, read on the forward strand.
TCAATCGTTGGAAAAGACTAAAAGTTATTTCTCAATATTTTTGCAACAGATGGAAATTAGAATATCTTCACGAACTTCACAGTAGAACTAAGTGGAAATATGAAACAGAGAATATCAAGGAAGGAGATTTAGTTGTCGTAAGAGATGATAGATTGGCTCCGCATGAATGGAAGTTAGGTCGTATCGAAAAAACGTATCCAGGTAGTGACCAAAATACTAGGCTTGTAGACATACGGACAGCAAGTGGCAACATTAGCAGATCCATAACAAAAATTGTCAAATTGTTTTCCGACTGACTAGTCAGATTCTCACCCAAAAAAGAACTTAGTACTCGCCTTAATTTCTTTTCAGATATGACTGCCTATTTGCCCAACCAAGACTGCCGTCTGGACGATCGCAACCGTAGCCCAGACTCACCTGCCCGTCCAAAAACAAGAAGCGCTATTAGACCCATACGGCCAATCCAACGTGCCAGTTCCACATCCTCTGAAAGGCGACAGAGGAGCAGATCTGATGTAAGACCCCGGCCACGCCATGAGAGACCCAGTTACTCGCAATATTCATGTGGCCTCGGTAATAATCGAAGACCTGCCCAGACGCATTTACTCAGACCCGATTCTAGAAGACCCTACAAGATTCTTTACAAATTACGCCCTTGCTGAGCCTGATCCTAGAGGAAATAATCCGGACACGTACTCCGCCATAAGGAAACATGGGTCTACAGCAGCTGGAATTGGAGATGTCCTGGCCTACAACGCACAACTGGGCTACGTCTTTCCTGGACCAATCAAGAATATGCCGAGGAACGGATGAAAGAGAATTCTTATAGTATTTTACAATTGATTACTTACACTTGTCATTCGCAATTTACGCAATTTTGCCCAACACTGTTGGTTGGGTATTTACCGGCGGCTGCATAAATTGCATCAAAATAAAGTGATGTAAATAATATAAACACATACTTGCCACCGGTAAATTCCAATGCTGAATTCCAATAAACATCGTCGTCAACAGCCAAAACTGGTTTGATTTGACGATGCAAATTGGACAATAATCAGTTCTCATGTAATTACCGTCGCGAAACAAGTCCCCCCACCCCTGTGTGACAAGTGTCAGTGAACAAATCCTAATAATCTTGAAATTTTACAAAAAAAAAAAAAAAAAATAGGGAACATTTTACATACGACAATAATCATCAACACTACAAAAACAAAGAACATTGATATAACAAGTAAAAAAGCTGTAAGTTCGGCCGGGCCGAACTTTTAATACCCTCCACCATTTGGTACAAATTTGGCAATTTCCAAAAAAAAAATAAAATAAATAAATAAATGAAATAAAAAAAATCCTTTAAAAATTCTGTTAAAATCTTAAAAATACCGAATGTCTATACGACGACGTATACCTGCATAGGCAACTTTTATCATAAGTTATTACAACATTTAAATGCGAAACTTGAAGAAAAATTTGTTTATAATGTAGCTAAAATCATCAAAATACCGAATATAGGAGGTACCGTTATATGGGGGCTATACGAAGACGTGGACCTGCACAGACAATTTTCTGGCATGGGCTGAAGTATCCATTACGAACTTCAAATGCGAAATTTAAAACAATCCCGGTAAATAATGTCGCTAAAATCATCGAAATACCGAATATCGGGGGGTACGGTATATGGGGGCTGTACGAAGACGTGGACCTACATGGCCCATTTTCTGTTTTCTGCTGCAGTATCTATTACGAACTTCAAATACCAAATTTGGAACGGTTCCGTTAAATAATGTCGCTAAAATCATCAATATACCGAATATCGGGGGGTACTGATATGTGGGGGCTATACGAAGACGTGGACCTGCACAGATAATTTTCTGTCTTAGGCTGTAGTATCCATTACGAACTTCAAATGCCAAATTTGAAACAATTCCGGTGAATAATGTCGCTAAAATCATCAAAATACCGAATATCGAGAGGTACCGTTATATGGGGGCTATATGAAAACTTGGACCTACATGACCCATTTACGAACTTAACCTGCCTACTAGCAAAATATACATGTGTGCAAAATTTTAGCCTTCTATCTCAATTTGTTCGAAAGATAGCGTGATTACAACAGACAGACAGACAGACGGACAGACAGACACACAGACAGACAGACGGACATGGCTAAATCGTCTTAGAATTTTACGCTGATCAAGAATATATATACTTTGTTGGGTCTGACGTGAGTATTTCGAGGAGTTACAAACGGAATGACAAAATTAATATACTCTCCATAGTATGGTGGAGGGTATAAAAAGATGAAAAAATTGTACAAATAAACTCTGAAATTGTAAAACCTACATGCTAATGAATTAAAACTGTTCAATATAAAACTTAAAATCTATTAAAATAAAATTTACAAATTAGTGAATTAAAACCCAAATATAAATTATACAAAGTAATACTACCAGAACCAAATTTCACTACCCCAAAATCTAAATAATAGACTGAACTAAAACTTAAACAAAAAAAATATATCTCTTATAATTTAAACTGGCAAAAAAGGTAAGCCTAAAGACAACAAGATACAGACAGACATCGCTATATCGACTTAGAAATTTACGCACATCAACGGTCCGTATTTCGTATAGCCGCCATATAACAGTACCTCCAGATATTCGGTATTTCAACGATATAAGCCACATTTTCAAACGGAATTACTAAAAATATGAAGACTTAGAGTTTGTAACGGATTCCAAAAAAAGATCTTATAGCCTCCATATAACTGTACCCTCCGATATTCGATTTTTTAGGAATTAAAACCAGAAGTGAAACGCATTTTTTTTTAATTCGGTTTATAGATTTTATAAAGTTGTTTATATTGGTGATCGTTTTCCTGTAGCCCTCATATACCTGAACTACCAGATATTCGACTAACGACTAATATCTTATTTTCTAACACAATTGATAAAACTTCAACAATTAACGTTTTTAACAGTTTGTACTTCTTGTTGCGAAACATTGTATATATAAGTCCAAGTTTTTTTATAGCTCCCCGTATAACTGTATTGCATATATATTCCCCCATATACCAGTACATCCCGATATTCCGTACTTAGATGATTTAACCAAATTTTTCAAACGGAATTGTTTCTTCAGTGCTCAGAGTTCGTAATTGGTTCTATCACCTGTGGCAGATGCCTTCATAGGTTCTCATTTTGCTATAACCCCCATGTTTGAGTATTTCCCTATATTTCGTATTCTGATGATATTAGTTACATTTTTCAGGGGAATCGTTATGATTTGTTATGTGGAGTTTATAAAGGGTTCTATCTACTGTGACAGAAGACTGGTGGAATAGGCTCTTTAAATCTTTGATCAATTTTATTTTAATGATTTTAGCCACATTTTTGACAAGTCCTTTTTAATTTGGTGTTTGACAACCACTTTAGCAGAAAGGCAGTTCCATCGAATTTACGGCACTTCTAAGTATTTTTAAGTTTTAAAGATCTTTCCTTCAAATTTACCTCCACAAAACTTAGATGAATCGCAACTTCGAGATTTAACAGCATTAGAACTGGCTCACCCGAAATTGTACGTCAGTCAACCAATAGATTTACTTATTGGAATGGACATAGGACAATTAATATTCACAATTGGAGCTCCAATGAAAACATTTAGATCAATCTTGAAGCGCCCTTCAACGAAAACAAATACCACTTCTGAATACAACTTCATTAGAGAAAGTACTTACACGTAAAAAAGTTTTACGGTCCGAAGAAGACTAATTTTGTGAACAAAACTACAATGAAACAACAATACGGAACAAGGATAGAAGATATGTGGTGACGCTCCTATTAAAAAGATGCGAAGAATTGGGGAATTCCCGAAACATCGCCCTAGCTCAATTCTACAGAATGGAGAAAAAAATTATGGAAACACCCGAGATCAAAAAACAATATGTTGCCTCAATACTTGATTTCCTAGAACTTGGTCATATGGGGAAAATCAATCCGAATGAAAAAGATAAAATGCCAAATTTTTATCTATCATCGTATTAGCATGGTTAAAAGAGCCTCCTTGTGATTGGAGCATGTTTGTTGGAAATAGAGTCTAGGAAATAGCTGACAATGTTGGACAAGCAAATTGGAGACATGTTGATTAAGAAAATAATCCAGCTGATATTGCGGGCCGTGGATGTTCACCCGCAGAGCTGAGGACCAATGAACTCTGGAGGCAGGGATCTCAATGGCTCAGAATGCCAAAAGACCGTTGGCCATCGTATGAAATCCCAAATGACACAAATTTGGAAGCAAAAACTGCAAAAGTCATGACATTTTCGCGGTAAGAGATGACCCTTTTAAAAATTTCTCCTCTTTAGCTAATAGTTTATCGATCATACGCATATGCTCTAAGACTCTGGAAAAACACTGGGGCATATAGGCAACACCTTCGCACGTCATCACAAGACCTTACAGCTGCCGAAATCCAAGATGGAAAACGATCTTGCATTATTCGTACACAAAAATTCGTATATGACGACGAATACAACTCACTTATGAAAAAAACTAAAATTTCTCCATCTAGTCCTCTGTTGACACTCAAGCCTTTTCTGATTCGAAGGGCATTATTAGAGCAAACGGCATAGCGAACATTATTCAATAATACTACCACATGACGCATGAATTGTTAGTCGAATTTACTCATAAGATTACCTTACATGGTGGTAATCAATTAATGACCCGAGTATTAAGGTCCAAACTCTGGATATTTGGTTTCAAGTCGCTAATCAATCAAAACATACGAAAATGTCGAATATGCTTTCACTTTTGAAGAATTTATCAGTATTTTAGCAAGAGTTGAAGGCTGTCTTAACTCGCGATTCTTAAGTCCTGCTAGCGACGACCCAAATGACGTTTCCCCTTTTGACTCCTGGTAATTTCTTAATAGAACATCTTACCCCAGCTGAACCAGACATCTCAGATACAGACCTAAGCTTAGTCAATCGTTGGAAAAGACTAAAAGTTATTTCTCAATATTTTTGCAACAGATGGAAATTAGAATATCTTCACGAACTTCACAGTAGAACTAAGTGGAAATATGAAACAGAGAATATCAAGGAAGGAGATTTAGTTGTCGTAAGAGATGATAGATTGGCTCCGCATGAATGGAAGTTAGGTCATATCGAAAAAACGTATCCAGGTAGTGACCAAAATACTAGGCTTGTAGACATACGGACAGCAAGTGGCAACATTAGCAGATCCATAACAAAAATTGTCAAATTGTTTTCCGACTGACTAGTCAGATTCTCACCCAAAAAAGAACTTAGTACTCGCCTTAATTTCTTTTCAGATATGACTGCCTATTTGCCCAACCAAGACTGCCGTCTGGACGATCGCAACCGTAGCCCAGACTCACCTGCCCGTCCAAAAACAAGAAGCGCTATTAGACCCATACGGCCAATCCAACGTGCCAGTTCCACATCCCCTGAAAGGCGACAGAGGAGCAGATCTGATGTAAGACCCCGGCCACGCCATGAGAGACCCAGTTACTCGCAATATTCATGTGGCCTCGGTAATAATCGAAGACCTGCCCAGACGCATTTACTCAGACCCGATTCTAGAAGACCCTACAAGATTCTTTACAAATTACGCCCTTGCTGAGCCTGATCCTAGAGGAAATAATCCGGACACGTACTCCGCCATAAGGAAACATGGGTCTACAGCAGCTGGAATTGGAGATGTCCTGGCCTACAACGCACAACTGGGCAACGTCTTTCCTGGACCAATCAAGAATATGCCGAGGAATGGATGAAAGAGAATTCTTATAGTATTTTACAATTGATTACTTACACTTGTCATTCGCAATTTACGCAATTTTGCCCAACACTGTTGGTTGGGTATTTACCGGCGGCTGCATAAATTGCATCAAAATAAAGTGATGTAAATAATATAAACACATACTTGCCACCGGTAAATTCCAATGCTGAATTCCAATAAACATCGTCGTCAACAGCCAAAACTGGTTTGATTTGACGATGCAAATTGGACAATAATTAGTTCTCATGTAATTACCGTCGCGAAGACAAGTCCCCCCACCCCTGTGTGACAAGTGTCAGTGAACAAATCCTAATAATCTTGAAATCTTACAAAAAAAAAAAAAAAAAAAAAAAAAAAAAACAGTGAACATTTTACATACGACAATAATCATCAACACTACAAAAACAAAGAACATTAATATAACAAGTAAAAAAGCTGTAAGTTCGGCCGGGCCGAACTTTTAATACCCTCCACCATTTGGTACAAATTTGGCAATTTCCAAAAAAAAATAAAATAAATAAATAAATGAAATAAAAAAAATCCGAATATCGAGAGGTACCGTTATATGGGGGCTATATGAAAACTTGGACCTACATGACCCATTTACGAACTTAACCTGCCTACTAGCAAAATATACATGTGTGCAAAATTTTAGCCTTCTATCTCAATTTGTTCGAAAGATAGCGTGATTACAACAGACAGACAGACAGACGGACATGGCTAAATCGTCTTAGAATTTTACGCTGATCAAGAATATATATACTTTGTTGGGTCTGACGTGAGTATTTCGAGGAGTTACAAACGGAATGACAAAATTAATATACTCTCCATAGTATGGTGGAGGGTATAAAAAGATGAAAAAATTGTACATATAAACTCTGAAATTGTAAAACCTACATGCTAATGAATTAAAACTGTTCAATATAAAACTTAAAATCTATTAAAATAAAATTTACAAATTAGTGAATTAAAACCCAAATATAAATTATACAAAGTAATACTACCAGAACCAAATTTCACTACCCCAAAATCTAAATAATAGACTGAACTAAAACTTAAACAAAAAATACATCTCTTATAATTTAAACTGGCAAAAAAGGTAAGCCTAAAGACAACAAGATACAGACAGACATCGCTATATCGACTTAGAAATTTACGCACATCAACGGTCCGTATTTCGTATAGCCGCCATATAACAGTACCTCCAGATATTCGGTATTTCAACGATATAAGCCACATTTTCAAACGGAATTACTAAAAATATGAAGACTTAGAGTTTGTAACGGATTCCAAAAAAAGATCTTATAGCCTCCATATAACTGTACCCTCCGATATTCGATTTTTTAGGAATTAAAACCAGAAGTGAAACGCATTTTTTTTTAATTCGGTTTATAGATTTTATAAAGTTGTTTATATTGGTGATCGTTTTCCTGTAGCCCTCATATACCTGAACTACCAGATATTCGACTAACGACTAATATCTTATTTTCTAACACAATTGATAAAACTTCAACAATTAACGTTTTTAACAGTTTGTACTTCTTGTTGCGAAACATTGTATATATAAGTCCAAGTTTTTTTATAGCTCCCCGTATAACTGTATTGCATATATATTCCCCCATATACCAGTACATCCCGATATTCCGTACTTAGATGATTTAACCAAATTTTTCAAACGGAATTGTTTCTTCAGTGCTCAGAGTTCGTAATTGGTTCTATCACCTGTGGCAGATGCCTTCATAGGTTCTCATTTTGCTATAACCCCCATGTTTGAGTATTTCCCTATATTTCGTATTCTGATGATATTAGTTACATTTTTCAGGGGAATCGTTATGATTTGTTATGTGGAGTTTATAAAGGGTTCTATCTACTGTGACAGAAGACTGGTGGAATAGGCTCTTTAAATCTTTGATCAATTTTATTTTAATGATTTTAGCCACATTTTTGACAAGTCCTTTTTAATTTGGTGTTTGACAACCACTTTAGCAGAAAGGCAGTTCCATCGAATTTACGGCACTTCTAAGTATTTTTAAGTTTTAAAGATCTTTCCTTCAAATTTACCACCACAAAACTTAGATGAATCGCAACTTCGAGATTTAACAGCATTAGAACTGGCTCACCCGAAATTGTACGTCAGTCAACCAATAGATTTACTTATTGGAATGGACATAGGACAATTAATATTCACAATTGGAGCTCCAATGAAAACATTTAGATCAATCTTGAAGCGCCCTTCAACGAAAACAAATACCACTTCTGAATACAACTTCATTAGAGAAAGTACTTACACGTAAAAAAGTTTTACGGTCCGAAGAAGACTAATTTTGTGAACAAAACTACAATGAAACAACAATACGGAACAAGGATAGAAGATATGTGGTGACGCTCCTATTAAAAAGATGCGAAGAATTGGGGAATTCCCGAAACATCGCCCTAGCTCAATTCTACAGAATGGAGAAAAAAATTATGGAAACACCCGAGATCAAAAAACAATATGTTGCCTCAATACTTGATTTCCTAGAACTTGGTCATATGGGGAAAATCAATCCGAATGAAAAAGATAAAATGCCAAATTTTTATCTATCATCGTATTAGCATGGTTAAAAGAGCCTCCTTGTGATTGGAGCATGTTTGTTGGAAATAGAGTCTAGGAAATAGCTGATAATGTTGGACAAGCAAATTGGAGACATGTTGATTAAGAAAATAATCCAGCTGATATTGCGGGCCGTGGATGTTCACCCGCAGAGCTGAGGACCAATGAACTCTGGAGGCAGGGATCTCAATGGCTCAGAATGGCAAAAGACCGTTGGCCATCGTATGAAATCCCAAATGACACAAATTTGGAAGCAAAAACTGCAAAAGTAATCACATTTTCGCGGTAAGAGATGACCCTTTTAAAAATTTCTCCTCTTTAGCTAATAGTTTATCGATCATACGCATATGCTCTAAGACTCTGGAAAAACACTGGGGCATATAGGCAACACCTTCGCACGTCATCACAAGACCTTACAGCTGCCGAAATCCAAGATGGAAAACGATCTTGCATTATTACAAATTTTCGTATATACAAAAATTCGTATATAACGACGAATACAACTCACTTATGAAAAAGACTAAAATTTCTCCATCTAGTCCTCTGTTGACACTCAACCCGTTTCTGATTCGAAGGGCATTATTAGAGCAAACGGCATAGCGAACATTATTCAATAATACTACCACATGACGCATGAATTGTTAGTCGAATTTACTCATAAGATTACCTTACATGGTGGTAATCAATTAATGACCCGAGTATTAAGGTCCAAACTCTGGATATTTGGTTTCAAGTCGCTAATCAATCAAAACATACGAAAATGTCGAATATGCTTTGACTTTTGAAGAATTTATCAGTATTTTAGCAAGAGTTGAAGGCTGTCTTAACTCGCGATTCTTAAGTCCTGCTAGCGACGACCCAAATGACGTTTCCCCTTTTGACTCCTGGTAATTTCTTAATAGAACATCTTACCCCAGCTGAACCAGACATCTCAGATACAGACCTAAGCTTAGTCAATCGTTGGAAAAGACTAAAAGTTATTTCTCAATATTTTTGCAACAGATGGAAATTAGAATATCTTCACGAACTTCACAGTAGAACTAAGTGGAAATATGAAACAGAGAATATCAAGGAAGGAGATTTAGTTGTCGTAAGAGATGATAGATTGGCTCCGCATGAATGGAAGTTAGGTCGTATCGAAAAAACGTATCCAGGTAGTGACCAAAATACTAGGCTTGTAGACATACGGACAGCAAGTGGCAACATTAGCAGATCCATAACAAAAATTGTCAAATTGTTTTCCGACTGACTAGTCAGATTCTCACCCAAAAAAGAACTTAGTACTCGCCTTAATTTCTTTTCAGATATGACTGCCTATTTGCCCAACCAAGACTGCCGTCTGGACGATCGCAACCGTAGCCCAGACTCACCTGCCCGTCCAAAAACAAGAAGCGCTATTAGACCCATACGGCCAATCCAACGTGCCAGTTCCACATCCTCTGAAAGGCGACAGAGGAGCAGATCTGATGTAAGACCCCGGCCACGCCATGAGAGACCCAGTTACTCGCAATATTCATGTGGCCTCGGTAATAATCGAAGACCTGCCCAGACGCATTTACTCAGACCCGATTCTAGAAGACCCTACAAGATTCTTTACAAATTACGCCCTTGCTGAGCCTGATCCTAGAGGAAATAATCCGGACACGTACTCCGCCATAAGGAAACATGGGTCTACAGCAGCTGGAATTGGAGATGTCCTGGCCTACAACGCACAACTGGGCTACGTCTTTCCTGGACCAATCAAGAATATGCCGAGGAACGGATGAAAGAGAATTCTTATAGTATTTTACAATTGATTACTTACACTTGTCATTCGCAATTTACGCAATTTTGCCCAACACTGTTGGTTGGGTATTTACCGGCGGCTGCATAAATTGCATCAAAATAAAGTGATGTAAATAATATAAACACATACTTGCCACCGGTAAATTCCAATGCTGAATTCCAATAAACATCGTCGTCAACAGCCAAAACTGGTTTGATTTGACGATGCAAATTGGACAATAATCAGTTCTCATGTAATTACCGTCGCGAAACAAGTCCCCCCACCCCTGTGTGACAAGTGTCAGTGAACAAATCCTAATAATCTTGAAATTTTACAAAAAAAAAAAAAAAAAATAGGGAACATTTTACATACGACAATAATCATCAACACTACAAAAACAAAGAACATTGATATAACAAGTAAAAAAGCTGTAAGTTCGGCCGGGCCGAGCTTTTAATACCCTCCACCATTTGGTACAAATTTGGCAATTTCCAAAAAAAAATAAAATAAATAAATAAATGAAATAAAAAAAATCCTTTAAAAATTCTGTTAAAATCTTAAAAATACCGAATGTCTATACGACGACGTATACCTGCATAGGCAACTTTTATCATAAGTTATTACAACATTTAAATGCGAAACTTGAAGAAAAATTTGTTTATAATGTAGCTAAAATCATCAAAATACCGAATATAGGAGGTACCGTTATATGGGGGCTATACGAAGACGTGGACCTGCACAGACAATTTTCTGGCATGGGCTGAAGTATCCATTACGAACTTCAAATGCGAAATTTAAAACAATCCCGGTAAATAATGTCGCTAAAATCATCGAAATACCGAATATCGGGGGGTACGGTATATGGGGGCTGTACGAAGACGTGGACCTACATGGCCCATTTTCTGTTTTCTGCTGCAGTATCTATTACGAACTTCAAATACCAAATTTGGAACGGTTCCGTTAAATAATGTCGCTAAAATCATCAATATACCGAATATCGGGGGGTACTGATATGTGGGGGCTATACGAAGACGTGGACCTGCACAGATAATTTTCTGTCTTAGGCTGTAGTATCCATTACGAACTTCAAATGCCAAATTTGAAACAATTCCGGTGAATAATGTCGCTAAAATCATCAAAATACCGAATATCGAGAGGTACCGTTATATGGGGGCTATATGAAAACTTGGACCTACATGACCCATTTACGAACTTAACCTGCCTACTAGCAAAATATACATGTGTGCAAAATTTTAGCCTTCTATCTCAATTTGTTCGAAAGATAGCGTGATTACAACAGACAGACAGACAGACGGACAGACAGACACACAGACAGACAGACGGACATGGCTAAATCGTCTTAGAATTTTACGCTGATCAAGAATATATATACTTTGTTGGGTCTGACGTGAGTATTTCGAGGAGTTACAAACGGAATGACAAAATTAATATACTCTCCATAGTATGGTGGAGGGTATAAAAAGATGAAAAAATTGTACAAATAAACTCTGAAATTGTAAAACCTACATGCTAATGAATTAAAACTGTTCAATATAAAACTTAAAATCTATTAAAATAAAATTTACAAATTAGTGAATTAAAACCCAAATATAAATTATACAAAGTAATACTACCAGAACCAAATTTCACTACCCCAAAATCTAAATAATAGACTGAACTAAAACTTAAACAAAAAATATATCTCTTATAATTTAAACTGGCAAAAAAGGTAAGCCTAAAGACAACAAGATACAGACAGACATCGCTATATCGACTTAGAAATTTTCGCACATCAACGGTCCGTATTTCGCCATATAACAGTACCTCCAGATATTCGGTATTTCAACGATATAAGCCACATTTTCAAACGGAATTACTAAAAATATGAAGACTTAGAGTTTGTAACGGATTCCAAAAAAAGATCTTATAGCCTCCATATAACTGTACCCTCCGATATTCGATTTTTTAGGAATTAAAACCAGAAGTGAAACGCATTTTTTTTTAATTCGGTTTATAGATTTTATAAAGTTGTTTATATTGGTGATCGTTTTCCTGTAGCCCTCATATACCTGAACTACCAGATATTCGACTAACGACTAATATCTTATTTTCTAACACAATTGATAAAACTTCAACAATTAACGTTTTTTAACAGTTTGTACTTCTTGTTGCGAAACATTGTATATATAAGTCCAAGTTTTTTTATAGCTCCCCGTATAACTGTATTGCATATATATTCCCCCATATACCAGTACATCCCGATATTCCGTACTTAGATGATTTAACCAAATTTTTCAAACGGAATTGTTTCTTCAGTGCTCAGAGTTCGTAATTGGTTCTATCACCTGTGGCAGATGCCTTCATAGGTTCTCATTTTGCTATAACCCCCATGTTTGAGTATTTCCCTATATTTCGTATTCTGATGATATTAGTTACATTTTTCAGGGGAATCGTTATGATTTGTTATGTGGAGTTTATAAAGGGTTCTATCTACTGTGACAGAAGACTGGTGGAATAGGCTCTTTAAATCTTTGATCAATTTTATTTTAATGATTTTAGCCACATTTTTGACAAGTCCTTTTTAATTTGGTGTTTGACAACCACTTTAGCAGAAAGGCAGTTCCATCGAATTTACGGCACTTCTAAGTATTTTTAAGTTTTAAAGATCTTTCCTTCAAATTTACCTCCACAAAACTTAGATGAATCGCAACTTCGAGATTTAACAGCATTAGAACTGGCTCACCCGAAATTGTACGTCAGTCAACCAATAGATTTACTTATTGGAATGGACATAGGACAATTAATATTCACAATTGGAGCTCCAATGAAAACATTTAGATCAATCTTGAAGCGCCCTTCAACGAAAACAAATACCACTTCTGAATACAACTTCATTAGAGAAAGTACTTACACGTAAAAAAGTTTTACGGTCCGAAGAAGACTAATTTTGTGAACAAAACTACAATGAAACAACAATACGGAACAAGGATAGAAGATATGTGGTGACGCTCCTATTAAAAAGATGCGAAGAATTGGGGAATTCCCGAAACATCGCCCTAGCTCAATTCTACAGAATGGAGAAAAAAATTATGGAAACACCCGAGATCAAAAAACAATATGTTGCCTCAATACTTGATTTCCTAGAACTTGGTCATATGGGGAAAATCAATCCGAATGAAAAAGATAAAATGCCAAATTTTTATCTATCATCGTATTAGCATGGTTAAAAGAGCCTCCTTGTGATTGGAGCATGTTTGTTGGAAATAGAGTCTAGGAAATAGCTGACAATGTTGGACAAGCAAATTGGAGACATGTTGATTAAGAAAATAATCCAGCTGATATTGCGGGCCGTGGATGTTCACCCGCAGAGCTGAGGACCAATGAACTCTGGAGGCAGGGATCTCAATGGCTCAGAATGCCAAAAGACCGTTGGCCATCGTATGAAATCCCAAATGACACAAATTTGGAAGCAAAAACTGCAAAAGTCATGACATTTTCGCGGTAAGAGATGACCCTTTTAAAAATTTCTCCTCTTTAGCTAATAGTTTATCGATCATACGCATATGCTCTAAGACTCTGGAAAAACACTGGGGCATATAGGCAACACCTTCGCACGTCATCACAAGACCTTACAGCTGCCGAAATCCAAGATGGAAAACGATCTTGCATTATTCGTACACAAAAATTCGTATATGACGACGAATACAACTCACTTATGAAAAAAACTAAAATTTCTCCATCTAGTCCTCTGTTGACACTCAAGCCTTTTCTGATTCGAAGGGCATTATTAGAGCAAACGGCATAGCGAACATTATTCAATAATACTACCACATGACGCATGAATTGTTAGTCGAATTTACTCATAAGATTACCTTACATGGTGGTAATCAATTAATGACCCGAGTATTAAGGTCCAAACTCTGGATATTTGGTTTCAAGTCGCTAATCAATCAAAACATACGAAAATGTCGAATATGCTTTCACTTTTGAAGAATTTATCAGTATTTTAGCAAGAGTTGAAGGCTGTCTTAACTCGCGATTCTTAAGTCCTGCTAGCGACGACCCAAATGACGTTTCCCCTTTTGACTCCTGGTAATTTCTTAATAGAACATCTTACCCCAGCTGAACCAGACATCTCAGATACAGACCTAAGCTTAGTCAATCGTTGGAAAAGACTAAAAGTTATTTCTCAATATTTTTGCAACAGATGGAAATTAGAATATCTTCACGAACTTCACAGTAGAACTAAGTGGAAATATGAAACAGAGAATATCAAGGAAGGAGATTTAGTTGTCGTAAGAGATGATAGATTGGCTCCGCATGAATGGAAGTTAGGTCATATCGAAAAAACGTATCCAGGTAGTGACCAAAATACTAGGCTTGTAGACATACGGACAGCAAGTGGCAACATTAGCAGATCCATAACAAAAATTGTCAAATTGTTTTCCGACTGACTAGTCAGATTCTCACCCAAAAAAGAACTTAGTACTCGCCTTAATTTCTTTTCAGATATGACTGCCTATTTGCCCAACCAAGACTGCCGTCTGGACGATCGCAACCGTAGCCCAGACTCACCTGCCCGTCCAAAAACAAGAAGCGCTATTAGACCCATACGGCCAATCCAACGTGCCAGTTCCACATCCCCTGAAAGGCGACAGAGGAGCAGATCTGATGTAAGACCCCGGCCACGCCATGAGAGACCCAGTTACTCGCAATATTCATGTGGCCTCGGTAATAATCGAAGACCTGCCCAGACGCATTTACTCAGACCCGATTCTAGAAGACCCTACAAGATTCTTTACAAATTACGCCCTTGCTGAGCCTGATCCTAGAGGAAATAATCCGGACACGTACTCCGCCATAAGGAAACATGGGTCTACAGCAGCTGGAATTGGAGATGTCCTGGCCTACAACGCACAACTGGGCTACGTCTTTCCTGGACCAATCAAGAATATGCCGAGGAACGGATGAAAGAGAATTCTTATAGTATTTTACAATTGATTACTTACACTTGTCATTCGCAATTTACGCAATTTTGCCCAACACTGTTGGTTGGGTATTTACCGGCGGCTGCATAAATTGCATCAAAATAAAGTGATGTAAATAATATAAACACATACTTGCCACCGGTAAATTCCAATGCTGAATTCCAATAAACATCGTCGTCAACAGCCAAAACTGGTTTGATTTGACGATGCAAATTGGACAATAATTAGTTCTCATGTAATTACCGTCGCGAAGACAAGTCCCCCCACCCCTGTGTGACAAGTGTCAGTGAACAAATCCTAATAATCTTGAAATCTTACAAAAACAAAAAAAAAAAAAAAAAAAAACAGTGAACATTTTACATACGACAATAATCATCAACACTACAAAAACAAAGAACATTAATATAACAAGTAAAAAAGCTGTAAGTTCGGCCGGGCCGAACTTTTAATACCCTCCACCATTTGGTACAAATTTGGCAATTTCCAAAAAAAAATAAAATAAATAAATAAATGAAATAAAAAAAATCCTTTAAAAATTCTGTTAAAATCTTAAAAATACCGAATGTCTATACGACGACGTATACCTGCATAGGCAACTTTTATCATAAGTTATTACAACATTTAAATGCGAAACTTGAAGAAAAATTTGTTTATAATGTAGCTAAAATCATCAAAATACCGAATATAGGGGGTACCGTTATATGGGGGCTATACGAAGACGTGGACCTGCACAGACAATTTTCTGGCATGGGCTGAAGTATCCATTACGAACTTCAAATGCGAAATTTAAAACAATCCCGGTAAATAATGTCGCTAAAATCATCAAAATACCGAATATCGGGGGGTACGGTATATGGGGGCTGTACGAAGACGTGGACCTACATGGCCCATTTTCTGTTTTCTGCTGCAGTATCTATTACGAACTTCAAATACCAAATTTGGAACGGTTCCGTTAAATAATGTCGCTAAAATCATCAATATACCGAATATCGGGGGGTACTGATATGTGGGGGCTATATGAAAACTTGGACCTACATGACCCATTTACGAACTTAACCTGCCTACTAGCAAAATATACATGTGTGCAAAATTTTAGCCTTCTATCTCAATTTGTTCGAAAGATAGCGTGATTACAACAGACAGACAGACGGACAGACAGACAGACGGACATGGCTAAATCGTCTTAGAATTTTACGCTGATCAAGAATATATATACTTTGTTGGGTCTGACGTGAGTATTTCGAGGAGTTACAAACGGAATGACAAAATTAATATACTCTCCATAGTATGGTGGAGGGTATAAAAAGATGAAAAATTTGTACAAATAAACTCTGAAATTGTAAAACCTACATGCTAATGAATTAAAACTGTTCAATATAAAACTTAAAATCTATTAAAATAAAATTTACAAATTAGTGAATTAAAACCCAAATATAAATTATACAAAGTAATACTACCAGAACCAAACTTCACTACCCCAAAATCTAAATAAAAGACTGAACTAAAACTTAAACAAAAAATATATCTCTTATAATTTAAACTGGCAAAAAAGTTAAGCCTAAAGACAACAAGATACAGACAGACATCGCTATATCGACTTAGAAATTTACGCACATCAACGGTCCGTATTTCGTATAGCCGCCATATAACAGTACCTCCAGATATTCGGTATTTCAACGATATAAGCCACATTTTCAAACGGAATTACTAAAAATATGAAGACTTAGAGTTTGTAACGGATTCCAAAAAAAGATCTTATAGCCTCCATATAACTGTACCCTCCGATATTCGATTTTTTAGGAATTAAAACCAGAAGTGAAACGCATTTTTTTTTAATTCGGTTTATAGATTTTATAAAGTTGTTTATATTGGTGATCGTTTTCCTGTAGCCCTCATATACCTGAACTACCAGATATTCGACTAACGACTAATATCTTATTTTCTAACACAATTGATAAAACTTCAACAATTAACGTTTTTAACAGTTTGTACTTCTTGTTGCGAAACATTGTATATATAAGTCCAAGTTTTTTTATAGCTCCCCGTATAACTGTATTGCATATATATTCCCCCATATACCAGTACATCCCGATATTCCGTACTTAGATGATTTAACCAAATTTTTCAAACGGAATTGTTTATTCAGTGCTCAGGGTTCGTAATTGGTTCTATCACCTGTGGCAGATGCCTTCATAGGTTCTCATTTTGCTATAACCCCCATGTTTGAGTATTTCCCTATATTTCGTATTCTGATGATATTAGTTACATTTTTCAGGGGAATCGTTATGATTTGTTATGTGGAGTTTATAAAGGGTTCTATCTACTGTGACAGAAGACTGGTGGAATAGGCTCTTTAAATCTTTGATCAATTTTATTTTAATGATTTTAGCCACATTTTTGACAAGTCCTTTTTAATTTGGTGTTTGACAACCACTTTAGCAGAAAGGCAGTTCCATCGAATTTACGGCACTTCTAAGTATTTTTAAGTTTTAAAGATCTTTCCTTCAAATTTACCACCACAAAACTTAGATGAATCGCAACTTCGAGATTTAACAGCATTAGAACTGGCTCACCCGAAATTGTACGTCAGTCAACCAATAGATTTACTTATTGGAATGGACATAGGACAATTAATATTCACAATTGGAGCTCCAATGAAAACATTTAGATCAATCTTGAAGCGCCCTTCAACGAAAACAAATACCACTTCTGAATACAACTTCATTAGAGAAAGTACTTACACGTAAAAAAGTTTTACGGTCCGAAGAAGACTAATTTTGTGAACAAAACTACAATGAAACAACAATACGGAACAAGGATAGAAGATATGTGGTGACGCTCCTATTAAAAAGATGCGAAGAATTGGGGAATTCCCGAAACATCGCCCTAGCTCAATTCTACAGAATGGAGAAAAAAATTATGGAAACACCCGAGATCAAAAAACAATATGTTGCCTCAATACTTGATTTCCTAGAACTTGGTCATATGGGGAAAATCAATCCGAATGAAAAAGATAAAATGCCAAATTTTTATCTATCATCGTATTAGCATGGTTAAAAGAGCCTCCTTGTGATTGGAGCATGTTTGTTGGAAATAGAGTCTAGGAAATAGCTGATAATGTTGGACAAGCAAATTGGAGACATGTTGATTAAGAAAATAATCCAGCTGATATTGCGGGCCGTGGATGTTCACCCGCAGAGCTGAGGACCAATGAACTCTGGAGGCAGGGATCTCAATGGCTCAGAATGTCAAAAGACCGTTGGCCATCGTATGAAATCCCAAATGACACAAATTTGGAAGCAAAAACTGCAAAAGTCATGACATTTTCGCGGTAAGAGATGACCCTTTTAAAAATTTCTCCTCTTTAGCTAATAGTTTATCGATCATACGCATATGCTCTAAGACTCTGGAAAAACACTGGGGCATATAGGCAACACCTTCGCACGTCATCACAAGACCTTACAGCTGCCGAAATCCAAGATGGAAAACGATCTTGCATTATTCGTACACAAAAATTCGTATATGACGACGAATACAACTCACTTATGAAAAAAACTAAAATTTCTCCATCTAGTCCTCTGTTGACACTCAAGCCTTTTCTGATTCGAAGGGCATTATTAGAGCAAACGGCATAGCGAACATTATTCAATAATACTACCACATGACGCATGAATTGTTAGTCGAATTTACTCATAAGATTACCTTACATGGTGGTAATCAATTAATGACCCGAGTATTAAGGTCCAAACTCTGGATATTTGGTTTCAAGTCGCTAATCAATCAAAACATACGAAAATGTCGAATATGCTTTCACTTTTGAAGAATTTATCAGTATTTTAGCAAGAGTTGAAGGCTGTCTTAACTCGCGATTCTTAAGTCCTGCTAGCGACGACCCAAATGACGTTTCCCCTTTTGACTCCTGGTAATTTCTTAATAGAACATCTTACCCCAGCTGAACCAGACATCTCAGATACAGACCTAAGCTTAGTCAATCGTTGGAAAAGACTAAAAGTTATTTCTCAATATTTTTGCAACAGATGGAAATTAGAATATCTTCACGAACTTCACAGTAGAACTAAGTGGAAATATGAAACAGAGAATATCAAGGAAGGAGATTTAGTTGTCGTAAGAGATGATAGATTGGCTCCGCATGAATGGAAGTTAGGTCGTATCGAAAAAACGTATCCAGGTAGTGACCAAAATACTAGGCTTGTAGACATACGGACAGCAAGTGGCAACATTAGCAGATCCATAACAAAAATTGTCAAATTGTTTTCCGACTGACTAGTCAGATTCTCACCCAAAAAAGAACTTAGTACTCGCCTTAATTTCTTTTCAGATATGACTGCCTATTTGCCCAACCAAGACTGCCGTCTGGACGATCGCAACCGTAGCCCAGACTCACCTGCCCGTCCAAAAACAAGAAGCGCTATTAGACCCATACGGCCAATCCAACGTGCCAGTTCCACATCCCCTGAAAGGCGACAGAGGAGCAGATCTGATGTAAGACCCCGGCCACGCCATGAGAGACCCAGTTACTCGCAATATTCATGTGGCCTCGGTAATAATCGAAGACCTGCCCAGACGCATTTACTCAGACCCGATTCTAGAAGACCCTACAAGATTCTTTACAAATTACGCCCTTGCTGAGCCTGATCCTAGAGGAAATAATCCGGACACGTACTCCGCCATAAGGAAACATGGGTCTACAGCAGCTGGAATTGGAGATGTCCTGGCCTACAACGCACAACTGGGCTACGTCTTTCCTGGGCCAATCAAGAATATGCCGAGGAACGGATGAAAGAGAATTCTTATAGTATTTTACAATTGATTACTTACACTTGTCATTCGCAATTTACGCAATTTTGCCCAACACTGTTGGTTGGGTATTTACCGGCGGCTGCATAAATTGCATCAAAATAAAGTGATGTAAATAATATAAACACATACTTGCCACCGGTAAATTCCAATGCTGAATTCCAATAAACATCGTCGTCAACAGCCAAAACTGGTTTGATTTGACGATGCAAATTGGACAATAATTAGTTCTCATGTAATTACCGTCGCGAAGACAAGTCCCCCACCCCTGTGTGACAAGTGTCAGTGAACAAATCCTAATAATCTTGAAATCTTACAAAAACAAAAAAAAAAAAAAAAAAAAAACAGTGAACATTTTACATACGACAATAATCATCAACACTACAAAAACAAAGAACATTAATATAACAAGTAAAAAAGCTGTAAGTTCGGCCGGGCCGAACTTTTAATACCCTCCACCATTTGGTACAAATTTGGCAATTTCCAAAAAAAAATAAAATAAATAAATAAATGAAATAAAAAAAATCCTTTAAAAATTCTGTTAAAATCTTAAAAATACCGAATGTCTATACGACGACGTATACCTGCATAGGCAACTTTTATCATAAGTTATTACAACATTTAAATGCGAAACTTGAAGAAAAATTTGTTTATAATGTAGCTAAAATCATCAAAATACCGAATATAGGGGGTACCGTTATATGGGGGCTATACGAAGACGTGGACCTGCACAGACAATTTTCTGGCATGGGCTGAAGTATCCATTACGAACTTCAAATGCGAAATTTAAAACAATCCCGGTAAATAATGTCGCTAAAATCATCAAAATACCGAATATCGGGGGGTACGGTATATGGGGGCTGTACGAAGACGTGGACCTACATGGCCCATTTTCTGTTTTCTGCTGCAGTATCTATTACGAACTTCAAATACCAAATTTGGAACGGTTCCGTTAAATAATGTCGCTAAAATCATCAATATACCGAATATCGGGGGGTACTGATATGTGGGGGCTATATGAAAACTTGGACCTACATGACCCATTTACGAACTTAACCTGCCTACTAGCAAAATATACATGTGTGCAAAATTTTAGCCTTCTATCTCAATTTGTTCGAAAGATAGCGTGATTACAACAGACAGACAGACGGACAGACAGACAGACGGACATGGCTAAATCGTCTTAGAATTTTACGCTGATCAAGAATATATATACTTTGTTGGGTCTGACGTGAGTATTTCGAGGAGTTACAAACGGAATGACAAAATTAATATACTCTCCATAGTATGGGTATAAAAAGATGAAAAATTTGTACAAATAAACTCTGAAATTGTAAAACCTACATGCTAATGAATTAAAACTGTTCAATATAAAACTTAAAATCTATTAAAATAAAATTTACAAATTAGTGAATTAAAACCCAAATATAAATTATACAAAGTAATACTACCAGAACCAAACTTCACTACCCCAAAATCTAAATAATAGACTGAACTAAAACTTAAACAAAAAAATATATCTCTTATAATTTAAACTGGCAAAAAAGGTAAGCCTAAAGACAACAAGATACAGACAGACATCGCTATATCGACTTAGAAATTTACGCACATCAACGGTCCGTATTTCGTATAGCCGCCATATAACAGTACCTCCAGATATTCGGTATTTCAACGATATAAGCCACATTTTCAAACGGAATTACTAAAAATATGAAGACTTAGAGTTTGTAACGGATTCCAAAAAAAGATCTTATAGCCTCCATATAACTGTACCCTCCGATATTCGATTTTTTAGGAATTAAAACCAGAAGTGAAACGCATTTTTTTTTAATTCGGTTTATAGATTTTATAAAGTTGTTTATATTGGTGATCGTTTTCCTGTAGCCCTCATATACCTGAACTACCAGATATTCGACTAACGACTAATATCTTATTTTCTAACACAATTGATAAAACTTCAACAATTATCGTTTTTAACAGTTTGTACTTCTTGTTGCGAAACATTGTATATATAAGTCCAAGTTTTTTTATAGCTCCCCGTATAACTGTATTGCATATATATTCCCCCATATACCAGTACATCCCGATATTCCGTACTTAGATGATTTAACCAAATTTTTCAAACGGAATTGTTTATTCAGTGCTCAGGGTTCGTAATTGGTTCTATCACCTGTGGCAGATGCCTTCATAGGTTCTCATTTTGCTATAACCCCCATGTTTGAGTATTTCCCTATATTTCGTATTCTGATGATATTAGTTACATTTTTCAGGGGAATCGTTATGATTTGTTATGTGGAGTTTATAAAGGGTTCTATCTACTGTGACAGAAGACTGGTGGAATAGGCTCTTTAAATCTTTGATCAATTTTATTTTAATGATTTTAGCCACATTTTTGACAAGTCCTTTTTAATTTGGTATTTGACAACCACTTTAGCAGAAAGCCAGTTCCATCGAATTTACGGCACTTTTAAGTATTTTTACCAACCGATTTACGAATGGAATCACATCATTTTTAAATTTTCTCTTCATTAAAATTTCAGCCCGAGAGAAATTAACGCGTTTTTTCTTGTTTTTTTTTTTTAATTTTTTTATTAGAATTTCCAATTCGACTAGGAAGTTCGTCTATCTTTATGCAACATCACGAACTCCCCTTTCAAAGTTCAGATTTCCCGATAGTGAGTCCCAACTAGAACAAATTAAAAACAAAAACACAGACATGTAAAGAGTGAAACTCTATTGTATCGTAAAGTGGACAATATGAGGTTATGTATGGAACAAGATATTGTGCCGCCGTTGCTGCACGCACACGACTCCTTAATGAACATTTTGCCAAATGCTGCTATATTTCGTCTGATTTCCACTCTTAAGATTTGAGTCGTTGTAGACTTATTCACGATTTAGGCGAAAAATTCTGTTCTCCAAAAAGATATATTTCACTATCGGGAAATGTCTGCATCAATTTAATTGTTTCTCCAGCTGTATGAAATTTGGCAAGAAAAAACTGGTTACAATTTCACGATCCCGAACTATTGTCTGTATGCACTTGTCCTGCTTTACTTCTCCTGAATCAGTCGAGGATTTTTCTCACCACGGATGCGACAATTCTGCCTATTGGTAAAGCCATCAAGGTGGAAATGTGCCTCGTCACTGAAGATGATTTTATCGACAAACCCAGCATTTTCATGTTGTCTCTCCATAACCCATGGTCAGCTGGATATATTTCCTGAGTCCATTAAATGTTGTATGCAAGAAGATGCAAATATCTCGTCAAAATTCGCTGCCTTGGGATCTTATTGAGGTGGATGGAGTTTGAGCGACATCATTACGTATACTTATATTTTCGGTCGATCGAGCTGGTCGAAGGCGATTTGTTGTCTTTACATCACTAACAGACCCAGTTTCGGCAAATTTATCCATTCATGTTTTTAAAGATCTTTTGGAGCTTTATTGTGATCCCAAATTGAGCACAATTTGTGAACTATAGATTAAAATCATAACGAAATTGCGTTGTCTATTCGTTTGGCGTTTCATTTTTCCTCGCTCCTTCTACTAGTAAGCAATAACAATTGTTTAAGTGTCAAATATTAAAATATGTCACTTCGAATGGCACAAATTTTAAAATTTAGTGCTTTTATCTTCTTTAGTACATATTTCCAAAACCACCCTCACATATTGGCCACACCCAACAAAAAGTGACTCTAAAGCCAAATATCCGATTCCCAACTCTATACCTTCCTCATACACTCAATACCATTTGGTACTTCCAACACCACCTTCAAATCTCAACCCTGTGCGCAAGCAACTCCATCCGTTCACCCAAACTGAACCAATATAAAAACCTTAGTACCAAACCGCCATTTCCGTAAATTAACAAACCCTTATCTAAACCAACTTTAAAACTCAATAAAAAGTCTTATTCCAACTAAAAAATATGGTTCGGTTCATTTGGATTATAGCTACAAATAAAAGTAAAATTTTTGCAATATATCGCAAGCACTTCAGATATGTTACAAATTAACAATTACTATTGGCTAGTACAAATCCTACAATTTGATATAAATCTAATGCTTCAAACATTTGTTGGTTCGCCAAGAATAACAGTTGAATGTGAATTTAAACAAGAACTGACAATAATTGCTAAATGATATTATAAAGTATAGTTTCACCAAAATAAATTTTATAGTCTAAAGTTTTGTGACATGCACGATTTAGACTTATAAAATTATAAATGCATATTTGTTCTTGTGAAATATGAATGCATATAAATTGCGGTCCATATCTTATTTAATACTCCTCTCGTTTTTGTGCGGTATTCGTTGTTGTCACTCGCACAGTGGGCCAAGTCGCAAAAGGTGAAATTTATTTCAATAAATTTTAATTAACATTTTTCTGTGCTATTTTATTGCATATAATGTCTAGAAGTTACTCAATTCCCATTTCAACAGAAGTTGAAATTGGTTAAAACTCCTCCTTCTACACCAAATGCTATGGTTGTGACTACCTTCAACAAAGCCCGTCTATATGGTGGAAATATATCGTTTCATAACTCGAATCTGACAATTTTTTCAAATACTGCTGTCTAAATGGCCTCATCTACTTCTAATAGGAGTTTGCCACCGAAAGTTTGTAATACCAAGCACAATCTTAATTTACCACCGTGTGAAGTGATTTTCATGGAGATTTCCTCTCGTGGCCCATATATCAGCTATGTTCATAATAATTCTCGGTTAAGTGACTTTTAGGGGTTGTCACTTGGTACAAAAAAGGAAAAAAACAAACGGTGAGGCTATGGAAATCGTATTTAAGTTTCTGCTCACTAACTGAAGTTTCACGTTGGATTGGCAGTCGTTAAAGGATACGTTAGCTATTAAACGTATATTAGTTCATAGTGATCCCATGTTCCTATTTTATCTTCCGGTACTTCTAATAGGAACCGAAAGTTTTTAATACCAAGCACAATCTTAATTTATCACCGTGTGAAATTAATGATTTTCATGGACATTTCTTGTCGTGGCCCACAATCCGGGAACTGTTTTCAGCAATGTTCAGTAATAATTCTCGGTTAAGTGACATTGAGAGGCGTTGTCACTTGGTACAAACAAAACAAAAGCTGAGGCTAGGGAAATCGTGCTCACTAATAGAAGTTTCACGTTGGATTGGCAGTCGTTAAAGGATACGTTAGATATTAACAGTATTTTAGTTCATAATCATCCCAAGTTTCTATTTTATCATCCGGTTTTCGATACAATCGTTAAAACCAGTGCGTTTGTTCTTCCAAAAACATCTGGATATCTCCCATCATTCGCCCTCAGTTAAGACATCAATTCTTGTTTCCCTAATCTTTGCTTAGCTGATACTGGTTCTTATTATTTTTTAATTCTTTTCTTATTAACACTTGAGCGTGCGTAACGATGTACGGTGTGTTTGGTAGTTTAATTAAAAATGCTGCCTGGTTGTCTTCACTCTTGCTTTGAGGTGGTTAGCTACACGTAAGCCAAACACTCACAAGCGTTCATCTTTACCTACGCTCAAGAAAAAGAGAGTGATAACAATTGAGTGTTTTGTTATATTATGATCTACTTAAGTATAGCATATTATCTTACAACTATTTACATACTAAATCTCGGCCTTCCTGACTTCGTTAATTTGTGGATCTGAATTAAGGTCTAAATCTTGGTTTGAGGTTAACTTAGTTTTGGTGAATTTTACGAATCATTTTGTGTTAGTTTTAGTCTTTATGCCAATGTTTCATGTTGTGTTCTGCCCAAACCCCTTTGTAGGGTATTCTACTCTGTTGGAAACCTTCTACACCTTGTAAAATATAACGATCATTTTCTAACACTTGTGTTATTACAAAAGGGCCTTTGAATTTTGACATAAAATTTTTAGAGGCCCCTATGGTAGCGTCAATATTTGTTATCACGACATAGTAAACTCTTCTGTACATTATTAGTTGTTTTCTTTTTGTGTCTGTATAATTTTTGTTGTATTGTTGTGCGGCACGTTGTTTGTCATCTGCATGTTGTCTTATTAAGTTCAAATCGCTATAACCTTCGTTAATAATATTTCCTCTAATTTAATCTGCAATTTTCAATTTTTGATTTACACCAATTAATACTACGCTTGAATGTTCGTTAGTTATTCTGTGGCAGGAATTCTTTAAGGCAAACTCTACTGTTTCTATGTTTTTACCCACGTGATATTAGTTTCTGTGTCTACGAGTTAAGCAATCATGATATATACATATATATATGTGTGTGTGTTTATGGTATGTTTATCATATTTAACATAACATCTAGGGTAAAACGATTTTTATAATTATTTTCATGTGTTAGTATTTCCACGTCTTCTGTTATGGTGGTTGGCCGTCTTCTGTTATGGTGGTTGGACCCATGGTACAATGAATTCAAGGTAGGGCAGAACTACCATATGATTTTATTTTTTTTATTTTTCTGACTTTATATGTCAACTTCATTTGTTTATGTATGTGTATTATTTTCAATAATAAAAAAATTCGTCACAAAATATTCAAATTCGGGTGTTATCAAAATGCTTATTGCGACGTATGCATCGACAAAATCTACAGTTTTTATACAGTTTTTAATAAGCCATAAGATATATAGATTCAGTTTTCAGTTTTTAATTCAATTATTCAAAATCAATGCAACAAGTTGTTTGATTTTATATTGTTTTGATAGTAATTCTGACATATATACTTTGATGTGTCTAACCTGAGTATTTCGAGGAGTTACTAACGAAATGACAAAGTTTGTTCAGTTGGCAACCCTGTTGTGATTTGTGTCAAAAAATTGTGGTGCTCCGTGCTTTTGAAAAAATTAATAATTATATCTTTTATTAAATTTTAAAATTTATATTAATTTGACAAGAAGTGTCTAAAAGTGTTGAATATTGATCATACTGATAATTGGTGTAGTGTTTCAAAGCTTGTTTTGTGCTTAAACTAATATTCAATTTTCAAATTGTTTCTTTTGTTACATTAATTAATTAGTAGTTGTAACATATCTTCTTTGTTGGTTTGTCATCTCAAAAGAGTTGCCAACAATGAAAAAAAGAAAATAAAAAGAAAATAAAATATATTAAAAATTGCAGCTACAGCTCTGATCTTAAAAATATATTTGTAATTTCCATAATTAAAAAAAATATTTATAATTAAAATAAATAAAACAATGGCATGCTAAAGGTGCTAAGATTAAAGCACAAATCGTAGACGCAATAAGAAATAATGTTGGTGTTGGTTGGTGTTGTGTGCAATGTAGGAAACTCTCTGCAGATTTTTATAATTTTGTAAAGGATTTGCAGTCGGAATTCACAGCGATAAGTTTTTTCCTCCGTATCAGTCCGATTTGAGAATTTCTCTACATTGTTTGAGAAATACCAAGAATTATGTGAGTTTGTGTCGTCACCGTCTGTTTCTGGTCAGAAACGCAAAAGGGCTGCGAAAAAGTCACCAACTAAGGGAAAGCCTAGTCGCAAAGTCATAGTTTCTGTGGAGAACACTGTTCCACAACCGGTTTTAGTTAATACCACTGATACAAGTGAAACTGGTGGTGAACAGTCGTATGCCAGCGTTGTTACACACCCAGTTACGACCATTAATAAATAAAGGGGTAAATAATCCTGAGGTTATGACCGTTGATAGTGATGTTTCTAAGCAAACCTCACAATCTACTCATGACATTCAGAAATTATTACTTCCGATATCTAGTGATCGTCCCGAGACTTGCATAACTCAACCTGTCCAAAGATCATTATATATGGCTCCCGCAATGAAAATGATATTTGCGACAAGGTTTGTACCGCATACAACGGCCGATGACATAAGTTTTTATATAAAATCAAAAATTGAGGGAGATTACTTTTTGAGATGTTATAAGCTCCGATCAGCATATTCTGAAAGTAGATCTTCTTTCAAAATCGTTGTGCCTGAAAATATTTTTTTATGTATTTTTATTTTTCAAACAATTTCTTAAAAAAGTTGGCTACAATCATTAAAACACCGAATATTGGGAGGAGGGGCAATAGAAAAAACATTGACGTATAAAGAAATTGTTCAATATAAGCAGAAAAACCCACTACGGAATCCGACGACAAAATTTTAAGTATTTCCGTTAGAAAATGTAGCTTATATTGTCAAAAACGTGGACCTATATGGACATTGCCCTGCCAAAGAATATAGAATCCAATATAATCTCAAAATATCGAATTTCAAGCTATTCCGCTAGAAACTGAGCCTAAATTAATTTAAATACCGAATATGGGAATGTACAGTTATATGGAGGCTATAGACATTTTTATTATTTTGATGATTTTTACCACATTTATTCACGGATTTGTCTAAAAATTAGTATTTGTAGTTCGCAATGGGTTTTAGCTCCGTTGGCGGAACATAATATAAATAGGTCAACGTTTTGGTACTTTTATGCGGGGGCTATACCACATCGTGGACCTATGTAGTCCATCTTCGAACTTGACCTACCTGCAGGCAAAGGACTGATATGTGCAAAATTATAGCTACATATCTTATTTCGTTTTAAACCTAGACAAGGCTACATCGTCTAGAATTTTACGTCGATCAAGAATATATATACTTTGTTAGGTCTAAAATTATTATTATTATTATATAAAAATATTAGACAAGACATTTTAAAACATTTTTATTTAGAAAACTCAAGCCCAATCGTTTTGTTTTTCGATTCATTTCTAATTTTTGTGTTTACATTTCTTTTCTTTGTGAACAAATGGCTTTGCTAAATCAGCTAATTTCTTGCTAGTTTTTCCGGGAATTTCCAGGAAATAATAAAACTACCTTACTCTCTCAGAAAAAAAAAGTTGTTGGACAATTCCTTCAGGAAAAGTAATCAGGCATACATTATAACTATTAAAATGTGAGCGAGATTGGTTATTCTCCTCATCAAAACCATGTAGTCGACTATTGTGAATTCCCAAATTAACTGAACATATTCCCGACTTCATGGTTCACCTAGGTGTTTTCCTTTATTAACCTTACCAGACCATGTTAATGTTGATTAAACTATTATTGATGCTTTTCCTCCAGATCATATCACTAATAGTTTCTTCACTAAAAATAAATATAACAAAATAAAATACACATTCAATTGTAAAAGCGCCGCAGTATCGTAAACAAATCATTGAATCAATGCGTGAAATTAAAAGCCAATGTCTGAAAGTTCCACAAAAATTTCAGAAAAAAACAGTTCAGCCAATTTCGAATCTATAAGTAACATTCAAGTATATACATATACAACTATCAGATACACAGTGGCTAACAGAAGATGATATTGATAATATTTATAATTACAAAAAATAAATTATTAGAAAATAGCTTACAAACAGCAATATGTACGTTCTGTATAGATACGGCAGATATGTTACAATAATAATTCGTATAATATCAAGAAACAAAACAGTGTTGGCTTGTTTGTTCCGGATACCGTAGTATTTTGTTGTTGCAAAATAACCTCTATGACAAAAAACTTTTTTACCCAGGAGACGAGATCGTAATCTCAATAGAAGAGGAACCACACAATTACATAAAAATAATATTTTTTGGAGCATCTTCTAAATTTTACAACTTTACTTATAAACACTTTCTCATACTCCACTTGTTATGCTTTCGTTTTACTTAAATGAAGTGACATAACCATGTAAGTTTGTTTTGTCTGTTACAACAAAAACCATTTCGTCGACCGTGCCTTGTCTATTAATAGAACAGTGTTGGCTTGTTTGTTCAGGATACCACAGTATTTCGTAAGCTCAATAGAACAGGAACCAAAGAATTACATAAAATTAAAATTCTTTTGGAAAATCTTCTAAATCTTACAACCGCACCAAAAAAGTTTTTTGTCATAGAAGTTTTTCTCAAAATAAGGAGAATATCCCGGACAAAAAAACAAGGGAACTGATGAGGATTGGTGGCTCTTTCCGAAACCTAGGTATTCGCTGCCTTACCCCCTGGTACACATTACAATCATTCTTCACTAATAAACAAACGTTGTTTTTATAAAAACAACAATAAAGGGATTAACCCTGACCATTTTGCAACAACAAAATACTATGGTTGTAGCGTAATCAACTGTTATCGATACGCGCGCCTAGAGATTCCAAACTATCGCATGATACATCAGGTGTTGAAACATATATTACATCAGCTGTTATTTAGCATTTTTTACTTGTTTTCATTTAAGGATAATAGTTTATAAGATAATAGAAAATAATACATTTTTGTAATAAAAATTATTCAAGTTTTATCTGCCGATCTGTCGGCATAAAGAAAACCATTAATCTTTTATTTGAGCACTCTAAAGTGCTCTAAAGGAACCTCTGCTTTGACACAGTTAAGTGCCAGCAAAAACAAAAAAAAATCACTAGTGGGGAGTGGCGTTTTTAATCGCCGGCTAAAAACAGTAGGCAGATTTTTTCTACATAAGTGTCTCTCATCACATGGCGATCCTGCCAAATTCCGATACATTATCTCTGGAAGCCGAGATTCCAGCCATACCTCAACCAGGTCCACATACGTGACTACTTAGCTAGGCAGCAAAGAAGAAAATACAACAGGTTCAAAACATTTGCTTATGAGGAGCCGAGAAACTGCCACGGCCGGATGACGGAAGAAGTTGTCCACGAAGGCCAAATGTTAAGATATTTAATATAACTATTAATTCTGGTGATATTTATTATATTGAAGTGCAAAACAATTAATAAACATCTGCCATTTTTAATAGATATAGGCGCAGATGTATCAATATATATAATATGCAAAGACATAAATCTGAATTACATAAATACTAATGAATTTGCAAAATTGAGTGATATAACAGAAAATTCAGTTCATTGTTTTGGAACTTCACGTCTAGATCTATGTGTTGACATTGAAGACATATCACACAAGTTCTATATCGTAGAAAAAAATTTCCCAATACCAACTGATGGCATAATAGAACGTGATATATTAACAAAATTTTTATGCAAAGTTGACTTTGAAACGTACACCATCAACTTCTTAATAAGGAACAGCGAAATTACGCTTCCCTTACATACTAACGATAAACGTTCGGAGGGGATTAAGATACCGGTACATACAGAACTAATAATTCCGGTTCACCTAAACATCGATGAAGACAGCATAATATTGAACAAAGAAGTCTCAAGTGGTGTTCATAGCAAATTGCTTAATACCAAGAAACGACATAAAAAAATTATTAAATACAACAAACAATTCGGCAGTACTCGAAGAATTAGATTTTGAGCTATATAACTTAAATGATTATTACTTCTATAAAGTTGCTAGCAATTGTTCACAAGTACACAATCGAGTTTCAACGCTGCTAACAAACTTGGACATTGGTACACTTGATCTAGAAGCAAAAGACTCCATTACCACTATAATAAAAGACTTCCACGATATATTTTACTTACCGGGAGATAAACTAGCAGTCAACAACTTTTACTCAAAACATATAATAGTTAATGATAAAACACCAGTATATATTAAGAACTATAGATTACCAGAAGCACAAACGAATGAAATGAACAGTCAAGTGATAGTGTTGTAAAAAGATGGCATAATTGAGAATTGCGTCAGTCCCTACAATGCTCCATTGCTAGTGGTACCAAAAAAGTAAAAGGATTAAAAAGAAGTGGCGCCTTGTAGTAGACTTTCGAAAATTAAACTGTAAGATAATAAACGACAAATTCCCACTAAACAGACTAGAAGATGTTCTAGACAGGCTGGGCAGATCGAAATATTTCTCCATGCTAGATATGACAAGCTCAAATTAATCTTGACAACTTACAGCATTTTCCACAGGAAATGGTCACTATCAATTTAAGAGACTACCGTTTGGCCTAAAAATTTCATCAAACAGTTTTCAGCGCATGCTAACAATAGCGTTAAGCGGTCTGGATGCTGCTGCCTTCTTATATAAGGACGACGTAATAGTATTCGGATGTGGCCTGAAACATCACAATGACAAATTTTAAAAAAAATATTTAATCGCTTAAGGGAATACAATTTAAAATTAAATGCAACCAAATGCAGCTTTCTAAAACCAGAAGTGATTTATCTTGGTCATTTAATCACTGACAAACGCATAAAAGTTGATCCACAAAAGGACGAAGTAATCAGAAAATATCCTATCCCGAAAATTGCTGATGAAACTCGAAGATTTGTAGCATTCTGTAACTATTATAGACGTTTCATACCGAGATTCACGAATATTGCAAAATGTCTTAATGTTCCATCTAAAAAATACAAATCTTTCGTATGGAACGAAGAATGAAAAACTATTGAAATCACCAATCTTACAATATCCGGACTGTAAGAGGCCATTTATATTGACAACAGATGCCTCAAATTATGCCCTTGGTGCTGTCCTCTTACAAGGAAGTATTGGTTCCGATTTACCTATATCATACGCTAGCTTAACGCTACAAAAACATGATCTGAACAAACCAATCATAGAGAAAGAGTTACTAGCAATGCATTGGGGAATTAATTTCTTCCGGCCGTAGCTCTATGGTAGGACATTTTCTGTAGTAACAGATCACCGTCCTTTGGTATCGCTGTTTTCTCATAAGAATCCAACATCTAAAATGACTCGCATACAAATTGATCTTTCTGTTTGTGACTTCTATATAATATAGAAAAAGTGCAAAATGAATACAATTGCTGATGCACTTTCCCGGATAGCGCTAAACATCGAAACACTGAAAGCAATGATTCCAATTAGAACAGCCATGACTAAAAATTCAAATAAAACCACAAACAACCAACAACAAAACGAGAAAATGGACACAAAATCAAAGATCAATAATATCCTTATTTAGGATTGCACATGTACTAGTGACATAAATTGCATGAAAAAACTGAAATTTATACTAGAGAAGAATACTGAAGAAATTCTCATAGAAATATCAGATGATAGCGTTATATCCAAATGCAGCTATGATCCATCAAAGATAAAGTTGACTTTAGAGAAGTTGGTATCAAAAATGCGTAATTCGAGATCGGACGAGTTAGCACTAAAGTTGAAGATTTTAAGATGATATTTACAAATATACAAAAAGAACAAAACCAACAAATAAAAATCTTAACCTACTGTGAACCAGTAAAGATCTTTAATCAACAAACGCAAATAGAAATAATTGAAGAATTTCACAAATCAATACGTGGCGGGCACAATTGTATCGTTAGACACTGTGGGGCCTCTAAGAATAGCAGACAAGTATGAACTATAATGAAGAATATTATGTAAAAGAATTGAATCATAGACTAAGTTATTCTCTCAGAAAAAAGCAAAATCACACGAACTTCATATATATATATATATATATATATATATATATATATATATATATATATATATATATATATATATATATATATATATATATATATATATATATATATACATATATATATATATATATATATATATATATATATATATATATATATATATATATATATATATATATATATATATATATATATATATATATATATATATATATATATATATGATTCAATTCTTTTACATAATATTCTTCATCATTTATGATGTACATATATATATATATATATATATATATATATATATATATATATATATACATCATACATGATGAAGAATATTATGTAAAAGAATTGAATCATATATATATATATATATATATATATATATATATATATATATATATATCTATATATATCTATATATATATAGATATATATTGTATTTCAACGTCAAATTTGGTTTTTGGCCAGTCATCGTGCAATGTGCCGCAAGCGCCGTCTTCTGTTCTGGTGGTACCATGGCCCATGGTACAATGAATTCAAGGTAGGGCAGAACTACCACATGATTTAAATTTTTTTTTTATGTTTCTGGCTTAATATGTCAACTTCATTTGTTTATGTGTGTGTATTATTTTCAATAATAAAAAAATTATTCACAAGATATTCAAATTCTAGTGTTTTCAAAATGCTTATTGCGACGTATGCATCGCCAAAATCTACAGTTTTTAGACAGTTTTTAATAAACCATACGATATATGTAAAACATGATTTTAATAAGAAATTTTTTACCTTTCATTCAGTTTTCGAGGATTTAAATTAATTATTCAAAATCAATGCAACAAGTTGTTTGATGTTATATTGTTTTGATAGTAATACTGAGATTACAAGCCAAACAGGTAGAACTCTATACCTGCGATTATTTCAAAGTTAGCCTACCTTGTATTCATTGTACCATGGTTGGACCGTTTTCTGATCTGACTTATTTACAGGTAGTCTACCGAACATAGTCTAAGTGCAGAATTTGTAACATCTCTGTCAGGAAATGTTTTTTAATCGCCAAAATATCGAATATCGGGAAGTATTGTTATAGGGGTCTATACGGAAACTGACAGATAGATAGACACACTGTAAGACAAACACACAGACGGACACCTCTAAATCGAGTTAGAACTTGACGCTAATTAGAACTTGACACTAATATATATATATATATATATATATATATATATATATATATATATATATATATATATATATATATATATATATATATATATATATATATATATATATATATCTGACATAATCGGCGAAAGATAATAAAAGGACAAACAAAAACTGAATCAATGAAAGTAGAGCAACTCTGGTATAATTTTTTTCCCATTTTGACTGAACAGATGTGACGTTCATACATATATATTCAAAAGTTGTGTTCCAGTACTTTTTAGTAGTAAAACTAGCAGAAGAGAGAACAGTTCAAAATGTCATTCTCAATTAGGTGTGCTCAAAAAATAAGGGAACGGGAAATTAGCAGAAATGCGATAAAATGTCAAAATTCAAAATTCCAAGAGTAAACAGTCCAAATCGGACTGGTGAAACCTTACTGAAACGGACGCCAAAATTTAAAAAAATTAAAAATTAAAAATTGGCGCGGGAACATTGAAATGTATCAATACATTTTTCAACCTTGTTAGCCCTGCCAATTAAATGCCAAATTCACAATTTGCACATTTCTGCTCGGCCAAATTCATGTAGCTAAAACAAGCAGAAATGTGCACCACTCAGCGCCATTTTTTTCTCGAGAGAGCTGCAAGTTTTGCTAGTTTTTGCAGTACTGGAACGCGTTGTAGCAGAATTAGTACTAATTAGTACTAATTTGTAGGTTCTGGAACACAACTAAATATTTGACCATTTGTTTTATTGAAGCAGTGTCAAAGTATGCTGTGGGAAAATATGTTTGACATGTATTCACATTCGTAATATATATTTCACCCATAGAATTCTTTGATTAAACTTTGAGAGAAGGAGATACATAAATAATATAGAGTTTTGTGTATTATATGTTTTGGAGAAAGAAAATAAAAGACCGACTGTTTAGAAATAAGTGCATTGTCAGACTTTTTTTCGGAATTCTTGTATCCCATTTGAGCTGATGTTATATGTGGGAGCTTCATCCAAATCTGAAGCAATATCTATAAAATTTAGTAGAGGTATTTGTATCATGTCTCCGATAGCTGGCACCATTATCATTGTTTTGAAATGCGGCAAGTCTGAGCAATCACCACTGTTCTAAGGTCCTTCGGTACTATTCGTTGAACAAGTAAATGACCCTGCATCGGTTTTACGTCGCCAGGTTTCTACGAAGCCTTACCATTAGTGTACTTTCGACAATCCTTCGTTTCCGCCACTGAAGCATACTATATTTCTGCATCGTTACCATTGCCTTCGTATTGGGTTGCTATTTCTTAGTTGACTGCACCCTCTTTGCGACTACAGGCTGAGAATGGTCGCCTTTGAGGCTGTTTCTTTCGGCAAGAATGACAGCTGGAGGATAAATCGCTCTTACTTCCGCTTAGCCTTCTTTATGGTGGGCTATGCCCTGTCCACCTGTTGTTTTACCTCATTTCGGTTCCATTGACCAAACCTCAGTCTGGTCTTCACTTACTTTGGAAGGTGGTACCTCCAGTTTTAGCACTTCAGATAGCTTCGGCATTGGTTCTATACCACCAGCCTTTTCAGGCCTAGACAGTTTTTACCACTGTTCTGCAAGTTGGAATCCTGCTTATTGGATGTTGCCCTAGTGTTGTATTAGGATTTGCCCTCTCGAACTTCCTAACAGACTTAAGATTCACTGTGATAAACTGATTTGGTGAATCCCCATAAACATATCGCCTCCAATAATTTATTGCTCGATATACATTTTTATCCTCTGACTCCTTGCATTTAGCATTCTATGCATTGGGAGAACTTAGCAACACTTCCCTCTGTCCTCCTTTAGAACCCTTAGTTTCAATCATTTGTCGTTCATACGCCATTGTTATGTGAAGAGACTGAGGTGGCTATAGCATAGCCATAATAAGAACTAGGTGACTAGAACTGATATTCGTTGGGGCGCTTAGGTATAAGTGAAGTCCCGTTAGAATACCGTCGGCCTGCCCAGTATACTTTCCACTATTCACAACCCTGTGGACACATCTGGTAGCAATCAGCGGAGAGGACATTTACTTTATCAATAATATAAATTATCCGCAACAAAAGCCACTAATACATATGCACTTTAACTAACAGGTTTCAAAAACCAAAGACAACCCCTTATGCCACGAGATGATAACAGAAGCCGGGACCGGACGACGTTATTCCCACCATGTTAGCAGTGATCTTTAAGGCTTATCTGCGTCTCTCTCACATTCCATCAATGTGGAGGGAAATTACAATCACATATATTCCCAAGGCGGGGAAATCAAGTCATGTTTTTCCAAACGACTACAGGCATATCAGTCTTACGTCTTTTCTAGTGAAAACTCTGTAGAGACTAATAGCTACTGAGATCAGGTCTCTACTACCTTTGACTTCGATGAGCACTGCTCAACATGCCTACATGCAAAATCTTTTGAAACAGCGCAGCATGACGTCGTGGCTCCACTTTGGCAGCCTTTCTCGATATAGGAGGGATCTTCAACAATGTCACACTTTCATGGTTCCCTTACAAAACTTAGTTTACCACCACTCCTAATTAGATGGATTGATGTTATATTTAGTAGCAGGATCATCAAACATCAGGCAGTGCTCTCTCTGGTACCCCACAAAGAGGTTTTCTGTAAGCGTTACTCTGGCTTCTGGGGGTAAACGATATACTTAAAGACCTGGTACATGATGGAACAAAAGTAGAGGCTCACTCTGACGATGTGGTTCTCCTAATTGTGGGAAAATTCCTGCAAACTTTTTCAGATCTCATGCAGGGAGCATGTGTAAAATTTCTAAAACTGTGCTTGTTTTTCGCTGCCTATGCTGGATGGAATTAGATTAAGCCTGGAAAAGGACAATCGGGGAGCGAGCGAAGAGATGCTTAATCGCACTCTATTCTTGTAGAAACTCTATATGGAAGAGCTGGGGAATTAAGCCACATATAATCAAATGGTTACATGCAACTGATTGTTTAGTAAATACTAACTTATAGAGTGCTAGTATGGTGGCAATCTTTAGGCAAAACTATCCTCAGCGAAAGCATGATAAAGTCCAAAGAGTCGTATCGTTACTAATTACTTGTGCTTTTAAGAGCACACACCAATCTACACTCAACTTAAAACCCTTGAGTCTTATTTTAGAGGGACATGCTGCTAGTTGTACATTACGACCTAATGAACGGGGGCAATGGAGGAGTCAGTGCCTTGGACACTCTATCATTCTTAAGTATGTGGAAAACATAGTAGGCCGGGCTATATCCAGTGATTATATATCACTCAGATAAAGTTTCGGATCACTGGGCATCCATTTACTCAACAGGGACAACTGGACATGGAACACCCGTTCTTTCAACAGTAAAGCCGTCTATACCGATTGTTCAAGGATGGAAAGTGGAACAGGAGCTGAAGCATTTTGTGCATGCTTGAATATCCGGCGATCCTTTAAACGGAATAAGGACTGCAGCGTTCTTCAGACAAAAATCTTCGCTATCAGGATAGAATGTCTTGTGAGATTCAAGCAGAACTGGCTGATTGGAAGGGGATGTAATGTTTGCAAGATGTAATGTCTCGTCATCTGCTTGACGAAATTTGACCTAAAGCTTATGGTGGGCCTAATTATAGGTCACTGTAACATGAGGGCCATGACTTCAGAGTGCGGGGGAGGGGGGGTCGACGATACCGAATACTGCAGGCTCTGTCAGGAGCACTTACTCTGCCACTGTCTAACTCTTAATGGAGCAAGACAGGGTCTACTGGGTAAGCAAATTCTGCCCAACTTCTCTCCTTTCTCTGAAAACGAGACAGCAGTTATACTTCAATTAGCCAGATGATTAAATGGCTAAAGACTACACGCTGATCACAACGTACATACACTCTCACATTCTTCGTTCCTTTCTTCTAATTATCCCCTTCTTCTCTATTTTCTTAATTCCCCTCTATTTTACCTTAAACTTTTCTCCAAAGAGGACGAACACAATGGCGCAGCAGGTCACCGAGTGGAGTGGTTGTTCAAACAACCACGCATCCTTTAACCTAACCTATCATTTATATGAGGGCTATAGGAAAACGTGGACCTGTATCTATTATGAACTCTATATTCCGAATTTTAAATGTAAAATATCAAATACCGGAGGGTACCATTAGCTATATTGACACATGAAGAAGAACATATTACAAACTCCAAACAGCAAATTTTAAGTTATTTCGTTAGAAATATTGTTAATATTGTCAAAATTCCGAATATCGGGAGGTACAATTATATGGGGCTTACGCGAACGTTGACCAGTATGGTTCATCAAACTAAAGACAACTCTGTGCGAAATTATAGCTTAATATCAGATGCCGTTTGGACTCTAGCATGCAACGGACAGAGGAATTGACTGATCAAGAGCATATCTATTTTGTTATTTCTTAAATGACTATTTCCACAACATTACACTTTCCTTCTGTTTACAATATCAACCATATATTTATTGAAGAAGGAATTAAAATGTTTACATCATGTGTAGGCGGACTATCATTTGGTCTATTCGCTCCAAAATACTCCATACAAAATAGTCCAACGGATTGGTATCCGGATATTTTGGTGGCCATTGTTCCCTGGAAATGAAGCGAGGAACCTCATTTTGTAATTATTCTTGGGTGGCGCGTGCTGAGTGCGATGGTGATGAGTCCTGTTCTAATTTCCAAGGTGTACGGCCAAGATATTTGCGTGCCCAAGGTTTTAATACACCCTCCAAAAAATTTTCGCGATAATATTCGCTATTTATTCTACGAGCGGAGCGATTAATACGAGCGGAGAGCTGTTATGGCGGTCCACACCATCACCATGGCGGGCGCTTGAGTTCTAGTGGCCAACCGAAAGTGCGTATTTTCAGCTGACCTCTTTGGCAAGTAAACACGGTCATTTTGTTTCTTTACAAACTGCGCGACAACGAATGTTTTCTCATTGGAGAAAAACAAATTCGGCAGTTCACTACTTTTGGCCAAGCAAAGAGACTATAGCTCTTTTGAGTCTATTTTCTTTCCGTTGTTGTAAGTTTTTGCACTTTTTGGAATTTCAATGGCTGTACCCCGAGCTAATTTTTCAATATTTGTCGAATAGAATATTGCGATATGTTCAGTTCATGAGCCATTTTTCGGCCACTGCGACGCGGGTTTCGATCAAGTCGCTTCTTTACTTTTCGAACCATTTCTGATGGTGCTTTTTTCTTCCATCCTCTTCCTTGACGTCGGGTGAGGAGCGATGGTACGAGATACAAAAGATTTATGCACATTTAAATGCTGGAGTTCTCTAACGATAGCCACTTGTGGTTTTCCAGCCAAATATAAAGAATTCACACTATCACGCTGGAATTCCATCACGAATAACTTTTTTCTGGAAAATTCTCATCAGAATGCTTTTGTACGCTTTTGAACAATATAATGGGCTGTCTCTGGAATAATTTTAACAGCTGTCGGACGAGTGACTGATTGAAGGTTTTTCGTTTCACCCTTATACTCTCAACATTTTCGTCGATGTCGTCATCATTATTTATATCTTCACATTCATTTATAAGGAAAAAATGTCCCTTTTTCGTTTGTGGTCAAAGTCCAAATATGGCAGACAACAACATCGAACAGTGCAAGTGAAAACAAAAATAACTTGGAAATATAAAACAGAAGTGAATTTGGGGCATTCTATTTTCTATGTTTCCAATATTTCTTTTCTCACAGTTTTGTTGTAATCTCATATTAGAATTATATAAATAAATAATATCTTCCTACAAATATAGCATCAATTCTATTAATTAAAATTGAATTGTTCCGTGTTAACAATCAGACAATCATTTATATGCACTATGATGTAATTAAATTTTTATGCTTTACGCTTTGTCGTTGTTTGTTGTTCCTGCATACACACGCGCTATATACATGCATACCATTATTGCTAGCAGCCTTTGCTTAAGGTAAGGTCACATTGAGCAAATATTTGACGAAAAATGTCAAATATTTCTTTGTCACAATCTGACCACCAAATATTATTTGACGGTAAATACAAAAACAGCTGATTTTGGGAAAACAAAATTATTTGCCAGAAAACAAAAATTTGCCCAGTGTGTCCATAATGTGAACACCTATGATCAATTATTTTCCTCTTTTTTGGTCAAACATTTATTTGACGGTGCAAATGTTTTGTAAGGTCAAACAAGGAAAAATATCAGTTTCAAACATTGGGCAGAATTTTGCTTTAAGAACAGGAGTATTTGTAACATGATGTTTAATGAATAGAAAAGCAAACGAATACAATAGGTGGTTTTGTTTATTTGATATTTTTGAATTAACTGAATTTGAATGTTTAGTAAAAATTTAATATATGGTCTGTTCCAGAACTGCAAGATGTCAAAGTTTTTACTACGATTACCGATTTTCCCTTTATTATATGGAAGAAAATTGACAAACTAGTAGATTCTTGCAGGTTCAGGAATAGGATATAGGTATATGCATCAACGCTTGAAACATTGATACGTCAAACATTTTGAAATGTTTTGACAAAAATAAGAAGATTCTTCTATGTTTTCTTTTAATGATATGTATTTTTCAACAATTTTTACAAATTTCCATAATATTTCATTCATTATTGTTTTGTCAGTTCATTGTCCCAGCAGCTATGTCGATGCGACTACCAGTATTCTTCTACCGTGATACAAACATACAAAAATGCAAAAAAAAATGTTCTGACAAGGAATTTATTCCACAACAGCTGGTCATTTGCTTCCCTTCTCCAAATAAATTATACCCGAAACTCCATTTTCTTTATGTCTCTCTTTCACTCTCTCTGTCTATTTCTCTCGGCCAAATAAATTTATGTTTCCTCACAGTTTGACCAAACAATTTATTGGGAAAATATATTTTACGAATGTGAACATGTGTCAAACATGTTTCCCCATAGCACTATTTGACGCTATTTGGTGACTGTTTGAACAAACAAAATCTGTCAAATATTTGACTGTAATGTGAACATCGAATCAACTCTGTATGAATTTCATATTTGTTCAGTCAAATATGGGAAAACAAATTTCGATCAAATATTTGCCCAGTGTGACCGTACCTTTAGCTATCAGTAAAAAACATGCATACGTTGATTGGTTGTTTTTCTTTGTTTCATGTTATATTACTTCATGTTTTCTTATAGCTCCCATTTAACATTATCTCCCGATGTTCGGTATTTTGACGACTTAGATCGAATTTTCTAAAACAATATTTTAAAAAGCGGTACTCAGCATTGGGTTTTATTTCTATTAATAAATTCAATTGCATCATAAAACCCACGATTCCAAAATCCATATTCCTGTGTCGCTATGTAAGCAACCCTTTTTTGCAAAGTCCAACTCAGTATAAGTCTAATTTCCACATTGGCTTCTTAAGCTTCGGAAGTCCATAAAAGACTATCGTCCAAAAATTCTCTACTAATTTTCTCTACTGTCCGTCAATTCCTAGCCGCCTCAGCCTTTATGAGTATTTCTTTAAATGACCCAATTTAAAATGGGGCTGATTCGGTCTACTCCAGAGGTAATGCCACTAACTTCAATCAATTTTCCAAAGTACTCTCCCTCTTTAGACAAAAAAAAAAAAAACTGTGATGGGGAAAAAGTCCCATTTTGCATTATCTCTGTATAATGGTGAAGAAGGTGAAGCGTAACCGGAAAGAAAACCCTCTGTTAGTTATTAATAAAACGTCAAGGAGACGAAGAGTGCCACCGAATAATAAATTTCAGATTTGTATACCGTCCACTATGCTATGGAGGGTATATTAACATTGTCATTTGTACCTCTTCGTGTCAGACCCAACAAGGTATATATAATCTTGATCAACGTAAAATTTGATTTAGCGAATTCCACATGTCTGGGCAG
Source organism: Musca domestica (assembly GCF_030504385.1). Taxonomy (NCBI): domain Eukaryota; kingdom Metazoa; phylum Arthropoda; class Insecta; order Diptera; family Muscidae; genus Musca; species Musca domestica. The sequence goes on from NW_026712439.1 coordinate 1,927,070, forward strand.
GTCAAGTTTGAATATAATTGTACTTCCCATATTCGGCATTTTTACGAGTTTAGGGACAGTTCCTGCCGGAATAGCTTCACAATTGGTATTTGGAGTTCAATTGGTTCTACATACTGTGCCTTATAGTTCAGTTTACTATAGCCCCCCATGATTTAGTACTTCTCTATATTTGGTATGCTAATGATTCTATCCCCTTTTTTCTGGGAATCGTCTAAAATTCGACGTGAAGAAATTTTAATCGTTTCTGTCTTCTGTGGCAGAAGAGTGCTGGAATAATTTATTACTTTTTTATACCCTTCGTCATTCCGTTTGTAACTCATCGAAATAATAATTTTAGACCCAACAAAGTATATCTGTTCTTGTTCAGCGTAAAACTCGAAGACAATTTAGCCATGTCCGTCTGTTGTAATCACTCTACAGTCAAAACGAATTAAGATAGGAAGCTAAAATTTTGCACATATCTGTCATTTGTGTGCAGACAGGTCAAGTTCGATAGTGGACTATATCGGTCCAGGATATCGTATAGCCCCTATATAACAGTACCCCCAATATTCGATAGTTTGATGATTTTAGCTACATTTTCCAATGGAATTGTCTGAAATTCTACACAAGGAGTTCTTCATGTGTATTTGGCCCCTAAAAGTGAATTGTATATATAGGTCCACGATATCGTATATTTCCATATAACGGCATCTCCCGACATTCGGTATTTAGTGGATTTTAGCCATATTTTTTCAAAGGAATTGTTTGAAAATCCACACATGGATTTTCTTGTGAGGACTTTGTCATACACCCCTTTTTCGTTATTTTGAAATTCACACAAGGGGTTACTTCTGAGTACTTTACTCCCTAGAAGATAATTATTTAGTGATTTGGAGATTTAAGCCACATTTTTTAGCAGATTTTAAAACCCTCTGCATTTTGTCTGTATTTTGATCACACCCTCTAACAGAATAGTTTAAAACACAGTATGTAGTATTTGACTCTTTAGTGCCGTTACAATACCTTGCCATTTGGTAACAATTTCTCTTGACGCTGTTGTTGAATTTAACCGGCACTTTTTGGTTTCTTAAAAAAAATTGCCTACTTGTTTTCGCTAAACAGCATTGTTGTGTATTGATCTGCTAGATCGCTGCTTGTGCGTATTTGAAGTTCGGAATCGATATTACTGCCAATGACAAATAATTACATATGCAGGACCACGTCTTCATAAAGCCCCAATATAGCGGTTTTCATTAAGCCGGTATTTTTCGTTTTTTAATTTTTCAAGTTCTCAAAATGGTGGAAAGTAGGGCCCTGCCGAACCAAGATGTTTTTTTACTTGTTTTTCTTTTCTCTTTTACTTTCTCTTAAGAGAATTTAAATCCCGCTCCTCGTTGAGTTGGTGAACGCTGAAAGTTTTCTTACTTGAGGATATTTTACTACAGTATTTTTTGGTTAATTGCACATCAAACTTTGTAAATCTTTTTGTTGAATTAATTGAACAATATCACACAAGGATCACGTTTAATTAAACAGTTTGTTCAATTGCAGAAATCATCATTACTAATACTAATTACTAATAAATTAAAATAAATCGCAATCCAGTGTTACGGTATCCCGTTTGCAAAGGCTTTTTGGAGGCAATACTTTTAACAATAAAGCGCTCTCACCCACTTAGAAAATTTCGGCCTCCTCGTATTCCGATTATATATTGGGTAATTTCCAATGTTATCGTCAAATACAAATTAAACACGCTTTCTCACAGTTTTTCCTTAACAATAATTTTATGCCTTCATTTAGTAGAGATGCCACCAAGTGCTTTTCACAAATGATGTCTAATATGTATGTTAAAAAAAGCCAGATAATTTTTCAATAATGCAATTAATCTGTGAAAAGTAAGGGGAAATTTATTTTTGATGAAATTAACTTTGAACCAATTAAACGGGAAAATCAAATAACAGGGTTTAATTATCCGAGGAAATTAACATGTGTTTTTGTATGCAATATTTTTGCCCCATAATTTGGTTCAATTAAGCGAGGAAACCAATTAACCCAAAATATTGTACTAAAAGATTGGATTCGTATTGCTTATTCGGTGGTTTGGTATAAATTATTGGTTTGTGCAAGGAAGAAAGCGAATGACAGTTGAAATTGTTCCTTTAGAGAAAAGTTAGACGAAAGTGATGCCTCAGGGCATAGTGAGGCGGGAATTGAAGCCGAAAAGTCGGACATATTGAATCGAGGGCCGTGTGTAAGGTAGCCTATAAAAGTTGCATTACGGACCAGTTGTGCAACAAACGAAATAAAGAGATCATTAAGGCCAATTAGAAAAATGTTCATAGAAGCTATATACATTCTAAAAATAAACTGGGGGATTAGAGAAAATATAAAAGTTATGCCAAGTACTTTCACTCAAAGATCCTCGGTAACAATATCTGAGCCACCTTGAAACACGTACATTTTTCAAAGGGACTATGTATCATGGCAAAGCTTTTGTGATTTATACTACTTGTTTTCGTTGCATCAGCAAAGACAACAAATAAAAAGGCGTTAATGACGTTATGTGAACGGGACCTTAACTGCAATGAGGTATACTCGATATCATGCGACAATAACGCATGTGGCGCCATGTTATATGATACATCGAGCTGATCAGAAGTATCGGTACATCATATGAAGAGAAACTGAAAGCGATAAAATTCAACAATATAAACTAACCACAGTGACGTATGGTACAACAGTCTTCTAAGCAGTGTAAAATTGAAATGAAGTTGCAGGATATGTCAGACTTTACAGCGTTTTCCACACTGAATAAGAAGAAATGAGCCCGTCAACTACACGTTTTAGTAAACGTGTCGGAGAAAGCATGTGGCTGTGGCCTTTATAAAGTGCACTGGTTACGTACATTTACTGGCATCAAAACGAATGTGAATACTTGTAATAATAGAAAAACATGGGCAAATATGAAGCTTTGTGCGCCGCACTTATTGACAAATCTGTTAAAACGAGCAATACATAACATGAGACATAACTTTATGCTTTGTGGATAAAAACAAATTAGCGAGCTGTCCAGCACAACGAAAGCCATTCATGTGGGAGCAGTGAAAGATTTTGGAACTGATTTTGTGGACGCTGGTCCCCAATTTAATATTAAAAACAACACCTCAACAATGGGTTTTGACCGAGGAGGAAGTACAGTAGAAATGTATTCCATGTGGTGCTCCCATCAAGATGGAATATGGAAAGCAGGTGTGAAATCAGTAAAATTTCACGTAAATCGAATAATTGAAAATAATGAAAAATGGCGAATGAAGAGATGAGTAATATCCTATGTGAAACTAAAGCCATGTCAAGCTCAAGAACTTTAACGTATGCAGAAAGTGCGAATATCGAATCACTTCCTATTTTATCGCCAGCATACTCTTTAATTGGCAGGACCTTTGTAGATAAGCCAGAACACAAAGAAGATGTTATAGATTCTTTGAATCAATGGAAGCTCATTCTGTAGTGTGTTTGATTCATCCATGTTGCCATACCTTCCGTACGACAACGTATCATACTAGTTGCCACATTTGTCCAAGTTGGCATACCTTCTGTATCCAACTAATAATATGCTTTTACTCAAGTTACAATACCTTCAGTATGTAACTTTACACTCTCACTTTATTGAGGTGTGTTGTCCGCACTACTCCGAGATAGTAAGCATGCGATCTGCTTACTAAGCGTTTCCCACGCTCACTTTATTTTTCATTTAGCTTAAGTTAATTTTTGCAAGATAATATTAGTTCAGTTCTAATTTGAATAAAGTAAGGGGAAGTCGCATTTTGCGACTTCCCCAATAAAATCAAAAGAGTTTTCATTTCATGGCGATCCTGCCAAACAAAAAAAAAAAAAAACTTTAAAATCTACAAAAGTGGTGCACCATGTATAATGTGATTTCAGATAATCTATATATATTAAACGCTTAAACTATGGGCCAGCAATACGGACCGGGCCAGCTCGTAAAATATAAATAGAAAAGAGAAAGAAAAATGCCTCGGGTTTTTTAAAAAAAAGACAAAGAAACAAGTGACTGATACAGAAAGGAACGGATCTAAAAAACAACTAATGAAATTATATGTCAACACAATTATAATAATACAATTTTCAAGTAACAAAACAGTAAAGAATGGAGTAAAGCGTGTAAATTAATTAAACATACATGTTCGTTAGCTTGTTTTGCTACAACTACCACTGTGATGTTGGCGCAAGACGTGGTCTAGTGTCTGAACTGACCAACAACCAACAACAACCCAAACGTTGCCTACTAATGGCAAAACATCAATACATTATCGCAAATCAATATATTTGGAATTCCGTTCTCGGTTCGGTAATATCAAACGTACCCAACTTTATGTGTTTGTTTTCTCTTTCGAGACGAGCTTAATCCCAAAGATTCCTGGCTATAGCTCAACGAAGTAGCGGAACTTTTAAATTTGGAGTTAGAGCCGGAACCACATTAACAGAACAAATCCTTACAACAACATCAGCAGCTGCAGCAGTCACCTAAAGTATCAGCGGATTAATCCAGTTAAACACCACTTGAGGAGAATGTAATCTTACTTTTATGTATGTATGTATGTATTTATGCATCTTTATATGTATGTATTAAACTGTAGAAAAAAAAAAAAAAAAACAAAAAAAAACATTTATATATTCACTAGGTGCGCTTTGCTACCCCTTTTGAATTTAAATGCATAAATTGTTATATATACGAAAAATTTTGTGGATTTTAAAATTTTATTAATTTTATGTATGTGATGTATGTATTTATGCATCTTTATATGTATGTATTAAACGGTAGTAAAAAAAAAAACAATTATGCATTCACTAGGTGCGCTTTTCTACCCCTTTTGATTTTAAATGCATAAAATTTTATATACAAAAATTTTGTGGAATTTAAAATTTTATAAAAAAAAGACAATATATTTTTAAAAGAAATTCTCTCTTATAATTTCACCGACATCTTAAATGATCTTGTTTTTATTGTGTCCATTCTATTTATATTTACATACAATATTTTCGGTGCCTCCGAATTTGATTTTTGAATTGATTGATTACATTCAGACAATGCTCCCTTATTATCCCAAAAAGATCAGTAAACTCATTTTGACTCCATAAAATTCAACTCAAACTATAAATATCACCAAATCTATAAAATCTTGATCAGCTTGGTTTTACATTGTTAAACAATGGGTGGCTCAGAAAAATATATGATTCAAAATCTGCGGGATGTCTTCACGACGTGCAGAAAATATAATCTGAAGCTGCATCCTGACAAGTGTATATTATTCAGACATGAAGTAACCTTTTTGGGTCATAAATGCACTGACAGGGGAATTCTTCCCGATAACTCAAAATATGAGACAATCCAAACATATCCTACCCCAAAAAGCGCGGACGAAACTAAACGGTTTGTTGCCTTTTGTAATTACTACAGAAGATTTATACCGAATTTTGCAGAATACTCTCTGCCATTAACAAAACTAACTAGGAAAAATGCAAAGTTTATTTGGACTGAAGAGTGTCAAAAATGCTTTGAGTATTTAAAGAATTCACTTTTAACACCAAGAATACTCCAGAACCCCGATTTCAATAAACAATTTTACATTACTTCCGATGCAAGTAAATATGCATGCGGTTCTGAGCCAAGAGCATAAGGGTGTACAATTACCCGTGGCATACGCACAAGATCCTTTACCAAAAGTGAAAGCAACAAATCTGTAATTGAACAAGAACTCGCAGCAGTACATTGGGCAATAAAATACTTCAGACCATACATATATGGTACAAAATTTTTGGTGAGAAGTGATCACCGCCCATTGACCTACTTGTTCTCTTTGAAGAATCCATCTTCAAAATTAACCCGGATGAGATTGGACCTCGAAGAATATGACTTTGAAATACAGTACATAAAAGGAAAGGACAACTGTAGAGCCGATGCCCTCTCCAGAATTGATTTTGACCATATTAAGAATATAAAGAGACTCTATATGGTAACAACGCGGTCTAAATCAAAGAAAGACCAAACACAAAAAGATAAAGAATTAACTAGCGTGTCAGACATTCCTAGGGTCTACAAAGGAGGTAAAGAAAAGTGTTCGCCTAAAGATTTCTCTCTGGTACAACTCCAAAGTGTAGCCTTAAATATGGGAGAAAAACTTTAGAAAATGTAAAGATTGATGACCTTATTGCTAATGGAAGCTTTGATCTAAGTCAATTCATTCCTAGGTATTCAAATTGCAACTCTCATTAAATGAGGATTTATTCAATATGATTCAAATCAATGATTTCAAAAACTGTGCGAACCAGTTATTAAATAAACTAATAATAGCGTTAACGCCAAGAGAAAATATCTGCTGACGAGCAGAAAAGAAAACTCCTACAAACGTATCATAATGACCCATTATATGGAGGTCACCCTGGCATCAAAAGAATGTCAGAAAAACTCCGCACTAAATATCGTTGGAAAGGAATGTCTAAAGACATCAAAAACTATGTTAAAAATTGCAGTAAATGCCAAGAGAACAAGTCCATTAAAAGGACGAAAGAACCTATGTGTATAACGGAAAACACAGCAAGTGTCTTTGATATTCTCGTTATTGATACAATAGGTCCGTTTATTAAGTCAAACAGCGGTAACGAATACGCTGTGACAATAATATGTGATCTCATCAAGTACCTGGTTACTATACCAGTACCCGATAAAACGGTAAAAACAATAGCTACGGCAATATTTGAAAACTTTGTACTTACATATGGACCAATGAGAAAAGTTTTAACTGACAGAGGAACTGAGTATAAAAACCAGACCCTGCAGGAACTTTTTAAGATGTCGGATGTGAAACATTCTCTCTCGACAGCATACCACCATCAAACAGTTGGATCCATAGAAAGGTCACATAGGACATTTAATGAATATATTCGTTCTTATGTGTCATTAGAACGAACGGATTGGGACGAATGGCTTAGATATTTTACATACTGTATTAATACTACTCCGTCAACAGTCCATGGTTATTGTCCGTATGAATTAGTTTTCGGCAAAATTCCGACTACCATTGATTCTCTTGGCCTGAACACTGTAGATCCACTTTATAATGTTGACTCTTATGAAAAAGAAGTGAAGTACAGACTCCAAATGGCAAGACAACGAGCAGCCAAAATGATTACTCAATCAAAATTCTCCAATAAATTACAATATGACAAAACGGCTAATCCTTTACACGTACAAATAGGAGATTTAGTACTAGTAGAGAAAAATGGCGGCCATAAATTGGAACAATTATACAAAGGCCCCTACTCTGTCGAAAATATCGATTCTAATGGGAATTGCTCGCTGTCATTGTCGGACAGAAAAGTATTGAAGTACATAAAAACCGTTTAGAATTGTTCAATGCATTAAGCAATAACTTGAATAAAGAACCAATATATTGAAAATACAATTTTTTAGCTGCCTCTTAAATATACGTACGTATAAATTTAGCATATACATACAATAAACTATAATACTTACATAAAACATAGATAACTGGCCAGTACCTATGAAAATATAATAATATAATATATAATAATAATATATAAACATACTTTGATCTAAATCCACTTTAGAGCATTTAACTTTTCAATTCGACTTAGTAAACTAATAAATACGAATACATCTATTAATTAATAAAAAATAGGTATATATATATGTAAAAAAGTCAAAAAAAAAACATATTAAATCACTTAAAGTAAAATTTAAGCCACACAACACAATTTTATAAAATTCCATTTGATTTTTACAAACCATAAATTATATTTTAAAAATATCGCCTAAGTCAAAAAAAAAAAAAAAAAAATGTTCTATTTTTCGTTATTCTCATATAATATTTTTTTACTACAAAATATATTATAGAACAAAAATTGTAAACGTATTTAACAAGTAACGATAAATATATTTGTAAGCATTAGTCTCTATACAAAAGAAAAAAATATGAGTTACAAGTTAAACATTAAACTAAATTTTAAAATTAACCAGAACTAACTAACTTTAAATGAATCCAGCACTGACTGTTAATTGTAAATTTATATGAATAAAATTCATGAATTATAAAATTATATGAATTAAATTCAACTAAGAATAATCAATTTAAACCGATGATTATTCTTTGTTAAAAAGGGAGGTGTAGTGTGTTTGATTCACCCATGTTGCCATACCTTCCGTACGACAACGTATCATACTGGTTGACACATTTGTCCAAGTTGGCATACCTTCTGTATCCAACTAATAATATGCTTTTACTCAAGTTACAATACCTTCAGTATGTAACTTTACACTCTCACTTTATTGAGGTGTGTTGTCTGCACTACTCCGAGATAGTAAGCATGCGATCTGCTTACTAAGCGTTTCCCACGCTCACTTTATTTTTCGTTTAGCTTAAGTTAATTTTTGCAAGATAATATTAGTTCAGTTCTAATTTGAATTGAAGGACGAAACAACATACCAAGCGTTGTTTCAATTAAATTGCAAAACGGATGCTTAAAGCGGCTAACAAAACAGGTCCTGAACAGGTCCTACAACGTTGAAGTATGAATTGGTGATTGCTCAGCTATATAGAGTTATACCGATTCCATTTTATTTGGAGGGATCGAAGAAGATAGTGGTAAAAAGGTTTCAGGTATACATCTTTAATACAATCGATAATTCCTACAGAGTATCTTTAATCAAACCTCTCACCCTGAAGAAGGACAATCTGAACTTCATCAGAAGAGCGTCATTGGCTTTAGTCTCAATGTCAGATTTTGTAATATTATTATGGTATTGTAGAACTAAGATGAAGAATGCTTTAGTTAAGATAAAACTGGGTGAACCTAGCCAGTCAGAAGGTAGTTCCTAAAGTTAAAATAGGTGGGTTATAAAGCCGCCCTGAAAGATGTTCACGGATAAGTGTACACTGCAGTTAAGTAGAGGAGTTGTAGTATGTTGGAGATAGATTACGGGATGTAATCTTAATTGAAAATTGATAGCTACGCATGTTTATGACCTCTCCTAAAATTTATGGTGACATTGGGCATAGACCAGTGTACATTTGTTATCTCTCTATATATTATATTATATTATTCCGCGTGCACGTGCGTTGATAGGTCCCTGTTCGGACGACACCTTTTTTGCGGTTTGAATTGTTATGAATTATATATTCCTTAAGACGACAACTATGGGGGCAGATGGAAAATATTCTGTATACTTGGCAATCAAGAAACATTTATCTTCTTCGATAATGACAGCATTATTTCGAAAACCTGAGCAAAAATCAGAATATAAAAAAATAATTTTGGAGTAAGTGTCCCTGGGCACCATGATTCTTTTATTTGGGAGGGTGGTTTTCAATTTTTGGTGGCCCTCAGTTGATGGGAAAAACTAGAATGATACACTATGTGTAGGGCCAACACTGCAGAAAGAAATTATCTCACTGGTCCTTATATTACGCCTATACAAATTTAATGCGGATATTTCTAAGATGTATTATCAGATTTCAGTTAATCGTAGACCTAGGAAATATCAGCGCATTTTGGTACGATCAGGCCTAAATGAGGATAATTCTGATTATTAATTAAGGACTGTTACTGTTTATTATATGTAACTAAAGCAGATATACACAAAACTTGAATTGTGTAGTCTTGGTATGTTTACAAATTTTTATAATCTACCAAGAATCTTTATTTTCGCTTTGTACTTATACATTTTGGATATCAATACAACTAGCATTAAATGCAAAGTAAGTAATAAAATACTTCAGCCAATAGCCCACGCAATTGTGAAACCAATGGAGTTGTTTCTATATTTGGGTTATTGACCTGCTTAAAATAAACAATGGAACCAAAATTATATTAGGTCAATTATATGCTGACATAGAACAAAACTATTAAATAACAAAGACTAAAAATATCTATATGCAAAAATTACGTTCTATTGAACATTCTCCCCCACTTTGAGCGAGTAACGTTCAAGAAACTGTCTGGTCAATGACGTATGATGATGAAACTGACTGCCGGGTGGTAGGTGTTGGCTTGACGTTGTTGTTGGAGGTTCTGTGGTGGCGAAACTTGACAGTGACGTATATGACTACTCCAATTCCAATGCAAAGCTCTAGATAGCTGATGATGAATGGCCGTCGATGTCATTAGTTGTGGAAGGCGAGCGATTTCAATAGTTTTTAGCTCTTGGTGTAGGGTTACGAGTTCAGCGGCATGTGTTTCATAGGTACTGTTTATGTTTTGTTGAGCAAGACAAGCTTACTGCTTGAGATTATGGAATCCAGTGGTTTAAGTCTCAGATATGATGTGTGCACTATTGTTTTGTTTTCATAATGACAGTATATTGTAAATGTGTTGTCTTTGAAAATGCAGTCTGGCCCAATTTCTAAAGTTCCGGCTCCTTGCACCTCCAGGTGTGTCATTTTTATACCACAAACAAATGACAATTCTGTTTAATTGGCATCCATTTATTCTTTTGTGCCATTTCACACAACGCATAAATGCTAAACCTCATTTCTTCTGCTGTTAGCGATATGAACTCATCCCGATGGACGTTAGCTGCCAATAATGATGATTTCAAAGCTATTGAGATAAATCGATCGGATCGCGACATAGGTACGGGGATTATTTTTAATAAATCAACTGCTGGAAATCCACTAATGGAAGGCGAATCTCTAATATGATGCGGTTTTTCATAACCCTTCCCTTACTCTTCATTAATTTGATGAAATCCGAAACACTATCTTCGCGTATGGGTAGAGCACGAGATGGCGGAATATGAGCCTTGATGGTTTGGAGGTCTAATAGCAATTGATGTGGAGTAAGTATTAACGGACTTATCCGACCATGATGAGCATGCGTTAAAACATCGATTAGGTTACCTTTATATATGTTTCAACTTTGATGAAAGTAGCATGAGGTTCGAGACTATGTTTAGAGCTCCTCGCCTTATGCGCCTGGGGAATATGTTCAGTGTATTAGATTCCAACTGATTTTGTACTTGAATGAGATTTTCTGAAAGTATCTCACAGCTTCTATTCTGAACTGCTATCTTACACAACGTCTGAAGGCTTTTTATTCCGGTAGAGAAGCCATCCTATCTTCCTAAAATGGGGAAAGATCATAACAAGTGATCAGTTTCCACTCTGCCGTTACTACTTTTGTATTTCCAATTCCTTCAAAATAGATGCCGGTCTTATTCTCAATCTTGTGTATGTTGAACGAATGACACAAGCATAGTGGTAAAAAAAGTAAAGCCGCACCATATGCCCTTTCTGACGCGTCCACGAAAGTATGTATTTCAATTTTTGTTGGTTTCTCTCCATCAAACATGTGTCTGGGTAACCTGAAATCATTTAACATCTTCAGGCTTTTTCGGAGCGATTACCAAATATGCTGCCCTTTCTTCTGGCAGTTCTTCGTCCCAGCCAAGTTTATTCTTCCACAGTTGCTGAATAAAGATTTTCGCTATTGACAGCACAGGACCTGCAACTCCTAAGGGGTCGAACAATCTTGCCAAATCAGACGTGACCTTCCGCTCGGTGACCTTGGTGCACTCGTTCACATCACTCTTCAAACAAAATCGGTTTGATTGCGGAATCCATGTTAATCCCAAAACCTTTGTTGATGATTTGTCTAAATTGAAATCTACTTCTCTATCTTCTGAAGGAATTCCATGCAGCAGTTTCAAGTGGTTAGCACACCATTTTCGTAGTCTAAATCCAGCTTCCAGTAGTAGCATATTAACTTGTTTCTACATCTCAATTGCCGTTGTTAAACTGGATTCAGAAATCTTCTCAGAGCCGTCTGCAAACGGTGATCGCACCACAAACCGACCATTATCATTCACTGTTGTATTTTGGTTGAAGTAATTTTCACACTGTTCCTCTGCTATTGTCAACTTCTGATCTTCACAAACATCGTCTTGTTCCCAGAACTTCTTTAATAAATCTTCTAAAGCATGTTCATCTTCTCCGAAAACGGCGCATGTCACAGTTTCTGATTCAGCCTGAACTCTTCCATTAGCAATCCACCCTAGTTTTGAATTCTCCAATATTGGAAGCTCTTTGGACATTCGAAGTTCTTGTGAGAGAATCTGTTTTCTGGAATAGGGCATGATGTGATGTCGATGTCAGTGCTTCATTGTGGTGGCACTATATTTGATAACACAAAGCCTTCTAGGCGCGTTCTGAATTTGCTGGTGAGTGACTGAAGCCCCACGTTGACCCTGTGGTTTGCGGTTCTCGATCTTCCGCCAACACCTTCCATACAGAGAGAGGCTTGAATCGACTTAATCGCCCGTGCGGTTCCAAGGAGTGGGTATGCAAAAGTGTATTGTGTTTTTGTTGACACTTCCTGCACTTCCTACTTGTACACGTTTTTGCCTGATGATCATCCTTTTGTCTAGCAACCCATTTCTTTCTTTCGGGCACTGTCATGGCCAAGAACTGTTTGCAGTAATATAGGTGGTGGTCACCTTTGCACATGTGACATCTACTGCTCGTGGTGGAAGCAGTCGTTGCTGATGGTTTGCTCTTCTGAATGCCATTGACAGCTTCTAATGATTCGAAGCGACTCGTCAAACATTTCTTTAAATCGTTTGGAGCTCTTTGGAATTCATAATCGACTGCTCATACAACACATAAGTAGTCTTGTCCATCCCCTCTGTTAGGATGTGGATTAAGAGTGGATAACATTATTTTGGCTTTACTCCAAGACCCTCCAATGCCAATAACGATTCATGAAGACTGTCATGAAAGTCCTCCACTGATCTGCTATCGCCAGACATGTTGGACAGGTTTAGCATTCTTTAAAGTATAGTTGACAGCACTCTTGTTATTGTATCTGTATTGGAGTGTCTTCCAGGCAATGTCGTAATTCGCCTCGGTCAACTTGAGGTTCCTTATGAGTTTCTCGGCTTCCCCAGCCACGTTTTCTTTGAACTTTAACGTCTCTTCCTCTAAGAGAACGTAGGCTGATGCATCGTACCCCACCAACGTTGGGTCATTAAAGCCCTCGGACATTTTGAAGTGGATATCTTCCACGTGTGTCCACAGTTTTAAATTGCAGTCACTGTCCGTTTGGCCTAAACTGCCCCTTATTAAAGTTTCCTCAATTCGGCAATTGCTGTTGCTCTATTTCTGTAGGTAGATCCATACTGTGTACACTTTGGGCTGTTTAACTATCATTTGATCCAGATGGTTATTGATGTTGAAACTGGTTTCTTCACCAGTTATGTATGGCTTTTGGATGGTACTACTAGTTGTTCCTAGCTAGCTCCTTTCATAAATAAATATTCCTTCCCACTGGTGGGGGAAATTCGAAATTTATGAGTGAATCAAATAATCCTTGTCAGGATCACGTCGGGGTCACCAAAAATGATTATTATTTGTAACTAATGCAGATATACACAAAACTTGAATTGTGTAGCCTTGGTATGTTTACAAATTTTTATAATCTACCAAGAATCTTTATTTTCGCTTGGTACTTATACATTTTGGATATCAATACAACTAGCATTAAATGCAAAGTAAGTAATAAAATACTTCAGCCAATAGCCCACGCAATTGTGAAACCAATGGAGTTGTTTCTATATTTGGGTTATTGACTTGCTTAAAATAAACAATGGAACCAAAATTATATTAGGTCAATTATATGCTGACATAGAACAAAACTATTAAATAACAAAGACTAAAAATATCTGTATGCAAAAATTACGTTCTATTGAACATTCTCCCCCACTTTGAGCGAGTAACGTTCAAGAAACTGTCTGGTCAATGACGTATGATGATGAAACTGACTGCCGGGTGGTAGGTGTTGGCTTGACGTTGTTGTTGGAGGTTCTGTGGTGGCGAAACTTGACAGTGACGTATATGACTACTCCAATTCCAATGCAAAGCTCTAGATAGCTGATGATGAATGGCCGTCGATATCATTAGTTGTGGAAGGCGAGCGATTTCAATAGTTTTTAGCTCTTGGTGTAGGGTTGCGAGTTCAGCGGCATGTGTGTCATAGGTACTGTTTATGTTTTGTTGAGCAAGACAAGCTTACTGCTTGAGATTATGGAATCCAGTGGTTTAAGTCTCATATATGATGTGTTTTGTTTTCATAATGACAGTATATTGTAAATGTGTTGTCTTTGAAAATGCAGTCTGGCCCAATTTCTAAAGTTCCAGCTCCTTGCACCTCCAGGTGTGTCATTTTTATACCACAAACAAATAACAATTCTGTTTAATTGACATCCATTTATTCTTGTGTGCCATTTGTCTCCAAGTTTGGTGTTGAATGGTGGATTTCAAGTCGCACGCTTCTGACAATTTATTCAATAAGAAAATCATAACGCATAAATGCTAAACCTCATTTCTTCTGCTGTTAGCGATATGAACTCATCCCGATGGACGTTAGCTGCCAATAATGATGATTTCAAAGCTATTGAGATAAATCGATCGGATCGTGACATAGGTACGGGGATTATTTTTAATAAATCAACTGCTGGAAATCCACTAATGGAAGGCGAATCTCTAATATGATGCGGTTTTTCATAACCCTTCCCTTACTCTTCATTAATTTGATGAAATCCGAAACACTATCTACGCGTATGGGTAGAGCACGAGATGGCGGAATATGAGTCTTGATGGTTTGGAGGTCTAATAGCAATTGATGTGGAGTAAGTATTAACGGACTTATCCGACCATGATGAGCATGCGTTAAAACATCGATTAAGTTACCTTTATATATGTTTCAACTTTGATGAAAGTAGCATGAGCTACGAAGTGAGGAATATAATTGATTGCGTTGCCTGTACAAAATCTTCCTCTTTCTTCAACTTATTTGCCAGCATGTTCATTTCTACTTGTATGTTGCTGAAGTTCCTTTGGCTCGTATCTTCATCCTTTCTGATTATGTTGATTGTTGAATAAATAATAGATGTCTGATTTTTTAGAAGATCCAACAGATGTTGCTTGTCGTCATTTGCCTTCTCAATTATGACAGTCATTTGCTCCGCATATTCCGAGTCCAAGACACCAAATAACTAGTGTGCGAGGTTCGAGACTATGTTTAGAGCTCCTCGCCTTATGCGCCTGGGGAATATGTTCAGTGTATTAGATTCCAACTGATTTTGTACTTGAATGAGATTTTCTGAAAGTATCTCACAGCTTCTATTCTGAACTGCTATCTTACACAACGTCTGAAGGCTTTTTATTCCGGTAGAGAAGCCATCCTATCTTCCTAAAATGGGGAAAGATCATAACAAGTGATCAGTTTCCACTCTGCCGTTACTACTTTTGTATTTCCAATTCCTTCAAAATAGATGATTGAGGAATCCATGTTAATCCCAAAACCTTTGTTGATGATTTGTATAAATTGAAATCTACTTCTCTATCTTCTGAAGGAATTCAATGCAGCAGTTTCAAGTGGTTAGCACACCATTTTCGTAGTCTAAATCCAGCTTCCAGTAGTAGCATATTAACTTGTTTCTACATCTCAATTGCCGTTGTTAAACTGGATTCAGAAATCTTCTCAGAGCCGTCTGCAAACGGTGATCGCACCACAAACCGACCATTATCATTCACTGTTGTATTTTGGTTGAAGTAATTTTCACACTGTTCCTCTGCTATTGCCAACTTCTGATCTTCACAAACATCGTCTGGTTCCCAGAACTTCTTTAATAAATCTTCTAAAGCATGTTCATCTTCTCCGAAAACGGCGCATGTCACAGTTTCTGATTCAGCCTGAACTCTTCCATTAGCAATCCACCCTAGTTTTGAATTCTCCAATATAGGAAGCTCTTTGGACATTCGAAGTTCTTGTGAGAGAATCTGTTTTCTGGAATAGGGCATGATGTGATGTCGATGTCAGTGCTTCATTGTGGTGGCACTATATTTGATAACACAAAGCCTTCTAGGCGCGTTCTGAATTTGCTGGTGAGTGACTGAAGCCCCACGTTGACCCTGTGGTTTGCGGTTCTCGATCTTCCGCCAACACCTTCCATACAGAGAGAGGCTTGAATCGACTTAATCGCCCGTGCGGTTCCAAGGAGTGGGTATGATTGGGATCTATTCGCCGATGCTACTGTTGGCGGAAAAATGCAAAAGTGTATTGTGTTTTTGTTGACACTTCCTGCACTTCCTACTTGTACACGTTTTTGCCTGATGATCATCCTTTTGTCTAGCAACCCATTTCTTTCTTTCGGGCACTGTCATGGTCAAGAACTGTTTGCAGTAATATAGGTGGTGGTCACCTTTGCACATGTGACATCTACTGCTCGTGGTGGAAGCAGTCGTTGCTGATGGTTTGCTCTTCTGAATGCCATTGACAGCTTCTAATGATTCGAAGCGACTCGTCAAACATTTCTTTAAATCGTTTGGAGCTCTTTGGAATTCATAATCGACTGCTCATACAACACATAAGTAGTCTTGTCCATCCCCTTTGTTAGGATGTGGATTAAGAGTGGATAACATTATTTTGGCTTTACTCCAAGACCCTCCAATGCCAATAACGATTCATGAAGACTGTCATGAAAGTCCTCCACTGATCTGCTATCGCCAGACATGTTGGACAGGTTTAGCATTCTCTAAAGTATAGTTGACAGCACTCTTGTTATTGTATCTGTATTGGAGTGTCTTCCAGGCAATGTCGTATTTCGCCTCGGTCAACTTGAGGTTCCTTATGAGTTTCTCGGCTTCCCCAGCCACGTTTTCTTTGAACTTTAACGTCTCTTCCTCTAAGAGAACGTAGGCTGATGCATCGTACCCCACCAACGTTGTGTCATTAAAGTCCTCGGACATTTTGAAGTGGATATCTTCCACGTGTGTCCACAGTTTTAAATTGCAGTCACTGTCCGTTTGGCCTAAACTGCCCCTTATTAAAGTTTCCTCAATTCGGCAATTGCTGTTGCTCTATTTCTGTAGGTAGATCCATACTGTGTACACCTTGGGCTGTTTAACTATCATTTGATCCAGATGGTTATTGATGTTGAAACTGGTTTCTTCACCAGATATGTATGGCTTTTGGATGGTTCTACTAGTTGTTCCTAGGTAGCTCCTTTCATAAATAAATATTCCTTCCCCCTGGTGGGGGAAATTCGAAATTTATGAGTGAATCAAATAATCCTTGTCAGGATCACGTCGGGGTCACCAAAAATGATTATTATTTGTAACTAATGCAGATATACATAAAACTTGAATTGTGTAACCTTGGTATGTTTACAATTTCCTGTAATCTACCAAGAATATTTATTTTCGCTTAGTATTTGTACATTTTGGATATCAATACAACTAGCATTCAATGCAAATTAAGCAATAAAATACTTCAGCCAATAGCCCATTCAATTGTGAAACCAATACAGTTGTTTCTTTATCTGGGTTATTGACCTGCTTAAAATAAACAACGAAACCAAAATTATATTAGGTCAGTTAGTAAATAACAAAATAAATAAAGACAAAAAACTGACAAATCTATTAATTAAGAAAGACTAAAAATATTTATGCGCAAAAAAAAAACTCTTCTGCTTGTGGAATTAGCATATACGATTATTAACTAGATCTGCCGAAGTCGTCGTTAATTGATTGGTCCGAATAAGCTATCTGCTGTCGTGTCTTTTTCCTTGACGACCTTCAGTAGGAAATGGGGAGTGATTGGCGCTACGTTCCGACAAATAAAAAAATCCGCAGAACTGGCAACCCGGGGACGGACTCCTTTTGAATTAAAAAGTGTGATCTATGAAGACATGGTCCAAGCTTTCTTTACCAGAGTGAAAAAGATAGTCCTCTGGTGATACCCGAAACAACGCTTGATACAAAAACTAGTAGAGTTTATCTTGCTCCGTCATCATGAAGGAGGACGGGATTTCTATCCTTTCTTAGAAAAAAATAAACTTCTTCGTGCTACTGGTCAACGGCATACGGTCATATCCCACAGTTATATGCCGATCGTGGGCACTGATGAACGAATGATGGCGGATCGAGTGCTTCTCAATTTGGGTTTCAGAAGTGGAAGTGAAGGAAAAGCTGCAAAACCGCCTTAAAATAAATAAAAAAACATTAAGTTCGGTCAGGTCAATTACTAAATACCCTCCGACATTAGCTAAAGAAAATATGTTTATACACACCCTTATAAATACGTTTCAACATTAGCTAAAGAAAACCTTTGGTGCTCCCATCAAGGCGGAATATGGGAAGTAGGTGTGAAATCAATAAAATTTCACGTAAATCGAATAATTGAAAATAGAGAATATGAAATCACTTCCTATTTTTATCTCCAGCACACTCTTTAATTGGCAGGACCTTTGTAGATAAGCCAGAACACAAATAAGATGTTATAGATTCTTTGAATCAATGGAAGCTCATTCAGAAGTTGAAAAGGGACTTCTGGAATAAATGGAAGTATTAATATTTAACCACGTTACAACACAGTTGAAAGTTGTCCAATCTCAAGAAAATGTACAGAAAGGATATGTCGTGATGGTGAAGGACGAAACAACGCACCGAGCTCTGTTTCCATTAACTTACGTATTGCATTAGGAAGCCAGAAGATGAAAGTTATACCAGAAGAGTATGAAGAAGGATAAAAAGATAGCAGTGGTTGGTGTTTTTCTATCGGTGTTGTTGATGACATCTGTAAAGCAAAGAAAGGTGGCACAAATTGGAGGTAAGGAAAGACCTAAAAATAACTCAGTAGCAATATATATGGCCTACATCGGCTCTGTGGATATGATATCATCATCAAGAAATGCAATAGTCTACTTCAACATTAAGTCGTATTTTGAGAGAATTTAGAGAACTGAACAGCTCCTACATGAAATGCAAGAGCTACAACGTTGAAGTATGATTTGATGATTGCGCAGCTATATTGAAATGAAAACTCTTTTGTGTTTATTGGGGAAGCCGCAAATTGCGACTTCCCCATACTTTATTCAAATTAGAACTGAACTAATATTATCTTACAAAAATTAACTTAAGCTAAATGAAAAATAAAGTGAGCGTGGGAAACGCTTAGTAAGCACAATGCATGCTTACTATCTCGGAGTAGTGCGGACGACACACCTCAATAAAGTGAGTGTGTAAAATTACATACTGAAGGTATTGTAACTTGAGTAAAATCATACTATTAGTTGGATAAAGAAGGTATGCCAACTTGGACAAATGTGTCAAGCAGTATGATACGTTGTCGAACGGATGGTATGGCAACATGGATGAATCAAACATACTACACCTCCCTTTTTAACAAAGAATAATCAACGGTTTAAAAAGAATATTCTTAGTTGAATTTAATTCATATAAATTTATAATTCATGAATTTTGTTTATATAAATTTACAATTAACAGTCAGTGCTGGCTTCATTTAAAGTTAGTTAGTTCTGGTTATGTTTAAAATTTAGTTTAATGTTTACAAATTACTCATATTTTTTTTATAGAGAATAATGCTTACAAGTATATTTAACGTTACTAGTTAAATACAGTTACAATTTTTGTTTTGTAATATATTTTGTAGTAAAAAAATTATTATATGAGAATAACGAAAAATAGAACATTTTTTTTGACTTAAGCGATATTTTTAAAATATAATTTATGGTTTGTAAAAATCAAATATAATTTTATAAAATTTTGTTGAGGGGTCGTATATTTTAATTTAAGTGATTTAATATGTTTTTTCATTATTTTACATATATACCTTTTTATTTTTTATTAATTAATAGATATATTCTTATATATTAGTTTACTAAGTCGAATTGAAAAGTTAAATGCTCTAACGTGAATTTAGATCAAAGTATGTTTATATATATTATTATTATTATTATTATTATTATTATTATTATTATTATTATTATTATTATTATTATTATTATCAACATTATAAAGTGGATCTACAGTGTTAAGGTCAAGAGAATCAATGGTAGTCGGAATTTTGCCGAAAACTAATTCATACGGACAATAACCATGGACTGTTGACGGAGTAGTATTAAAACAGTATGTAAAATATTTAAGCTATTCGTCCCAATCCGTTCGTTCTAATGACACATAAGAACGAATATATTCATTAAATGTCCTCTGTGACTTTTCTATGGATCCAACTGTTTGATGGTGGTATGCTGTCGAGGGGGCATGTTTCACATCCGACATCTTAAAAAGTTTCTGCAGGGTCTGGTTTTTATACTCAGTTCCTCTGTCAGTTAAAACTTTTCTCATTGGTCCATATGTAAGTACAAAGTTTTCAAATATTGCCGTAGCTATTGTTTTTACCGTTTTATCGGGTACTGGTATAGTTACCAGGTACATGGTGACACACATATTATTGTCACAGCGTATTCCTTACCGCTGTTTGACTTAATAAACGGACCTATTGCTGGGGTTTCCGATATACACATAGGTTCTTTCGTCCTTTTAAAGGGCTTGTTCTCTTGGCATTTACTGCAATTTTTAACATAGTTTTTGATGTCTTTAGACATTCCTTTCCAACGATATTTAGTGCGGAGTTTTTCTGACATTCTTTTGATGCCAGGGTGACCTCCGTATAATGGGTCATTATTATACGTTTGTAGGAGTTTTCTTTATATCCTCATAAATCCTCATTTAATGAGAGTTGCAATTTGAATATTCCCTTATTACCGGTTATTTTCTCCAACCTAGGAATGAATTGACTTAGATCAAAGCTTCCATTAGTAATAAGGTCATCAATCTTTACATTTTCTAAAGTTTTTCTCCCATATATAAGGCTACACTTTGGAGTTGTACCAGAGAGAAATCTTTAGGCGAACACTTTTTTTACCTCCTTTGCATTTAGTAGTTCGAAGACCCTAGGAATGTCTGACACGCTTGTTAATTTTTTATCTTTTTGTGTTTGGCCTTTCTTTGATTTAGACCGCGTTGTTACCGTATAGAGTCTCTTTATATTCTTAATATGGTCAAAATCAATTCAGTTGTCCTTTCCTTTTATGTACTGTATTTCAAAGTCATATTCTTCGAGGTCCAATCTCATCCGGGTTAATTTTGAAGATGGATTCTTCAAAGAGAACAAGTAGGTCAATGGGCGGTGATCACTTCTCACCAAAAATTTTGTACCATATATGTATGGTCTTACGTATTTTATTGCCCAATGTGCTGCTGCGAGTTCTTGTTCAATTACAGATTTGTTGCTTTCACCTTTGGTGAAGGATCTTGATGCATATGCCACGGGTAATTGTACACCCTTATGCTCTTGGCTTAGAACGGCACCGCATGCATATTTACTTGCATTGGAAGTAATGCAAAATTGTTTATTGAAATCGGGGTACTGGAGTATTCTTGGGGTGAAAGTGAATTCTTTAAATACTCAAAGCACTTTTGACACTCTTCAGTCCAAATAAACTTTGCATTTTTCCTAGTTAGTTTTGTTAATGGCAGAGAGTATTCTGCAAATTTGGTATAAATCTTCTGTAGTAATTACAAAAGGTAACAAACCTTTTAGTTTCGTCCGCGCTTTTTGGGGTAGGATATGTTTGGATGGTTTCATATTTTAAGTTATCGGGAAGAATTCCCTTGTCAGTGCATTTATGACACAAAAAGGTTACTTCATGTCTGAAAAATATACACTTATCAGGATGCAGCTTCAAATTATATTTTCTGCACGTCGTGAAGACATCCCGCAGATTTTGAATCATATGTTTTTTCTGAGCATCCAATTACGATGAGATCATCCATATACAGGAATGCCTGTTCAGGCGTAAGACCAGAAAATGCTATTGACATCATTCTTTGGAAGGAGTTCGGCGCTACCTTGATTCCATAAGGGAGACGTTTAAAGCGAAATTATCCTTCATTCGTGGAGAATGAAGTTATATCCCTAGACTCCTCTTTTAATTCTATTTGATGACAACTAGACAGACATTAGATCCAGACAGGAAAAATATTTTTCTCGACCTAGTTGGTCTGGAATATCTTCGATTCTTCGTAAGGGATATTTGTCCGCTATTAACCTTTTATTAATTTGTCTGTAGTCTACAACTAGTCGCCATCTCTTTGCGGAGTTACCTGGAAGGGATTTCTTTGGTACTAATAATACCGGACTGTTGTAACATGAAAATGATGGCTCTATAATATCATCTTGTATTAATTAATTGTTAATCTGAGCTTTGATTTCCTGTTTTTGACTATGTGGAATTCTATAATTTTTTATATAAACAGGTGCATCATCCATTACTCGGAACTCTTGTTTATAAAAATTATTAGTTGATATTTTATCGGTTTCCAGAGCAAAAATGTCTGAGAATTCAGTACATAAGTCAGTTAAATGTTTTTTTGCAAATTTTTTTTGTTAGCCTTTTCAATATTTTTACACTACAATCGTCCCGGGGAATTTGTATCGGTATAACACTATAGTCGGATAACTTTTCCGTTATAATGTGAACATTAATAGAATGGAAACAATAAATATCATTTAAGATGTGAGTGAAATTATAAGAGAGAATGTTTCTTAAAAATATTTATTTTTTTTTTCTTTTTTAATAAAATTTTAAAATCCACAAAATTTTCGTATATAAAATTTTATGTATATAAAGTCAAAAGGTGTAGCAAAGCGCACCTAATTAATACATAAATGTTGTTTACTACAGTTTAATACATACATATAAATATGCATAAATACATACATAGAAGTAAGATTGGAATCTCCTCAAGTGGTGTTTAACTGGATGAAAATTAATCCGCTGATACAATAGGTGACTGCTGTAGCTGCTGATGTTGTTGTAAGGATTTGTTCTGTTAATGCGGTTCCCGCTCTAACTCCAAATTTAAAAGTTCCGCTACTTCGTTGAGCTATAGCCAGGAATCTTTGGGATTAAGTTGGGTACGTTTGAGATTACCAAACCGAAGACGGAATTCCAAATGTATTGATTTGCGATAATGTATTGATGTTTTGCCATTAGTAGGCAACGTATGGGTTGCTTTTGGTTGTTGGTCCGTTCAGACACTGGACCCCGTCTTGCGCCATCACAGTGGTAGTTGTAGCAAAACAAGCTAACGAACATGTATGTTTAATTAATTTACACGTTTTAGGCTCCAGTCTTTACTGTTTTGTTACCTGAAAATTGTATTATTATAATTGTGTTGACATATAATTTCATTAGTTGTTTTTTAGAGCCGTTCCTTTCTGTATCAGTCACTTGTTTCTTTGTTTTTTTTTTAACAAACCCGAGGCATTTTTCTTTCTCTTTTCTATTTATAATTTACGAGCTGGCCCGGTCCGTATTGCTGGCCCACAGTTTAAGCGTTTAATATATATATATTTTCCGAAATCACATTATACATGGTGCACAACTTTTGTAGATTTTAAAGTTTTTTTGTTTGTTTGGCAGGATCGCCATGAAATAAAAACTCTTTTGGGTTTATTGGGTTTATACTTTATTCAAATTAGAACTGAATTAGAACTGAATATTATCTTACAAAAATTAACTTAAGCTAAATGAAATATAAAGTGAGCGTGGGAAACGCTTAGTAAGCAGATCGCATGCTTACTATCTCGGAGTAGTGCGGGCAACACACCACAATAAAGTGAGTGTGTAAAGTTACATACTGAAGGTATTGTAACTTGAGTAAAAGCATACTATTAGTTGGATAAAGAAGGTATGCCAACTTGGGCAAATGTGTCAAGCAGTATGATACGTTGTCGTACGGATGGTATGGCAACATGGATGAATCAAACACACTACAATATCGAGTTAAACCGATTCCATTTGAGTGGGAGAATCGAAGAAGATAGCGGCAACAAGGTTTCTGGTATATATCTTTAATACAATGCTATACTTGCTTATCAGTAATTCCTGCAAAGTATCTTTAATCAAATCTCTCACCCCCTACAAATGTCAATTTACAGCAACACAACTCGAATTTAGTAGTGAAACATCCTATGATATTTCATCAGCACGGAACGGTGATGTTAGCAGCCAACGTGTCCGAGATAACTGCCTTCAATCTCAGTCCACTGAATGCCATGAAAATTGACCACACAGAGAGAATTGAGAAGCTGGGAAAGGCTATCGCCGAATTGAAGAAGGACAATCTGAACTTCAGAGGGATGACTTTTCATCAGAAGGGCATCATTGGCTTTTGTCTCAATGTAATTATTATGCAAGTCAGAAGGTAAACATTACCATCGTTCTCCTCTAATAAACAAGCGTTGCTTTTATAAAAACAACAGAAAAAAGGGATTAAGCCTGACCATTTTGCAACAACAAACAAGCCAACACTTTTCTGGTAGTTTGTAAAGTTAAAATAGGTGGGTTAAAAAGCCGATGTCCACGGATAAGTGAACACTGTTGTTAAGTAGAGGAGTTATAGTATGTTAGAGTTAGATTACGGGATGTAATCTTTATTCAGAATGATAAGCAAGTATAGCATCTTTGCTTGTCACATGTGAGATAGCTATGAATGTTTATGACCTCCCCTAAAATGCGTGGTGGTATGGGGCATAGACCTATCACACTTTATACCAAGCTGGGTTAGGGCAAAATTATCATAAGTAGTTATTAAGAAATATTTTGAATGAATATAGCAGTGTAGTAAAATCGTCAAACGGTGAACATTGTATTCCGTGCACGTGCGTTGAAAGAATTTTTTTTTCGGACGACACCTTTTTTGCGGCTAGAATTCAAAACTGTTGAAACTTGAAATTGTTTCCGTTTCTGCAGATATTTCTGGTCTAGGTGATGAGCCATTGACAAAATGTTCGAGAGAGTACCTTCCGTCTCAATTGGGTCAATGAAATATACGTCTTTCTCCTTAGACCTAGAAGCACAGCCCTTGTATAAAATTGACAGACTAACGAAAATGGATTTTGCGGATTCAATATATTATAGGAGTGACATGGTAGATATCCAACTATGTGGTAATATTTAGCCGATAATCTTGATCAGCGGGGTAAAAAAATGTACTTGGTTCGCTTTTAGCTCAATATAGGTTATTAGGTGGATTTTGACCTAACTCAAAATAGGTTTCACATTACACCAGAGTGTCGATACAAGATAAACTGTCCAAATTCAGGCAAATTCAGTAAATTTCTAGAGCGAAAGTTGCGCCATTAGAGGACTAAAGGTGCGCGAAAATATTCCGTAAGACGACAACTATGGGGGCAGATGAAAAATATGCTGAAACTTGCAATTCAAAAAACATATATCTTCTTCGCTGATGACAGCGTTATTTCGGAGACCTGAACAAAAATCAGAATATAACAAAGTAGTTTTGGAGTATGTGTCTCTGGGAACTCTGATTGTCTTTATTTACGATTGTGGTCTTCAATTCTTGGTGTCCCTCAGTTGATGGGAAAAGCTAGAATGATACACTATATGTAGGGCCAACAGTGCAGAAAGACTGCATTTGAATTAAAACGTGTGAGCTATGATGACATGGCCCAAGCTTTCTCTACCAGAGTGAAAAAATGGTTCTCTGGTGATACCGAAAACAACGGTTGATTCAAAAACTAGAAGAGTTCATCATGCTCCGTCACCATGGAGGGGAATGTGATTTTTATTTTTTTTTTTTTTTTTCTTAGAGAAAAATAGACTTTTTCGTGGTAATAGTCTGGCAACAAGAGCATCAAGACGTACTTTTTCTGTTTCAGATAGAAATTATGAATTATTTTTCTGTATCGGTGAATTAAAAGTTAAAATTAGCAAGAATCGTTAAATTGTGTTAGTGCACAGTAGTGAAGTGTTGAATTTTTCGTTCCATTTATTTTATTTAAAAGGTTGAGCATATTGTTTATACAAAGAGTATAATAAAACATGTTTAACTGAGTGTCTAAACATGCCCATTTAAAATGTGCTGGTCTCAATGGTAAATAGTTTGATCTTATTACTAATAGAGAAAATTGTCTTCGTTGGGCTTGCATCGATTGTAGGTCATTAGAAGTCGATTTTTATCGACTTTTTTGGACAACAAAATCACTCTAACTATTTGCCTAAAATGAAAAGAAACTTTAAGTCAAATCCCAAAATTTTCTACAAATTTGTTAATTTAAAAGTAAGAGTCCGACAATTCCCTGGTAGTATTAAGCTTGGTAATAAAGAGGGCTCTACATCTGTTGAAATTGCAGATATGTTCACTGAATTCTTTCAAAAACTTACTCTACTTATACTTTTTATTCTAATTATTCTTATAGCATTAAAAAAGTAAAATATTTTCCTTTAACACTGACTTCGTTTTGGAGATCTAGATTTGTAGTACCTTTACATAAGTCTGGTAGTAGGAATGTGATTGAAAATTAAAGGGGAATTGCAAAATTGAATGCAGTCCCAAAACTCTTTGAACTTTTAGTTGCACGAAGAATAACTCATTTTGTTCATCTTTTCTAGAACCATTCTGGTGTTCCTCAAGGTAGTCATTTAGGTCCTTTGCTTGTTGTTTTATATTTAAATGATCTTCCTTCGGTAATTCACTTGTCTAAAATCTTAATATTCGCAGGTGATGTTAAACTTTTTTGCATATTTACAAATTTATCTACACCCTCTTGTGAAATGGTTTGATATTAGCGGAATGTCGCTTTATCTCAAAAAGTGTAAAAACCAGTAAGGAAAGTCTTAAAGTCGGGCGGGCCGACTTTATTATACCCAACACCACTTTGCTAATTTAGTAGAGCTCCGCACTTTATGATACCATACCCTATAGCTATATCTGAACCGATTTCGATCAAATTTGGCATACTTATTTTCAGGTCCAATCTGATCGTACGTGCAAAATTCCATACTATTCGGGCTGATATTACACGTTTGGTGCACAACAAAAGGCAACAAACCTTTTAGTTTCGTCCGCGCTTTTTGGGGTAGGATATGTTTGGATGGTTTCATATTTTAAGTTATCGGGAAGAATTCCCTTGTCAGTGCATTTATGACACAAAAAGGTTACTTCATGTCTGAAAAATATACACTTATCAGGATGCAGCTTCAAATTATATTTTCTGCACGTCGTGAAGACATCCCGCAGATTTTGAATCATATGTTTTTTCTGAGCATCCAATTACGATGAGATCATCCATATACAGGAATGCCTGTTCAGGCGTAAGACCAGAAAATGCTATTGACATCATTCTTTGGAAGGAGTTCGGCGCTACCTTGATTCCATAAGGGAGACGTTTAAAGCGAAATGATCCTTCATTCGTGGAGAATGAAGTTATATCCCTAGACTCCTCTTTTAATTCTATTTGATGACAACTAGACAGACATTAGATCCAGACAGGAAAAATATTTTTCTCGACCTAGTTGGTCTGGAATATCTTCGATTCTTCGTAAGGGATATTTGTCCGCTATTAACGTTTTATTAATTTGTCTGTAGTCTACAACTAGTCGCCATCTCTTTGCGGAGTTACCTGGAAGGGATTTCTTTGGTACTAATAATACCTATAATATCATCTTGTATTAATTAATTGTTCATCTGAGCTTTGATTTCCTGTTTTTGACTATGTGGAATTCTATAATTTTTTATATAAACAGGTGCATCATCCATTACTCGGAACTCTTGTTTATAAAAATTATTAGTTGAGATTTTATCGGTTTCCAGAGCAAAAATGTCTGAGAATTCAGTACATAAGTCAGTTAAATGTTTTTTTGCAAATTTTTTTTTGTTAGCCTTTTCAATATTTTTACACTACAATCGTCCCGGGGAATTTGTATCTGTATAACACTATAGTCGGATAACTTTTCCGTTATAATGTGAACATTAATAGAATGGAAACAATAAATATCATTTAAGATGTGAGTGAAATTATAAGAGAGAATGTTTCTTAAAAATATTTATTTTTTTTCTTTTTTAATAAAATTTTAAAATCCACAAAATTTTCGTATATAAAATTTTATGTATATAAAGTCAAAAGGTGTAGCAAAGCGCACCTAATTAATACATAAATGTTGTTTTTTTACTACAGTTTAATACATACATATAAATATGCATAAATACATACATAGAAGTAAGATTGGAATCTCCTCAAGTGGTGTTTAACTGGATGAAAATTAATCCGCTGATACAATAGGTGACTGCTGTAGCTGCTGATGTTGTTGTAAGGATTTGTTCTGTTAATGCGGTTCCCGCTCTAACTCCAAATTTAAAAGTTCCGCTACTTCGTTGAGCTATAGCCAGGAATCTTTGGGATTAAGTTGGGTACGTTTGAGATTACCAAACCGAAGACGGAATTCCAAATGTATTGATTTGCGATAATGTATTGATGTTTTGCCATTAGTAGGCAACGTTTGGGTTGCTTTTGGTTGTTGGTCCGTTCAGACACTGGACCCCGTCTTGCGCCATCACAGTGGTAGTTGTAGCAAAACAAGCTAACGAACATGTATGTTTAATTAATTTACACGTTTTAGGCTCCAGTCTTTACTGTTTTGTTACCTGAAAATTGTATTATTATAATTGTGTTGACATATAATTTCATTAGTTGTTTTTTAGAGCCGTTCCTTTCTGTATCAGTCACTTGTTTCTTTGTTTTTTTTTAACAAACCCGAGGCATTTTTCTTTCTCTTTTCTATTTATAATTTACGAGCTGGCCCGGTCCGTATTGCTGGCCTACAGTTTAAGCGTTTAATATATATATATTTTCCGAAATCACATTATACATGGTGCACAACTTTTGTAGATTTTAAAGTTTTGTTTGTTTGTTTGGCAGGATCGCCATGAAATAAAAACTCTTTTGGGTTTATTGGGTTTATACTTTATTCAAATTAGAACTGAATTAGAACTGAATATTATCTTACAAAAATTAACTTAAGCTAAATGAAATATAAAGTGAGCGTGGGAAACGCTTAGTAAGCAGATCGCATGCTTACTATCTCGGAGTAGTGCGGGCAACACACCTCAATAAAGTGAGTGTGTAAAGTTACATACTGAAGGTATTGTAACTTGAGTAAAAGCATACTATTAGTTGGATAAAGAAGGTATGCCAACTTGGGCAAATGTGTCAAGCAGTATGATACGTTGTCGTACGGATGGTATGGCAACATGGATGAATCAAACACACTACAATATCGAGTTAAACCGATTCCATTTGAGTGGGAGAATCGAAGAAGATAGCGGCAACAAGGTTTCTGGTATATATCTTTAATACAATACAGTAATTCCTGCAAAGTATCTTTAATCAAATCTCTCACCCCCTACAAATGTCAATTTACAGCAACACAACTCGAATTTAGTAGTGAAACATCCTATGATATTTCATCAGCACGGAACGGTGATGTTAGCAGCCAACGTGTCCGAGATAACTGCCTTCAATCTCAGTCCACTGAATGCCATGAAAATTGACCACACAGAGAGAATTGAGAAGCTGGGAAAGGCTATCGCCGAATTGAAGAAGGACAATCTGAACTTCAGAGGGATGACTTTTCATCAGAAGGGCATCATTGGCTTTTGTCTCAATGTAATTATTATGCAAGTCAGAAGGTAAACATTACCATCGTTCTCCTCTAATAAACAAGCGTTGCTTTTATAAAAACAACAGAAAAAAGGGATTAAGCCTGACCATTTTGCAACAACAAACAAGCCAACACTTTTCTGGTAGTTTGTAAAGTTAAAATAGGTGGGTTAAAAAGCCGATGTCCACGGATAAGTGAACACTGTTGTTAAGTAGAGGAGTTATTGTATGTTAGAGTTAGATTACGGGATGTAATCTTTATTCAGAATGATAAGCAAGTATAGCATCTTTGCTTGTCACATGTGAGATAGCTATGAATGTTTATGACCTCCCCTAAAATGCGTGGTGGTATGGGGCATAGACCTATCACACTTTATACCAAGCTGGGTTAGGGCAAAATTATCATAAGTAGTTATTAAGAAATATTTTGAATGAATATAGCAGTGTAGTAAAATCGTCAAACGGTGAACATTGTATTCCGCGAGCACGTGCGTTGAAAGAATTTTTTTTTTCGGACGACACCTTTTTTGCGGCTAGAATTCAAAACTGTTGAAACTTGAAATTGTTTCCGTTTCTGCAGATATTTCTGGTCTAGGTGATGAGCCATTGACAAAATGTTCGAGAGAGTACCTTCCGTCTCAATTGGGTCAATGAAATATACGTCTTTCTCCTTAGACCTAGAAGCACAGCCCTTGTATAAAATTGACAGACTAACGAAAATGGATTTTGCGGATTCAATATATTATAGGAGTGACATGGTAGATATCCAACTATGTGGTAATATTTAGCCGATAATCTTGATCAGCGGGGTAAAAAAATGTACTTGGTTCGCTTTTAGCTCAATATAGGTTATTAGGTGGATTTTGACCTAACTCAAAATAGGTTTCACATTACACCAGAGTGTCGATACAAGATAAACTGTCCAAATTCAGGCAAATTCAGTAAATTTCTAGAGCGAAAGTTGCGCCATTAGAGGACTAAAGGTGCGCGAAAATATTCCGTAAGACGACAACTATGGGGGCAGATGAAAAATATGCTGAAACTTGCAATTCAAAAAACATATATCTTCTTCGCTGATGACAGCGTTATTTCGGAGACCTGAACAAAAATCAGAATATAACAAAGTAGTTTTGGAGTATGTGTCTCTGGGAACTCTGATTGTCTTTATTTACGATTGTGGTCTTCAATTCTTGGTGTCCCTCAGTTGATGGGAAAAGCTAGAATGATACACTATATGTAGGGCCAACAGTGCAGAAAGACTGCATTTGAATTAAAACGTGTGAGCTATGATGACATGGCCCAAGCTTTCTCTACCAGAGTGAAAAAATGGTTCTCTGGTGATACCGAAAACAACGGTTGATTCAAAAACTAGAAGAGTTCATCATGCTCCGTCACCATGGAGGGGAATGTGATTTTTATTTTTTTTTTTTTTTTTCTTAGAGAAAAATAGACTTTTTCGTGGTAATAGTCTGGCAACAAGAGCATCAAGACGTACTTTTTCTGTTTCAGATAGAAATTATGAATTATTTTTCTGTATCGGTGAATTAAAAGTTAAAATTAGCAAGAATCGTTAAATTGTGTTAGTGCACAGTAGTGAAGTGTTGAATTTTTCGTTCCATTTATTTTATTTAAAAGGTTGAGCATATTGTTTATACAAAGAGTATAATAAAACATGTTTAACTGAGTGTCTAAACATGCCCATTTAAAATGTGCTGGTCTCAATGGTAAATAGTTTGATCTTATTACTAATAGAGAAAATTGTCTTCGTTGGGCTTGCATCGATTGTAGGTCATTAGAAGTCGATTTTTATCGACTTTTTTGGACAACAAAATCACTCTAACTATTTGCCTAAAATGAAAAGAAACTTTAAGTCAAATCCCAAAATTTTCTACAAATTTGTTAATTTAAAAGTAAGAGTCCGACAATTCCCTGGTAGTATTAAGCTTGGTAATAAAGAGGGCTCTACATCTGTTGAAATTGCAGATATGTTCACTGAATTCTTTCAAAAACTTACTCTACTTATACTTTTTATTCTAATTATTCTTATAGCATTAAAAAAGTAAAATATTTTCCTTTAACACTGACTTCGTTTTGGAGATCTAGATTTGTAGTACCTTTACATAAATCTGGTAGTAGGAATGTGATTGAAAATTAAAGGGGAATTGCAAAATTGAATGCAGTCCCAAAACTCTTTGAACTTTTAGTTGCACGAAGAATAACTCATTTTGTTCATCTTTTCTAGAACCATTGAAGTGCATTCTGGTGTTCCTCAAGGTAGTCATTTAGGTCCTTTGCTTGTTGTTTTATATTTAAATGATCTTCCTTCGGTAATTCACTTGTCTAAAATCTTAATATTCGCAGGTGATGTTAAACTTTTTTGCATATTTACAAATTTATCTACACCCTCTTGTGAAATGGTTTGATATTAGCGGAATGTCGCTTTATCTCAAATAGTGTAAAAACCAGTAAGGAAAGTCTTAAAGTCGGGCGGGCCGACTTTATTATACCCAACACCACTTTGCTAATTTAGTAGAGCTCCGCACTTTATGATACCATACCCTATAGCTATATCTGAACCGATTTCGATCAAATTTGGCATACTTATTTTCAGGTCCAATCTGATCGTACGTGCAAAATTCCATACTATTCGGGCTGATATTACACGTTTGGTGCACAACAAAAGGCAACAAACCTTTTAGTTTCGTCCGCGCTTTTTGGGGTAGGATATGTTTGGATGGTTTCATATTTTAAGTTATCGGGAAGAATTCCCTTGTCAGTGCATTTATGACACAAAAAGGTTACTTCATGTCTGAAAAATATACACTTATCAGGATGCAGCTTCAAATTATATTTTCTGCACGTCGTGAAGACATCCCGCAGATTTTGAATCATATGTTTTTTCTGAGCATCCAATTACGATGAGATCATCCATATACAGGAATGCCTGTTCAGGCGTAAGACCAGAAAATGCTATTGACATCATTCTTTGGAAGGAGTTCAGCGCTACCTTGATTCCATAAGGGAGACGTTTAAAGCGAAATGATCCTTCATTCGTGGAGAATGAAGTTATATCCCTAGACTCCTCTTTTAATTCTATTTGATGACAACTAGACAGACATTAGATCCAGACAGGAAAAATATTTTTCTCGACCTAGTTGGTCTGGAATATCTTCGATTCTTCGTAAGGGATATTTGTCCGCTATTAACCTTTTATTAATTTGTCTGTAGTCTACAACTAG
The DNA here is from genome assembly GCF_030504385.1 of Musca domestica. Lineage (NCBI taxonomy): Eukaryota > Metazoa > Arthropoda > Insecta > Diptera > Muscidae > Musca > Musca domestica. Next base: position 1,959,718 of record NW_026712439.1, read on the forward strand.
TCGCCATCTCTTTGCGGAGTTACCTGGAAGGGATTTCTTTGGTACTAATAATACCGGACTGTTGTAACATGAAAATGATGGCTCTATAATATCATCTTGTATTAATTAATTGTTAATCTGAGCTTTGATTTCCTGTTTTTGACTATGTGGAATTCTATAATTTTTTATATAAACAGGTACATCATCCATTACTCGGAACTCTTGTTTATAAAAATTATTAGTTGAGATTTTATCGGTTTCCAGAGCAAAAATGTCTGAGAATTCAGTACATAAGTCAGTTAAATGTTTTTTTGCAATTTTTTTTTTTGTTAGCCTTTTCAATATTTTTACACTACAATCGTCCCGGGGAATTTGTATCTGTATAACACTATAGTCGGATAACTTTTCCGTTATAATGTGAACATTAATAGAATGGAAACAATAAATATCATTTAAGATGTGAGTGAAATTATAAGAGAGAATGTTTCTTAAAAATATTTATTTTTTTTCTTTTTTAATAAAATTTTAAAATCCACAAAATTTTCGTATATAAAATTTTATGTATATAAAGTCAAAAGGTGTAGCAAAGCGCACCTAATTAATACATAAATGTTGTTTTTTTACTACAGTTTAATACATACATATAAATATGCATAAATACATACATAGAAGTAAGATTGGAATCTCCTCAAGTGGTGTTTAACTGGATGAAAATTAATCCGCTGATACAATAGGTGACTGCTGTAGCTGCTGATGTTGTTGTAAGGATTTGTTCTGTTAATGCGGTTCCCGCTCTAACTCCAAATTTAAAAGTTCCGCTACTTCGTTGAGCTATAGCCAGGAATCTTTGGGATTAAGTTGGGTACGTTTGAGATTACCAAACCGAAGACGGAATTCCAAATGTATTGATTTGCGATAATGTATTGATGTTTTGCCATTAGTAGGCAACGTTTGGGTTGCTTTTGGTTGTTGGTCCGTTCAGACACTGGACCCCGTCTTGCGCCATCACAGTGGTAGTTGTAGCAAAACAAGCTAACGAACATGTATGTTTAATTAATTTACACGTTTTAGGCTCCAGTCTTTACTGTTTTGTTACCTGAAAATTGTATTATTATAATTGTGTTGACATATAATTTCATTAGTTGTTTTTTAGAGCCGTTCCTTTCTGTATCAGTCACTTGTTTCTTTGTTTTTTTTTTAACAAACCCGAGGCATTTTTCTTTCTCTTTTCTATTTATAATTTACGAGCTGGCCCGGTCCGTATTGCTGGCCCACAGTTTAAGCGTTTAATATATATATATTTTCCGAAATCACATTATACATGGTGCACAACTTTTGTAGATTTTAAAGTTTTTTTGTTTGTTTGGCAGGATCGCCATGAAATAAAAACTCTTTTGGGTTTATTGGGTTTATACTTTATTCAAATTAGAACTGAATTAGAACTGAATATTATCTTACAAAAATTAACTTAAGCTAAATGAAATATAAAGTGAGCGTGGGAAACGCTTAGTAAGCAGATCGCATGCTTACTATCTCGGAGTAGTGCGGGCAACACACCTCAATAAAGTGAGTGTGTAAAGTTACATACTGAAGGTATTGTAACTTGAGTAAAAGCATACTATTAGTTGGATAAAGAAGGTATGCCAACTTGGGCAAATGTGTCAAGCAGTATGATACGTTGTCGTACGGATGGTATGGCAACATGGATGAATCAAACACACTACAATATCGAGTTAAACCGATTCCATTTGAGTGGGAGAATCGAAGAAGATAGCGGCAACAAGGTTTCTGGTATATATCTTTAATACAATACAGTAATTCCTGCAAAGTATCTTTAATCAAATCTCTCACCCCCTACAAATGTCAATTTACAGCAACACAACTCGAATTTAGTAGTGAAACATCCTATGATATTTCATCAGCACGGAACGGTGATGTTAGCAGCCAACGTGTCCGAGATAACTGCCTTCAATCTCAGTCCACTGAATGCCATGAAAATTGACCACACAGAGAGAATTGAGAAGCTGGGAAAGGCTATCGCCGAATTGAAGAAGGACAATCTGAACTTCAGAGGGATGACTTTTCATCAGAAGGGCATCATTGGCTTTTGTCTCAATGTAATTATTATGCAAGTCAGAAGGTAAACATTACCATCGTTCTCCTCTAATAAACAAGCGTTGCTTTTATAAAAACAACAGAAAAAAGGGATTAAGCCTGACCATTTTGCAACAACAAACAAGCCAACACTTTTCTGGTAGTTTGTAAAGTTAAAATAGGTGGGTTAAAAAGCCGATGTCCACGGATAAGTGAACACTGTTGTTAAGTAGAGGAGTTATAGTATGTTAGAGTTAGATTACGGGATGTAATCTTTATTCAGAATGATAAGCAAGTATAGCATCTTTGCTTGTCACATGTGAGATAGCTATGAATGTTTATGACCTCCCCTAAAATGCGTGGTGGTATGGGGCATAGACCTATCACACTTTATACCAAGCTGGGTTAGGGCAAAATTATCATAAGTAGTTATTAAGAAATATTTTGAATGAATATAGCAGTGTAGTAAAATCGTCAAACGGTGAACATTGTATTCCGCGAGCACGTGCGTTGAAAGAATTTTTTTTTTCGGACGACACCTTTTTTGCGGCTAGAATTCAAAACTGTTGAAACTTGAAATTGTTTCCGTTTCTGCAGATATTTCTGGTCTAGGTGATGAGCCATTGACAAAATGTTCGAGAGAGTACCTTCCGTCTCAATTGGGTCAATGAAATATACGTCTTTCTCCTTAGACCTAGAAGCACAGCCCTTGTATAAAATTGACAGACTAACGAAAATGGATTTTGCGGATTCAATATATTATAGGAGTGACATGGTAGATATCCAACTATGTGGTAATATTTAGCCGATAATCTTGATCAGCGGGGTAAAAAAATGTACTTGGTTCGCTTTTAGCTCAATATAGGTTATTAGGTGGATTTTGACCTAACTCAAAAAAGGTTTCACATTACACCAGAGTGTCGATACAAGATAAAATGTCCAAATTCAGGCAAATTCAGTAAATTTCTAGAGCGAAAGTTGCGCCATTAGAGGACTAAAGGTGCGCGAAAATATTCCGTAAGACGACAACTATGGGGGCAGATGAAAAATATGCTGAAACTTGCAATTCAAAAAACATATATCTTCTTCGCTGATGACAGCGTTATTTCGGAGACCTGAACAAAAATCAGAATATAACAAAGTAGTTTTGGAGTATGTGTCTCTGGGAACTCTGATTGTCTTTATTTACGATTGTGGTCTTCAATTCTTGGTGTCCCTCAGTTGATGGGAAAAGCTAGAATGATACACTATATGTAGGGCCAACAGTGCAGAAAGACTGCATTTGAATTAAAACGTGTGAGCTATGATGACATGGCCCAAGCTTTCTCTACCAGAGTGAAAAAATGGTTCTCTGGTGATACCGAAAACAACGGTTGATTCAAAAACTAGAAGAGTTCATCATGCTCCGTCACCATGGAGGGGAATGTGATTTTTATTTATTTTTTTTTTTTTTTTCTTAGAGAAAAATAGACTTTTTCGTGGTAATAGTCTGACAACAAGAGCATCAAGACGTACTTTTTCTGTTTCAGATAGAAATTATGAATTATTTTTCTGTATCGGTGAATTAAAAGTTAAAATTAGCAAGAATCGTTAAATTGTGTTAGTGCACAGTAGTGAAGTGTTGAATTTTTCGTTCCATTTATTTTATTTAAAAGGTTGAGCATATTGTTTATACAAAGAGTATAATAAAACATGTTTAACTGAGTGTCTAAACATGCCCATTTAAAATGTGCTGGTCTCAATGGTAAATAGTTTGATCTTATTACTAATAGAGAAAATTGTCTTCGTTGGGCTTGCATCGATTGTAGGTCTTTAGAAGTCGATTTTTATCGTCTTTTTTGGACAACAAAATCACTCTAACTATTTGCCTAAAATGAAAAGAAACTTTAAGTCAAATCCCAAAATTTTCTACAAATTTGTTAATTTAAAAGTAAGAGTCCGACAATTCCCTGGTAGTATTAAGCTTGGTAATAAAGAGGGCTCTACATCTGTTGAAATTGCAGATATGTTCACTGAATTCTTTCAAAAACTTACTCTACTTATACTTTTTATTCTAATTATTCTTATAGCATTAAAAAAGTAAAATATTTTCCTTTAACACTGACTTCGTTTTGGAGATCTAGATTTGTAGTACCTTTACATAAATCTGGTAGTAGGAATGTGATTGAAAATTAAAGGGGAATTGCAAAATTGAATGCAGTCCCAAAACTCTTTGAACTTTTAGTTGCACGAAGAATAACTCATTTTGTTCATCTTTTCTAGAACCATTGAAGTGCATTCTGGTGTTCCTCAAGGTAGTCATTTAGGTCCTTTGCTTGTTGTTTTATATTTAAATGATCTTCCTTCGGTAATTCACTTGTCTAAAATCTTAATATTCGCAGGTGATGTTAAACTTTTTTGCATATTTACAAATTTATCTACACCCTCTTGTGAAATGGTTTGATATTAGCGGAATGTCGCTTTATCTCAAAAAGTGTAAAAACCAGTAAGGAAAGTCTTAAAGTCGGGCGGGCCGACTTTATTATACCCAACACCACTTTGCTAATTTAGTAGAGCTCCGCACTTTATGATACCATACCCTATAGCTATATCTAAACCGATTTCGATCAAATTTGGCATACTTATTTTCAGGTCCAATCTGATCGTACGTGCAAAATTCCATACTATTCGGGCTGATATTACACGTTTGGTGCACAACAAAAGGCAACAAACCTTTTAGTTTCGTCCGCGCTTTTTGGGGTAGGATATGTTTGGATGGTTTCATATTTTAAGTTATCGGGAAGAATTCCCTTGTCAGTGCATTTATGACACAAAAAGGTTACTTCATGTCTGAAAAATATACACTTATCAGGATGCAGCTTCAAATTATATTTTCTGCACGTCGTGAAGACATCCCGCAGATTTTGAATCATATGTTTTTTCTGAGCATCCAATTACGATGAGATCATCCATATACAGGAATGCCTGTTCAGGCGTAAGACCAGAAAATGCTATTGACATCATTCTTTGGAAGGAGTTCGGCGCTACCTTGATTCCATAAGGGAGACGTTTAAAGCGAAATGATCCTTCATTCGTGGAGAATGAAGTTATATCCCTAGACTCCTCTTTTAATTCTACTTGATGACAACTAGACAGACATTAGATCCAGACAGGAAAAATATTTTTCTCGACCTAGTTGGTCTGGAATATCTTCGATTCTTCGTAAGGGATATTTGTCCGCTATTAACCTTTTATTAATTTGTCTGTAGTCTACAACTAGTCGCCATCTCTTTGCGGAGTTACCTGGAAGGGATTTCTTTGGTACTAATAATACCGGACTGTTGTAACATGAAAATGATGGCTCTATAATATCATCTTGTATTAATTAATTGTTAATCTGAGCTTTGATTTCCTGTTTTTGACTATGTGGAATTCTATAATTTTTTATATAAACAGGTGCATCATCCATTACTCGGAACTCTTGTTTATAAAAATTATTAGTTGAGATTTTATCGGTTTCCAGAGCAAAAATGTCTGAGAATTCAGTACATAAGTCAGTTAAATGTTTTTTTGCAAATTTTTTTTTGTTAGCCTTTTCAATATTTTTACACTACAATCGTCCCGGGGAATTTGTATCGGTATAACACTATAGTCGGATAACTTTTCCGTTATAATGTGAACATTAATAGAATGGAAACAATAAATATCATTTAAGATGTGAGTGAAATTATAAGAGAGAATGTTTCTTAAAAATATTTATTTTTTTTTTCTTTTTTAATAAAATTTTAAAATCCACAAAATTTTCGTATATAAAATTTTATGTATATAAAGTCAAAAGGTGTAGCAAAGCGCACCTAATTAATACATAAATGTTGTTTTTTTACTACAGTTTAATACATACATATAAATATGCATAAATACATACATAGAAGTAAGATTGGAATCTCCTCAAGTGGTGTTTAACTGGATGAAAATTAATCCGCTGATACAATAGGTGACTGCTGTAGCTGCTGATGTTGTTGTAAGGATTTGTTCTGTTAATGCGGTTCCCGCTCTAACTCCAAATTTAAAAGTTCCGCTACTTTGTTGAGCTATAGCCAGGAATCTTTGGGATTAAGTTGGGTACGTTTGAGATTACCAAACCGAAGACGGAATTCCAAATGTATTGATTTGCGATAATGTATTGATGTTTTGCCATTAGTAGGCAACGTTTGGGTTGCTTTTGGTTGTTGGTCCGTTCAGACACTGGACCCCGTCTTGCGCCATCACAGTGGTAGTTGTAGCAAAACAAGCTAACGAACATGTATGTTTAATTAATTTACACGTTTTAGGCTCCAGTCTTTACTGTTTTGTTACCTGAAAATTGTATTATTATAATTGTGTTGACATATAATTTCATTAGTTGTTTTTTAGAGCCGTTCCTTTCTGTATCAGTCACTTGTTTCTTTGTTTTTTTTTTTAACAAACCCGAGGCATTTTTCTTTCTCTTTTCTATTTATAATTTACGAGCTGGCCCGGTCCGTATTGCTGGCCCACAGTTTAAGCGTTTAATATATATATATTTTCCGAAATCACATTATACATGGTGCACAACTTTTGTAGATTTTAAAGTTTTTTTTGTTTGTTTGGCAGGATCGCCATGAAATAAAAACTCTTTTGGGTTTATTGGGTTTATACTTTATTCAAATTAGAACTGAATTAGAACTGAATATTATCTTACAAAAATTAACTTAAGCTAAATGAAATATAAAGTGAGCGTGGGAAACGCTTAGTAAGCAGATCGCATGCTTACTATCTCGGAGTAGTGCGGGCAACACACCTCAATAAAGTGAGTGTGTAAAGTTACATACTGAAGGTATTGTAACTTGAGTAAAAGCATACTATTAGTTGGATAAAGAAGGTATGCCAACTTGGGCAAATGTGTCAAGCAGTATGATACGTTGTCGTACGGATGGTATGGCAACATGGATGAATCAAACACACTACAATATCGAGTTAAACCGATTCCATTTGAGTGGGAGAATCGAAGAAGATAGCGGCAACAAGGTTTCTGGTATATATCTTTAATACAATGCTATACTTGCTTATCAGTAATTCCTGCAAAGTATCTTTAATCAAATCTCTCACCCCCTACAAATGTCAATTTACAGCAACACAACTCGAATTTAGTAGTGAAACATCCTATGATATTTCATCAGCACGGAACGGTGATGTTAGCAGCCAACGTGTCCGAGATAACTGCCTTCAATCTCAGTCCACTGAATGCCATGAAAATTGACCACACAGAGAGAATTGAGAAGCTGGGAAAGGCTATCGCCGAATTGAAGAAGGACAATCTGAACTTCAGAGGATGACTTTTCATCAGAAGGGCATCATTGGCTTTTGTCTCAATGTAATTATTATGCAAGTCAGAAGGTAAACATTACCATCGTTCTCCTCTGATAAACAAGCGTTGCTTTTATAAAAACAACAGAAAAAAGGGATTAAGCCTGACCATTTTGCAACAACAAACAAGCCAACACTTTTCTGGTAGTTTGTAAAGTTAAAATAGGTGGGTTAAAAAGCCGATGTCCACGGATAAGTGAACACTGTTGTTAAGTAGAGGAGTTATAGTATGTTAGAGTTAGATTACGGGATGTAATCTTTATTCAGAATGATAAGCAAGTATAGCATCTTTGCTTGTCACATGTGAGATAGCTATGAATGTTTATGACCTCCCCTAAAATGCGTGGTGGTATGGGGCATAGACCTATCACACTTTATACCAAGCTGGGTTAGGGCAAAATTATCATAAGTAGTTATTAAGAAATATTTTGAATGAATATAGCAGTGTAGTAAAATCGTCAAACGGTGAACATAGTATTCCGCGAGCACGTGCGTTGAAAGAATTTTTTTTTCGGACGACACCTTTTTTGCGGCTAGAATTCAAAACTGTTGAAACTTGAAATTGTTTCCGTTTCTGCAGATATTTCTGGTCTAGGCGATGAGCCATTGGCAAAATGTTCGAGAGAGTACCTTCCGTCTCAATTGGGTCAATGAAATATACGTCTTTCTCCTTAGAACTAGAAGCACAGCCCTTGTATAAAATTGACAGACTAACGAAAATGGATTTTGCGGATTCAATATATTATAGGAGTGACATGGTAGATATCCAACTATGTGGTAATATTTAGCCGATAATCTTGATCAGCGGGGTAAAAAATGTACTTGGTTCGCTTTTAGCTCAATATAGGTTATTAGGTGGATTTTGACCTAACTCAAAAAAGGTTTCACATTATACCAGAGTGTCGATACAAGATAAACTGTCCAAATTCAGGCAAATTCAGTAAATTTCTAGAGCGAAAGTTGCGCCATTAGAGGACTAAAGGTGCGCGAAAATATTCCGTAAGACGACAACTATGGGGGCAGATGAAAAATATGCTGAAACTTGCAATTCAAAAAACATATATCTTCTTCGCTGATGACAGCGTTATTTCGGAGACCTGAACAAAAATCAGAATATAACAAAGTAGTTTTGGAGTATGTGTCTCTGGGAACTCTGATTGTCTTTATTTACGATTGTGGTCTTCAATTCTTGGTGTCCCTCAGTTGATGGGAAAAGCTAGAATGATACACTATATGTAGGGCCAACAGTGCAGAAAGACTGCATTTGAATTAAAACGTGTGAGCTATGATAACATGGCCCAAGCTTTCTCTACCAGAGTGAAAAAATGGTTCTCTGGTGATACCGAAAACAATGGTTGATTCAAAAACTAGAAGAGTTCATCATGCTCCGTCACCATGGAGGGGAATGTGATTTTTTTTTTAGAGAAAAATAGACTTTTTCGTGGTAATAGTCTGGCAACAAGAGCATCAAGACGTACTTTTTCTGTTTCAGATAGAAATTATGAATTATTTTTCTGTATCGGTGAATTAAAAGTTAAAATTAGCAAGAATCGTTAAATTGTGTTAGTGCACAGTAGTGAAGTGTTAAATTTTTCGTTCCATTTATTTTATTTAAAAGGTTGAGCTTATTGTTTATACAAAGAGTATAATAAAACATGTTTAACTGAGTGTCTAAACATGCCCATTTAAAATGTGCTGGTCTCAATGGTAAATAGTTTGATCTTATTACTAATAGAGAAAATTGTCTTCGTTGGGCTTGCATCGATTGTAGGTCATTAGAAGTCGATTTTTATCGTCTTTTTTGGACAACAAAATCACTCTAACTATTTGCCTAAAATGAAAAGAAACTTTAAGTCAAATCCCAAAATTTTCTACAAATTTGTTAATTTAAAAGTAAGAGTCCGACAATTCCCTGGTAGTATTAAGCTTGGTAATAAAGAGGGCTCTACATCTGTTGAAATTGCAGATATGTTCACTGAATTCTTTCAAAAACTTACTCTACTTATACTTTTTATTCTAATTATTCTTATAGCATTAAAAAAGTAAAATATTTTCCTTTAACACTGACTTCGTTTTGGAGATCTAGATTTGTAGTACCTTTACATAAATCTGGTGGTAGGAATGTGATTGAAAATTAAAGGGGAATTGCAAAATTGAATGCAGTCCCAAAACTCTTTGAACTTTTAGTTGCACGAAGAATAACTCATTTTGTTCATCTTTTCTAGAACCATTGAAGTGCATTCTGGTGTTCCTCAAGGTAGTCATTTAGGTCCTTTGCTTGTTGTTTTATATTTAAATGATCTTCCGTCGGTAATTCACTTGTCTAAAATCTTAATATTCGCAGGTGATGTTAAACTTTTTTGCATATTTACAAATTTATCTACACCCTCTTGTGAAATGGTTTGATATTAGCGGAATGTCGCTTTATCTCAAAAAGGGTAAAAACCAGTAAGGAAAGTCTTAAAGTCAGGCGGGCCGACTTTATTATACCCAACACCACTTTGCTAATTTAGTAGAGCTCCGCACTGTATGATACCCTACCCTATAGCTATATCTGAACCGATTTCGATCAAATTTGGCATACTTATTTTCAGGTCCAATCTGATCGTACGTGCAAAATTCCATACTATTCGGGCTGATATTACACGTTTGGTGCACAACAAAAGGCAACAAACCTTTCAGTTTCGTCCGCGCTTTTTGGGGTAGGATATGTTTGGATGGTTTCATATTTTAAGTTATCGGGAAGAATTCCCTTGTCAGTGCATTTATGACACAAAAAGGTTACTTCATGTCTGAAAAATATACACTTATCAGGATGCAGCTTCAAATTATATTTTCTGCACGTCGTGAAGACATCCCGCAGATTTTGAATCATATGTTTTTTCTGAGCATCCAATTACGATGAGATCATCCATATACAGGAATGCCTGTTCAGGCGTAAGACCAGAAAATGCTATTGACATCATTCTTTGGAAGGAGTTCGGCGCTACCTTGATTCCATAAGGGAGACGTTTAAAGCGAAATGATCCTTCATTCGTGGAGAATGAAGTTATATCTCTAGACTCCTCTTTTAATTCTATTTGATGACAACTAGACAGACATTAGATCCAGACAGGAAAAATATTTTTCTCGACCTAGTTGGTCTGGAATATCTTCGATTCTTCGTAAGGGGTATTTGTCCGCTATTAACCTTTTATTAATTTGTCTGTAGTCTACAACTAGTCGCCATCTCTTTGCGGAGTTACCTGGAAGGGATTTCTTTGGTACTAATAATACCGGACTGTTGTAACATGAAAATGATGGCTCTATAATATCATCTTGTATTAATTAATTGTTAATCTGAGCTTTGATTTCCTGTTTTTGACTATGTGGAATTCTATAATTTTTTATATAAACAGGTGCATCATCCATTACTCGGAACTCTTGTTTATAAAAATTATTAGTTGAGATTTTATCGGTTTCCAGAGCAAAAATGTCTGAGAATTCAGTACATAAGTCAGTTAAATGTTTTTTTGCAATTTTTTTTTTGTTAGCCTTTTCAATATTTTTACACTACAATCGTCCCGGGGAATTTGTATCTGTATAACACTATAGTCGGATAACTTTTCCGTTATAATGTGAACATTAATAGAATGGAAACAATAAATATCATTTAAGATGTGAGTGAAATTATAAGAGAGAATGTTTCTTAAAAATATTTATTTTTTTTCTTTTTTAATAAAATTTTAAAATCCACAAAATTTTCGTATATAAAATTTTATGTATATAAAGTCAAAAGGTGTAGCAAAGCGCACCTAATTAATACATAAATGTTGTTTTTTTACTACAGTTTAATACATACATATAAATATGCATAAATACATACATAGAAGTAAGATTGGAATCTCCTCAAGTGGTGTTTAACTGGATGAAAATTAATCCGCTGATACAATAGGTGACTGCTGATGTTGTTGTAAGGATTTGTTCTGTTAATGCGGTTCCCGCTCTAACTCCAAATTTAAAAGTTCCGCTACTTCGTTGAGCTATAGCCAGGAATGTTTGGGATTAAGTTGGGTACGTTTGAGATTACCAAACCGAAGACGGAATTCCAAATGTATTGATTTGCGATAATGTATTGATGTTTTGCCATTAGTAGGCAACGTTTGGGTTGCTTTTGGTTGTTGGTCCGTTCAGACACTGGACCCCGTCTTGCGCCATCACAGTGGTAGTTGTAGCAAAACAAGCTAACGAACATGTATGTTTAATAAATTTACACGTTTTAGGCTCCAGTCTTTACTGTTTTGTTACCTGAAAATTGTATTATTATAATTGTGTTGACATATAATTTCATTAGTTGTTTTTTAGAGCCGTTCCTTTCTGTATCAGTCACTTGTTTCTTTGTTTTTTTTTTAACAAACCCGAGGCATTTTTCTTTCTCTTTTCTATTTATAATTTACGAGCTGGCCCGGTCCGTATTGCTGGCCCACAGTTTAAGCGTTTAATATATATATATTTTCCGAAATCACATTATACATGGTGCACAACTTTTGTAGATTTTAAAGTTTTTTTTGTTTGTTTGGCAGGATCGCCATGAAATAAAAACTCTTTTGGGTTTATTGGATTTATACTTTATTCAAATTAGATCTGAATATTATCTTACAAAAATTAACTTAAGCTAAATGAAATATAAAGTGAGCGTGGGAAACGCTTAGTAAGCAGATCGCATGCTTACTATCTCGGAGTAGTGCGGGCAACACACCTCAATAAAGTGAGTGTGTAAAGTTACATACTGAAGGTATTGTAACTTGAGTAAAAGCATACTATTAGTTGGATAAAGAAGGTATGCCAACTTGGGCAAATGTGTCAAGCAGTATGATACGTTGTCGTACGGATGGTATGGCAACATGGATGAATCAAACACACTACAATATCGAGTTAAACCGATTCCATTTGAGTGGGAGAATCGAAGAAGATAGCGGCAACAAGGTTTCTGGTATATATCTTTAATACAATGCTATACTTGCTTATCAGTAATTCCTGCAAAGTATCTTTAATCAAATCTCTCACCCCCTACAAATGTCAATTTACAGCAACACAACTCGAATTTAGTAGTGAAACATCCTATGATATTTCATCAGCACGGAACGGTGATGTTAGCAGCCAACGTGTCCGAGATAACTGCCTTCAATCTCAGTCCACTGAATGCCATGAAAATTGACCACACAGAGAGAATTGAGAAGCTGGGAAAGGCTATCGCCGAATTGAAGAAGGACAATCTGAACTTCAGAGGGATGACTTTTCATCAGAAGGGCATCATTGGCTTTTGTCTCAATGTAATTATTATGCAAGTCAGAAGGTAAACATTACCATCGTTCTCCTCTGATAAACAAGCGTTGCTTTTATAAAAACAACAGAAAAAAGGGATTAAGCCTGACCATTTTGCAACAACAAACAAGCCAACACTTTTCTGGTAGTTTGTAAAGTTAAAATAGGTGGGTTAAAAAGCCGATGTCCACGGATAAGTGAACACTGTTGTTAAGTAGAGGAGTTATAGTATGTTAGAGTTAGATTACGGATTTTAGAATTAGAATTCAAAACTGTTGAAACTTGAAATTGTTTCCGTTTCTGCAGATATTTCTGGTCTAGGTGATGAGCCATTGACAAAATGTTCGAGAGAGTACCTTCCGTCTCAATTGGGTCAATGAAATATACGTCTTTCTCCTTAGACCTAGAAGCACAGCCCTTGTATAAAATTGACAGACTAACGAAAATGGATTTTGCGGATTCAATATATTATAGGAGTGACATGGTAGATATCCAACTATGTGGTAATATTTAGCCGATAATCTTGATCAGCGGGGTAAAAAAATGTACTTGGTTCGCTTTTAGCTCAATATAGGTTATTAGGTGGATTTTGACCTAACTCAAAAAAGGTTTCACATTACACCAGAGTGTCGATACAAGATAAACTGTCCAAATTCAGGCAAATTCAGTAAATTTCTAGAGCGAAAGTTGCGCCATTAGAGGACTAAAGGTGCGCGAAAATATTCCGTAAGACGACAACTATGGGGGCAGATGAAAAATATGCTGAAACTTGCAATTCAAAAAACATATATCTTCTTCGCTGATGACAGCGTTATTTCGGAGACCTGAACAAAAATCAGAATATAACAAAGTAGTTTTGGAGTATGTGTCTCTGGGAACTCTGATTGTCTTTATTTACGATTGTGGTCTTCAATTCTTGGTGTCCCTCAGTTGATGGGAAAAGCTAGAATGATACACTATATGTAGGGCCAACAGTGCAGAAAGACTGCATTTGAATTAAAACGTGTGAGCTATGATGACATGGCCCAAGCTTTCTCTACCAGAGTGAAAAAATGGTTCTCTGGTGATACCGAAAACAACGGTTGATTCAAAAACTAGAAGAGTTCATCATGCTCCGTCACCATGGAGGGGAATGTGATTTTTATTTTTTTTTTTTTTTTTTCTTAGAGAAAAATAGACTTTTTCGTGGTAATAGTCTGGCAACAAGAGCATCAAGACGTACTTTTTCTGTTTCAGATAGAAATTATGAATTATTTTTCTGTATCGGTGAATTAAAAGTTAAAATTAGCAAGAATCGTTAAATTGTGTTAGTGCACAGTAGTGAAGTGTTAAATTTTTCGTTCCATTTATTTTATTTAAAAGGTTGAGCATATTGTTTATACAAAGAGTATAATAAAACATGTTTAACTGAGTGTCTAAACATGCCCATTTAAAATGTGCTGGTCTCAATGGTAAATAGTTTGATCTTATTACTAATAGAGAAAATTGTCTTCGTTGGGCTTGCATCGATTGTAGGTCATTAGAAGTCGAGTTTTATCGTCTTTTTTGGACAACAAAATCACTCTAACTATTTGCCTAAAATGAAAAGAAACTTTAAGTCAAATCCCAAAATTTTCTACAAATTTGTTAATTTAAAAGTAAGAGTCCGACAATTCCCTGGTAGTATTAAGCTTGGTAATAAAGAGGGCTCTACATCTGTTGAAATTGCAGATATGTTCACTGAATTCTTTCAAAAACTTACTCTACTTATACTTTTTATTCTAATTATTCTTATAGCATTAAAAAAGTAAAATATTTTCCTTTAACACTGACTTCGTTTTGGAGATCTAGATTTGTAGTACCTTTACATAAATCTGGTAGTAGGAATGTGATTGAAAATTAAAGGGGAATTGCAAAATTGAATGCAGTCCCAAAACTCTTTGAACTTTTAGTTGCACGAAGAATAACTCATTTTGTTCATCTTTTCTAGAACCATTGAAGTGCATTCTGGTGTTCCTCAAGGTAGTCATTTAGGTCCTTTGCTTGTTGTTTTATATTTAAATGATCTTCCGTCGGTAATTCACTTGTCTAAAATCTTAATATTCGCAGGTGATGTTAAACTTTTTTGCATATTTACAAATTTATCTACACCCTCTTGTGAAATGGTTTGATATTAGCGGAATGTCGCTTTATCTCAAAAAGTGTAAAAACCAGTAAGGAAAGTCTTAAAGTCGGGCGGGCCGACTTTATTATACCCAACACCACTTTGCTAATTTAGTAGAGCTCCGCACTTTATGATACCCTACCCTATAGCTATATCTGAACCGATTTCGATCAAATTTGGCATACTTATTTTCAGGTCCAATCTGATCGTACGTGCAAAATTCCATACTATTCGG
The DNA here is from genome assembly GCF_030504385.1 of Musca domestica. Lineage (NCBI taxonomy): Eukaryota > Metazoa > Arthropoda > Insecta > Diptera > Muscidae > Musca > Musca domestica. Next base: position 1,974,837 of record NW_026712439.1, read on the forward strand.
GCTGATATTACACGTTTGGTGCACAACAAAAGGCAACAAACCTTTTAGTTTCGTCCGCGCTTTTTGGGGTAGGATATGTTTGGATGGTTTCATATTTTAAGTTATCGGGAAGAATTCCCTTGTCAGTGCATTTATGACACAAAAAGGTTACTTCATGTCTGAAAAATATACACTTATCAGGATGCAGCTTCAAATTATATTTTCTGCACGTCGTGAAGACATCCCGCAGATTTTGAATCATATGTTTTTTCTGAGCATCCAATTACGATGAGATCATCCATATACAGGAATGCCTGTTCAGGCGTAAGACCAGAAAATGCTATTGACATCATTCTTTGGAAGGAGTTCGGCGCTACCTTGATTCCATAAGGGAGACGTTTAAAGCGAAATTATCCTTCATTCGTGGAGAATGAAGTTATATCCCTAGACTCCTCTTTTAATTATATTTGATGACAACTAGACAGACATTAGATCCAGACAGGAAAAATATTTTTCTCGACCTAGTTGGTCTGGAATATCTTCGATTCTTCGTAAGGGATATTTGTCCGCTATTAACCTTTTATTAATTTGTCTGTAGTCTACAACTAGTCGCCATCTCTTTGCGGAGTTACCTGGAAGGGATTTCTTTGGTACTAATAATACCGGACTGTTGTAACATGAAAATGATGGCTCTATAATATCATCTTGTATTAATTAATTGTTAATCTGAGCTTTGATTTCCTGTTTTTGACTATGTGGAATTCTATAATTTTTTATATAAACAGGTGCATCATCCATTACTCGGAACTCTTGTTTATAAAAATTATTAGTTGAGATTTTATCGGTTTCCAGAGCAAAAATGTCTGAGAATTCAGTACATAAGTCAGTTAAATGTTTTTTTGCAAATTTTTTTTTTGTTAGCCTTTTCAATATTTTTACACTACAATCGTCCCGGGGAATTTGTATCTGTATAACACTATAGTCGGATAACTTTTCCGTTATAATGTGAACATTAATAGAATGGAAACAATAAATATCATTTAAGATGTGAGTGAAATTATAAGAGAGAATGTTTCTTAAAAATATTTATTTTTTTCTTTTTTAATAAAATTTTAAAATCCACAAAATTTTCGTATATAAAATTTTATGTATATAAAGTCAAAAGGTGTAGCAAAGCGCACCTAATTAATACATAAATGTTGTTTTTTTACTACAGTTTAATACATACATATAAATATGCATAAATACATACATAGAAGTAAGATTGGAATCTCCTCAAGTGGTGTTTAACTGGATGAAAATTAATCCGCTGATACAATAGGTGACTGCTGTAGCTGCTGATGTTGTTGTAAGGATTTGTTCTGTTAATGCGGTTCCCGCTCTAACTCCAAATTTAAAAGTTCCGCTACTTCGTTGAGCTATAGCCAGGAATCTTTGGGATTAAGTTGGGTACGTTTGAGATTACCAAACCGAAGACGGAATTCCAAATGTATTGATTTGCGATAATGTATTGATGTTTTGCCATTAGTAGGCAACGTTTGGGTTGCTTTTGGTTGTTGGTCCGTTCAGACACTGGACCCCGTCTTGCGCCATCGCAGTGGTAGTTGTAGCAAAACAAGCTAACGAACATGTATGTTTAATTAATTTACACGTTTTAGGCTCCAGTCTTTACTGTTTTGTTACCTGAAAATTGTATTATTATAATTGTGTTGACATATAATTTCATTAGTTGTTTTTTAGAGCCGTTCCTTTCTGTATCAGTCACTTGTTTCTTTGTTTTTTTTTTTTTTAACAAACCCAAGGCATTTTTCTTTCTCTTTTCTATTTATAATTTACGAGCTGGCCCGGTCCGTATTGCTGGCCCACAGTTTAAGCGTTTAATATATATATATTTTCCGAAATCACATTATACATGGTGCACAACTTTTGTAGATTTTAAAGTTTTTTTTGTTTGTTTGGCAGGATCGCCATGAAATAAAAACTCTTTTGGGTTTATTGGGTTTATATTTTATTCAAATTAGAACTGAATTAGAACTGAATATTATCTTACAAAAATTAACTTAAGCTAAATGAAATATAAAGTGAGCGTGGGAAACGCTTAGTAAGCAGATCGCATGCTTACTATCTCGGAGTAGTGCGGGCAACACACCTCAATAAAGTGAGTGTGTAAAGTTACATACTGAAGGTATTGTAACTTGAGTAAAAGCATACTATTAGTTGGATAAAGAAGGTATGCCAACTTGGGCAAATGTGTCAAGCAGTATGATACGTTGTCGTACGGATGGTATGGCAACATGGATGAATCAAACACACTACAATATCGAGTTAAACCGATTCCATTTGAGTGGGAGAATCGAAGAAGATAGCGGCAACAAGGTTTCTGGTATATATCTTTAATACAATGCTATACTTGCTTATCAGTAATTCCTGCAAAGTATCTTTAATCAAATCTCTCACCCCCTACAAATGTCAATTTACAGCAACACAACTCGAATTTAGTAGTGAAACATCCTATGATATTTCATCAACACGGAACGGTGATGTTAGCAGCCAACGTGTCCGAGATAACTGCCTTCAATCTCAGTCCACTGAATGCCATGAAAATTGACCACACAGAGAGAATTGAGAAGCTGGGAAAGGCTATCGCTGAATTGAAGAAGGACAATCTGAACTTCAGAGGGATGACTTTTCATCAGAAGGGCATCATTGGCTTTTGTCTCAATGTAATTATTATGCAAGTCAGAAGGTAAACATTACCATCGTTCTCCTCTAATAAACAAGCGTTGCTTTTATAAAAACAACAGAAAAAAGGGATTAAGCCTGACCATTTTGCAACAACAAACAAGCCAACACTTTTCTGGTAGTTTGTAAAGTTAAAATAGGTGGGTTAAAAAGCCGATGTCCACGGATAAGTGAACACTGTTGTTAAGTAGAGGAGTTATAGTATGTTAGAGTTAGATTACGGGATGTAATCTTTATTCAGAATGATAAGCAAGTATAGCATCTTTGCTTGTCACATGTGAGATAGCTATGAATGTTTATGACCTCCCCTAAAATGCGTGGTGGTATGGGGCATAGACCTATCACACTTTATACCAAGCTGGGTTAGGGCAAAATTATCATAAGTAGTTATTAAGAAATATTTTGAATGAATATAGCAGTGTAGTAAAATCGTCAAACGGTGAACATAGTATTCCGCGAGCACGTGCGTTGATAGAATTTTTTTTTTTCGGACGACACCTTTTTTGCGGCTAGAATTCAAAACTGTTGAAACTTGAAATTGTTTCCGTTTCTGCAGATATTTCTGGTCTAGGTGATGAGCCATTGACAAAATGTTCGAGAGAGTACCTTCCGTCTCAATTGGGTCAATGAAATATACGTCTTTCTCCTTAGACCAGAAGCACAGCCCTTGTATAAAATTGACAGACTAACGAAAATGGATTTTGCGGATTCAATATATTATAGGAGTGACATGGTAGATATCCAACTATGTGGTAATATTTAGCCGATAATCTTGATCAGCGGGGTAAAAAAATGTACTTGGTTCGCTTTTAGCTCAATATAGGTTATTAGGTGGATTTTGACCTAACTCAAAAAGGGTTTCACATTACACCAGAGTGTCGATACAAGATAAACTGTCCAAATTCAGGCAAATTCAGTAAATTTCTAGAGCGAAAGTTGCGCCATTAGAGGACTAAAGGTGCGCGAAAATATTCCGTAAGACGACAACTATGGGGGCAGATGAAAAATATGCTGAAACTTGCAATTCAAAAAACATATATCTTCTTCGCTGATGACAGCGTTATTTCGAAAACCTGAACAAAAATCAGAATATAACAAAGTAGTTTTGGAGTATGTGTCTCTGGGAACTCTGATTGTCTTTATTTACGATTGTGGTCTTCAATTCTTGGTGTCCCTCAGTTGATGGGAAAAGCTAGAATGATACACTATATGTAGGGCCAACAGTGCAGAAAGACTGCATTTGAATTAAAACGTGTGACCTATGATGACATGGCCCAAGCTTTCTCTACCAGAGTGAAAAAATGGTTCTCTGGTGATACCGAAAACAACGGTTGATTCAAAAACTACAAGAGTTCATCATGCTCCGTCACCATGGAGGGGAATGTGATTTTTATTTTTTTTTTTTTTTTTCTTAGAGAAAAATAGACTTTTTCGTGGTAATAGTCTGGCAACAAGAGCATCAAGACGTACTTTTTCTGTTTCAGATAGAAATTATGAATTATTTTTCTGTATCGGTGAATTAAAAGTTAAAATTAGCAAGAATCGTTAAATTGTGTTAGTGCACAGTAGTGAAGTGTTAAATTTTTCGTTCCATTTATTTTATTTAAAAGGTTGAGCATATTGTTTATACAAAGAGTATAATAAAACATGTTTAACTGAGTGTCTAAACATGCCCATTTAAAATGTGCTGGTCTCAATGGTAAATAGTTTGATCTTATTACTAATAGAGAAAATTGTCTTCGTTGGGCTTGCATCGATTGTAGGTCATTAGAAGTCGATTTTTATCGTCTTTTTTGGACAACAAAATCACTCTAACTATTTGCCTAAAATGAAAAGAAACTTTAAGTCAAATCCCAAAATTTTCTACAAATTTGTTAATTTAAAAGTAAGAGTCCGACAATTCCCTGGTAGTATTAAGCTTGGTAATAAAGAGGGCTCTACATCTGTTGAAATTGCAGATATGTTCACTGAATTCTTTCAAAAACTTACTCTACTTATACTTTTTATTCTAATTATTCTTATAGCATTAAAAAAGTAAAATATTTTCCTTTAACACTGACTTCGTTTTGGAGATCTAGATTTGTAGTACCTTTACATAAATCTGGTAGTAGGAATGTGATTGAAAATTAAAGGGGAATTGCAAAATTGAATGCAGTCCCAAAACTCTTTGAACTTTTAGTTGCACGAAGAATAACTCATTTTGTTCATCTTTTCTAGAACCATTGAAGTGCATTCTGGTGTTCCTCAAGGTAGTCATTTAGGTCCTTTGCTTGTTGTTTTATATTTAAATGATCTTCCGTCGGTAATTCACTTGTCTAAAATCTTAATATTCGCAGGTAATGTTAAACTTTTTTGCATATTTACAAATTTATCTACACCCTCTTGTGAAATGGTTTGATATTAGCGGAATGTCGCTTTATCTCAAAAAGTGTAAAAACCAGTAAGGAAAGTCTTAAAGTCGGGCGGGCCGACTTTATTATACCCAACACCACTTTGCTAATTTAGTAGAGCTCCGCACTTTATGATACCCTACCCCATAGCTATATCTGAACCGATTTCGATCAAATTTGGCATACTTATTTTCAGGTCCAATCTGATCGTACGTGCAAAATTCCATACTATTCGGGCTGATATTACACGTTTGGTGCACAACAAAAGGCAACAAACCTTTTAGTTTCGTCCGCGCTTTTTGGGGTAGGATATGTTTGGATGGTTTCATATTTTAAGTTATCGGGAAGAATTCCCTTGTCAGTGCATTTATGACACAAAAAGGTTACTTCATGTCTGAAAAATATACACTTATCAGGATGCAGCTTCAAATTATATTTTCTGCACGTCGTGAAGACATCCCGCAGATTTTGAATCATATGTTTTTTCTGAGCATCCAATTACGATGAGATCATCCATATACAGGAATGCCTGTTCAGGCGTAAGACCAGAAAATGCTATTGACATCATTCTTTGGAAGGAGTTCGGCGCTACCTTGATTCCATAAGGGAGACGTTTAAAGCGAAATGATCCTTCATTCGTGGAGAATGAAGTTATATCCCTAGACTCCTCTTTTAATTCTATTTGATGACAACTAGACAGACATTAGATCCAGACAGGAAAAATATTTTTCTCGACCTAGTTGGTCTGGAATACCTTCGATTCTTCGTAAGGGATATTTGTCCGCTATTAACCTTTTATTAATTTGTCTGTAGTCTACAACTAGTCGCCATCTCTTTGCGGAGTTACCTGGAAGGGATTTCTTTGGTACTAATAATACCGGACTGTTGTAACATGAAAATGATGGCTCTATAATATCATCTTGTATTGATTAATTGTTAATCTGAGCTTTGATTTCCTGTTTTTGACTATGTGGAATTCTATAATTTTTTATATAAACAGGTGCATCATCCACTACTCGGAACTCTTGTTTATAAAAATTATTAGTTGAGATTTTATCGGTTTCCAGAGCAAAAATGTCTGAGAATTCAGTACATAAGCCAGTTAAATGTTTTTTTGCAAATTTTTTTTTGTTAGCCTTTTCAATATTTTTACACTACAATCGTCCCGGGGAATTTGTATCTGTATAACACTATAGTCGGATAACTTTTCCGTTATAATGTGAACATTAATAGAATGGAAACAATAAATATCATTTAAGATGTGAGTGAAATTATAAGAGAGAATGTTTCTTAAAAATATTTATTTTTTTTCTTTTTTAATAAAATTTTAAAATCCACAAAATTTCCGTATATAAAATTTTATGTATATAAAGTCAAAAGGTGTAGCAAAGCGCACCTAATTAATACATAAATGTTGTTTTTTTACTACAGTTTAATACATACATATAAATATGCATAAATACATACATAGAAGTAAGATTGGAATCTCCTCAAGTGGTGTTTAACTGGATGAAAATTAATCCGCTGATACAATAGGTGACTGCTGTAGCTGCTGATGTTGTTGTAAGGATTTGTTCTGTTAATGCGGTTCCCGCTCTAACTCCAAATTTAAAAGTTCCGCTACTTCGTTGAGCTATAGCCAGGAATCTTTGGGATTAAGTTGGGTACGTTTGAGATTACCAAACCGAAGACGGAATTCCAAATGTATTGATTTGCGATAATGTATTGATGTTTTGCCATTAGTAGGCAACGTTTGGGTTGCTTTTGGTTGTTGGTCCGTTCAGACACTGGGCCCCGTCTTGCGCCATTACAGTGGTAGTTGCAGCAAAACAAGCTAACGAACATGTATGTTTAATTAATTTACACGTTTTAGGCTCCATTCTTTACTGTTTTGTTACCTGAAAATTGTACTATTATAATTGTGTTGACATATAATTTCATTAGTTGTTTTTTTAGAGCCGTTCCTTTCTGTATCAGTCACTTGTTTCTTTGTTTTTTTTTTTTTTTAACAAACCCGAGGCATTTTTCTTTCTCTTTTCTATTTATAATTTACGAGCTGGCCCGGTCCGTATTGCTGGCCCATAGTTTAAGCGTTTAATATATATAGATTTTCCGAAATCACATTATACATGGTGCACCACTTTTGTAGATTTTAAAGTTTTTTTTGTTTGTTTGGCAGGATCGCCATGAAATAAAAACACTTTTGGGTTTATTGGGTTTATACTTTATTCAAATTAGAACTGAATTAGAACTGAATATTATCTTACAAAAATTAACTTATTATTGTCGTTTTTATAAAAACAACGTTTGTTTATGAGTGGAGAACGATGGTAATGTTTACCAGGGGGTAAGGCAGGGAATACCTAGGTTTCGGAAAGAACCACCAATCCTCATCAGTTCCCTTGTTTCTTGTCTGGGATATTCTCCCCAGAAGTAATTTTAAAAAATAACTTCTATGACAAAAAACATTTTTTTACCCAAGTGACGAGATCGTAAGCTCAATAGAAGAGGAACAAAAGAATTACATAAAACTAAAATTCTTTTGGAAAATCTTCTAAATCTTACAACCGCACTTATAAACATTTACATCTTTCTCCACTTGTTATGCTTTCGTTCAACCTGAACGAAGTAAGATAAACATTTAAGTTTGTTTTGTCTGTTACAACAAAAACCCCTTCGTCGACCGTGCCTGTGTCTATTAATAGAACAGTGTTTGGCTTGCTTGTTTGGGATACCATAGTATTTTGTTGTTGCAAAATCGTCAGGCAAAATCCCATTATTGTTGTTTTTATAAAAACAACGTTTGTTTATGAGTGGAGAACGATGGTAATGTTTACCAGGGGTAAGGCAGGGAATACCTAGGTTTCGGAAAGAGCCACCAATCCTCATCAGTTCCCTTGTTTCTTGTCTGGGATATTCTCCCCAGAAGTTATTTTAAAAAATAACTTCTATGACAAAAAACATTTTTTACCCAAGTGACGAGATCGTAAGTTCAATAGAAGAGAAACAAAAGAATTACATAAAACTAAAATTCTTTTGGAAAATCTTCTAAATCTTACAACCGCACTTATCAACATTTACATCTTTCTCCACTTGTTATGCTTTCGTTCAACCTGAACGAAGTAACATAACCATGTAAGTTTGTTTTTTCTGTTACAACAAAAACCCCTTCGTCGACCGTGCGAAGGGGTTCTCTGGGGAGAATATCCCAGACAAGAAACAAGGGAACTGATGAGGATTGGTGGCTCTTTCCGAAACCTAGGTATTCCCTGCCTTACCCCCTGGTAAACATTACCATCGTTCTCCACTCATAAACAAACGTTGTTTTTATAAAAACAACAATAATGGGATTTTGCCTGACGATTTTGCAACAACAAAATACTATGGTATCCAAAACAAGCAAGCCAAACACTGTTCTATTAATAGACACAGGCACGGTCGACGAAGGGGTTTTTGTTGTAACAGACAAAACAAACTTACATGGTTATGTTACTTCGTTCAGGTTGAACGAAAGCATAACAAGTGGAGAAAGATGTAAATGTTTATAAGTGCGGTTGTAAGATTTAGAAGATTTTCCAAAAGAATTTTAGTTTTATGTAATTCTTTTGTTCCTCTTCTATTGAGCTTACGATCTCGTCACTTGGGTAAAAAATGTTTTTTGTCATAGAAGTTATTCAGCTATCGCTGAATTGAAGAAGGACAATCTGAACTTGAGAGGGATGACTTTTCATCAGAATGGTATCATTGGCTTTAGTCTCAATGTAATTATTATGGAATTGTAGAATTAATATGAAGAATGTTTTAGTTAAGATAAAATTGGATGTACCAAACAAGTCAGAAGGTAAACATTACCATCGTTCTCCACTAACAAACAAGCGTTGCTTTTATAAAAACAACAGAAAAAAGGGATTAAGCCTGACCATTTTGCAACAATAAACAAGCCAACACTTTTCTGGTAGTTTGTAAAGTTAAAATAGGTGGGTTAAAAAGCCGATGTTTACGGATAAGTGATCACTGTTGTTAAGTAGAGGAGTTATAGTATGTTAGAGTTAGATTACGGGATGTAATCTTTATTCAGAATGATAAGCAAGTATAGCATATTTGCTTGTCACATGTGAGATAGCTATGCATGTTTATGACCTCCCCTAAAATGCGTGGTGGTATGGGGCATAGACCTATCACACTTTATACCAAGCTGGGTTAGGGCAAAATTATCATAAGTAGTTATTAAGAAATATTTTGAATGAATATAGCAGTGTAGTAAAATCGTCAAACGGTGAACATTGTATTCCGTGCACGTGCGTTGAAAGAATTTTTTTTTTCGGACGACACCTTTTTTGCGGCTAGAATTCAAAACTGTTGAAACTTGAAATTGTTTCCGTTTCTGCAGATATTTCTGGTCTAGGTGATGAGCCATTGACAAAATGTTCGAGAGAGTACCTTCCGTCTCAATTGGGTCAATGAAATATACGTCTTTCTCCTTAGACCTAGAAGCACAGCCCTTGTATAAAATTGACAGACTAACGAAAATGGATTTTGCGGATTCAATATATTATAGGAGTGACATGGTAGATATCCAACTATGTGGTAATATTTAGCCGATAATCTTGATCAGCGGGGTAAAAAAATGTACTTGGTTCGCTTTTAGCTCAATATAGGTTATTAGGTGGATTTTGACCTAACTCAAAAAGGGTTTCACATTACACCAGAGTGTCGATACAAGATAAACTGTCCAAATTCAGGCAAATTCAGTAAATTTCTAGAGCGAAAGTTGCGCCATTAGAGGACTAAAGGTGCGCGAAAATATTCCGTAAGACGACAACTATGGGTCAGATGAAAAATATGCTGAAACTTGCAATTCAAAAAACATATATCTTCTTCGCTGATGACAGCGTTATTTCGAAAACCTGAACAAAAATCAGAATATAACAAAGTAGTTTTGGAGTATGTGTCTCTGGGAACTCTGATTGTCTTTATTTACGATTGTGGTCTTCAATTCTTGGTGTCCCTCAGTTGATGGGAAAAGCTAGAATGATACACTATATGTAGGGCCAACAGTGCAGAAAGACTGCATTTGAATTAAAACGTGTGACCTATGATGACATGGCCCAAGCTTTCTCTACCAGGGTGAAAAAATGGTTCTCTGGTGATACCGAAAACAATGGTTGATTCAAAAACTAGAAGAGTTCATCATGCTCCGTCACCATGGAGGGGAATGTGATTTTTATTTTTTTTTTCTTAGAGAAAAATAGACTTTTTCGTGGTAATAGTCTGGCAACAAGAGCATCAAGACGTACTTTTTCTGTTTCAGATAGAAATTATGAATTATTTTTCTGTATCGGTGAATTAAAAGTTAAAATTAGCAAGAATCGTTAAATTGTGTTAGTGCACAGTAGTGAAGTGTTAAATTTTTCGTTCCATTTATTTTATTTAAAAGGTTGAGCATATTGTTTATACAAAGAGTATAATAAAACATGTTTAACTGAGTGTCTAAACATGCCCATTTAAAATGTGCTGGTCTCAATGGTAAATAGTTTGATCTTATTACTAATAGAGAAAATTGTCTTCGTTGGGCTTGCATCGATTGTAGGTCATTAGAATTCGATTTTTATCGTCTTTTTTGGACAACAAAATCACTCTATTTGCCTAAAATGAAAAGAAACTTTAAGTCAAATCCCAAAATTTTCTACAAATTTGTTAATTTAAAAGTAAGAGTCCGACAATTCCCTGGCAGTATGAAGCTTGGTAATAAAGAGGGCTCTACATCTGTTGAAATTGCAGATATGTTCACTGAATTCTTTCAAAAAACTTACTCTACTTATACTTTTTATTCTAATTATTCTTATAGCATTAAAAAAGTAAAATATTTTCCTTTAACACTGACTTCGTTTTGGAGATCTAGAGTAGTACCTTTACATAAATCTGGTAGTAGGAATGTGATTGAAAATTAAAGGGGAATTGCAAAATTGAATGCAGTCCCAAAACTCTTTGAACTTTTAGTTGCACGAAGAATAACTCATTTTGTTCATGATTTCTAGAACCATTGAAGTGCATTCTGGTGTTCCTCAAGGTAGTCATTTAGGTCCTTTGCTTGTTGTTTTATATTTAAATGATCTTCCGTCGGTAATTCACTTGTCTAAAATCTTAATATTCGCAGGTGATGTTAAACCTTTGCATATTTACAAATTTATCTACACTCTCTTGTGAAATGGTTTGATATTAGCGGAATGTCGCTTTATCTCAAAAAGTGTAAAAAACCAGTAAGGAAAGTTTTAAAGTCGGGGGGCCAACTTTATTATACCCTACACCACTTTGCTAATTTAGTAGAGCTCCGCATAACAATTAAAAGTTTTTTGTGGGAGAATTCAATCACACACGCTATGATTATAATTATAATTTAAAGTTCAAAGGACTAAATATGTCGAAGCATTTGTATCTTTTAAAAATCGGTAATCGGATAAAAATATATATGGGAGCTATATCCAAATCTGAACCGATCTCGATAAAATTTTGCAAATGTATTTCTGAGCTGTATTTGATATATTTCCCCAAATATTGTTGTTACAGAATGCATATTACGGCTGCGGAGGACAAAAATAACAAATCGGATGAACAATATATATGGGAGCTATAGCTATATCTGAAACGATTCCGATCAAATTTGGCATACTTATTTTCATGTCCAATCTGATCGTACGTGCAAAATTCCATACTATTCGGACTGATATTACACGTTTGGTGCACAATAAAAGGCAAATCGGTCAAAGTTATATATGGGAGCTATATCTCAATTTTGACCGATTATCTCAAATTTGAATAGGGTTCGTCCTTGGGCTAAACAAATGATTTGTGCAAAATTTCATCTGGATAGGACAATAAATGCGAACTGTACGTTATTTACAAAAATACATGGACAGACGGGCGGACAGGCGGACGGACGGACATGCATAAATCGACTCAGAATGTGATTCTATGCAGATCATCAAAAGGAACTATGGGTCTATCTCGTTTCCTTTTGCCTGTTACAAACAAATGTACAAAGACATAATACCCTGACCACCTTGTGGTGTAGGGTATAATTATATAGATCGAAATCACGACCGTTTTCCTTTGACTACTTAATAGGATCTTTCAAACTGGATAATGTTGGCTATTTTATTGATCTTGCGTTATTTTAGATGGTAAACTGCGCTTCAATTTGCACATCGAGTCTTGTGTCAACAAAGCGAAATCAATATTAGGGTTTATAAAACGATGGTCTAAGGAATTTGACGATCCGTATATGACTAAACGCTTGTTTGTAAGTCTGGTTCGGCCTACATTAGAATATGGTTGTGTATTATGGAGCTCTTATTAAAAATGCTATTCAAATAAAATCGAATATGTCCAAACACAATTTCTCGTATTTGCTCTCAGAGGGTTGCATTGGAATACAGATGAAACCCTCCCCCTTATAAACAACGCTTAAAACTTATTGATCTCCCTACTTCAGAACGGAGACTTTTACGTGGTTCTATTGATTCCAAATTGTTAATCAGTGAAATAAACTCTGGTTTTACTAGTAATTATATGCCTCTTATATGAAGACGTGGATCTGCACAGCCAATTTTCTTTCATATGAAATGCAGGTTAGATCATCAAAATACAGAATATAGGAAGGCACTGAAAATAGGAGACGCGAACATATATAAGCAACTTTCTGTCTGTAAAAGTCGAATTCCGGTAAAGCATTTTGATTTTGCAATATATTCAGGCTTAATCCCATTATTGTTTCCTTTTTTTTTTGTAAAATCAAGCTTTGTTTATTAGTGGAGAAAGATGGTAATGTTTACCAGGAGGTAAGGCTGGGAATAGCTAGGTTTCGGAAAGATCCATCAATTCTCATTAGTTCCTTTGGTTTTCGTCTGGGATATTCTCCCGATGAGTTATTTTAAAATTAACTCCTATGACAAAAACATTTTTTTACCCAAATGACGAGATCGTATGCTCAATTGAAGAGAAACCAATAATTATAATTATCGAACATTCTTTCATGTGGATGACGCTAATTCAAAGCGTATTATTTAAATAGTTATGTCTCGTTCCGCCAATTACCCTCCAGATTGCAAAATATAATTGAATGGTTTCTGCAACTCATATACATCAACATTGTATTGAAGAGTGAAGTTGGAAGTTGCGTTTACTCAAACTTGCTTATGGGCAAATCTAAGGTTGCACCGTTGAAGATGTCATTGCATCGTTTGTAGCTCTGTGTGGCTCTTCTGCTTGCGGAATTAGTATATACGATTATCAACTAGATCTGCCGAAGTCGTCGTTGGTTGATTGGCCTGAATCAGCTATCATGCTGTCGTGTATTTTTCCTTGACGAACTTGACGATAAAAAAACATAAAATGGGTGGAGTCGTTATATGGGTGCCATTCCAAAACGGAAACCCATGTAGACAATATTATGCTACAAATAATTTTATATATTGCTATTCTTAAATACCAAACCTGAAACAATTTCGTTTGTAAACGTGGCTAAGATTAAAAAACTACAAATACAAATTTTAGACAAATCCTTAAAAAAATTTGGCTAAAACCATTCAAATACCGAATATTAGCAAGAACCATTATATGGATACTATACTGAAACCGGGAGGATATATTAAACGGGACTCGTTAACCCCGAATGGATGGCGGCTCGGTCGGCTAATTAACCGTCACAAAGTTCAAGGCAATCGTATAAAAATGGTATACTTGAAAACCCAAAATGGCAAAATTTCTCGCATTGTGCACAAATAAGTTAACTTTCTCATTCTTTGTTTCTAGGCCTTCCTTTTTTGCTTTTTGAGCCTTCTTAAATTATAAGGCATATGTTTGGTTTTTTTTATTATTTCAACTGGTTTCTTTATTAATTTTCATGGAGGAGCAACTTAGGTTTTAGGATAACTAGGTTTAAGATTGGTATAATTTATTATAGGTTTTATTTCATTTAGTTTTTAAATTTGTACACTTTAATAATTAATTCAGTTTTATTTCATTAGATTCTAAGGTTTAAGTACAAATATTAGCATATAAGTTTTATTATGTATGTGTATGTTTTTTGTACAATTTTTCCACTTTTTTGTTGTACGTTGTAGAACGTCTTTGTAAAGAATTTTAACAATTGTGCAACGTTCTTATTTTTTTAATGATAATACCTCTTGTTTAATTTAGATTGGTAATTATTATTTTGTAACGTTAAAAATGGGTTAACGCGTTATTAATTTGTAAATGATTCGTTTAGATCTATCAACGTAAATGTAAACAGATTTCAACGAGTGGCGAATGGCGCCAAAGCCTCCACCTTCCTTCATGTTATGATCATGGAATTTTGACACTCGTCTCTTCTATATCTCGGTACGAAGTCGCGCTCCCCCGATATTGTGCAAACCAGGTAATCTGTCTTACCAATTATTAATTATTATTATGATTATTAATAAACACGGCCTTTGCCATTATTCTTTAGAACTAAAATCCCCCTATTCTGTTTTTATTTATTTATTGATTTGAGCTTTGCATATTTCCCCGCATTGGCGCAAACATTCGTCCATTCGTACCGAATTACGAACGACCTGTTGGAAAAATAAGTAATCGTTTTTTTTTCTTCTAATTGCAACGAATAAACATCATCATCACCATCGATACAGTCCACCACATCATCTCCTTATCATCATCGTCGTGTTTCCATCAAAAACAACCAGGTACGTACAGTGAAAAAAGTGCAAGTGAATTTAAATAAATAATATTCTTGAAGAGAAAAAAAAAATATCGAAACAAATTGTGTAAAAACAACAACAATCGTGTCGTTGATATTCTTTGTGGCCGTCTTTACCCCGCCCCCTTCGTCTAGTTTGCAAATATTGTTTTGCCGACGGAAAATTGAAAATAAAGAAAAATCAAAATAATTTTTTTGAATTATTGTTAAAAATAAAATATTGTTGTGCGGTGTCATTTTAATGTGCATCAAATTCCCCATCGATTGGTATAATTGAAATTTTAAAATTGTTAAATTTTTTACAAAATTGCATTTTTTAATATTTTAAATATTTTTCACAAATCACCCCCAAAAATACATATAAAATAGGTACAGCCATAGAAATTGTTTAATTTACAATTAAATCTAAGCCTAAAATGCAACTCGTCATTATTTCTAATAATTTGCCATCATACCATTTTATTCAACTTTGAACTTTCGTTCAAAGTTAGCGATGGCAAATTCTAACGAGTATTATCTGTCAATTTGCGCGTCTCTTGAGACATCTTGGCTTTCTCGTTGCTTTTTCTTCACTTGTTTTACGGATCTTCGTCCTAACAACATCGCTGCAACACCAATTGTACAAAAAGGTAAAATTATATTAGTTATTCGACTAATATAATAACATAATAAAACCGCCAATTTTTTAATTTCAAAAATATTAATTTTACCGTGTTTTATTTCCTTCTTTTTATTTACACTGCTCCGCAACATTTTTGGTCACTTCGAACCGAGATACGGGCTTTCCAGCAACAACAACTAATCTGGTTCCTTTTTTATTCAAAGGGTTTGACTTCAACAGCAAACAACCATCATCAACTCTCGCATCATCTGAACACTCATCTTCATCATCATTTATTTTCATAAATTCATCTATACATCACTAAAAGGTACGTACCGTCATTTTTAGTGAGCATACGCGAGTGTTCAATAAAAAAAATATTCTCAAATAAAATATTAAATTCAATACAAAAACAAATACAGCGCTTAACTACGGTCGTTCGTTTCGTTTGCTTAAGTGTCCGTCCGTCGGTAATTCGCTTTTTCGTAATTTCCAACAGTGCCGGTTTCTCATTGTGTGTAATAATTCTCTTCAAGAATATTACACTCATAATACATTTGCACATATTCGCTCTTATTTACGATATACGCGTAAAAAGAAATAAAAAGTGTGGTGCAAATAAATAAGCAGTGATCTGTGATTTACATTGTTGTTGTGATTGGTGCTTTTGTGTTTTTCAACACAAAAGAGAATTCAAATTACAATAACAACATACTAGTGGTTAGTACAACAACAACAATACGATCACATATCAGTGCTGTATGCTTGTGGTTGACTGACTTGTGTTAGGTAGTCAGTAACCACCACACCGTGTAATAGGTGTGTTCATTACAAAAAGTGAAAATTGTTTATTAGGTCCGTTCGGACCAAAATTAAAAAATATTTTTTTTTCAAAAATTTTAATTTTTCTTAAAAGTTTTAACGGTTCTGTTGGAAATTAACTATTTCGTTAATGAATTCACCCTACATTCGGTCGTTTTGTATTTTGCTATAATAATATTCGTTATTATATATTATAAAACGATTTTTATATACTTTTTTGAATATTTAAATATTTATAATAATATTTTATTCATTCTTGATTGCGATTTTGGTTTGTAACATTTTTGGTCCTTCGAGCCGGATACGGGCTTTCCAGCAACAACAACTAATCTGGTTCCTTTTTTATTCAAAGGGTTTGACTTCAACAGCAAACAACCATCATCAACTCTCGCATCATCTGAACACTCATCTTCATCATCATTTATTTTCATAAATTCATCTATACATCACTAAAAGGTACGTACCGTCATTTTTAGTGAGCATACGCGAGTGTTCAATAAAAAAAAATATTCTCAAATAAAATATTAAATTCAATACAAAAACAAATACAGCGCTTAACTACGGTCGTTCGTTTCGTTTGCTTAAGTGTCCGTCCGTCGGTAATTCGCTTTTTCGTAATTTCCAACAGTGCCGGTTTCTCATTGTGTGTAATAATTCTCTTCAAGAATATTACACTCATAATACATTTGCACATATTCGCTCTTATTTACGATATACGCGTAAAAAGAAATAAAAAGTGTGGTGCAAATAAATAAGCAGTGATCTGTGATTTACATTGTTGTTGTGATTGGTGCTTTTGTGTTTTTCAACACAAAAGAGAATTCAAATTACAATAACAACATACTAGTGGTTAGTACAACAACAACAATACGATCACATATCAGTGCTGTATGCTTGTGGTTGACTGACTTGTGTTAGGTAGTCAGTAACCACCACACCGTGTAATAGGTGTGTTCATTACAAAAAGTGAAAATTGTTTATTAGGTCCGTTCGGACCAAATTAAAAATATTTTTTTTTCAAAAATTTTAATTTTTCTTAAAAGTTTTAACGGTTCTGTTGGAAATTAACTATTTCGTTAATGAATTCACCCTACATTCGGTCGTTTTGTATTTTGCTATAATAATATTCGTTATTATATATTATAAAACGATTTTTATATACTTTTTTGAATATTTAAATATTTATAATAATATTTTATTCATTCTTGATTGCGATTTTGGTTTGTAGCGTGCATTTTACAGTCCGTGCACCCTACATTTGGTCATAAATTCAAGAAAAAAAAAATTTACAGATTTTTTGCGATTTTTTGGGTAATTTATTCTTGTTTTTTAAATTATTTCTTTTCGGAAATAATTTTCTCGTGTATTATTCAATACACATAACTTAATTTGCAGTATTCTTCGATACATATAAACAAAACAACGTGTATTATTCGATACACAGTGAAAATATATACGATTTTCACTACATCGAGAAAGAGTATTTTATATTTTTTCTCATTTATATCAATTGTTTTCTTTTTAAAGCTTCGCTTAAAAAGTAATATTCTTTGTTTTGGTGTTGCAATTGTTAGTATTCGCTAACAAATAAAATCATTTACTTGAAATTTTGAAGTTTCTATAAAATTGAAAAACATTTTGTATCCATTTTACTTGATTTTCATCCAGTAAAACTTTTTTGATTATTCAAGATGTCACTTTCTACACTTGATTATTTTATCAGATCAACTGATGCTATCATTCAATTCGAAAGCAGCTTCAATGCTCTTCGAGATGAAGATCTCGATATTTACATTCTTGAAGTTCAATCTTCTGAAGCTAAGTCGCTTTGGGATAAAGTGAAAGATACGTATGACAAATGCCTTACGTCAATCAAACTTGCTGGCGAGGACCAAGAAACGGACCTCGAATCAGCACAAAGTAAATATAATGCTGCATTTAAGGCATATGTCAACGTAATTGCATCAACCAATAGAAAATTGGATCAGCTTCGTGCTTCGCAAAAGCCCTCCAATTCTTCTTCAATCCAATCTCTACGTTCAAACTCTGATCATTTATCCCAAACAAATCCTCCTTCGAATTTGAATTCCAACTTCTCTAGTACTCCTAGAAGAGATGCCTCCCATCCTGATGATATTCTCTCGTTGTCTGGTGTTTCACACCAAACGGGAAGGTCAATTGAAGTTTTCGCTTCAAATGACAATGTCATGCATAGTTTAAATCTTCCGCCTTGCGATATTGATGTTTTTAATGGTGACTTTCTTTCGTGGCCTACATTCAGAGATCTTTTTTCGGCGGTTTATATCAACAACAGCCGCCTTAGTAACATTGAAAAACTATGTTACTTGTTGAAAAAAACTAGTGGTGAAGCGAAAGATGTTATTTCAAAGTTCCCTTTGACGCATAGAAGTTTTGATTTAGCGTGGCAAGCATTGAAGGAGGCATATGACAATGTCCGTATATTAGTTAACAATCAACTTAAATTACTTTTTGATCTTCCGGTTCTTGACAATGAGTCATCTTCGGGTTTAAAAAATCTTCAGCGGGCAATCAATGGATGCATATCGGCTATGGCGATCTACGACGTTTCTACGAACGATTGGGATCCCATATTAGTCTTTTTATGCATACAAAGATTACCTAAAAACACCGTCTCATTGTGGGAACAGACGGTCAAAAACAAATCGGTATTGTCATCTTGGAAGGATTTGGATCATTTCCTTACGGAACGGATTCAAACCCTTACGTGTCTCCGAGATATTCGTGGCATAGATTCCTCTAGAAAATCTGAAAAGAAGGTGCGAGCTCATTTTACGAAGACAGCTCCTTCTGTTAATTCTTCTCATGGTCCTTCAGGTAGAGTGTGCGTTCTTTGTCCGAAATCTGTTCATCCTTTGCGTTTGTGTCCAGAATTCAACAAATTATCAGTAGAAGGTCGCTTTTCAGTACTCAAACGGTTCAATTGTTGTATTAATTGTCTTACGATTGGTCATGAGGTCAAAAAATGTGTAAGTAAACATAACTGCGGCAAATGCAACAAGCGGCATCACACTCTTTTACATCGTGCGATGTCCAATACTGCATTTCCCGTTCCATCAACGACTTCTCCGAGGTCGATTTCAAACCAACCTTCTTCCCAATCTAGCAATGCGAATCCAAATCTTCCCTCGACTTCGTCAGGTGTATCGCACTCTGCCAATAGGCAAGTGTATCATATTTCGCACAACAAAAATGTTATTTTAGGTACAGCAATGGTTCATTTAATTCATCAAGGTATAACATACCCTGCTCGTGCCTTAATTGACCCAGCTTCTGAAGCTTCCTTCATTACTGAAAACTTACAACGTCGTCTTGGTATTTCTACTACGTCGACACAAGCTACTATTTCTGGCATTAACCAAACCTTCTCCACTACATCAGGCAAATTGTGTTCGTTATGCATAGGTTCTCCTATCGATACATCAATATTCATGGAATTGTCAGCATTAGTGGTTCCCGCTATTTCTGGCAATTTACCATCTTTTTCACTTGGTGGTGACTTAATTTCCCGTTTGCC
The DNA here is from genome assembly GCF_030504385.1 of Musca domestica. Classification (NCBI taxonomy): domain Eukaryota; kingdom Metazoa; phylum Arthropoda; class Insecta; order Diptera; family Muscidae; genus Musca; species Musca domestica. Next base: position 1,994,666 of record NW_026712439.1, read on the forward strand.
AAATATTCGTTTGGCTGATAGAAATTTCTATGAATCTAGATCAGTTGATCTACTCCTAGGCGCTGATTTATATCCTAGAATTCTTCTTCGAGGAATTCAATCCAACATTTTAGGGTCATTAATGGCTCAAAATACTGTTTTTGGCTGGATCATTACTGGTCCAATTCCCTCTTCCAACATAACGGTATTAACTACCACAATAAATTATTCCGAAGATAATCTTAACAAGACACTTCTTCGATTCTGGGAATTGGAAGAACCCCCAAAGCGCGCAATTCTGTCTCCTTCGGACAAGTTTTGTGAGGAAAATTACAAAAATACAACGTGTCGGGACTCAGATGGCAGATATATTGTCAAACTTCCCATTATACCAGAATTCTCAGGTCAGCTTGGTCATTCCAGGACCAATTGTTTACGTCAATTTTTCCGTAATGAGGCTTCCCTCATTAGAAAACCACAAATTAAAACCATGTACGATGGGGTAGTCCGGGAATATTTAGAATTAGACCACATGAGACTGGTTTCGACTTCGTCAGCAAGCTCTACGGTTTGCTACCTACCTCACCATCCGGTTATTAATCCGGATAAACAAACAACTAAATTGCGTGTGGTTTTCAATGCCTCAAACAAGACTTCTAATGGGAATAGTCTAAATGATATTCTTTATGTCGGCCCAACTCTTCAGTTGGATTTAGTCCTCCTTATTCTAAGATGGAGACTTTTCAAATTTGTTTTTAACTGCGACATAACACAAATGTACAGACAAATTAGAGTAGATCCTGCTCACACCCCCCTCCAAAGAATTGTTTTTCGGGATTCTCCCAACAAGCCGGTTCAAGATTTTGAACTTCAAACCGTAACATTCGGAGTAAATTGTGCTCCATATCTTGCCATTCGGACCTTACTGCGATTGGCCGATGACACAGAAAATGAATTTCCATTAGCTGCACATATCCTTCGGAAGTGCATGTACGTAGATGACGTCTTAACCGGCTATCACGATTTGGAGACAGCGCACAAATCTAGAGACCAACTAATTGGTGCTCTATCTTCCGCAAAATTTGAATTACGTAAATGGACAGCCAATGATCGCAGTATTTTACAACCACTTCCTTCAGATCATCTTTACGACGCTCAGCTTCTAACTTTCGTAGAAGCTAGCAGTTCAAAACCGCTGGGTATTCGTTGGAATGCACAGCTGGACCATTTTTATTTCAGTGTAAACGCGCTGGAACATCGGTCCAAATATACTAAGCGGGAAGTTTTGTCAACTATCGCAAAATTATTTGATCCAGTTGGATGGCTAGGACCAGTTATAGTGGTCGCAAAAATAATTATGCAACGTATCTGGCTCGACAACATTGGGTGGGATGATTCGCTTCCGTCTTCGACGGAACGTGAATGGCAGAAATTCGTTGAATCCTATCTTGACGTCAATTCGATTTCTATTCCTCGTTGGGTCCAATATTCTCCGAATTCCCAAGTCGAACTTCATGTCTTTTCTGATGCCTCAGAAAAGGCATACGCGGGGGTAGCTTACATTCGTGTTATAGATTCAAATGGCACCATTTTCACAAATCTTCTATCATGTAAAACAAAAGTAGCTCCGCTCAAATCTATTTCTTTACCTCGTTTAGAATTATGCGGTGCAGTGCTGGCATCCGAACTTCTAAAAGGCATTCTAAACGAGATTGATATTTCTTTTAACAAAATTTATTGCTGGACAGATTCAACAATTGTGCTTTCTTGGCTTCAAAAAACGCCATCAACATGGTCTACTTTCGTAGCAAATAGGGTCTGTCGTATTCAGGAGAATGTTGGGCAAAATAAGTGGTTCCACGTTCGGTCTGAGGACAATCCTGCAGACTTAGGCAGTCGGGGGCTTTCTCCTTCGGAGTTGGCTTCATCACAAATTTGGTGGCATGGGCCACAATGGCTAGGTCTTGATAGTTCAACTTGGAATATTCAAAACGTTTCGCTTGATACTGTTGTCGAACTTCGCCCAGTTAAAAGTCATGTAACTTTTATACAAAACTATGAAGATATCTTAAATCGATTCTCTTCCATAGATACGGCGCTCCGCGCCATTGCATGTATTCTAAGGTTTTTCCATAATACACATTCAGCTCATCGAGGCAAATATCAGTTTGAAGGTTCCACCCCCACTAATGCTGAAATCCAAGCAGTCAAATTCCGTCTGGCTGCTTTAGCTCAAAAATCATTCTATTCTGAGGAATACTATGCGTTACTACACAAAAAGCCACTCAATTCGAAGAGTTCAATTTTATCCTTAAATCCATTTCTGGATGAAACAGGGGTAATGCGCTTAAATGGACGCCTTGCACAGTGTCCAACTCTTTCCACTTCTGAACGTCATCCAATTTTGTTACCATACCATAGTAGATTCGCAGAACTTTTGTTGGAACAAATTCACATAGAGTCTATGCACGGAGGAAACCAATTAATGCTTCGCATTCTTCGTCTGGAATATTGGATTCCTCGTGCTACTTCGTTGATTAGAAAAACCATAAGGCACTGTAAAATATGCATTTTAGCGAAAAAACGTACATGTACACAAATCATGGCATCTCTTCCTCCGGAGAGAACTATTTTGTCCAGACCTTTCTCTACTACAGGTATCGATTTCGCTGGACCATTTGATATCAAATCCTTTACAGGTAGATATTGCAAATTACAAAAGGTTATGTTTGCGTTTTTGTGTGCTTTTCTACGAAAGCAATTCATTTAGAACCATCTTCTGATTTATCCACGGAAACATTTTTAGCAGCCTTTTATAGGTTTATTTCACGCCGTGGATGTCCCAAGACTATCTTCTCGGATAATGGTACCAATTTCATTGGTGCATCTCGAGAGTTAGAACGAGAATTCAAACTTGCATTAAATGACATCCGTAATAAACTTCGTTGTAAATTTCAATACCAGGAGCTTTCCTGGAAGTTTAACCCTGCCGGAGCTCCACATATGGGTGGACTCTGGGAAGCTGCTGTCAAAAGCTTCAAAACTCATTTTAGAAAAATTACTAAAAATCTTAAATTTACATTTGAAGAGTTTTCGACAATACTAACGAGAATAGAAGCTTGTTTAAATTCTCGTCCTCTCTGTCCTATGAATGATAGTCTTGATGATATGGTGGCGCTTACGCCTGGACATTTTCTTGTCGGGTCTCCAATCCTTGCTCCCCCAGAGCCTATCATAAACGAATCTCCTTTGGATATCGTGAACCGGTATCGAAAACTGAAAGCGCTCTCTCAACAATTCTGCCTTCGGTGGAAAGATGAATATTTAAAGAGCCTCCACCATCGCTATAAGTGGAAATTTCCGCAACGCGATATTCAAACGGATGATTTAGTAGTTCTTCGACATGAACAACTACCTCCCACTTCGTGGAAACTCGGTCGCGTCGTTAAAGTCTATCCGGGAATCGACGGTCATGTTAGAGTCGCGGACGTGAAAACGGAAAACGGTATCGTAAAACGACCCGTAGTTAAGCTTGTCATTCTGACCGACCAAGAATAGATAGTTGTTCTCTCTTCACTGCGCCATCTCCATTTTTTCGCAGATATGGAAAACTTGAGCACGATGGCCGCTTCCCTCCCAATTGTGGATGACAACATCCCAATGTCGGATGAAGAGAGAGAGTTTGAAGACAACAATGTGGCTCCTTTAGGATCACAAGACTCGGCTTTTAAAGAGATTATAGAAGCTCCTAATCAGGAGTCTGCTCCGGGTCTTCAAGCCTGCCAAACCAGCCCATCGGCTGACAAGAAGATGGTTGCTTCTCCTCATCGGGAGAATAGCACAGCAACTGTGGCTCTCCCCAGCACCGCATCGGTTGTCTCTCCTCATCAGGAGAATTGCACGGCAACTGTTGTGACCAATCCGGGATTTTCGTCCCAAATGGCGGTTGACACCCTTCCGGTACTTCTGCCCAATATCGAAGAAGTAGGACCCGCTTCTCCTCATCGGGAGATTGCACGAGCTTGTTCTGCTTCAACTTGGACTATTCCTTCGGCGTCTCCCCATCGGGAGCTTGCACACGCCAGGGATGAACAACCTACAAATAGTACAGCCACAATTCCTTGTTGTAATCGACCAGTGGCAGGACCTAATCGTCCTCAGGGTCCGAAATGCCTAATGTGTATGCAGAGGCATTTCTTGAAGGATTGTCCTGATTTTCACAAGCTTCCTTGTGAGAAAAAGATTCGTTTGTGGTCCAGAATAACTTCTGTTCGAATTGCTTGACTCGGTCCCACATTCTCAGAGATTGCTTCAGTATTCGACGATGCAAGAAGTGTGGCAGTAACCACCACACACTTCTTCACTCCAACCAAATATTACATGGAAAAGTCCGCCCTTCGGGTAGTAGAGACTATACGTCTCGTGCATTTAATTCGTCGCCCTCGTCCAATTCAATTTCGTCCGCTAAAATAAAGACCTCTGCTAAACGTCCGTCTGTTCGCTCTCATCCGATATCGTCCGCCCCTTCGGGCGCCGTCCGTCCGATAGTTCAGTCCATACAGCCCATTGTGACTCTGGGGCCTACAATGGTGGTACAAATTGTTCTTCCGGACCGAAAAGTACCAGTTCGAGCGCTATTGGATCCTTGTGCTGGACATAGTCGAATTTGCTCAACGCTGACTAGTAAACTCCAGCTCAGCTCCTTAAACGTTGGCCAGGATTTGTTCTGCCAACTGACTTTACAGTCTTTTCACGACCAGACGCAGCTGCTTCGTGTATCCGCACTAAGCATGCCCTTGAGACATGTGGTCACTCCTGCGCAATCTGCTCCAGACCTAATAAAGGACCACTATGCTGGGATGCAACTAGCAGATCCCGAATTCTACAAGTCCGCTCACATCGCACTAATTCTTGGTCCAGATGTGTACCCGAAGGTGATAAAATCTCAAACCCATTCGAGCCCAGGGTTCCCTTGGGCTCAACTTACTATCTTTGGTTGGGTGGTATCCGGTCCTTGCCCACTGTGAAGTTGCCCGAGATGATCGGCCTAATCGAGACCCATGGTCTAAAATTTGTTGAAGGCAATCTTCTATTGCCTTGATGGTTCATCGACCATCACTTGTTTTTGAAAAAATTGAAAAAAAATAAATAAATAAAAAAACTGAATAAAGAATGCTCAAAAAATTGACGGTTATACCTTTCATTTATTTGTATTTTAATCTTTAGATCTAAGCATTATTGTTGTAACATACCTAGATGTTTCAAGGGCGGCGGTAATGTTTAATTTACAATTAAATCTAAGCCTAAAATGCAACTCGTCATTATTTCTAATAATTTGCCATCATACCATTTTATTCAACTTTGAACTTTCGTTCAAAGTTAGCGATGGCAAATTCTAACGAGTATTATCTGTCAATTTGCGCGTCTCTTGAGACATCTTGGCTTTCTCGTTGTTTTTCTTCACTTGTTTTACGGATCTTCGTCCTAACAACATCGCTGCAACACCAATTGTACAAAAAGGTAAAATTATATTAGTTATTCGACTAATATAATAACATAATAAAACCGCCAATTTTTTAATTTCAAAAATATTAATTTTACCGTGTTTTATTTCCTTCTTTTTATTACACTGCTCCGCAACAGAAATCATACGGTTAATATTGTTGCTTAGTCGGTCAGCCGCTTGGCACACATATAAGTTAAGTATTTTGGGTATTTGTATGGTGTTGTTACACCTTCTTTATTCCAGTTCTCTTATCAAACTAACTTATTAAGATACTTAAAGCTATGAATAACTTATAATTATTGTTTTCTACTGCTGACTCTGCGCCTTTTTGTGGAGTATTATATTGCAATACGTTGAGTAAATGCTCGTATGTTTGGTGTTGGCTAAGCAATGATGATGAATATAATTGCTGACACTGTGCCTCGTGTGGAGTGTTGCATTGCAATATTATTATAGTTCGCCATCGTTTGACCAAAGTATTAGGGTGGGACAATGGAGATTGTGTTAACTCCTCCACTACTTAAGTAAGGGCCGTCCTCGGGTCTTTTGTAGCTATCAATGACAGCTTCAATAACATCGCGTTTTACTGTTCGTCTTCGACACAATTTGAATGAAAAATAAAGACTGATGATTAAAATAATGCTTATAAGTCCAGAGACCGCTGGACAGGTTAATGTCCTGTTCTTCACGACATCGATGTGTTGTAAGTTTTCAAAATTTAATCTTTGAAGATACGGCAGGCTCATATCTCTTGATGACTTGTGATATTAACTATAGTAGATAAGCCGACGTCGGTACCATCTTCAGTACCATCTTCTGGTTTTTGTATATGGAGTCATTAATACTGATTTCATCTTCAAACGTAATCAAATATGTACCGGTAATTATTATTACGGTTCCTTCTGGGTTTTTTATAGTGGCTCTGTTGTCGTTTATTATCATGACGCCATCATCGACAATCTCCAATGGTTCAAGATGACTTGGTCTTGTGCTGCAGTGTGCTATAGTACCCGAATGAAGCTGTTGAGCACAAGTTGGTTGAGAATATTCTTGACAAAATGATGAAGTTAGCGTTGAGGTACAGTTTCCTATTGCAATTATACGATTTCCACAATTAGTGACGCTGTTGGTTTCAGCAAGATGTAGTATTGTGCCATTATGTTGGACGGGGTGCATAATTATTTTCTTATATACTGATTTGGGCTTGGGATATTTAATAAGAAAATGCAACAATATTTCGTATAAATACCCTGTATGAATTTGTTCAGGTTTTGCGTTTCCAATAATTTTGTTGACAACATCTGTTAACTTATTTATCTGATCCTGTGTTTTAGAGTTGATTGAAACCTGTTTGTTAATTGAATTTATAAGTTACTTCTGTCGAAATTTCTGTTCCTCAAAGTCGTCAAAATCGGGAGTCCCCGCTATTATTTTAGTGCTGTTGCCAAGATGTTAATACTTCTCGCGTGTCTGTGGTGAACATACAATGATTGTAGAAGGGAGCGTATTTGCTTAATATCAGACTCGAGTATTTTCACCATATGCGAGGAGGGGAAATGTTCCATAAGTTTTTCGGTTTCGTCAACAATTTCCAAATATATTGTCCGATTTGATGTATGTCGTAAGTAGTCAAAGTCCTGCCAAATTATAACATCCCCATCTTCAATCGGTATGTAGTCGGAGCCAGAATAGTCAATTAATTTGTGGTAAGGGGTCTGATAAGCACATCATCAAAGTCCTAAAATTTGTTTAAAAGAGTTGTTAATTATAATCGGATTATACAAATTTTGAATTATTTTATCTTGTCCTTGTGGACCACCCTCCCTCTAATAAGAACCGTAGTTCCTAGATCGGCTTCTATTGTTTCTTCAGAGTATAACGGGGTCAATTTGTTTCCTAGCCTTTTGTTGTTTTTCACTAGTACGGACTCACCAACTTCACATGTTCTATTTTGCCTGGAGGCATTGTTTCTTTTCTTTTGAAATTTTTTCTTTAATTTCCTCCCTTAATTCGGATGAGGAAAATTGGAAAATATCTATCGGTCGTTTGTTGGTTATTGAGTGAATAGTCCGATTATATTTTATGGTTGCTAGTAAAATAAGGTCAGGTTCGTTGTCATAGTAAATATTTTCCGTGTGTTGAAAAAGATTCATTAGTTGTATAATCGGGCCTTTTAAATCTATTATTGTACGAGATGGAATATGTTGAACAACCGCAAACTTTGAAAATTTATCGATGCATGTTAGAAAAAAATTTTTATCCGTTGAAAATACATCGAGATGAAGCATTTCGCCTACGTAAGATGGTGTTGGGTTTACCCCAAGCTCATGTTTCATAGGGTGTCTGTCGTATTTAGCACTCGAACAGATTTTACAATTTGTAGCAATTTCATTTGCCAACTTTGCCATTTTTGGAAAATAATAATCAGAAAGTATCTGCTTAACATTTCCTGGGCTGCCCTATGGGCACGGTTATGTTCGATGGCAATATTTCCCCATGTTCATTTTTATCAAAAATGTCCTGAACAAAATTTTTGCAGTGCCAAAATTTAGTAGCGGGAAAGTATCTAACCAATTCATGCTGAATACAGGCTAAAGTTGGCAGATCGCAATGCATTGCATTTACGACATTTGGATTGATCACTGATTTTTCTTCGTTAGAAATTTTTTCCCTGCTTGTGAAGTCAATCATATGTCGAGTCTTCTCAGTAAAGACAATAAAATTTCTTTTAAGTAGGGCGTCCGCCACATAATTCTCCTTTCCAGGTTTATAAATAATTTGGCATCATGTTCGTCAACAAATGCTGCCCACCGTTTTATCTTAGCATTCGGATTCTATCAGAGACTGAAATGTAAGTGGTTGGTGGTCTGTGTAAATATTTAAATAACTTACTCCATATATAAAATTCCTCAATTTTTGAAGAGCCCAAACAATAGCTAAGAGCTCTCGCTCATTAGTGGCATAGTTTTGCTCTTTATCGTTAAGGGTTCTGGAAATCATGGTGATTGACCTCCCCCTTGTGAGAGAACTGCTCCCAGACGCAATGAAGAGGCGTCTGTTGTAAGATCAAAAGGTTTTTGAAGTCAGGATAAAGAAGCATAACTTCTTCAGAAGCAAGGATTTCCTTTAATTTTCTAAAGGTCTGCATTTGCTCTTCATTAAAATTTATTTTCACCCTTTTTGATTGAGAAGCACTATCTTGCCGTTTTCGCCCTTTAGAATATCTGTTAGCGGCTTGGCTATAGATGCGAAATCTTTAATAAAGCATCTGTAATAACTTGCCAATCTTAGAAACGACCTTACGTTGAAGAGTGTAGAAGGTGTTTCATAATTAAGGATGGCCTTTCCTTTTCCGGGCTCGTTCTAATGCCATTTCTGGACACAAAAAAACCGAGGTATTCGACACTTTCCCGAAAGAAATGTGATTTTTCCCGAGAAATTCTCATATTGGCACCGTATAATCTCTCCAGTACCTACTCAAATGTTTCACACGGTCTCTTCGGTTTCAGGAGAAATAATGACGTCGTCGACGTAAACATAGCATGACTTTCCAATTTGCTCTCTCAAGACATCATCGATGGCCCTTTGGAAAATGGTGGGGATATTCTTCAGACCAAAAGGAAGACGGCAAAATTCATATTTTCCATTTCCAACTGAGAATGCAGTTTTTTTCACGATCTTGTTCAGATAGTGTTATTTGATGGAAACCTGATTTAAGGTCAAGTGTCGTAAAAAATCTTGCTTTGGCCAAGATTTGAGAGAATGACGGGTATTTGGGGTATTGGGTATTTGTCATCGATCGTAATGCTGTTCAGTTTCCTGAAGTCTATAACTAATCGTTTTTTGGAATTATCGTATTTATCCTTGCCTTTTTTATCAACAACCCAAACGGGATTATTGTAGGGTGATCTGGAAGGCCGTATTATGCCGTTATGCAGAAGTTCTTTTACTTCATTGTTACAAAATCTGCTACACCCATGGGATATGGGTATAGTTTTGTATAAACGGGATCACTAGAATTAGTTCTAATGGTAGCTACAATATTCGTATTATATGGAAGTGATTCTTTGGGGTTTGCAAAAACACCCGAAATTTTTTTTATTCCTTCCTTAAATTTTTCCGCAACGATTTGAGGTATTTTCATGTCCTCAACTTGTGCAAAATTTACATTTACGCATTGTAAAAATTAAATCTTTTCGATCCCAACTATAGTTTTAAGTTCCCTACTTTCAAAATTCAACGTTGCACCTGTCTTGTTAATAGATCCACGCCAATTGTACCATCAAACGTTGATAGTGATGGTAAAGATAACAAAAATTACTATTGGTTTGAAAAATATTTATGGTACATTTTTCCTTAATTGCTGTGAAACCATGAATAGATTTCACTATGAACGGGTTGGCTACGGGAATAATACCTTTTAAACCTTTTATAGGTTTGATATATCTTCGAAGCCCCCGATCAATATGCAATTTTATGATTTTCCCTGCCACTTTCCTTTCTATAAATAGTAGCAGGGAGTTGTGCCTAAAAAAGGTAATCTGGTCAAATTCAATTCATCCCAGCATCGATTACAATATCGTCTGCTTCGGTTTCTGCCATTTGATGGTAGTCTTGACCACATCCGACTCATCTTGAGAAATGTGATTAATTCTCTGATGTTTTAGCCCAGTGTATTTTGCCGTACCACTGTTGGGTCTTTTCACGGCCTGCCAATTTGGTCGATTTTGGAACGGCTGTGGTAGGTTCTGATTTTGGTCGTATTGATTCTGAGGTAAGCCTGGGTATATGGCTTGAATTTAGTTGATTGTCTGAATCGCATAGATTCATCGACCTCCATGGGTTCTATTGATTATTTCGTTCTTGTTTGAACGATTTGAATTTCTTTTAGAAAGTACGGATTTCTACTTTGAACATTTCCGTGAGAGAAATGTGTTTCATACTTATACTTATCTCTGTCCTCGCGTGATTTAGCGAAGTTTGACGCGAATTGGTATCTTTCCGATTTGACTCAACCTCTTGGGCCAATGCCAATGCTGATGGTAAGTCGGATGGACGAACGGAAAATATACATTACTTAAATTTTTTGTGCCAGAAATGAAAACGCATAACGCATCCATTCTGTATTTTTCGTTCATACAATTTGCGACACACTTTCATATGACATAGTGGTTTTGTTGTAAGCATGTCAGTTTCTTTTCTACTTCATCTGAGAATTCTAGTAACGTCATATTAACCTGACGAAGAGTGGACAACTCTTGCTCAATTAAGTAAATTGGACGCTTATCCGAATAAGTAAGTCCAGTCGGGCAATATAGCCTTAAAAATTTACACTGTATTGAATGAGGATAACACCATATCGGCTTGACCCTTTATTTATTTAATTATTGCTACTGCCTGATAGTGTTTAGAACTTCCATCGTAGGCTCGAACAACTTATAAGCTGTATGAGCAGCCTGGCGCCATGAAACGTACGTTTCATGCTTGCCTTCAAGTCTGGTAAGGATTTTACAACCTCTAAGGACTCATCACACCGGATTTCTTTGTTATTTCAACATCCTTATGAGGCACAAATTCAGGAGTCGATAAAGAGAATTTTCAATGATTATGATTCACTAATAATATTTATCATACACATTTTTCCAAACACTCGATTTGTGTTATTAATATTAATTTTAATAATAAATGTATTATTTAATATTTACTTACAATCGTATAAGTAGAGACTCCATTTTATGTTGTGGGTGTCCTCTCCGCTGATGATGTTGTCGCCGTTGTTATTGTTGTCCTCTTGTGTTTCTTATTTCTAAGCAGCCCAGACTGATTTCGAAGGCCTGGTGACGCACCTTCTTTCCAAGTTTTCACTTAATGTTTTAAGTTTTTTATAAACTCCTGGAAGGACTTGGATACCTTCATCACTGATCGCATACGTACGCTCCTGTGCCTCCATAATATGCGTGCTACAAACCAGTCTAAGCGGTCAAATAGTAGTAAAGTTCAAGCGCGAAAGGTTATATCAGCTCTCTAAGGAACGATCATGAAGTTAAGAATTGTGATAGCAAACGTCGGTCCCACAATACGCTGTTGCATCGGGATGATATTACCTCGAGTAATTCACTCCAACTTCCACCGTTACTAACAATGCCCCCAAAATTCGAGTGCCATGCCTTCGACTGCCCCCCCCCCCCCCTAATTCGGAAAATTGCGCGCCATGCACATCCGCCGATGGTTTGCCCCGAGAAGCATTTTACACCGCACAGAACAAGGCTGTACTCTTAGGTACTGCAATGGTGAATATTGTTCATCTAAGCGTTTCTTTTCCTGCCAGGCGTTTATAGATCCTGCTTCCAAGCCCTCTGTCATTTCAGAGAGACTACGAACTCGTTTGAAGCTTCCTGCGCGTTCTGCGAATGCTATAATTTCAGGAGTTAGTTGTTCACTCTTAGCCACTGCTAATAAAGCTTGTAGTATACAAATTAGCAGTCCTTTCGACCCTTCTCTGAAATTGGAAACCAACGTTTAGTTTTGCGTGCCATTTCCGGATATCTTCCCTCTTTTGTGGTTAATTCCGACTTAAGGTAACAAATTCCCGATCTTCGCTGGCAGATGTTAACCTCTTTGAATCTCGTCGCGTCGATCTGCTGTTAGGTGCTGATCTTTATCCAAAAATATTGTTAGATGGTTGTCGTCCCATTTTGTCTGGAGCATTGCTCAGACAAGGTAGGTATATCGTTACGCTGCCACTTAAATCTAAGAGAGAGTCTTGCGCGAACGTCTTCAAACATATTATCGGAATGAGAATTCTTTATTGAAGAAGCCTGATTAAAATTAGTTTACGATCAGGTATTATCGGAATATTTAGAACTTGACCACATGAGTCCGGTACCCGCAAATACTTCAATGGATGTCCGTTTCGTGTTATCTACCACATCACCATTAGGTGGAATGCGCGTTTTAGATTGTTTCTTCTTCGAACTGAGTCCTACTGTCAATAAACACTTCACTAAAAGGGAAGATCTTTCGGCAATCGCGAAATTGTTTGCCCCTGGCTGGATTTGGTTGGCAACATTGCTTGGGATGATCCACTTCTGGCAGCGACTGAGTCTGAATGGAGAAGTTTTGTCGAAACATATCCGCATGTTACTCGATTAGGATACCTAGATGGGTTCAATATGTTCCAGGATTTTCTGCTTAGCTTCATGTGTTTTTCGATGCCTCGGAAAAGACATACGCGGGTAGTATATGTACATGTCGAGTCCCCCGATGGAAAAATCTTCTTTAATTTGCTATCGTAGAAAACGAAAGTCACCCCTTTGAAATCAATTTCGCTTCCTCGCTTGGAACTTTGTGGGGCAGTTTTAGCATCAGACCTATTGAAAACTATTGTGCGGGAAATAGATCTGGAATTTAATTAAATTTATTGTTGGACAGATTCGACTATAGTTCTTGCCTGGTTGAAGAGAACCCCCTCTACTTGGACGACCTTTGTAGCCAATAGGGTGTGTCGAATCCAAGAAAATGTTGTCAATTACAATTGGTGCCATGTTAAATCAGAAGATAACCCCGCGGATTTAGGAAGTCGAGGCTTGTCTCCGATAGAATTGTCCAGCCTCCTCCTGTGGTGGAACGGCTCTAGTTGGCTAGGTAAAACTAAATCGGAATGGTCTATTCGTGATCTGGCTCCAATTAGTACTGAAATGGAAATACGCCCCCTTAAATATCACTTTGCTTTCTTTCGTCGACATTTAAAGAGATTTTGGATGATTTTTCTTGTTTGCGTAGAGCTCTTCACTTCATTGTATACGCGTTTAGATTTATTCGTCAAACGCATCCCCGTTATAGAAACCATTACTACTATCCCACTAGACGCATTTCTCGGCAGATATTGTTGACGCACGTAATTACTGTGCAATTACGGCTCAAAAAATATATTTCGTCAGCGATTATAAGAATCTGTTAGACAAGAAGGCGTTAGATAGTAAGAGTTTGTTGGCTCCTCTCAATCCTTTCATAGATGAACAATGGTGTCATGCGAATGAATGGTAGACTGGTAAATTCGCCCACACTTGCACCCTCGGAACGTTATCCTATAATTGTCCCCTATAGCCTTTGCTCTACAGTTGGTACAATATACCCACCAAAAATCTGTTCATGGTGATATCCAGTTAATGATGCAAACTTTGAGATTGGAATATTGGATTCCGCGCATGAAAAGTTTGGTTCGGCTGGTTGTTCGTCGTTTCAAAGTGTGTCTTCTGTTGAAGAAACGTGCTTGCGGTCAATTTATGGCTGCCCTTCCCCCGAGAGAAGAACTCTTAATCGACCTTTTACAAATACTGGCGTGGTCGGTCTTGTAAATAACAAAGGGCTATGTATGCGTCTTTGTATGTTTCGCACAAAGGCAATTCATTTGGAAGCTGTGTCCGAATTGTCGACTGCTAATTTATGTCTGCGTTACATAGATTTATTGCTCGACGTGGTTGTCCCCAGTCCATTTTTTTCGGATAATGGCCGTTGTGTCCAATGTCAGATAATCCAGGAGAAATAGTTGCATTGACGCCAGGTCATTTCTTGATTGGTGTCCCCTTGTTAGCCCCGCCTGAACCTCTCATAACAGAGCAACCATTAAGTCTGATTAATCGGTTTATGAAAGTTCAGGCCCTTGCCCACCAGTTTAGTTTAAGGCGGAAAGATGAATATCTCAAGCAGTTCCATAGGAGATATAAGTGGAAATTTCCCCAAAGAGAAATAGCGATTGACGATCTAGTCGTTGTTCGTCATGATCAGCTTCCTCCAACGTCGTGGAAATTAGGGCATACAGAAAATGTTTTTCCGGGCACCGACGGTCATGTTAGAGTCGCGGTCATGGCAGAGTAAGTGTCCGCTCCCAGTTCCACATCGATTGGACTATTTCCTCTGGTATCATTGTCAGCAAGGGCGTAATTTGTGAAACATCTTGTAGGGTCTTCTAGAATCGTGTTTGGAGTTTGTGTTTGTGAGGCGGGAGAGACGGTGAATGTGGTAAATCGCTCCCCATTGTAAATCCGCGACTCCAGACCCAAGAGATGGAAAGCGAAATATGATATCTTGGATATCGTAGCAGATTGGCTATTTATTGTTCGCAGCATACTGAACCCCTCCATGCCCTCGCGAAGGCTGGGGTGGTGACAGCTTCTATATTGAGGGATACTTCGCAACAAGTTAAGGACGGGCAGTCGGGGGCCAAATGGCTTCTAGCCAGCCAATTTCGGCAATGTCCCCGATGCTCCATTGTCTCATACCGTTGGAAGGGCTACTGCCTGCTGAACCTCTCACAGGCACTGAGGGCATGGTCTTCATGACATAGTTCACATGAATATTGACAATGACTGGGTCTCTCATGGCGGTGGCGGGGTTTTGCGTCTGTTCTTCTTCGCAGAGGTCTTTCAGGGGATGAATAACTGAGACGTTGGATTGGTCGTATGGGTCTATTGGCGCTTCTTGCTGTTGGACGGGCAGGTAAGTTCGGGCAGCGGCTGCGATCGTCTAAACGGCAGTCTTGGTTGGGCAAGTAGGCAGCCATATCTGAAAAAAAAAACAAAGGCGAGTAATAAGTTCTTTTTTAGTGAGAATCCGACTAGTCAGTCGGAGAACAATTTGCCAATTTTTGGGTCTGCTAAACTTGCTGTCCGTATGTCTACAACCCTCGTATTTTGGTCACTACCTGCATAAGTTTTTTCAATACGACCTAACTTCCATTCATGCGGATCCAATCTACCATATTTTACGACAACTAAATCTCCTATATTGTGAAATAAATTTGAGTCTTTTCCAACGATTGACTAAGCATAAATCTGTATTTGAGATGTCTGGTTCAGCCGGGGTAAGATGTTCTATTAAGAAATTACCAGGAGTCAAAAGGGGAAACGTCATTTGGGTCATCGCTAGCAGGACTTAAGGGTCGCGAGTTAAGACAGCCTTCAACTCTTGCTAAAATACATAAGGGCTGGCGATTGTACCAATCTGCCATTTGCTCTAATAATACCCTTTCAGTCTAGAAACGGGTTGAGTATCAACAGAGGACTTGAAGGAGAAATTTGGGTCTTTTTCATTAGTGAGTTGTATTCGTTGGCATATACGAATTTTGTGCACGAATGATGCAAGATCGTTTTCCATCTTGCATTTCATCTGAAGTAAGGTCTTTTGATGAGGTGCGAAGGTATTGCCTATTTGCTCCAGTATTTTTCCATAGTCTTGGGGCATAAAGAGGAGAATTTTTTTAAGGGTCATCTCTCTCCGCGAAAGAAGTCATGAATTTTACCGTTTTTGCTTCCAAATTTGGGTCATTTGGGGTATCATATAATGGCCAATGGTCTTTTGGCATTCGGAGCCATTGAGGTCCCTGCCACTAGAGTTCATTGGTCCTCAGCTCTGCGGTTGAACATCAACGGCTCGAAATATCATATTGTTCTTTTATCTCGGGTGTTTTCATTAGTTTTTTTCCATTCTGTAGAATTGAGCTAGGACGATGTTTCGGGAATTCCTCAATTCTTCGCATTTTTTCAGTGGGAGAGTCACGACATATCTTCTATCCTTGTTCTGTATTGTTGTTTCGGTGTAGTTTTGTTCACAAAATAGGTTTTCGTCTGACCGCTAAACTTTTTTAGGGGTATCTTCCACCTCCCAAAAGCGTGAAAGTACTTTCTCCTATTGAAGTTGTGTTTAGAAGTGATATTTGTTTTCGTTGAAGTGTGCTTCCCGGTATTGGTCCTCCAACTATTCATCCAAACTTTGTTTTTTGTGTTAAAATTGATCCAAATGTTTTCATCGGAGATCCAATTGTGAATATTAATGGTCCTATGTCCATTCCAATAAGTAAATCGATCTGTTGACTGACGTACAATTTCGGGTCAGCCAGTTCTCGAAGTTGTGATTCATCTAAGTTTTGTGGTGGTAAATTTGATGGTAAGTTCATTAAAACTTGTACCCAGACTTCCGGTTTAAAGCTAGGTTCGTATTTGGATCTCATAGTAAACAAGCAAGATTTCGTTGAAGTCTCAGAAACAAATTGACTTAAGCCAATGACATAACTAGGTTGTTCCATGTAGGTAACTTCAAAAAGTTTTTCATCTTTTCAGAAATAACGGTCGATTGTGATCCTGCGTCTATTAGAGCTCGCGCATCGTAAAGTTCTCCTTTGGTTTCAATTTCTACTATTGATGTGAAAAGTAGTGTTTCTCCAGATTGTCGCTCATAAAGTTGCTTATCTTGGAGGGTCAAAGTAGTAATAGTAGTTGGTTCTAGGTTTGTAGTGGACTGTATTTGATTTGTAAGAGCGACAGCACTAGTAACCTAGTGCCTCCACTTGAGCTAGATATGAATTTGTTGTTTGGGTTTCCGTTCCCTTGTGTAACAAAGTATTTTGTCTCATAGTACAAATACGTCAGCCAAAGCGACTTTTCCAATCCCTTACTCCGTGATTGTTGACAAGCACTTGTAGCATAAGTGTGATGTTTTCACGATGTGAATTCTGTCATTGAAACTCTTTTTCAAAGATTCGATGTAGAGGGCTTTATATTTCCAACTGATTCCAAAGTTTTTAATTTTTTTGTTAAGAAAGTGTCAAATTGTTCTCATTTTGGAATGGATTTTGTTTACAATCGCTTAATGAGTACTCGAACTCTTCCAAAAGTCTCTAGGTAATTTATTGAACAAATGTATATTAAAATAGGATCCCATCCTTTAACATCGACATCAAGCATACCCTGTGTCTGAATGCTGCTATTAACAGTGCGTTGTAATTTTTGAATAGTGTGACTTGATTCTGTAGAAACTCCAGGTAAATTAAAAAGTGTCTTAATTTCTTCATTGCATTATTTTATTCTCGTAACAATCTGTGATGGGGGACATGCGAAATAGTTTCTCTAGCTTCTCCTGCTTTCTTTTGCGTTAAATGGAATAATTTTTCGACATTGCTTAATTTTGAGTTGTTTATGTAAATAGCCTAAAATAGATCTCTGAAAGTCAGCCATTCCCTATAACCATCTTTAAATGTGTCTGTATCGCATGGAGGTAGCTGCGATACATTAGTAAAATCCATTTCCCTTCCTTGTTGTGACATCTCTGACTCTCTTTTCATTTTTTCCTGCGTCTTTTCATCCAAAAGATTTTGAATTTGTCCATTTATGGAGCTCCGCGCCTTTTTGTACGATCCCATTGTATCCATATATTGCTTCCTCAGTTTGTTTTTATCGATAGGCTTTCCTTCCGCTTCTGGAACATATTCCCCGCAGTTTATGTGTGCTCTCTTGAACTGGACCCATGCAGAGTCCAACTCCATCCGTGTTGTTTCCAATGTATGTACCGCGCCATCAGGTTTGGTTATTGAAAAAAGTGAAATGTAACTATTATTAAGGTTTATAATATAATCGCTATTAGGGTTTATAAAACGATGGTCTAAGGAATTCGACAATCCTTATGTGACTAAACGCTTGATTGTTAGAACTGATTCGGCCTACATTAGAATATGGTTGTGTATTATGGAGCTCTTATTATAAATGCTATTCAAATAAAATCGAATAAGTCCAAACACAATTTCTCTTATGTGCTCTCAGAGGGTTGCATTGGAATACAGATGAAGCACTACCCCTTATGAACACTGCTTAAGACTTATTGATCTGCCTACTTCAGAACGGAGACGTTTAATGCTTAGAGCTATATTTCTAATAAGACTTTTACGTGATTCTATTGACTCCAAATTGTTAGTCAGTGAAATAAACTCTGGTTTTACTAGTAATTATATGCCTCATATACGAAGACGTGGATCTGCACAGCCAATTTTCTTTCCTAGGAAGGAGTACCCAAATGCAGCTAGGATCATCAAAATACAGAATATAGGAAGGCAGTGAATATAGGATACGTGAACCTATATAAGCAACTTTCTGTCTGTAAACGTCGAATTCCACTAAAAATATGACACAAATTAACAAAATACCGAATATCGGGGGGAGTTATATTTGGACTACATCTAAATTGAATCTATATTTACAGTCCTTTGCAAAGAAGTTTCATGTATACAAAGGAACACAAGCTACAAATTTACAGCATATCCTTTTAATAAAGTGATAAAAGAAAACGCCAAGGAGACGCAGTGTTCAAACGAGCAAGAACAGAACTAATAAAATTGAAAGTGTTTTTTAAAACCGAGGGTATATTAAGTTTGTCATTAGGTTTGTAACACCTCCAAATATAACTTGTAGACCCCACAAGGTATTTATATATTCTTGATCAGAATAAGCGATGTGTTTCCGCCTGTCTTTTTACTCAGATGTGTGTTAGGTTTGCAGGACATTTGGAATTGAAAATGAGCGATATTGGTCTACGTTTTGATATGGCCCCATATAACTTTACCGACAAATTACAGGCATTTTGGGCGTTTCAGACACAATCTTAACCCGAATTGTTGCTGAAAATTGGCAGCATTTTTTTTCAATTATGTAATAAACGTTCTTGTATAGAACTATTAATATAGGTTAAAGTTTGGTATAGCCCCCATGTAACTGTAACTGCAGATTTTCGGTATTTTAATGATTTGTGACACATTTTTCATCGGAAATTTTTCTAAATTATAAATAACTATATCTAAATTGAATCTATATTGATAGTCCTTTGCAAAGGAGTTTAGGTATATAAAGGAACACAAGCTACAAATTTATAGCAAGTTCCTTCCAAACACACCTCAAATTTATGTGGGTGCTGATATAGCACAAATGGGGACCCTTCAACACTACAATATACTAAAAATTCTATGACCTAAAATGCCTATTACTTCCTTCTAGAGTGATTTTCATAAAGGGTTAGACAAACGGACATGGCTTAAGCGACAGAGAATCTTATACAACAGTTTTGACATATTTGTCCAGGATATCGTAGAATTTTGTTGTTGCAATATGTTTAACTCAGGGGAGTGGGGGGAAGGCTTCGTATAGCGGCAAGAACAAAAATTCTCCAGAGTTATTATGTGATGTGATGTGAGAGGTTTGGTGAGGTGCTGGTGATTCGCGCGTGTGGTGTAGGATAAAAGAAAGACAAAATCAAGAAATGAAACAAAGATAAATTAGTATTTTTTTTCTAAATATAATTTATGCTTTATTGTGACTCTTTCTTTTCTAAATGACAAATTACCTTCAGTAATTAGTGAATGGTTCTGAGTGACCGCTGAGAGTCCCATGTCCGTCCACAATTACAACTACAACTACTTCCAATGAGAGCAAGGTGAGCCTACCGACAACAACCCATGCCCAGCGACGATCCGCTGACTACGGTCTCCGCCAGGGGAGAGGAGATGCCTGTGCGCCAATCAGCATCCGTGATTGATCGAGCATTGGAAAGTTGTGGTGGAACGTATCGAACTTATACATTCCGGCCCCCTTGCTAGAACTAAGAGTCTAGCAATCTATATCATGAAGTGTTATATTAA
Organism: Musca domestica; assembly: GCF_030504385.1. Taxonomy (NCBI): domain Eukaryota; kingdom Metazoa; phylum Arthropoda; class Insecta; order Diptera; family Muscidae; genus Musca; species Musca domestica. The sequence goes on from NW_026712439.1 coordinate 2,014,609, forward strand.
GTTAGGAGAGAACGTAAATTCAGATTCCTAAGTGAGCTATAGTTGCAGATTTTCGAATTTTATCATAGCGAGTTGACGAATTACCGGTAGATTCGGTCTACAATTTCAATGTATAGCGCAATTAATTCATGTTTTCAGCCAATTTCGGTTATGATACGATTCTTTTTTTTTACTAAATTGGTCTATTTCAATTTTCGGTGCAAGATTACGTTACAGTCGAGGGAGGTACTGAACCGGTAAGAATGTACCCGAAAATAGACTTTTGGACCAACAACGAATCCAAAACAATTTTTGGAGGTTCAGCTTCTAGAATTTTGGGATACAAGTCAGCGCCAAGTAGCAAATGTATTGGGCTGTCATCGAAAGAATCCGCTAATTAAAGATTAGGAATTCGAGTTTTTAAATTACAAAAAGATGGTGATGAGAACAACTTTCCTTTGACCTTAGGCAAGATTAACGCTTTTTGTTTCCACAATTCTAGATGCGTTTCTAGGGGAAGACAACTTAAGAGAACAAACTTCTCTCCGCGATGTAGATTTAGATTTGTTTGTCAAAGAACAAGTTGAAATACCAAGTGCATTGTTAAGTTTCTTATTTATAATAGATGCCTTTGAAGAAGGGTCTATATAGCACGAGCAGTATAAATTTTCCCATTGTGAACAATACTTACTACTGCAGTTCCCAAGAGCACGTGATCTTCAATGGTGTTGGGAGACTGGTCATTCGAATTATTTTTGCAGAGAGTGGGTGCGTTTTAGAAGGTTAGGACATCGACTTTTGACCTTAGTAAAAGTAGGAAGGGACTTTGTACCTCGACTTTTGACTTTAGTAAGAGCCGGAGGTATTTTTTTAGAATCCGAAACTTTATTTTGAGCGGACTTGCAGAACCGTGAAGATTTTGGACTTTTAATATTGTTGGAAACCGGAGATGGTTTTGAGCATAATGCTGCAACAACTCTACTAAAGTTGTATAAACTTGGGGCAGAGTCGAAGAACGTGACTCTCGTTAGGACAAATGGAGCAATAAGTGTTTGGCCAAGGAGATGGAGCAACACCTTTTTTCTCATATACCAATGGCAATGGCAAGAAACTAGGAGAAACAATGTTATTGGGCAGATTTCTACGCATATGTTGAACATATATTGCAAAGTTTGTATTCTTTCAGTGAGGAAGCATCTAAGTCTGGCCAGGAAGGCAACAACGACTTATTTTTGATACTTTGATTCCCACAAAGCTATAGTGGCTAAAGGCAAACGCTGTAAACAAATATACACAATGATTGGATCCCACTGATCCGTGGCGACGTCATGGACGGCCATTGCAGCGAGACAACTATTAATTCCACGTTGGACACTTTTCAAACCCGAACAAGTTTCAATTTTTAGTGGGGGAATATCAAACAAGTTTTTGATGTGGCTATTTACAATAATGCGCTTATTATCGTACGCATCCGTCAAAGCTTTCCATGCCAATGGGAAACTGCTATTGATGAGTGGAAATCTGCAAACGATTTCTCGAGCCTCACCGGTAGTATTTTGCCTCAGATGACAAAGACGTTTTACATTTGAAAGACCTGCATTTTTAACAAAGAAGGTGGTAAATAGATCGCGAAAGGTAGGCCAAGAAATAAAATCTCCAGCAAAGATTTCGATATCAATTGGTGGTACTACAAAACAATGACTATCGAAGGGTGGATTGGAACAACTATTATTGGGGGAAGATTTGGAGAAAGCATCAACGGGTGGAGAAACAGAATGCACAGGAACCGATGAGTTAGGTTCGCTCGAAAGCAAGCCTGAAGGTGGTGTAACACTATCACTATTAAGAGGAGGAGCTATAGCAGAACAATTCTCATAGACGGGTGTTTTGAGACGAGCCAGATGCCGCTTAATTGTGGTCAAATACCAATGGTATGCGATAAATGAATTATTATATTTATCCTCAACGCCATCAAAATTATCAACCTGTGCAGTCTCGGATGCCGTGAGGTAGTTTTTGCACTCAGTGTAAGTGTGCAAGACCTTTTCCCACAATTCTTGAATTTCCGTAATTCGAATTTCGAGATTACATACAGTAAACTGAGACTCTTTTATCTGTTCGAAGAATTCAACAGATTTGAGAAGTGTGTTAGAAGCTCTAACAAAGCGAGTAACTGGCGTTATCGACATTTTGTTACTAAATGTATAACAAAAATAATACAAACAGTATGGAAAAGTAAGATAAATCAGACAGAGGTTGCTATTATTGAACGGAAATGACAAATTTCCAAAACTGAAAACCTTCACATACTTCAAAAAGTTATAAATGTTACAACAGAGTTAAATAGGAGAAAGTTTAAGAAAAACTTTTCCTATGTGACAAAAACGAAATTTAAAAGACTAAAATTGCTCCAATAGGCTAACAAACCAAGATTTTTTTAACAAGAATTTTTAGTGTATGCCAAAAGTAGGGTGCATTATTACAAAAATACCAACACCCCACGAAGAGCCACCAATTTTACAAACAACAATTAAATAATTGACCAAAATGTACGAAAATAGCCACAAAAACGAATATTTTCAACTAATGTTTGTTTTGAAAATATCTACAAATAATGCCTAATGTAGGGTGAATTTGTCCAAAAATTCCAGAAACCCTAGTACTAGTCAAAAATATATCACAAACAGTGAGAGTTGGAGATCAAAACAATTTGTTGTTATTTCTATTGAATATCAAACCGACGCTTAAAAAGGGCGGGTGGAATAATGGAGTATTGTTGTTGCAATTTTGGCAATGTAAATTCTCAAGTGAGAACTGATAAATTTTTCAAAAACAAATGAAGAAGGAATTGCAACAACAGTGAATGTGTGGTGGCGACCACGACAAAATAACCAACCGACAGTGAGATAGACGGTTATTGCAAGAATGTTGTTTTTGCAAATGAGTGTTGCTCGTTAAAGGGTCCAACCTTTGAAACGTGAAGGGGGATAACAACAGCGACCAAAGGTATAATATGTATTTATGTTATGGACAAAGCGATGATGCAAAATTCTTCTCCCACTAAATTGAGGGTATAGAGAAAGAACGAGGGAGAATAAAACAACATCAACAACTCGATGGAAGGAAGTTGTTGAGAAAACTCTGTCCGTAACAAAGAGATTACAAAACGAAATAGAATAGAACAACACCAAATATTTTTTGTATGATCAACGAGACGACGGATGATCAGTACAAGAGAAGCTAATTACGAGTACTTTCACAACAATAAAGCTACTTGGTGTAGGGAAATGCACTTGATTAACACAAGAAGTGTAAATACGAGTCGACAACTGACTTGTTTTCAAACGAAAGGCAAATGTATGATCACCGCGACGAAGGATGATCAGTACAACGAATGCAATTTAATGCAACAATAGTGGACTGCATTTGAATTACAATGACACACGCGAAGGGTGATTGAAAATCGACCAATATTATGTAGTTTCGAATAAAAACAATTGACATATGCACTAAACCGCGGGTAGCTCACTTCAAATAGAGATCTGAATTCACGTACCTGGTGATGATTATGATGAGAGAGAAGGACTTCTCCATCCAATAAAGGGAGCAACGACAAGGAGATGGCTTCAATCCGGCTCGATGCGACCAATGTTTAACTCGGGGGAGTGGGGGGAAGGCTTCGTATAGCGGCAAGAACAAAAGCTCCCCAGAGATATTATGTGATGTGAGAGGTTTGGTGAGGTGCGGGTGATTCGCGCGTGTGGTGTAGGATAAAAGAAAGACAAAATCAAGAAATGAAACAAAGATAAATTAGTATTTTTTTCTAAATATAATTTATGCTTTATTGTGACTCTTTCTTTTCTAAATGACAAATTACCTTCAGTAATTGGGGGTGGCGACAGAGGCCGTGTGTTGATGCTTTCGTTTCTACAAGACAAGTGAACGCAATGGTTCTGAGTGACCGCTGAGGGTCCCATGTCCGTCTACAATTACAACTACAACTACTTCCAATGAGAGCAAGGTGAGCCTACCGACAACAACCCATGCCCAGCGACGATCCGCTCACTACGGTCTCCGCCAGGGGAGAGGAGATGCCTGTGCGCCAATCAGCATCCGTGATTGATCGAGCATTGGAAAGTTGTGGTGGAACGTATCGAACTTATACACAATACATTCAGGCGTAATCCCATTATTGTTGTTTTTATAAAAACAAGGTTTGTTTATTAGTGGAGAAAGATGGTAAAGTTTACCAGAGGTAAGACTGGGAATATTTAGGTTTCGGAAAAAGCAACCAATCCTCATTTGTTCCTTTGTTTTTTGTCTGGGATATTCTCCCGAGGAGTTATTTTAAATTTAACTCCTGTGACAATTTTTTTTTTTTTGCCCAATTGACGAGAAGGTATACTCAATAGAAGAGGAACCAATAATAATATTAAACTAAAATTCGTTCATGTGGATGACGCTAATTCATAGCGTATTATTGAAAAAGTTATATCTCGATCAGTGAATTACCCTCCAGATTGCAAAATATAATTGAATGGTTTCTGCGACTCATCTGAGTCAATATATCAACATTGTATTGAAGAGTTGAAGTTGGAAGTTGCGTTTACTCAAACATCTCAGAGGTTGCACCTTTGAAGATGTCATTGCATCGTTTGTAGCTCTGTGTGGATCTTCTGCTTGCCGTGAAAGAATGTGGCTAAAACCGTCAAAATACCGAATATTAGGAATTATATGAATGTTATACTGAAACCGGGAGGTAATACTAAAACGGGAATCGTTAACCCAGAATGGATGACCGCTCGGTCGGCTAATTAACATTCACAAAGGTCAAGACAATCGTGTCCAAATGGTGTACTTGCAAACACAAAATTGCAAAATTTCTCGCATTGTGCACAAATTAGTTATAGTTTTTCGTTCCGTGTTTCCAGGACTAACTTTTTTGCTTTTTGAGCCTTCTTGAATTATAAGCCATATATTTGGTTTTTTTTCATTTATTTCAAATGGTATTAGCTTTATTAGTTTTTATGGGGGCGCAACTTAGATTTTAGGATAACTAAGTTCAAGAATTGTGTAGTTTATTATACCCTTCGCCTTGGAACGGAGGGTATATTAACTCTGTCATTCCGTTTGTAACATCCCTAAATATTCGTCGTAGACCCATAATGTATATATATTCCTAATCAGCATAAAATTATAAGACGATTTAATTTTAAGTCCGTCTGTCTGTTGAAATAACGATATAGCCCACATTATTTGACGTAGAGCGTCAAAATTTAGCAGAATAATTTGTATTATGTCTAGGATGGTTGGTATTGAAATATATCGGTCCACGTTTTGGTATAGTCCCCATATAACGGTACATTTTGCCACTCTTTATCACTGATTTGTCAGAAAATTGGTATTTCTAGGTCATAATGGGTCCTAGTTCGTGCGGCGAAACATCGTATGTATAGGTCCACGCTTTGGTATAGCCCCCGTATAATATTACCTCCCAATATTCGGTATTTTGATGATTTTTACCACATTTTTTCACGGATTTGTCTGAAAATTGGTATTTGTAGGTCATAATGAGTTCTAGCTCCGTTGGCGAAATGCTGTATGTATATATTTAGGTCCACGTTTTTGTATAGCCCTGTATAGCGGTACCTCCCGATATTCGGTATTTTGATGATTTTTGCCACATTTTCCCACGAATATATCTAAAATTGGTATTTTTTTGGTCATAATTGGTTCTAGTGTTTCCATTACCCTAAGGAGGATGGTATTTAAAGTTCGGTCCGGACGAACTTAATGTTTCTTTACTTGTTTTAGGCTTTATTTCATTTAGTTTTTAAATTTGTACACTTTAAGTTTTAATTCAGTTTTAGTTCATTAGATTTTAAGTTTTTTAAGTAGTAAATATCAGCATATAAGCTTTATTATGTATATGTGTATGTTCTTTTTTTTTTGTACCATTTATTCCACTTTTTAGATCGTTCGTTCTTATTTTTTCAATGATAATACCTCTTGTTTATTGCTAAATATTCGCTGTCTAATGTTCTACATTAACTGAACTGGCTGATGTCCAATTTGCAAATAGCTTAAATTTATGAACATTTTCTGGGCCCCGAATGACAAGGGTAAGAATTCATTTGTAATATACCATAAAAATGCTTGTTCTTCAGTTCCTTGGCATGTTCTTAAAGAGCCCAGCAAAGACGTAGCCCAGTTGTGTATTATAGGCCAGGACATCTCCAATTCCTGCTGGTGTACACCCATCTTTCCTTATGGCAGAGTAAGTGTCCGCTCCCAGTTCCACATCGATTGGACTATATCCTCTGGGATCATTGTCAGCAAGGGCGTAATTTGTGAAACATCTTGTAGGTTCTTTTAGAATCGTGTTTGCGGTTACTGTTTGTGCGGCGGTAGACCCAAGCGATGGAAAGCGGCATATGAAATCTTGGACATCGTAGCAGATTGGCTAATTATTCCTCGTAGCATACTGAACCCCTCCATGCCCTCGCGAAGGCTGGGGTGGTGACAGCTTCTATATTGAGGGATACTTCGCAACAAGTTAAGGACGGGCAGTGGGGGCCAAATGGCTTCTAGCCAGCCAATTTCGGCAATGTCCCCGATGCTCCATTGTCTCATACCGTTGGAAGGGCTACTGCCTACGGAACCGGCACTGAGGTCTTCTTGGCATAGTCCACATGAATATTGCCAATGATTGGGTCTCTCATGGCGGTGGCGGGGTTTTGCGTCTGTTCTTCTTCGCAGACGTCTTTCGGGGGATGAGGAACTGGGACGTTGAATTGGTCGTATTGGTCTATTGGCGCTTCTTGCTGTTGGACGGGCAGGTGAGTTCGGGCTACGGCTGCGATCGTCTAAACGGCAGTCTTGGTTGGGCAAGTAGGCAGCCATATCTGAAGAAACCAAAGGCGAGTAATAAGTTCTTTTTTGAGTGAGAGTCCGACTAGTCAGTCGAAAATCAATTTACCAAATTTTGTTATGGGTCTGCTAATGTTGCCACTTGCAGTCCGTATGTCTACAACCCTGGTATTTTGGTCACTACCTGCATAAGTTTTTTCAATACGACCTAACTTCCATTCATGCGTATCCAACCTATCATCTTTTACGACAACTAAATCTCCTTCTTTGATGTTCTCTGTTTCATATTTCCACTCAGTCCTTCTGGGAAGTTCGTGAAGATAGACTCTATAAATTTGAGTCTTTTCCAACGATTGACTAAGCTTAAGTCTGTATCTGAGATGTCTGGTTCAGCTGGGGTAAGATGTTCTATTAAGAAATTACCAGGAGTCTAAAGGGGAAACGTCATTTGGGTCGTCGCTAGCAGGACTTAAGGGTCCCGAGTTAAGACAGCCTTCAACTCTTGCTAAAATACTGATAAATTCTTATAAATTCAAAAGTTAAATTCGTTTCTGGGATATTTTGTCGCAAATGAATTTTAAATGATTTAACATCAGTAAATTCGACTAACAATTTGCTAAGTTTTGCGCCGTGTGGTAGTATTATTGGATGACGTTCGCTATACATAAGGGCTGGCGATTGTACCAATCTGCCATTTGCTCTAATAATACCCTTTCAGTGCACGAATGATGCAAGATCGTTTTCCATCTTGGATTTCATCTGAAGTAAGGTCTTTTGATGAGGTGCGAAGGTATTGCCTATTTGCTCCAGTATTTTTCCAGAGTCTTGGGGCATATGCGTATGATCGATAAATTTTAGCTAAAGAGGAGAAATATTTTAAATGGACATCTCTTTCCGCGAAAATAGTAATGACTTTTTCCGTATTGGCTTCTAAATTTGTGTCATTTGGGGTATCATATGATGGCCAACGGTTTTTTGTCATTCTGAGCCATTGAGGTCCCTGCTAACAGAGTTCATTGGTCCTCAGCTCTGCGGGTGAACATCAACGGCTCGAAATATCAGCTGGACTATTTTCCGAATCAACATGTCTCCAAATTTCTTGTCCAACATTTACAGCAATTACCGAGACTCTATTTCCAACAAATATACTCCAATGACAAGAAGGCTTTTTTAACCATGCTAAGACGGCCTTAAATTGTGTAGATTTTTTGTCTAGCCAGATTTGTTGCATTATTAGCTTAGCGACAGCAACCACCGGTGCCAGCTATCCACATGGGTCAACTAATTTGGTTATCGCTGATGAAACTTCTCGTTTTGAAGAATCATTTTTATTACCATTGAAGGTGGTTAAGGAAAAATAATCGTCTGAGGTATTCCATTGAATTCCAAGGATCTTAGTAGAAGCATCCTCGTAAATCAGGCCGTCAGGCCAACTGAGAGGTAGTAAATGTTCATGTGGGATATCTTGTATTATTTTGTGATCATTTGACGACCATTTCATGAGTGTGAAACCAGCAGAGTCAGTGTGGGCGCCAGCTAATACATCATCAACATATAATAATATCAACATATAACTGTTTTTGCGGCTCTAAAATATGATTCTTTTACATATTCTGCTAGTTTAAGAAGAGTTCTCAATGCTAAATATGGTGCGCAGTTAACTCGAAATGTAACTGTTAGCAAAACACAATCCTCTACTGGGTTTTCAGAAGACTTTATAAAGAAAATTCTTTGATATTTTGTTTAATTTGAATCCATCAAAATTTAACAGAATAATTTGTATTATGTCTAGGATGGTTGGTATTGAAAATGAGATATATCGGTCCACGTTTTGGTATAGTCCCCATATAACTGTACATTTTGCCACACTTTATCACGGATTTGTCAGAAAATTGGTATTTCTAGGTCATAATGGGTCCTAGTTCGTGCGGCGAAACATCGTATGCATAGGTCCACGCTTTGGTATAGCCCCCGTATAACAGTACCTACCGATATTCGGTATTTTGATGATTTTTGCCACATTTTCCCACGAATATGTCTAAAAATTGGTATTTTTAGGTTCTAGAATTTCCATTTCCCTAAGGTGGATGGTAAAAGTTCGGTCCGGACGAACTTATTTTTTTACTTGTTTTAGGCTTTATTTCACTTAGTTTTTAAATTTGTACATATTAAGTTTTTATTCAGTTTTAGTTCATTAGATTTTAAGTTTTAAGTACAAATATTAGCATATAAGTTTTATAATGTATGTGTATGTTTTTTTTTGTACAATTTTTCCACTTTTTTAGAAAGTCTTTGTAACGAATTTTAACAATTGTGCAACGTTCTTATTTTTTCAATGATAATACCTCTTGTTTATTGCTAAATATTCGCTGTCTATATATTCTACATTAACTGAACTGGCTGATGTCCAATTTGCAAATAGCGTAAATTTATGAACATTTTCTGGGCCCCGAATGACAAGGGTAAGAATTCATTTGTTATATACCATAAAAATGCTTGTTCTTCAGTTCCTTGGCATGTTCTTAAAGGGCCCAGCAAAGACGTAGCCCAGTTGTGTATTATAGGCCAGGACATCTCCAATTCCTGCTGGTGTACACCCATCTTTTCTTATGGCAGAGTAAGTGTCCGCTCCCAGTTCCACATCGATTGGACTATATCCTCTGGGATCATTGTCAGCAAGGGCGTAATTTGTGAAACATCTTGTAGGTTCTTCTAGAATCGTGTTTGCGGTTACTGTTTGTGCTGCGGTAGACCCAAGCGATGGAAAGCGGCTTATGAAATCTTGGACATCGTAGCAGATTGGCTAATTATTGCTCGTAGCATACTGAACCCCTCCATGCCCTCGCGAAGGCTGGGGTGGTGACAGCTTCTATATTGAGGGATACTTCGCAACAAGTTAAGGACGGGCAGTGGGGGGCCAAATGGCTTCTAGCCAGCCAATTTCGGCAATGTCCCCGATGCTCCATTGTCTCATACCGTTGGAAGGGCTACTGCCTACGGAACCGGCACTGAGGTCTTCTTGGCATAGTCCACATGAATATTGCCAATGATTGGGTCTCTCATGGCGGTGGCGGGGTTTTGCGTCTGTTCTTCTTCGCAGACGTCTTTCGGGGGATGAGGAACTGGGACGTTGAATTGGTCGTATTGGTCTATTGGCGCTTCTTGCTGTTGGACAGGCAGGTGAGTTCGGGCTACGGCTGCGATCGTCTAAACGGCAGTCTTGGTTGGGCAAGTAGGCAGCCATATCTGAAGAAACCAAAGGCGAGTAATAAGTTCTTTTTTGAGTGAGAGTCCGACTAGTCAGTCGAAAATCAATTTACCAAATTTTGTTATGGGTCTGCTAATGTTGCCACTTGCAGTCACATAAGTTTTTTCAATACGACCTAACTTCCATTCATGCGTATCCAACCTATCATCTTTTACGACAACTAAATCTCCTTCTTTGATGTTCTCTGTTTCATATTTCCACTCAGTCCTTCTGGGAAGTTCGTGAAGATAGACTCTATAAATTTGAGTCTTTTCCAACGATTGACTAAGCTTAAGTCTGTATCTGAGATGTCTGGTTCAGCTGGGGTAAGATGTTCTATTAAGAAATTACCAGGAGTCTAAAGGGGAAACGTCATTTGGGTCGTCGCTAGCAGGACTTAAGGGTCCCGAGTTAAGACAGCCTTCAACTCTTGCTAAAATACTGATAAATTCTTATAAATTCAAAAATTAAAATCGTTTCTGGGATATTTTGTCGCAAATGAATTTTAAATGATTTAACATCAGTAAATTCGACTAACAATTTCCTAAGTTTTGCGCCGTGTGGTAGTATTATTGGATGACGTTCGCTATACATAAGGGCTGGCGATTGTACCAATCTGCCATTTCCTCTAATAATACCCTTTCAGTCTATAAACAGAGGACTTGAAGGAGAAATTTGGGTCTTTTTCATTAGTGAGTTGTATTCGTCGGCATATACGAATTTTTGTGCACGAATGATGCAAGATCGTTTTCCATCTTCCCCTTTCAGTCTATAAACAGAGGACTTGAAGGACAAATTTGGGTCTTTTTCATTAGTGAGTTGTATTCGTCGGCATATACGAATTTTTGTGCACGAATGATGCAAGATCGTTTTCCATCTTCCCCTTTCAGTCTATAAACAGAGGACTTGAAGGACAAATTTGGGTCTTTTTCATTAGTGAGTTGTATTCGTCGGCATATACGAATTTTTGTGCACGAATGATGCAAGATCGTTTTCCATCTTGGATTTCATCTGAAGTAAGGTCTTTTGATGAGGTGCGAAGGTATTGCCTATTTGCTCCAGAATTTTTCCAGAGTCTTGGGGCATATGCGTATGATCGATAAACTTTAGGTAAAGAGGAGAAATTTGGGTCATCTCTCTCCGCGAAAGAAGTCATGAATTTTACCGTTTTTGCTTCCAAATTTGTGTCATTTGGGGTATCATATAATGGCCAACGGTCTTTTGGCATTCGGAGCCATTGAGGTCCCTGCCACTAGAGTTCATTGGTCCTCAGCTCTGCGGTTGAACATCAACGCCTCGAAATATCATATTGTTCTTTTATCTCGGGTGTTTTCATTAGTTTTTTTCCATTCTGTAGAATTGAGCTAGGGCGATGTTTCGGGAATTCCTCAATTCTTCGCATTTTTTCAGTGGGAGAGTCACGACATGTCTTCTATCCTTGTTCTGTATTGTTGTTTCGGTGTAGTTTTGTTCACAAAATAGGTTTTCGTCTGACCGCTAAACTTTTTTAGAGGTATCTTCCACCTCCCAAAAGCGTGAAAGTACTTTCTCTATTGAAGTTGTGTTTAGAAGTGATATTTGTTTTCGTTGAAGTGTGCTTCCCGGTATTGGTCCTCCAACTATTCATCCAAACTTTGTTTTTTGTGTTAAAATTGATCCAAATGTTTTCATCGGAGATCCAATTGTGAATATTAATGGTCCTATGTCCATTCCAATAAGTAAATCGATCTGTTGACTGACGTACAATTTCGGGTCAGCCAGTTCTCGAAGTTGTGATTCATCTAAGTTTTGTGGTGGTAAATTTGAAGGTAAGTTCATTAAAACTTGTACCCAGACTTCCGGTTTAAAGCTAGGTTCGTATTTGGATCTCATAGTAAACAAGCAAGATTTCGTTGAAGTCTCAGAAACAAATTGACTTAAGCCAATGACATAAACTAGGTTGTTCCATGTAGGTAACTTCAAAAAGTTTTTCATCTTTTCAGAAATAACGGTGGATTGTGATCCTGCGTCTATTAGAGCTCGCGCATCGTAAAGTTCTCCTTTGGTTTCAATTTCTACTATTGATGTGAAAAGTAGTGTTTCTCCAGATTGTCGCTCATAAATTTGCTTATCTTGGAGGGTCAATGTAGTAATAGTAGTTGGTTCTAGGTTTGTAGTGGACTGTATTTGATTTGTAAGAGCGGCAGCACTAGTAACCTAGTGCCTCCACTTGAGCTAGATATGAATTTGTTGTTTGGGTTTCCGTTCCCTTGTGTAACAAAGTATTTTGTCTCATAGTACAAATACGTCAGCCAAAGCGACTTTTCCAATCCCTTACTCGTGATTTGTTGACAAGCAATTGTAGCATAAGTGTGATGTTTTCACGATGTGAATTCTGTCATTGAAACTCTTTTTCAAAGATTCGATGTAGAGGGCTTTATATTTCCAACTGATTCCAAAGTTTTTAATTTTTTTGTTAAGAAAGTGTCAAATTGTTCTCATTTTGGAATGGATTTTGTTTACAATCGCTTAATGAGTACTCGAACTCTTCCAAAAAGCCTCTAGGTAATTTTATTGAACAAATGTATATTAAAATAGGATCCCATCCTTTAACATCGACATCAAGCATACCCTGTGTCTGAATGCTGCTATTAACAGTGCGTTGTAATTTTTGAATAGTGTGACTTGATTCTGTAGAAACTCCAGGTAAATTAAAAAGTGTCTTAATTTCTTCATTAATTTGCATTATTTTATTCTCGTAACAATCTGTGATGGGGGACAAGCGAAATAGTTTCTCTAGCTTCTCCTGCTTTCTTTTGCGTTAAATGGAATAATTTTTCGACATTGCTTAATTTTGAGTTGTTTATGTAAATAGCCGAAAATAGATCTCTGAAAGTCAGCCATTCCCTATAACCATCTTTAAATGTGTCTGTATCGCATGGAGGTAGCTGCGATACATTAGTAAAATCCATTTCCCTTCCTTGTTGTGACATCTCTGACTCTCTTTTCATTTTTTCCTGCGTCTTTTCATCCAAAAGATTTTGAATTTGTCCATTTATTAAGCTCCGCGCCTTTTTGTACGATCCCATTGTATCCATATATTGCTTCCTCAGTTTGTTTTTATCGATAGGCTTTCCTTCCGCTTCTGGAACATATTCCCGGCAGTTTATGTGTGCTCTCTTGAACTGGACCCATGCAGAGTCCAACTCCATCCGTGTTGTTTCCAATGTATGTACCGCGCCATCAGGTTTGGTTATTGAAAAAAGTGAAAGATAACTATTATTAAGGTTTATAATATAATCGCTATTAGGGTTTATAAAACGATGGTCTAAGGAATTCGACAATCCTTATGTGACTAAACGCTTGATTGTAGAACTGATTCGGCCTACATTAGAATATGGTTGTGTTTTATGGAGCTCTTATTATAAATGCTATTCAAATAAAATCGAATAAGTCCAAACAGAATTTCTCTTATTTGCTCTCAGAGGGTTGCATTGGAATACAGATGAAGCACTACCCCTTATGAACACCGCTTAAGACTTATTGATCTCCCTACTTCAGAACGGAGACGTTTAATGCTTAGAGCTATATTTCTAATAAGACTTTTACGTGATTCTATTGACTCCAAATTGTTAGTCAGTGAATAAACTCTGGTTTTACTAGTAATTATATGCCTCATATACGAAGACGTGGATCTGCACAGCCAATTTTCTTTCCTAGGAAGGAGTACCCAAATGCAGTTAGGATCATCAAAATACAGAATATAGGAAGGCAGTGAAGGTTAATTAGCCGACCGAGCGGTCATCCATTCTGGGTTAACGATTCCCGTTTTAGTATTACCTCCCGGTTTCAGTATATCATTCATATCATGGTTCCTCCTAATATTCTGTATTTTGATGGTTTTAGCCAGATTCTTTTACGGCAAGCAGAACAGCCACACAGAGCTACAGACGATGCAATGATATCTTCATAGGTGCAACCTTTGAGATGTTTGAGTAAACGCAACTTCCAACTTCAACTCTTCAATACAATGTTGATATATGAGTTGACTCAGATGAGCCGCAGAAACCATTCAATTATAGTTTGCTATCTGGAGGGTTATTCACTGATCGAGATATAACTGTTTCAATAATACGCTTTGAATTAGCTATTCCCAGCTTTATCCCTTTCCATCTTTCTCCACTAATTAGCCCAGAACATTTATTAGCCCAGAACATTTGCAACAACAAATGCTACGATATTCTGGACAAATATGTCAACACTGTTGTATATAATTCCTCTGACGCTCTATGAAAATCACTCTAGATTTCGAACGAAAGGAAGTTAGAGGCATTTTAGGTCACAGAATTTTTAGTATATTGTAGTATTCAAAGGTCCACATTTGTGCTATATCAGCACCCACATACATTTGAGATGTGTTTGTAAAGAACTTGCTATAAATTTGAAGCTTGTGTTCCTTGTGCATACATGAAACTTCTTTGCAAAGGACTGTAAATATAGATTCAATTTAGATGTAGTCCAAATATAACTCCCCCCGATACTCGGTATTTTGTTAATTTGTGTCATATTTTTAGTGGAATTCGACGTTTACAGACAGAAAGTTGCTTATATAGGTTCACGTATCCTATATTCACTGCCTTCCTATATTCTGTATTTTGATGATCCTAACTGCATTTGGGTACTCCTTCCTAGGAAAGAAAATTGTCTGTGCAGATCCACGTCTTCGTATATGAGGCATATAATTACTAGTAAAACCAGAGTTTATTTCACTGACTAACAATTTGGAGTCAATAGAATCACGTAAAAGTCTTATTAGAAATATAGCTCTAAGCATTAAACGTCTCCGTTCTGAAGTAGGGAGATCAATAAGTCTTAAGCGGTGTTCATAAGGGGTAGTGAAAAAGCTGCAAGTTCGTCCGGGGCGAACTTTGCATACCCAAACCATTTGGTATAAATTTGTCAATGTCGTATAACATTGAGTAAACGCAACTTCCAACTTCAACTCTTCAATACAATGTTGATATATGAGTTGACTCAGATGAGCCGCAGAAACCATTCAATTATAGTTTGCTATCTGGAGGGTTATTCACTGATCGAGATATAACTATTTCAATAATACGATTTGAATTAGCTATTCCCAGCTTTATCCCTTTCCATCTTTCTCCACTAATTAGCCCAGAACATTTGATTAGCCCAGAACATTTGCAACAACAAAATGCTACGATATTCTGGACAAATATGTCAACACTGTTGTATATAATTCCTCTGACGCTCTATGAAAATCACTCTAGATTTCGAACGAAAGGAAGTTAGAGGCATTTTAGGTCACAGAATTTTTAGTATATTGTAGTATTCAAAGGTCCACATTTGTGCTATATCAGCACCCACATACACGTGGACATTTAAATGCGAAACTTGAAGAAAAATCTGTTTATGTCCACGTTAAAAATGTCGCTAAAATCATCAAAATACCGAATATAGGGAGGAACCATGAGGGTTATAAAACGTGAACCTACGCAGACAATTTTCTGGCATGGGCTGTAGTATCCATTACGAACTTCAAATACAAAATTTGAAATAATTCCGGTAAATAATGTCGTTTAATTCATCAAAATACCAAAAAATGGGGGTACCGTTATATGGGAGCTATACGAAGACGTAGACCTGCCCAGACAATTTTCTATCATTGGCTGTAGTATCCACTACGAACTTCACATGCGTAATTTGAAACAATTCCGGTAAATAATGTCGCTAAAATCATGAAAATACCGAATATCGGGGGATACCGTTATAGGGGGGCTGTACGACGTAAACCTACATGATCCATTTTCTGTTTTATGCAGTAGTATCTATTACGAACTTCAAATACCAAATTTGAAACAATTCCGGTAAATAATGTCGCTAAAATCATGAAAATACCGAATATCGGGGGATACCGTTATAGGGGGGCTGTACGACGTAAACCTACATGATAGGGAGGAACCATGAGGGTTATAAACGTGAACCTACGCAGACAATTTTCTGGCATGGGCTGTAGTATCCATTACGAACTTCAAATACAAAATTTAAATAATTCCGGTAAATAATGTCGTTTAATTCATCAAAATACCAAAAATGGGGTACCGTTATATGGGAGCTATACGAAGACGTAGACCTGCCCAGACATTTTCTATCATTGGCTGTAGTATCCACTACGAACTTCACATGCGTAATTTGAAACAATTCCGGTAAATAATGTCGCTAAAATCATGAAATACCGAATATCGGGGGATACCGTTATAGGGGGCTGTACGACGTAAACCTACATGATCCATTTTCTGTTTTATGCAGTAGTATCTATTACGAACTTCAAATACCAAATTTGAAACAATTCCGGTAAATAATGTCGCTAAAATCATCAAAATACCGAATATATATATATATATATATATATATATATATATATATATATATATATATATATATATATATATATATATATATATATATATATATACATGGCCTTCGTGGCAAAATACACATTTGTGCACAAAGGGAATGTCCGTCTGTAGAAATCACTCTCGCTTCCGAACAAAATGAAGTAGGTTAATAAAATTTTACTCAACTGTGCATTATATCTGCAAGACTTTTGAAAATGGGCTATGTAGGTCGACGTCTTCGTATAGCTCCCATATAACGGTACCTCCCGATATGCGATATTTTGATGATTTTATCAACATTATATTCCGGAAATGTTTCAAAATCGGCATTTAAAGTTCGTAATGGATACTACGGCCTAAGACAGAAAATGGGCCATGTAGGTTAACGTCTTCGTATAGCCCCATATAACGGTACCTCAACATATTCCGTATTTTGATGATTTTAGCGACATTATTCACCGGAATGGTTTCAAATTGGGTATTTGAATTTCGTAATATATACTACAGCATAAAACAGAAAATGGCCTATATAGGTCTCGTCTTCATATAGCCCCCATATAACGGTACCCCCGATATTCGGTATTTTGATGATTTTAGCGACATTTTTTAACGTGGACCTATTTTTAATACCAAAAGTCCCGCAGACATAATAACATTTGAGTAAAATTTTACCAACCTACTTCATTTCGTTCGGAAGCTAGAGTGATTTCCACAGACGGATGGACATTGCTAAATAGACATAGAATTTTATACTGATCAAGAATATATATACTTTGTGTAGTCTAAAATGTATATTTCGAGGTGTTACAAATGGAATGACAAACTTAATATACCCTCCGTACTATGGTGGAGGGTATAAAAAAAGCAAGGAGACGTAGTGTGCCAACGATCAAGAACAAAAGTAATAAACTTGAAAGTGTTTTTTATAACCTCCACCTTATTGTCGAGGACATATTAAGTTTGACATTACGTTTGTAACGCTTCCAAATATAAATTGTAGACCCTACAAGGTATATATAGTCTTGATCAGAATAAGCGTCTCTCTGTCTTTTTACTCAGATGTGTCTTAGGTTTGCAGGACATTTGGTATTGAAAATGATCTATCGGCTTTTGCTATAGCCCCTTATAACTTTACCGACAAATTACAGTTATTTTGGGTGTTTTAGACACAATTTTTACCCGAATTGTTAGAGAAAATCGATGTATGTTTTCCTATTATGTAATAAACGTTGTTGCATAGTACTATTAATATATGTTTAAGTTTTGGTATAGTCCCCACTTAACTGTACCTGCAGATTTTCGGTATTTTAATTGTTTGTGACACACTCATCGGAAATGTTTCAAATTTGGAATTTGAAGATCCTCACGTGTACTATATCATATGACAGTTGCGCATACAGGTCCTAAGGCATGCGGGTCCCTATGCAGGTCCACGTCTTCGTATAGCCCCCATATAACGGTAACCCCAATTTTTGGTATTTTGATGATTTGTGCGACATTATTCTCCGGAATTGTTTTGAATTTGGTATTTGAAGTTCGTAGTGGATGCTACAGCCTTAGTGGTGGTGGGTAAAATGATCAAAATATGAAATAATGAGAGGTACCGTTATATGTGCGGCTATACGAAGACGTGGATCTGCACAGCCAATTTTCTGTCATAGGAAAAAGCACCCATTGCTAACTCAAAATCCCAAATATTTTCGGTGAAAAAGTAGCTAAAATCATCAAAATACCGATTATAGGAAAGCACCGAATATAGGAGACGTAAGCCTATAGAGGCAACTTTCTGTCAGTGGATGTAGAATTCCAGTAGAAATATGACACAAATTAAAAAAATACTGAATATCGGGGGTACAGTTATGTGTGGACTATATCTAAAGTGAATCTATATTGACAGTCCTTTGTAAACAAGTTTAATGTATATAAAGGAACACAAGCTACAAATTTACATCAAATTCTTTTCAAAATTTGGCGGTACATTTATGTGGGTGCTGATATATCACAAATGTACACCTTTCAATACTACAATATATTAAAAATACCATGACCTAAAACGCATATAGCTTCATTTAATTCGGAATCTAGATTGATTTTCACAGACGGTCCGACGAACGGACATGGCTAAAATGACAGAGAATCTTAGAGAACAGTGTTGGCACATTTGTCCGGGATATCGTAGCATTTTGTTTTTGCAATATATTCAGGCTTAATCCCATTATTTTTTTTTTTTTTTTGTACAACCAAGGTTTGTTTATTAGAGGAGAAAGATGGTAATGTTTACCAGGGGTAAGGCTGGGAATAGCTAGGTTTCGGAAAGAGCCACCAATTCTCATTAGTTCCTTTGGTTTTCGACTGGGATATTCTCCGGAGGAATTACTTTAAAAAATTAACTCCTATGAAAAAAACGTTTTTTTACCCAAATGACGAGATCGTATGCTCAGTATAAGAGAAACCAATAATTATATTAATCTAAAATTCTTTCATGTGGATGACGCTAATTCAAAGCGTATTATTGAAATAGTTATGTCTCGTTCAGTCAATTACCCTCCAGATTGCAAAATATAATCTGAGTCAACTTATACATCAACATTGTATTGAAGAGTGAAGTTGGAAGTTGCGTTTACTCAAACTTGCTTGTGGGCAAATCTAAGGTTGCACCGTTGAAGATGTCATTGCATCGTTTGTAGCTCTGTGTGGCTCTTCTGCTTGCGGAATTTGTATATACGATTATCAACTAGATCTGCCAAAGTCGTCGTTAGTTGACTGGCCCGAATGAACTATCATGCTGTCGTGTATTTTTCCTTGACGAACTTGACGGTAAAAAAACATAAAATGGGTGGAGTCGTTATATGGGTGCAATTCCAAAACGGGGACCCATGTAGACAATATTATGCTACAAAGAATTGTATATATTGCTATTCTTAAATACCAAACCTGAAACAATTTCGTGTGTAAACATGGCTAAGATTAAAAACTACAAATACAAATTTTAGACAAATCCGTGAAAAAACGTGGCTAAAACCATTCAAATACCGAATATTAGCAAGAACCATTATATGGATACTATACTGAAACCGGGAGAATATATTAAACGGGACTCGTTAACCCCGAATGGATGGCGGCTCGGTTGGTTAATTAACCGTCGCAAAGGTCAAGGCATCGTGTCCAAATGGTATACTTGAAAACCCAATTTGTGTTCGCGATCGTAATTGAAAAAGAACTGACTGATGTCCAATTTGCAAGTTGCGTAAATATATCAATATTTTCTGGGCCCGGAATGACAGATGTAAGTATTCATTTGTAATATACCATATAAATGCTTGTTCTTCAGTCTCCGGCATATACTTAAAGGACCCAGCAAAGTCGTAGCCCAGTTGTGTATTGTAGACAGGAAATCTCCAATTCCTGCTGCTGTACACCCATCATTCATTCTCAGTTCCACATCGATTGAACTATTTCCTCTGGGATCATTGTCAGCAAGGGCGTAATTTGTAAAGCATCTTGTAGGGTCTTCTAGAATCGTGTTTGGGGACATCTTCAATTATTAAGGCATTTATCTTCAGAACCAGTTACTGCTTGCGTGGCGGGCGAAACGGTGAATGTGGTAAATAGCTCCCCTTTGTAAATCCAAGCGACGGAAAGCGGCATATGAAATCTTGGACATCGCAGCAGATTGGCTAATTATTGCTCGCAGCATACTGAACCCCTCCATGCCCTTGGCCGTTATTCGTACCATCGCCGTTGGTACAAAAACCAAATCCCACGCGAAGGCTGGGGTGGTGAAGGCTTATATATTGAGGGATACCTCGTCCAATTAAGATGCCCCGTGCAGTAGGGTATGGTGCCGGTCATTGCATCTCCGGCAACCAGTTAAGGACGGGCAGTCGGGGGCCAAATGGCTTCTAGCCAGGCAATTTTGGCAATGCCACCGAACTCACCTGTCCGCTGTTGGACGGACAGGTGAGTTCGGGCTACGGCCGCGATCGTCTAAACGGCAGTCTTGGTTGGGCAAGTAGGCAGCCATATCTGAAAAAAAATTCCAAAGGCGAGTACTAAGTTCCTTTTTTAAGTGAGAAAACAATTTGACAATTTTTGTTATGGGTCTGCTAATGTGCCACTTGCTGTCCGTATGTCTACAACCCTGGTATTTTGGTCACTCACTAAGTTTTTTCAATACGACCTAACTTCCATTCATGCGGATCCAATCTATCATCTTTTACTACAACTAAGTCTCCTTCTTTGATGTTCTCTGTTTCCGTTTTCCTATCTTTCATCTGTTACAAAAATCATGTGAAAAAAGTCTGGCAACTCTTGTAGTGTATAGTTGGGTTTTATTTGTGTCAAAATAGTGATAAAATAATTTTACATATATTATTTTTTGTTCTTTTTGTGCAGTGAAATTCAAACAGTGCTTATTAATATAATCGAAATTATACGTGTATTGTGAAGTACAGCGTTTAAACACGGTATTTTACAAAAACATTTTGCGCCTTCTCATCTTTATACTCTACACCACAAGGTGGTCAGGGTATTATGTCTTTGTGCATTTGTTTGTAACAGACAAAAGGAAACGAGATAGACCCATAGTTCCTTTTGATGATCTGCATAGAATCACTTTCTGAGTTGATTTATACATGTCAGTCCCTCCGTCCGTCCGTCCGTCTGTCCATGTATTCTTGTGAACAAAATGCAGGTCGCATTTATTATCCGATTGAGATGAAATTTTCCAAACAACATTTGTTTGGCCCAAGGACGAACCCTATTGACATTGGAGATAATCGGTCAAAATTTAGATATAGCTCCCATATATATCTTCTCCCGATTTGCCTTTTATTGTTCACCAAACGTGTAATATCGGCCCGAATAGTATGAAATTTTGCACATACAACCAAATTAGGCCTGAAAATAAGTACGCCAAATTTGATCGAAATCGGTTCAGATATAGCTATAGCTTCCATATATATTGTTCATCCGATTTGTTATTTTTTCCTCCGCAGCCGTAATATGCACTTTGTAACAGAAATATTTGGGGATATATATCAAATGCAGCTCAGAAATACCTTTGCTAAATTTTATCGAGATCGGTTCAGATTTGGATATAGCTCCTTTATATATCTTTATCTGATTTCAAATTTATTTTGCACCAAATGGACAATACAAATCCGATTTTGAAAGATACAAATGCTTCGGCATATTTAGTCCTTTGAATTTTAAATTATAATTATAACCATAGGGTGTATGATTGAATTCTCCCATAAAAACTTTTAATTGTTATGTGGAACTCAACTTAATTACCAAAGTGGTGTAGTGTATCATAAAATCGGCCCCGACCGACTCTAGGACTTTCTTTACTGGCTTTGTTTCACTTCTGCTGTTTACGTCTATTTGGTTTCTTTCCTCTTTGTTCTTGTTTTGATTCCTAATTCCAAATTCTAATATTTACTTTTACAATATAAAGCATACTTTGAGTCATTAAAAATTTTTTTTGAAGTTTGGACAATGGCCTGTTTATACAAAAATTTTAAAATTACTAATGAAAATGAATGCTTTATTACTTGTTGGCCATGTGAAAATCACGGTCACTTTATTAACCGATAGGAAAAGTGGACTTCGTTGGGCGTACATAAATTGTAGGTCCTTGAAGGTTGACTTTTACCGTCTATTTAAGGAGTCTAAAGTCGAAATTGCAAATATGAAGAAAGATTTTGAATCTGTTTACTCTCGCTTAAATTATTTTAAAAACTTTAGTATCCTTATGGTTCGCCCAAAACAAAAAAATCTTCGGCTATTATTTCTGGTAATAACTTAATATCCCTAAATTCATCAGTTGTTGCCCCGCTACAAAATAATACTGAAAATATATCTTCAGACAACCATCTGGCACCTCCGTTGCAATTTTCATCTTCGCCATCCAACAGGTCATCACCTGCTGTTTCCAATACATGCGAAAGTCGGAGTACTCAGATCGAAACGTTATCTTCTGAAGCTCCATCTAGTGTCCAGCAAAATCCCCATCATTTACATAGCGTCCCTTAATTTTGTAAGTGATTATACGTTAAATTCTACTGCACATCCACCAATACAATGTGATTCTCTTCCTTCTAGTAGTCTTATTGCAGATTCTCCTGGAAAAAGCGTATTTATATCTAGATTGCATTCTAGTACTACAATAAATAATATAAGTAATTATGTTAAATCTAAAATACATAATATTGAAGAAAGAGATTTTAAAATTTTTAAGTTTAAATTGTTTTTTCCAAAAACATATTTGATACTATTATTAATAGTTCATTCTGGCCCAATGACATTTTAGTAAAAGAGTTTGTATTCAGAGAAAAGCGTAACGCAAGCTTCAAAAAAACTAATAGAATCTGAAATGTTATACCAAAAATTTCAGAGATCTTAACTCAAAACTTCGTCAAACTTATTTAAAATCTTTTGGGTTTGATTTTAAAGTCTTTATATTTACTGAAACTTGGCTTAAACCTGAAATCTACGACGCGGAAATATTTTCTGACCCATTTAAAGTTTATAGAAATGATAGAGTAAATTGAATAGATAGAAAGCTATTCAATATTTGCATCCACTAACAATTACAGCTTTAACATTAATAGACTGAATTTTTTGCCCCAAATTTTGCTTACGGAAGAAGAGGTTTTAAATTGTTTAAAAACTATAAAAAGTTCTATCTCCCCAGGTCCAGACAGAGTACCGGCAAACGTTCTTAAATTATGTGCAATTGAATTATACATACTATTTACGAAATTACATAATTACTCCTAATCTTTAGGCTACTTTCCTTATTTTTGGAGATCTAGTCATATAATTCCTCTCCATAAAACTGGCAGTCGTTGCAATATTGAAAACTATAGGGGTATTGCTAAGTTTAGGGCAATACCTAAACGTTTTGAATTTTTGGTTTCGCGTAGGTTAACACAATTTGTGGCACCAATTTTTTCACCGTGTCAACACGGTTTCATCTGAGGTAGGTCAACTTTGACTAATCTTATGGAATTAACGTTCTATGTTCATGATGGTTTTACTAATAAATTTCATTTCATAATTAATACAGATTTTAGTAAAGCTTTTGACACTGTCGTTCATAGTTTATTACTCCACAAGCTCGACATAATGGGTTTCCCTACATTATTGTTAGACTGTATTCATACCTTGAAAACCGTACTCAAATATAATTTCAAAAAATATTCTAGTCCATTCTGGTGTTACTCAGGGAAGCCAACTTTTCGTTCTCTATCTCAATAATCTTCCGTCAGTTGTAAGGTTTTTCAAAATTCTAATGTTTGCAGATGATGTTAAGCTGTTCATTAATCTCGATTCTCTCAATAGGTCATTACACTTACAACATGATCCACATTCCATTGTAAATTGGTGTGGTATAAATATCGTGTTACTAAATCTTAAAAAATTCAAAAAGTTATCATTATTCAGATCTAGACATATTCTATCTAATTACTTCGTAGGTTCATACAAATTGGAGAATGTAGACTCATTTATTGATATTGGTGTCATTTTGAAAAATAAACTTCGTTTTAACTTACACATTGAATCTAGCGTTAATAAAGCAAAGTCTCTTCCAGGTTTCATTAAGCGCTGGTCTAAAGAGTTTGCAGACCCTTACGTAACTAAACGCTTGTTTACTAGTCTAGTTCGACCTACATTAGAGTATGGTTGCGTGCTGTGGAGTCCATTTTATAAATTTCTAATTCTAATTACTTATTTATAAATCAATAGAAACAGTCCAAAAACAATTCATTATATTCGCTCTCAAAGGTCTGCCCTGGAATCCAGCTGAAGCTCTCCCCTCCTTTGAAAATCGATTAAAACTTATAGATCCTCCATCGTTAGAAAGAAGCCGTTTAATGCTTAGAGCAATATCTTTAATACGACTTTTGCGTGGTCAAATTGATTCACAATTATTAATTAGCGAAATAAAGTTTAATGTTCCGTCTAAAATAAAATAAAAATAATTATATACCGCTAAATCTTTCCTTGGTGACATCTAACTATGAACTAAGCAACCCTCGTAGATCTTTATGTGACATATATAACAACCTCTATAATAATTTATCACTATCTGAACCTTTGCATGCAATAAAAAATCAATTCTTAATTTGTAATAATAGTAATAAGACCAGCCAGATTTGTATTTTTGCTCGTTGTTGCGATTTGTAATACTAATCCTTTTCCTAATACCGGCTGATGTTTTACTGTAGCTGGTGTTTCCCTTCAATACTTACCCTCCATGGTGCGGACTATGGGGTGTACGCGCTCCTTACGTATTGGGAGAAGAAGTGGCGTTGGGAACGAACGAAAAAAATAACTTTGAGTCTTTTCCAACGACTGACTAAGCTTAAATCTGTATCTGACATGTCTGGTTCAGCTTGGGTAAGATATTCCTATTAAGAAATGACCAGGAGTCAAAGGGGTCGTGGCTAGCACCAGGAAGAAAAAAATTCCAAATACGATTTTTAGTGAAGTTGTTTTGAATCGTGCTATTTTGAATATTCTTCATGAAAGCTTATCATTTGTAAAGGGTTGAGCAAGAAATGTACGTTCAGGTTCGACATTTACGTATGGTTTGTTTTACTAGCGGCTTGAGTCTAAATATCCAGAATTCGGACCTTAATACTCGGGTCATTAATTGATTACAACCATGCAAGGCAATCTTATCAGTAAATTCGACTAACAATTTGCTAAGTTTTGCGCCATGTGGTAGTATTATTGGATGACGTTCGCTATACGTAAGGGCAGTCTAAAAACGGGTTGAGTGTCAATAGAGGACTTGAAGGAGAAATTTGAGTCATTTTCATTAGTGAGTTGTATTCGTCGGCATACACGAATTTTTGTTTACGAATAATACAAGATCGTTTTCCATCTTGAATTTCATCTGTAGTAAGGTCTTTTGATGAGGTGAAGGTATTGAAGGTATTGCCTATTTGCTCCAGTGTTTTTCCAGAGTCTTAGGGCATATGCGTATGATCGATAAATTTTAGCTAAAGGGGAGACATTTTTTAAATGGTCATCTCTCTCCGCGAATCAACATGTCTCCAATTTTCTTGTTCAACATTATCAGCAATTACCGAGACTCTATTTCCAACAAATATACTCCAATGACAAGGAGGCTTTTTTAACCATCCTAAGATGGTCTTAAATTGTGTCGATTTTTTGTCTAGCCAGATTTGTTGCATTATTAGCTTAGCTACAACAACCACCGGTGCCAGCTATCCACATGGGTCAAACAATTTGACTATCGCTGATAAAACTTCTCGTTTTGAAGAATGATTTTTATTTTCCATTGAAGGTTGGTAAAGGAAAAATAATCGCCTGAGATATTCCATTGAATTCCAATTATCTTAGTAGAAGCATCCTCGGAAATGTCTAGCCAATTGAGTGGTAGTAAATGTTCATGTGGGATATCTTGTATTATTTTGTGATCATTTGACGACCATTTCATGAGTGTGACACCAGCAGAGTCAGTGTGGGCGCCAGCTAATACATCATCAACATATAAGTTATTCAATACTATTTTTGCGACTCTAGAATATGATTCATTTGCATATTTACATATTTATTTAAGAAGAGTTCTCAATGCTAAATATGGTGCGCAGTTAACTCCAAATGTAACTGTTAGCCAATCCTCTGCATAAGACTGTCTAAAGAGAATTCTTTGATATTTTGTTTGCTTTGAATTCAAAAGTATTTGGTGATACATCTTTGTTATATCTGCACTTAAGGCATATTTGGAGAATCTCAATTTTAAAATTTGCAATATTAAATCCTATTGTAAAATGGGTGCAGGATATAGTGTGATTGATGTTCCCCATATGACCAAGTTGTAGGCAATCAAGTATTGAGGCATCATATTGTTCTTTTATCTCGGGTGTTTTCATTAGTTTTTTTTTTCATTCTGTAGAATTGAGCTAGGGCGATGTTTCGGGAATTCCTCAATTCTTCGCATTTTTTCAATTGAGAGTCACGACATATCTTCTATTCTTTTTCTGTGTTGCTGTTTCGGTGTAGTTTTGTTCACAAAATAGGTTTTCGTCTGACCGTTAAACTTTTTTAGGGGTATCTTCCACCTCCCAAAAACGTGTAAGTACTTTCTCTATTGAAGTTGTGTTTAGAAGTGATATTTGTTATCATTGAAGTGTGCTTCCCGGTATTGGTCCTTCAACTATCCATCCAACTTTGTTTGTGTTAAAATTGATCCAAATGTTTTCATCGGAGTTCCAATTGTGTATATTAATGGCCCTATATCCATTCCACTAAGTAAATCGATCTGTTGACTGACGTACAATTTCGGGTCAGCCAGTTCTCGAAGTTGTGATTCATCTAAGTTTTGTGGTGGTAAATTTGAAGGCAAGTTCTTTAAAACTTGTACCCAGACTTCCGGTTTAAAACTAGGGTCGTATTTGGATCTCATAGTAAACAAGCAAGATTTCGTTGAAGTCTCAGAAACAAATTGACTTAAGCCAATGACATGAACTAGGTTGTTCCATGTAGGAAACTTCAAAAAGTTTTTCATCTTTTCAGAAATAACGGTGGATTGTGATCCTGCGTCTATTAGAGCTCGCGCAACGTAAATCGCAATTCTAATATTGATGTGAAAAGTAGTGTCCCTCCAGATTGTCGCTCACAAATTTGCTAACCTTGTAGGGTCAAAGTAGTAATAGTAGTTGCGGCAGCACTAGTACTAGGTTGTGCCTAGACATGAATTTGTTGTTTGGGTTTCCGTTCCCTTGTGTAACAAAGTATTGAGTCTCAAAGTACAAATACGTTAGCCAAAGCGACTTATGCAATCCCTAACTTCGTGATTTGTTGACAATCAATTGTAGCATAAGTATGAAGTTTTCACGATGTGAATTCTGTCATTCAAACTCTTTTTCAAAAATTCGCTGCAATCTCTGATGAAATGATTTGATGTGCAGACTTGGCATGTTTGAGTATTTTTCAATTTATTTTGTTGAGATTGTAATATACTAGTAGGTCTTCCTCCAAAATTGTTTGTATTTTTTGAGATATTTGAAATGCTTTCAAAAATCTATGCTATGTGATTGGTAATTAATTTTTGTTGAGCTAATTTTGAGGTAGAGGACTTTATATTTCCAACTGATTCCAAAGTTTTTAATTTGTTTGTTAAGAAAGTGTCGAACTGTTCTCATTTTGAAATTGGTTTACAATCGCTTAATGATTTCTCGAATTCTTCTAAAAAGCCTCTAGGTAATTTTGTTGAAGAAATGCATATTTAAATCGGATCACATCGTTTAATATCGACATCAAGCATCCCCAGTGAATGCAGCAATTTACCGTGCGTTGTATTTTTTGAATACTGTGACTTGATTCTCTAGAAACTTCAGGCAGATTTGTAAGTTTCTTAATTTCTTCTTTAATTTGCATTCTTTTATTCTCGTAACGAACTGCAAGATTTTACCATACTAATGTAAGTCCATCATTGATAGTGGGACATGCGAAAAAATTTTTCTAGCTTCTCCTGCGGTCTTTTGCGTTAAATGGAATAATTTTTCGACATTGCTTAATTTTGAGTTGTTTATGTAAATTGCTGAATATAGATCTCTGAAGGTCGGTCATTCCCTATAACCGCCTTCATATGTGTCTGTATCACATGGAGGTAGCCGCGATACTTTAGTGAAATCCACTTCCCTTCCTTGTTGTGACATCTGTGACTATCTTTTTATTTTTTCCTGTGTCTTTTCATCCAAAAGATTTTGATTTTGTCCATTTATTGAACTCAGCGCCTTTTTGTATGATCCCATGGTATCCGTATAAAGCTTCCAATTTGTTTTTATCGATAGGCTATCCTTCCGCTTCTGGATTATAGTCCCAGCAGTTGATGAGTGCTCTCTTGACCTGGTCCCATGCAGAGTCCAACTCCATCCGTGTTGTTTTCAATGTATGTACCGCGCCATCAGGTTTGGTTATTGAAAAAATTGAAATATAATCCAGAAAGTCGTTGACGCAATTTGTGAATTTATCACTTAAAGTTTTACCCATTTTGAAAGCTGAACGCTAACCGTTACGTTATTTTGTTGTTTTACAAAACAGAAAAGTTGCCCAATGAAAAGGACTAACTTGGTTTAAGATTTAAACTTTTATCCAAATGTTTATTTTTAAAATGAGGATAAGTTCTTTCTCCAATTGTTGTCGACGAGAACGATCTTATCTTATTGCTTTGAATCAAATTATATTTCGTACCTTTCCAAAAAAATTAAAAATATTTGAAAAATTTAAAAAATGTTCTTTGTCTTTGACGCCGGATTGATTTGATTAAAAAATGTTTCTTGGGTTGCCGGAATGGGTCAACTTTTAGCCAAAATGAGCAAAACGAAAAATAAAATATCTTAAACCCCACTTACAGTAAGATTTTATTTTTGCAAATCGAGAAATAATCCAAAAGATTTTTAAAAACAAAGAAAGAATGTAAAGGAGAATTGCAAAAGCAGAAATTACCAGAGATATATTGTTGCAATAAACATTTTTTTTACGGAAGTCTATGTTGATAAAGGGAAGTTGAAAATTCCAAAAAATGTTCAACGAAGTTAAAATGTGTGCTGGTTTGTCGAACAAGTTTCACTAAAATCTTTTAATATCCCATGAAGGAGGATTTTATTTTAAAAGCCAATAACTTTATTTTATGATTGCTGTGAAAATTTGTCTAATTCAACAAATTTTCCAAATTCACCAAATTTTATACCAATCTTACAACGAGAGTTCGAAAAAATGTATGTAACCAAATATTTCAGCAGAAATGTATCGAACAAATAATTTTGGGTCAAAATCCAAAAAGTTGAGCAAATATTTTCAAAATTTTTTGGTTTGGGTAAAGGTCCAAATACTTCAGCAAAAAGTTTCAAAAATCAATAAAAAAATTAAAATGGGTCAAGGTCCAAATATTTCAGCAAAAAGTTTTAAGACAAAATAATTTGGGTCAAAATCGAACTATTTTTAGTAAAGAAAAGTGTCAAGTAAAAATCTTTTTTTTTTTCCAAAAATGTGTCACAAAATTAAAAAATTTACCGTGCCGTTGCCTTTTTCCACTGTATATTGTCTCGCTGTATCAATGTGTATTGTCTTTTTGGTAAACTAATTTTTAATGTAACTTCTTCTCGTAAAAACTTCTCGTAAATTGTAATAATTTTTTTTATATTTTTTTAAATTGAAGAAAAAAATTAATTTGATACTATTATTAATAGTTCATTCTGGCCCAATGACATTTTAGTAAAAGAGTTTGTATTCAGAGAAAAGCGTAACGCAAGCTTCAAAAAAACTAATAGAATCTGAAATGTTATACCAAAAATTTCAGAGATCTTAACTCAAAACTTCGTCAAACTTATTTAAAATCTTTTGGGTTTGATTTTAAAGTCTTTATATTTACTGAAACTTGGCTTAAACCTGAAATCTACGACGCGGAAATATTTTCTGACCCATTTAAAGTTTATAGAAATGATAGAGTAAATTGAATAGATAGAAAGCTATTCAATATTTGCATCCACTAACAATTACAGCTTTAACATTAATAGACTGAATTTTTTGCCCCAAATTTTGCTTACGGAAGAAGAGGTTTTAAATTGTTTAAAAACTATAAAAAGTTCTATCTCCCCAGGTCCAGACAGAGTACCGGCAAACGTTCTTAAATTATGTGCAATTGAATTATACATACTATTTACGAAATTACATAATTACTCCTAATCTTTAGGCTACTTTCCTTATTTTTGGAGATCTAGTCATATAATTCCTCTCCATAAAACTGGCAGTCGTTGCAATATTGAAAACTATAGGGGTATTGCTAAGTTTAGGGCAATACCTAAACGTTTTGAATTTTTGGTTTCGCGTAGGTTAACACAATTTGTGGCACCAATTTTTTCACCGTGTCAACACGGTTTCATCTGAGGTAGGTCAACTTTGACTAATCTTATGGAATTAACGTTCTATGTTCATGATGGTTTTACTAATAAATTTCATTTCATAATTAATACAGATTTTAGTAAAGCTTTTGACACTGTCGTTCATAGTTTATTACTCCACAAGCTCGACATAATGGGTTTCCCTACATTATTGTTAGACTGTATTCATACCTTGAAAACCGTACTCAAATATAATTTCAAAAAATATTCTAGTCCATTCTGGTGTTACTCAGGGAAGCCAACTTTTCGTTCTCTATCTCAATAATCTTCCGTCAGTTGTAAGGTTTTTCAAAATTCTAATGTTTGCAGATGATGTTAAGCTGTTCATTAATCTCGATTCTCTCAATAGGTCATTACACTTACAACATGATCCACATTCCATTGTAAATTGGTGTGGTATAAATATCGTGTTACTAAATCTTAAAAAATTCAAAAAGTTATCATTATTCAGATCTAGACATATTCTATCTAATTACTTCGTAGGTTCATACAAATTGGAGAATGTAGACTCATTTATTGATATTGGTGTCATTTTGAAAAATAAACTTCGTTTTAACTTACACATTGAATCTAGCGTTAATAAAGCAAAGTCTCTTCCAGGTTTCATTAAGCGCTGGTCTAAAGAGTTTGCAGACCCTTACGTAACTAAACGCTTGTTTACTAGTCTAGTTCGACCTACATTAGAGTATGGTTGCGTGCTGTGGAGTCCATTTTATAAATTTCTAATTCTAATTACTTATTTATAAATCAATAGAAACAGTCCAAAAACAATTCATTATATTCGCTCTCAAAGGTCTGCCCTGGAATCCAGCTGAAGCTCTCCCCTCCTTTGAAAATCGATTAAAACTTATAGATCCTCCATCGTTAGAAAGAAGCCGTTTAATGCTTAGAGCAATATCTTTAATACGACTTTTGCGTGGTCAAATTGATTCACAATTATTAATTAGCGAAATAAAGTTTAATGTTCCGTCTAAAATAAAATAAAAATAATTATATACCGCTAAATCTTTCCTTGGTGACATCTAACTATGAACTAAGCAACCCTCGTAGATCTTTATGTGACATATATAACAACCTCTATAATAATTTATCACTATCTGAACCTTTGCATGCAATAAAAAATCAATTCTTAATTTGTAATAATAGTAATAAGACCAGCCAGATTTGTATTTTTGCTCGTTGTTGCGATTTGTAATACTAATCCTTTTCCTAATACCGGCTGATGTTTTACTGTAGCTGGTGTTTCCCTTCAATACTTACCCTCCATGGTGCGGACTATGGGGTGTACGCGCTCCTTACGTATTGGGAGAAGAAGTGGCGTTGGGAACGAACGAAAAAAATAACTTTGAGTCTTTTCCAACGACTGACTAAGCTTAAATCTGTATCTGACATGTCTGGTTCAGCTTGGGTAAGATATTCCTATTAAGAAATGACCAGGAGTCAAAGGGGTCGTGGCTAGCACCAGGAAGAAAAAAATTCCAAATACGATTTTTAGTGAAGTTGTTTTGAATCGTGCTATTTTGAATATTCTTCATGAAAGCTTATCATTTGTAAAGGGTTGAGCAAGAAATGTACGTTCAGGTTCGACATTTACGTATGGTTTGTTTTACTAGCGGCTTGAGTCTAAATATCCAGAATTCGGACCTTAATACTCGGGTCATTAATTGATTACAACCATGCAAGGCAATCTTATCAGTAAATTCGACTAACAATTTGCTAAGTTTTGCGCCATGTGGTAGTATTATTGGATGACGTTCGCTATACGTAAGGGCAGTCTAAAAACGGGTTGAGTGTCAATAGAGGACTTGAAGGAGAAATTTGAGTCATTTTCATTAGTGAGTTGTATTCGTCGGCATACACGAATTTTTGTTTACGAATAATACAAGATCGTTTTCCATCTTGAATTTCATCTGTAGTAAGGTCTTTTGATGAGGTGAAGGTATTGAAGGTATTGCCTATTTGCTCCAGTGTTTTTCCAGAGTCTTAGGGCATATGCGTATGATCGATAAATTTTAGCTAAAGGGGAGACATTTTTTAAATGGTCATCTCTCTCCGCGAATCAACATGTCTCCAATTTTCTTGTTCAACATTATCAGCAATTACCGAGACTCTATTTCCAACAAATATACTCCAATGACAAGGAGGCTTTTTTAACCATCCTAAGACGGTCTTAAATTGTGTCGATTTTTTGTCTAGCCAGATTTGTTGCATTATTAGCTTAGCTACAACAACCACCGGTGCCAGCTATCCACATGGGTCAAACAATTTGACTATCGCTGATAAAACTTCTCGTTTTGAAGAATGATTTTTATTTTCCATTGAAGGTTGGTAAAGGAAAAATAATCGCCTGAGATATTCCATTGAATTCCAATTATCTTAGTAGAAGCATCCTCGGAAATGTCTAGCCAATTGAGTGGTAGTAAATGTTCATGTGGGATATCTTGTATTATT
Organism: Musca domestica; assembly: GCF_030504385.1. Taxonomy (NCBI): domain Eukaryota; kingdom Metazoa; phylum Arthropoda; class Insecta; order Diptera; family Muscidae; genus Musca; species Musca domestica. Next base: position 2,047,497 of record NW_026712439.1, read on the forward strand.
TTGTGATCATTTGACGACCATTTCATGAGTGTGACACCAGCAGAGTCAGTGTGGGCGCCAGCTAATACATCATCAACATATAAGTTATTCAATACTATTTTTGCGACTCTAGAATATGATTCATTTGCATATTTACATATTTATTTAAGAAGAGTTCTCAATGCTAAATATGGTGCGCAGTTAACTCCAAATGTAACTGTTAGCCAATCCTCTGCATAAGACTGTCTAAAGAGAATTCTTTGATATTTTGTTTGCTTTGAATTCAAAAGTATTTGGTGATACATCTTTGTTATATCTGCACTTAAGGCATATTTGGAGAATCTCAATTTTAAAATTTGCAATATTAAATCCTATTGTAAAATGGGTGCAGGATATAGTGTGATTGATGTTCCCCATATGACCAAGTTGTAGGCAATCAAGTATTGAGGCATCATATTGTTCTTTTATCTCGGGTGTTTTCATTAGTTTTTTTTTTCATTCTGTAGAATTGAGCTAGGGCGATGTTTCGGGAATTCCTCAATTCTTCGCATTTTTTCAATTGAGAGTCACGACATATCTTCTATTCTTTTTCTGTGTTGCTGTTTCGGTGTAGTTTTGTTCACAAAATAGGTTTTCGTCTGACCGTTAAACTTTTTTAGGGGTATCTTCCACCTCCCAAAAACGTGTAAGTACTTTCTCTATTGAAGTTGTGTTTAGAAGTGATATTTGTTATCATTGAAGTGTGCTTCCCGGTATTGGTCCTTCAACTATCCATCCAACTTTGTTTGTGTTAAAATTGATCCAAATGTTTTCATCGGAGTTCCAATTGTGTATATTAATGGCCCTATATCCATTCCACTAAGTAAATCGATCTGTTGACTGACGTACAATTTCGGGTCAGCCAGTTCTCGAAGTTGTGATTCATCTAAGTTTTGTGGTGGTAAATTTGAAGGCAAGTTCTTTAAAACTTGTACCCAGACTTCCGGTTTAAAACTAGGGTCGTATTTGGATCTCATAGTAAACAAGCAAGATTTCGTTGAAGTCTCAGAAACAAATTGACTTAAGCCAATGACATGAACTAGGTTGTTCCATGTAGGAAACTTCAAAAAGTTTTTCATCTTTTCAGAAATAACGGTGGATTGTGATCCTGCGTCTATTAGAGCTCGCGCAACGTAAATCGCAATTCTAATATTGATGTGAAAAGTAGTGTCCCTCCAGATTGTCGCTCACAAATTTGCTAACCTTGTAGGGTCAAAGTAGTAATAGTAGTTGCGGCAGCACTAGTACTAGGTTGTGCCTAGACATGAATTTGTTGTTTGGGTTTCCGTTCCCTTGTGTAACAAAGTATTGAGTCGCAAAGTACAAATACGTTAGCCAAAGCGACTTATGCAATCCCTAACTTCGTGATTTGTTGACAATCAATTGTAGCATAAGTATGAAGTTTTCACGATGTGAATTCTGTCATTCAAACTCTTTTTCAAAAATTCGCTGCAATCTCTGATGAAATGATTTGATGTGCAGACTTGGCATGTTTGAGTATTTTTCAATTTATTTTGTTGAGATTGTAATATACTAGTAGGTCTTCCTCCAAAATTGTTTGTATTTTTTGAGATATTTGAAATGCTTTCAAAAATCTATGCTATGTGATTGGTAATTAATTTTTGTTGAGCTAATTTTGAGGTAGAGGACTTTATATTTCCAACTGATTCCAAAGTTTTTAATTTGTTTGTTAAGAAAGTGTCGAACTGTTCTCATTTTGAAATTGGTTTACAATCGCTTAATGATTTCTCGAATTCTTCTAAAAAGCCTCTAGGTAATTTTGTTGAAGAAATGCATATTTAAATCGGATCACATCGTTTAATATCGACATCAAGCATCCCCAGTGAATGCAGCAATTTACCGTGCGTTGTATTTTTTGAATACTGTGACTTGATTCTCTAGAAACTTCAGGCAGATTTGTAAGTTTCTTAATTTCTTCTTTAATTTGCATTCTTTTATTCTCGTAACGAACTGCAAGATTTTACCATACTAATGTAAGTCCATCATTGATAGTGGGACATGCGAAATAATTTTTCTAGCTTCTCCTGCGGTCTTTTGCGTTAAATGGAATAATTTTTCGACATTGCTTAATTTTGAGTTGTTTATGTAAATTGCTGAATATAGATCTCTGAAGGTCGGTCATTCCCTATAACCGCCTTCATATGTGTCTGTATCACATGGAGGTAGCCGCGATACTTTAGTGAAATCCACTTCCCTTCCTTGTTGTGACATCTGTGACTATCTTTTTATTTTTTCCTGTGTCTTTTCATCCAAAAGATTTTGATTTTGTCCATTTATTGAACTCAGCGCCTTTTTGTATGATCCCATGGTATCCGTATAAAGCTTCCAATTTGTTTTTATCGATAGGCTATCCTTCCGCTTCTGGATTATAGTCCCAGCAGTTGATGAGTGCTCTCTTGACCTGGTCCCATGCAGAGTCCAACTCCATCCGTGTTGTTTTCAATGTATGTACCGCGCCATCAGGTTTGGTTATTGAAAAAATTGAAATATAATCCAGAAAGTCGTTGACGCAATTTGTGAATTTATCACTTAAAGTTTTACCCATTTTGAAAGCTGAACGCTAACCGTTACGTTATTTTGTTGTTTTACAAAACAGAAAAGTTGCCCAATGAAAAGGACTAACTTGGTTTAAGATTTAAACTTTTATCCAAATGTTTATTTTTAAAATGAGGATAAGTTCTTTCTCCAATTGTTGTCGACGAGAACGATCTTATCTTATTGCTTTGAATCAAATTATATTTCGTACCTTTCCAAAAAAATTAAAAATATTTGAAAAATTTAAAAAATGTTCTTTGTCTTTGACGCCGGATTGATTTGATTAAAAAATGTTTCTTGGGTTGCCGGAATGGGTCAACTTTTAGCCAAAATGAGCAAAACGAAAAATAAAATATCTTAAACCCCACTTACAGTAAGATTTTATTTTTGCAAATCGAGAAATAATCCAAAAGATTTTTAAAAACAAAGAAAGAATGTAAAGGAGAATTGCAAAAGCAGAAATTACCAGAGATATATTGTTGCAATAAACATTTTTTTTACGGAAGTCTATGTTGATAAAGGGAAGTTGAAAATTCCAAAAAATGTTCAACGAAGTTAAAATGTGTGCTGGTTTGTCGAACAAGTTTCACTAAAATCTTTTAATATCCCATGAAGGAGGATTTTATTTTAAAAGCCAATAACTTTATTTTATGATTGCTGTGAAAATTTGTCTAATTCAACAAATTTTCCAAATTCACCAAATTTTATACCAATCTTACAACGAGAGTTCGAAAAAATGTATGTAACCAAATATTTCAGCAGAAATGTATCGAACAAATAATTTTGGGTCAAAATCCAAAAAGTTGAGCAAATATTTTCAAAATTTTTTGGTTTGGGTAAAGGTCCAAATACTTCAGCAAAAAGTTTCAAAAATCAATAAAAAAATTAAAATGGGTCAAGGTCCAAATATTTCAGCAAAAAGTTTTAAGACAAAATAATTTGGGTCAAAATCGAACTATTTTTAGTAAAGAAAAGTGTCAAGTAAAAATCTTTTTTTTTTTTCCAAAAATGTGTCACAAAATTAAAAAATTTACCGTGCCGTTGCCTTTTTCCACTGTATATTGTCTCGCTGTATCAATGTGTATTGTCTTTTTGGTAAACTAATTTTTAATGTAACTTCTTCTCGTAAAAACTTCTCGTAAATTGTAATAATTTTTTTTATATTTTTTTAAATTGAAGAAAAAAATTAATTTTTCTAAAATTTTAATTTGTTTGTAGACGGTGTAACTTCACTTTTTTATCACTGTGTATTGTCTCTTTTATGATATTTTGTTTTTCAAAATTTTTTTTTGTTGAAATTTTTACTTTGCACCCTGTTTTTAATAATTTAAAAAATACCACTTTTTATCCGGCATTTAAGGATCAAATGTTTCTAGGCTTACCTTTTCTGCTTTTTGATCCTTCTTTAATTATAAGGCATATATTTGGTTTGGGAAATTGCGTTCGCGATGGTTATTGAAAAAGAACTGATTGATGACCAATTTCCATCGTCACATCAATCCAGTTTTGGCTGTTGACGGTGCTTATTGATTGGAATTCAGCATTGGACTTTACCGGTGGCTGCATAAATGTATGTGTGCATGCGTATGTGTTTATAATTATAAAATCATCGAAATATAGAATATCTAGATGTATCGTTATAGGGGGGGCTATACGAAGACGTGGACCTGCATAGGCATTTTTTGGTTTGGGCCTATTACGAATTTTAAATAAGACATTTGAAACAATTTTGTTAAAAAAATTATAAAAAGTAGACCTGCACAGACAATTTTCTGCAGTAGGCTGTATTTTCCATTACGAAAAAAGTTGCCTAATTCCGGTAAATAATGTTGCTAAATTCATCAAAATACCGAATATCGGGAGGTACCGTTATATGGGGGCTATACCAAAACGTGGATCTACATGGCAACTTTTCAATTACAGACGGATATCGTAAAATCGACGGACATCGTAAAATCGACATAGAATTTTATGCTTATGAAGAATATATATACTTTGTGGGGTCTGAAATGTGTATTTCGACGTGTTACAAACGGAATGACAAACTTAATATACCCTCAATACAATGGTGGAGGGTATAACAAGTAAAAAAGCTGTAAGTTGAATTCCATCCACCATTTGGTACAAATTTGGCAATTTTCAAAAAAAATAACATCCGTTAAAAATTCTGTTAAAATCTTAAAAATGCCGTATACTAGGGTCTATACGACGTGGACCTGCATAGGCAATTTTTGTCATAAGCTATTACAATATTCAAATTCGAAACTTGAAAAGAATCTGTTTATAATGTGTCTAAAATCATCAAATTAGGTTCACGTTTTCGTATAACCCCCATATAACGGTACCGCCGATATTCGGTGTTTTGATGATTTTAGCGCATGTGAAGTTCGTAATGGATACTACAGCCTATGACAGAAAATTGTCCGTGCAGTTTCACGTCGTCGTATAGCCTCCATATAACGGTGCCCCCAATATTCGGTATTGTGATGATTTTAGCGACATTTCGCATGTGAAGTTCGTAATGAATACTTAAGGCTATGACAAAAAATTGTCTGTGCAGGTACATGTTTTATTATCCCCGTGATACCTCCCTATATTCAGTATTTTGATGATTTTCTCCCGATATTCGGTATTTTGATTATTTTTGACACATTTTTTCACGGATTTGTCTAAAAATTGGTATCTGTTGGTCATAGAGGGTCTTAGTTTGTGTGGCGAAACATTGTACGTATAGGTTCACGCTTTGGTATAGTCCCCATATAACGGTACTACCCGATATTCGGTATTTCGATTATTTTGGCGACATTATTCACTGGAATTGTATCAAATTTGGTGTTTGAAGTTCGCAATGAATACTAAATTCTAAGACAGAAAATCGTTTGTGCATGTCCACGCCTTCGTATAGCCCCCATATAACCACGGTACGTCCCGATAATCGGTCTTTTGATGACTGTAGCTACATTATTCACCGATTTTTTTCTAAGTTTCGCATTTTAATGTTGTAATGGCTTATTAAAAAATTATCTATGCAGGTCCATGTCGTCGTATTGACCCTAATGTAACGGCTACATTCGGTATTACTAAGATTTTAACGGATTTTATTGTTTTTGAGAATTGCCAAATTAGTTCCAAATGGTGCAGGGTATTCAAAGTTCGGCCCGGCCGAACTTACAGCTTTTTTATACCCTCCACCATAGTATGAAGGGTATATTAAGTTTGTCATTCCGTTTGTACCACCTCGAAATACACATTTTAGACCCCACAAAGTAAATATATTCATATCAGCATAAAATTCTATGTCGGTTAAGCGCTGTCCAAATGGTGGAGGGTATTCAAAGTTCGGCCCGGCCGAACATACAGCTCTTTTACTTGTTATTTTTGGTAACATAATTTTTCGGTTCAACGAAATTATTTTTGATCAGTGAAAATAAATGAAAACAAATGAAAATAAATATTTATTACAAAACTTTTCCATAATCTTAAGTAATCTCGAAAACCATCACTGAGCTCTTCTTTTAGTTTAGTGATTTCTTTAAATAGGATCCTTCTGATATTCCAAAGGATGACCAGACCCCAAAGGAAGTCCAGGGGTGAAATTATGTTTTAAATAAAACGAACTCGTCTCGACTCGACTCCATAAAGAATATATATTCATAGTCAGAACAATTTGTATTGTGTCTAGGATGGTTGGTATTGAAAATGAGATACATCAGTCCACGTTTTGGTATAGCCCCATAAAACGGTTCCCCCCGATATTCGGTATTTTGATGATTTTAGCGACATTATTCATCGGAATTGTTTTGAATTTGCTACTTGAAGTTTGTAATGAATACTACAACTTAAAACAGAAAACTGTCTGTGCAGGTCCACGTCTTCGTATGGCCGCCATATAAAGGTACCTCCCGATATTCGGTATTATGATGATTTTAGCGAATTTATTCACCGGAATGGTTTAAATATGGTGTTTATAGTTCGTAATAAATACAACAGCCTAAGGCAGAAAATTGTCTATGCAGGCCCACGTCTTCGTATAGCCCCCATATAACGGTATGTCCCGATAATCGGTCTTTTGATGACTAGCTACATTATTCACCGAGTTTTGTTCTAAGTTTCGCATTTGAATATTGTAATGGCTTATGAAAAAAATTACCTATGCAGGTCCATGTCGTCGTATTGACCCCAATATAACGGCTACATTCAATATCTCAAAGATTTTAATGAATTTTATTGTTTTTGAGAATTACCAAATTCGAAGGGTATTCAAAGTTCGGCCCGGCCGAACTCACAGCTTTTTTTACTTGTTAGCCTTTAGTTGTTTGCAGAAACACAAACAAACCTTATGGGAGCAGAGTGTTAAATATAAATTCTCTCTGCTCCCATAAGGTTTGTTTGTGTCTCTGCAAACAACTAAAGACTAAAAAACGGATTCCAATTATCCGTACGAACGTCGTAAATGGACATTGCAGACAAACACTGGAATTTTTTGAGTACCGAAATTGAAAACAGCGTCTTGAACTGACTATGAATCAAAAAACGCGCTTGATCATACGTGGATCTCAACGCGAACCAAGCTGGGCCAAAAGACAAATATCACACCATCATTGGAATTATTAAAAAAAAAATCGCTAAACTTTGGCAAGGAGAGAAATCACGGAAGATTGTGGACAATATGAAAATTAGGTGGATCAAGTTCAAGACCCGAGATATCGTATTCCCAATATTAGATATTGCGGAACCAGAAGCCTGCGTACAGTGTGGATAGACGAGTTCGTTTTATTTAAAACAGAATCTCACCCCTGGATTTCCTTTGGTGTCTGGTCATCCTTTGGAACATCAGGGGGATCCACTGAACTAAAAGAAGAGCTCAGTGACGATTTTCGAGATCACCTAAGTTTATGGAAAAAATTTGTAATAAATATTTATTTCCACTTCTTTTCACTGATCAATAATAATTTGTTTGAACCGAAAATTGATGTAACGAAATATAACAAGTAAAAAACCTGTAAGTTTGAATACCCTCCACCATTTGGAACGAAATTGGCAATTCTCAAAAACAATAAAATCCGTTAAAACTTCTGTTAAAATCTCAAAAATACCAAACGTAGCCATTACTGTATTCAAATGCAAAACTTAAAAAAATCGATTATAATGTCGATAAAATCAAAATACCGCATATCGGGAGGTACCGTTATATATACTATATACTTTGTGGGGTCTAAAATGTGTATTTCGAGGTGTTACAAACGGAATGACAAACTTAATATACCCTCCATACTATGGTGGAGGGTATAAAAATACTGAACCTACATGATGTTTTGTTTATGCAGATGATGTTGTTGATGACGAAGGAAAAATTCAATCAGAAAAATAAATCAAAATGTATGTGCGGCGAAATTGCGTTCCGATAAATAAAAAAAAATGGAAAGAAGAAAAAAAGCAATTATTTTAGATAAAAATTCAAATTAAAGCAAAAGCTCTATTGTTAATTAATACATAAACAAATAATCATCAGTAAACGGCTATTTGACAGTTCAAAATTGAAACAATTAGGAGTAGCCAGTTTTCTAACGAGTATGCAAACGCAAACAAAATGAAATTAGAACGACAAAAAAAGACGGTGTTAATTCGGATGTAGGTGTTAGAACTGGTCTAGATATTGATGTGGAAGAAATTTTAGACTGTGCTAATTTAGTTACTAGTGTTTGATTCTGAATACAATTTGATGACGAAGCAGTTTGGATGCTGTTCTTGTATGGTAGTCAACAGAATTTTCTGCGTAATAATTTCATTCATTGGGTTAAAGTCCGTTTTTTCTGTTTTGTAGAGAATCAGTTGGAGCAAGAACTGGTCTATATAAGCTGTCTTATCGAACATTTCTTGTACTTTTCAAATCTGTCAATCAATGAACTGAATGCAGTGCTTATATTTTGTAGTTCGATACCAGTCTTCTTAAAGAATTAATAAAATTCGGCATCTAATACTCTGCATTTGGTGCAGCACAAGCGCAGACCCTTATTTTCCCTTAAATAATCGGCGGTTCGTGGTGATAGTTGGACACTTCTCACATGATAAATATAGCCTAGAGCATACCATTGGTTCATATATAAATGATAGCTCCCAACTGATCGTAGAACAATTCAATCATTATAGAATTGACAATTTACAATTATTTTTGCGATGTAGATTATTGCCAACACGGATCCCCCTTCGAAAGCTTAGTAAATATCAAAACCTATTGAAACTTTAAGGACTTAAAACTTTACTTTGCTTATGCTCTTAGGTAGAACTACAACCAATTAGTAATACAGCATATTGGTATTTCAAACGCAAAAACTTTATCTTGATTTTGCTTTGTTGCACATACAACAACAAATTTCAAGAGGTGGTGTTCTAAAAAACTCTTGAGATCAATTCGCACGCTTGCAAGGATGTAAACAATGATAGGTAAATTGTAGTAACTGTAGCGACGAGTCGACAGACCAATCCAAACAGGAATTATTGTTATTTACTCCGAGTAAATCACAAAAGTCATGAAAGAATACCGTACTCGGAAAACATCCCCCTCCCGTCCGAGCGAAAGCTGCCCCGACAAACACGATTCTTCTATCACACATTAAGTCCATTAATTGTAAAGAATTGACGTGCCCAACGGTTCTATTTAGCTAGTTTAGTTAGTCTCTGCATATGTTTATAATTCCCAATCTTAAACATTGCAATATATGTTTAATATGAAACCTTTTAACTTAAAAAGTTTTTTTTTTGTGAAAATACCGAATGTCTTTACGACCTTTATAGGCAACTTTTGTCATAAGTTATTACAATATTAAAAAGCAAAACTTGAAGAAAAATCTGTTTATAATTTCAAAATTGATATTTACTACGGCCTAAGACAGAAAATGGGCCATGTAGATTCACGTCTTCGTATGGCTCCATATAACGGTACCTCCCGATATTCGGTATTTTGTATGATTTAAGCGACATTATTTACCGGTATTGTTTCAAATTTCGTATTTGAAATTCGTAATAGATACTACGGCATAAAACAGAAAATGGCCTATGTAGGTCTAACTCTTCATATAGCCCCCAGATAACGGTACGCCCCGATATTCGAAATTTTGATTATCTTAGCTACATTATTTACAGAAATTGTTTCATATTTCCCATGTGAAGATCGTAATGGATACTACAGCCTATGACAGAAAATTGTCTGTGCAGGTCCACGTCTGCGGCAAGTCCTAATTTTAAGGAACGAGATGAGGGAGGACATACCGAAGTCAAATGCGGCCTGACCAATGGAGCAGTCGAAAAACATAATTGTATTGGCAAAAAGGAAAACGGAATAAAGGCGCTTCATACAGAAGACGACCAATCGGAGCTTACCATTGAGCCATTGAGTATATTTTGCAACGTGGTTGATGACAGTCTGCAACAATGGATTATTAATTCGGTATGGAGAATGAGGACGGCAGATAAAGGTAGTGGTATCGGCAAGAGATTAAACGGTGGAGTCGTTTCCTGAAAGCGGTCACCTAACTAAATATTGATATTATTTCAACATATGTAGATAATTACGCCTAATTTCTCTTTTCATATCTTTATATTTGATTATTCCATATTATCCATTTGTTAACTTTATAAAAAATACAGTCCACTATAAACATGCACATTTAAGCCGCCCGGGAGAATTTTCAAAATACTTTGTACATAATTTTGAATGCTGTTGATGCGCTGAATGAAATGTCAAGCAGCCCTGCCATGTTCTCCATTTAATATAAGAATATATAAGAGTAATTGTGTGGCTGCGATTAGGTTAAGTTAGATTAGTTTTTTGTAGCACTTAAGAAAGATATTTTTTAAATAAAATCAGAATTGAATCAACAACCAAACCATTCGGTTAGCTTTCTTTTCTCTCTATTACATTGATCCTCCTGGTAGGATCCGAATAAAGAATAGAGTTGACAATCAAAGAGGGAGATTGGACTCTATTCTCACTTACAATAGGTTTAAGTATTGGTATAGGCTCCATGGAACTGTACCTGCAGAAATCATCGGAAATGTTTCAAATTTGGAATCTGAAGTTCCTCATGTATACTTTATCATATGACAGTTGCGCATACAGGTCCTCGTCTTCGTAGATAACTGTACCTACTTATAGTTGATATTTTGATGATTTTAGCGACGTTATTTACCGGAACTGTTTCATATCATGTTTCTAAAGCTCTTAATGGATACCACAGTATGTGAAAGAAAATTGCCTATGCAGGTCCAAGTCTTGGTATACCCCCATATAACGGTACCTATATATGGTGTTTTGATTACTTTAGGTACAGTTTTCACCGGAGTTGTTTCAAAAAAATAAATTGGCTAAAATCGTCAAAATGTCAAATATCAGGAAGTCCAGGTAGAAAAACCTAGACCTGCCACCAGACGAAGAAGCCGCTACCAATTTCTAATACCAATTTTGGAACATATCCGTTAACAAATATGGCTTAAATCATTTGTGGCCTAATTACACATATTCAATGTACCGTTACGTCCAATTCTCTCATCCATTAATTTCCGTGTTATTAACTCTCTATATACTTAGGCCACATTTTTAAGAATATTTTATCCGAGAAGTACAATGTTAAGAATTCAACAGAAATGAAAGAAACTCTCAAAAGTGTAAAGCTCGTTGACTCAAAAATATTAGTATAATTTGACGTTATGTCCTTATTCACAAACATTCCAGTACAAACTGTAATAAAAATTATTATGAATAAATTGGATCAAATATAACAGTACCCTAAGATTTCAAGATGTACATTCTGAAAATTTTGCACCTTTGCCTCAAGGACAATAACTATTTCAAATACAAGGACAAGATTTATAACCAAATATTTGGAATGCCAATGGGGAACCCACTCTCGCCCACCACAGCGGATTTAGTTCCGGATCACCTACTTGATGAAACGTTAGCCGAACTAAAAACTAGAGACACAAATATAAAAAACATAGCTAAATCTGTAGATGGCATTTTAGTCATTATAAATAAGGACGATGCGGATGAAATCTTACGCACACTTTACAAAAGACAAAATTATGTTTGACTGCTACACTAAGCAAACTTCATCCGGCAGAATTTTAAATTAAAACGCCACACAACCTAAATCTCAAATCCTAAACACGGTAACTTGATATATAGAATTCTAAATATCAGTGACGAACACAAGACACATACATTCCTGGAATTTTTGGCAATCAAAAATTACGGAGGATAATAACAAAAATATAAAGTTTGCTTGCAAGCCAAACAAAATGCCAATCGCCATATTCACAAACACAAAAACGCTAATCGACAAACAACAACAAAGCAATGTTGTTTACAAGATACCGTGCAAGGCAAAGAAAACGAAAAATGCAACAAAATATACATAGGAACAACAAAAAGAGCGCTAAATATACGAATGGGAGAACAAAAACAAGTTATATAGAAAGCGAAAGAACACCGCACTAGCACAGCATATCATACACACAGGCAACTCACCTGATTTTGACAAAACAGTAAATTTAGACAAAGAGAAAAATTAAAAATAGAGATTGCTGATTTAAAGTCTGAGAATACAACAACAAATTGACGCAACGATGAACTTAAAAGAAGACACCGATAATATTAGTGCAAGCTATGGAGCAGCAATAACGTAAACATATCTGTGATACTAGAATTTAAGTCGTTGTTTATTGTCTAATTATGTTATTTTATAATACAATATATGTAAGCACGTCTTGAGTATAGTGTAAGTAAAGAGTATGTTTACAATTATTGTAAATTTGACCATAATGTAAATTGTTATATATATTTTTTTAAATAAACGAAATTCCTAAGGAAGTCACCAAAAAAGTGACGAAACGTTGGGAAAATGTAAGAAAACAAATCTTTTATTTGCAAAAACTTAACTTAAACGTAAACTTAATATTAATTTGTTGAACTAAAATGTTATATAATTGATAAATTTTGACTCAATTTGTAATATACTACTGAATCGTACCAGAAATCTGAAATGATAACCGACAACTGACGATTAAGAGAAATTTACTGTGGCATAAGAGTATACTAATACCACCAAAGCAACAAAAGGGAATGTGATTTCTATTTTAATATATTTATTTCTATTTTAATATAATCCTTTGGTTTCTATTCTACTGAGCTTACGATCTCGACACTTGGGTAAAAAAGTTTATTTTCATAGGAGTTATTTTTAAAATAACTCCTGGGGAGAAAATCCCAGACAAAAGCAAGGGAACTGATGAGGATTGGTAGATCTTTCCGAAACCTAGGTATTCCCTGCCTTACTCCATTGTTTTTATAAAAACAACAATAGTGGGATTGAGCCTGACTATTTTGCGACAATAACAAAGCATCTTATGCTGATCAAAAATATATATACTTTGAGGGCTTTAAAATTTAAGAGTTACAAACGTGTTATACCCTTTATACTACAGTGGTCGGTATATAAATAAAAATGCCCCACCTGACTGTCGATGATAAATAAATGGAAACCAAACATAAATTTAAGGTACAGTCACGCTGGGCAAATATTTGATCCAAATTTGTTTTTCCCATATTTGGCTGAACAAATGTGAATTTCATACAGAATTGATTTGATATTAACATTACAGTTAAATAAATAAATATATTTTTTATAATATATATATAATTTCCAAATCGATATATTTATTATCTGGCAAATATAAAGATTTTTAATAAATAGTGAGTGTAAAAGTAGGCGTTGTCCATATTTTTTTCTTTAAAAACCTTACTCGGGGTATGACGAACGTTTGTAAAAAAAAATTATGCAAATCGGTCCAGCCGTTTTCAATACCAACGAGAAAAGAAGATATATATATATATATATATATATATATATATATATATATATATATATATATATATATATATATATATATATATATATATATATATATGTATATATATATATATATATATATATATATATATATATATATATATATATATATATATATATATATATATATATATATATATATATATATATATACATATATATATATATATATATATATATATATATATATATATATAAAATAATAAACAACCACTTATTGCATCCGTTAATTTTTATAGTCATCGAACATCATGTGACAAATACTTTGTTTTATATTTGATCAAACTTTTTAGTAATTATTCTCGCGCTCCTAATCCTCCGCAGAATAATTATTTGTCTAGATCCTCGGAGACTCAATCAAGTCACAACTAAAGATGCCTACCCGCTTCCGAGCATTGAGGGTATCTTCGCCCGCTTGCCGAAAGCGAACATCATAACTAAGCTTGATCTCAAGGACGCATATTGGCAGGTCGGACTTAGTGAGAAGTCAAAACCGTAGACTGCTTTCACAGTACCCGGTCGTCCATTGTACCAGTTTACGGTAATGCCTTTTGGTCTGTGCAATGCACCCCAGACCATGTGTCGCCTAATGGACCAACTAATACCGCCAGACCTAAAGCATTGTGTGTTCGGGTACCTTGATGACCTGGTTATCATAACCGAGGATTTCTCAACTCACGTGTCCGTACTTGTTAGAATCGCCCATGAGTTCAAAAACGCCAATTTGACGCTAAACATTGAAAAATGTCAATTCTGTGTGACTCAGGTAAAATATTTAGTTTACGTAATTGGCCATGGTGGCATACAGACAGACCCAGACAAGTTCGATTCAGTTGCACAATGGCCTGTACCAAAAACCAGAAAGCAAGTCCGAGGATTTTTGGGATTAGCCGGGTGGTACAGACGCTTCATCGAAAACTTTTCATCACTCACTTTTCCGATAACTGAAACATTGTCCACCAAGGCAAGGTTTAAGTGGACTTCAGAAGCCAATGAGGCTTTTGAAGAAGTGAAAAAGCGTCTGACCACTGCACCCGTTCTCGCTAATCCCGACTTTAAAAAGAAATTTTACCTACACTGCGATGCGTCAGACTATGGGATTGGTGCAGTTCTTGTGCAATTCGATGAGAATGGAGAAGAAAGACCTATAGCATTCATGTCGAAAAAACTTAATACTTCACAACGAAACTACAGCGTAACCGAAAGAGAATGTCTAGCTGCCATTGAAGCAATAAAGCGCTTTCGTTGTTACCTGGAGCTTCAAGACTTTGAGGTCATCACGGATCATTCTTCCTTAAAGTGGCTTATAAGTCAACCAGACCTAACTGGCAGGCTAGCCAGGTGGGTATTTAAATTGCAGCCATACAGGTTCACCATAAGCCACCGTAAAGGGAAAGATCGGACTGACAGACGTCAGGAATATTGTCAGAGACTGTGAAGTGTGTAAGGTGACAAAGCCTCCCAATGTAATTTTAAAACCCGAAATGGGTAACCAAGTTTACACGACGCGACCATTTCAAAGGCTCTATGTGGACTTCCTTGGCCCATATCCCAGGTCTAAGAATGGCCACATAGGCCTTTTCATTATTTTAGACCATTTAACTAAATATCATTGGTTGTTTCCTCTGCGGAAATTCAATTCATCCAGCGTTCAGAAATTGCTTTTAGAACAAGTTTTTCACTTGTATGGGGTTCCGGAGTATTTAGTCAGCGACAACGGCTCGCAATTTAGAGCTAATGATTTTAATGCATTCCTGACTAAACACGGAATCAAACACTTATACACAGCGTTATACTCACCTCAAGCGAACGCTTCAGAAAGAGTCAACAGGTCTATCATATGTGGAATCAGATCGTATTTAAAAAAGGATCAGAAAATGTGGGATGAACACATTTCAGCCATTAGTTGTGCCCTCCGAAATTCAGTTCATCAGGCAATTAAACTTTCCCCATATTTCGCTACGTTCGGCCTCAATATGATCACACATGGAGATTCGTACCAGCTTCTTAGAAATGTCAACCTACTGGATGAACCCACTGTGCAAATTAATCGTGAAGATCAACTTTCACTCATAAGAAATGACCTCCGCAAAAACATCTCACAAGCCTACACAACCAATAGGCAACAATATAATTTACGCACTCGACCTATTTCCTATACTGTTGGACAAACAGTGTATCGACGAAATTTTGCTCAAAGCAATGCCTCCAAAGATTTTAATGCAAAACTATCCCCACTCTTTGTAAAATCGGTAGTACAAACGAAGGTGGGAAATAATTACTATATTCTTAAGGACGTAGAAAGTAATTCTACCGGTACGTACCTTAAGGAACTTATAGGCGCCTGTTAATATTGTTATCCATCGGATCAATATTACCCGGTTTGTAATGTATGACTTCACCTGCTAATACACACCATTTTTTTTTTCTTAAGTTATATTCAATAAAATGTTTGTTGGGTAATGCAAAAAAAAACCAGCCCACTTACATATTTTATCAATTTCGCATTTTGTTTTACTGCACCCTCTTTGCTTAGCACATTTTATTTTTACCTTCATACTTTTTTCACCATACTAGCGAATTACAATAACACCCCCACGATCACCTACACCTCCCCCCCTCCTTCTCCCCACCGGCTATTGCTTTGCACTTCCCTTTTTTCTCAATACTTTTTATTTCTATATTCTTTGGCTTGTAACAGTTACACCACCACTTACATTGGATACTGCAGGCTAGGTTACATATTTGGTGCCGTGAATATGAGACCTAACGTAGACTAGGGTACAGCGCTTCGGATTAACGTACAAGAAACCCCGGGTTCAAGCCACGGTTCGTTATTTTTTTTATATTTTTTTTTTGTCAATTTGTTTTTGATTCTTCTCCTTTCTTTTGTACTGCCCTCTGAAGCAGAAGAGAAAGGGAAACGTAAATGATCATGTTCACCGTTTTTAGCGGTGGATGTTTCAATTTTTAATGTTCCACTGCATATTCTCGAGGTGAATTTGTATTCCCTTTTTCTGTATAGTTGAAAAGAAAGGTCAACTGGCTTCATCTTTAATCGCTATCGATCTTTCTGTTCGTAGCTGTGAATAAAGAAACATTGTGGCTCTTAAAAAATTCCGAGTCATACATATCAATATCAGTTTTATACTCGTGTTTTAAAAGAACAAAAAGTATAAGATTATATCGTTAATAATATATGACATCCGATTTTGAAGTGCATAATAAATCTACAACCCGTATCAAAAGACACAATACCCACCCTTCGATAGTGCCATTTTAATAAGTTTTGGCAGAAATCTCGTGGAAATTGTTATGAAGGGTCAGTTACCATCCCTTCGGACATCTTCTTTTGAAAACCCTATAAGGATCCAAACCTGAAGAAAATAACCCTCAAAATATTAAAGAATTTCGGCACAGGTAAAATATTCGACCAGAATTTATCCGGCAAATAAATTAATTTAGTGATTTTTTTGATTTTTAAAGTGTTCACAAAAGTGTGGCATATATTTATTCCGAACCACAATTGAACGATTGAAATTGCAATGATAGATCCTAAGAAAGCTACTCATAACTGGATAATTGGTATAAAGGGAGAATAAAACCATCAGGATTTCATAATTTAAGGAAGGCCATTTGTGTGCGTTCCTGCAATTAATAAATAAAAATCCTAAGTCTCTAGGAGGGCTGTGCCGTATTAGCCCCACAGCAGCTATCCTACAGATATGAGAGATGTGCGTTCCTGCAATTAATAAATAAAAATCATATTTGGAACCTTTGCATACCTAAAATTCACATAGAGCAGATTTTTAATGTTACTGTAGTATTAGAATAAGTAGCTACAGAAATTATCACCTGAAATTTTATTTTAAAATTGGTATGGCATATATGCAGCAAAATTATAAATTTCATCCCTACACCGATGCTCCCATATAGTTCTTCGAGGCCTCGACGTTCTTCAAATAATTGTGTAAGTGAAACATCGCTTTGATATAATAAGGTAAAAACATTTTGCTTACATATGCCATTAAACCAGATACTTTGATTTTTTTATATTAATTGTTTCTACACATTAAGAAATATTAAATTTGTGAATTTTATGTAATTAGATTTTAAATTAAAAAAAAAAGAGTATAACTACATATTTTGCGTAAATTTATGAAAGTGAAGTTAACATGAATACCCCTAATATGTAGTTATATTCCACCCTTAATTAGTTTAAATTCAATGATTCTCAATTTACTTGTTTTGCCATATCGAACTTCATTATTAAATTTAACATGTTGCATTCTAACTTGTTTGAGTTCTATTCAAACCCATACATTAGCTTTTGAGACCATATGTGTATGTAGGTATGTTATCGAACAAATAAAATAGTTATATTGTTTTCATGAATATGTATAATTCATTATGAATCTCTAATTTTCATTGATTTTACGGCCGGTAGGTAAAAGTAGACGGCATTAATTTAAATGAGGGGACTTTACAATATACAATAAGCCATTAAGTCCAAGGATGGGTTGGGTGAAGAGGCATTCGGTTCCAGTAAACCAGGAACCCACTTTCACTTGCAGTTTTAGAATCGATAGATATTTTTTCTGTTTTGATTCAAACTAGTTGGGGTAAATTTAAATGGTTAATAATAATGGTTAATTTGCTATTGCATAAACGATCAATTCATTTTTTTATTGTTTTGTAGATTTCATCAATTTATTGTTTTTGTGAAGAAAAAAGGGAGTCTATATAAAAAATATTTTGTTTATGTAGAGATTAGGGACTGTGACGTCAAGGGGACACGAACCCCCCAACTGCCTGAAGCTAGCTCTTAATGGCTCCCAGTCCTCTTGTGGTCCAGAAAATATTTTTTTTGCTTTAAATTCTAACACACCCTAGCTCTCAAACATTGGTTAATTTGGGAAACCTCCCAGATAATCATTTTGTTCATTACAGTTTTTTGATTCATAGTCAGTTCAAGACGCTGTTTTCAATTTCGGTACTCAAAAAATTCCAGTGTTTGTCTGCAATGTCCATTTACGACGTTCGTACGGATAATTGGAATCCGTTTTTTAGTCTTTAGTTGTTTGCAGAGACACAAACAAACCTTATGGGAGCAGAGTGTTAAAGATAAATTCTCTATTTCGTTGAGGAGAGACCTAAATAGCTGATGTTGGAAAAATTCAGATAAGTGTCTGAATTTATATCATACATAGCAATTAAATTGTCTGGGGATACTTGGGCGAGATTTTCCCAAATTTCGCAATTTTCGTGTTCCCACATATCTACCTTCCGAGTCCTTGACTTGATATAACTTTCCTCACAGATACGATCTGATGGAGTTATAATTTTCCGTTTAAGGATCTCTTCTA
This sequence comes from Musca domestica, assembly GCF_030504385.1. Lineage (NCBI taxonomy): Eukaryota > Metazoa > Arthropoda > Insecta > Diptera > Muscidae > Musca > Musca domestica. The sequence goes on from NW_026712439.1 coordinate 2,066,344, forward strand.
ACTCCTAAAAGCGCAACTAAGTCGACTACGTCGACCAATAATTCCAAAGGGATTCTAATCTTCAGAAAACAAAATTTACGGGAATTGTCAGAAATTGCATAATTCTAACCAGAGACGACAGCATGCGTTGAACCTACGAGAAGTTTCAACCTATTTTCCAAACTTTTAGTTAGAAAAGAAGACTCGGAATAATGGTCTATTAAAGCCCTAGCTAAATATGAAATACCACAATGCAGAATATTTACCATCGCGGTTCCTAAAAGGACTGATTTATTTTGAGAGAAAAACACACGTCGATGATTTGGAGGGATGAGATGAATTGCCAGTTGCGATAATAAGTGAATTGATTGGATTCTAGCTAACCAGAGAAACAAGTGGACTTGACCTTCCCATGAATGAGTCATTACGCCGATGCTGACTAATGCAATTTTTAACATCATGTCCGTTACGCAAGCAATTCACACATAACTTACGATGTTTCACATTTTTTTTTTATGAATCGAATATATTTGAATATCAAGCGGGAATGTTGGGGATGCAGAAAACAATAATTATTCTGCGGAGGATTAGGAGCGCGAGAATAATTACTAAAAAGTTTGATCAAATATAAAACAAAGTATTTGTCACATGATGTTCGATGACTATAAAAATTAACGGATGCAATAAGTGGTTGTTTATTATTTTATATATATATATATACTTAGGCCACATTTTTAAGAATATTTTATCCGAGAAGTACAATGTTAAGAATTCAACAGAAATGAAAGAAACTCTCAAAAGTGTAAAGCTCGTTGACTCAAAAATATTAGTATAATTTGACGTTATGTCCTTATTCACAAACATTCCAGTACAAACTGTAATAAAAATTATTATGAATAAATTGGATCAAATATAACAGTACCCTAAGATTTCAAGATGTACATTCTGAAAATTTTGCACCTTTGCCTCAAGGACAATAACTATTTCAAATACAAGGACAAGATTTATAACCAAATATTTGGAATGCCAATGGGGAACCCACTCTCGCCCACCACAGCGGATTTAGTTCCGGATCACCTACTTGATGAAACGTTAGCCGAACTAAAAACTAGAGACACAAATATAAAAAACATAGCTAAATCTGTAGATGGCATTTTAGTCATTATAAATAAGGACGATGCGGATGAAATCTTACGCACACTTTACAAAAGACAAAATTATGTTTGACTGCTACACTAAGCAAACTTCATCCGGCAGAATTTTAAATTAAAACGCCACACAACCTAAATCTCAAATCCTAAACACGGTAACTTGATATATAGAATTCTAAATATCAGTGACGAACACAAGACACATACATTCCTGGAATTTTTGGCAATCAAAAATTACGGAGGATAATAACAAAAATATAAAGTTTGCTTGCAAGCCAAACAAAATGCCAATCGCCATATTCACAAACACAAAAACGCTAATCGACAAACAACAACAAAGCAATGTTGTTTACAAGATACCGTGCAAGGCAAAGAAAACGAAAAATGCAACAAAATATACATAGGAACAACAAAAAGAGCGCTAAATATACGAATGGGAGAACAAAAACAAGTTATATAGAAAGCGAAAGAACACCGCACTAGCACAGCATATCATACACACAGGCAACTCACCTGATTTTGACAAAACAGTAAATTTAGACAAAGAGAAAAATTAAAAATAGAGATTGCTGATTTAAAGTCTGAGAATACAACAACAAATTGACGCAACGATGAACTTAAAAGAAGACACCGATAATATTAGTGCAAGCTATGGAGCAGCAATAACGTAAACATATCTGTGATACTAGAATTTAAGTCGTTGTTTATTGTCTAATTATGTTATTTTATAATACAATATATGTAAGCACGTCTTGAGTATAGTGTAAGTAAAGAGTATGTTTACAATTATTGTAAATTTGACCATAATGTAAATTGTTATATATATTTTTTTAAATAAACGAAATTCCTAAGGAAGTCACCAAAAAAGTGACGAAACGTTGGGAAAATGTAAGAAAACAAATCTTTTATTTGCAAAAACTTAACTTAAACGTAAACTTAATATTAATTTGTTGAACTAAAATGTTATATAATTGATAAATTTTGACTCAATTTGTAATATACTACTGAATCGTACCAGAAATCTGAAATGATAACCGACAACTGACGATTAAGAGAAATTTACTGTGGCATAAGAGTATACTAATACCACCAAAGCAACAAAAGGGAATATGATTTCTATTTTAATATATTTATTTCTATTTTAATATAATCCTTTGGTTTCTATTCTACTGAGCTTACGATCTCGACACTTGGGTAAAAAAGTTTATTTTCATAGGAGTTATTTTTAAAATAACTCCTGGGGAGAATATCCCAGACAAAAGCAAGGGAACTGATGAGGATTGGTAGATCTTTCCGAAACCTAGGTATTCCCTGCCTTACTCCATTGTTTTTATAAAAACAACAATAGTGGGATTGAGCCTGACTATTTTGCGACAATAACAAAGCATCTTATGCTGATCAAAAATATATATACTTTGAGGGCTTTAAAATTTAAGAGTTACAAACGTGTTATACCCTTTATACTACAGTGGTCGGTATATAAATAAAAATGCCCCACCTGACTGTCGATGATAAATAAATGGAAACCAAACATAAATTTAAGGTACAGTCACGCTGGGCAAATATTTGATCCAAATTTGTTTTTCCCATATTTGGCTGAACAAATGTGAATTTCATACAGAATTGATTTGATATTAACATTACAGTTAAATAAATAAATATATTTTTTATAATATATATATAATTTCCAAATCGATATATTTATTATCTGGCAAATATAAAGATTTTTAATAAATAGTGAGTGTAAAAGTAGGCGTTGTCCATATTTTTTTCTTTAAAACCTTACTCGGGGTATGACGAACGTTTGTAAAAAAAAATTATGCAAATCGGTCCAGCCGTTTTCAATACCAACGAGAAAAGAAGATATATATATATATATATATATATATATATATATATATATATATATATATATATATATATATATATATATATATATATATATATATATATATATATATATATATAAAATAATAAACAACCACTTATTGCATCCGTTAATTTTTATAGTCATCGAACATCATGTGACAAATACTTTGTTTTATATTTGATCAAACTTTTTAGTAATTATTCTCGCGCTCCTAATCCTCCGCAGAATAATTATTGTTTTCTGCATCCCCAACATTCCCGCTTGATATTCAAATATATTCGATTCATAAAAAAAAAATGTGAAACATCGTAAGTTATGTGTGAATTGCTTGCGTAACGGACATGATGTTAAAAATTGCATTAGTCAGCATCGGCGTAATGACTCATTCATGGGAAGGTCAAGTCCACTTGTTTCTCTGGTTAGCTAGAATCCAATCAATTCACTTATTATCGCAACTGGCAATTCATCTCATCCCTCCAAATCATCGACGTGTGTTTTTCTCTCAAAATAAATCAGTCCTTTTAGGAACCGCGATGGTAAATATTCTGCATTGTGGTATTTCATATTTAGCTAGGGCTTTAATAGACCATTATTCCGAGTCTTCTTTTCTAACTAAAAGTTTGGAAAATAGGTTGAAACTTCTCGTAGGTTCAACGCATGCTGTCGTCTCTGGTTAGAATTATGCAATTTCTGACAATTCCCGTAAATTTTGTTTTCTGAAGATTAGAATCCCTTTGGAATTATTGGTCGACGTAGTCGACTTAGTTGCGCTTTTAGGAGTTAGAAGAGATCCTTAAACGGAAAATTATAACTCCATCAGATCGTATCTGTGAGGAAAGTTATATCAAGTCAAGGACTCGGAAGGTAGATATGTGGGAACACGAAAATTGCGAAATTTGGGAAAATCTCGCCCAAGTATCCCCAGACAATTTAATTGCTATGTATGATATAAATTCAGACACTTATCTGAATTTTTCCAACATCAGCTATTTAGGTCTCTCCTCAACGAAATAGAGAATTTATCTTTAACACTCTGCTCCCATAAGGTTTGTTTGTGTCTCTGCAAACAACTAAAGACTAAAAAACGGATTCCAATTATCCGTACGAACGTCGTAAATGGACATTGCAGACAAACACTGGAATTTTTTGAGTACCGAAATTGAAAACAGCGTCTTGAACTGACTATGAATCAAAAAACTGTAATGAACAAAATGATTATCTGGGAGGTTTCCCAAATTAACCAATGTTTGAGAGCTAGGGTGTGTTAGAATTTAAAGCAAAAAAAATATTTTCTGGACCACAAGAGGACTGGGAGCCATTAAGAGCTAGCTTCAGGCAGTTGGGGGGTTCGTGTCCCCTTGACGTCACAGTCCCTAATCTCTACATAAACAAAATATTTTTTATATAGACTCCCTTTTTTCTTCACAAAAACAATAAATTGATGAAATCTACAAAACAATAAAAAAATGAATTGATCGTTTATGCAATAGCAAATTAACCATTATTATTAACCATTTAAATTTACCCCAACTAGTTTGAATCAAAACAGAAAAAATATCTATCGATTCTAAAACTGCAAGTGAAAGTGGGTTCCTGGTTTACTGGAACCGAATGCCTCTTCACCCAACCCATCCTTGGACTTAATGGCTTATTGTATATTGTAAAGTCCCCTCATTTAAATTAATGCCGTCTACTTTTACCTACCGGCCGTAAAATCAATGAAAATTAGAGATTCATAATGAATTATACATATTCATGAAAACAATATAACTATTTTATTTGTTCGATAACATACCTACATACACATATGGTCTCAAAAGCTAATGTATGGGTTTGAATAGAACTCAAACAAGTTAGAATGCAACATGTTAAATTTAATAATGAAGTTCGATATGGCAAAACAAGTAAATTGAGAATCATTGAATTTAAACTAATTAAGGGTGGAATATAACTACATATTAGGGGTATTCATGTTAACTTCACTTTCATAAATTTACGCAAAATATGTAGTTATACTCTTTTTTTTTTAATTTAAAATCTAATTACATAAAATTCACAAATTTAATATTTCTTAATGTGTAGAAACAATTAATATAAAAAAATCAAAGTATCTGGTTTAATGGCATATGTAAGCAAAATGTTTTTACCTTATTATATCAAAGCGATGTTTCACTTACACAATTATTTGAAGAACGTCGAGGCCTCGAAGAACTATATGGGAGCATCGGTGTAGGGATGAAATTTATAATTTTGCTGCATATATGCCATACCAATTTTAAAATAAAATTTCAGGTGATAATTTCTGTAGCTACTTATTCTAATACTACAGTAACATTAAAAATCTGCTCTATGTGAATTTTAGGTATGCAAAGGTTCCAAATATGATTTTTATTTATTAATTGCAGGAACGCACATCTCTCATATCTGTAGGATAGCTGCTGTGGGGCTAATACGGCACAGCCCTCCTAGAGACTTAGGATTTTTATTTATTAATTGCAGGAACGCACACAAATGGCCTTCCTTAAATTATGAAATCCTGATGGTTTTATTCTCCCTTTATACCAATTATCCAGTTATGAGTAGCTTTCTTAGGATCTATCATTGCAATTTCAATCGTTCAATTGTGGTTCGGAATAAATATATGCCACACTTTTGTGAACACTTTAAAAATCAAAAAAATCACTAAATTAATTTATTTGCCGGATAAATTCTGGTCGAATATTTTACCTGTGCCGAAATTCTTTAATATTTTGAGGGTTATTTTCTTCAGGTTTGGATCCTTATAGGGTTTTCAAAAGAAGATGTCCGAAGGGATGGTAACTGAACCTTCATAACAATTTCCACGAGATTTCTGCCAAAACTTATTAAAATGGCACTATCGAAGGGTGGGTATTGTGTCTTTTGATACGGGTTGTAGATTTATTATGCACTTCAAAATCGGATGTCATATATTATTAACGATATAATCTTATACTTTTTGTTCTTTTAAAACACGAGTATAAAACTGATATTGATATGTATGACTCGGAATTTTTTAAGAGCCACAATGTTTCTTTATTCACAGCTACGAACAGAAAGATCGATAGCGATTAAAGATGAAGCCAGTTGACCTTTCTTTTCAACTATACAGAAAAAGGGAATACAAATTCACCTCGAGAATATGCAGTGGAACATTAAAAATTGAAACATCCACCGCTAAAAACGGTGAACATGATCATTTACGTTTCCCTTTCTCTTCTGCTTCAGAGGGCAGTACAAAAGAAAGGAGAAGAATCAAAAACAAATTGACAAAAAAAAAAATATAAAAAAAATAACGAACCGTGGCTTGAACCCGGGGTTTCTTGTACGTTAATCCGAAGCGCTGTACCCTAGTCTACGTTAGGTCTCATATTCACGGCACCAAATATGTAACCTAGCCTGCAGTATCCAATGTAAGTGGTGGTGTAACTGTTACAAGCCAAAGAATATAGAAATAAAAAGTATTGAGAAAAAAGGGAAGTGCAAAGCAATAGCCGGTGGGGAGAAGGAGGGGGGGAGGTGTAGGTGATCGTGGGGGTGTTATTGTAATTCGCTAGTATGGTGAAAAAAGTATGAAGGTAAAAATAAAATGTGCTAAGCAAAGAGGGTGCAGTAAAACAAAATGCGAAATTGATAAAATATGTAAGTGGGCTGGTTTTTTTTGCATTACCCAACAAACATTTTATTGAATATAACTTAAGAAAAAAAAATGGTGTGTATTAGCAGGTGAAGTCATACATTACAAACCGGGTAATATTGATCCGATGGATAACAATATTAACAGGCGCCTATAAGTTCCTTAAGGTACGTACCGGTAGAATTACTTTCTACGTCCTTAAGAATATAGTAATTATTTCCCACCTTCGTTTGTACTACCGATTTTACAAAGAGTGGGGATAGTTTTGCATTAAAATCTTTGGAGGCATTGCTTTGAGCAAAATTTCGTCGATACACTGTTTGTCCAACAGTATAGGAAATAGGTCGAGTGCGTAAATTATATTGTTGCCTATTGGTTGTGTAGGCTTGTGAGATGTTTTTGCGGAGGTCATTTCTTATGAGTGAAAGTTGATCTTCACGATTAATTTGCACAGTGGGTTCATCCAGTAGGTTGACATTTCTAAGAAGCTGGTACGAATCTCCATGTGTGATCATATTGAGGCCGAACGTAGCGAAATATGGGGAAAGTTTAATTGCCTGATGAACTGAATTTCGGAGGGCACAACTAATGGCTGAAATGTGTTCATCCCACATTTTCTGATCCTTTTTTAAATACGATCTGATTCCACATATGATAGACCTGTTGACTCTTTCTGAAGCGTTCGCTTGAGGTGAGTATAACGCTGTGTATAAGTGTTTGATTCCGTGTTTAGTCAGGAATGCATTAAAATCATTAGCTCTAAATTGCGAGCCGTTGTCGCTGACTAAATACTCCGGAACCCCATACAAGTGAAAAACTTGTTCTAAAAGCAATTTCTGAACGCTGGATGAATTGAATTTCCGCAGAGGAAACAACCAATGATATTTAGTTAAATGGTCTAAAATAATGAAAAGGCCTATGTGGCCATTCTTAGACCTGGGATATGGGCCAAGGAAGTCCACATAGAGCCTTTGAAATGGTCGCGTCGTGTAAACTTGGTTACCCATTTCGGGTTTTAAAATTACATTGGGAGGCTTTGTCACCTTACACACTTCACAGTCTCTGACAATATTCCTGACGTCTGTCAGTCCGATCTTTCCCTTTACGGTGGCTTATGGTGAACCTGTATGGCTGCAATTTAAATACCCACCTGGCTAGCCTGCCAGTTAGGTCTGGTTGACTTATAAGCCACTTTAAGGAAGAATGATCCGTGATGACCTCAAAGTCTTGAAGCTCCAGGTAACAACGAAAGCGCTTTATTGCTTCAATGGCAGCTAGACATTCTCTTTCGGTTACGCTGTAGTTTCGTTGTGAAGTATTAAGTTTTTTCGACATGAATGCTATAGGTCTTTCTTCTCCATTCTCATCGAATTGCACAAGAACTGCACCAATCCCATAGTCTGACGCATCGCAGTGTAGGTAAAATTTCTTTTTAAAGTCGGGATTAGCGAGAACGGGTGCAGTGGTCAGACGCTTTTTCACTTCTTCAAAAGCCTCATTGGCTTCTGAAGTCCACTTAAACCTTGCCTTGGTGGACAATGTTTCAGTTATCGGAAAAGTGAGTGATGAAAAGTTTTCGATGAAGCGTCTGTACCACCCGGCTAATCCCAAAAATCCTCGGACTTGCTTTCTGGTTTTTGGTACAGGCCATTGTGCAACTGAATCGAACTTGTCTGGGTCTGTCTGTATGCCACCATGGCCAATTACGTAAACTAAATATTTTACCTGAGTCACACAGAATTGACATTTTTCAATGTTTAGCGTCAAATTGGCGTTTTTGAACTCATGGGCGATTCTAACAAGTACGGACACGTGAGTTGAGAAATCCTCGGTTATGATAACCAGGTCATCAAGGTACCCGAACACACAATGCTTTAGGTCTGGCGGTATTAGTTGGTCCATTAGGCGACACATGGTCTGGGGTGCATTGCACAGACCAAAAGGCATTACCGTAAACTGGTACAATGGACGACCGGGTACTGTGAAAGCAGTCTACGGTTTTGACTTCTCACTAAGTCCGACCTGCCAATATGCGTCCTTGAGATCAAGCTTAGTTATGATGTTCGCTTTCGGCAAGCGGGCGAAGATACCCTCAATGCTCGGAAGCGGGTAGGCATCTTTAGTTGTGACTTGATTGAGTCTCCGAGGATCTAGACAAAGTCTAACTTTGTTAGGCTTTATAACTAAACGCATCGGGGAACTCCACGGAGATGACGAGGGTTCTATAACGCCGAGAGCGAGCATTCTGTCAATTTCCTGAAACATGAGGTTCTCCACCGCGGGAGAGACCGGATAGAACCTCTGCTTAATTGGCCTCGCTTCACCAACGTCTATCTCATGCTCAATTAATTTTGTTCGACCTAAGCCCTGCCTAGAAAAATTGGGAAACAACTCAACTATACAATTGAGTTGATTTTGTTGAGAAGTAGTCAATGGATAATTTTGGGTATCCGTTGGTAAATCGGGTTTGGAAAGACCACTAACTTGTTTATTGGGGGTTTGAACAAAAGTATTTAATGAATTTTGGTACGTATTTGGTTCAGTTATTATAGCGGGTTCAAACAACTCTGGGGCTAAATTAAATGCTCTCCAGAAATCTAACCCGAGTATGACCCTCTGGGTGATTGAAGGGACAATAAGCATTTTTAATTTTCTGGTCTCATATCGAAATGTGACGTCTACATCAAGAAAACCAATGGTTTTCTGAATAGTCCCATCAGCAGTTTTTACCCCCGATTTATTGGAGATAAACTGATCATATCGAGAAAAATCGTTCTGAGCTAAACTTGACCCAATATAGGAAACATTTGCTCCTGTGTCAAGCAAACCACATTCATTCAATTCCAAAAAACTGATTTTAGCATAAAACCTTTTGTCCTGATCATTGGTGATTATTGACGAAATTACGTATTTTCGTGTAAGTTTTCTTCGTTTAAAATATGATCTCAAGCGAATAGTTAATCTTTTCGTTTGTTTTCTCGGGGTTGAGTAAATCGAATAAATTTTAAATATTTGGTCGTTCGTGGTAGGTCGAATTGGGTGTAAAATTTTAGATGAAACATTAGCATCATTGGGACTACGTTTCAAAATGGTTATTTGAGGTGACAAATTTGGGTATGTTTTTATATGGCCAGAGTTGACTACTACGGTTTCTGAGAAGTATTTTGACGCGGGAAGTTTTTTGAAATCCCCAACTTTTTTTCCGCACATCGAGCGCATTGTGGTTTATACATGTTCTTTGTGCCGCAACCATAGCAGAACACTGTGCGCGGTTGCACACAATCATCCCAAAAGTGACCGATTTGGTCGCAATTCCAACATTTAGGGCTATTGGAACTGACATTGACGGCATCTATACAATTCTGGGAGTTTGGATCTGAGGTCAATTCCTCGGAGTTGTCCAATTCCGCAATATTTCTCCTAGGAGCAGTATTTTGGTTAAATTGGGGCTTTGACAAAACGTTTTTACGATATGATTCGTCAGCAAATAACTTCTCTCTTCTTTGGACCAAATTTCGAAGATGAGCTATAGTGAAAACTGGCACATATAGTAACTCATGACGAATTTCTGGCCTTAAGTTCCTAACCAAAATCTCAACTAATTCTTCTTCAGACATTGAATGACCTAGTCTGTCAACAATAGCACAAACTGAGTCATAGAATGCTTCGAAGTTTTCACCAGGTTTCATTTTACGATTCCTGATTTCTTCTTTGATATCAAACATAGAGCGCATATCTTTAAATTGGCATTTGAGAGCCGCACAAAACGAGGTCCACTCAATAGAGTCCACCTGCTTGTGGTACCTCCAATACCATTCCCTGGCTTTCCCTGTAAGAAGGACTGGAAGATTTTTACATATTATGGTGAAATTATTTCCAAAATGTTCCTGTGTCAAGGATTTTATCCTATACAAAAATTCTTCGACTGTTAGACCGGTACTGGAACCGTCAAATTTGACATTCCAATTTTGAATGATAGATGTCAATTTTTCTGGTCGCGCAGAAATGAATTGTTCCATCTGACTTGTACTGTTTCTACAACTGTTTACGTTACTCAAGGGCACATCATTGTTTAGCCCACTATTGTTAGGTATAGGAACTGGTGGTACCGGAATGGCACTTGGATGAGTATTGGGTGGAAGATGTGGTTGCAAATTCAAATTCTGAAAAAATTTGGCAATATTATTCTCTACCATAATGTTTATTTTTGAATAATCGATTTCCACAACATTTTGCGAGGGTGGTCTAAGATTGTTATCATTGGGATTGTTTTGTGTTGGAATCTGATTCGAAGACGTATTTGTCAATGGAGAACATTGATGGCTTACATCAATCAGATGTCCAACGTTTGGTCGGGCCGATTGGCCATTGCACCTCTACCTTTACCTCGAGTCAATGGTTTAGACTTTTTAGGGTTTGCTGTTTGAGTGGAAATTTCAGCCGATGCATTATCTATTACATTGGTATTAATACTATATTTTCTCAAGTCCGATAAGTCACACGGTAGCTTACAATGAGGGCATTCTGCCGAAGTAGATAACGCTTGTTCCACACATATCCGATGAAATATGTGATCACAAGTAATTATGTTGTAGCATTCTTGGGACTCAAAGAACAGACTTTCTTCACAGATACTACATTTTTCTTCATCATGCGCAGAAGCAAGAGAATGTGCTCCGATAGTGGAGCCAAAAGGATTTGGGGGACTACGCTGAGTCATTTTTTTTTTTATTTTAAAAGATAAAATTATAATTTTACGGTTGTCCGGTTATGTAAAAGTAGAACGACATATGTATATAGAATCATGATAGATAATTACTGGGCTATGGAATGAATACATCTTATTAACTCTTACGATATTTTTCCAAACAAGCCTTCAATAACCGCATTCACCATTATCTATGGACTTTATAATGCCATCAGCGAAAATAAAGTAAATCCTATAGAAAATGGGAGGCTCATATCTCAGCAAAAATATTATAATCGTAGTAAGATGTACACATTAACGAATTACAGAAAACTACCTGGTTGAATAAAACTCGTATGGAAAGAGATACCAGATACATTCCGGGTCTATATACCGAAACAATCAGATACTAGAATATCCTCAGAAGTCCGATATTTATTCACATACGCAATTTTATCCAATCAAGCCTTCTTCTATAATCGTGAATGAAATTGAAATCTACATCTGTAATTTGGTCTATTGAAGGGGCTCAGTAGACTCCCAATATTTGGCATTTTTTTCCAAATCCAAAACTAAGGATTTTTTCCCTAATCTTCGCTCAATTTTAGTCTAAAAAGCAGACAAAATATAGAATATTTTAGCCAAATTGAGAGTTCTGGTTGCCCCACGCTGGGCGCCATTTATTTATGTAATGAACAAAATGATTATCTGGGAGGTTTCTCAAATTAACCAATGTTTGAGAGCTAGGGTGCGTTAGAATTTAAAGCAAAAAAAATATTTTCTGGACCACAAGAGGACTGGGAGCCATTAAGAGCTAGCTTCAGTCAGTTGGGGGGTTCGTGTCCCCTTGACGTCACAGTCCCTAATCTCTACATAAACAAAATATTTTTTATATAGACTCCCTTTTTTCTTCACAAAAACAATAAATTGATGAAATCTACAAAACAATAAAAAAATGAATTGATCGTTTATGCAATAGCAAATTAACCATTATTATTAACCATTTAAATTTACCCCAACTAGTTTGAATCAAAACAGAAAAAATATCTATCGATTCTAAAACTGCAAGTGAAAGTGGGTTCCTGGTGTACTGGAACCGAATGCCTCTTCACCCAACCCATCCTTGGACTTAATGGCTTATTGTATATTGTAAAGTCCCCTCATTTAAATTAATGCCGTCTACTTTTACCTACCGGCCGTAAAATCAATGAAAATTAGAGATTCATAATGAATTATACTTATTCATGAAAACAATATAACTAATTTATTTGTTCGATAACATACCTACATACACATATGGTCTCAAAAGCTAATGTATGGGTTTGAATAGAACTCAAACAAGTTAGAATGCAACATGTTAAATTTAATAATGAAGTTCGATATGGCAAAACAAGTAAATTGAGAATCATTGAATTTAAACTAATTAAGGGTGGAATATAACTACATATTAGGGGTATTCATGTTAACTTCACTTTCATAAATTTACGCAAAATATGTAGTTATACTCGTTTTTTTTTTTTTTAAATTTAAAATCTAATTACATAAAATTCACAAATTTAATATTTCTTCATGTGTAGAAACAATTAATATAAAAAAATCAAAGTATCTGGTTTAATGGCATATGTAAGCAAAATGTTTTTACCTTATTATATCAAAGCGATGTTTCACTTACCCAATTGTTTGAAGAACGTCGAGGCCTCGAAGAACTATATGGGAGCATCGGTGTAGGGATGAAATTTATAATTTTGCTGCATATATGCCATACCAATTTTAAAATAAAATTTCAGGTGATAATTTCTGTAGCTACTTATTCTAATACTACAGTAACATTAAAAATCTGCTCTATGTGAATTTTAGGTATGCAAAGGTTCCAAATATGATTTTTATTTATTAATTGCAGGAACGTACACAAATGGCCTTCCTTAAATTATGAAATCCTGATGGTTTTATTCTCCCTTTATACCAATTATCCAGTTATGAGTAGCTTTCTTAGGGTCTATCGTTGCAATTTCAATCGTTCAATTGTGGTTCGGAATAAATATATGCCACACTTTTGTGAACACTTTAAAAATATATTTTAGCAGTAATTAGCTCTGTAGGATAGCTGCTGTGGGGCTAATACGGCACAGCCCTCCTAGAGACTTAGAGCATCCAGAGCTATATGCAAAAAAATCACTAAATTAATTTATTTGCCGGATAAATTCTGGTCGAATATTTTACCTGTGCCGAAATTCTTTAATATTTTGAGGGTTATTTTCTTCAGGTTTGGATCCTTATAGGGTTTTCAAAAGAAGATGTCCGAAGGGATGGTAACTGACCCTACATAACAATTTCCACGAGATTTCTGCCAAAACTTATTAAAATGGTACTATCGAAGGGTGGGTATTGTGTCTTTTGATACGGGTTGTAGATTTATTATGCACTTCAAAATCGGATGTCATATATTATTAACGATATAATCTTATACTTTTTGTTCTTTTAAAACACGAGTATAAAACTGATATTGATATGTATGACTCGGAATTTTTTAAGAGCCACAATGTTTCTTTATTCACAGCTACGAACAGAAAGATCGATAGCGACTAACGATGAAGCCAGTTGACCTTTCTTTTCAACTATACAGAAAAAGGGAATACAAATTCACCTCGAGAATATGCAGTGGAACATTAAAAATTGAAGCATCCACCGTTAAAAACGGTGAACATGATCATTTACGTTTCCCTTGCTCTTCTGCTTCAGAGGGCAGTACAAAAGAAAGGAGAAGAATCAAAAACAAATTGACAAAAAAAAAATATAAAAAAAAATAACTGTCCGAACCGTGGCTTGAACCCGGGGTTTCTTGTACGTTAATCCGAAGCGCTGTACCCTAGTCTACGTTAGGTCTCATATTCACGGCACCAAATATGTAACCTAGCCTGCAGTATCCAATGTAAGTGGTGGTGTAACTGTTACAAGCCAAAGAATATAGAAATAAAAAGTATTGAGAAAAAAGGGAAGTGCAAAGCAATAGCCGGTGGGGAGAAGGAGGGGGGAGGTGTAGGTGATCGTGGGGGTGTTATTGTAATTCGTTAGTATGGTGAAAAAAGTATGAAGGTAAAAATAAAATGTGCTAAGCAAAGAGGGTGCAGTAAAACAAAATGCGAAATTGATAAAATATGTAAGTGGGCTGGTTTTTTTGCATTACCCAACAAACATTTTAGGGAATATAACTTAAGAAAAAAAATTGTGTGTATTAGCAGGTGAAGTCATACATTACAAAACGCGTTTGATCATACGTGGATCTCAACGCGAACCAAGCATGGCCAAAAGACAAATATCACACCATCATTGGAATTATTAAAAAAAATCGCTAAACTTTGGCAAGGAGAGAAATCACGGAAGATTGTGGACAATATGAAAATTAGGTGGATCAAGTTCAAGACCCGAGATATCGTATTCCCAATATTAGATATTGCGGAACCAGAAGCCTGCGTACAGTGTGGATAGACGAGTTCGTTTTATTTAAAACAGAATCTCACCCCTGGATTTCCTTTGGTGTCTGGTCATCCTTTGGAACATCAGGGGGATCCACTGAACTAAAAGAAGAGCTCAGTGACGATTTTCGAGATCACCTAAGTTTATGGAAAAAATTTGTAATAAATATTTATTTCCACTTCTTTTCACTGATCAATAATAATTTGTTTGAACCGAAAAATGATGTAACGAAATATAACAAGTAAAAAACCTGTAAGTTTGAATACCCTCCACCATTTGGAACGAAATTGGCAATTCTCAAAAACAATAAAATCCGTTAAAACTTCTGTTAAAATCTCAAAAATACCAAACGTAGCCATTACTGTATTCAAATGCAAAACTTAAAAAAATCGATTATAATGTCGATAAAATCAAAATACCGCATATCGGGAGGTACCGTTATATATACTATATACTTTGTGGGGTCTAAAATGTGTATTTCGAGGTGTTACAAACGGAATGACAAACTTAATATACCCTCCATACTATGGTGGAGGGTATAAAAACACTGAACCTACATGATGTTTTGTTTATGCAGATGATGTTGTTGATGACGAACGAAAAATTCAATCAGAAAAATAAATCAAAATGTATGTGCGGCGAAATTGCGTTCCGATAAATAAAAAAAAATCGAAAGAAGAAAAAAAGCAATTATTTTAGATAAAAATTCAAATTAAAGCAAAAGCTCTTTTGTTAATTAATACATAAACAAATAATCATCAGTAAACGGCTATTTGACAGTTCAAAATTGAAACAATTAGGAGTAACCAGTTTTCTAACGAGTATGCAAAAGCAAACAAAATTAAATTAGAACGACAAAAAAAGACGGTGTTAATTCGGATGTAGGTGTTAGAACTGGTCTAGATATTGATGTGGAAGAAATTTTAGACTGTGCTAATTTAGTTACTAATGTTTGATTCTGAATACAATTTGATGACGAAGCAGTTTGGATGCTGTTCTTGTATGGTAGTCAACAGCATTTTCTGCGAATTTTCTCAGATGATAAACATAGCCTAGAGCATACCATTGGTTCATATATAAATGATAGCTCCCAACTGATCGTAGAACAATTCAATCATTATAGAATGCTTATGCTTATGCTTAGGTAGAACTACAACCAATTAGTAATACAGCATATTGGTATTTCAAACGCAAAAACTTTATCTTGATTTTGCTTTGTTGCACATACAACAACAAATTTCAAGAGGTGGTGTTCTAAAAAGCTCTTGAGATCAATTCGCACGCTTGCAAGGATGTAAACAATGATAGGTAAATTGTAGTAACTGTAGCGACGGGACGACAGACCAATCCAAACAGGAATTATTGTTATTTACTCCGAGTAAATCACAAAAGTCATGAAAGAATACCGTACTCGGAGAACATCCCCCTCCCGTCCGAGCGAAAGCTGCCCCGACAAACACGATTCTTCTATCACACATTAAGTCCATTAATTGTAAAGAATTGACGTGACCAACGGTTCTATTTAGCTAGTTTAGTTAGTCTCTGCATATGTTTATAATTCCCAATCTTAAACATTGCAATATATGTTTAATATGAAACCTTTTAACTTAAAAAGTTTTTTTTGTGAAAATACCGAATGTCTTTACGACGACGTGGACCTTTACAGGCAACTTTTGTCATAAGTTATTACAATATTAAAAAGCAAAACTTGAAGAAAAATCTGTTTATAATGTAGCTAAAATCATCCCCATATTCGGCGACATTATTTGCCGGAATTATTTCAAAATTGGTATTTACTACGGCCTAAGACAGAAAATGGGCCATGTAGATTTACGTCTTCGTATGGCTCCATATAACGGTACCTCCCGATATTCGGTATTTTGTATGATTTAAGCGACATTATTTACCGGTATTGTTTCAAATTTCGTATTTGAAATTCGTAATAGATACTACGGCATAAAACAGAAAATGGCCTATGTAGGTCTAACTCTTCATATAGCCCCCAGATAACGGTACGCCCCGATATTCGAAATTTTGATTATCTTAGCTACATTATTTACAGGAATTGTTTCATATTTCCCATGTGAAGATCGTAATGGATACTACAGCCTATGACAGAAAATTGTCTGTGCAGGTCCACGTCTGCGGCAAGTCCTCATTTTAAGGAACGAGATGAGGGAGGACATACCGAAGTCAAATGCGGCCTGACCAATGGAGCAGTCGAAAAACATAATTGTATTGGCAAAAAGGAAAACGGAATAGAGGCCCTTCATACAGAAGACGACCAATCGGAGCTTACCATTGAGCCATTGAGTATATTTTGCAACGTGGATGATGACAGTCTGCAACAATGGATTATTAATTCGGTATGGAGAATGAGGCCGGCAGATAAAGGTAGTAGTATCGGCAAGAGATTAAACGGTGGAGTCGTTTCCTGAAAGCGGTCACCTAACTAAATATTGATATTATTTCAACATATGTAGATAATTACGCCTAATTTCTCTTTTCATATCTTTATATTTGATTATTCCATATTATCCATTTGTTAACTTTATAAAAAATACAGTCCACTATAAACATGCACATTTAAGCCGCCCGGGAGAATTTTCAAAATACTTTGTACATAATTTTGAATGCTGTTGATGCGCTGAATGAAATGTCAAGCAGCCCTGCCATGTTCTCCATTTAATATAAGAATATATAAGAGTAATTGTGTGGCTGCGATTAGGTTAAGTTAGATTAGTTTTTTGTAGCACTTAAGAAAGATATTTTTTAAATAAAATCAGAATTGAATCAACAACCAAACCATTCGGTTAGCTTTCTTTTCTCGCTATTACATTGATCCTCCTGGTAGGATCCGAATAAAGAATAGAGTTTACAATCAAAGAGGGAGATTGGACTCTATTCTCACTTACAATAGGTTTAAGTATTGGTAAAGGCTCCATGGAACTGTACCTGCAGAAATCATCGGAAATGTTTCAAATTTGGAATCTGAAGTTCCTCATGTGTACTTTATCATACAGGTCCTCGTCTTCGTAGATAACTGTACCTCCTTATAGTTGATATTTTAATGATTTTAGCGACGTTATTTGCCGGAACTGTTTCATGTCATGTTTCTAAAGCTCTTAATGGATACCACAGTATGTGGCCTAATTACACATATTCAATGTACCGTTACGTCCAATTCTCTCATCCATTAATTTCCGTGTTACCAACTCTCTATATACTTAGGCCACATTTTTAAGAATATTTTATCCGAGAAGTACAATGTTAAGAATTCAACAGAAATGAAAGAAACTCTCAAAAGTGTAAAGCTCGTTGACTCAAAAATATTAGTATCATTTGACGTTATGTCCTTATTCACAAACATTCCAGTACAAACTGTAATAAAAATTATTATGAATAAATTGGATCAAATGAAACAGTACCCTAAGATTTCAAGATGTACATTCTGAAAATTTTCCATCTTTGCCTCAAGGACAATAACTATTTCAAATACAAGGACAAGATTTATAACCAAATATTTGGAATGCCAATGGGGAACCCACTCTCGCCCACCACAGCGGATTTAGTTCCGGATCACCTACTTGATGAAACGTTAGCCGAACTAAAAACTAGAGACACAAATATAAAAAACATAGCTAAATCTGTAGATGGCATTTTAGTCATTATAAATAAGGACGATGCGGATGAAATCTTACGCACACTTTACAAAAGACAAAATTATGTTTGACTGCTACACTAAGCAAACTTCATCAGGTAGAATTTTAAATTAAAACGCCACACAACCTAAATCTCAAATCCTAAACACGGTAACTTGATATATAGAATTCTAAATATCAGTGACGAACACAAGACACATACATTCCTGGAATTTTTGGCAATCAAAAATTACGGAGGATAATAACAAAAATATAAAGTTTGCTTGCAAGCCAAACAAAATGCCAATCGCCATATTCACAAACACAAAAACGCTAATCGACAAACAACAACAAAGCAATGTTGTTTACAAGATACCGTGCAAGGCAAAGAAAACGAAAAATGCAACAAAATATACATAGGAACAACAAAAAGAGCGCTAAATATACGAATGGGAGAACAAAAACAAGTTATATAGAAAGCGAAAGAACGACCGCACTAGCACAGCATATCATACACACAGGCAAGTCACCTGATTTTGACAAAACAGTAAATTTAGACAAAGAGAAAAATGAGAAATAGAGATTGCTGATTGAAAGTCTGAGAATACAACAACAAATTGACGCAACGATGAACTTAAAAGAAGACACCGATAATATTAGTGCAAGCTATGGAGCAGCAATAACGTAAACATATCTGTGATACTAGAATTTAAGTCGTTGTTTATTGTCTAATTATGTTATTTTATAATACAATATATGTAAGCACGTCTTGATATATATAGTGTAAGTAAAGAGTATGTTTACAATTATTGTAAATTTGACCATAATGTAAATTGTTATATATATTTTTTAAATAAACGAAATTCCTAAGGAAGTCACCAAAAAAGTGACGAAACGTTGGGAAAATGTAAGAAAACAAATCTTTTATTTGCAAAAACTTAACTTAAACTTAATATTAATTTGTTGAACTAAAATGTTATATAATTGATAAATTTTGACTCAATTTGTAATATACTACTGAATCGTACCAGAAATCTGAAATGATAACCGACAACTGACGATTAAGAGAAATTTACTGTGGCATAAGAGTATACTAATACCACCAAAGCAACAAAAGGGAATATGATTTCTATTTTAATATATTTATTTCTATTTTAATATAATCCTTTGGTTTCTATTCTACTGAGCTTACGATCTCGACACTTGGGTAAAAAAGTTTATTTTCATAGGAGTTATTTTTAAAATAACTCCTGGGGAGAATATCCCAGACAAAAGCAAGGGAACTGATGATGATTGGTAGATCTTTCCGAAACCTAGGTATTCCCTGCCTTACTCCATTGTTTTTATAAAAACAACAATAGTGGGATTGAGCCTGACTATTTTGCGACAATAACAAAGCATCTTATGCTGATCAAAAATATATATACTTTGAGGGCTTTAAAATTTAAGAGTTACAAACGTGTTATACCCTTTATACTACAGTGGTCGGTATATAAATAAAAATGCCCCACCTGACTGTCGATGAGAAATAAATGGAAAGCAAACATAAATTTAAGGTACAGTCACACTGGGCAAATATTTGATCCAAATTTGTTTTTCCCATATTTGGCTGAACAAATGTGAATTTCATACAGAGTCGATTTGATGTTAACATTACAGTTAAATAAATAAATATATTTTTTATAATATATATAATTTCCAAATCGATATATTTATTATCTGGCAAATATAAAGATTTTTAATAAATAGTGAGTGTAAAAGTAGGCGTTGTCCATATTTTTTTTTCTTTAAAAACCTTACTCGGGGTATGACGAACGTTTGTAAAAAAAAATTATGCAAATCGGTCCAGCCGTTTTCAATACCAACGAGAAAAGAAGATATATATATATATATATATATATATATATATATATATATATATATATATATATATATATATATATATATATATATATATATATATATATATATATATATATATATATATATATATAAATAATAAACAACCACTTATTCCATCCGTTAATTTTTATAGTCATCGAACATCATGTGACAAATACTTTGTTTTATATTTGATCAAACTTTTTAGTAATTGTTCTCGCGCTCCTAATCCTCCGCAGAATAATTATTGTTTTCTGCATCCCCAACATTCCCGCTTGATATTCAAATATATTCGATTCAAAAATATATATGTGAAACATCGTAAGTTATGTGTGAATTGCTTGCGTAACGGACATGATGTTAAAAATTGAATTAGTCAGCATCGGCGTAATGACTCATTCATGGGAAGGTCAAGTCCACTTGTTTCTCTGGTTAGCTAGAATCCAATCAATTCACTTATTATCGCAACTGGCAATTCATCTCATCCCTCCAAATCATCGACGTGTGTTTTTCTCTCAAAATAAATCAGTCCTTTTAGGAACCGCGATGGTAAATATTCTGCATTGTGGTATTTCATATTTAGCTAGGGCTTTAATAGACCATTATTCCGAGTCTTCTTTTCTAACTAAAAGTTTGGAAAATAGGTTGAAACTTCTCGTAGGTTCAACGCATGCTGTCGTCTCTGGTTAGAATTATGCAATTTCTGACAATTCCCGTAAATTTTGTTTTCTGAAGATTAGAAGCCCTTTGGAATTATTGGTCGACGTAGTCGACTTAGTTGCGCTTTTAGGAGTTAGAAGAGATCCTTAAACGGAAAATTATAACTCCATCAGATCGTATCTGTGAGGAAAGTTATATCAAGTCAAGGACTCGGAAGGTAGATATGTGGGAACACGAAAATTGCGAAATTTGGGAAAATCTCGCCCAAGTATCCCCAGACAATTTAATTGCTATGTATGATATAAATTCAGACACTTATCTGAATTTTTCCAACAACAGCTATTTAGGTCTCTCCTCAACGAAATAGAGAATTTATCTTTAACACTCTGCTCCCATAAGGTTTGTTTGTGTCTCCGCAAACAACTAAAGACTAAAAAACGGATTCCAATTATCCGTACGAACGTCGTAAATGGACATTGCAGACAAACACTGGAATTTTTTGAGTACCGAAATTGAAAACAGCGTCTTGAACTGACTATGAATCAAAAAACGCGGTTGATCCTACGTGGATCTCAACGCGAACCAAGCTGGGCCAAAAGACAAATATCACACCATCATTGGAATTATTAATAAAAATCGCTAAACTTTGGCAAGGAGAGAAATCACGGAAGATTGTGGACAATATGAAAATTAGGTGGATCAAGTTCAAGACCCGAGATATCGTATTCCCAATATTAGATATTGCGGAACCAGAAGCCTGCGTACAGTGTGGATAGACGAGTTCGTTTTATTTAAAACAGAATCTCACCCCTGGATTTCCTTTGGTGTCTGGTCATCCTTTGGAACATCAGGGGGATCCATACTATGGTGGAGGGTATAAAAATACTGAACCTACATGATGTTTTGTTTATGCAGATGATGTTGTTGATGACGAAGGAAAAATTCAATCAGAAAAATAAATCAAAATGTATGTGCGGCGAAATTGCGTTCCGATAAATAAAAAAAAAATGGAAAAGAAGAAAAAAAGCAATTATTTTAGATAAAAATTCAAATTAAAGCAAAAGCTCTATTGTTAATTAATACATAAACAAATAATCATCAGTAAACGGCTATTTGACAGTTCAAAATTGAAACAATTAGGAGTAGCCAGTTTTCTAACGAGTATGCAAACGCAAACAAAATGAAATTAGAACGACAAAAAAAGACGGTGTTAATTCGGATGTAGGTGTTAGAACTGGTCTAGATATTGATGTGGAAGAAATTTTAGACTGTGCTAATTTAGTTACTAGTGTTTGATTCTGAATACAATTTGATGACGAAGCAGTTTGGATGCTGTTCTTGTATGGTAGTCAACAGAATTTTCTGCGTAATAATTTCATTCATTGGGTTAAAGTCCGTTTTTTCTGTTTTGTAGAGAATCAGTTGGAGCAAGAACTGGTCTATATAAGCTGTCTTATCGAACATTTCTTGTACTTTTCAAATCTGTCAATCAATGAACTGAATGCAGTGCTTATATTTTGTAGTTCGATACCAGTCTTCTTAAAGAATTAATAAAATTCGGCATCTAATACTCTGCATTTGGTGCAGCACAAGCGCAGACCCTTATTTTCCCTTAAATAATCGGCGGTTCGTGGTGATAGTTGGACACTTCTCACATGATAAACATAGCCTAGAGCATACCATTGGTTCATATATAAATGATAGCTCCCAACTGATCGTAGAACAATTCAATCATTATAGAATTGACAATTTACAATTATTTTTGCGATGTAGATTATTGCCAACACGGATCCCCCTTCGAAAGCTTACTAAATATCAAAACCTATTGAAACTTTAAGGACTTAAAATTTTACGTTGCTTATGCTCATAGGTAGAACTACAACCAATTAGTAATACAGCATATTGGTATTTCAAACGCAAAAACTTTATCTTGATTTTGCTTTGTTGCACATACAACAACAAATTTCAAGAGGTGGTGTTCTAAAAAGCTCTTGGGATCAATTCGCACGCTTGCAAGGATGTAAACAATGATAGGTAAATTGTAGTAACTGTAGCGACGGGACGACAGACCAATCCAAACAGGAATTATTGTTATTTACTCCGAGTAAATCACAAAAGTCATGAAAGAATACCGTACTCGGAGAACATCCCCCTCACGTCCGAGCGAAAGCTGCCCCGACAAAGAATTGACGTGCCCAACGGTTCTATTTAGCTTGTTTAGTTAGTCTCTGCATATGTTTATAATTCCCAATCTTAAACATTGCAATATATGTTTAATATGAAACCTTTTAACTTAAAAAGTTTTTTTTTGTGAAAATACCGAATGTCTTTACGACGACGTGGACCTTTATAGGCAACTTTTGTCATAAGTTATTACAATATTAAAAAGCAAAACTTGAAGAAAAATCTGTTTATAATGTAGCTAAAATCATCCCCATATTCGGCGACATTATTTGCCGGAATTATTTCAAAATTGGTATTTACTACGGCCTAAGACAGAAAATGGGCCATGTAGATTTACGTCTTCGTATGGCTCCATATAACGGTACCTCCCGATATTCGGTATTTTGTATGATTTAAGCGACATTATTTACCGGTATTGTTTCAAATTTCGTATTTGAAATTCGTAATAGATACTACGGCATAAAACAGAAAATGGCCTATGTAGGTCTAACTCTTCATATAGCCCCCAGATAACGGTACGCCCCGATATTCGAAATTTTGATTATCTTAGCTACATTATTTACAGGAATTGTTTCATATTTCCCATGTGAAGATCGTAATGGATACTACAGCCTATGACAGAAAATTGTCTGTGCAGGTCCACGTCTGCGGCAAGTCCTCATTTTAAGGAACGAGATGAGGGAGGACATACCGAAGTCAAATGCGGCCTGACCAATGGAGCAGTCGAAAAACATAATTGTATTGGCAAAAAGGAAAACGGAATAGAGGCCCTTCATACAGAAGACGACCAATCGGAGCTTACCATTGAGCCATTGAGTATATTTTGCAACGTGGATGATGACAGTCTGCAACAATGGATTATTAATTCGGTATGGAGAATGAGGCCGGCAGATAAAGGTAGTAGTATCGGCAAGAGATTAAACGGTGGAGTCGTTTCCTGAAAGCGGTCACCTAACTAAATATTGATATTATTTCAACATATGTAGATAATTACGCCTAATTTCTCTTTTCATATCTTTATATTTGATTATTCCATATTATCCATTTGTTAACTTTATAAAAAATACAGTCCACTATAAACATGCACATTTAAGCCGCCCGGGAGAATTTTCAAAATACTTTGTACATAATTTTGAATGCTGTTGATGCGCTGAATGAAATGTCAAGCAGCCCTGCCATGTTCTCCATTTAATATAAGAATATATAAGAGTAATTGTGTGGCTGCGATTAGGTTAAGTTAGATTAGTTTTTTGTAGCACTTAAGAAAGATATTTTTTAAATAAAATCAGAATTGAATCAACAACCAAACCATTCGGTTAGCTTTCTTTTCTCGCTATTACATTGATCCTCCTGGTAGGATCCGAATAAAGAATAGAGTTGACAATCAAAGAGGGAGATTGGACTCTATTCTCACTTACAATAGGTTTAAGTATTGGTATAGGCTCCATGGAACTGTACCTGCAGAAATCATCGGAAATGTTTCAAATTTGGAATCTGAAGTTCCTCATGTGTACTTTATCATATGACAGTTGCGCATACAGGTCCTCGTCTTCGTAGATAACTGTACCTCCTTATAGTTGATATTTTGATGATTTTAGCGACGTTATTTACCGGAACTGTTTCATATCATGTTTCTAAAGCTCTTAATGGATACCACAGTATGTGAAAGAAAATTGCCTATGCAGGTCCAAGTCTTGGTATACCCCCATATAACGGTACCTATATATGGTGTTTTGATTACTTTAGGTACAGTTTTCACCGGAGTTGTTTCAAAAAAATAAATTGGCTAAAATCGTCAAAATGTCAAATATCGGGAAGTTCAGGTAGAAAAACCTAGACCTGCCACCAGACGAAGAAGCCGCTACCAATTTCTAATACCAAATTTGGAACATATCCGTGAACAAATATGGCTTAAATCATTTGTGGCCTAATTACACATATTCAATGTACCGTTACGTCCAATTCTCTCATCCATTAATTTCCGTGTTACCAACTCTCTATATACTTAGGCCACATTTTTAAGAATATTTTATCCGAGAAGTACAATGTTAAGAATTCAACAGAAATGAAAGAAACTCTCAAAAGTGTAAAGCTCGTTGACTCAAAAATATTAGTATCATTTGACGTTATGTCCTTATTCACAAACATTCCAGTACAAACTGTAATAAAAATTATTATGAATAAATTGGATCAAATGAAACAGTACCCTAAGATTTCAAGATGTACATTCTGAAAATTTTGCATCTTTGCCTCAAGGACAATAACTATTTCAAATACAAGGACAAGATTTATAACCAAATATTTGGAATGCCAATGGGGAACCCACTCTCGCCCACCACAGCGGATTTAGTTCCGGATCACCTACTTGATGAAACGTTAGCCGAACTAAAAACTAGAGACACAAATATAAAAAACATAGCTAAATCTGTAGATGGCATTTTAGTCATTATAAATAAGGACGATGCGGATGAAATCTTACGCACACTTTACAAAAGACAAAATTATGTTTGACTGCTACACTAAGCAAACTTCATCCGGCAGAATTTTAAATTAAAACGCCACACAACCTAAATCTCAAATCCTAAACACGGTAACTTGATATATAGAATAAGAATATATATATAGAATAAGAATAAGAATAAGAATATAGAATAAGAATAAGAATAAGAAGAATATCAGTGACGAACACAAGACACATACATTCCTGGAATTTTTGGCAATCAAAAATTACGGAGGATAATAACAAAAATATAAAGTTTGCTTGCAAGCCAAACAAAATGCCAATCGCCATATTCACAAACACAAAAACGCTAATCGACAAACAACAACAAAGCAATGTTGTTTACAAGATACCGTGCAAGGCAAAGAAAACGAAAAATGCAAAAAAATATACATAGGAACAACAAAAAGAGCGCTAAATATACGAATGGGAGAACAAAAACAAGTTATATAGAAAGCGAAAGAACGACCGCACTAGCACAGCATATCATACTCACAGGCAACTCACCTGATTTTGACAAAACAGTAAATTTAGACAAAGAGAAAAATGAGAAATAGAGATTGCTGATTGAAAGTCTGAGAATACAACAACAAATTGACGCAACGATGAACTTAAAAGAAGACACCGATAATATTAGTGCAAGCTATGGAGCAGCAATAACGTAAACATATCTGTGATACTAGAATTTAAGTCGTTGTTTATTGTCTAATTATGTTATTTTATAATACAATATATGTAAGCACGTCTTGATATATATAGTGTAAGTAAAGAGTATGTTTACAATTATTGTAAATTTGACCATAATGTAAATTGTTATATATATTTTTTAAATAAACGAAATTCCTAAGGAAGTCACCAAAAAAGTGACGAAACGTTGGGAAAATGTAAGAAAACAAATCTTTTATTTGCAAAAACTTAACTTAAACTTAATATTAATTTGTTGAACTAAAACGTTATATAATTGATAAATTTTGACTCAATTTGTAATATACTACTGAATCGTACCAGAAATCTGAAATGATAACCGACAACTGACGATTAAGAGAAATTTACTGTGGCATAAGAGTATACTAATACCACCAAAGCAACAAAAGGGAATATGATTTCTATTTTAATATATTTATTTCTATTTTAATATAATCCTTTGGTTTCTATTCTACTGAGCTTACGATCTCGACACTTGGGTAAAAAAGTTTATTTTCATAGGAGTTATTTTTAAAATAACTCCTGGGGAGAATATCCCAGACAAAAGCAAGGGAACTGATGATGATTGGTAGATCTTTCCGAAACCTAGGTATTCCCTGCCTTACTCCATTGTTTTTATAAAAACAACAATAGTGGGATTGAGCCTGACTATTTTGCGACAATAACAAAGCATCTTATGCTGATCAAAAATATATATACTTTGAGGGCTTTAAAATTTAAGAGTTACAAACGTGTTATACCCTTTATACTACAGTGGTCGGTATATAAATAAAAATGCCCCACCTGACTGTCGATGAGAAATAAATGGAAAGCAAACATAAATTTAAGGTACAGTCACACTGGGCAAATATTTGATCCAAATTTGTTTTTCCCATATTTGGCTGAACAAATGTGAATTTCATACAGAGTCGATTTGATGTTAACATTACAGTTAAATAAATAAATATATTTTTGACCAAAAAACAGGAAAATAATTGATCATATGTGTTCACATTATGGACACACTTGTGCAATTTTTGTTTCCTGGCAAATAATTTTTGTTTTCCCAAAATCAGTTGTTTTAGTATTTGCCGTCAAATAATATTAGGTGGCCAGGTTCGGCAAATAAATATTAGACATTGTTTAATTTGAAACTTAATTTTCATTAAATTGCGTAAACATTGCATATTTGTAAAGTTACGGTCAGACTGAGCGAATATTTGAACCAAAATCGTTTTCCGATATTTGACTGAATAAATGTGAAATTCATACAGAGTTGATTTAATGTTCACATTACAGTCAAACATTTGACAGTCACCAAACAGTATCAAATACTTCTTTGGAAAACATGTTTGACATGCGTTCACATTCTTAAAATATATTTACCCCATGGAATTGTTTGATCAAACTGTAGGAAAACATAAGTTTTTTTGACCCAGGAAAATAGAGAAAGAGAGAGTGAAAGAGAGACATAAGGAAAATGCAGCTTCGTGTATTATTAGTTTCGGAAAAGGCAAATAAATGACCAGCTGTTTAGGAATATTAGTGTTTTGTCAGAATTCTTTAATGTTTGCATCTATGGATGTATGTTTGCAAAATCATAAATGGTACAATCAAATCAAGGTAGCTAGGTAGTTGCTTTTACATGTGTATTCTTTTCAATTATATGGATATTGTCTACAAAATAGTCATGAATGGAGAAAATTATGAAAGTTATACATATATATATATATATATATATATATATATATATATATATATATATATATATATATATATATATATATATATATTATTACTCTGTATGAATTTCACATTTGTTCAGTCAAATATGGGAAAACAATTTTGGTTCAAATATTTGCTCAGTCTGACCGTACCTTTACAAATATGCAATGTTTACGCAATTTAATGAAAACTAAATTTGAAATTAAACAATGTCTAATATTTATTTGCCCAATCTGACAACCTAATATTATTTGCCGGCAAATACTAAAACAACTGATTTTGGGAAAACAAAAATTATTTGCCAGGAAACAAAAATTGAACCAGTGTGTCCATAATGTGAACACATAATATCAATTATTTTCCAGTTTTTTGGCCAAAAATATATTTATTTATTTAACTGTAATGTTAACATCAAATCAACTCTGTATGAAATTCACATTTGTTCAGCCAAATATGGGAAAAACAAATTTGGATCAAATATTTGCCCAGTGTGACTGTACCTTAAATTTATGTTTGCTTTCCATTTATTTCTCATCGACAGTCAGGTGGGGCGGAGTAAGGCAGGGAATATCTAGGTTTCAGAAAGATCTACCAATCCTCATCAGTTCCCTTGCTTTTGTCTGGGATATTCTCCCCAGGAGTTATTTTAAAAATAACTCCTATGAAAATAAGCTTTTTTACCCAAGTGACGAGAGCGTAAGCTCAGTAGAATAGAAACCAAAGGATAATATTAAAATAGAAATAAATGTATTAAAATAGAAATCATGTTCCTTTTTATTGCTTTGGTGGTATTAGTATACTCTTATGCCACAGTAAATTTCTCTTAATCGTCAGTTATCGGTTATCATTTCAGATTTCTGGTACGATTCAGTAGTATATTACAAATTGAGTCAAAATTTATCAATTATATAACATTTTAGTTCAACAAATTAATATTTTTATTATATTTGATATTTTTAACTTACTGACCTCTGTAAATTTTTACAAATAAAAGATTTGTTTTCTTACATTTCCCCAACGTTTCTTCACTTTTTTGGTGACTTCCTTAGGAATTTCGTTTATTTAAAAAATATATATAACAATTTACATTATGGTCAAATTTACAATAATTGTAAACATACTCTTTACTTACACTATACTCAAGGCGTGCTTACATATATTGTATTATAAAATAACATAATTAGACAATAAACAACGACTTAACATCTAGTATCACAGATATGTTTACGTTGTTGCTGCTCCATAGCTTGCACTAATATTATCGGTGTCTTCTTTTATGTTCATCGTTGCGTTAATTTGTTGTTGTATTCTCAGACTTTCAATCAGCAATCTCTATTTCTCATTTTTCTCTTTGTCTAAATTTACTGTTTTGTCAAAATCAGGTGAGTTGCCTGTGTGTATGATATGCTGTGCTAGTGCGGTCGTTCTTTCCCTTTCTATATAACTTGTTTTTGTTCTCCCATTCGTATATATAGCGCTCTTTTTGTTGTTCGTATGTATAATTTGTTGCTTTTTTCGTTTTCTTTGTCTTGCACGGCATTTTGTAAACAGCATTGCTTTGTTGTTGTTTGTCGATTAGCGTTTTTGTGTTTGTGAATATGGCGATTAGCAACGACTTGAACGACTTATATATATATATATATATATATATATATATATATATATATATATATATATATATACATATATATATATATATATATATATATATATATATATATATATATATATATATATATATTGTTTACAAAATAATCATGAACGGAGAAAATTATGAAAGTTATACATATTTATTTATTAAAGTTATTATATATATCTTTCGAGAAAACAGTTTTGTTTTATGCTGAACGATTGGTAGAGCGCAACGTGCAGCATGTCATGCACCCTACAATCGCTTTTAGTGATTTTTTAAATATTTTTGAGTTTTTCGACTTTTAAATTTATTTTTTTTTTTTTTTTTGAAAATTGTTGTCGTATATACGACACGTTGCAACAAATTACGTGTATTTTACGGTAAACAGTACATAATTTTCGAAATTTGAAATACACTGAAAGAAAGTTTTGAAAATTTTTTTTTATTCATTTATAATATTATTTTACTTCTTCATCATCACTTTAAACCTCAATTAATATTGGGAATAGCTCACGACTATTATACAATCAGTGTTCATTAAATAAACATTGACTTCATTGACATTACGTGTCGTATTGAAAATATTTCAAGCATTTTCGTGCAAATTTCATAACAATTTCACAAATTTCTTATCGTATTTTTCGGGCAGTTCTAAATTCTTCGACTGCATTTGTTTTCCAAACAAGATATAAGGTGTCAGCATATACTTTATTCATTTGTTTTGCTTCTGATTTGCATTCAAAATGCCATTCACTCCTTTGGATTTATTCATCCGAGCTACAAATGCTTTTGTAAAATTTGATGTCAATTTCAGTTCCCAACGGGACGTAGAGTTCGATGTTTACATCCTAGAATTACAAGGAGCTGAGGTCAGAACTCTATGGGATAAAGTTATATTCCAATTTTAAAAAGTGCCTCGATTCTAATGAGCACAAAATTTCAAGAGTACAGCGACCTTATCGACTTCCAAAAGGCATCATCTAAGAGTTTGTCAGAAATTCCTTAGAAATTCAGTTTCTGAAAGAATCAGCACAGTTAAGAAACATTTCTGTTGTCTTAATTGCTTGTCTTACGGACATGAAGCTTTTAAATGCAACAGCATTCATAACTGCTGTACATGCAACAAACGACATTATACGCTGTTGCATATCGGGGTCACGCTTCTTCTCTCTTCGACACTGCCTAATTCTAGCAGTTTAAATCAGGTGCATCTACCTACAATCAAACCGACAGGTATTTCATACCACCTATTTAATACGTACCCAGCTAGAGTGTTAATAGATTCTGCTTCAGAAGCATCTTTTGCTTCTGAACGTATGCAACAACAAGTGAAGAAAATGAAAGTTCGGAAGGGCCGAACTTTGAATACTCTCCACCATTAGGAACGAATTTGACACTTCTCAAAAACAATATGGGAGACCTACATGGCCCATTTTCAATACCAAAAGTCCTGCAGATATAATACATGATTTAGTGAAATTTTATCAATCTATTTCAATTCGTTCGGAAGCTAGAGTGATTTCCGCAGACGGGCAAACAAGCAAGCCAAACACTGTTCTATAATACAATATATGTAAGCACGTCTTGAGTATAGTGTAAGTAAAGAGTATGTTTACAATTATTGTAAATTTGACCATAATGTAAGTTGTTATATATATTTTTCTAAATAAACGAAATTCCTAAGGAAGTCACCAAAAAAGTGACGAAACGTTGGGAAAATGTAAGAAAACAAATCTTTTATTTGCAAAAACTTAACTTAAACAATAATATATATATATATATATATATATATATATATATATATATATATATATATATATATATATATATATATATATATATATATATATGCGAAAACAATTTTGGTTCAAATATTTGCTCAGTCTCACCGTAACTTTACAAATATGCAATGTTTACGCAATTTAATGAAAATTAAGTTTCAAATTAAACAATGTCTAATATTTATTTGCCGAACCTGGCCACCTAATATTATTTGACGGCAAATACTAAAACAACTGATTTTGGGAAAACAAAAATTATTTGCCAGGAAACAAAAATTGCACAAGTGTGTCCATAATGTGAACACATATGATCAATTATTTTCCTGTTTTTTGGTCAAAAATATATTTATTTATTTAACTGTAATGTTAACATCAAATCGACTCTGTATGAAATTCACATTTGTTCAGCCAAATATGGGAAAAACAAATTTGGATCAAATATTTGCCCAGTGTGACTGTACCTTAAATTTATGTTTGCTTTCCATTTATTTCTCATCGACAGTCAGGTGGGGCATTTTTATTTATATACCGACCACTGTAGTATAAAGGGTATAACACGTTTGTAACTCTTAAATTTTAAAGCCCTCAAAGTATATATATTTTTGATCAGCATAAGATGCTTTGTTATTGTCGCAAAATAGTCAGGCTCAATCCCACTATTGTTGTTTTTATAAAAACAATGGAGTAAGGCAGGGAATACCTAGGTTTCGGAAAGATCTACCAATCATCATCAGTTCCCTTGCTTTTGTCTGGGATATTCTCCCCAGGAGTTATTTTAAAAATAACTCCTATGAAAATAAACTTTTTTACCCAAGTGTCGAGATCGTAAGCTCAGTAGAATAGAAACCAAAGGATTATATTAAAATAGAAATAAATATATTAAAATAGAAATCATATTCCCTTTTGTTGCTTTGGTGGTATTAGTATACTCTTATGCCACAGTAAATTTCTCTTAATCGTCAGTTGTCGGTTATCATTTCAGATTTCTGGTACGATTCAGTAGTATATTACAAATTGAGTCAAAATTTATCAATTATATAACATTTTAGTTCAACAAATTAATATTAAGTTTAAGTTAAGTTTTTGCAAATAAAAGATTTGTTTTCTTACATTTTCCCAACGTTTCGTCACTTTTTTGGTGACTTCCTTAGGAATTTCGTTTATTTAAAAAATATATATAACAATTTACATTATGGTCAAATTTACAATAATTGTAAACATACTCTTTACTTACACTATATATATCAAGACGTGCTTACATATATTGTATTATAAAATAACATAATTAGACAATAAACAACGACTTAAATTCTAGTATCACAGATATGTTTACGTTATTGCTGCTCCATAGCTTGCACTAATATTATCGGTGTCTTCTTTTAAGTTCATCGTTGCGTCAATTTGTTGTTGTATTCTCAGACTTTTATTACACGAGATACTGTTGACTTTACCTCAAACCCTAGGGATTTATTTGGGGGCTGAGGAACTGACCACGCATACTTCTAATAAATATAAAAATATATATATATATATATATATATATATATATATATATATATATATATATATATATATGTATATGTATATATATATATATATATATATATATATATATATATATATATATATATATATATATATATATATATATATATATATATATATATATATATATATATATATATATATATATATATGGACAACGCCTACTTTTACACTCACTATTTATTAAAAATCTTTATATTTGCCAGATAATAAATATATCGATTTGGAAATTATTACACGAGATACTGTTGACTTTACCTCAAACCCTAGGGATTTATTTGGGGGCTGAGGAACTGCCCACGCATACTTCTAATATATATATATATATATATATATATATATATATATATATGTATATATATATATATATATATATATATATATATATATATATATATATATATATATATATATATATATATATATATATATATATATATATATATACATATATATATATATATATATATATATATATATATATATATTTATTTATTAGAAGTATGCGTGGTCAGTTCCTCAGCCCCCAAATAAATCCCTAGGGTTTGAGGTAAAGTCAACAGTATCTCGTGTAATAATTTCCAAATCGATATATTTATTATCTGGCAAATATAAAGATTTTTAATAAATAGTGAGTGTAAAAGTAGGCGTTGTCCATATTTTTTTCTTTAAAAACCTTACTTGGGGTATGACGAACGTTTGTACAAAAAAATTATGCAAATCGTTCCAGCCGTTTTCAATACCAACGAGAAAAGAAGATCCGTTAATTTTTATAGTCATTGAACATCATGTGACAAATACTTTGTTTTATATTTGATCAAACTTTTTAGTTTACAGTGGGCTGTTTTTAAATGACAATGCTGAAATCTTCCATTCTTTGGCTTTAAAAAGCATTTCCACGGCGTACCGTAAAATACACATCAGCTGTTTTTGGGTTTCCCGTCGAATAATATTTGTCGGTCAGATTGTGACTAAGAAATATTTGACCTTTACGTCAAATGTTTGCTCAAAGTGACCTTACCTTAACACCTGTGATTTTTCTCCTTCTTATGTAACGTCTACTACCGCTTAAAACGACTTCATACTTCGTCCATAATGCAAAGGTATTGACATTTCCTAAGGACGGACGTTTGCCGCCTTTATAGTATTCTACCGTTTTACGACTACTAACATCCTACTGCTAAAAGCCCTTTTACGAAGGCAATATTGTTCCACAAACAACCACCCACTACAAATATGCAGATACACATACTCACAACCACGAGCACCGAATTTCAGGATTTCCATTGCCTTTAATTCCCTTTTTTGGCATATTTCCTTTATATTTACTATTTAATTTCTCATTGCTCTTCTTATGTTTTGCTCCTTCTTCTAAGTTTGTAATAATTGTTGTTATCGCTGCTGATTGTTGGTTCCTTTTTCTTTACATATTCGTTTGATTTCTTCGAGCACCAACCAATAATAAATTTTGCTTGTGTCTCCGACACTTTACACCATACATTCGGTATATACATACATATATTTGCATTGTAATAATTTATTATATCTGTGAGAAAGCAGTTTTGTTTTATGCTGAACGATTGGTAGAGTGCAACTCAAAGGTCATATACCCTACAATCGGTTTTAGTGATTTTTAAAATATTTTTGAGTTTTTCGACTTCTAAGTTCTGTATTTTTTTTTTTTTTTTTTTTTTTTTTTTTTTTTTGAAAATGGTTAACGGCTCGTGGTATATAGGACACGATGCCACAAATTATGTGTATTTTACGGTATGCAGTAAATAATTTTCGAAATTTCAAATACACTGAAAGAAAGCTTTGAAAATATTGGTTTAATTCATTTATAATATTATTTTACTTCTTCATCATCACTTTAAACCTCAATTAATATTGGGAATAGTCCACGACTATTATGCAATTAGCGTTCACTAAATAAACATTGCTTTCATTGACATTACGTGTCGTATTGAAATATTTCAAGCATTTTCGTGCAATTTACATTACAATTGAACAAATTTCTTATTGTATTTTCCGGGTTGTTCTAAATTCTTCGACTGCATTTGTTTTCCAAACAAGACATTAGGTGTCAGCATATACTTTATTCATTTGTTTTGCTTCTGATTTGCATTCAAAATGCCATTCACTCCTTTGGACTTATTCATCCGAGATACAAATGCTTTTGTAAAATTTGATGTCAATTTCAGTTCCCAACGGGACGTAGAGTTCGATATTTACATCTTAGAATTACAAGGAGCTGAAGCCCGAACACTATGAAATAAAGTTAAATTCCAATTTGAAAAGTGTCTCGATTCTAATGAGGACGACATTTCGAGAGTACAGCGACCTTATTGACTTCTAAAGGGCATCATCAAAGAGTTTGTCATAAATTCCATAGACATTCAGTTTCTGAAAGAATCAGCACAGTTAAGAAATATTTCTGTTCTCTTAATTGCTTGTCTTACGGACATGAAGCTTCTAAATGCAACAGCATTCACAGCTGCACTACATGCAACAAAAGACATTATACGCTGTTGCACATCGAGGTCACGCTTCCTGCCTCTTCGACACATTCTAGCAGTTTAGATCAGGTGGATCTACCTATGGTACAATGAAGAAAAGGTAGGCTAACTTTGAAAAAATTGCAAGTATAGAGGTCTACCTGTTTGGCTTGTAATTCCAGAATCACTATCAAAACGATAAAATAGCAAAAAACTTGTTGCATTGATTTTGAATAATTTCAAAATCATGTTCTATATATTTCTTATAGCTTATTTCGCGACAAAAACTGTAGACTTTGTTGCAATAAGCATACGTTGCAATAAGCATTTGGAAAACACCCGAATTTGAGTATTTTTTTTATTATTGAAAAAAAAAATACGCACACATAAACAAATTAAGTTGACATATTAAGCCAGAAAAATAAAGAATTGAAATCATATGGTAGTTCTGCCCTACGTTAAATTCATTGTACCATGCATCTACCTACAATCTCTATGGTTATTATATCAGGATATTCAAACCGACAGGTATTTCATACAACCTGGTAACTACGTACCCAGTTAGAGTCTTAATAGATGCTGCCTCAGAAGCATCTTTTGTTTCTGAACGTATGCAAAAACAAGTAAAAAAGCTGAAAGTTCGGCCTGGCCGAACTTTGAATACTCTCCACCATTAGGAACGAATTTGGAAATTCTCAAAATTATAAAATCCTTTAAAATTTTTTTTTAAAATCATAAAAATACCGAATGCAGCTCTTACATTAGGGTTTCTACGACTACATGGACCTGCATAGGTAACTTTTGCCATAAGCCATTACAATATTACGAAACTTGCGAAACTTAAAAAAAAACTGTTAATAATGTAGCTAAAATCATCATAATACCGAATATCGGGAGGTACCGTTATATGGGGGGTAAACGAAGACGTGGACCCGCATAGACAATTGTCTGTCTTAGGCTGTAGTATCCACTACAAACATCAAATGCAAGATTTGAGAGAATTCCGGTGAATAATGTCGCTAAATATAACCTGGCAACCCTTGTTGTATTTAGGAGTGTTTTAACATTGTCAATAGTGATTAAAGTTTTATTTAAAATTCAATTGTTAATTCTATAGTTTTGTTAGTGATTTTGTGAAATTTTGTGAATTTTTGAGTCACCCTACAAGTGCATTGTGATAATCAGTGATAAGACGTGTTATTTAAATAAATAAGCAACTATAATTTTTTGGTTAGCTTAGTGTGTTTACTTATTGTTTTGTCATGCTTTGCTTTGTCGTGACGTTTGTGTTATACAGTTTGGTATTCATTGTTGTTAATACTGCCCTATACAGTTTGAAAACAACAATGAAAATTTGGTTTTAATAATTGAAATTAAAGCATACTTTTCGGCATCTAAGTAAATTTATAATAATCTTCTATAATAATTTCATACCTGTAAAGCATAATTTAAGGCACAATAAAATGGAGTGTGTTTAAAAATGTAACATAACAAACCTAAACGAAAGAGTATTAACCTGCTGGCTATGCGACAAACATGGTCATTTAAAATGTGCAGGATTTACCGGTAGACATTTTGACTTAATAACTGATCGTAAAAATGGACTTGGTTGGGCATGTATCAATTGTAGGTTTCTAGAAGTTGACTTTTATCGTCTTTTCAAAGAGTCTAAAATTGAAATAGCTGCCATGAAGAAGGACTTCAACGCAGTTCACACAAAGCTTGAAAATTTTGAAAAACTTTTTATGAAATTTGAGTATGTTGATGGTTCTCCAAAACGTAAAAAGTCCTCGGCAATTGCTTCTGGTGAAAATTTAATAACTTTAAATTCACCATCTGTGGCTCCGCCACGCAAAAACCTGGGAACTTTACACACAGAGAATCAACTATATACTCATCTGTATGCTCTAATGTAAATCCTGTAATAGCTTCGAGTCCTAGTGTAAAGATTCCGGTTGAAGTCCAATTTTCAGAAGTTACCCCTAATAATCCACAGATTCCGCCTCCAATAATCATATGTGCTCCTTCTACTAGTAATAACGATTTAATCGTAGTTGCTCCCAGAAAAAGTATATTTGTTTCTAGACTACATCCTAGTACTTCTGTAGATAACATTAGTAATTATATCAAGTCCAAAATTCAAAATGTTCTTGATAATGATTATAACATTTTGAAATTTAACTCATCTATACCACATGATTTATCATCATTTAAAATAACGGTTCATTCTAAATTGTATGATCTAATGTTAAAAGATTCTTTTTGGGCAGACGGTACATTGGTAAAAGAATTTGAATTTAGAAAAAGGCGAAATTTTGTAAAACCAATAACGCTACCTTCTGATTCGAATGTCCCAAAAAACTAAATAAATCTATATCTTTGCTTTATCAAAATGTTAGAGGCCTAAACACTATACTTAAAAATACATATTTAAAGTCTTTTGAATCTGATCTTAAAATTCTCGTTTTTACAGAAACTTGGCTTAAACCGGATATCCGTGATACCGAAATCTTATCCGATCAATACCAACTTTTTAGGAATGATAGATTAAATAAAGTTGGTGGAGGTGTACTCATAGCAGTTCACAATTCCATTTCCTCTGAGCGTGTTATGCTTACTGATAGTCAATTTGTATGTGTGAAATTATCTTACATTAACCAAACTATTTACATAACATGTTCGTATATTCCTTCAAATTCTGATTCAAACATTTATTTAAAACATTCTGAATTAATTAAACACGTTCACTCGCCAAATTCTGAATTAATTTGTCTTGGAGATTTTAACTTACCAAATACATCGTGGATCCTTGATGATGACACGGCACATTATGTACCTGTTTTGTCAACAGTACGGTCTAACGATATGGAAAATTTTTGGCAAAATATTTTTGACCAAGGTCTATATCAACTCAATAATATTTATAATTTTAAAGGTAAAATATTAGACTTAGTGTTTTCTTCATCCGTTAATACTTCATTAAGTAAATGTTCACCTTTTATAGACCCGGAAGATAAAAAACCACAAACTAAGCCTCACAAATTAAATTTTTCTAAGACTAATATTGATCTCCTTCGTTCTATATTGTCCAATTCAAGTTGGTTTCATGAAGGTGACATTAAATTGCAAATTTCAAATTTTTATAGCGTACTTAAAAATGCGTTAACTATATCAGTTCCATTATTAAAGTTCTATCCTGACTCAGGACCAGTTTGGTTTACCCCACATCTTAGGCGCTTGCGCAACATAAAAAGTAGGTTATTTAAAAAATTTAAAGAATGTAATTCCACTTTAAATTATACAAAATATTCACAAGCT
Source organism: Musca domestica (assembly GCF_030504385.1). Classification (NCBI taxonomy): domain Eukaryota; kingdom Metazoa; phylum Arthropoda; class Insecta; order Diptera; family Muscidae; genus Musca; species Musca domestica. The sequence continues at coordinate 2,105,207 of NW_026712439.1, forward strand.
CGAAGTAAATATAACATTGAAAATTTAAAGTCTTATTCGATTTATTTAAGAAAAATGAAAAATAACTTTCAGAAGAGTCCTAAAAGCTTTTATAAATTTGTAAATTCAAAACGTAAAGTCCGTGAATTTCCTAGTAGCATGAAACTTGGTGGCAGGGAATCAGGGGGCCACCTTGAAATAGCAAATTTGTTTGCTGACTTTTTTCAAAATACTTATTCTAAGCCTTCGTCCAATCATAATGACAATTATGCTTATAATATTAGTAGATTAAATTATTTCCCCCAAATTTTTCTGTCTGAGGAGGAGGTTTTAAATGGTCTTCTATCGTTAAAAAGTAGTAATTCCCCTGGTCCTGATGGAGTACCTGCTTACATTTTAAAATCATGCGCATATGAGCTTTATTTACCTCTAACCACTATATTTAATTATTCTTTGACATCTGGTTATTTTCCTCAAGTATGGCGATCTAGTTTTATTATTCCTTTGCATAAAGCTGATAATAGAAGTGTCGTCGAAAATTATAGGGGTATTGCAAAATTATGTGCAATACCAATTTGTTTGAGTTTTTAGTCTCGCGTAGACTAACGCACTTTGTTCCGTCTATAATATCGCCTTACCAACATGGATTTGTAAAGGGTCAACTGTAACTAATTAATTAGAACTTTTATGTTATGTACACAGGGGGTTTTCAATAAAATCCCAAACTGATATTATATATACTGATTTCAGTAAGGCTTTTACAAAGTGGATCACACATTATTATTACATAAACTTGACAAAATGGGTTTCGCAACATTATTTTTATCATGGATATCATCTTATTTGCAAGGGCGTACACAGAGAGTTTCTTTCAATAATGTTCTTTCCAAACAGATAACTGTGTACTCTGGTGTCCCCCAGGGTAGCCATTTAGGTCCTTTACTTTTTGTATGACCTTCCAACGGTTATACGTTACTCTAAGATCCTAATGCTTGCTGATGATGTCAAACTTTTTTGTAATATGGGCTCTCACATTAGTTCCCTTAACTTGCAACATGATATCTACTGCCTTGTTAATTGGTGCAGTGCTAATGGTATGACGCTAAATCTCAAGAAATGAAAAAAACTGTCTTTGTTTAGAACATAGCCTATTAAAAGTGATTACCTCATTGGTTCTTACAAATTGGACAATGTAGACTCATTCGTTGATCTTGGTGTAATTTTAGACAATAAATTGCGTTTTAATTTGCATATGGATTCATGTGTAAAAAAAACCAAGTCATTGCTGGGTTTTATAAAAAGATGGTCAAAAGAATTTGACGATCCTTATGTGACTAAGCGTTTATTTGTTAGTTTGGTTCGGCCTACTTTAGAATTAGGTTGCGTATTGTGGAGTCCTTTTTACAAAACACATTCTGCTAAATTGGAATCAGTACAAACCCAATTTCTTTTATTTGCTCTCAGAGGATTAGGATGGGACATTTATATCCCACTTTCACAATATGAGAATCGCCTAAAACTAATTGATCTTCCGACACTGGAAAAGAGACGTTTAATGTTAAGAGCTTTATTTATTATAAAACTTTTGCATGGCGAAATCGATTCACAGTTTTTAACCGGTGAATTAAATTTTAATATTCCTGCTCGTAATACTCGAAATTACATACCACTTAAACTTTGCTTGGCTAAATCCAATTATGAATCTTATAATCCTATGAGGTATACAACAAATTATATAATGAGATATCATTGACAGACCCTTTGCATGTCATTAAACACACTATTTTACATCTTAAGTATTAAAGCAAGTAGTTGCCAGATTCTCTATTCTCTACTCTTATCTGTTATATGTTGTTTTATTTCCTGTGTGTTGTCTTTATTTCTGAATTTAAACAACCGGCTGATGTATAACTGTAGCTGGTTTCCTTAACGTACAAACCCTCCATAGTTCCGACTATGGGGTGTACGCGCTCCCTACGTAATTGGGAGGTGGCCCCCTCGGTCGGCAGGGGCGGGTGGGAGTGGCGTTGGGACCGATCGAAAAATAAAAAAAAAATTCAACAAAGTATGTTATATTCATTATCAAAAGTCCTGCAGACATAATATACAATTGAGTAAAATTTTATCAATCAACTTCAATTCGTTCGGAAGCTAGAGTGATTTTCACAGACGGACAGACGGTCGGACATCGCTAAATCCACATAGAATTTTATGCTGATCAAGAATATATATACTTTGTTGGGTCTAAAATGTTTATTTCGAGGTGTCACAAACGGAATGACAAACATACCCTTATACCCTCCATACTATGGTGGAGGGTATAAAAGATAAACTTCTGTGAATAATGTTGCTAAAATCATTATAATACCGAATATGGGGGGGTACCCTTATATGGGGCTATACGAAGATGTGGACCAGCACAGACAATTTTCTGTCATTGGCTGTAGTATTCATTTCAAACTTTAAGAATTTCGGTGAATATTGTCGCAAAAATCATCAAAATACCGAATATCGGGAGGTACCGTTATATGGGGGCTATACCAAAACTGGGCCTACATGGCCCATTTTCAATACCAAAAGTCCTGCAGACATAATATGCAATTGAGTTAAATTTTATTAATCTTCTTCAATTCGTTCGGAAGCTAGAGTGATTTCCACAGGCGGACAGAAGGACGGACATCGCTAGATCGACATAGAATTTTATGCTGATCAAGAATATATATCCTGATGATTCTGTAGGAATTATCAGTGGTTTCGCCACATTGGACTCGACGAGTTTAACCTTCAACAGTTCAGGACCTTATCGAGGCATTGCTCGATCTTGCTCTACGAGCACATTCTTTTAATTTTGACGATACGTTCTGTTACTTTTCGGTCATTGCACGTATAAAAATTTAAAACAAACTTTTTTATTTTGTCCATTATTTTCATGATACGATAAGATCCTTCTCGAGCGTAAAAATTGCAACACGGAGATATTTTGTAATCCTAATCTTCATTAAATTGCGTTAATATTACATATTGGTAACACGGGTGATTTTTCTCCTCCTCTTAGGTAATGTCTACTACTTCCTAATTCGACTTTGTACTTCGTACATAATGTCAAATGTAATGACATTTCCTAATGAGTGACGTTTGTAATTGCCGCCTTTACTAACAAGCATAGTATTACGTCCTACTGCTAAAAGCCCTTTGTAGGAAGGTAATATTGTTCACGAAGAACCACCCACTAAAAATATACAGTCCACTACTCTGTAGAAAAATATTAAGTAATTATATTTTTATTATACCATCCTCCATAGTATGGAGGATGTATTAAGTTTGTCATTCCGTTTGTAACAAATCGAAATATACATTTTAGAATCCACAAAGTATATGTATTCTTGTATGTATGTAAAATTCTATGTCGATCTAGCAATGTCCATCCGTCTGTGAAAGTCACTCTGTATTATGCCCGCAGGACTTTTGGTATTGAAAATGGGCTATGTAGGTCAACGTCTTTGTATAGCCCCCATATAACGATACGTCCGGACATTCGGTATTTTGATGATTTTAGCAACTTAATATACCAGAATTGTGTCAAAATTGGTCTTTAAAGTTCGTAACAGATACTACGGCTTAAGACAGAAAATGGTCCATGTAGGTCAACGTCTTCATATAGCAGCCATATAACGGTACTTTCCGATATTGGGTATTTTGATGATTTAAGCGACGTTATATACCGGAAATATTTCAAATTTAGTATTTGAAGTTCGTAATGAATACTGCAGCCTATGACAGAAAATTGTCTGCGCAGGTCCACGTTTGCGAATAGCCCCCATATAACGGTACCTCCCGATATTCAGTATTTTAATGATTTTAGCGACATTATTCACATGAATTGTTTCGAATTTGCTATTTGAAGCTCGTAATGGATACTACAGAGTAAGACAGAAAACTGTATATGTGACAGAAAATTGTCTGCGCAGGTCCACGTTTGCGAATAGCCCCCATATAACGGTACCTCCCTATATTCGGTATTTTGAGGATTTTAGCGACATTATTCACTGGAACTATAATACCCCCGATATTGCGTATTTTGATGATTCTTGCGATATTATTTACCAGAATTGTATTAAATTTGGTATTTAAAGTTCGTAATGGATACTACAGAATAAGACAGAAAACTGTCTGTGCAAGTCCACGTCTTCGTATAGCACGCACATAACGGTACCTCCCTATATTCGGTATTTCGATGATTTTAGCGACATTATTTATTTGTCATTAGCTGTTCAAATCATAAACTTGAAATAAAGGGTGTATAATGTCGCTAAAATCATCAAAATACCGTATATATGTTACGCACTGCTTAAAAGTCAAAAGGCTTTCGGGTACCCTTTTTAAATATAATCGATAGCACCATAGATTAACAATAGAGGTAGGACTGCGGGAGCATATAACGCTGCCAGCTACAGTCGGGTGGAGGGTTCGGGTCCTTCTCTACTGCCACCGAGTTTCGCAATACCCCAAATTAAAATAAGACTCCCTTTTTATTTAATGATTCGAAAGTTAAACATGAGGTTGTCGACTGAAAAAAACTATAGAGAATGGAAATTTAAATTTGTATGATGATTAGCATTTCTAACATTTAAACAAGGTGCCTTCGGATGTTCTGAAGGGACTGCCTCATTACCCACTCCTGCCAATGTTCTAAAGGCATATACTTTTTTTTTAGAACCCCTACACTCTACAATTTACATCCTCAATCACATAGGATAACACCAATATTTATTTTAACAATTCATTGTGCAATTTTTCTTTATTCAGGGCACGTATTATTTGAGAGAATTGTCATTAAAGTGATAGAAAAAATATTCACATTGTTAATAAATTAAATTTAGGAACATATAGATTATAATCTGGAAAAGAAAAGCAAAAAAAAAAAAAATATACCTCAAAGAAAAATAGAGACAAATTGTAACTCATATTGCAACAGAAATTAGCATACTGATTCTGATGGAATATTACTAAAACAGAATCCCATTCATTATTTAAGAAAACAACAACAAATATTCCAAGAGTTTGTTTCTTTTCCTTTTTTTTCTGAGAGTTTATCTCCAATTCCCCTCCACTATGAAAGCAGAGATCCAAAACAAACGTAAAGCAATAAGAATTGGCAACACTAAACTTATCTCTGAGAATATTTGTGGAAGTCTCTGGGAATATTATATCAGTGCAAGTGATTGTGTTTTTTATACAAATTAGGTCACTATTAGGGTTAAAACAGACTTACCACCATAATACTGCCATGTGAAAGATCTGCTGGCTTTGCTTGCTAATTGGAATAAGTGGATTATTTATAACAATTTCGTTCTTCTTGCACTGATTATATATATCCAATTTGGGGAGAAAGTTTGTTAAGCTTAACTACTAAAAAAAGAGAATTATTCATTATGTCTAATATGGGGGTTGTTTAAATTTAAAATAAGCTTGATTATAGTTGATCACATCTGGAGAGGGATGGTTACAGCCACTTATCCATGCGACTTGAGTTGTGTTGTAATAGATACTTGTACTTGGTGATAAAATGCTCTTATCTGGAAATCGAACTCCGAGCTCAGAATAATTTGGAGGTGCAATATCTGTTTAAAGTAATTGTGTTTATTTGTATAAAATATGGGAGTATTCCGGTTGGTTAAGCAGGTACTGGCAGAAAAACGGGGACGCTTGAGGACAGGGCTCAGGCACCAATTGGTTGTGACCGCACGTTTTTTTCCGCCTTGTAGGATTGATCACAAATCAGGACATCTACTAAAAAATTTCTTTGGAGTGTCTGATGTTAATATCTTTCTTTAGAAGATTCTTCATCAGGGTGTACTTTAAAGACCGAGGTGATTTTACACAATAAGTTGTGCAATTTTGCACATAAATTGTTTGGCCAGAGAATAATTCGAGAAAAATATAATCTGTTCTATCCTGTGGGTAGAACGATTTTCCGAGATTACTGAATGTTCCAGGCACAATGTTTTTCCCCGATCTTATCACTGGAATTGTATTAGTAGAGTTCCTTCAATGAAACCTGAGAAAGATCTCTATAATTTCACAAAATATGCACAAATATTATTGATTTTACCTTTTTTTTGGTTTTTCAATAAAAAATATATCTTATTTGGTCGATGAAATAAGTGATTGTTAACTATTGAATTGATTCGATTAATAGTTTTCAGACAACTTTACTCTTCAAGAGTTATAACAAAAAGGAAGTACAGCAATTTCGTGAGTTATTACAAAACCTAATTTTTATGGAAAAAGTTTGGGAAAAGAAAAATGTCAAAATTGGGTACAAGGAATACAAGAATCGGCTTTGCAATACTTTTAACGCCGATGTTGCATTTAAGTGATATGACATTTCGTTCGGACGCTTTTTATATGCATTATGTTTGTACAGTACTTATGGTTTCAATGTCTCCACAGTTGATAGTAGAACCAAAACAAAAGAAAAGGAATTTATGAATGAAGTAGTAAAACAACAAGTTCATGGATATTCCGGTTGGTTAAGCAGGTACTGGCAGAAAAACGGGGACGCTTGAGGACAGGGCTCAGGCACCAATTGGTTGTGACCGCACGTTTTTTTCCGCCTTGTAGGATTGATCACAAATCAGGACATCTACTAAAAAATTTCTTTGGAGTGTCTGATGTTAATATCTTTCTTTAGAAGATTCTTCATCAGGGTGTACTTTAAAGACCGAGGTGATTTTACACAATAAGTTGTGCAATTTTGCACATAAATTGTTTGGCCAGAGAATAATTCGAGAAAAATATAATCTGTTCTATCCTGTGGGTAGAACGATTTTCCGAGATTACTGAATGTTCCAGGCACAATGTTTTTTCCCCGATCTTATCACTGGAATTGTATTAGTAGAGTTCCTTCAATGAAACCTGAGAAAGATCTCTATAATTTCACAAAATATGCACAAATATTATTGATTTTACCTTTTTTTGGTTTTTCAATAAAAAATATATCTTATTTGGTCGATGAAATTAGTGATTGTTAACTATTGAATTGATTCGATTAATAGTTTTCAGACAACTTTACTCTTCAAGAGTTATAACAAAAAGGAAGTACAGCAATTTCGTGAGTTATTACAAAACCTAATTTTTATGGAAAAAGTTTGGGAAAAGAAAAATGTCAAAATTGGGTACAAGGAATACAAGAATCGGCTTTGCAATACTTTTAACGCCGATGTTGCATTTAAGTGATATGACATTTCGTTCGGACGCTTTTTATATGCATTATGTTTGTACAGTACTTATGGTTTCAATGTCTCCACAGTTGATAGTAGAACCAAAACAAAAGAAAAGGAATTTATGAATGAAGTAGTAAAACAACAAGTTCATGGATACAAATCTTTAAATTGAGGTAGTGGAAAGTAGTGGAAGTTTTTTTTTCGATAATAACTCAGCGAATTTCACTCGGGAACCACTATACAATGTACCATTCCAGCAACAAGAGGGATTCTCATAGAATAAAGTGTTTCAAAACTTGATTTCAGTAGCAATATGAAAGTATAAGAAAGATGGAGAAAACAGAACTTCGGTATTGATTTCGAACGTCAAAGGCCAAATTAGAAACTACTCCGGTGAATAATGTCGCTAAAATCATCAAAATACCGAATATCGGGAGGTAGCGTTTTATGGGAGCTATCAAAACGTGGAGCTGCACGGACAATTTTCTGTTTTAGGCTGTAGTACCTACTACTTACTTCAAAGAGCAAATTTGAGACAATTTCGGTGAATAATGTCTCTAAAATCCTCAAAAAATCGAATATCGGGAGGTACCGTTATCTAGGGGCTATATGAAGACGTGAACCTACATGGCCCATTTTTGAAAAATTTAAAATAATTACGGTAAATAATGTCTCTGAATATGGGGATTATTTTAGCTACATTATAAACAGATTTTTCTTCAATTTTCGCATTTAAATATTGTAATAACTTATTTCGGTGAATAATATTGCTAAAATCATCAAAATACCGTATATATAGGGAGGTACCGTTATATGGGTGCTATACGAAGATGTGGACATGCACATACAGTTTTCTGTCTTGGGCTGTAGTATTCATTTCGAACTTTAAATACTAAGTTTTAGCCTTCTATCTCACTTCGTCTGAAAGATAGCGTAACCGACTTTGAATTTTACGCTGATCAAAAATATATATACTTTGTTGGCTCTGACATGAGTAGTTCAAGGAGTTACAAACGGAATGACAACGTTAATATACGCTCCATAGTATGATGGATGGTATAATGGATGGAGCTCTTAATAGCATCTAAATTTTTTAATGGCTTCCACCGCAGCCAAACATTCTCGCCCCGAAACGCTGTAGTTCCGTTGCAACGAATTGAGCTTTTTGCTCATAAAAGCAATCGGTCTTTCATTACCACCCTCGTCTAGCTGGAAGAGAACGGCGCCTATACCGAAATCACTGGCATCACATTGCAAAAAAAAAAAATTCTTCGAAAAATCTGGATTCGCCAGAACCGGTGCAGAAGTCAGAAGTGATTTTATGTTCTCAAAGGCCTTTTGAGCTGCTTTTGTCCAATGAAACCGTTTCTTGGTAGACACAACATCAGAAATAGGTGAAACTTCGGAAGAAAAATGTAGGATGAATCTCCTATACCAACTGGCCAATCCGAGATAACCCCTTACTGGTTTTAGATTGCGAGGAATAGGCCAATTAGTTATGGCGGCAATTTTACTAGAGTCCGTGGCGATTCCGCCATGCCCAATAACGAAACCTAAATAATTAACCTCCATAACGCAACTTGCTTTTGGATATATTCAAGGTCAAGTTTGCTCTGCGAAATTGCAAGGATATTCGAATTACCGTTTCAATGTGCGTGGGAAAGTCTTCCGAAACGATTATAAGGTCGTCCAAGTAACCGAACACGCAAAAACGCAGTTCAGGGGGGATTATTTCGTCCATCAGGCGGCTCATTGTTTGCGGAGCATTGCATAGCCCGAAGGGCATGACCGCAAACTGATACTCTTTGGACTTCTCGTCTAACTCAATTTGCCAAAAGGCGTCTTTTAAATCGAGTTTGGAAATGAGGTTTGCCTTTGGCAGACGAGCGAATATTCCGTCAATATTGGGCAATGGCTTTCCGTCAATATTGGGCAATTGACTTTCCTTGCATCAAGGCAGAGGCGAACCTTATCCTTTAACTTCTGAGGTGACATATTTTATTACGTGGTGGTAAATTTTACCCCTCTAAATATAACAGAAAAAACTTTGTTAAAATTTTTATTTGATAATAATTTGTTTTTTAAAATTAAGCTTGTATACTTTAAATTACAATAAGTAAAAAAAAAAAACATTTTTTTTATGTAAACAAAATTTTTATTCATTGTAATAAAATAGAGAATTTCAAGAAAATGTGAAGGGAGGGTAAAATTTACCACCACCTCAGAAGTTTATTGATCTAATAATAAAACTTAAGTAGTCTATTGATCTAGTAATATTTGGAATAAGATTAAACATAGTCCAAAAATCTATTCCCAAAATTATTCTATGAGATATAGAAGGAATAACAAACAACTTCATATTTTTTTCTGGTTCTTAAGCGATATTTCGACATGAAGCCAACCCAGAACCTTTTGAGTGTTTCCGTCAGCCGTCTTGACATAGGTTTTACATTTATTAAAGTTGGAATATTTTGAAAAGTCTGTACAAGCCAATTCGCCTCCTACACAACTTACATTGGCTCCCGTATCTAGGAGTCCTAGCTCATCAAAATCCAAAAATGAAACTTTTGTGTAGTACCGCATATCTTTGGGGTTTGAAATGATCGATGAAACTAGAATTTGGTGGCAGATTTTACGTCTTTTATAAAATTGCCTAAGTCGTTTTGTGGAGCGTTTAGGACTCTTGGAAGTGGATGATATTGAGGACACATTAAATATTTCATTACGTTTCCGAATATAATTTTCCCACCGTTTATGGTATGGAAGTTTAGGGTATAATAATTTTGGCGTGTCTTCGTCAAATGGTTCACTGCGTTTTGATACTCTTTTTAGGATGGTTATGAATGGTGGGTTTGTGGTTGAATATGGATTCGCGTTTGACGTACCATAATCGCTGTTTGTGGGGTTTTGCTGAATGTCATTAGAGATAGTATTTTCAATGTCTTCAGGACCGCACATTAGACTGAGTCGATCTGTGGGCCCGGAGCTGTGAGTTTTTTGAAATATTTTGTTTCTTTGCTTGACATTTGATACATTTCGGCTTATAAACGTCTTTGGTTCCGCATCCGTAACAAAAGACTGTACGGTCTGCTAAACAATCATACCAATGATTGCCAATTTGTTGACAATTCCTACAAGATTTGTTTTCAGATCGTTCGAAAGCTTCTACAAAATTATCGGAGTTTTTCTCTGGGAAATCTAGCTCGTTTACATACCGACGTGCTGATACGTTTGGGTTCTGATTCCTCAGTGAAAGATTTTTACGTACATGCTCATCTGCAAGAAAATTTTCCCTCATTTGAACTAATTTACGTAAATGTGGCAAGGAGTGAATTGGAATGTAGAGTAGATCTTGGCGTATTTCAGGACGAAGATTCCTGGTCAAAATTTCTATCACTTCGCCCTCAGACATTGAATGGGATAGTTTGTCCATAATAACCGTAATAGCATCGATAAATTCATCGAAGGTTTCATTTGGTTTTTGTTTACGGTTTCGAATTTCTTCCCGGATATCGAATGACGATTTAAAATCTCGATATTGGAATCGTAGTGCCTCACAAAACTCAGTCCAAACAATAGATTCTACTTGTTTATGATAGCGCCAGAACCAATCTCTTGCTTTTCCGGTGAGAAGAATATGCATATTTTTACATACCACACTAAAGTCTCCATTAAAGTTCGCCTTAACGATTCCACCCTATAAATAAATTCTTGGACACCTAAGGCGCTTGTAGATCCGTCGAACTTAAGGTTCCAGTGTTGGATCACTGAGGTAATTTTGTCTGGCGACATGTTCACAGATGTATTCGAATTAAATAATGAAGGAGAAGATATTTTGAACATATTGTGGGAGTGATTTATATTTCCTTGTTCAGTATTATTATTTGTATTAGTGGTATTTGATATATTAGGTTGAGTATTTTCAATGTCTGAGTTAATCTGAATACCAAAAGATGGTAATTTTAGATTTTGAAAAAATTGGTTTAACTTTTCTTCAATAAATCTGCCTATTTCTTCATAATTAATTGCAGTTGCATTGTCGTTCGAAAAAGCTGTAGTCCTTTGATTGATTGGATCAGACTCAGTAGCAATAAGGTTAGAAGGAGCTGTTATCCTTTGATTGGATGCGCTGGAATTTGTATTTTTATTCGGACTAAAAGTAATGTAGTCCGCACTATTTAGATTAGTCTGGGGTTTATAACCAGTGGCTAAATTTCTTTGAACACTACTACAGGTGTTGTGATGTTTAGTCATAGCACCTCTACCACGATTTTTGGAAGATGGTCTATTTGCATGTGTAATTTTTGCCTGCATGGTAAATTCCTTAAGGTCGGAAGGCTGACAAGTTTGCTTACAAATTGGGCAATCACAAGACGTTGCCAAACTACTTTCAATACAAGATCTATGAAATATATATGACCATAAATGTATGAACATACATTTGTCTCCATCATTCATATGTTCATTACATATTTGACATATGGTAAGATCATAATTAGAAAAATCTATTGACATATTCTCTGCCGAAGCAGTTAGGGGATGTGTTGTGCTTTCAGAAGCCATTACAAGGAAATTGTATAAACAGTTAAAATGAGATAGTTCAGAAACTCTTTGAGACTTTTATTTTATACATATATATAGATATATCTATATATAACTAAAAAATATATACTTGTATATTCTCTTCGTTTAGGTGTTTCCCATCAATGATTATCTGAAGAGTAAATATTTGAGTTATAGTTTAAGAAAATGCTACAAAAAAAAAAAAAATTGATGTAAAATTGGGGTATTGTACAAGAAATATTCATCCGATTACCCGACCTTAAACTACCTGTTACATAATAGGGCAATGGTAGACTGTTTCATCATGGTTATAATGGTCATTATTCCTAAGCATAATAACTGGAATGAAGAGCCTAAATAAGGTAGAATGACCTTCTTCGGGCCCCACGTTAGACGCCAAATTTGTAACGTACTGCTTTAAAGTCAAAAGGCTTTCGGGTGCCCTTTTTAAATATAATCGATAGCACCATAGATTAACAATAGAGGTAGGACTGCGGGAGGCTATAAGGCTGCCAGCTACAGTCGGGTGGAGGGTTCGGAACCTTCTCTACTGCCACCAAGTTTCGCAATACCCCAAATTAAAATAAGACTCCCTTTTTATTTAATGATTCGAAAGTTAAACATGAGGTTGTCGACTGAAAAAAACTATAGAGAATGGAAATTTAAATTTGTATGATGATTAGCATTTCTAACATTTAAACAAGGTGCCTTCGGATGTTCTGAAGGGACTGCCTCATTACCCACTCCTGCCAATGTTCTAAAGGCATATACTTTTTTTTAGAACCCCTACACTCTACAATTTACATCCTCAATCACATAGGATAACACCAATATTTATTTTAACAATTCATTGTGCAATTTTTCTTTATTCAGGGCACGTGTAATTTGAGAGAATTGTCATTAAAGTGATAGAAAAAATTCTCTGGGAATATTATATCAGTGCAAGTGATTGTGTTTTTTATACAAATTAGATCACTTTTAGGGTTAAAACAGACTTACCACCATAATGCTGCCATGTGGAAGATCTTCTACAGGTCTAATGGTTTTGCTTGCTAATTGGAATAAGTAGATTATTTATAACAATTTCGTTCTTCTTGCACTGATTATATATATATATATCCAATTTGGGGAGAAAGTTGGTTAAGCTTAACTTCTAAAAAAAGAGAATTATTCGTTATGTCTAATATGGGGGTTGTTTAAATTTAAAATAAGCTTGATTATAGTTGATCACATCTGGAGAGGGATGGTTACAGCCACTTGAGTTGTGTTGTAATAGATACTTGTACTTGGTGATAAAGTGCACTTTTCTGGAAATCGAACTCCGAGCTCAGAATAATTTGGAGGTGCAATATCTGTTTAAAGTAATTGTGTTCATTTGTATAAAATATGGGAGTATTCCGGTTGGTTAAGCAGGTACTGGCAGAAAAACGGGGACGCTTGAGGACGGGGCTCAGGCACCAATTAGTTGTGACCGCACGTTTTTTTCCGCCTTGTAGGAATGATCACAAATCAGGACATCTACTAAACAATTTCTTTGGAGTGTCTGATGTTAATATCTTTCTTTAGAAGATTCTTCATCAGGGTGTACTTTAAAGACCGAGGTGATTTTACACAATAAGGTGTGCAATTTGGCACATAAATTGTTTCGCCAGAGAATAATTCGAGAAAAATATAATCTGTTCTATCCTGTGGGTAGAACGATTTTCCGAGATTACTGAATGTTCCAGGCACAATGTTTTTTCCCCGATCTTATCACTGGAATTGTATTAGTAGAGTCCCTTCGAAGAAACCTGAGAAAGACCTCTATAATTTCACAAAATATGCACAAATATTAATAACTACTTTTTTTTGGTTTTTCAATAAAAAAATATATCTTATTTGATCGATGAAATAAGTGATTGTTAACTATTCGATTGATACGATTAATAGTTTCAAGAGTTGTAACAAAAACGAAGTACAGCAATTTCGTGAGTTATTACAAAACCTAATTTTTATGGAAAAAGTTTGGGAAAAGAAAAATGTCAAAATTGGGTACAAGGAATACAAGAATCGGCTTTGCAATACTTTTAACGCCGATGTTGCATTTAAGTGATATGACATTTCGTTCGGACGCTTTTTATATGCATTATGTTTGTACAGTACTTATGGTTTCAATGTCTCCACAGTTGATAGTAGAACCAAAACAAAAGAAAAGGAATTTATGAATGAAGTAGTAAAACAACAAGTTCATTGATACAAATCTTTAAATTGAGGTAGTGGAAAGTAGTGGAAGTTTTTTTTTCGATAATAACTCAGCGAATTTCACTCGGGAACCACTATACAATGTACCATTCCAGCAACAAGAGGGATTCTCATAAAATAAAGTGTTTCAAAACTTGATTTCAGTAGCAATATGAAAGATATAAGACTTTTTTGTTATGAAAAAAAAATATCCGAGAGCGAGAAAATAACAAAGCGCTTATTAACTATGTCTTAATCAGGTACATGCAACCTTTTAAAAAATATCGCAAAAATCAATAAAAATTCTTTTGAGTGCCATACATGGTGTTTTTGTTTTCTTTCAAACGAAGGTGATATGTCAAAAATGTCGACGTATTATACATACAAACGTATATGTACTTACTCGTTCGGAACTGATAATTGTATCAAAATTATATAACCCAATTCTGAACCAGAACGCTATTACCTGCAGAAACATAAACAATAAAATGGAACCATAAGAAATATTATTGGCTATAAATGGTCATTACATATAGTGAGGTACCGTTATATCGGAGCTATACAGAGCCCTGGACCTGCATAGACAATTTTCAGCCATCACGAATGTAGCTTCCATCACGAACTTTAAACACAACATCTCAAAAAATGTCGGTGAGTATTGTACCTAAAATCGTCAAAATACCTAATGTTGGGAGGTACCGATGTATGGGGCCTATACGAAGACCTGGGCTTGCAATGACAATTTTCTGTCACAGACTGTAATTACGAACTCTAAATGCGTAATTTGAAACTACTCAGGTGATTAATGTCGCTAAAATCATTAAAATACCGAATATAGGGAGAAACCATTTAATGGGGGCTATATGAAGACCTGGACCTGCGCAGACAATTTTCTGTCACAGGCTGTAGTATTGATTTCGAACGTCAAAGGCCAAATTAGAAACTACTCCGGTGAATAATGCCGCTAAAATCATCAAAATACCGAATATCGGGAGGTAGCGTTTTATGGGAGCTATCAAAACGTGGAGCTGCACGGACAATTTTCTGTTTTAGGCTGTAGTATCTACTACTTACTTCAAAGAGCAAATTTGAAACAATTTCGGTGAATAATGTCGCTAAAATCCTCAAAAAATCGAATATCGGGAGGTACCGTTATCTAGGGGCTATATGAAGACGTGAACCTACATGGCCCATTTTTAAAAAATTTAAAATAATTCCGGTAAATAATGTCTCTGAATATGAGGATTATTTTAGCTACATTATAAACAGATTTTTCTTCAATTTTCGCATTTAAATATTGTAATAACTTATTTCGGTGAATAATATTGCTAAAATCATCAAAATACCGAATATAGGGAGGTACCGTTATATGGGTGCTATACGAAGATGTGGACATGCACATACAGTTTTCTGTCTTGGGCTGTAGTATTCATTTTGAACTTTAAATACTAAGTTTTAGCCTTCTATCTCACTTCGTCTGAAAGAAAGCGTAACCGACTTTGAATTTTACGCTGATCAAAAATATATGTACTTCGTTGGCTCTGACATGAGTAGTTCAAGGAGTTACAAACGGAATGACAACGTTAATATACGCTCCATAGTATGATGGATGGTATAATGGATGGAGCTCTTAATAGCATCTAAATTTTTTAATGGCTTCCACCGCAGCCAAACATTCTCGCCCCGAAACGCTGTAGTTCCGTTGCAACGAATTGAGCTTTTTGCTCATAAAAGCAATCGGTCTTTCATTACCACCCTCGTCTAGCTGGAAGAGAACGGCGCCTATACCGAAATCACTGGCATCACATTGCAAAAAAAAAAATTCTTCGAAAAATCTGGATTCGCCAGAACCGGTGCAGAAGTCAGAAGTGATTTTATGTTCTCAAAGGCCTTTTGAGCTGCTTTTGTCCAATGAAACCGTTTCTTGGTAGACACAACATCAGAAATAGGTGAAACTTCGGAAGAAAAATGTAGGATGAATCTCCTATACCAACTGGCCAATCCGAGATAACCCCTTACTGGTTTTAGATTGCGAGGAATAGGCCAATTAGTTATGGCGGCAATTTTACTAGAGTCCGTGGCGATTCCGCCATGCCCAATAACGAAACCTAAATAATTAACCTCCATAACGCAACTTGCTTTTGGATATATTCAAGGTCAAGTTTGCTCTGCGAAATTGCAAGGATATTCGAATTACCGTTTCAATGTGCGTGGGAAAGTCTTCCGAAACGATTATAAGGTCGTCCAAGTAACCGAACACGCAAAAACGCAGTTCAGGGGGGATTATTTCGTCCATCAGGCGGCTCATTGTTTGCGGAGCATTGCATAGCCCGAAGGGCATGACCGCAAACTGATACAGTGGCCTACCTGGAACTGTGAAAGCCGTGTACTCTTTTGACTTCTCGTCTAACTCAATTTGCCAAAAGGCGTCTTTTAAATCGAGTTTGGAAATGAGGTTTGCCTTTGGCAGACGAGCGAATATTCCGTCAATATTGGCAATGGCTTTCCGTCAATATTGGGCAATTGACTTTCCTTGCATCAAGGCAGAGGCGAACCTTATCCTTTAACTTCTGAGGTGACATATTTTATTACGTGGTGGTAAATTTTACCCCTCTAAATATTACAGAAAAAAATTTGTTAAAAATTTTATTTGATAATAATTTGTTTTTTAAAATTAAGCTTGTATACTTTAAATTACAATAAGTAAAAAGAAAAACATTTTTTTATGTAAACAAAATTTTTATTCATTGTAATAGAATAGAGAATTTCAAGAAAATGTGAAGGGAGGGTAAAATTTACCACCACCTCAGAAGTTAAAGGTTATTCGGCTTAATTATAAGCCTCATAGGAGAGCTCCAAGCCGATTTAGAGGGTTCTATCACCCTGAGTTCAAGCTTCATATCAATCTCTTTAAACATTACCTTTTCAACGGCAGGCGAAACTGAATAAAACCGTTGCTTAATAGGGATTGCGTCTCCTACATCGATGAAGTGCTTAATAAGGGGAGTTCTACCTAAACACTGCCTTTCGAAATTCGGAAATAGTTCTATAACAGTTTTTAATTGTCCTTGCTCTGCCTCTGAGAGTGGATAAGTTTCGGTTTTAATGGGAATATTGGTATCTTCATCAATTTTTGAAACCGGTTGTTAAATCACTCAAATGATTTTTTAATATTATTTAAATTTGATTTGTTGCTCAAAGAGCATTTTTGAAAACATAACATTATTTAAATTAATTATTTTCAGTACTTAATATTTTAACGCTACAAGAGCCACCTTAATGTCATTTTTTCTATTTCCCTTTTCTATTATTTACTTTGAATTCGCCCTAAAGAGAATCTATCATAACTAGCATTGTTATTGTAAATATGGATGAGCAGTCAGACGATCAAGTGTTAGGCAGAGAACGCGCATACGTACAAACATACATACATACGTTGAGTGCATCATCTCTGTTTATGTTATTGCTCTGCCTCTGCTGATCGCTCTGCTGCTATTCAATGCAAAAAATATTGTCCCGCTATTCCTTTGGTTGTTAAACCAGAATAGAAAAGAAATAAAACATTCTTATTTGAAACAATTAAAGAGTGAAGAAGTGTTTTAATTTGGTGACGGGCTAGAGGCAAACAAAAAAGGAAAAAATAACCCAACACAGTGGTTGAGTAAAAATTGCAAACTAATTTTGGAGAAATTAAATTTGATTGTCTTGATGGAACAAATTGCATAAAAATTAAGCTAAAAGTGGAACTAAACGAAGGCGAGAATTTTGGCGTGTCTCAACAGAGAAACAACATATTTGGACAAATTGCTCTTCCAGGAGAAAGAACTTGCTCAGGGAATTCTACTTGCTGTTGGATAACCGTGGTCAGATTAAAGGTGGAGAGGTGTATTAAAACACTTTTGTCGTAAGTGGCCCTATAGACAACACAATTGCCCAGAGTAAGTAAATTTACATACTCAAGTCGAACTCTTGAGTTAGGAGTGTGTTTAATAACATATGAAACATATTCCGGGGTTGTCAAAATAGGCAATCCTCAAACATTGGCGACCGTGACAGGACACTTGTGTCTTTTTAACCTAAAAATTTTGCTCCATTTTACCCAAGTGCATTTGGATTTTGTTTGCCCGCCTTTTTACTGTCAGCCATTACTCCGTCATTTTGCGAAAGAATCGAAGCCATTTTTATAAGCGATAAGGAATATTGCTGAATTGAAAATTTAGAGTGAGACAGCATTCTCGCGTACTTTTCAGCTAATTTTTTGCTGCAATTTCTAAAACTATCGTATTGCTTCTTTCTCAGAGGGAAATTGTTGCTCAAGTGGCTGAACCTGAAAATTAGACTGAGACGGCATTCTCATATACCGGCTTCTCTTTCTTGCGCAACATAATCCTATCATCGGTAAACAACGGAAAACATTTTTACACAAAATTTATAATAAATTATAATTCCAAATGACTGATGAACAAGTCCAGGGTTCCCAAAGGGACACAACCCTTGAGGAATTGAAACAACAACGTGGCTCGTCAAAGGGGAGTATGACCCGAATTAAAAATATAATTGAATCCAACACTTCATTGTCTCATACAGAACTTGAGTGTCGGTTGGGAATTGTAGAATCCCACTACAAGCAAGCTTCTTACTACCAAAGTCAGATAGAAAGATTGTCCCCCAGAGATAATGGAAGAGCCGAAATTGAGGAACTGTATGTTTCAATTAAAACTAAAATTCTTACTCAAATTGGGCAAGGTAGACGTCCTAGTATAGCTTATCAATCTTTTGTGTTGCCTCATGTCCCATCTAATAGATTACCCAGCTTAAAATTACCCAAGTTTGATGGGAAATATCTGGAATATAAGAACTTTATAAATACGTTTAACAATTTGGTCCACAATGACCCAACTATTTCTACTTCGGAAAAATTCAACCACTTACTCTCGTGTCTTAGTGGGGAAGCGCTTGCAACCATAAAGGCATTCCAAGTCACTGATGAAAATTACTCTAGTGCCCTTAAAAGATTGAAGGAACGGTACGATAATGACACACTAACAATTTGGTCCACAATGACCCAACTATTTCTACTTCGGAAAAATTCAACCACTTACTCTCGTGTCTTAGTGGGGAAGCGCTTGCAACCATAAAGGCATTCCAAGTCACTGATGAAAATTACTCTAGTGCCCTTAAAAGATTGAAGGAACGGTACGATAATGACACACTAATCTTTCTTGAAAATGTGACATCAATGTTTGAACTTCCGAAGTCCAATAAACCTGTTCCAAAGCAATTGAGAAATATTGTGGATACAATTTCTGCTCCCTATAGCTCTTTGAAATCGCTTGGCTCCTTTGAACAAATTTGTGATGCCTTCATAATTCACCTCGCAATGAGCAAGTTTGATTCTGAAACCAAACAACGATGGGATGAATACATCGATTACTCTAAATTACCCTCTTGGGCTGAATGTTGCTCCATGTTGGACAAGCGTTGTCAGCAATTGGACGCACAGTGCCGACGGTCTTCAAAACAGCATAACCCTTCCATAACAACAAATTACTCACATAGTAATAATCAAAAACAACATTCATTCGTAACAAAAAATGTGGCTCAATATTTAGTGTGCAGTCATTGCTCCAAATCGGGTCATATGATATCAACTTGTCAGCGGTTCATCGTTCTTACTCCTAATCAACGAATTGAACAAGCTAAACAACAAAAACTTTGCCTCAACTGTTTATCAAAAGGGCATGGTTACATACAATGCCACCAAAATATTCATGCAGATTTTGTAAACAACGTCATCACTCGCTTCTTCATAAGCAATCAGAACCAACCTGTCTCCGGGAAGAAGAAGAACCGTCATCATCATCTTTCAAACCAAACTCAGTCCCCAAGTGAGTACTGCTATTCTTGCTACTGCATTAGTATTGGTTCGTGACTCAGAGGGAAAATATCAACTGGGCCGTGCTCTGCTTGACTCTTGCTCTCAAGTTAACTTCATAAGTGAGACATTATGCAAATCTCTTAAGCTCAAGAAATGCACAAATTCAACAGATGTCTCTGGAGTTGGCTCTTCTAAGTTGAGAGTTACTCATAAAACACAAACGACAATAAGATCTCGTCTTAATAACTTCAATATGTCATTAGAGTTCCTGGTTTCTCGCAATATAACTGGTTATCATCCTGATGAGAATCTTTCCGCTAATAATTTCAATTTGCCCTCCAACATAGAGCTAGCCGATCCAGAATTTCATCGTCGACGAGGAATCGATATTTTACTCGGAGCAGAATCATTCTTTTCGCTCTTATCCGTTGGTCAAATTAAACTTGGAGAAAATTTGCCCACTTTACAAAAAACTCTCTTGGAATGGATTGTCTCTGGAAAGTATACAAGTCAAACGGCAATATCATCACGAAGGTCTACTTACTCCATTGTACAACACAAAGATATTTTCCAAGAGATAAATAAAAATATTGAAATGCTATGGAAAATTGACGTCGTTGAAAGCAAATGCCAAAATATGTCCCGAGAACAAAAAGTATGTGAAGACCATTTTGTGAAAAATGTATCAGTTCAATCGGATGGACGCTTAATGGTGAGATTACCCTTTAAAGGTGACCCAAATGTGCTTGGCGATTCACGAGACATTGCCCTGCGTCGTTTCTTTTCCATAGAGAGAAAATTGAACAAAAACCCTGAATTAAAAGAGGATTACTCACAATTTCTTAAAGAATATGAGGAATTGGGCCATATGTCTCAGGTGGACGACACTAATATTTCAGTTCCCAACTATTACATACCACATCACTGTGTTCTTCGCCCCAGCAGTGTGTCGACCAAGTTGCGTGTTGTTTTCGACGCATCATGTCGAACCTCTTCACAAACATCCCTGAATGGAATTATGATGGTGGGTCCAACAATCCAGAACAATTTATTAATTACTCTGCTTCGTTTCAGGTGTCATCGTTACGGAATGACAGCTGATATCGTCAAAATGTATCGTCAGGTTTTGGTTCACCCTGAGGATAGACAACTTCAGCTTATACTGTGGAGAGATGACTCCACCAAACCGATAAAAACATTTGCCCTCAACACCGTTACATACGGGACAGCTTCGGCACCATATCTCGCAATTCGAAGCCTACATTATGCCGCAGAACGTTTTCCCAACCCATACGAAGTAGGAAAAGGCATAATCATGAATGATTTTTATGTCGACGATATGGTTACTGGAGCGGATGACCTTGTATCTTTAAAACGCATTAAGAACGAAGTCATCGAAATTTTATTCTACTCGAAATTTTCACTCTCGAAATGGCATAGCAATTACCCAGGTTATGTCTCAAGTGAAGATGAAGTAAAGGAAATTAAGCTAAATGATGACGTCACAAGTACTTTGGGTATGACATGGCACTCAGATAATGACACAATCCATTTTGAGTTTCGCCCATCCAAAACGTATGCACATAATACGAAAAGAAACATTCTTTCCCTGACGTCGACGCTCTTTGACCCAATGGGTTTAATAAGCCCTCTCATCATCAGGTCAAAAATATTGCTCCAACATCTTTGGATCATAAAATGTGATTGGGATGAATCAGTTCCTCAAGAAATTGAATCAGCGTGGGAATCCATCATGGCTGATTACAATAATTTGTCTCAAGTAAAGATTCCTCGATACATTCGACTGCCAAATTCAACTAACATAGAGGTCCATGGATTTGGAGATGCTTCAATAAAGGCATATGGTTGCTGTTTATATCTTCGCTGTGAAGATTCTTTGGGAAACATTGCAGTAAATTTAATCGCATCAAAGTCAAGGGTTGCGCCCTTGAAAACGAGAACATTGCCACGATTAGAGTTGTATGCTGCTCATTTACTCGCAACCTTCTGGAGCCCATTAAAGCAATATTTTAACTTCCCGATTTCTCAAATCCACTTCTGGTCGGATTCTCAGATTACTCTTCATTGGATTAATTCCCACTCTTCAACTCACTCTTTTGTGGGTAACAGAGTAGCTGAGATTCAAGAAACTTGCCCTGATGTCCTATGGCAATATGTTCCTACTGAACACAATCCCGCTGATTTAGTATCCAGAGGTTGTTCTGTCTCCGATATATTGGTTTCGCCTTGGTTCGTAGGCCCTTCCTTCCTTATGGGTCCATCTTTCAATTGGCCAAATTATTCTGGCCCAAGTCTAAGCGAAGCGGACATGCATCTTGAAAGACGGAAAATTACATTGATAACAAAAAAGGAGGACTTACCCTATATCCTAAAAGCAGTCCATAAATTCAGTAACTATTTAAAATGTCTCAGAATATTCTCATATATATTTCGAATTCGTTCAAGAAAATCGCTCCACTTGCCCTCTATATCTCCAGATGAGTTGACACATTCTCTCCATAGGATAGTCTGGTGCATTCAACAACATTATTTTTCGGAGGAATTCCTTGAAATATCAAAGCATGGATTTGTCTCTGGTCAGCTGTCATCATTGGCTCCATTTATAGAAGATGTCTCTGGAGTGCAATTAATAAGAGTTGGCGGCCGATTATTAAATGCCGAGCTTACACCAGAGATGAAGTTTCCTTTGCTCCTGCCCAAAACCGATCCCTTCGTAAAAATCATGGTGATCTACATTCATCGCTCTAATTACCATGCTGGTCCAAGAGCCTTAGTATCTTTGGTTCAGCAGCAATTTTGGATTGTCAATTGTCGGTCTTTGGCCCGAAAGGTGGTTCATCAGTGCATACATTGCACAAGATACAAACCGAAATTACTCACTTAGGTAATGGGCAACTTACCCAAGGATCGAGTTACCGGTTTCCGCCCATTTGATGTTGTTGGAGTTGATTTTGCTGGTCCCATACCAACGTATCTCAGGATTCGAGGAAAGCTCCATTAAAATCCTACATTGCTGTCTTCGTTTGTTTCGCATCAAAGGCAGTACACCTAGAAGCGGTATCCGACTTGTCCAGCGAGGCCTTCATAGCAGCATTAAAACGGTTTACTGGCCGCAGAGGTGTACCGTCAAGAATTTATTGCGATAACGCTACCAATTTTGTTGGAGCAGAAAGGAAATTGAGTGATTTTCATAAATTTTTCCACCTCGACAAAAATAAGGAAGCAGTTGCTGATTATTCATCTGCGAAGTTCATAGAATTTTCCTTCATTCCTCCCAGAGCTCCTCATTTTGGTGGACTATGGGAAGCTGCTGTGAAATCAGCTAAAGGTCACTTGCTCAGAACGCTCCCTAGTGCTCGTCTTACATTTGGAGAGCTATGCACAGCCCTTGTTGAAATAGAGGCAATTTTAAATTTCCGTCCTATCTGCCAGATATCCACAGATCCCAACGACTTAGAAGCGCTTACTCCAGGGCATTTACTCATTGGTTGCCCGTTGCAGTGTATTCCAGAGAAGATAAAATATGACTCTGACATTTCTCATCTACAACAGTGGCAACGAATCTCAGCCATAAAGTCTCATTTCTGGAGCAGGTGGCACACAGAATACTTGGCTCAGTTACAAAATCGTTATCGCTGGAAAAACCCACAACAAAATCTTCAAGTCAACGATATGGTGTTCATACACGAAGACAATGTTCCCCCCATGAAATGGGCCATCGGTCGTGTTACCAAACTTATTCCAGGAGCAGACGGTTTTGTTCGAGTGGCAGAAGTCAAGAAATCACAAACTACATTAAAGCGTCCCGTGGCAAAGTTAGCCGTACTTCCTAAAGAATAAAGTTTGATTGAAACCAGGGTTTCAATGGGGCCCGGGATGTTAAATCACTCAAATGATTTTTTAATATTATTTAAATTTGATTTGCTGCTCAAAGAGCATTTTTGAAAACATAACATTATTTAAATTAGTTATTTTCAGTACTTAATATTTTAACGCTACAAGAGCCACCTTAATGTCATTTTTTCTATTTTCCCTTTTCTATTATTTACTTTGAATTCGCCCTAAAGAGAATCCATCATAACTAGCATTGTTATTGTAAATATGGATGAGCAGTCAGACGATCAAGTGATAGGCAGAGAACGCACATACGTACAAACATACATACATACATACGTTGAGTGCATCATCTCTGTTTATGTTATTGCTCTGCCTCTGCTGATCGCTCTGCTGCTATTCAATGCAAAAAATATTGTCCCGCTATTCCTTTGGTTGTTAAACCAGAATAGAAAAGAAATAAAACATTCTTATTTGAAACAATTAAAGAGTGAAGAAGTGTTTTAATTTGGTGACGGGCTAGAGGCAAACAAAAAAGTAAAAAATAACCCAACACAGTGGTTGAGTAAAAATTGCAAACTAATTTTGGAGAAATTAAATTTGATTGTCTTGATGGAACAAATTGCATAAAAATTAAGCTAAAAGTGGAACTAAACGAAGGCGAGAATTTTGGCGTGTCTCAACAGAGAAACAACATATTTGGACAAATTGCTCTTCCAGGAGAAAGAACTTGCTCAGGGAATTCTACTTGCTGTTGGATAACCGTGGTCAGATTAAAGGTGGAGAGGTGTATTAAAACACTTTTGTAAAGTAAATTTACATACTCAAGTCGAACCCTTGAGTTAGGAGTGTGTTTAATAACATATGAAACATATTCCGGGGTTGTCAAAATAGGCAATCCTCAAACACCGGTATTGAAGGTATTTCACTAGCAGCACAGCTTACAACATCTATTGATCTAATAATATTTGGAATAAGATTAAACATAGTCCAAAAATCTATTCCCAAAATTATTCTATGAGATATAGAAGGAATAACAAACAACTTCATATTTTTTTCTGGTTCTTAAGCGATATTTCGACATGAAGCCAACCCAGAACCTTTTGAGTGTTTCCGTCAGCCGTCTTGACATAGGTTTTACATTTATTAAAGTTGGAATATTTTGAAAAGTCTGTACAAGCCAATTCGCCTCCTACACAACTTACATTGGCTCCCGTATCTAGGAGTCCTAGCTCATCAAAATCCAAAAATGAAACTTTTGTGTAGTACCGCATATCTTTGGGGTTTGAAATGATCGATGAAACTAGAATTTGGTGGCAGATTTTACGTCTTTTATAAAATTGCCTAAGTCGTTTTGTGGAGCGTTTAGGACTCTTGGAAGTGGATGATATTGAGGACACATTAAATATTTCATTACGTTTCCGAATATAATTTTCCCACCGTTTATGGTATGGAAGTTTAGGGTATAATAATTTTGGCGTGTCTTCGTCAAATGGTTCACTGCGTTTTGATACTCTTTTTAGGATGGTTATGAATGGTGGGTTTGTGGTTGAATATGGATTCGCGTTTGACGTACCATAATCGCTGTTTGTGGGGTTTTGCTGAATGTCACTAGAGATAGTATTTTCAATGTCTTCAGGACCGCACATTAGACTGAGTCGATCTGTGGGCCCGGAGCTGTGAGTTTTTTGAAATATTTTGTTTCTTTGCTTGACATTTGATACATTTCGGCTTATAAACGTCTTTGGTTCCGCATCCGTAACAAAAGACTGTACGGTCTGCTAAACAATCATACCAATGATTGCCAATTTGTTGACAATTCCTACAAGATTTGTTTTCAGATCGTTCGAAAGCTTCTACAAAATTATCGGAGTTTTTCTCTGGGAAATCTAGCTCGTTTACATACCGACGTGCTGATACGTTTGGGTTCTGATTCCTCAGTGAAAGATTTTTACGTACATGCTCATCTGCAAGAAAATTTTCCCTCATTTGAACTAATTTACGTAAATGTGGCAAGGAGTGAATTGAAATGTAGAGTAGATCTTGGCGTATTTCAGGACGAAGATTCCTGGTCAAAATTTCTATCACTTCGCCCTCAGACATTGAATTGGGTAGTTTGTCCATAATAACCGTAATAATATCGATAAATTCATCGAAGGTTTCAATTGGGTTTTGTTTACGGTTTCGAATTTCTTCCCGGATATCGAATGACGATTTAAAATCTCGATATTGGAATCGTAGTGCCTCACAAAACTCTGTCCAAACAATAGATTCTACTTGTTTATGATAGCGCCAGAACCGATCTCTTGCTTTTCCGGTGAGAAGAATATGCATATTTTTACATACCACACTAAAGTCTCCATTAAAGTTCACCTTCGTTAACGATTCCACCCTATAAATAAATTCTTGGACACTTAAGGCGCTTGTAGATCCGTCGAACTTAGGGTTCCCGTGTTGGATCACTGAGGTAATTTTGTCTGGCGACATTTTCACAAATGTATTCGAATTAAATAATGAAGAAGAAGATATTTTGAACATATTGTGGGAGTGATTTATATTTCCTTGTTCAGTATTATGGTTACCATGACTCCTATTTAAATCTGAATTTTGTATCCTTGTATTATTATTTGTATTAGTGGTATTTGAAATCGCTGATATATTAAGTTGAGTATTTCCAATGTCTGAGTTAATCTGAATACCAAAAGATGGTAATTTTAGATTTTGAAAAAATTGGTTTAACTTTTCTTCAATAAATCTGCCTATTTCTTCATAATTAATTGCAGTTGCATTGCCGTTCGAAAAAGCTGTAGTCCTTTGATTGATTGGATCAGACTCAGTAGCAATAAGGTTAGAAGGAGCTGTTATCCTTTGATTGGATGCGCTGGATTTTGTATTTTTATTCGGACTAAAAGTAATGTAGTCCGTACTATTTAGATTAGTCTGGGGTTTATAACCAGTGGCTAAATTCCTTTGAACACTACTACAGGTGTTGTGATGTTTAATCATAGCACCTCTACCACGATTTTTGGAAGATGGTCTATTTGCATGTGTAATTTTTGCCTGCATGGTAAATTCCTTAAGGTCGGAAGGCTGACAAGTTTGCTTACAAATAGGGCAATCACAAGACGTTGCCAAACTACTTTCAATACAAGATCTATGGAATATATGTTACCATAAATGTATGACCATACATTTGTCTCCATCATTCATATGTTCATTACATATTTGACATATGGTAAGATCATAATTAGAAAAATCTATTGACGTATTCTCTGCCGAAGCAGTTAGGGGATGTGTTGTGCTTTCAGAAGCCATTACAAGGGAATTGTATAAACAGTTAAAATGAGATAGTTCAGAAACTCTTTGAGACTTATATTTTATACATATATATAGATATATCTATATATATAACTAAAAAATATATATTTGTATATTCTCTTCGTTTAGGTGTTTCCTATCAATGATTGTCTGAGGAGTAAATCTTTGAGTTATAGTTTAAGAAAATGCTACAAAAAAATTGATGTAAAATTGGGCTATTGTACAAGAAATATTCATCCGATTACCCGACCTTAAACTACCTGTTTCACAATAGGGCAATGGTAGACTGTTCCATCATGGTTATAATGGTCATTATTCGCATTCAGCTGATTATATGAATTCCTTCTTATAACAGATGTATAAATGTGATCTGGATAAGATAAAAGTGAATTATATACTCTTGAATGAATGCTTCGAAATTCACCAGATTCACAACTTACAGAAAAGCTTGATTAAAATAAGTGGGTTAGCAATACCCAGCGTAAACACAAGTAGCTTAAGCTCCACTCAAATTCAATCAAGTATTCTGAAAATTCAAGGGAATATCCTAAGCATAATAACTGGAATGAAGAGCCTATATAAGGTAGAATGACCTTCTTCGGGCGCCACGTTGGGCGTCAAATTTGTAACGTACTGCTTAAAAGTCAAAAGGCTTTCGGGTGCCCTTTTTAAATATAATCGATAGCACCATAGATTAACAATAGAAGTAGGACTGCGGGAGCATATAACGCTGCCAGCTACTTCTCTACTGCCACCGAGTTTCGCAATACCCCAAATTAAAATAAGACTCCCTTTTTATTTAATGATTCGAAAGTTAAACATGAGGTTGTCGACTGAAAAAAACTATAGAGGATGGAAATTTAAATTTGTATGATGATTAGCATTTCTAACATTTAAACAAGGTACCTTCGGATGTTCTGAAGGGACTGCCTCATTACACACTCCTGCCAATGTTCTAAAGGCATATACTTTTTTTTAGAACCCCTACACTCTACAATTTACATCCTCAATCACATAGGATAACACCAATATTTATTTTAACAATTCCTATTACAACAGACATTAGCATACTGATTCTGATGGAATATTACTAAAACAGAATCCCATTCATTATTTAAGAAAACAACAACAAATATTCCAAGAGTTTGTTTCTTTTTCTTTTTTTCTGAGAGTTTATCTCCAATTCTTTTCCACTATGAAAGCAGAGATCGAAAACAAACGTAAAGCAATAAGAATTGGCAGCATTAAACTTATCTCTGAGAATATTTGTGGAAGTCTCTGGGAATATTATATCAGTGCAAGTGATTGTGTTTTTTATACAAATTAGATCACTTTTAGGGTTAAAACAGACTTACCACCATAATGCTGCCATGTGGAAGATCTTCTACAGGTCTAATGGTTTTGCTTGCTAATTGGAATAAGTAGATAATTTATAACAATTTCGTTCTTCTTGCACTGATTATATATATCCAATTTGGGGAGAAAGTTGGTTAAGCTTAACTACTAAAAAAAGAGAATTATTCGTTATGTCTAATATGGGGGTTGTTTAAATTTAAAATAAGCTTGATTATAGTTGATCAAGTTGTGTTGTAATAGATACTTGTACTTGGTGATAAAGTGCACTTTTCTGGAAATCGAACTCCGAGGAGATGCAATATCTGTTTAAAGTAATTGTGTTCAGTGTTTGTTTTCTCTTTCGAGACGAGCTTAATGATCTGAAATTTGCAGTGAAAAGGAGGTGTTCATTTGTATAAAATATGGGAGTATTCCGGTTGGGTAAGCAGGTACTGGCAGAAAAACGGGGACGCTTGAGAACGGGGCTCAGGCACCAATTGGTTGTGACCGCACGTTTTTTTCCGCCTTGTAGGATTGATCACAAGTCAGGACATCTACTAAACAATTTCTTTGGAGTGTCTGATGTTAATATCTCTCTTTAGAAGATTCTTCATCAGGGTGTACTTTAAAGACCGAGGTGATTTTACACAATAAGTTGTGCAATTTGGCACATAAATTGTTTCGCCAGAGAATAATTCGAGAAAAATATAATCTGTTCTATCCTGTGGGTAGAACGATTTTCCGAGATTACTGAATGTTCCAGGCACAATGTTTTTTCCCCGATCTTATCACTGGAATTGTATTAGTAGAGTCCCTTCAAAGAAACCTGAGAAAGACCTCTATAATTTCACAAAATATGCACAAATATTAATGATTTTACTTTTTTTTTTGGTTTTTCAATAAAAAAATATATCTTATTTGGTCGATGAAATAAGTGATTGTTAACTATTGAATTGATTCGATTAATAGTTTTCAGACAACTTTACTCTTCAAGAGTTATAACAAAAAGGAAGTAAAGCAATTTCGTGAGTTATTACCAAACCTAATTTTTATGGAAAAAGTTTGGGAAAAGAAAAATGTCAAAATTGGGTACAAGGAATACAAGAATCGGCTTTGCAATACTTTTAACGCCGATGTTGCATTTAAGTGATTTGACATTTCGTTCGGACGCTTTTTATATGCATTATGTTTGTACAGTACTTATGGTTTCAATGTCTCCACAGTTGATAGTAGAACCAAAACAAAAGAAAAGGAATTTATGAATGAAGTAGTAAAATAATAAAGTGGAAAGTAGTGGAAGTTTTTTTTTTGACAATAACTCAGCGAATTTCACTCGGGAACCACTATACAATGTACCATTCCAGCAACAAGAGGGATTCTCATAGAATAAAGTGTTTCAAAACTTGATTTCAGTAGCAATATGAAAGTATAAGAAAGATGGAGAAAACAGAACTTCGGACTTTTTTGTTATGAAAAAAAAAATATCCGAGAGCGAGAAAATAACAAAGCGCTTATTAACTATGTCTTAATCAGGTACATGCAACCTTTTAATATATGTCGCAAAAATCAATAAAAATTCTTTTGAGTGCCATACATGGTGTTTTTGTTTTCTTTCAAACGAAGGTGATATGTCAAAAATGTCGACGTATTATACTTACAAACGTATATGTACTTTCGGTGTTTAAGAAGATCAGCAAAAAAAATTTTTCTGATTACTCGTCCGGAACTGATAATTGTATTAAAATTATATAACCCAATTCTGAACCAAAACGCTATTACCTGCAGAAACATAAACAATAAGATGGAACCATAAGAAATATTATTGGCTATAAATGGTCATTACATATAGTGAGGTACCGTTATATCGGAGCTATACGGAGCCCTGGACCTGCATAGACAATTTTCAGCCATAGGCTGTAGCTTCCATCACGAACTTTAAACACAACATCTCAAAAAATGTCGGTGATTATTGTACCTAAAATCGTCAAAATACCTAATGTTGGGAGGTACCGATGTATGGGGCCTATACGAAGACCTGGGCTTGCAATGACAATTTTTTGTCACAGACTGTGCGTAATTTGAAACTACTCAGGTGATTAATGTCGCTAAAATCATTAAAATACTGAATATAGGGAGAAACCATTTAATGGGGTCTATATGAAGACCTGGACCTGCGCAGACAATTTTCTGTCACAGGCTGTAGTATTGATTTAGAACGTCAAAGGCCAAATTAGAAACTACTCCGGTGAATAATGTCGCTAAAATCATCAAAATACCGAATATCGGGAGGTAGCGTTTTATGGGAGCTATCAAAACGTGGAGCTGCACGGACAATTTTCTGTTTTAGGCTGTAGTATCTACTACTTACTTCAAAGAACAGATTTGAAACAATTTCGGTGAATAATGTCGCTAAAATCCTCAAAAAATCGAATATCGGGAGGTACCGTTATATGGGTGCTATACGAAGATGTGGATATGCACATACAGTTTTCTGTCTTGGGCTGTAGTATTTATTTTGAACTTTAAATACTAAGTTTTAGCCTTCTATCTCACTTCGTCTGAAAGATAGCGTAACCGACTTTGAATTTTACGCTGATCAAAAATATATATACTTTGTTGGCTCTGACATGAGTACTTCAAGGAGTTACAAACGGAATGACAACGTTAATATACGCTCCATAGTATGGTGGATGGTATAAAAATGCATATTACAAAGCAGGAATGGGCAATTTTTACCACAAAATTTGTTTCCTCAAAATCAGCTGTTTTTTTGTATTTGCCGTAAAATAACATTTGGTGGTCAGATTGTGACAAAGAAATATGTGACATTTTTTGTGAAATATTTGCTCAATTCGGCCTTATCCTTAGTAATTAAAACGTATATTTCTTCCTGGTTAAATAGATTAAATTCTGGGAAGTTGCACACATTATGATGAAAATTAAGCCTCAGCGGTTACAAACCTTTGTTGATTTATGCGTTTATGTAGAATGTTGATATTACTTACAACAAATAGAAATAGCGGATTACCTTGTGTACAAAACAGAATTTTTCGACAGAGATATATTATAATATAAGAATATGTGGTGAACAGACCTTCGACGCCATTGAAATAACTGTATAAAATTGATATTATAAATACATGTGTTTAAAGTGTATGGTGAAAAACGTCGACTGAGTACGTCGAACTGTAGGTAACGCTGTAAACAGCATAAGTAAAAGGGTTGCCACTTATTATGAAAGACAACATAAAATAACAAAGTTGTCGGATTACGTGTTCATACATATTATTTCCTCCACTTCTGCATGTTTATAAAGGTGAGAACATTCTTTGCCTTCTCAGTGCTAAATCCATGAAAATCGGACTGCGGTGCCAAGAATCCATCGTCGCTGTTGGTATTTTCTGTCTCAGTCTGTCTTAGAGGACAATCATCCGTAATATATCTGTCATTCGAACTATCATACGACCCAGGCGGCGTTGAACACATTTAAGAGGGAATTGAATATATTCGAGGGAGTGTTGAACGTCTAATAACATTTCTCGATTCGGCAGAATCATTGGAGGGTATACGTTTTCCGTTTACATTTCATATAAAATTTCACGATGCAAGTTTCCCGTTCGGCGTATAAAAATGCATTTAAACTACTTATTTATTTAGTTGTATAGAAAATATACCCCCTGCAATGGTTTAAATATACGATATGACGGGAAGATCTTTATGTTATGTTGTTGGGTCATGCTAAACTGGAACTCAATAGATCAAATCATGTTCCCAGTATTATACCTAGGAACAGGCAATTAGGAGATTAACCAGTAGTTGCATAATTTCTGTAATCACGAAGGTATATGTCTAATCTAATTTGTACATTTTCCTCATTAGCACCCAATGTTTCATAGCCACTTTTATTATCTGAAATGTCCTCTCCGTCTGCGCATTGGTAGCAGGGTGATAAGGTGCCAAATACCCTTTGAATTCTGGCGATGCAAACCCCTGTTCCGTTGTCTGACACGACGTAAGAAGAAAAAAGCCTTGGCCACCTCTTCTATATCCTTGTCTTCTTCCGGACAATAGACAATGGACCTGGCACTCATTTTGACCATAAGTGTACAGCATGAAGGCCCTTAAGAACTTTGTGCCTGAGGAATCACAACACGATGTTCGAATACCAAAATTACATCAAAGTGAAAATTCAAGAATTCAATGATCTGCATTATTCGCCATTTGGCTAATACAAAGTGTAGGAAGGCTCTTTGTAGGGTTTAGGAGTCTGGGTCAAAGGCTTATGATCCGTTATCAATGCGAAATGTCCCGCATACAAGTAAAAGAAGAATATTTGCGCACACAACAAAGTGCCCAAAGCCTCCTTATCAATCTGCGAATATTTCCGTTCAGTGGCCGTAAACGTTCGGCAAGCATAAGCTATTGACTATTCTCTTCCAACCTCCATCCTAGGTGCGAATGAAATGGTATTAACACTTGGTCCGAAATCAAGGCATTTTTCAATTCTTTGTATACCATTTCCGCCTCAGTGGTTCAATCTAGCTTTTGATGACAAATTAGGAATAAATGACCGCAATATGTGGTCTTACCAAACAAGTTGCAATTCATCGTGTGTTTTAGGTTTTGGTGTATACTTTATACCTTGAATATGCATATCGAGCTTGTGCATACCTTTTCCGTCCATTAGAATTCTTCTGACAATGCTGCGAAATGACACACAACTTCTATGACTTCTTTCTGAAACAGCACGTATATTTGCAGCCCCATATACAGCTCTCAATGGTCGTATCAACCCATGGGTGGTTATTAATTAATTAATGCACGAACCAGTTCGTCATCAATTTGCGGATGCGAGTAAGCATCAGTAATATTTAATTTACAAATCCATTTGACTCCTTCTGATTTCCCCATTCTTTTTTACTACAACATGCATCGTCGATGCCCATTCGGAACATTTGAGTCTTTTGTAAAGCCGAGCTTCCATTTGTTTTCTATCTATTTGGCATATTTGGCTTGATTCTGGATAAAAAAGTTAGCTTCTACAACTCACCTGGCGTAGACCTAGTGAGCGGATCGCTGCCGGGCATTGGTTGTTGTAGGTACACCGACGCCACAACCATATTTGAAAAGAGGTAATCTTGTTGTTGAAAAAATAAACCATTCAGTTCAATAAACCAGCAATTTTATACAGAAAATAAAATAATCCAAATTGTTTTATTTCTTATTTTGTTTTCTTTTCCCCATTGCTCTACACAAACATTTTGGTCCCTTCGAGTCGGATTTTCCAAGTTGTAAAGTTTACCTGTTTATTAACTGCTGTGTTTTGTTCTCTTTTTGCAAATCAACTCAACAACCACATCCCCCTCATAAATCGCGTCTCGCATCAACATCATATTCTCATATCATATTTTTTCACCATTTTTTTTTTTTTTTTTTGAAAAACAAATGAAGAGTACTGGTTTTTGTTTGCTTTGCGGTAATGATCGCTTTTGTTTTACCCTCAACAATTCTATTTTGCAAAAAAATCAGGACTTATTCACATTTTTTTCCATTTTAACGCGAAATAGTCGAATTTAAAGAATTATTTGTTTTTGAATAATTCAAATTTATCCCCAAAAGTAAATTTTAATAAAAAAATTTTCCGCTGTAGTGTGCATAATTTAGCGTTCGGTTATTGCAATATTCCCCACATATTTCTGCATTGCCGAGTCATCTCTTTTCCATTCTTACATATTCGGTATTATTCTCAACGAGAATAAAATTACAAAATTGCCGTTTTTTCTAAGTCCCACCGTACATAGCGCCTAAACACACCGTTGGGTCAGTTGGCCTATTTTTGAAGAAATTAACAGTACACGTACACATATCAATATTTGTTAGTCTGAAAGACGTGCACCCTACACTCGACACACACCGACAATTGATAATTTTTTCTAGTTTTTCAAATTTTTTCAATATTTTTTATAAATATAAATACTAAAGTCAGCGAAACACCTCCTTCCACACCCGCAGAAATTCGTGTTAGTACACCCCAGAATGTCCAAAATCAGGCTTCTGTGGCGCGGTCATGGAATAGGTCGAATACTTCGCAGTCAGGTACAACCAATCCGAGCAATGTACTAAATAACAGTTTGCCACCCTTACCCAGATTTTAGCCAGATTTTCTGCTAATATTTAAATTTCGAGTTGGAGTCTACAGCCTTGTGGTTCCGACACCATTCATAATCTTAATTTCCGCCGTGTGTCACATATGATTTCCAAGCAGATTTTTTGTTGTGAACCAAATACTTTGACAGAACTACATGTGTTCTCTGATGCTTCGAAGAAAGCTAAAGCGGGGTAATTTATATGCGAATAAAAAATTCTCTAGGGGAAATTAGTGTTAATTTGTTTGCCTCTAAGACAAGAGTAGCCCCAATTAAGTTGGTATCATTGGAACTATGTTATGCTGTACTAGCGTCAGAACTCCTAAAGTCCATTTTGAATGACTTGTATATTCCAATTAAGAAGATTTGCTGTTCGACCGATTCCACAATTGTGTTTTAGCTTTGTTGCGAAAAAACTTCTTTGTCTAATACAACAAAACGTTGGAAATGGTCTTTGGTTGCATGTTAGTTCTGAGGTAAACCCGGCATT
Organism: Musca domestica; assembly: GCF_030504385.1. Classification (NCBI taxonomy): domain Eukaryota; kingdom Metazoa; phylum Arthropoda; class Insecta; order Diptera; family Muscidae; genus Musca; species Musca domestica. The sequence continues at coordinate 2,140,217 of NW_026712439.1, forward strand.
TTTCTCCCATACTGTTGTCGATTAGCACGTCATCTTGTTGAAGACGCACATTCACGATGGTAATCAGACAATGTTACGTATAATTCGAATGGAGTTTTGGATTCCTCAGAAAGCTCATCCGTACAGTGATTAATCGTTGCCAGGTTTGCTGGCTAGAAAAAAATCGATCGTGTCCAGGATTATGGCTGCACTTTCTCACGAAAGAACATCGACAAATACTTTGCTGGACCTTTTGATATTAACTCATGTAGGGGTCGTGCTTGTCGTATCACTAAAAGTTACATTTGTGTTTTGTTTGTTATACGACCAAAGCTGTGCATTTAGAGGCAGCGTCTAATCTATCGTCGACTTCATTTCTGCCTACTTTATATCGATTCATAGGTCGTCGTGGTTGTCCTTAAACCATATTTTCGGATAACGACACTAATTTTGTTGGCACATCGCATGAATTCGAAAAGGATTTTAGAACGTTTCTTAGTGAAAGCCGTCATACCATTTGTTACTCTATGGGGTATCGGGAGCTTACTTGACAATTTATACCAGCTGGCTCTCCCCACATGGGTGGTCTTTGGGAGGCATCAGTCAAAAGTTTTAAAAACATTTTTATCGGGATGCCAAGTCCTTGCCATATACGTTTGAGCGAATTTCGACGACTTTGCTCGCATTGAAGCATGTTTGAATTCCCGGTCCCTATATCCAATGTCATATAGTATCGGTGAATTGATAGCGCTTACACCTGGTCACTTTCTTATTCTTGCTTCTTAGTCAATCGGTATAGAAAACTGCAAGCATTGAAGTATCAGTTATGCATTAGGTGGAATGAAGAGTATTTGTTTAGTTTGAATAGGCGTTATGAGTGGAAATATCCGAAGAGAAATGTTGCAGTCAATGATTTAGTAGTCATTAGACATGAAAAACTTGCACCTACCTCTTGGAAGCTAGGACATGTAGTCGATACGCATACCGGTATATGACGGTAAGGTTCGCGTTGTAGACGTCCGAACTGGTCAGGGTATTGTTAGGCGACCAGTCGTAAAGTTAGTCGTGTTACAGAATTAAGTCTGTTGTTTGCTCTCTCTTTCTGGTTATCCTTTTTCGTTATGCGTGTTAGTTTTGGCATCTCAACAAGAAATATTCCCTGAAGTCTTTTTGTCCGACTATGACGAGGAGATAATATCGGATCGAAAAGTAGAAGCAGAGGAGAGGGCAATCAACGAGGCGATTACCGCCCCGTCCCTAAAAAGGTGGACACCACGCAACCCCCTGAGCCTATAATCAGTCAGGCTCAATACTCAGACTTCAGCCTATAGCTCCCCAGGTTCAGCCCCCTGTGTCAACAGGACCTCAGTTTATAGTTGCCTAAAATGCTGACACGTCGCTAGCAACTCACCACCCTACAGCCCTAAAGCACTGGTTAGCTCAGCGTTTTCACGCGTAGCATCGTCATCAAGGTCGTCGCTATAGTGTCGGTTCATCATCCATTACACAAATGCATGGCCTTTAAAAGGGTGTCTGTGGAGAAATGTGTGCGTATGGTTGTTTACAACATTATTGTTATAATTGTCTGAGTCCTAATCACGTCTCAAAGTTCTGTGCGGTTCCCAGATTATGTATTTATTGTGATAAGAAACATCACTCAATTTTAAATGAGCATTAGCAAAATAGCTCCGACCGGACGCAAAATTCATCGAGATGGTTGGTTCCCCGAGGTATCTTTCCCACGCCACCCCCCGTATTACCAACATCCGTCTTACCCATAAGACGCGTATTGTCCTTGTGCCCCAACTTACGTTTGGATCTCTGTCTCTCTAATTCTACCGTTCCGGTTCGGGACAGCCAGGTGTGTGCATCTCTTATAAATGACCTTCGATGGCCGACTTTATGATAACTTCACGTTTTGACCCGGGTCAAAGGCATTTTGTTACTGCAAGCGTTGCGAGCATCACTTGCGGGGTACCTCCCCCTATGTCTGTTCCTTCTACCGTACGCGAGGCTTTGTTGGTCTGGTGCTTGCAGACCCGTCGTTTGATTGTTCTGGTCCAGTAGCGATGGTATTATTAAGCCACGAATGATCCAACAACCTGGTCTTCCTACAACGCATTATACCTCGTTTGTTGGGTAATTACCGTTTTAAATATAAAATAAAAATACATTTTAATGAATGAATTTTAATGAAAAATGCTCACATGTAAAGTTATCTTATGTCCTAAATGTACATGTACATGTACATGAATTTATATTTAACATAATTCCTTTTATCTTATCTCATTATTTCAAATTTCGTATTTGAAGTTCGTAGTATATACTACAGCATAAAACATAAAATGGCCTATGTAGGTCCAACTCTTCATTTAGCCCCCAGATAACGGTACCCCCCGATATTCGGCATTTTGATGATTTTAGCGACATTATTTACCGGAATTGTTTCAAATTTCGCATGTGAAGTTCGTAATGGATACTACAGCCTATGACAGAAAACGAAAACGAGGAAATTCCGAGGTCAAATCCGGCCTGACCAATGAAGCAGTCGAAAAACATAATATTATTGGCAAAAAGGAATAAAGGCGCTAAGTACAGAAGACGACGAATCGGAGCTTACCATTGAGCCATTGAGTATATTTTGCATCGTGGATAATGACAGTCTGCAACGATGGACTATTAATTCGGTATGGAGAATGAGGCCGACAGATAAAAGTGGTGGTATCGGCAAGAGATTAAACGGTGGAATCGTATCCTGGAAGCGGTTACCTAACTAAATATTGATATTATTTCAACATATGTAGATAATTACGCCTATTTTCTCTTTTCATATTGTTCATAAATTAACGCAATTTAGCCCAACACTGTTGGTTGGGTATTTACCGGCGGCTGCATAGATTTCATCAAAACAAAATTATGTAAATAATATATACACCTACACATACTCACATACATTGATGCAGCCACCGGTAAATTCCGATACTGAATTCGAATAAGTAAGCATCGTCAACAGCCAAAACTGGTTTGATGTGAAAATGCAATTTGGACAATGTTTAGTTCTCAACGACTTCTAATCGAGACTGCAAGTTTTCCCCCCCCCCCGAGTGACAAGTGCAAGTGATAATAAAATGAAATAAAAGCAAAATTAATAACTTTTACAAAAAAAATAGAAACATCAAGATGTGAATATTTAAAATACAAAATAACATTATAACACAAGAACATACAACAAGAAGGTGAAAGAACTGTACAAATAAATTGTTACACTGTAAAACTTACCTGCTAAAACTTACAAACTAATGAATTTAAAAGTACCTTAATTTAAAACTTAATATCTACCGAAATAAAACTTAGAAACTTGTGAATTTAAAACTAAGTAAATTTATACATCCTAAATAAAACTTATGAACTAGTGAAAACTATTGAATAAAAACTTAAAAATAAATAACAAAACTACCTAATGTTATTGCACTTCCCCCAAGAAAAAATATAAAGAAAACTAAATAAAACAATGAAATAAAAAAGAAAACAACTTTTTATAATTTCAAAAGGCTCAAAAGCAAAGAAGGTAAGCCTAAAAACACATACATTTATAATTAATTATTCCATATTATCCATTTGTTAACTTAAAAAAAAAATATAGTCCGCTATAAACATGCACTTTTAAGACGCCCGGGAGAATGTACAAAATACTATGTACATACTTTTGAGTGCGGTTGAGGCTCTGGGAAAATCTAGCAATAAACAATGAATATTCATATTCATTCATTATTCATTACATTTTCCCAGCCGCCATAAAACACCACATGTGAACAATTCGGTGATCTTTGCGCTGACGCATACGACAATGTTTGAGACAATAAAGGTTATGACCCACACGCACAGATATCGATGCGCTCAGCAAATGTACAAGACCACTTGAATGAAATGTCAAGCAGCGCTGCAATGTTCTCCATTCAATATAAGAATAGATAAGAGTAATTGTTTGGCTGCGATTAGGTTAAGATAGACTAGTTTTTGTAGCACTTAAGAAACATATTTTTGAAATAAAATCAGAATTGAATCAATCCATCAATCAAACCATTCGGTTAGCTTGCTTTTCTCGCTATTACATTGATCCTCCTAGTAGGATCCGAATAAAGAATAGAGTTGACAATCAAAGAGGGAGATTGGACTCTATTTTCACTTACAATAGGTTTAAGTATTGGTATAGGCCCCATGGAACTGAACCTGCATATATTCGTTATTTTAATGATTTGTGACACACTCTTCATCGGAAATTTTTCAAATTTGGAATTTGAAGTTCCTCATGTCTACTTTATCATACGACAGTTGCGCATACAGGTCCTCGTCTTCGTAGATAACTGTACCTCCTTATATCTGATATTTTGATGATTTTAGCTACATTATTTACAGGAACTGTTTCAAATCATGTTTCTAAAGCTCTTAATGGGTACTACAGTATGTGAAAGAAAATTGCCTATGCAGGTCCAAGTCCATATAACGGAACCTATATACGGTATATTGATGACTTCAGGTAGTTGTTTAAAAAAAATAAATTGGCTAAAATCGTCAAAATATCAAATATCGGGAGGTCCAGCTACAAAAACCTAGACCTGCCACTAGACGAAGAAGCCGTTACCAATTTCGAATACCAAATTTGGAACATATCCGTGAACAAATATGGCTTAAATCATTAAAATACTGAATATCGGGAAGTACCTTTATATGGGGATATACGAAACGTTACGGTATATCATTTTGTATACTAACTATCCTAGAAACAACAGCAACTATTCTGCTGAAGTTTAAAACATTACGTTAAATATTGTGGGCTCCATCGTGATTTCATCATAGGGAAATCTTTAAATCGATTTAGAATTTTATGCTGGTCATGTATATATAATGTTTGTGGACTAATTACAAATATTCAATGTACCATTACGTCCAATTCTCTCATCCACTAATTACCGTGTTACCAAGAATATTTTATCCGAGAAGTACAATGTTAAGAATTCAACAGAAATGAAAGAAACTCTCAAAAGTGTAAAGCTCGTTTACTCAAAAATATTAGTATCATTTGACGTTATATCCTTATTCACAAACATTCCAGTACATACTGTAATAAAAGTTATTATGAATTGGATCAAATGAAACAGTACCCTAAGATTTCAAGATGTACATTCTGAAAATTTTGCATCTTTGCAAGGACAATAACTATTTCAAATACAAGGACAAGATTTATAACCAAATATTTGGAATGCCAATGGGGAACCCACTCTCGCCCACCACAGCGGATTTAGTTCCGGATCACCTACTTGATGAAACGTTAGCCGAACTAAAAACTAGAGACACAAATACAAAAAACAAAGCTAAATCTGTAGATGGCCTTTTTGCCATTATAAATAAGGACGATGCGGATGAAATCTTACGCACACTTTACAAAAGACAAAATTATGTTTGACTGCTACACTAAGCAAACTTCATCCGGCAGAATTTTAAATTAAAACGCCACACAACCTAAATCTCAAATCCTAAACACGGTAACTTGATATATAGAATTCTAAATAGCAGTGACGAACAATTCCAAGACAAATTTTTACGGTGTACAATACATTCCTGGAATTTTTGGCAATCAAAAATTACGGAGGATAATAAAGAACAAAAATATAAACTTTGCTTGCAAGCCAAACAAAATGCTAATCGCCATATTCACAAACACAAAAACGCTAATCGACAAACAACAACAAAGCAATGTTGTTTACAAAATACTGTGCAAGGCAAAGAAAACGAAAAATGCAACAAAATATACATAGGAACAACAAAAAGGGCGCTAAATATACGAATGGGAGAACAAAAACAAGTTATATAGAAAGGGAAAGAACGACCGCACTAGCACAGCATATCATACACACAGGCAACTCACCTGATTTTGACAAAACAGTAAATTTAGACAAAGAGAAAAATGAGAAATAAAGATTGCTGATTGAAAGTCTGAGAATACAACAACAAATTGACGCAACGATGAACTTAAAAGAAGACACCGATAATATTAGTGCAAGCTATGGAGCAGCAATGACGTAAACATATCTGTGATACTAGATTTTAAGTCGTTGTTTATTGTCTAATTATGTTATTTTATAATACAATATATGTAAGCACGTCTTGAGTATAGTGTAAGTAAAGAGTATGTTTACAATTATTGTAAATTTGACCATAATGTAAATTGTTATATATATTTTTTTAAATAAACGAAATTCCTAAGGAAGTCACCAAAAAAGTGACGAAACGTTGGGAAAATGTAAGAAAACAAATCTTTTATTTGCAAAAACTTAGAGAGAGCAAGTTAAAAATATCAAATATAATAAAAATATTAATTTGTTGAACTAAAATGTTATATAATTGATAAATTTTGACTCAATTTGTAATATACTACTGAATTGTACCAGAAATCTGAAATGATAACCGACAAATGACGATTAAGAGAAATTTACTGTGGCATAAGAGTATACTAATACCACCATAGCAATAAAAAGGAATATGATTTCTATTTTAATATATTTATTTCTCTTTTAATATAATCCTTTGGTTTCTATTCTACTGAGCTTACGATCTCGTCACTTGGGTAAAAAAGTTTATTTTCATAGGAGTTATTTTTAAAATAACTCCTGGGGAGAATATCCCAGACAAAAGCAAGGGAACTGATGAGGATTGGTAGATCTTTCCGAAACCTAGGTATTCCCTGCCTTACTCCGTTGTTTTTATAAAAACAACAATAGTGGGATTGAGCCTGACTATTTTGCGACAATAACATAGCATCTTATGCTGATCAAAATATATATACTTTGAGGGCTTTAAAATTTAAGAGTTACAAACGTGTTATACCCTTTATACTACAGTGGTCGGTATATAAATAAAAATGCCCCACCTGACTGTCGATGATAAATAAATGGAAAGCAAACATAAATTTAAGGTACAGTCACACTGGGCAAATATTTGATCCAAATTTGTTTTTCCAATATTTGGCTGAACAAATGTGAATTTCATACAGAGTTGATTTGATGTTAACATTACAGTTAAATAAATAAATATATTTTTGACCAAAAAACTGGAAAATAATTTATATTATGTGTTCACATTATGGACACACTGGTCCAATTTTTGTTTCCTGGCAAATAATTTTTGTTTTCCCAAAATCAGTTGTTTTAGTATTTGCCGTCAAATAATATTAGGTGGTCAGATTGGGCAAATAAATATTAGACATTGTTTAATTTCAAATTTAATATTCATTAAATTGCGTAAACATTGCACATTTGTAAAGGTACGGTCAGACTGAGCAAATATTTGAACCAAAATCGTTTTCCCATATTTGACTGAACAAATGTGAAATTCATACAGAGTTGATTTAATGTTCACATTACAGTAAAAAATTTGACAGTCACCAAACCGTATCAAATACTGCTTTGGAAAACATGTTGGACATGTGTTAACATTCTTAAAATATATATTCCCCATTGTTTGATCAAACTGTAGGAAAACATAAGTTTATTTGACCGAGGAAAATAGAGAGAGAGAGAGAGTGAAAGAGAGACATAAGGAAACGGAGCTTCGTGTATTATTTGTTTCGGGGAAGGCAAATAAATGACCAGCTGTTTAGGAATATTAGTGTTTTGTCAGAATTCTTTAATGTTTGCATCTATGGATGTATGTTTGCAAAATCATAAATGGTACAATCAAATCAAGGTAGCTAGCGAGTAGTTGCTTTTACATGTGTATTCTTTTCAATTATATGGATATTGTTTACAAATGGAGAAAATTATGAAAGTTATACATATATATATATATATATATATATATATATATATATATATATATATATATATATATATATATATATACATATATATATATATATATATTAAAGTTAGTACACACACACACACACATATATATATATCGAATTTTATCGAAAATTTGGCGAATTTAGAAAATTTGTTGAATCAGACAAATTTTCACAGCAACAATCAAAGTTATTGGCTTTTTATAAAATAAAATCCTCCTATCATAGGATATTAAGCGATTTTAAGTAAAAATTTTGAAACTTTTGTTCGACAACCCAACACACATTTTTTCCCTCGTTGACATTTTTTTTTTGGATTCTCTGAAACTTTTTGACATTTTCAACCTTTTTTTTTTTGATTATCAAACTAGACTCTCTTTTTTTTTTGGAACAAATAGTTTGGATAAAAATAGCAGCAATACATCTCTGGTAATTTCTGCTTTTGCAATTCTCGTTTATACACTTTTGTTTTAAAAACTTTTGGATTATTTGTCGATTTGCAAAAATAAAATCCTCCTGTAAGTGGACTTTAAGAGATTATATTTTCATTTTTCCTCCTTTTGGCTAAAAGTTGACTCCTTCTGGTAACCCAACAAACATTTTTAATCAAATACAAAGAAATTTTTGAAATTTTTTAAAAATTTTGAAATTCTTGAAAGGAAACGAAACATAATTTGACTCAAACTAATAAAATAAGATCGTTTTCGTCGACAAAAATTGGAGAAAGAAAGAAACTTGTCCTCATTTTAAAAATAAAAATTTGAATAAAAGTTCAAATTCTAAACCAAGTTAATCCTTTTCATTGGGCAACTTTTCTTTTTTATAAACCAACAAAATTTCGTGAAGGTTAACGCTCAGCTTGCAAAATGGATAAAACTTTAAGCGATAAATTCACAAATTGCGTCAAAGTTCTTTTGGATTATACTTCAATTTTTTCAATAACCAAACCGATGGCACGGTTCATACATTGAAAACAACACGGATGGAGTTGGACTCTGCATGGGACCAGGTCAAGGGAGCATATATAGACTGTCGGGATTATAATCCAGAAGAGGAAGGAAAGCCGATCGATAAAAATAAACTGAGGAAGTACTATATGGATACCATGGGATTGTACAAAAAGTCGCTGAGTTCAAAAAATGGACAAATTCAAAACCTTTTGAATGAAAAGATACAAGAAAAAATGAAAAGAGAGTCAGAGATGTCACAACAAGGAAGAGAATTGGAATTTCAATGGATTTTAGTAATGTATCGCGGCTACCTCCATGCGATACAGACACATTTAAAGGTGGTTATAGGGAATGGCCTACCTTCAGAGATCTATTTTCAGCAATTTACATAAACAACTCAAAATTAAGCAATGTCGAAAAATTATTCCATTTATTTCATATGTCCCACTAACTAATGATGGCTTTACATTAGCATGGAAAAATCTCACAGATCGTTACGAGAATAAACGAATGCAAATTAATGAAGAAATCAAGACACAATTTGCTCAACAAAAACCAACCAACAATCACACGCCTAGATTTTTGAAAACATTTCAAACAAATGTCTCAAAAAATACAAACAACTTGGAGGAAGACCTACTAATGTAATATTCCCTGAACAAAATAAACAGAAAAATATTCAGACTTGTCAAGTCTGCAAATCAAATCATTTCATCAGAGATTGCAGACAATTTTTGAAAAAAAGAGTGTGAATGATGAATTCGCATCGTGAAAACTTCACACTTATTCTACAAATTGTTTGTTATCAAGTCACGGAGTAAAGGATTGCAAAAATCGCTATGGCTGCCGTATTTGTACTATGAAACACAATGCTTTGTTACGTCACTGGATTAAGTCAATTTGTTTCTGAGACATCAACGAAATCTTGCTTGTTTACTATGAGATCCAAATACCACCCTAGCTTTAAACTGGAAGTCTGGGCTCCAGTTTTAAAGAACTTACCTTTAAATCAACGACCACAAAACTTAGATGACTCACAACTTCGAGATCTAACAGCATTAGAACTAGCTGACCCGAAATTTTACGTCAGACAACCAATCGACTAACTTATTGGAATGGACATAGGACCATTAATATTCACAATTGAAACTCCAATGAAAATATTTGGATCAATTTTAACACAAAAAACCAAATTTGGATTTATAAATGGAGGAACCATACCAGGAAGCATCCTTCAACGAAAACAAATGTCACTTCTAAATATAACTTCAATAGAGAAAGTACTTACACGTTTTTGGGAGGTGGAAGAGACCCCTAAAAAAGTTGTACGGTCAGAAAAAGACCAATTTTGTGAACAAAACTACACCGAAACAACAATACGAAACAAGGATGGAAGATATGTGGTCACTCTCCCATAAAAAAAAATATGAGGAATTGGGGAATTCCCGAAACATAGCCCTAGCTCAATTCTACAGAATGGAGAAAAAACTTTTGAAAATACCAGAGATCAAAGAACAATATGATGCTTCAATACTTAAATACCTAGAACTTGGTCATATGAGGAAAGTCAATCCGAATGAAATAGACAAAATGCCAAATTATTATCTACCACATCACGCTACGATAGAACCAGATCGACTCACAACGAAGTTAAGAGTCGTATTTAACGCTTCTTGTCCTTCATCAAACAAAACAAGTCTCAATGACATACTATACCTATACCCTGGACCCATTCTTCAACAGGATTTAGTATTGCAAATTTTAGAATGGAGTTTCTTCAAATATGCCTTCAATGCAGATATAACAATGATGTGTCGCCAAAAACATTTGGATTCAAAGCAAACAAAATAACAAAGAATTCTCTTTAGAAAGTCTCCGGAAAACCCAGTAGAGGATTATGAGCTGCTAATAGTTACATTTGGAGTGAACTGCGCACCATATTTAGCATTGAGGACTCTTCTTAAACTAGCAGAAGATGTAAAAGAATCATATCCTAAACCCGCAAATATAATTTTGAATAATTTATATGTTGATGATGTATTAGCTGGCGGTCACACTGAAAATGAATCAATAAAACCTCGAAAGGAATTAACTGCCGCTTTAGACTCCGCTGGCTTTACACTAATGAAATGGGCATCAAATGATCGCAAAATAATACAAGATATTCCACGTGAATATGTACTACCACTCAACTGGCTAGACATTTCCGAAGATGCTTCTACAAATACCCTTGGAATTCGATGGAATGTCTCAGGCGATTATTTTTCTTTCACAACACCTTCAATGGAAAATAAAAATATATCTTCAAAAAGAGAAGTTTTATCAACTATAGCTAAATTGTTCGACCCATGTGGATGGCTGGCACCGGTGGTCGTTGTAGCTAAGTTAATAATGCATCAAATCTGGCTAGACAAAATTGACTGGGATGATCAATTAAAGCCAATAACTCAAATGAACTGGAACAATTTTGTCAAAAATAGCAAAGATATTGAATATCTCAGAGTTCCTCGATGGATTCAATACACGTTAGATGGTTCTGTAGAGATTCATGGATTTTGTGACGCGTCAGAAAGCGCATATGGAGCCACTCTTTATATTCGGTTGCAAAATACTGACCATACCACACATACACTCTTACTAACAGCAAAGACTCGTGGCGCTCCAATTAAAAAATTATCAATACCTAAACTCAACCTATGCGGGGCAGTATTACTCTCCAATTTAGCAAAATCCATTGTTAATAGTCTACTAATATCAAAATATTCGACACAATTTTGAACAGACTCTGCCATCGTCTTAGCATGGTTAAAAAAGCCTCCTTGTCATTGGAGCACATTTGTTGGCAATAGAGTCTCGGAAATTGCTGATAATGTTGTAGAAGAAAATTAGAGACATTTTGATTCGAAAAATAATCCAGCTGATTTTGCGAACCGTGGATGTTCACCCGCAGAGCTCAGGACCAGTGATATCTGGTGGCAGGGACCTCAATGGCTCAGAATGCCAAAAGACCGTTGGCCATCGTATGAAATCCCAAATGAAACAAATTTGGATGCCAAAACGGCAAAAGTTATGACTTTTTTCGCGGAAAGAGATGACCCTTTAAAAAATGTCTCCTCTTTATCAAAAGTTTATCAATTATACGCATATGCCCTAAGACTCTGGAAAAACACTGGAGCAAATAAACAACACCTTCGCACCTCATCAAACGACCTTACATCAGATGAAATCCAAGATGGTAAACGATCTTGCATAATTCGCTAATCAAACACACCATACGAACATGTCGAATATGCTTAATTAAAAAAAAATAAAAAAAAAACCTAAACCCAAATAATGGCTTCGCTACCACCCGAACGCACTTTTTTTTGCCCTTTACAAACACAGGGGTAGACTTTCACTCAAAATCTTACTTGAAAATTTATTCCGCCTGGTGCTCCGCACATGAGCGGCTTGTGGGAAGCTGGTGTTAAATCATTTAAAATTCATTTACGAAAAAGTATCTCACTTTTGAAGAATTTACAACTATTTTAGCAAGAATTGAAGGCTGTCTTATTTCGCGACCCTTAAGTCCTGTTAGCGACGACCCAATGACCTTTCCCCTTTGACACCTGGTCATTTCTTTATAGGAACACCTATTCTTACCCCAGATGAACCAGACATTTCAGATACAGATCTAAGCTTAGTCAATCGTTGGAAAATACTCTAGGTTCTTTAACAATACTTTTGCAACAGATGGAAGTTAGAATATCTTCAGGAACATCACAGAAGAACTAAGTGGAAATATGAAAAAGAGAACATCAAAGAAGGAGATTTAGTTGTCGTAAAAGACGATAGATTGGCTCCGTATGAATGGAAGTTAGGTCGTATCAAAAAAAAAAACGTATCAGGTAGTGATCAAAATACCAGGGTTGTAGACATACGGACGGCAAGTGGCAACATTAGCAGACCCATAACAAAAATTGTCAAATTGTTTTCCGACTGACTAGTCGGATTCTCGCTCAAAAAAGAATTTAGTACTCGCCTTAATTTCTTTTCAGATATGGCCGCTTACTTGCCTAACCAGGACTGCCGTCTGGACGATCGCAACCGTAGCCCAGACTCACCTGCCCGTCCCACAGCAAGAAGCGCCAATCGACCCATACGGCCAACCCATCGTCCCAGTTCCACATCCCCTGAAAGACGTCAGTGAAGCCGATCCGAAATTGCCTGCTAGAAGCCATATGGCCCCGACTGCCCGCCCTTAACTGGTTGCCGGAGATGCAATGACCGGCACCACACCCTACTGCACGGGGCGTCTCAATTGGACGAGGCCTTCGCATGGAATTTGGTTTTTTTTTCCGACGGCGATGGTACGCATAACGGCCGAGGGCATGGTGGGGTTTAGCATGCTGCGAGCCATTATTAGCCAATCTGCGACGGTGTCTAATATTTCGTATGCCGCGTTCCGTCGCCTGGGTATGCAGTCGCGGAGCTAAAAAGGGGAGCGATTCACCACCTTCACCGTTTCGCTCCGCCGCACAAACAGTACTTAAAGTCCGAAGGTAAATGCAGTAGTTATCGGAGATCTGCCAAAACGCACGAGCTAAGCCTTAGCTGACCCTGATCCCAGAGGAAATAGTCCGGTGGATGTGGAACTGGGAGCGGGCATATACTCTGCCATAAGGAAAGATTTGTGTACAGCAGCTGGAAGTGGAGATGTCCTGGCCTACAACACACAACTGGGCTACGTGTTTGCTGGGAACATCAAAAATATAGGCCGAGGAACTAAATAACGAGGATTTTTATGGTATATTACAAATGAATACTTACATTTGTCATTCGGGGCCCAGAAAATTTTCATAAATTAACGCAATTTTGCCCAACACTGTTGGTTGGGTATTTACCCGCTGCTGCATAGATTATATCAAAACAAAATTATGTAAATAATATATACACCTACATATACACACATACATTGATGCAGCCAATGCTGAATTCGAATAAATAAGCATAGACAACAGACAAAACTGGTGTGATGTGACGCGACCGCATGCACATTTAAGACGCCCGGGAGAATGTACAAAATACTTTGTACATACTTTTGAGTGCGGTTGAGGCTCTGGGAAAATCTAGCAATAAACAATGAATATTCTAAAATTACATTTTTCCCAGCCGCCATCAAACACCACATGTGAACAATTCGGTGATCTATGCGCTGACACATACGACAATGTTTGAGACAATAAAGGTTATGACCCACACGCACAGATATCGATGCGCTCAGTAAATGTACAAGACCACTTGAATGAAATGTCAAGCAGCGCTGCAATGTTCTCCATTCAATATAAGAATAGATAAAAGTAATTGTTTGGCTGCGATTAGGTTAAGATAGACTAGTTTTTGTAGCACTTAAGAAACATATTTTTTAAATAAAATCAGAATTGAATCAATCCATTAATCAAACCATTCGGTTAGCTTGCTTTTCTCGCTATTACATTGATCCTCCTAGCAGGATCCGAATAAAGAATAGAGTTGACAATCAAAGAGGGAGATTGGACTCTATTTTCACTTACAATAGGTTTAAGTATTAGTATAGGCCCCATGGAACTGAACCTGCATATATTCGTTATTTTAATGATTTGTGACACACTCTTCATCGGAAATTTTTCAAATTTGGAATTTGAAGTTCCTCATGTCTACTTTATCATAAGACAGTTGCGCATACAGGTCCTCGTCTTCGTAGATAACTGTACCTCCTTATTTCTGATAGTTTGATGATTTTAGCTACATTATTTACCGGAACTGTTTCAAATCATGTTTCTAAAGCTCTTAATGGGTACTACAGTATGTGAAAGAAAATTGCCTATGCAGGTCCAAGTCCATATAACGGAACCTATATACGGTATATTGATGACTTCAGGTAGTTGTTTAAAAAAAATAAATTGGCTAAAATCGTCAAAATATCAAATATCGGGAGGTCCAGCTACAAAAACCTAGACCTGCCACTAGACGAAGAAGCCGTTACCAATTTCGAATACCAAATTTGGAACATATCCGTGAACAAATGTGGCTTAAATCATTAAAATACTGAATATCGGGAAGTACCTTTATATGGGGATATACGAAACGTTGCGGTATATCATTTTGTGTACTAACTATCCTAGAAACAACAGCAACTATTCTGCTGAAGTTTAAAACATTACGTTAAATATTGTGGGCTCCATCGTGATATCATCATAGGGAAATCTTTAAATCGATTTAGAATTTTATGCTGGTCATGTATATATAATGTTTGTGGACTAATTACAAATATTCAATGTACCATTACGTCCAATTCTCTCATCCACTAATTACCGTGTTACCAACTCTCTATATACTTAGGCCAAATTTTTAAGAATATTTTATCCGAGAAGTACAATGTTAAGAATTTAACAGAAATGAAAGAAACTCACAAAAGTGTAAATCTCGTTTACTCAAAAAATATTAGTATCATTTGACGTTATATCCTTATTCACAAACATTCCAGTACATACTGTAATAAAAGTTATTATGAATAAATTGGATCAGATGAAACAGTACCCTAAGATTTCAAGATGTACATTCTGAAAATTTTGCATCTTTGCAAGGACAATAACTATTTCAAATACAAGGACAAGATTTATAACCAAATATTTGGAATGCCAATGGGGAACCCACTCTCGCCCACCACAGCGGATTTAGTTCCGGATCACCTACTTGATGAAACGTTAGCCGAACTAAAAACTAGAGACACAAATACAAAAAACAAAGCTAAATCTGTAGATGGCATTTTAGCCATTATAAATAAGGACGATGTGGATGAAATCTTACGCACACTTTACAAAAGACAAAATTATGTTTGACTGCTACACTAAGCAAACTTCATCCGGCAGAATTTTAAATTAAAACGCCACACAACCTAAATCTCAAATCCTAAACACGGTAACTTGATATATAGAATTCTAAATAACAGTGACGAACAATTCCAAGACAAATTTTTACGGTGTACAATACATTCCTGGAATTTTGGCAATCAAAAATTACGGAGGATAATAAAGAACAAAAATATAAACTTTGCTTGCAAGCCAAACAAAATGCTAATCGCCATATTCACAAACACAAAACGCTAATCGACAAACAACAACAAAGCAATGTTGTTTACAAAATACTGTGCAAGGCAAAGAAAACGAAAAATGCAACAAAATATACATAGGAACAACAAAAAGGGCGCTAAATATACGAATGGGAGAACAAAAACAAGTTATATAGAAAGGGAAAGAACGACCGCACTAGCACAGCATATCATACACACAGGCAACTCACCTGATTTTGACAAAACAGTAAATTCAGACAAAGAGAAAAATGAGAAATAGAGATTGCTGATTGAAAGTCTGAGAATACAACAACAAATTGACGCAACGATGAACTTAAAAGAAGACACCGATAATATTAGTGCAAGCTATGGAGCAGCAATAACGTAAACATATCTGTGATACTAGATGTTAAGTCGTTGTTTATTGTCTAATTATGTTATTTTATAATACAATATCGTTGCAAAATCGTCAGGCAAAATCCCATTATTGTTGTTTTTATAAAAACAACGTTTGTTTATGAGTGGATAACGATGGTAATGTTTACCAGGGGGTAAGGCAGGGAATACCTAGGTTTCGGAAAGAGCCACCAATCCTCATCAGTTCCCTTGTTTCTTGTCTGGGATATTCTCCCCAGAAGTTATTTAAAAAATAACTTCTATGACAAAAACATTTTTTACCCAAGTGACGAGATCGTAAGCTCAATAGAAGAGGAACAAAAGAATTACATAAAACTAAAATTCTTTGGAAAATCTTCTAAATCTTACAACCGCACTTATAAACATTTACATCTTTCTCCACTTGTTATGCTTTCGTTCAACCTGAACGAAGTAACATAACCATGTAAGTCTGTTTTGTCTGTTACAACAAAAACCCCTTCGTCGACCGTGCCTGTGTCTATTAATAGAACAGTGTTTGGCTTGCTTGTTTGGGATACCATAGTATTTTGTTGTTGCAAAATCGTCAGGCAAAATCCCATTATTGTTGTTTTTATAAAAACAACGTTTGTTTATGAGTGGAGAACGATGGTAATGTTTACCAGGGGGTAAGGCAGGGAATACCTAGGTTTCGGTAAGAGCCACCAATCCTCATCAGTTCCCTTGTTTCTTGTCTGGGATATTCTCCCCAGAAGTTATTTAAAAAATAACTTCTATGACAAAAAACATTTTTTACCCAAGTGACGAGATCGTAAGCTCAATAGAAGAGGAACAAAAGAATTACATAAAACTAAAATTCTTTTGGAAAATCTTCTAAATCTTACAACCGCACTTGCTCTTCTATTGAGCTTACGATCTCGTCACTTGGGTAAAAAATGTTTTTTGTTATAGAAGTTATTTTGTAAATAACTTCTGGGGAGAATATCCCAGACAAGAAACAAGGGAACTGATGAGGATTGGTGGCTCTTTCCGAAACCTAGGTATTCCCTGCCTTACCCCCTGGTAAACATTACCATCGTTCTCCACTCTTAAACAAACGTTGTTTTTATAAAAACAACAATAATGGGATTTTGCCTGACGATTTTGCAACAACAAAATACTATGGTATCCCAAACAAGCAAGCCAAACACTGTTCTATTAATAGACACATACACGGTCGACCAAGGGGTTTTTGTTGTAACAGACAAAACAAACTTACATGGTTATGTTACTTCGTTCAGGTTGAAGGAAAGCATAACAAGTGGAGAAAGATGTAAATGTTTATAAGTGCGGTTGTAAGATTTAGAAGATTTTCCAAAAGAATTTTAGTTTTATGTAATTATTTTGTTCCTCTTCTATTGAGCTTACGATCTCGTCACTTGGGTAAAAAATGTTTTTTGTCATAGAAGTTATTTTTTAAATAACTTCTGGGGAGAATATCCCAGACAAGAAACAAGGGAACTGATGAGGATTGGTGGCTCTTTCCGAAACCCAGGTATTCCCTGCCTTACCCTCTGGTAAACATTACCATCGTTCTCCACTCATAAACAAACGTTGTTTTTATAAAAACAACAATAATGCGATTTTGCCTGACGATTTTGCAACAACAAAGTACTATGCTATCCCAAACAAGCAAGCCAAACACTGTTCTATAATACAATATATGTAAGCACGTCTTGAGTATAGTGTAAGTAAAGAGTATGTTTACAATTATTGTAAATTTGACCATAATGTAAGTTGTTATATATATTTTTCTAAATAAACGAAATTCCTAAGGAAGTCACCAAAAAAGTGATGAAACGTTGGGAAAATGTAAGAAAACAATTCTTATATTTGCAAAAACTTACAGAGAGTAAGTTAAAAATATCAAATATAATAAAAATATTAATTTGTTGAACTAAAATATTATATAATTGATAAATTTTGACTCAATTTGTAATATACTAATGAATTGTACCAGAAATCTGAAATGATAACCGACAACTGACGATTAAGAGAAATTTACTGTGGCATAAGAGTATACTAATACCACCATAGCAATAAAAGGAATATGATTTCTATTTTAATATATTTATTTCTATTTTAATTTAATCCTTTGGTTTCTATTCTACTGAGCTTACGATCTCGTCACATGGGTAAAAAAGTTTATTTTCATAGGAGTTATTTTTAAAATAACTCCTGGGGAGAATATCCCAGACAAAAGCAAGGGAACTGATGAGGATTGGTAGATCTTTCCGAAACCTAGGTATTCCCTGCCTTACTCCGTTGTTTTTATAAAAACAACAATAGTGGGATTGAGCCTGACTATTTTGCGACAATAACATAGCATCTTATTTTGATCAAAAATATACATACTTTGAGGGCTTTAAAATTTAAGAGTTACAAACGTGTTATACCCTTTATACTACAGTGGTCGGTATATAAATAAAAATGCCCCACCTGACTGTCGATGAGAAATAAATGGAAAGCAAACATAAATTTAAGGTACAGTCACACTGGGCAAATATTTGATCCAAATTTGTTTTTCCAATATTTGGCTGAACAAATGTGAATTTCATACAGAGTTGATTTGATGTTAACATTACAGTTAAATAAATAAATATATTTTTGACCAAAAAACTGGAAAATAATTGATATTATGTGTTCACATTATGCACACACTGGTCCAATTTTTGTTTCCTGGCAAATAATTTTTGTTTTCCCAAAATCAGTTGTTTTAGTATTTGCCGTCAAATAATATTAGGTGGTCAGATTGGGCAAAGAAATATTAGACATTGTTTAATTTCAAATTTAATTTTCATTAAATTGCGTAAACATTGCATATTTGTAAAGGTACGATCAGACTGAGCAAATATTTGAACCAAAATCGTTTTCCCATATTTGACTGAACAAATGTGAAATTCATACAGAGTTGATTCACATTACAGTCAAACATTTGACAGTCACCAAACAGTATCAAATACTGCTTTGGAAAACATGTTGGACATGTGTTCACATTCTTAAAATATATTTACCCCATGGAATTGATTGATCAAACTGTAGGAAAACATAAGATTATTTGACCGAGGAAAATAGAGAGAGAGAGAGTGAAAGAGAGACATAAGGAACGGAGCTTCGTGTATTATTTGTTTCGGGGAAGGCAAATAAATGACCAGCTGTTTAGGAATATTAGTGTTTTGTCAGAATTCTTTAATGTTTGCATCTATGGATGTATGTTTGCAAAATCATAAATGGTACAATCAAATCAAGGTAGCTAGCGAGTAGTTGCTTTTAAATGTGTATTCTTTTCAATTATATGGATATTGTTTACAAATGGAGAAAATTATGAAAGTTATACATATATATATATTAAAGTTAGTACACACACACACACACGCATATATATATATATATATATATATATATATATATATATATATGTATATATATATATATATATATATATATATATATATATATATATATATATATATATATATATATATATATATATATATATATATATATATATATATATATATATATATATATATATATATATCGAATTTTATCGAAAATTTGGCGAATTTAGAAAATTTGTTGAATCAGACAAATTTTCACAGCAACAATCAAAGTTATTGGCTTTTTATAAAATAAAATCCTCCTATCATAGGATATTAAGCGATTTTAAGAAAAAATTTTGAGACTTTTGTTCGACAACCCAACCACACATTTTTTCCCTCGTTGAAATTTTTTTTTTGATTCTCTGAAACTTTTTGACATTTTCAACCTTTTTTTTTGATTATCAAACTAGACTCTCTTTTTTTGGAACAAATAGTTTGGATGAAAATAGCAGCAATACATCTCTTGTAATTTCTGCTTTTGCAATTCTCGTTTATACAAACATTGTCGTATGTGTCAGCGCATAGATCACCGAATTGTTCACATGTGGTGTTTGATGGCGGCTGGGAAAAATGTAATTTTAGAATATTCATTGTTTATTGCTAGATTTTCCCAGAGCCTCAACCGCACTTAAATGTGCATGCGGTCGCGTCACATCACACCAGTTTTGTCTGTTGTCTATGCTTATTTATTCGAATTCAGCATTGGCTGCATCAATGTATGTGTGTATGTGTAGGTGTATATATTATTTACATAATTTTGTTTTGATATAATCTATGCAGCAGCGGGTAAATACCCAACCAACAGTGTTGGGCAAAATTGCGTTAATTTATGAAAATTTCCTGGGCCCCGAATGACAAATGTAAGTATTCATTTGTAATATACCATAAAAATCCTCGTTATTTAGTTCATCGGCCTATATTTTTGATGTTCCCAGCAAACACGTAGCCCAGTTGTGTGTTGTAGGCCAGGACATCTCCACTTCCAGCTGCTGTACTCCAATCTTTCCCTATGGCAGAGTATATGCCCGCTCCCAGTTCCACATCGACCGGACTATTTCCACTGGGATCAGGGTCAGCTAAGGCTTAGCTCGTGCGTCTTGGCAGATCTCCGATAACTACTGCATTTACCTTCGGACTTTAAGTACTGTTTGTGCGGCGGAGCGAAACGGTGAAGGTGGTGAATCGCTCCCCTTTTTAGCTCCGCGACTGCATACCCAGGCGACGGAACGCGGCATACGAAATCTTAGACACCGTCGCAGATTGGCTAATAATGGCTCGCAGCATGCTAAACCCCACCATGCCCTCGGCCGTTATGCGTACCATCGCCGTCGGAAAAAAAACCAAATTCCATGCGAAGGCCCCGTCCAATTGAGGCGCCCCGTGCAGTAGGGTGTGGTGCCGGTCATTGCATCTCCGGCAACCAGTTAAGGGCGGGCAGTCGGGGCCAAATGGCTTCTAGCAGGCAATTTCGGATCGGCTTCACTGACGTCTTTCAGGGGATGTGGAACTGGGACGATGGGTTGGCCGAATTGGTCGATTGGCGCTTCTTGCTGTGGGTCGGGCAGGTTAGTCTGGGCTACGGTTGCGATCGTCCAGACGGCAGTCCTGGTTAGGCAAGTAAGCGGCCATATCTGAAAAGAAATTAAGGCGAGTACTAAATTCTTTTTTGAGCGAGAATCCGACTAGTCGGTCGGAAAACAATTTGACAATTTTTGTTATGGGTCTGCTAATGTTGCCACTTGCCGTCCGTATGTCTACAACCCTGGTATTTTGATCACTGCCTGATACGTTTTTTTTTTATACGACCTAACTTCCATTCATACGGAGCCAATCTATCGTCTTTTACGACAACTAAATCTCCTTCTTTGATGTTCTCTTTTTCATATTTCCACTTAGTTCTTCTTGTTGCAAAAGTATTGTTAAAGAACCTAGAGCATTTTCCAACGATTGACTAAGCTTAGATCTGTATTTGAAATGTCTGGTTCATCTGGGGTAAGAATAGGTGTTCCTATAAAGAAATGACCAGGTGTCAAAGGGGAAAGGTCATTGGGTCGTCGCTAACAGGACTTAAGGGTCGCGAAATAAGACAGCCTTCAATTCTTGCTAAAATAGTTGTAAATTCTTCAAAAGTGAAATTCATTTTTGAGATACTTTTTCGTAAATGAATTTTAAATGATTTAACACCAGCTTCCCACAAGCCGCTCATGTGCGGAGCACCAGGCGGAATAAATTTTCAAGTAAGATTTTGAGTGAAAGTCTACCCCTGTGTTTGTAAAGGGTCGAGAAAGCAGAGTGCGTTCGGGTGGTAGCGAAGCCATTATTTGAGTTTAGTTTTTTTTTTTTTTTTAATTAAGCATATTCGACATTTTCGTATGGTGTGTTTGATTAGCGAATTATGCAAGATCGTTTACCATCTTGGATTTCATCTGATGTAAGGTCGTTTGATGAGGTGCGAAGGTGTTGTTTACTTGCTCCAGTGTTTTTCCAGAGTCTTAGGGCATATGCGTATAATTGATAAACTTTTGATAAAAAGGAGAAATTTTTTAAAGGGCCATCTCTTTCCGCGAAAAAAGTCATAACTTTTGCCGTTTTGGCATCCAAATTTGTTTCATTTGGGATTTCATACGATGGCCAACGGTCTTTTGGCATTCTGAGCCATTGAGGTCCCTGCCACCAGATATCACTGGTCCTGAGCTCTGCGGGTGAACATCCACGGTTCGCAATATCAGCTGGATTATTTTTCGAATCAAAATGTCTCCAATTTTCTTCTACAACATTATCAGCAATTTCCGAGACTCTATTGCCAACAAATGTGCTCCAATGACAAGGAGGCTTTTTTAACCATGCTAAGACGAATGCAGAGTCTGTTCAAAATTGTGTCGAATATTTTGATATTAGTAGACTATTAACAATGGATTTTGCTAAATTGGAGAGTAATACTGCCCCGCATAGGTTGAGTTTAGGTATTGATAATTTTTTAATTGGAGCGCCACGAGTCTTTGCTGTTAGTAAGAGTGTATGTGCGGTATGGTCAGTATTTTGCAACCGAATATAAAGAGTGGCTCCATACGCGCTTTCTGACGCGTCACAAAATCCATGAATCTCGACAGAACCATCTAACGTGTATTGAATCCATCGAGGAACTCTGAGATATTCAATATCTTTGCTATTTTTTGACAAAATTGTTCCAGTTCATTTGAGTTATTGGCTTTAATTGATCATCCCAGTCAATTTTGTCTAGCCAGATTTGATGCATTATTAACTTAGCTACGACGACCACCGGTGCCATCCACATGGGTCGAACAATTTAGCTATAGTTGATAAAACTTCTCTTTTTGAAGATATATTTTTATTTTCCATTGAAGGTGTTGTGAAAGAAAAATAATCGCCTGAGACATTCCATCGAATTCCAAGGGTATTTGTAGAAGCATCTCCGGAAATGTCTAGCCAGTTGAGTGGTAGTACATATTCACGTGGAATATCTTGTATTATTTTGCGATCATTTGATGCCCATTTCATTAGTGTAAAGCCAGCGGAGTCTAAAGCGGCAGTTAATTCCTTTCGAGGTTTTATTGATTCATTTTCAGTGTGACCGCCAGCTAATACATCATCAACATATAAATTATTCAAAATTATATTTGCGGGTTTAGGATATGATTCTTTTACATTTTCTGCTAGTTTAAGAAGAGTCCTCAATGCTAAATATGGTGCGCAGTTCACTCCAAATGTAACTATTAGCAGCTCATAATCCTCTACTGGGTTTTCCGGAGACTTTCTAAAGAGAATTCTTTGTTATTTTGTTTGCTTTGAATCCAAAAGTTTTTGGCGACACATCTTTGTTATATCTGCATTGAAGGCATATTTGAAGAAACTTCATTTTAAAATTTGCAATACTAAATCCTGTTGAAGAATGGGTCCAGGGTATAGGTATAGTATGTCATTGAGACTTGTTTTGTTTGATGAAGGACAAGAAGCGTTAAATACGACTCTTAACTTCGTTGTGAGTCGATCTGGTTCTATCGTAGCGTGATGTGGTAGATAATAATTTGGCATTTTGTCTATTTCATTCGGATTGACTTTCCTCATATGACCAAGTTCTAGGTATTTAAGTATTGAAGCATATTGTTCTTTGATCTCTGGTATTTTCAAAAGTTTTTTCTCCATTCTGTAGAATTGAGCTAGGGCTATGTTTCGGGAATTCCCCAATTCCTCATATTTTTTTTTATGGGAGAGTGACCACATATCTTCCATCCTTGTTTCGTATTGTTGTTTCGGTGTAGTTTTGTTCACAAAATTGGTCTTTTTCTGACCGTACAACTTTTTTAGGGGTCTCTTCCACCTCCCAAAAACGTGTAAGTACTTTCTCTATTGAAGTTATATTTAGAAGTGACATTTGTTTTCGTTGAAGGATGCTTCCTGGTATGGTTCCTCCATTTATAAATCCAAATTTGGTTTTTTGTGTTAAAATTGATCCAAATATTTTCATTGGAGTTTCAATTGTGAATATTAATGGTCCTATGTCCATTCCAATAAGTTAGTCGATTGGTTGTCTGACGTAAAATTTCGGGTCAGCTAGTTCTAATGCTGTTAGATCTCGAAGTTGTGAGTCATCTAAGTTTTGTGGTCGTTGATTTAAAGGTAAGTTCTTTAAAACTGGAGCCCAGACTTCCAGTTTAAAGCTAGGGTGGTATTTGGATCTCATAGTAAACAAGCAAGATTTCGTTGATGTCTCAGAAACAAATTGACTTAATCCAGTGACGTAACAAAGCATTGTGTTTCATAGTACAAATACGGCAGCCATAGCGATTTTTGCAATCCTTTACTCCGTGACTTGATAACAAACAATTTGTAGAATAAGTGTGAAGTTTTCACGATGCGAATTCATCATTCACACTCTTTTTTTCAAAAATTGTCTGCAATCTCTGATGAAATGATTTGATTTGCAGACTTGACAAGTCTGAATATTTTTCTGTTTATTTTGTTCAGGGAATATTACATTAGTAGGTCTTCCTCCAAGTTGTTTGTATTTTTTGAGACATTTGTTTGAAATGTTTTCAAAAATCTAGGCGTGTGATTGTTGGTTGGTTTTTGTTGAGCAAATTGTGTCTTGATTTCTTCATTAATTTGCATTCGTTTATTCTCGTAACGATCTGTGAGATTTTTCCATGCTAATGTAAAGCCATCATTAGTTAGTGGGACATATGAAATAAATGGAATAATTTTTCGACATTGCTTAATTTTGAGTTGTTTATGTAAATTGCTGAAAATAGATCTCTGAAGGTAGGCCATTCCCTATAACCACCTTTAAATGTGTCTGTATCGCATGGAGGTAGCCGCGATACATTACTAAAATCCATTGAAATTCCAATTCTCTTCCTTGTTGTGACATCTCTGACTCTCTTTTCATTTTTTCTTGTATCTTTTCATTCAAAAGGTTTTGAATTTGTCCATTTATTGAACTCAGCGACTTTTTGTACAATCCCATGGTATCCATATAGTACTTCCTCAGTTTATTTTTATCGATCGGCTTTCCTTCCTCTTCTGGATTATAATCCCGACAGTCTATATATGCTCCCTTGACCTGGTCCCATGCAGAGTCCAACTCCATCCGTGTTGTTTTCAATGTATGAACAGTGTCATCGGTTTGGTTATTGAAAAAATTGAAATATAATCCAAAAGAACCTTGACGCAATTTGTGAATTTATCGCTTAAAGTTTTATCCATTTTGCAAGCTGAGCGTTAACCTTCACGAATTGTTGTTGGTTTATAAAAAAGAAAAGTTGCCCAATGAAAAGGACTAACTTGGTTTAGAATTTGAACTTTTATTCAAATTTTTATTTTTAAAATGAGGATAGGTTTCTTTCTCCCAATTTTTGTCGACAAAAACGATCTTATTTTATTTGTTTGAGTCAAATTATGTTTCGTTTCCTTTCAAGAATTTCAAAATTTTTAAAAAATTTCAAAAATTTTCTTTGTATTTGATTAAAAATGTTTGTTGGGTTGAATTTCAAATTTTTAAAAAATTTCAAAAATTTTCTTTGTATTTGATTAAAAATGTTTGTTGGGTTGCCAGAAGGAGTCAACTTTTAGCCAAAAGGAGGAAAAATGAAAATATAATCTCTTAAAGTCCACTTACAGGAGGATTTTATTTTTGCAAATCGACAAATAATCCAAAAGTTTTTAAAACAAAAGTGTATAAACGAGAATTGCAAAAGCAGAAATTACAAGAGATGTATTGCTGCTATTTTCATCCAAACTATTTGTTCCAAAAAAAGAGAGTCTAGTTTGATAATCAAAAAAAAAAGGTTGAAAATGTCAAAAAGTTTCAGAGAATCAAAAAAAAAATTTCAACGAGGGAAAAAATGTGTGTTGGGTTGTCGAACAAAAGTCTCAAAATTTTTTCTTAAAATCGCTTAATATCCTATGATAGGAGGATTTTATTTTATAAAAAGCCAATAACTTTGATTGTTGCTGTGAAAATTTGTCTGATTCAACAAATTTTCTAAATTCGCCAAATTTTCGATAAAATTCGATATATATATATATATATATATATATATATATATATATATATATATATATATATATATATATATATATATATATATATATATATATATATATATATATCGAATTTTATCGAAAATTTGGCGAATTTAGAAAATTTGTTGAATCAGACAAATTTTCACAGCAACAATCAAAGTTATTGGCTTTTTATAAAATAAAATCCTCCTATCATAGGATATTAAGCGATTTTAAGAAAAAATTTTGAGACTTTTGTTCGACAACCCAACACACATTTTTTCCCTCGTTGAAATTTTTTTTTTTGATTCTCTGAAACTTTTTGACATTTTCAACCTTTTTTTTTTGATTATCAAACTAGACTCTCTTTTTTTGGAACAAATAGTTTGGATGAAAATAGCAGCAATACATCTCTTGTAATTTCTGCTTTTGCAATTCTCGTTTATACACTTTTGTTTTAAAAACTTTTGGATTATTTGTCGATTTGCAAAAATAAAATCCTCCTGTAAGTGGACTTTAAGAGATTATATTTTCATTTTTCCTCCTTTTGGCTAAAAGTTGACTCCTTCTGGCAACCCAACAAACATTTTTAATCAAATACAAAGAAAATTTTTGAAATTTTTTAAAAATTTGAAATTCAACCCAACAAACATTTTTAATCAAATACAAAGAAAATTTTTGAAATTTTTTAAAAATTTTGAAATTCTTGAAAGGAAACGAAACATAATTTGACTCAAACAAATAAAATAAGATCGTTTTTGTCGACAAAAATTGGGAGAAAGAAACCTATCCTCATTTTAAAAATAAAAATTTGAATAAAAGTTCAAATTCTAAACCAAGTTAGTCCTTTTCATTGGGCAACTTTTCTTTTTTATAAACCAACAACAATTCGTGAAGGTTAACGCTCAGCTTGCAAAATGGATAAAACTTTAAGCGATAAATTCACAAATTGCGTCAAGGTTCTTTTGGATTATATTTCAATTTTTTCAATAACCAAACCGATGACACTGTTCATACATTGAAAACAACACGGATGGAGTTGGACTCTGCATGGGACCAGGTCAAGGGAGCATATATAGACTGTCGGGATTATAATCCAGAAGAGGAAGGAAAGCCGATCGATAAAATAAACTGAGGAAGTACTATATGGATACCATGGGATTGTACAAAAAGTCGCTGAGTTCAATAAATGGACAAATTCAAAACCTTTTGAATGAAAAGATACAAGAAAAAATGAAAAGAGAGTCAGAGATGTCACAACAAGGAAGAGAATTGGAATTTCAATGGATTTTAGTAATGTATCGCGGCTACCTCCATGCGATACAGACACATTTAAAGGTGGTTATAGGGAATGGCCTACCTTCAGAGATCTATTTTCAGCAATTTACATAAACAACTCAAAATTAAGCAATGTCGAAAAATTATTCCATTTATTTCATATGTCCCACTAACTAATGATGGCTTTACATTAGCATGGAAAAATCTCACAGATCGTTACGAGAATAAACGAATGCAAATTAATGAAGAAATCAAGACACAATTTGCTCAACAAAAACCAACCAACAATCACACGCCTAGATTTTTGAAAACATTTCAAACAAATGTCTCAAAAAATACAAACAACTTGGAGGAAGACCTACTAATGTAATATTCCCTGAACAAAATAAACAGAAAAATATTCAGACTTGTCAAGTCTGCAAATCAAATCATTTCATCAGAGATTGCAGACAATTTTTGAAAAAAAGAGTGTGAATGATGAATTCGCATCGTGAAAACTTCACACTTATTCTACAAATTGTTTGTTATCAAGTCACGGAGTAAAGGATTGCAAAAATCGCTATGGCTGCCGTATTTGTACTATGAAACACAATGCTTTGTTACGTCACTGGATTAAGTCAATTTGTTTCTGAGACATCAACGAAATCTTGCTTGTTTACTATGAGATCCAAATACCACCCTAGCTTTAAACTGGAAGTCTGGGCTCCAGTTTTAAAGAACTTACCTTTAAATCAACGACCACAAAACTTAGATGACTCACAACTTCGAGATCTAACAGCATTAGAACTAGCTGACCCGAAATTTTACGTCAGACAACCAATCGACTAACTTATTGGAATGGACATAGGACCATTAATATTCACAATTGAAACTCCAATGAAAATATTTGGATCAATTTTAACACAAAAAACCAAATTTGGATTTATAAATGGAGGAACCATACCAGGAAGCATCCTTCAACGAAAACAAATGTCACTTCTAAATATAACTTCAATAGAGAAAGTACTTACACGTTTTTGGGAGGTGGAAGAGACCCCTAAAAAAGTTGTACGGTCAGAAAAAGACCAATTTTGTGAACAAAACTACACCGAAACAACAATACGAAACAAGGATGGAAGATATGTGGTCACTCTCCCATAAAAAAAAATATGAGGAATTGGGGAATTCCCGAAACATAGCCCTAGCTCAATTCTACAGAATGGAGAAAAAACTTTTGAAAATACCAGAGATCAAAGAACAATATGCTTCAATACTTAAATACCTAGAACTTGGTCATATGAGGAAAGTCAATCCGAATGAAATAGACAAAATGCCAAATTATTATCTACCACATCACGCTACGATAGAACCAGATCGACTCACAACGAAGTTAAGAGTCGTATTTAACGCTTCTTGTCCTTCATCAAACAAAACAAGTCTCAATGACATACTATACCTATACCCTGGACCCATTCTTCAACAGGATTTAGTATTGCAAATTTTAAAATGAAGTTTCTTCAAATATGCCTTCAATGCAGATATAACAAAGATGTGTCGCCAAAAACTTTTGGATTCAAAGCAAACAAAATAACAAAGAATTCTCTTTAGAAAGTCTCCGGAAAACCCAGTAGAGGATTATGAGCTGCTAATAGTTACATTTGGAGTGAACTGCGCACCATATTTAGCATTGAGGACTCTTCTTAAACTAGCAGAAAATGTAAAAGAATCATATCCTAAACCCGCAAATATAATTTTGAATAATTTATATGTTGATGATGTATTAGCTGGCGGTCACACTGAAAATGAATCAATAAAACCTCGAAAGGAATTAACTGCCGCTTTAGACTCCGCTGGCTTTACACTAATGAAATGGGCATCAAATGATCGCAAAATAATACAAGATATTCCACGTGAATATGTACTACCACTCAACTGGCTAGACATTTCCGGAGATGCTTCTACAAATACCCTTGGAATTCGATGGAATGTCTCAGGCGATTATTTTTCTTTCACAACACCTTCAATGGAAAATAAAAATATATCTTCAAAAAGAGAAGTTTTATCAACTATAGCTAAATTGTTCGACCCATGTGGATGGCACCGGTGGTCGTCGTAGCTAAGTTAATAATGCATCAAATCTGGCTAGACAAAATTGACTGGGATGATCAATTAAAGCCAATAACTCAAATGAACTGGAACAATTTTGTCAAAAAATAGCAAAGATATTGAATATCTCAGAGTTCCTCGATGGATTCAATACACGTTAGATGGTTCTGTCGAGATTCATGGATTTTGTGACGCGTCAGAAAGCGCGTATGGAGCCACTCTTTATATTCGGTTGCAAAATACTGACCATACCGCACATACACTCTTACTAACAGCAAAGACTCGTGGCGCTCCAATTAAAAAATTATCAATACCTAAACTCAACCTATGCGGGGCAGTATTACTCTCCAATTTAGCAAAATCCATTGTTAATAGTCTACTAATATCAAAATATTCGACACAATTTTGAACAGACTCTGCATTCGTCTTAGCATGGTTAAAAAAGCCTCCTTGTCATTGGAGCACATTTGTTGGCAATAGAGTCTCGGAAATTGCTGATAATGTTGTAGAAGAAAATTGGAGACATTTTGATTCGAAAAATAATCCAGCTGATATTGCGAACCGTGGATGTTCACCCGCAGAGCTCAGGACCAGTGATATCTGGTGGCAGGGACCTCAATGGCTCAGAATGCCAAAAGACCGTTGGCCATCGTATGAAATCCCAAATGAAACAAATTTGGATGCCAAAACGGCAAAAGTTATGACTTTTTTCGCGGAAAGAGATGGCCCTTTAAAAAATTTCTCCTTTTTATCAAAAGTTTATCAATTATACGCATATGCCCTAAGACTCTGGAAAAACACTGGAGCAAGTAAACAACACCTTCGCACCTCATCAAACGACCTTACATCAGATGAAATCCAAGATGGTAAACGATCTTGCATAATTCGCTAATCAAACACACCATACGAAAATGTCGAATATGCTTAATTAAAAAAAAAAAAAAACTAAACTCAAATAATGGCTTCGCTACCACCCGAACGCACTCTGCTTTCTCGACCCTTTACAAACACAGGGGTAGACTTTCACTCAAAATCTTACTTGAAAATTTATTCCGCCTGGTGCTCCGCACATGAGCGGCTTGTGGGAAGCTGGTGTTAAATCATTTAAAATTCATTTACGAAAAAGTATCTCAAAAATGAATTTCACTTTTGAAGAATTTACAACTATTTTAGCAAGAATTGAAGGCTGTCTTATTTCGCGACCCTTAAGTCCTGTTAGC
The DNA here is from genome assembly GCF_030504385.1 of Musca domestica. Classification (NCBI taxonomy): domain Eukaryota; kingdom Metazoa; phylum Arthropoda; class Insecta; order Diptera; family Muscidae; genus Musca; species Musca domestica. The sequence goes on from NW_026712439.1 coordinate 2,170,978, forward strand.
GACGACCCAATGACCTTTCCCCTTTGACACCTGGTCATTTCTTTATAGGAACACCTATTCTTACCCCAGATGAACCAGACATTTCAAATACAGATCTAAGCTTAGTCAATCGTTGGAAAATGCTCTAGGTTCTTTAACAATACTTTTGCAACAAGAAGAACTAAGTGGAAATATGAAAAAGAGAACATCAAAGAAGGAGATTTAGTTGTCGTAAAAGACGATAGATTGGCTCCGTATGAATGGAAGTTAGGTCGTATAAAAAAAAAACGTATCAGGCAGTGATCAAAATACCAGGGTTGTAGACATACGGACGGCAAGTGGCAACATTAGCAGACCCATAACAAAAATTGTCAAATTGTTTTCCGACCGACTAGTCGGATTCTCGCTCAAAAAAGAATTTAGTACTCGCCTTAATTTCTTTTCAGATATGGCCGCTTACTTGCCTAACCAGGACTGCCGTCTGGACGATCGCAACCGTAGCCCAGACTAACCTGCCCGACCCACAGCAAGAAGCGCCAATCGACCAATTCGGCCAACCCATCGTCCCAGTTCCACATCCCCTGAAAGACGTCAGTGAAGCCGATCCGAAATTGCCTGCTAGAAGCCATTTGGCCCCGACTGCCCGCCCTTAACTGGTTGCCGGAGATGCAATGACCGGCACCACACCCTACTGCACGGGGCGCCTCAATTGGACGGGGCCTTCGCATGGAATTTGGTTTTTTTTTTCCGACGGCGATGGTACGCATAACGGCCGAGGGCATGGTGGGGTTTAGCATGCTGCGAGCCATTATTAGCCAATCTGCGACGGTGTCTAAGATTTCGTATGCCGCGTTCCGTCGCCTGGGTATGCAGTCGCGGAGCTAAAAAGGGGAGCGATTCACCACCTTCACCGTTTCGCTCCGCCGCACAAACAGTACTTAAAGTCCGAAGGTAAATGCAGTAGTTATCGGAGATCTGCCAAGACGCACGAGCTAAGCCTTAGCTGACCCTGATCCCAGTGGAAATAGTCCGGTCGATGTGGAACTGGGAGCGGGCATATACTCTGCCATAGGGAAAGATTGGAGTACAGCAGCTGGAAGTGGAGATGTCCTGGCCTACAACACACAACTGGGCTACGTGTTTGCTGGGAACATCAAAAATATAGGCCGATGAACTAAATAACGAGGATTTTTATGGTATATTACAAATGAATACTTACATTTGTCATTCGGGGCCCAGGAAATTTTCATAAATTAACGCAATTTTGCCCAACACTGTTGGTTGGGTATTTACCCGCTGCTGCATAGATTATATCAAAACAAAATTATGTAAATAATATATACACCTACACATACACACATACATTGATGCAGCCAATGCTGAATTCGAATAAATAAGCATAGACAACAGACAAAACTGGTGTGATGTGACGCGACCGCATGCACATTTAAGTGCGGTTGAGGCTCTGGGAAAATCTAGCAATAAACAATGAATATTCTAAAATTACATTTTTCCCAGCCGCCATCAAACACCACATGTGAACAATTCGGTGATCTATGCGCTGACACATACGACAATGTTTGAGACAATAAAGGTTATGACCCACACGCACAGATATCGATGCGCTCAGTAAATGTACAAGACCACTTGAATGAAATGTCAAGCAGCGCTGCAATGTTCTCCATTCAATATAAGAATAGATAAGAGTAATTGTTTGGCTGCGATTAGGTTAAGAGAGACTAGTTTTTGTAGCACTTAAGAAACATATTTTTTAAATAAAATCAGAATTGAATCAATCCATCAATCAAACCATTCGGTTAGCTTGCTTTTCTCGCTATTACATTGATCCTCCTAGCAGGATCCGAATAAAGAATAGAGTTGACAATCAAAGAGGGAGATTGGACTCTATTTTCACTTACAATAGGTTCAAGTATTGGTATAGGCCCCATGGAACTGAACCTGCATATATCCGTTATTTTAATGATTTGTGACACACTCTTCATCGGAAATTTTTCAAATTTGGAATTTGAAGTTCCTCATGTCTACTTTATCATACGACAGTTGCGCATACAGGTCCTCGTCTTCGTAGATAACTGTACCTCCTTATTTCTGATATTTTGATGATTTTAGCTACATTATTTACCGGAACTGTTTCAAATCATCTTTCTAAAGCTCTTAATGGGTACTACAGTATGTGAAAGAAAATTGCCTATGCAGGTCCAAGTCCATATAACGGAACCTATATACGGTATATTGATGACTTTAGGTAGTTGTTTAAAAAAATAAATTGGCTAAAATCGTCAAAATATCAAATATCGGGAGGTCCAGCTACAAAAACCTAGACCTGCCACTAGACAAAGAAGCCGTTCCAATTTCGAATACCAAATTTGGAACATATCCGTGAACAAATATGGCTTAAATCATTAAAATACTGAATATCGGGAAGTACCTTTATATGGGGATATACGAAACGTTGCGGTATATCATTTTGTGTACTAACTATCCTAGAAACAACAGCAACTATTCTGCTGAAGTTTAAAACATTACGTTAAATATTGTGGGCTCCATCGTGATATCATCATAGGGAAATCTTTAAATCGATTTAGAATTTTATGCTGGTCATGTATATATAATGTTTGTGGACTAATTACAAATATTCAATGTACCATTACGTTCAATTCTCTCATCCACTAATTACCGTGTTACCAACTCTCTATATACTTAGGCCAAATTTTTAAGAATATTTTATCCGAGAAGTACAATGTTAAGAATTCAACAGAAATGAAAGAAACTCACAAAAGTGTAAAGCTCGTTTACTCAAAAAATATTAGTATCATTTGACGTTATATCCTTATTCACAAACATTCCAGTACATACTGTAATAAAAGTTATTATGAATTGGATCAAATGAAACAGTACCCTAAGATTTCAAGATGTACATTCTGAAAATTTTGCATCTTTGCAAGGACAATAACTATTTCAAATACAAGGACAAGATTTATAACCAAATATTTGGAATGCCAATGGGGAACCCACTCTCGCCCACCACAGCGGATTTAGTTCCGGATCACCTACTTGATGAAACGTTAGCCGAACTAAAAACTAGAGACACAAATACAAAAAACAAAGCTAAATCTGTAGATGGCCTTTTTGCCATTATAAATAAGGACGATGCGGATGAAATCTTACGCACACTTTACAAAAGACAAAATTATGTTTGACTGCTACACTAAGCAAACTTCATCCGGCAGAATTTTAAATTAAAACGCCACACAACCTAAATCTCAAATCCTAAACACGGTAACTTGATATATAGAATTCTAAATAGCAGTGACGAACAATTCCAAGACAAATTTTTACGGTGTACAATACATTCCTGGAATTTTTGGCAATCAAAAATTACGGAGGATAATAAAGAACAAAAATATAAACTTTGCTTGCAAGCCAAACAAAATGCTAATCGCCATATTCACAAACACAAAAACGCTAATCGACAAACAACAACAAAGCAATGTTGATTGATGATAAATACCGTGCAAGGCAAAGAAAACGAAAAATGCAACAAAATATACATAGGAACAACAAAAAGGGCGCTAAATATACGAATGGGAGAACAAAAACAAGTTATATAGAAAGGGAAAGAACGACCGCACTAGCACAGCATATCATACACACAGGCAACTCACCTGATTTTGACAAAACAGTAAATTTAGACAAAGAGAAAAATGAGAAATAGAGATTTCTGATTGAAAGTCTGAGAATACAACAACAAATTGACGCAACGATGAACTTAAAAGAAGACACCGATAATATTAGTGCAAGCTATGGAGCAGCAATAACGTAAACATATCTGTGATACTAGATTTTAAGTCGTTGTTTATTGTCTAATTATGTTATTTTATAATACAATATTGTTGCAAAATCGTCAGGCAAAATCCCATTATTGTTGTTTTTATAAAAACAACGTTTGTTTATGGATGGAGAAAGATGGTAATGTTTACCAGGGGGTAAGGCAGGGAATACCTAGGATTCGGAAAGAGCCACCAATCCTCATCAGTTCCCTTGTTTCTTGTCTGGGATATTCTCCCCAGAAGTTATTTAAAAAATAACTTCTATGACAAAAACATTTTTTACCCAAGTGACGAGATCGTAAGCTCAATAGAAGAGGAACAAAAGAATTACATAAAACTAAAATTCTTTTGGAAAATCTTCTAAATCTTACAACCGCACTTATAAACATTTACATCTTTCTCCACTTGTTATGCTTTCGTTCAACCTGAACGAAGTAACATAACCATGTAAGTTTGTTTTGTCTGTTACAACAAAACCCCTTCGTCGACCGTGCCTGTGTCTATTAATAGAACAGTGTTTGGCTTGCTTGTTTGGGATACCATAGTATTTTGTTGTTGCAAAATCGTCAGGCAAAATCCCATTATTGTTGTTTTTATAAAAACAACGTTTGTTTATGAGTGGAGAACGATGGTAATGTTTACCAGGGGGTAAGGCAGGGAATACCTAGGTTTCGGAAAGAGCCACCAATCCTCATCAGTTCCCTTGTTTCTTATCTGGGATATTCTCCCCAGAAGTTATTTAAAAAATAACTTCTATGACAAAAAACATTTTTTACCCAAGTGACGAGATCGTAAGCTCAATAGAAGAGGAACAAAAGAATTACATAAAACTAAAATTCTTTTGGAAAATCTTCTAAATCTTACAACCGCACTTATAAACATTTACATCTTTCTCCACTTGTTATGCTTTCGTTCAACCTGAACGAAGTAACATAACCATGTAAGTTTGTTTTGTCTGTTACAACAAAAACCCCTTCGTCGACCGTGCATGTGTCTATTAATAGAACAGTGTTTGGCTTGCTTGTCTGGGATACCATAGTATTTTGTTGTTGCAAAATCGTCAGGCAAAATCCCATTATTGTTGTTTTTATAAAAACAACGTTTGTTTATGAGTGGAGAACGATGGTAATGTTTACCAGGGGTAAGGCAGGGAATACCTAGGTTTCGGAAAGAGCCACCAATCCTCATCAGTTCCCTTGTTTCTTGTCTGGGATATTCTCCCCAGAAGTTATTTAAAAAATAACTTCTATGACAAAAAACATTTTTTACCCAAGTGACGAGATCGTAAGCTCAATAGAAGGGGAACAAAAGAATTACATAAAACTAAAATTCTTTTGGAAAATCTTCTAAATCTTACAACCGCACTTCCTCTTCTATGAGCTTACGATCTCGTCACTTGGGTAAAAAATATTTTTTGTTATAGAAATTATTTTTTAAATAACTTCTGGGGAGAATATCCCAGACAAGAAACAAGGGAACTGATAAGGATTGGTGGCTCTTTCCGAAACCTAGGTATTCCCTGCCTTACCCCCTGGTAAACATTACCATCGTTCTCCACTCATAAACAAACGTTGTTTTTATAAAAACAACAATAATGGGATTTTGCCTGACGATTTTGCAACAACAAAATACTATGGTATCCCAAACAGGCAAGCCAAACACTGTTCTATTAATAGACACATGCACGGTCGACAAAGGGGTTTTTGTTGTAACAGACAAAACAAACTTACATGGTTATGTTACTTGGTTCAGGTTGAACGAAAGCATAACAAGTGGAGAAAGATGTAAATGTTTATAAGTGCGGTTGTAAGATTTAGAAGATTTTCCAAAAGAATTTTAGTTTTATGTAATTCTTTTGTTCCTCTTCTATTGAGCTTACGATCTCGCCACTTGGGTAAAAAATGTTTTTTGTCATAGAAGTTATTTTTTAAATAACTTCTGGGGAGAATATCCCAGACAAGAAACTAGGGAACTGATGAGGATTGGTGGCTCTTTCCGAAACCTAGGTATTCCCTGCCTTATCCCCTGGTAAACATTACCATCGTTCTCCACTCATAAACAAACGTTGTTTTTATAAAAACAACAATAATGGGATTTTGCCTGACGATTTTGCAACAACAAAATACTATGGTATCCCAAACAAGCAAGCCAAACACTGTTCTATAATACAATATATGTAAGCACGTCTTGAGTATAGTGTAAGTAAAGAGTATGTTTACAATTATTGTAAATTTGACCATAATGTAAATTGTTATATATATTTTTTTAAATAAACGAAATTCCTAAGGAAATCAGCAAAAAAGTGATGAAACGTTGGGAAAATGTAAGAAAACAATTCTTATATTTGCAAAAACTTACAGAGAGTAAGTTAAAAATAATAATTGATAAATTTTGACTCAATTTGTAATATACTACTGAATTGTACCAGAAATCTGAAATGATAACCGACAACTGACGATTAAGAGAAATTTACTGTGGCATAAGAGTATACTAATACCACCATAGCAATAAAAAGGAATATGATTTCTATTTTAATATATTTATTTCTATTTTAATATAATCCTTTGGTTTCTATTCTACTGAGCTTACGATCTCGTCACTTGGGTAAAAAAGTTTATTTTCATAGGAGTTATTTTTAAAATAACTCCTGGGGAGAATATCCCAGACAAAAGCAAGGGAACTGATGAGGATTGGTAGATCTTTCCGAAACCTAGGTATTCCCTGCCTTACTCCGTTGTTTTTATAAAAACAACAATAGTGGGATTGAGCCTGACTATTTTGCGACAATAACATAGCATCTTATGCTGATCAAAAATATCTATACTTTGAGGGCTTTAAAATTTAAGAGTTACAAACGTGTCATACCCTTTATACTACAGTGGTCGGTATATAAATAAAAATGCCCCACCTGACTGTCGATGAGAAATAAATGGAAAGCAAACATAAATTTAAGGTACAGTCACACTGGGCAAATATTTGATCCAAATTTGTTTTTCCAATATTTGGCTGAACAAATGTGAATTTCATACAGAGTTGATTTGATGTTAACATTACAGTTAAATAAATAAATATATTTTTGACCAAAAAACTGGAAAATAATTGATATTATGTGTTCACATTATGCACACACTGGTCCAATTTTTGTTTCCTAGCAAATAATTTTTGTTTTCCCAAAATCAGTTGTTTTAGTATTTGCCGTCAAATAATATTAGGTGGTCAGATTGGGCAAAGAAATATTAGACATTGTTTAATTTCAAATTTAATTTTCATTAAATTGCGTAAACATTGCATATTTGTAAAGGTACGGTCAGACTGAGCGAATATTTGAACCAAAATCGTTTTCCGATATTTGACTGAACAAATGTGAAATTCATACAGAGTTGATTTAATGTTCACATTACAGTCAAACATTTGACAGTCACCAAACAGTATCAAATACTTCTTTGGAAAACATGTTTGACATGTGTTCACATTCTTAAAATATATTTACCCCATGGAATTGTTTGATCAAACTGTAGGAAAACATAAGTTTTTTTGACCGAGGAAAATAGAGAAAGAGAGAGTGAAAGAGAGACATAAGGAAAATGCAGCTTCGTGTATTATTAGTTTCGGAGAAGGCAAATAAATGACCAGCTGTTTAGGAATATTAGTGTTTTGTCAGAATTCTTTAATGTTTGCATCTATGGATGTATGTTTGCAAAATCATAAATGGTACAATCAAATCAAGGTAGCTAGGTAGTTGCTTTTACATGTGTATTCTTTTCAATTATATGGATATTGTTTACAAAATAGTCATGAATGGAGAAAATTATGGAAGTTATACATATATATATATATATATATATATATATATATATATATATATATATATATATATATATATATATAATTACTCTGTATGAATTTCACATTTGTTCAGTCAAATATGGGAAAACAATTTTGGTTCAAATATTTGCTCAGTCTGACCGTACCTTTACAAATATGCAATGTTTACGCAATTTAATGAAAACTAAATTTGAAATTAAACAATGTCTAATATTTATTTGCCCAATCTGACAACCTAATATTATTTGCCGGCAAATACTAAAACAACTGATTTTGGGAAAACAAAAATTATTTGCCAGGAAACAAAAATTGAACCAGTGTGTCCATAATGTGAACACATAATATCAATTATTTTCCAGTTTTTTGGCCAAAAATATATTTATTTATTTAACTGTAATGTTAACATCAAATCAACTCTGTATGAAATTCACATTTGTTCAGCCAAATATGGGAAAAACAAATTTGGATCAAATATTTGCCCAGTGTGACTGTACCTTAAATTTATGTTTGCTTTCCATTTATTTCTCATCGACAGTCAGGTGGGGCGGAGTAAGGCAGGGAATATCTAGGTTTCAGAAAGATCTACCAATCCTCATCAGTTCCCTTGCTTTTGTCTGGGATATTCTCCCCAGGAGTTATTTTAAAAATAACTCCTATGAAAATAAGCTTTTTTACCCAAGTGACGAGAGCGTAAGCTCAGTAGAATAGAAACCAAAGGATAATATTAAAATAGAAATAAATGTATTAAAATAGAAATCATGTTCCTTTTTATTGCTTTGGTGGTATTAGTATACTCTTATGCCACAGTAAATTTCTCTTAATCGTCAGTTATCGGTTATCATTTCAGATTTCTGGTACGATTCAGTAGTATATTACAAATTGAGTCAAAATTTATCAATTATATAACATTTTAGTTCAACAAATTAATATTTTTATTATATTTGATATTTTTAACTTACTGACCTCTGTAAATTTTTGCAAATAAAAGATTTGTTTTCTTACATTTCCCCAACGTTTCTTCACTTTTTTGGTGACTTCCTTAGGAATTTCGTTTATTTAATAAATATATATAACAATTTACATTATGGTCAAATTTACAATAATTGTAAACATACTCTTTACTTACACTATACTCAAGGCGTGCTTACATATATTGTATTATAAAATAACATAATTAGACAATAAACAACGACTTAACATCTAGTATCACAGATATGTTTACGTTGTTGCTGCTCCATAGCTTGCACTAATATTATCGGTGTCTTCTTTTATGTTCATCGTTGCGTTAATTTGTTGTTGTATTCTCAGACTTTCAATCAGCAATCTCTATTTCTCATTTTTCTCTTTGTCTAAATTTACTGTTTTGTCAAAATCAGGTGAGTTGCCTGTGTGTATGATATGCTGTGCTAGTGCGGTCGTTCTTTCCCTTTCTATATAACTTGTTTTTGTTCTCCCATTCGTATATATAGCGCTCTTTTTGTTGTTCGTATGTATAATTTGTTGCTTTTTTCGTTTTCTTTGTCTTGCACGGCATTTTGTAAACAGCATTGCTTTGTTGTTGTTTGTCGATTAGCGTTTTTGTGTTTGTGAATATGGCGATTAGCAACGACTTGAACGACTTATATATATATATATATATATATATATATATATATATATATATATATATATATATATATATATATATATATATATATATATATATATATATATATTGTTTACAAAATAATCATGAACGGAGAAAATTATGAAAGTTATACATATTTATTTATTAAAGTTATTATATATATCTTTCGAGAAAACAGTTTTGTTTTATGCTGAACGATTGGTAGAGTGCAACGTGCAACATGTCATGCACCCTACAATCGCTTTTAGTGATTTTTTAAATATTTTTGAGTTTTTCGACTTTTAAATTTATTTTTTTTTTGAAAATTGTTGTCGTATATACGACACGTTGCAACAAATTACGTGTATTTTACGGTAAACAGTACATAATTTTCGAAATTTGAAATACACTGAAAGAAAGTTTTGAAAATTTTTTTTTATTCATTTATAATATTATTTTACTTCTTCATCATCACTTTAAACCTCAATTAATATTGGGAATAGCTCACGACTATTATACAATCAGTGTTCATTAAATAAACATTGACTTCATTGACATTACGTGTCGTATTGAAAATATTTCAAGCATTTTCGTGCAAATTTCATAACAATTTCACAAATTTCTTATCGTATTTTTCGGGCAGTTCTAAATTCTTCGACTGCATTTGTTTTCCAAACAAGATATAAGGTGTCAGCATATACTTTATTCATTTGCTTTGCTTCTGATTTGCATTCAAAATGCCATTCACTCCTTTGGATTTATTCATCCGAGCTACAAATGCTTTTGTAAAATTTGATGTCAATTTCAGTTCCCAACGGGACGTAGAGTTCGATGTTTACATCCTAGAATTACAAGGAGCTGAGGTCAGAACTCTATGCGATAAAGTTATATTCCAATTTTAAAAAGTGCCTCGATTCTAATGAGCACAAAATTTCAAGAGTACAGCGACCTTATCGACTTCCAAAAGGCATCATCTAAGAGTTTGTCAGAAATTCCTTAGAAATTCAGTTTCTGAAAGAATCAGCACAGTTAAGAAACATTTCTGTTGTCTTAATTGCTTGTCTTACGGACATGAAGCTTTTAAATGCAACAGCATTCATAACTGCTGTACATGCAACAAACGACATTATACGCTGTTGCATATCGGGGTCACGCTTCTTCTCTCTTCGACACTGCCTAATTCTAGCAGTTTAAATCAGGTGCATCTACCTACAATCAAACCGACAGGTATTTCATACCACCTATTTAATACGTACCCAGCTAGAGTGTTAATAGATTCTGCTTCAGAAGCATCTTTTGCTTCTGAACGTATGCAACAACAAGTGAAGAAAATGAAAGTTCGGAAGGGCCGAACTTTGAATACTCTCCACCATTAGGAACGAATTTGACAATTCTCAAAAACAATATGGGAGACCTACATGGCCCATTTTCAATACCAAAAGTCCTGCAGATATAATACATGATTTAGTGAAATTTTATCAATCTATTTCAATTCGTTCGGAAGCTAGAGTGATTTCCGCAGACGGGCAAACAAGCAAGCCAAACACTGTTCTATAATACAATATATGTAAGCACGTCTTGAGTATAGTGTAAGTAAAGAGTATGTTTACAATTATTGTAAATTTGACCATAATGTAAGTTGTTATATATATTTTTCTAAATAAACGAAATTCCTAAGGAAGTCACCAAAAAAGTGATGAAACGTTGGGAAAATGTAAGAAAACAATTCTTATATTTGCAAAAACTTACAGAGAGTAAGTTAAAAATATCAAATATAATAAAAATATTAATTTGTTGAACTAAAATATTATATAATTGATAAATTTTGACTCAATTTGTAATATACTAATGAATTGTACCAGAAATCTGAAATGATAACCGACAACTAACGATTAAGAGAAATTTACTGTGGCATAAGAGTATACTAATACCACCATAGCAATAAAAAGGAATATGATTTCTATTTTAATATATTTATTTCTATTTTAATTTAATCCTTTGGTTTCTATTCTACTGAGCTTACGATCTCGTCACATGGGTAAAAAAGTTTATTTTCATAGGAGTTATTTTTAAAATAACTCCTGGGGAGAATATCCCAGACAAAAGCAAGGGAACTGATGAGGATTGGTAGATCTTTCCGAAACCTAGGTATTCCCTGCCTTACTCCGTTGTTTTTATAAAAACAACAATAGTGGGATTGAGCCTGACTATTTTGCGACAATAACATAGCATCTTATTTTGATCAAAAATATATATACTTTGAGGGCTTTAAAATTTAAGAGTTACAAACGTGTTATACCCTTTATACTACAGTGGTCGGTATATAAATAAAAATGCCCCACCTGACTGTCGATGAGAAATAAATGGAAAGCAATTGAAAATAATTGATATTATGTGTTCACATTATGCACACACTGGTCCAATTTTTGTTTCCTGGCAAATAATTTTTGTTTTCCCAAAATCAGTTGTTTTAGTATTTGCCGTCAAATAATATTAGGTGGTCAGATTGGGCAAAGAAATATTAGACATTGTTTAATTTCAAATTTAATTTTCATTAAATTGCGTAAACATTGCATATTTGTAAAGGTACGATCAGACTGAGCAAATATTTGAACCAAAATCGTTTTCCCATATTTGACTGAACAAATGTGAAATTCATACAGAGTTGATTCACATTACAGTCAAACATTTGACAGTCACCAAACAGTATCAAATACTGCTTTGGAAAACATGTTTGACATGTGTTCACATTCTTAAAATATATTTACCCCATGGAATTGATTGATCAAACTGTAGGAAAACATAAGTTTATTTGACCGAGGAAAATAGAGAGAGAGAGAGTGAAAGAGAGACATAAGGAAACGGAGCTTCGTGTATTATTTGTTTCGGGGAAGGCAAATAAATGACCAGCTGTTTAGGAATATTAGTGTTTTGTCAGAATTCTTTAATGTTTGCATCTATGGATGTATGTTTGCAAAATCATAAATGGTACAATCAAATCAAGGTAGCTAGCGAGTAGTTGCTTTTAAATGTGTATTCTTTTCAATTATATGGATATTGTTTACAAATGGAGAAAATTATGAAAGTTATACATATATATATATATATTAAAGTTAGTACACACACACACACACGCATATATATATATATATATATATATATATATATATATATATATATATATATATATATATATATATATATATATATATATATATATATATATATATATATATATATATATATATATCGAATTTTATCGAAAATTTGGCGAATTTAGAAAATTTGTTGAATCAGACAAATTTTCACAGCAACAATCAAAGTTATTGGCTTTTTATAAAATAAAATCCTCCTATCATAGGATATTAAGCGATTTTAAGAAAAAATTTTGAGACTTTTGTTCGACAACCCAACACACATTTTTTCCCTCGTTGAAATTTTTTTTTGGATTCTCTGAAACTTTTTGACATTTTCAACCTTTTTTTTTTGATTATCAAACTAGACTCTCTTTTTTTTGGAACAAATAGTTTGGATAAAAATAGCAGCAATACATCTCTGGTAATTTCTGCTTTTGCAATTCTCGTTTATACACTTTTGTTTTAAAAACTTTTGGATTATTTGTCGATTTGCAAAAATAAAATCCTCCTGTAAGTGGACTTTAAGAGATTATATTTTCATTTTTCATCCTTTTGGCTAAAAGTTGACTCCTTCTGGCAACCCAACAAACATTTTTAATCAAATACAAAGAAAATTTTTGAAATTTTTTAAAAATTTTGAAATTCTTGAAAGGAAACGAAACATAATTTGACTCAAACAAATAAAATAAGATCGTTTTTGTCGACAAAAATTGGGAGAAAGAAACCTATCCTCATTTTAAAAATAAAAATTTGAATAAAAGTTCAAATTCTAAACCAAGTTAGTCCTTTTCATTGGGCAACTTTTCTTTTTTATAAACCAACAACAATTCGTGAAGGTTAACGCTCAGCTTGCAAAATGGATAAAACTTTAAGCGATAAATTCACAAATTGCGTCAAGGTTCTTTTGGATTATATTTCAATTTTTTCAATAACCAAACCGATGACACTGTTCATACATTGAAAACAACACGGATGGAGTTGGACTCTGCATGGGACCAGGTCAAGGGAGCATATATAGACTGTCGGGATTATAATCCAGAAGAGGAAGGAAAGCCGATCGATAAAAACAAACTGAGGAAGTACTATATGGATACCATGGGATTGTACAAAAAGTCGCTGAGTTCAATAAATGGACAAATTCAAAACCTTTTGAATGAAAAGATACAAGAAAAAATGAAAAGAGAGTCAGAGATGTCACAACAAGGAAGAGAATTGGAATTTCAATGGATTTTAGTAATGTATCGCGGCTACCTCCATGCGATACAGACACATTTAAAGGTGGTTATAGGGAATGGCCTACCTTCAGAGATCTATTTTCAGCAATTTACATAAACAACTCAAAATTAAGCAATGTCGAAAAATTATTCCATTTATTTCATATGTCCCACTAACTAATGATGGCTTTACATTAGCATGGAAAAATCTCACAGATCGTTACGAGAATAAACGAATGCAAATTAATGAAGAAATCAAGACACAATTTGCTCAACAAAAACCAACCAACAATCACACGCCTAGATTTTTGAAAACATTTCAAACAAATGTCTCAAAAAATACAAACAACTTGGAGGAAGACCTACTAATGTAATATTCCCTGAACAAAATAAACAGAAAAATATTCAGACTTGTCAAGTCTGCAAATCAAATCATTTCATCAGAGATTGCAGACAATTTTTGAAAAAAAGAGTGTGAATGATGAATTCGCATCGTGAAAACTTCACACTTATTCTACAAATTGTTTGTTATCAAGTCACGGAGTAAAGGATTGCAAAAATCGCTATGGCTGCCGTATTTGTATTATGAAACACAATGTTTTGTTACGTCACTGGATTAAGTCAATTTGTTTCTGAGACATCAACGAAATCTTGCTTGTTTACTATGAGATCCAAATACGACCCTAGCTTTAAACTGGAAGTCTGGGCTCCAGTTTTAAAGAACTTACCTTTAAATCAACGACCACAAAACTTAGATGACTCACAACTTCGAGATCTAACAGCATTAGAACTAGCTGACCCGAAATTTTACGTCAGACAACCAATCGACTAACTTATTGGAATGGACATAGGACCATTAATATTCACAATTGAAACTCCAATGAAAATATTTGGATCAATTTTAACACAAAAAACCAAATTTGGATTTATAAATGGAGGAACCATACCAGGAAGCATCCTTCAACGAAAACAAATGTCACTTCTAAATATAACTTCAATAGAGAAAGTACTTACACGTTTTTGGGAGGTGGAAGAGACCCCTAAAAAAGTTGTACGGTCAGAAAAAGACCAATTTTGTGAACAAAACTACACCGAAACAACAATACGAAACAAGGATGGAAGATATGTGGTCACTCTCCCATAAAAAAAATATGAGGAATTGGGGAATTCCCGAAACATAGCCCTAGCTCAATTCTACAGAATGGAGAAAAAACTTTTGAAAATACCAGAGATCAAAGAACAATATGATGCTTCAATACTTAAATACCTAGAACTTGGTCATATGAGGAAAGTCAATCCGAATGAAATAGACAAAATGCCAAATTATTATCTACCACATCACGCTACGATAGAACCAGATCGACTCACAACGAAGTTAAGAGTCGTATTTAACGCTTCTTGTCCTTCATCAAACAAAACAAGTCTCAATGACATACTATACCTATACCCTGGACCCATTCTTCAACAGGATTTAGTATTGCAAATTTTAAAATGAAGTTTCTTCAAATATGCCTTCAATGCAGATATAACAAAGATGTGTCGCCAAAAACTTTTGGATTCAAAGCAAACAAAATAACAAAGAATTCTCTTTAGAAAGTCTCCGGAAAACCCAGTAGAGGATTATGAGCTGCTAATAGTTACATTTGGAGTGAACTGCGCACCATATTTAGCATTGAGGACTCTTCTTAAACTAGCAGAAAATGTAAAAGAATCATATCCTAAACCCGCAAATATAATTTTGAATAATTTATATGTTGATGATGTATTAGCTGGCGGTCACACTGAAAATGAATCAATAAAACCTCGAAAGGAATTAACTGCCGCTTTAGACTCCGCTGGCTTTACACTAATGAAATGGGCATCAAATGATCGCAAAATAATACAAGATATTCCACGTGAATATGTACTACCACTCAACTGGCTAGACATTTCCGAAGATGCTTCTACAAATACCCTTGGAATTCGATGGAATGTCTCAGGCGATTATTTTTCTTTCACAACACCTTCAATGGAAAATAAAAATATATCTTCAAAAAGAGAAGTTTTATCAACTATAGCTAAATTGTTCGACCCATGTGGATGGCACCGGTGGTCGTCGTAGCTAAGTTAATAATGCATCAAATCTGGCTAGACAAAATTGACTGGGATGATCAATTAAAGCCAATAACTCAAATGAACTGGAACAATTTTGTCAAAAAATAGCAAAGATATTGAATATCTCAGAGTTCCTCGATGGATTCAATACACGTTAGATGGTTCTGTCGAGATTCATGGATTTTGTGACGCGTCAGAAAGCGCGTATGGAGCCACTCTTTATATTCGGTTGCAAAATACTGACCATACCGCACATACACTCTTACTAACAGCAAAGACTCGTGGCGCTCCAATTAAAAAATTATCAATACCTAAACTCAACCTATGCGGGGCAGTATTACTCTCCAATTTAGCAAAATCCATTGTTAATAGTCTACTAATATCAAAATATTCGACACAATTTTGAACAGACTCTGCATTCGTCTTAGCATGGTTAAAAAAGCCTCCTTGTCATTGGAGCACATTTGTTGGCAATAGAGTCTCGGAAATTGCTGATAATGTTGTAGAAGAAAATTGGAGACATTTTGATTCGAAAAATAATCCAGCTGATTTTGCGAACCGTGGATGTTCACCCGCAGAGCTCAGGACCAGTGATATCTGGTGGCAGGGACCTCAATGGCTCAGAATGCCAAAAGACCGTTGGCCATCGTATGAAATCCCAAATGAAACAAATTTGGATGCCAAAACGGCAAAAGTTATGACTTTTTTCGCGGAAAGAGATGGCCCTTTAAAAATTTCTCCTTTTTATCAAAAGTTTATCAATTATACGCATATGCCCTAAGACTCTGGAAAAACACTGGAGCAAGTAAACAACACCTTCGCACCTCATCAAACGACCTTACATCAGATGAAATCCAAGATGGTAAACGATCTTGCATAATTCGCTAATCAAACACACCATACGAAAATGTCGAATATGCTTAATTAAAAAAAAAAAAAACTAAACTCAAATAATGGCTTCGCTACCACCCGAACGCACTCTGCTTTCTCGACCCTTTACAAACACAGGGGTAGACTTTCACTCAAAATCTTACTTGAAAATTTATTCCGCCTGGTGCTCCGCACATGAGCGGCTTGTGGGAAGCTGGTGTTAAATCATTTAAAATTCATTTACGAAAAAGTATCTCAAAAATGAATTTCACTTTTGAAGAATTTACAACTATTTTAGCAAGAATTGAAGGCTGTCTTATTTCGCGACCCTTAAGTCCTGTTAGCGACGACCCAATGACCTTTCCCCTTTGACACCTGGTCATTTCTTTATAGGAACACCTATTCTTACCCCAGATGAACCAGACATTTCAAATACAGATCTAAGCTTAGTCAATCGTTGGAAAATGCTCTAGGTTCTTTAACAATACTTTTGCAACAAGAAGAACTAAGTGGAAATATGAAAAAGAGAACATCAAAGAAGGAGATTTAGTTGTCGTAAAAGACGATAGATTGGCTCCGTATGAATGGAAGTTAGGTCGTATAAAAAAAAAAACGTATCAGGCAGTGATCAAAATACCAGGGTTGTAGACATACGGACGGCAAGTGGCAACATTAGCAGACCCATAACAAAAATTGTCAAATTGTTTTCCGACCGACTAGTCGGATTCTCGCTCAAAAAAGAATTTAGTACTCGCCTTAATTTCTTTTCAGATATGGCCGCTTACTTGCCTAACCAGGACTGCCGTCTGGACGATCGCAACCGTAGCCCAGACTAACCTGCCCGACCCACAGCAAGAAGCGCCAATCGACCAATTCGGCCAACCCATCGTCCCAGTTCCACATCCCCTGAAAGACGTCAGTGAAGCCGATCCGAAATTGCCTGCTAGAAGCCATTTGGCCCCGACTGCCCGCCCTTAACTGGTTGCCGGAGATGCAATGACCGGCACCACACGCTACTGCACGGGGCGCCTCAATTGGACGGGGCCTTCGCATGGAATTTGGTTTTTTTTTCCGACGGCGATGGTACGCATAACGGCCGAGGGCATGGTGGGGTTTAGCATGCTGCGAGCCATTATTAGCCAATCTGCGACGGTGTCTAAGATTTCGTATGCCGCGTTCCGTCGCCTGGGTATGCAGTCGCGGAGCTAAAAAGGGGAGCGATTCACCACCTTCACCGTTTCGCTCCGCCGCACAAACAGTACTTAAAGTCCGAAGGTAAATGCAGTAGTTATCGGAGATCTGCCAAGACGCACGAGCTAAGCCTTAGCTAACCCTGATCCCAGTGGAAATAGTCCGGTCGATGTGGAACTGGGAGCGGGCATATACTCTGCCATAGGGAAAGATTGGAGTACAGCAGCTGGAAGTGGAGATGTCCTGGCCTACAACACACAACTGGGCTACGTGTTTGCTGGGAACATCAAAAATATAGGCCGATGAACTAAATAACGAGGATTTTTATGGTATATTACAAATGAATACTTACATTTGTCATTCGGGGCCCAGGAAATTTTCATAAATTAACGCAATTTTGCCCAACACTGTTGGTTGGGTATTTACCCGCTGCTGCATAGATTATATCAAAACAAAATTATGTAAATAATATATACACCTACACATACACACATACATTGATGCAGCCAATGCTGAATTCGAATAAATAAGCATAGACAACAGACAAAACTGGTGTGATGTGACGCGACCGCATGCACATTTAAGTGCGGTTGAGGCTCTGGGAAAATCTAGCAATAAACAATGAATATTCTAAAATTACATTTTTCCCAGCCGCCATCAAACACCACATGTGAACAATTCGGTGATCTATGCGCTGACACATACGACAATGTTTGAGACAATAAAGGTTATGACCCACACGCACAGATATCGATGCGCTCAGTAAATGTACAAGACCACTTGAATGAAATGTCAAGCAGCGCTGCAATGTTCTCCATTCAATATAAGAATAGATAAGAGTAATTGTTTGGCTGCGATTAGGTTAAGAGAGACTAGTTTTTGTAGCACTTAAGAAACATATTTTTTAAATAAAATCAGAATTGAATCAATCCATCAATCAAACCATTCGGTTAGCTTGCTTTTCTCGCTATTACATTGATCCTCCTAGCAGGATCCGAATAAAGAATAGAGTTGACAATCAAAGAGGGAGATTGGACTCTATTTTCACTTACAATAGGTTCAAGTATTGGTATAGGCCCCATGGAACTGAACCTGCATATATCCGTTATTTTAATGATTTGTGACACACTCTTCATCGGAAATTTTTCAAATTTGGAATTTGAAGTTCCTCATGTCTACTTTATCATACGACAGTTGCGCATACAGGTCCTCGTCTTCGTAGATAACTGTACCTCCTTATTTCTGATATTTTGATGATTTTAGCTACATTATTTACCGGAACTGTTTCAAATCATCTTTCTAAAGCTCTTAATGGGTACTACAGTATGTGAAAGAAAATTGCCTATGCAGGTCCAAGTCCATATAACGGAACCTATATACGGTATATTGATGACTTTAGGTAGTTGTTTAAAAAAATAAATTGGCTAAAATCGTCAAAATATCAAATATCGGGAGGTCCAGCTACAAAAACCTAGACCTGCCACTAGACAAAGAAGCCGTTCCAATTTCGAATACCAAATTTGGAACATATCCGTGAACAAATATGGCTTAAATCATTAAAATACTGAATATCGGGAAGTACCTTTATATGGGGATATACGAAACGTTGCGGTATATCATTTTGTATACTAACTATCCTAGAAACAACAGCAACTATTCTGCTGAAGTTTAAAACATTACGTTAAATATTGTGGGCTCCATCGTGATATCATCATAGGGAAATCTTTAAATCGATTTAGAATTTTATGCTGGTCATGTATATATAATGTTTGTGGACTAATTACAAATATTCAATGTACCATTACGTTCAATTCTCTCATCCACTAATTACCGTGTTACCAACTCTCTATATACTTAGGCCAAATTTTTAAGAATATTTTATCCGAGAAGTACAATGTTAAGAATTCAACAGAAATGAAAGAAACTCACAAAAGTGTAAAGCTCGTTTACTCAAAAATATTAGTATCATTTGACGTTATATCCTTATTCACAAACATTCCAGTACATACTGTAATAAAAGTTATTATGAATTGGATCAAATGAAACAGTACCCTAAGATTTCAAGATGTACATTCTGAAAATTTTGCATCTTTGCAAGGACAATAACTATTTCAAATACAAGGACAAGATTTATAACCAAATATTTGGAATGCCAATGGGGAACCCACTCTCGCCCACCACAGCGGATTTAGTTCCGGATCACCTACTTGATGAAACGTTAGCCGAACTAAAAACTAGAGACACAAATACAAAAAACAAAGCTAAATCTGTAGATGGCCTTTTTGCCATTATAAATAAGGACGATGCGGATGAAATCTTACGCACACTTTACAAAAGACAAAATTATGTTTGACTGCTACACTAAGCAAACTTCATCCGGCAGAATTTTAAATTAAAACGCCACACAACCTAAATCTCAAATCCTAAACACGGTAACTTGATATATAGAATTCTAAATAGCAGTGACGAACAATTCCAAGACAAATTTTTACGGTGTACAATACATTCCTGGAATTTTTGGCAATCAAAAATTACGGAGGATAATAAAGAACAAAAATATAAACTTTGCTTGCAAGCCAAACAAAATGCTAATCGCCATATTCACAAACACAAAAACGCTAATCGACAAACAACAACAAAGCAATGTTGATTGATGATAAATACCGTGCAAGGCAAAGAAAACGAAAAATGCAACAAAATATACATAGGAACAACAAAAAGGGCGCTAAATATACGAATGGGAGAACAAAAACAAGTTATATAGAAAGGGAAAGAACGACCGCACTAGCACAGCATATCATACACACAGGCAACTCACCTGATTTTGACAAAACAGTAAATTTATACAAAGAGAAAAATGAGAAATAGAGATTTCTGATTGAAAGTCTGAGAATACAACAACAAATTGACGCAACGATGAACTTAAAAGAAGACACCGATAATATTAGTGCAAGCTATGGAGCAGCAATAACGTAAACATATCTGTGATACTAGATTTTAAGTCGTTGTTTATTGTCTAATTATGTTATTTTATAATACAATATTGTTGCAAAATCGTCAGGCAAAATCCCATTATTGTTGTTTTTATAAAAACAACGTTTGTTTATGAGTGGAGAAAGATGGTAATGTTTACCAGGGGGTAAGGCAGGGAATACCTAGGTTTCGGAAAGAGCCACCAATCCTCATCAGTTCCCTTGTTTCTTGTCTGGGATATTCTCCCCAGAAGTTATTTAAAAAATAACTTCTATGACAAAAACATTTTTTACCCAAGTGACGAGATCGTAAGCTCAATAGAAGAGGAACAAAAGAATTACATAAAACTAAAATTCTTTTGGAAAATCTTCTAAATCTTACAACCGCACTTATAAACATTTACATCTTTCTCCACTTGTTATGCTTTCGTTCAACCTGAACGAAGTAACATAACCATGTAAGTTTGTTTTGTCTGTTACAACAAAAACCCCTTCGTCGACCGTGCCTGTGTCTATTAATAGAACAGTGTTTGGCTTGCTTGTTTGGGATACCATAGTATTTTGTTGTTGCAAAATCGTCAGGCAAAATCCCATTATTGTTGTTTTTATAAAAACAACGTTTGTTTATGAGTGGAGAACGATGGTAATGTTTACCAGGGGGTAAGGCAGGGAATACCTAGGTTTCGGAAAGAGCCACCAATCCTCATCAGTTCCCTTGTTTCTTATCTGGGATATTCTCCCCAGAAGTTATTTAAAAAATAACTTCTATGACAAAAAACATTTTTTACCCAAGTGACGAGATCGTAAGCTCAATAGAAGAGGAACAAAAGAATTACATAAAACTAAAATTCTTTTGGAAAATCTTCTAAATCTTACAACCGCACTTATAAACATTTACATCTTTCTCCACTTGTTATGCTTTCGTTCAACCTGAACGAAGTAACATAACCATGTAAGTTTGTTTTGTCTGTTACAACAAAAACCCCTTCGTCGACCGTGCATGTGTCTATTAATAGAACAGTGTTTGGGTTGCTTGTCTGGGATACCATAGTATTTTGTTGTTGCAAAATCGTCAGGCAAAATCCCATTATTGTTGTTTTTATAAAAACAACGTTTGTTTATGAGTGGAGAACGATGGTAATGTTTACCAGGGGTAAGGCAGGGAATACCTAGGTTTCGGAAAGAGCCACCAATCCTCATCAGTTCCCTTGTTTCTTGTCTGGGATATTCTCCCCAGAAGTTATTTAAAAAATAACTTCTATGACAAAAAACATTTTTTACCCAAGTGACGAGATCGTAAGCTCAATAGAAGAGGAACAAAAGAATTACATAAAACTAAAATTCTTTTGGAAAATCTTCTAAATCTTACAACCGCACTTCCTCTTCTATTGAGCTTACGATCTCGTCACTTGGGTAAAAAATATTTTTTGTTATAGAAATTATTTTTTAAATAACTTCTGGGGAGAATATCCCAGACAAGAAACAAGGGAACTGATAAGGATTGGTGGCTCTTTCCGAAACCTAGGTATTCCCTGCCTTACCCCCTGGTAAACATTACCATCGTTCTCCACTCATAAACAAACGTTGTTTTTATAAAAACAACAATAATGGGATTTTGCCTGACGATTTTGCAACAACAAAATACTATGGTATCCCAAACAGGCAAGCCAAACACTGTTCTATTAATAGACACATGCACGGTCGACAAAGGGGTTTTTGTTGTAACAGACAAAACAAACTTACATGGTTATGTTACTTGGTTCAGGTTGAACGAAAGCATAACAAGTGGAGAAAGATGTAAATGTTTATAAGTGCGGTTGTAAGATTTAGAAGATTTTCCAAAAGAATTTTAGTTTTATGTAATTCTTTTGTTCCTCTTCTATTGAGCTTACGATCTCGCCACTTGGGTAAAAAATGTTTTTTGTCATAGAAGTTATTTTTTAAATAACTTCTGGGGAGAATATCCCAGACAAGAAACTAGGGAACTGATGAGGATTGGTGGCTCTTTCCGAAACCTAGGTATTCCCTGCCTTATCCCCTGGTAAACATTACCATCGTTCTCCACTCATAAACAAACGTTGTTTTTATAAAAACAACAATAATGGGATTTTGCCTGATGATTTTGCAACAACAAAATACTATGGTATCCCAAACAAGCAAGCCAAACACTGTTCTATAATACAATATATGTAAGCACGTCTTGAGTATAGTGTAAGTAAAGAGTATGTTTACAATTATTGTAAATTTGACCATAATGTAAATTGTTATATATATTTTTTTAAATAAACGAAATTCCTAAGGAAATCAGCAAAAAAGTGATGAAACGTTGGGAAAATGTAAGAAAACAATTCTTATATTTGCAAAAACTTACAGAGAGTAAGTTAAAAATAATAATTGATAAATTTTGACTCAATTTGTAATATACTACTGAATTGTACCAGAAATCTGAAATGATAACCGACAACTGACGATTAAGAGAAATTTACTGTGGCATAAGAGTATACTAATACCACCATAGCAATAAAAAGGAATATGATTTCTATTTTAATATATTTATTTCTATTTTAATAGAATCCTTTGGTTTCTATTCTATTGAGCTTACGATCTCGTCACTTGGGTAAAAAAGTTTATTTTCATAGGAGTTATTTTTAAAATAACTCCTGGGGAGAATATCCCAGACAAAAGCAAGGGAACTGATGAGGATTGGTAGATCTTTCCGAAACCTAGGTATTCCCTGCCTTACTCCGTTGTTTTTATAAAAACAACAATAGTGGGATTGAGCCTGACTATTTTGCGACAATAACATAGCATCTTATGCTGATCAAAAATATCTATACTTTGAGGGCTTTAAAATTTAAGAGTTACAAACGTGTCATACCCTTTATACTACAGTGGTCGGTATATAAATAAAAATGCCCCACCTGACTGTCGATGAGAAATAAATGGAAAGCAAACATAAATTTAAGGTACAGTCACACTGGGCAAATATTTGATCCAAATTTGTTTTTCCAATATTTGGCTGAACAAATGTGAATTTCATACAGAGTTGATTTGATGTTAACATTACAGTTAAATAAATAAATATATTTTTGACCAAAAAACTGGAAAATAATTGATATTATGTGTTCACATTATGCACACACTGGTCCAATTTTTGTTTCCTAGCAAATAATTTTTGTTTTCCCAAAATCAGTTGTTTTAGTATTTGCCGTCAAATAATATTAGGTGGTCAGATTGGGCAAAGAAATATTTGACATTGTTTAATTTCAAATTTAATTTTCATTAAATTGCGTAAACATTGCATATTTGTAAAGGTACGGTCAGACTGAGCGAATATTTGAACCAAAATCGTTTTCCGATATTTGACTGAACAAATGTGAAATTCATACAGAGTTGATTTAATGTTCACATTACAGTCAAACATTTGACAGTCACCAAACAGTATCAAATACTTCTTTGGAAAACATGTTTGACATGTGTTCACATTCTTAAAATATATTTACCCCATGGAATTGTTTGATCAAACTGTAGGAAAACATAAGTTTTTTTGACCGAGGAAAATAGAGAGAGAGAGAGTGAAAGAGAGACATAAGGAAAATGCAGCTTCGTGTATTATTAGTTTCGGAGAAGGCAAATAAATGACCAGCTGTTTAGGAATATTAGTGTTTTGTCAGAATTCTTTAATGTTTGCATCTATGGATGTATGTTTGCAAAATCATAAATGGTACAATCAAATCAAGGTAGCTAGGTAGTTGCTTTTACATGTGTATTCTTTTCAATTATATGGATATTGTTTACAAAATAGTCATGAATGGAGAAAATTATGAAAGTTATACATATATATATATATATATATATATATATATATATATATATATATATATATATATATATATATATTATTACTCTGTATGAATTTCACATTTGTTCAGTCAAATATGGGAAAACAATTTTGGTTCAAATATTTGCTCAGTCTGACCGTACCTTTACAAATATGCAATGTTTACGCAATTTAATGAAAACTAAATTTGAAATTAAACAATGTCTAATATTTATTTGCCCAATCTGACAACCTAATATTATTTGCCGGCAAATACTAAAACAACTGATTTTGGGAAAACAAAAATTATTTGCCAGGAAACAAAAATTGAACCAGTGTGTCCATAATGTGAACACATAATATCAATTATTTTCCAGTTTTTTGGCCAAAAATATATTTATTTATTTAACTGTAATGTTAACATCAAATCAACTCTGTATGAAATTCACATTTGTTCAGCCAAATATGGGAAAAACAAATTTGGATCAAATATTTGCCCAGTGTGACTGTACCTTAAATTTATGTTTGCTTTCCATTTATTTCTCATCGACAGTCAGGTGGGGCGGAGTAAGGCAGGGAATATCTAGGTTTCAGAAAGATCTACCAATCCTCATCAGTTCCCTTGCTTTTGTCTGGGATATTCTCCCCAGGAGTTATTTTAAAAATAACTCCTATGAAAATAAGCTTTTTTACCCAAGTGACGAGAGCGTAAGCTCAGTAGAATAGAAACCAAAGGATAATATTAAAATAGAAATAAATGTATTAAAATAGAAATCATGTTCCTTTTTATTGCTTTGGTGGTATTAGTATACTCTTATGCCACAGTAAATTTCTCTTAATCGTCAGTTATCGGTTATCATTTCAGATTTCTGGTACGATTCAGTAGTATATTACAAATTGAGTCAAAATTTATCAATTATATAACATTTTAGTTCAACAAATTAATATTTTTATTATATTTGATATTTTTAACTTACTGACCTCTGTAAATTTTTGCAAATAAAAGATTTGTTTTCTTACATTTCCCCAACGTTTCTTCACTTTTTTGGTGACTTCCTTAGGAATTTCGTTTATTTAAAAAATATATATAACAATTTACATTATGGTCAAATTTACAATAATTGTAAACATACTCTTTACTTACACTATACTCAAGGCGTGCTTACATATATTGTATTATAAAATAACATAATTAGACAATAAACAACGACTTAACATCTAGTATCACAGATATGTTTACGTTGTTGCTGCTCCATAGCTTGCACTAATATTATCGGTGTCTTCTTTTATGTTCATCGTTGCGTTAATTTGTTGTTGTATTCTCAGACTTTCAATCAGCAATCTCTATTTCTCATTTTTCTCTTTGTCTAAATTTACTGTTTTGTCAAAATCAGGTGAGTTGCCTGTGTGTATGATATGCTGTGCTAGTGCGGTCGTTCTTTCCCTTTCTATATAACTTGTTTTGTTCTCCCATTCGTATATATAGCGCTCTTTTTGTTGTTCGTATGTATAATTTGTTGCTTTTTTCGTTTTCTTTGTCTTGCACGGCATTTTGTAAACAGCATTGCTTTGTTGTTGTTTGTCGATTAGCGTTTTTGTGTTTGTGAATATGGCGATTAGCAACGACTTGAGCGACTTATATATATATATATATATATATATATATATATTGTTTACAAAATAATCATGAACGGAGAAAATTATGAAAGTTATACATATTTATTTATTAAAGTTATTATATATATCTTTCGAGAAAACAGTTTTGTTTTATGCTGAACGATTGGTAGAGTGCAACGTGCAACATGTCATGCACCCTACAATCGCTTTTAGTGATTTTTTAAATATTTTTGAGTTTTTCGACTTTTAAATTTATTTTTTTTTTTTTTGAAAATTGTTGTCGTATATACGACACGTTGCAACAAATTACGTGTATTTTACGGTAAACAGTACATAATTTTCGAAATTTGAAATACACTGAAAGAAAGTTTTGAAAAATTTTTTTTATTCATTTATAATATTATTTTACTTCTTCATCATCACTTTAAACCTCAATTAATATTGGGAATAGCTCACGACTATTATACAATCAGTGTTCATTAAATAAACATTGACTTCATTGACATTACGTGTCGTATTGAAAATATTTCAAGCATTTTCGTGCAAATTTCATAACAATTTCACAAATTTCTTATCGTATTTTTCGGGCAGTTCTAAATTCTTCGACTGCATTTGTTTTCCAAACAAGATATAAGGTGTCAGCATATACTTTATTCATTTGTTTTGCTTCTGATTTGCATTCAAAATGCCATTCACTCCTTTGGATTTATTCATCCGAGCTACAAATGCTTTTGTAAAATTTGATGTCAATTTCAGTTCCCAACGGGACGTAGAGTTCGATGTTTACATCCTAGAATTACAAGGAGCTGAGGTCAGAACTCTATGGGATAAAGTTATATTCCAATTTTAAAAAGTGCCTCGATTCTAATGAGCACAAAATTTCAAGAGTACAGCGACCTTATCGACTTCCAAAAGGCATCATCTAAGAGTTTGTCAGAAATTCCTTAGAAATTCAGTTTCTGAAAGAATCAGCACAGTTAAGAAACATTTCTGTTGTCTTAATTGCTTGTCTTACGGACATGAAGCTTTTAAATGCAACAGCATTCATAACTGCTGTACATGCAACAAACGACATTATACGCTGTTGCATATCGGGGTCACGCTTCTTCTCTCTTCGACACTGCCTAATTCTAGCAGTTTAAATCAGGTGCATCTACCTACAATCAAACCGACAGGTATTTCATACCACCTATTTAATACGTACCCAGCTAGAGTGTTAATAGATTCTGCTTCAGAAGCATCTTTTGCTTCTGAACGTATGCAACAACAAGTGAAGAAAATGAAAGTTCGGAAGGGCCGAACTTTGAATACTCTCCACCATTAGGAACGAATTTGACAATTCTCAAAAACAATATGGGAGACCTACATGGCCCATTTTCAATACCAAAAGTCCTGCAGATATAATACATGATTGAGTGAAATTTTATCAATCTATTTCAATTCGTTCGGAAGCTAGAGTGATTTCCGCAGACGGGCAGAAAGACGGACATCGCTAAATCGACATAGAATTTTATGCTGATCAAGAATATATATTCTTCGTGGGGTCTGAAAAATATATTTCGAGGTGTTACAAACGGAATATCAAAATTAATATACCCTCCATACTATGGTGGAGGTTATAAAAAGCGGGCATAGGTGCGAATGACATTCAAGCTTCAATCTCAGGGGTAAGTGAGTCCGTTTCAGAAATTTCCCGTAAGTAATGTCCCTTTAACTTTCGTCATTTCAAATCCTTTCTCACTCCTACGCAGTTAGATACATGTCTCGCTTTCGATGTTTCGAGTCGTCAACGCCTCCTCTCTTCTTTGCCGTTGCAAATTTGGAAAGATATAGTTTTATGACCGCGTTAGAGTCGCGATGCATCGAGCTATACAGTTGACATCGACCTACGGCTCTGTGGTTATCCTGACCAAAGTTCGTTCCTATTGACAGTTTCGCTTCCCCTCTACTTTTCATATGAGTTCGAAAATTTAGAACGATGGTTCCGGTAATGATATGCGGTTTACGTCCCATAAAAAATCACGGAACGGAACCGTCCGTCTGTAAAATTCACTCTAGCTTCCTAACGAAACGAAGTAGGTTGATAAAATTTTACTCAAATTTACCGGAGCTATTTCAAATTTGGTATTTGAATTTCGTAATGCATACTACAGCCTATGACAGAAAATTGTCTGTGCAGGTCCATGTCTTCGTATAGCCCCCATATAACGGTACCCCCCGATATTCGGTATTTTGAAGATTTTAGCGACATTATTTACTGGAACTATTTCAAATTTGGTATTTGAATTTGGTAATGAATACTACAACTGTTCATAATATTGCTATTAATTTGCCCAACACTGTTGGTTGAGCATTTACCGGCGGCCGCATAAATGGCATCATAACAAAATGATGTAAATAATGTAAATACATACACATACACACATACATTTATGCAGCCACCGGTAAATTCCAATGCTGAATTCTAATAACTAAGCATCGTCAACAGCCAAAACAGGTTTGATGTGACGATGCAAATTTGGCAATAATCAGTTCTCATCGAATTCTTAGCGCGAACGCGAGGTTCCCCCCCGAGTGACAAGTGAAAGTGTAAATACAAAACCCCAAAATAACAAGACTAATAACACAACTTTTACAAAAAATAGAGACATAAAACAGTGAAGTTACAACATAAAGAGCCAAACAACGTACAACAAGAAGGTGAAATTATGCAACGAAAGTTTTGAATTCTAAAACCTACAAACTAATTAATTTAAGAATATATTAACTTAAAACTAGTGAATTGAAACTTAGAAACTAGTGAGTTAAAATGTACAAAAATAAATAAACTAAATAAAACTTATGAACTATTGAAAACATAAAATAAATTGCAAAAACCTAAAACCTAATGTTACATCTATATTGCAATTACCCCTGGGAAAAAATCTAAATAATAATAAATAAAACCACAAAATAAAAAACAAAACTAATTTCTTATTATTTCAAAAGGCTCAAAGGCAAAAAAGGTAAGCCTAAAAACATTTGGTCCTCCAGAGCCGGATTAAAAAAGTGAAGTTTTTTAAATTATTAAAAACGAAAAAAACTTGTGAGTGGACGGACAAAAGAACAGTGAAAAAAAAAAGAACAGTGAAATATACAGTGGGTGCAAAAATAAGTGCAAAGAACAAAAAAGTCAAAAAAGAAAAAATAAATTGTTAAATATTGAAAAACAAAACAATTAACGGACAGTTGGCTTTTGACCCGGGAAAAACAGGCAGACATATTCTTTTCTGAAAAAACGGGAATTTTCAGCCATATCCAAATATATATATACTAAAAATTCTGGAATTTTATGAACGTGGAGTTCAGGCGAATACATAAGCGCCATATTGACACAAACACATAAGCTTTTAACTTTGGAAAGTTGGCGTCACCAAGAAAGCATATAAACGCCATATTACAACAATTTTATATACAACTTTTGAAACAAAGCGTCACTTGTAATATATAGTCGCCATATTTTTTGGAAAATTTTGGCGTCATCCGAATACATAAACGAGTAAATAAACCCCGTTTAAAAAATAGCGTCTGGTGGACAGACGAAAAATAACCTAATTTTTTTTGAAACATTTTTTGGAAAAAAAAGCAAGCGTCTGGTGGACAGACATACATGAGAAACTTAAACTACAAATTTATTTAAAATTTTGGAGAACAAATTTTATATCGGAGTCTGGTGGACAGACATAAAATCGATCCCATATATTTACAATTTTTTATTTTTATTCTAATTTTAACCTTTTTTCCCATTTAGCACAATATTTATTGCTCTAAGGAGCTTAAAATTTTTTCTGTGACCCAAAATTAATTTCTTGCATTTTTCGCAGAAATATTTTGCTGGTATACTTTTTTGATTTTGTGACACATTACACGACTTTTTGGAAAAAATTTCTTCCTTGGATTTTTTTTTGCAATTTCTTAAATTTTTTGCAATTTCTTCAATTTTTCTGCAATTCTTGAAATTTATGCTGAAAATATTTGGATTTTGACCCAAATTATTTTCTTTTGAAATATTTTGCTGGGACATAAAATTTTCCGCTGAAATATTTGGACCTTGACCCAAATCAAATTTTTTGGAAATTTTTGCTCAAATTTTTGGATTTTTGACCCAAATTATTTGTTTGAAATATTTCTTCTGAAATATTTGGATTTATACATACATAATTTTCTCTAATTCTCGTTGCGAATTTTATCGAAAAAATTTGGCGAATTTAGAAAATTTGTTGAATCAGACAAATTTTCACAAGCAATAATCAAAGTTATTGGTTATAAAATAAAATCCTCCTTTCATAGGATATTAAGTGATTTTAACTAAAAAATTTTAAAATTTTTTTCGACAACCCAACACACATTTTTACTTCGTTGAAATTTTTTGGATTCTCTGAATTTTTTTTTGGGATTTTCAACTTCTCGTTGACAATCAAATTAGACTCTCGTTTTTTTTTGGAAAAAACATCTCTGGTAATTTGCAATTCTCGTTTAAACACTTCTGTTTTAAAAACTTTTGATTATTTGTCGAATTGCAAAAATAAAATCCTCCTGTAAGTGGACTTTAAGAGATTTTATTTTCTTTTTTGCTCATTTTGGCGAAAATTTGACCCTTCTGGTAACCCAGCAAACATTTTTAATCAAGTCAGTCCGGCGTCAAATATAAAAAAAAATTTTGAATTTTTGAAAAAAACTTTTAAATTATTGAAAGGAACGAAATATAATTTGACTCAAACCAATAAAATAGGATCGTTTTCGTCGACCAATATTGGAAAAAAAAACTTATCCTCATTTTAAAAAATCAAAATTTGGATAAAAGTTTAAATTCTAAACCAAGTTAGTCCTTTTCATTGGGCAACTTTTCTTTTTTGTAAACCAACAAAATTTCGTAAAGGTTAACGCTCAGTTTTCAAAATGGATAAAACTTTAAGCGATAAATTCACAAATTGCGTCAACGATCTTCTGGATTATATTTCAATTTTTTCAATAACCAAACCTGATGACACGGTACATACTTTGGAAACAACACGAATGGAGTTGGACTCTGCATGGGACCAGGTCAAGAGAGCCTACATAGACTGTCGGGATTATGTTCCAGAAGAGGAAGGAAAGCCGATCGATAAAAATAAACTGAGGAAGCACTATATGGATACCATGGGATCGTACAAAAAAGCGCTGAGTTCAATAAATGGACAAATTCAAAATCTTTTGGATGAAAAGACACAGGAAAAAATGAAAAGAGAGTCAGAGATGTCACAACAAGGAAGGGAAGTGGATTTCACAAACGTATCGCGGCTACCTCCATGCGATACAGACACATTTAAAGGTGGTTATAGAGAATGGCCGACTTTCAGAGATCTATTTTCGGCAATTTACATTAACAACTCAAAATTAAGCAATGTCGAAAAATTATTCCATTTAACGCAGAAGACAGCAGGAGAAGCTAGAGAAATTATTTCACATGTCCCACTAACTAATGATGGATTTACATTAGCATGGAAAAATCTCACAGATCGTTACGAGAATAAACGAATGCAAATTAATGAAGAAATCAAGACACTTTTTAATCTACCTGGAGTTTCTACTGAATCAAGTCACACTATACAAAAACTACAACGCACTGTTAATAGCAGCATTCAGACACTGGGGATGCTTGATGTTGATGTTAAAGGATGGGATCCGATTTTAATATACATTTGTTCAACAAAATTACCTAGAGGCTTTTTAGAAGAATTCGAGAACTCATTAAGCGATTGTAAACAAATTCCAAAATGGGAACAGTTTGACGCTTTCTTAACAAACAAATTCAAAACTTTGGAATCAGTTGGTAACATAAAGCCTTCTACATCGAAATTCGCTCAACAAAAACCAACTAACAATCACACGCCTAGATTTTTGAAAACATTTCAAACAAATGTCTCAAAAAATACAAACAACTTTGGAGGAAGACCTACTAATGTAATATTACCTCAACAAAATAAGCCGAAAAATACTCAAACTTGTCAAGTCTGCAAATCAAATCATTTCATAAGAGATTGCAGCGAATTTTTGAAAAAGAGTGTGAATGACAGAATTCACATCGTGAAAACTTCACACTTATGCTACAATTGCTTGTCATCAAATCACGGAGTAAAGGATTGCCAAAGTCGCTTTGGCTGCCGTATTTGTACTATGAAACACAATACTTTGTTACACAAGGGAACGGAAACCCAAACAACTAACTCATACCTAGCTCGAGTGGAAGCACGACCTAGTACTAGTGCTGCCGCTCTTACAAATCAAATACAGTCCACTACAAACCTAGAACCAACTACTATTACTACTTTGACCCTCCAAGATAAGCAAATTAGTGAGCGACAATCTGGAGGAACGCTACTTTTCACAGCAATAGTACAAATTGAAACCAAAGGACAACTTTACGATGCCCGAGCTCTAATAGACTCAGGATCACAATCCACCTTTATTTCGGAAAAGATGAAAAACTTTTTGAAGTTACCTACACGGAACAACTTAGTTCATGTCACTGGCTTAAGTCAATTTGTTTCTGAGACTTCAACAAAATCTTGCTTGTTTACAATGAGATCCAAATACGACCCTAGCTTTAAACTGGAAGTCTGGGCTCCAGTTTTAAAGAACTTACCTTCAAATCTACCACCACAGAACTTAGATGATTCACAACTTCGAGATGTAACAGCATTAGAACTGGCTGACCCGAAATTTTACGTTAGTCAACCAATCGATTTACTTATTGGAATGGACATAGGACCATTAATATTCACAATTGGAACTCCAATGAAAACATTTGGATCAATTTTAACACAAAAAACCAAATTTGGATGGATAGTTGGAGGACCCATACCAGGAAGCATCCTTCAACGAAAACAAATTTCACTTTTAAACACAACTTCAATAGAGAAAGTATTTACACGTTTTTGGGAGGTGGAAGAGACCCCTAAAAAAGTTTTACGGTCAGAAGAAGACCAATTTTGTGAACAAAATTTCATTGAAACAACAATACGGAACAAGGATGGAAGATATGTGGTGACTCTCCCATTCAAAAAATGCGAGGAATTGGGGAATTCCAGAAACATCGCCCTAGCTCAATTCTACAGAATGGAGAAAAAACTTATGAAAACACCAGAGATCAAAGAACAATATGATGCTTCAATACTTGAATACTTAGAACTCGGTCATATGAGGAAAGTCAATCCGAATGAAATAGATAAAATGCCAAATTATTATCTACCACATCACGCTGTGATAAAACCCGATCGACTCACAACGAAGTTAAGAGTCGTATTTAACGCATCTTGTCCTTCATCAAACAAAACAAGTCTCAATGACATACTATTTCCTGGACCCATTCTTCAACAGGATTTAGTATTGCAAATTTTAAAATGGAGATTTTTCAAGTATGCCTTCAATGCAGATATAACAAAGATGTATTGCCAAATACTTTTGGATCCAAATCAAACAAAATATCAAAGAATTCTCTTTAGAAAGTCTCCGGAAAACCCAGTAGAGGATTATGAGCTGCTGACAGTTACATTTGGAGTTAACTGCGCACCATATTTAGCATTGAGAACTCTTCTTAAACTAGCAGAAGATGTCAAAGAATCGTACCCTAGAGCCGCAAATATAATTTTGAATAATTTGTATGTTGATGATGTGTTAGCTGGCGGCCACACTGAAGATGAATCAATAAAAGCTCGAAAGGAATTAACTGCTGCTTTAGACTCTGCTGGTTTTACACTAATGAAATGGGCATCAAATGATCGCAAAATAATACAAGATATTCCACATGAACATTTGCTACCACTCAATTGGCTAGACATTTCCGAAGATGCTTCAACTAAGACCCTTGGAATTCGATGGAATATCTCAGGCGATTATTTTTCGTTCACACCACCTTCAATGGAAAATAAAAATGTATCTTCAAAACGAGAAGTTTTATCAACGATAGCCAAATTGTTTGACCCATGTGGATGGCTGGCACCGGTGGTTGTTGTAGCCAAGCTAATAATGCAACAAATCTGGCTAGACAAAATTGACTGGGATGATCAATTGAAGCCAATAACTCAGATGAACTGGAACAATTTCGTCCAAAATAGCAAAGATATTGAATATCTGAGAGTTCCTCGATGGATTCAATACACGCTAGATGGTTCTGTAGAGATTCATGGATTTTGTGACGCGTCAGAAAGCGCATATGGAGCCACTCTTTATATTCGGGTGGAAAATACTGACCATAAGGCGCATACATTCTTATTAGCAGCAAAAACTCGTGTCGCTCCTATTAAAAAATTATCAATACCCAGACTCGAGTTATGCGGGGCAGTATTACTATCAAAATTAGCTAAATCCATTGTAAATAGCCTACAGATATCAAAATATTCGACACAATTTTGGACCGACTCTACCATCGTATTAGCATGGTTAAAAAAGCCTCCTTGTCATTGGAGCACATTTGTTGGAAATAGAGTCTCGGAAATTGCTGATAATGTTGGACAAGAAAATTGGAGACATGTTGATTCGGAAAATAATCCAGCTGATATTGCGAGCCGTGGATGTTCACCCGCAGAGCTAAAGACTAGTGATCTCTGGTGGCAGGGACCTCAATGGCTCAGAATGCCAAAAGACCGTTGGCCATCGTATGAAATCCCAAATGACACAAATTTGGAAGCCAAAACGGCAAAAGTCATGACCCTTTTCGCAGAAAAGGAAGACCCTTTAAAACATTTCTCCTCTTTATCTAAGGTTTATCGATCATACGCATATGCTCTAAGACTCTGGAAAAATTCTGGGGTAAATAGACAACACCTTCGCACTTCAGCAAACGACCTTACATCAGATGAAATCCAAGATGGAAAACGATCTTGTATAATTCGTACCCAAAAATTCGTATATGCAGACGAATACAACGCACTTATGAAAAAGACTCAAATTTCTCCTTCAAGTCCTCTCTTGACACTCAACCCGTTTCTAGACTCAAAGGGTATTATTAGAGCAAATGGCCGATTGGTACAATCGCCAGCCCTTACCTATAGCGAACGTCACCCAATAATATTACCACATGGCGCAAAACTTAGCAAATTATTAGTCGAATTCACTCATAAGATTACTTTACACGGGGGTAATCAATTAATGACCCGAGTATTAAGGTCCGAATTCTGGATATTTGGACTCAAGTCGCTTATCAAACAAACCATACGAAAATGTCGAATCTGCTTAATTCACAAAAAACAAACCCAAACTCAAATCATGGCGTCGCTACCACCCGAACGAACTTTTCTTTCTCGACCCTTTACAAACACAGGGGTAGATTTTGCAGGACCCTTTAACATTAAAAGTTACTCAGGAAGAGCCTGCTTTATTACAAAAGGCTACGTTTGCATTTTTGTCTGTTTCGCCACTAAGGCTATACATTTAGAACCAACAAGCGATTTGTCGACATATGCCTTTCTTGCCGCTTTTTCTAGGTTTATTAGCCGGCGAGGTTGTCCGTCTTGTATATTTTCGGACAACGGAACAAACTTTGTGGGAGCGGTTGATCTATTAAAGCGAGATAGACTAGCTTTCATGAAGAATATTCAAAATAGCACAATTCAAAATAATTTCACTCAAAATCTTACTTGGAAATTTATTCCTCCTGGTGCTCCGCACATGGGCGGCTTGTGGGAAGCTGGCGTCAAATCATTTAAAACTCATTTACGAAAAAGTATCCCAAAAATGAATTTCACTTTTGAAGAATTTACAACTATTTTATCAAGAATTGAAGGCTGCCTTAACTCACGACCCTTAAGTCCTGCTAGCGACGACCCAAACGACCTTTCCCCTTTGACACCTGGTCATTTCTTAATAGGAACACCTATTCTTACCCCAGCTGAACCAGACATTTCAGATACAGATTTAAGCTTAGTCAATCGTTGGAAAAGACTCAAAGTTATTTCACAATACTTTTGCAACAGATGGAAATTAGAATATCTTCACGAACTTCACAGAAGAACTAAGTGGAAATATGAAAAGGAGAACATCAAAGAAGGAGATTTAGTTGTCGTAAAAGATGATAGATTGGCTCCGCATGAATGGAAGTTAGGTCGTATCGAAAAAACGTATCCAGGTAGTGACCAAAATACCAGGGTTGTAGACATACGGACGGCAAGTGGCAACATTAGCAGACCCATTACAAAAATTGTCAAATTGTTTTCCGACTGACTAGTCGGATTCCCACTCAAAAAAGAATTTAGTACTCGCCTTAATTTCTTTTCAGATATGGCCGCTTACTTGCCCAACCAGGACTGCCGTCTGGACGATCGCAACCGTAGCCCAGACTCACCTGCCCGTCCAACAGCAAGAAGCGCCAATCGACCCATACGGCCCATCCATCGACCCAGTTCCACATCCCCTGAAAGGCGACAGAGAAGTCGATCCGACGTAAGACCCCGCCAACGCCAAGAAAGACCTAGCTACTGGCAATACTCATGTGGACTATGCCAAGAAGACCATGCCCTCAGTGCCTGTGAGAGGTTCCGCCGGCAGACGCCCTTCCAGCGATATGAGACCGTGGAGCGTCGGGGGTATTGCCGAAATTGCCTGGCGAGAAGTCATTTGGCCCCCGACTGCCCGTCTTTAACTGGTTGCCGGAGATGCAACGACCGGCACCATACCCTATTGCACGGGGCGTCTCAATTGGAGGAGGTATCCCTAAATATAGAAGCCGTCACCACCCCAGCTTTCGCGTGGGACTTAGTATTTGTACCGACGGCTATGGTACGCATAACGGCCGAGGGTATGGAGGGTTTCAGCATGTTGCGGGCCATAGTTAGCCAATCGGCGACGATGTCCAAGATCTCATATGCAGCTTTCCGTCGCCTGGGTCTGCAGTCGCGGAGCTACAAAGGGGAGCGATTCACAACCTTCACAGTTTCGCCCCGCCGCACGAACAGTACTTGGAGTCTGAAGGTAAATGCCGTAATAATCGAAGATCTCCCAAGACGCATTTACTCAGACCCAATACTAGAAGACCCCACTAGATGCTTCACGAGCTACGCTTTAGCTGACCCTGATCCCAGAGGAAATAGTCCGATCGATGTGGAACTGGGAGCGGATACGTACTCAGCCATAAGGAAAGATGGGTGTACAGCAGCTGGAATTGGAGATGTCCTGGCGTACAATACTCAACTGGGCTACGTGTTTGCTGGGCCAATCAAGAACATGCCGATGAACTAAAGACCGAGGATCCTTATGGTATATTAGAAATGAATACTTACACTTGTCATTCGGGGCCCAGAAAATGTTCATAATATTGCTATTAATTTGCCCAACACTGTTGGTTGAGCATTTACCGGCGGCCGCATAAATGGCATCATAACAAAATGATGTAAATAATGTAAATACATACACATACACACATACATTTATGCAGCCACCGGTAAATTCCAATGCTGAATTCTAATAACTAAGCATCGTCAACAGCCAAAACAGGTTTGATGTGACGATGCAAATTTGGCAATAATCAGTTCTCATCGAATTCTTAGCGCGAACGCGAGGTTCCCCCCCGAGTGACAAGTGAAAGTGTAAATACAAAACCCCAAAATAACAAGACTAATAACACAACTTTTACAAAAAATAGAGACATAAAACAGTGAAGTTACAACATAAAGAGCCAAACAACGTACAACAAGAAGGTGAAATTATGCAACGAAAGTTTTGAATTCTAAAACCTACAAACTAATTAATTTAAGAATATATTAACTTAAAACTAGTGAATTGAAACTTAGAAACTAGTGAGTTAAAATGTACAAAAATAAATAAACTAAATAAAACTTATGAACTATTGAAAACATAAAATAAATTGCAAAAACCTAAAACCTAATGTTACATCTATATTGCAATTACCCCTGGGAAAAAATCTAAATAATAATAAATAAAACCACAAAATAAAAAACAAAACTAATTTCTTATTATTTCAAAAGGCTCAAAGGCAAAAAAGGTAAGCCTAAAAACAACAACCTATGACAGAAAATTGTCTGTGCGGATCCACGTTTTATAACCCCATGGTAGCTCCCTCTATTACGTATTTTGATAATTTTAGTAACATTATAAACATTTTTCAAGTTTCGCATTTGTATATTGTAATAGCTTGTGACAAAAGTTGCCTATGCAGATCCACGTCGTCGTATAGACCCTAATATACGGCTAATTTTTAACGGATTTTTTTTTGAAAATTGCTAAATGTGTACCATATTTAAACAGTAAGTTCTTCCGGCCGAACTTAGAAGACCCTCCAACATTTGGAACGAATTTGGGCATTTTCGAAAATAAAATCTCTTAAAAATTCTGTTTAAATCTTAAAAAACAATACAACCCTTATAATGGGGTCTATACGACGTGGACCTACATAGGCTTTGTTTGTCATAAGCTATTCAAATTCGAAACTTGAAATAAAGGGTGAATATTGTAGCTAAAATCATCAAAATACTTAATAGAGGGAGGTACCGTTATATGGGTTCTATACGAAGACGAGGACCTGCACAGATAGTTTTCTATCTTAGGCTGTAGTATCCATTACGAACTTCAAATAGCAAATGCGAAACAATTCCGGTGAATAATGTCGCTAAAATCATCAAAATACCGAATATCGGGAGGTACCGTTATATGGGGGCTATATCAAAACGTGGAACTGCACCGACAGTTTTCTGTTTTAGGCTGTAGTATTCAATCCGAACTTTAAACACCAAGTTTAAAACATTTCCGGTGAATAATATCACTAAAATCATCAAAATACCGAATATAGGGAGGTACCGTTATATGGGTGCTATACGAAGACGAGGAGCTGCACAGACAGTTTTCTGTCTTAGGCTGTAGTATCCATTTCGAACATCAAATACTAAATTTGGAACAATTCCGTTAAATAATGTCGCTAAAATCATCAAAATACCGAATATCGGGGGGTACCGTCATCTGGGGGCTATATGAAGACGTGGACCTACATAGGCCATTTTCTGTTTTCTGCTGTAGTATAAATTACGAACTTCAAATACTAAATTTGGAACAAATTATCAAAATACCATATATCGGGAGGTAATGTTATATGGGGGCTATACGAAGAAGTGAATTTACATGACCCATTTTTTGAAAAATTTAAAATAATTCCGGTAAATAATGTCGCCGAATATGGGGATGATTTTTGGTGATT
Source organism: Musca domestica (assembly GCF_030504385.1). Classification (NCBI taxonomy): domain Eukaryota; kingdom Metazoa; phylum Arthropoda; class Insecta; order Diptera; family Muscidae; genus Musca; species Musca domestica. The sequence continues at coordinate 2,210,376 of NW_026712439.1, forward strand.
TTAGCTATATTAGTAGAGTAGTAGTAGTAGTAGTAGTAGAGTATTTTTTATTTAAACATTTCAAATTCGTTACAGTGTATGTAATATTAAATTAAACTTTTATGTAATAGTAAATAAAAAATTAGATATATAATATCAATAAGACAATAGCCTATGGCTGTCTGTCTGTAGCTTATGTTGTAATTTGTTTTTTTTTTATTATTATTATTATTTGCTTCTGGTTTTTCGTTTGGCTCGAGGTCAGAATTTAAAAAAAAACAGACGAATTTGTTCAAAGGTTATTATTATTATTTTTTAAGACATTGTTTGAAAATACAAGTTGGGATTTAGAAGTTAAATTCAGATAATAGCTGATTTCTATATTGTGTACAAATTTTTATAAAACTTGCGACATATTTCCAATTTACAATATATCCATTTAAAATATTTATAAGGTCATCTTCCTTAAGCAGTGTCTTTTTGAAGAACATAATTCTAAATTCTTTAAATATGGGGCAGTTACAAAGAAAATGTTGAAGATTTTCAGCTCCCATCAAGTTGCATAAGGAGCAGAGTGGGTTCCTATTTGCATCTATATTATTGAGATTAAGTTTGATAATATCGCTTCTGGCTTTGAATATCCACATTTTCTCCTCTAACGTTAACAGCGAGTTGATGTAAGTTTGATCTACTGATGGGTCTAGCTTCGAGTAAATTCGGGTCGTTTGATTGGCTCTATTTATGGCATCGCACCAATATTTGTAATCAAATGTTTTTAGGAGGTGATCTTTTTTTCCACAACTTCGCTTTTGGTACTATTTAAATTAAATGGTTCGATATTGTTTTGCATTAAGAGTGCACGAATATGCTTCGCCCATTAAATGTCTTTTTGCAGAACTATTTTCGCTAGTTTGTGAGGTAATCGGTCGCTATTGTAATCAAATATGGCTCGAATGATATAATCCAAATGGGTTTTCAAGGAGAGGATATGGCTATGTTCCATGTCGGTTTCTAATCTTAATATGTATGTTGGTGTGAAATTTAGGAGTTTTAATATTTTCTTCCAGAAGTAAATTTCTAATTTGTCTACGTCCTCAAAATTTGTATATCCCCATATTTGCGCGCCATATTGTTGGATTGATCTGCAAACTGCTGAGAACAGTTTCCATTTTGACGTAATTGATACATCGGGCTTATTCAAAAAGGATTTCCATGTAGAGTTTACACTGTTTTTGGATGAGTTATTTCTTTCCAAAATGTGGTTTTTGAAAGAGAGCTTTGGTGTTAGTAACATCCCAAGATAGGTAAATTCCGAAGTAATTGTAATTGGTTCATTTTTGTAGAGCCATTTTTCATTTTGAAAGATTTTTCCACCTTTTCGGAATACCATTATTTTTGACTTTTCCAAGTTGACAGTAACATTCCATATATTACAATACTCTTCTAATCTATCTATCATTTTTTGTAGTACCTTCGCGTCATTTGCCAGGATTACTATATCATCTGCATAAAGCAAAATTCTTATATTTAGATCATCAATCTCGATACCGCCGCCGATGAACTCATGTAAATCGTCTAGGTATAGGGCAAATAGCAATGGGGACAGTAAACATCCTTGTTTTACTCCTGCTGACGTCGAAAATTTATCGGAGAGATCATGTCCTGTCCATACCATAAAGTTTGTATCATTATATACATTTTCTATAAATCTTATTACCTTCGTTGACACACCAAGGATATTTAGTTTATATAGCATAGATTTTCTGCATACATTGTCGAATGCCGCTTTAAAATCTACGAAGAATGCATATGTTTTCTTATTTTCATGCCAGTTGATATGGACCATCGAAGTGAGACTAAATATATTATCATTCGTCGAGTAGTATTTTCTAAATCCGGACTGATATTCATTGATTTTTTTGTATTTTTCCGCCCAATTGTACAACCTTTCCGTAATAATTCCCATCATAATTTTTGGCAAGCAGTTCATAAAAGAGATCCCTCGATAGTTCTGAGCTTGTGTAATGTCTCCCTTTTTAAATATATGGTAGATTATGCTGGTAAAAAATGTCGAGTCAACCTTTCCAGAGTTGAGAACTTTGTTGCATGAATTTACGATTTCCTGTAGCAATTGTTCTGGAGCATTTTTGTAGAACTCGTATGGAATACGACTTTCTCCTGGAGCTTTGTTTACTTTACATTTTCTTAAGACGTTCTTTAGCTCTGTCATTGAAATAGGCTTGTCCAAATCATCATCTATGAAAAAGTTTGGAGCGTACTGGATATCTGGTGATGTTTGCGGTGGGTTGAGCAATTTTTCAAAATGCCGTTTGAAGTCGTTTGGTTTGACGAATATTCCACTTTCGGCATGCATCTTTATATATACGATTACTTTCTAGGTATTTGCGTTTGTTCTCTATTGTAGAGTCTTTCCGGAATCTGTTAAGTTTCTTCATGGAAGTTTTTCTAGCATTGTAGCATCTTGCATTGAACCATTTTTCATTTTTCGCAAAATTAGGTGTTTTTTTGATGCCAATCGGCATGCATCTTTCTATATACGATTACTTTCTAGGTATTTGCGTTTTTTCTCTATTGTAGAGTCTTTCCGGAATCTGTTAAGTTTCTTCATGGAAGTTTTTCTAGCATTGTAGCATCTTGCATTGAACCATTTTTCATTTTTCGCAAAATTAGGTGTTTTTTTGAAGACGATTTTTGATGCATCTTTAATTAGATTCGTTACATCTGAAAAGGTAAAAGTACCTTGATTACCACTTATTTCGATGAGTTCCAATACTTTTTTTCTGATAATCTGATGCTTTATTTGCATTCCACTTTAGCTTTGGCAGAAGTGTATTTAAGGTTTCTTTTTCGTTTTGTAGTTTGATATTTAGTGATAATATTATTGACATATGGTCAGACCAGGTTTTATTTTCGATTCGAAATTCATCAACGTTTGAAAGAAGATTATGGGAGACTGCGCATATGTCATTCACTGACGCTCCAACTGTGCTCACAAATGTAAATTCTCCACATTCGTCCCCTTTAGTCATGCCATTTGCTATCAGCAAACCATGATCATAGCAAAAGTCGATGAAATTCTTTCCTCTGGTATTTATTTCGACATCCTTGGACTTTCTTTCCACCAAACCCGCATAAAAAGATGATTTCTGGACTTCCTCAATTTCGTTCTGCATATTGCCAATTCTTATATTTAAGTCACCAATTACTATTGGATTTTCTATATAATTCTCCTTCAGGAATAAGTCCAATTTTTGAAAATCTTCATTCCAGGTTGCTGACCTCATATATAGTGGTATTAGATGAAAACTTTTTTGGTTGATTTTGAATTTGACGTAATTTACGCCAAATCTGCATTCAAAACAGTATTTTAAACCAATATTTTTTAAAGATTTTTTTACCCCAACAACACTACCTCATATTCCTCCTATTCCTCTGCCAAATCTGCTATTTCATGTTGCCGGATACCAAGGCGTACAAAAGTCACCAAAGTACTTTAAAAAAAAAAACTATTTTATCTTGACAGATATGTGTCTCACAAAGGGCAATAATATCAAAATCGGCTAGATAATTGAAAAAAAATCTGGATATAATATATTATTTTCAAGTCCATGAATGTTGTACGAAATTATTTTTAGATTATGTTCTTCTGTGAGGGGTTTGGTTTTACATATATTGCGTTCAATTAGTTTTTTTGGATGACATTTTTTAGTATATGCATATAATCTATATTTAAATCAGCTAGTTTATTACCGTAGAGATCTTTGAGTACGGTTTCGGCTTTATTACTTTCCGACATCAGTTCACGGTTTTTTGAAAAATGCAGCCATTTATTTCCAATTTTGAGGGAATCATTTCTAACAAATATTTTATGCGTTTTATCAGTCTGGAGTATGGCTGATTTTATTTGCAAGAGAACTTTGCTATCTTGTTGACTTTCTTCGCTCAAATCCCTCTCTATTATTATGGTAGACCCTCTTAAATTTTTGGTATTTTTAAATATTTTATGTACCATTTCCTCCGTCTGCATTTCAGCTACAACTCCAATTTTTCCATTTTTTGAATATAAAGTTCTGCTTTTAGCTTGTTGATTTTAGATCGTAATATTTCATTTTCATTTTTCAGATCTTCACATTTCTTATCGATTTCTGCGACGTTAGTTTTAATTTCCTCAAAATCGCTCTTTGTAGCTAGATTTTTGAATTTTTCATCCATAATACCTTCCATTGACTTTTGCATCATATTCATTAAATCTGAAACCTGTATATTTCCCACCAGTTTTTTCGACGAGCCTGGCATTTAATCGGGAGAGGTTTCAGTCAAGGTTCTCTTTGCAGATTGAAATGCAAGAGTTTGTTTCGATGATATTGGTGTTTGTGAAATCGTGAACAGACCTTATACAAAAAATGTTTATATTTAGCTACATTATAAACAGATTTTTCTTCAAGTTTCGCATAAATATTATAATAACTTATTCCGGTGAGTAATGTCACTAAAATCATCAAAATACCGAATATAGGGAGGTACCGTTATATTTATATATCTTAACTTCACCTGCCTGCTGACATAATAAACATGAGTGCAAAATTTCAGCCTTCTATCTCAATTCGTTCGAAAGATTACAACAGACAGACATACATTTTTTATCAAATATTTGCCCAATTTGGCCTTACCTTTAGTAATTAAAACGAATATTTTATTACTTTTTATTTCTTCCTGCTTGATTTTGCGTTTATGTAGAATGTTGATATTAACACGGATCAGCGAACATGCACTTACAACAAATAGAAATAGCGGATTACCTTGTGTACAAAACAGAATTTTGATGAACAGAGATAAGAATATATAGTGGACAGACCTACGACGCCATTGAAATAAAAGGAGATGTGATATTTTCATTGGCATGTGGTAGGTTTGTGATAGATTGCGGATAAGCATATGTGGTTTCCACTATGAGTAGACATGTTTGTGATCTATCCATAAGGATAAGGTGAGTGTTGCATTCATATGTCTGCTTTTACTTTCTCTTTTACATTTTTGGCTAACTTGTCTATGTATGTAAGCTTTTACTTTATCGTTTACATTTAAGGCTAACTTGGCTAAAGTCACTCCTTAGATCAATTTAGTAATACTTAAATCAAGTACGTTAGGTCTATATCTTAACCTACACCAAATAATAGGTGTATAAAATTGTTATTTTTCATATGAATACATGTGTTTAAAGTGTATAAGTAAAAGGGTTGCCACTTATTATGAAAGACAAAAAGAAATAACAAAGTTGTCGTAATACGTGTTGATTCATATCATTTCCTCCCCTTCTGCATTTTTATTAAGGTGAGAACATTCTTTGCCTTCTCAGTGCTAAATCCATGAAAATCGGACTGAGGTGCCAAGAATCTATTGTCGCTGTTGGTATTTTCTGTCTCAGTCTCTCTTAGAAGACAATAATCCGTAATATATCTGTCATTCGAACTATCATACGACCCAGGCGGCGTTGAACACATTTAAGAGGGAATTGAATATATTCGAGGGAGTGTTGAACGTCTAATAACATTTCTCGATTCGGCAGAATCATTGGAGGGTATACGTTTTCCGTTTACATTGTTTGGAACTCTGGATCGGATATGGTCCCTTCATATAAAATTTCATGATGCAAGTCTCCCGTTCGGCGTATAAAAATGCCTTTAAACCATTTATTTATTTAGTTGTATAGAAAATATACCCCCTGCAATGGTTTAAATATACGATGTAATGGGAAGATCTTTATGTTATGTTTGTTGGGTCATGCTAAACTGGAACTCATCAGGTCTCATTAGATCAAATCATGTTCCCAGTATTATACCTAGGAACAGGCAATTAGGAGATTAACCAGTAGTTGCATAATTTCTGTAATCACGAAGGTATATGTCTAATCTAATTTTACATTTTCCTCCTGCGAAACGACGCACTAATACTATGACTACTTCCAAAGTTCTTTCCGAAACAGCACGTATATTTGCAGCCCCATATACAGCTCTCAATGGTCCTATCAACCCATGGGTGGTTATTAAATAATTAATGCACGGACCACTTCGTCATCAATTTTCGGACGAGTAAGTATCAGTAATATTTAATTTACAAAATCATTTGGCTTCCTCTGATTTCCCCATTCTTTTTTACTACAACATGCATTGTCGATGCCCATTCGGAACATTTGAGTCTTTTGTAATGCCGAGCTTCCATTTTTTTCTATCTATTTGGCATATTTGGCTTGATTCTGGATAAAAAAGTTAGCTTCTACAACTCACCTGGCGTAGACCTAGTGAGCGGATCGCTGCTGGGCATTGGTTGTTGTCGGTACACCGACGCCACAACCATATTTGAAAAGAGGTAATCTTGTTGTTTAAAAAATAAACCATTCAATTCAATAAACCAGCAATTTTATATAGAAAATAAATTAATTCAAATTGTTTTATTTCCCCCATTGCTCTACACAAACGTTTTGGTTGTAAACTTTGCCTGATTATAATTGCTGCTTTTTGTTCTCTTTTTGCAAATCAATTAACAACCACATCCCCTCATAAATCGCGTCTCGCATCAACGTCATATTTTCATAACATATTTTTTTACCACTTTTTTAAACAAATGAAAAGTACTGGTTTTTGTTTGCTTTGCGGTACTGATCGCTTTTGTTTTACCCTCAACAATTCTATTTTGCGCGGTCATGGAATAGGTCAAATACTTCGCAGTCAGGTACAACCAATCCGAGCAATGTACTAAATAACAGTTTGCCACCCTTACCCAATATGGTTTACTCAAAATTTCTGCTAATTTTTCAGTTTCGAATTGGAGTCTACAGCCTTGTGGTTCCAACACCATTCATAATCTTAATTTTCGCCGTGTGTCACAGATGATTTCCAAGCTGATTTTTTTGGTGTGAACCAAACACTTTAACAGAACTACATGTGTTCTCTGATGCTTCGAAGAAAGCATAAGTGGGCGTAATTTATATGCGAATAAAAATTCTCTAGGGGAAATTAGTGTTAATTTGTTTGCCTGTACTAGCGTCAGAACTCCTAAAGTCCATTTTGAGTGACTTGTATATTCCAATTAAGAAGATTTGCTGTTCGACCACAATTCCACAATTGTGTTAGCTTTGTTGCGAAAAACTCCATTGTCGAATACAACAAAACGTTGGAAATGGTCTTTAGTTGCATGTTAGTTCTGAGGAAAACCCGGCATTTTTCTCCCATACCATTGTCGATTAGCACGTCATCTTGTTGAAGACGCACATTCACGATGGTAATCAGACAATGTTACGTATAATTCGAATGGAGTTTTGGATTCCTCAGAAAGCTCATCCGTACAGTGATTAATCGTTGCCAGGTTTGCTGGCTAGAAAAAAATCGATCGTGTCCAGGATTATGGCTGCACTTTCTCCCGAAAGAACATCGACAAATACTTTGCTGGACCTTTTGATATTAACTCATGTAGGGGTCGTGCTTGTCACTATAAGTTACATTTGTGTTTTGTTTGTTATACGACCAAAGCTGTGCATTTAGAGGCAGCGTCTAATCTATCGTCGACTTCATTTCTGCCTACTTTATATCGATTCATAGGTCGTCGTGGTTGTCCTTAAACCATATTTTCGGATAACGGCACTAATTTTGTTGGCACATCGCATGAATTCGAAAAGGATTTTAGAACGTTTCTTAGTGAAAGCCGTCATACCATTTGTTACTCTATGGGGTATCGGGAGCTTACTTGACAATTTATACCAGCTGGCTCTCCCCACATGGGTGGTCTTTGGGAGGCATCAGTCAAAAGTTTTAAAAACATTTTTATCGGGATGCCAAGTCCTTGCCGTATACGTTTGAGCGAATTTCGACGACTTTGCTCGCATTGAAGCATGTTTGAATTCCCGGTCCCTATATCCAATGTCATATAGTATCGGTGAATTGATAGCGCTTACACCTGGTCACTTTCTTATTCTTGCTTCTTAGTCAATCGGTATAGAAAACTGCAAGCATTGAAGTATCAGTTATGCATTAGGTGGAATGAAGAGTATTTGTTTAGTTTGAATAGGCGTTATGAGTGGAAATATCCGAAGAGAAATGTTCCAGTCAATTATTTAGTAGTCATTAGACATGAAAAACTTGCACCTACCTCTTGGAAGCTAGGACATGTAGTCGATACGCATACCGGTATATGACGGTAAGGTTCGCGTTGTAGACGTCCGAACTGGTCAGGGTATTGTTAGGCGACAAGTCGTAAAGTTAGTCGTGTTACAGAATTAAGTCTGTTGTTTGCTCTCTCTCTCTGGCATCTCAACAAGAAATATTCCCTGAAGTCTTTTTGTCCGACTATGACGAGGAGATAATATCGGATCGAAAAGTAGAAGCAGAGGAGAGGGCAATCAACGAGGCGATTACCGCCCCGTCCCTAAAAAGGTGGACACCACGCAACCCCCTGAGCCTATAATCAGTCAGGCTCAATACTCAGACTTCAGCCTATAGCTCCCCAGGTTCAGCCCCCTGAGTCAGCAGGACCTCAGTTTATAGTTGCCTAAAATGCTGTCACGTCGCTAGCAACTCACCACCCTACAGCCCTAAAGCACTGGTTAGCTCAGCGTTTTCACGCGTAGCATCTTCATCGCCACCCCACGTATTACCAACATCCGTCTTACCCATAAGTGGCGTATTGTCCTTGTACCCCACCTTACGTTTGGGTCTCTGTCTCTTTAATTCTACCGTTCCGGTTCGGGCTTTATTAGACCCCTGTTGTCCAGTCAGCCAGGTGTGTGCATCTCCAAGCGTCGCGAACATCACTTGCGGGGTAACACCCCCTATGTCTGTTTCTTCTACCGTACTTCGCGTCTGTTGTTGGTCTGGTGCTTGCAGACCCATCGTTTGATTGTTCTGGTCCAGTAGCGATGGTATTGGGTCCAGAAATTTACTACATAATTATTAAGCCACGAATAATCCAACAACCTGGTCTTCCTACAACGCATTACACCTCGTTTGTTGGGTAATTGCCGTTTTAAAAATTAAATAAAAATGAATGAATTTTAACGAAAAATGCTCACATATAAAGTGAACTTACGTAGTAAAATATTATTATTATTTGTAGATATTATTGTACATGAATTTATATTTAACATAATTCCTTTTATCTTCTCTCAGATGCTGTACACCGCAACCCTGACACTTATTGAATTGTTGCATTTGATCCCCTTGCACTTTGCTTAAATTCAACATTGCTATAACCTGCTTTTAAAGTCGTTTGCTCTTCTACATCATACGCTGCGTCAGCTTTAGTTTCTTTGGAAGATTTATGGGCAGTCCACACAGGAGTTTGTCCGTCAACATAGTCTCCAAAAATTTCCGCACACTCACCATGTCCTGCTTGGCGTGCATAGACAGATATTGAGTCGTCTTTTGATTGTAGAATGCTTTGAAATTAGATATTTCAGCGAATTTGTTCTCTTTGCCATCCAAGCCTTTGTTTCATCTCATCATATTCGATGTCACCTGGTGATCTAGGACAGGCAAATGTGCGAGCGCATTATTCAGTTCCGAGCCCATATGAACTGACAAACATTTCTTGTAGTCGCTCGTTGGTACGTGTCCCAATTGCAATTTCCACTCCCATTGCTCGAAATAATCCTTCAGCAAAGTACCATCCCCTCTCTTTTAAGGCAAAATGAATACACTTGAACTGGTTGTTTTCCACCATCTCGACTGATGCTTGCGCTGACATAGATCCAACAGTCTGCAGCAATGCATCAGTCATGGTAGAACTAAGAACGTAAAGTCATGTAATCATATGTTTAAAAATTTTTCAAATCTATACAGTTGACAGCATCTCATTGTAAAAATCTATATTCATACATTCAATGTCTATACACAAAATCAGAGATGCGAACTGTTGTTCATGAATTGAAATTTGACGAGGTAAATTACAGAATATGCCGAGCTATAAAATTAGGAAACCATTATTTTATTGTACCATGGCGTCAGTAATAAATTTAAAATCATTGCTGTCCAACGATATTATCTCACTTCTGATACCAAATAGTAAACCTCCTTAGTTCAATTCATTAATCACGTATTTGCTTGCACGGTTGGATATAGGCTGATGTAAAGGCGAGAATACATAAAACGCTTTTTTGACTGGCTTTAGTCATCAGCTTGCTTCTACCGAAAAGAACAAGGGAGCGTAGGGTACGCTAGTATCAATTATGTGCCGAAATTGAACTAAGTCAACCTAAAACTGACCTCACCTTAAGGTTGTCACATTAAATTTTAATACATTACAGTTACGTTATTACAAATAACTATCAGGTAATATATTACCACATTATGACACTGTCTAACAACTGCTTAAACACGAAAGACGCGTTTTCTTCTGGAAATAAATAGCCCAGTTTACTCAAAATATTATTTGCGCATCTTTTTTATCCTCTCCCATTCATAGTATGGAGGGTATATTAAGCTTCCCATTTCGTTTTTAACTCATCAAAATAATCATTTTACACCGAAAAAAAAGTATATATTCTAAGTCGATTTGCCCTGCCCGCCCGTTCGTCTGTTGTAATCACGCTATAGTCCAAACAGCATATGATATAAAGGTCAGAATTTGGATAGAGTTGATTTTTGTCTACATACATTTATATCTATCAACGTCTCCATATAGCACCTTTTAATTGTACCTCCCCAAATTTGGTATTTCCATTTAATTTTAATGCATTTTACTCCGGAAAAACATTAAACATTAAAAACATAATTGTGCCTCCCGATATTCGCTATTTTGGCGATTTTAGGCACATTTTCTAACGGAATTATTTTAAATGTCTACAGACATCTATATCTATCCCCATATTTGGGGGGCATTAGTTTAAAATATGTAATTTAGAGTTCATAATGGATTCTAGTTCCTGTGACACAACCTTGTCTATACCGTTCAACGTTTTCGTATATTCATATAATACCTCCTGATATTCGACGATTTTGATCACATTTTCTAACGGAAAAATTTTAAATGTGGCAGAATGTTGTCTATATTGGGCCATATTTCATATAGGCTCATATAACGGTATTTCCCGATATTCAGTATCTTTAAGATTTTAGACATATTCTCTAAGAGATTAACATAGGATTTTTCGGAAATATTATTTATAATAATACGAGCCATAATCTTGTCTCTCGAAAAATGCTCACATATAAAGTGAACTTACGTAGTAAAATATTATTATTATTTGTAGATATTATTGTACATGAATTTATATTTAACATAATTCCTTTTATCTTCTCTCAGATGCTGTACACCGCAACCCTGACACTTATTGAATTGTTGCATTTGATCCCCTTGCACTTTGCTTAAATTCAACATTGCTATAACCTGCTTTTAAAGTCGTTTGCTCTTCTACATCATACGCTGCGTCAGCTTTAGTTTCTTTGGAAGATTTATGGGCAGTCCACACAGGAGTTTGTCCGTCAACATAGTCTCCAAAAATTTCCGCACACTCACCATGTCCTGCTTGGCGTGCATAGACAGATATTGAGTCGTCTTTTGATTGTAGAATGCTTTGAAATTAGATATTTCAGCGAATTTGTTCTCTTTGCCATCCAAGCCTTTGTTTCATCTCATCATATTCGATGTCACCTGGTGATCTAGGACAGGCAAATGTGCGAGCGCATTATTCAGTTCCGAGCCCATATGAACTGACAAACATTTCTTGTAGTCGCTCGTTGGTACGTGTCCCAATTGCAATTTCCACTCCCATTGCTCGAAATAATCCTTCAGCAAAGTACCATCCCCTCTCTTTTAAGGCAAAATGAATACACTTGAACTGGTTGTTTTCCACCATCTCGACTGATGCTTGCGCTGACATAGATCCAACAGTCTGCAGCAATGCATCAGTCATGGTAGAACTAAGAACGTAAAGTCATGTAATCATATGTTTAAAAATTTTTCAAATCTATACAGTTGACAGCATCTCATTGTAAAAATCTATATTCATACATTCAATGTCTATACACAAAATCAGAGATGCGAACTGTTGTTCATGAATTGAAATTTGACGAGGTAAATTACAGAATATGCCGAGCTATAAAATTAGGAAACCATTATTTTATTGTACCATGGCGTCAGTAATAAATTTAAAATCATTGCTGTCCAACGATATTATCTCACTTCTGATACCAAATAGTAAATCTCCTTAGTTCAATTCATTAATCACGTATTTGCTTACACGGATGGATATAGGCTGATGTAAAGGCGAGAATACATAAAACGCTTTTTTGACTGGCTTTAGTCATCAGCTTGCTTCTACCGAAAAGAACAAGGGAGCGTAGGGTACGCTAGTATCAATTATGTGCCGAAATTGAACTAAGTCAACCTAAAACTGACCTCACCTTAAGGTTGTCACATTAAATTTTAATACATTACAGTTACGTTATTACAAATAACTATCAGGTAATATATTACCACATTATGACACTGTCTAACAACTGCTTAAACACGAAAGACGCGTTTTCTTCTGGAAATAAATAGCCCAGTTTACTCAAAATATTATTTGCGCATCTTTTTTATCCTCTCCCATTCATAGTATGGAGGGTATATTAAGCTTCCCATTTCGTTTTTAACTCATCAAAATAATCATTTTACACCGAAAAAAAAGTATATATTCTAAGTCGATTTGCCCTGCCCGCCCGTTCGTCTGTTGTAATCACGCTATAGTCCAAACAGCATATGATATAAAGGTCAGAATTTGGATAGAGTTGATTTTTGTCTACATACATTTATATCTATCAACGTCTCCATATAGCACCTTTTAATTGTACCTCCCCAAATTTGGTATTTCCATTTAATTTTAATGCATTTTACTCCGGAAAAACATTAAACATTAAAAACATAATTGTGCCTCCCGATATTCGCTATTTTGGCGATTTTAGGCACATTTTCTAACGGAATTATTTTAAATATCTACAGACATCTATATCTATCCCCATATTTGGGGGGCATTAGTTTAAAATATGTAATTTAGAGTTCATAATGGATTCTAGTTCCTGTGACACAACCTTGTCTATACCGTTCAACGTTTTCGTATATTCATATAATACCTCCTGATATTCGACGATTTTGACCACATTTTCTAACGGAAAAATTTTAAATGTGGCAGAATGTTGTCTATATTGGGCCATATTTCATATAGGCTCATATAACGGTATTTCCCGATATTCAGTATCTTTAAGATTTTAGACATATTCTCTAAGAGATTAACATAGGATTTTTCGGAAATATTATTTATAATAATACGAGCCATAATCTTGTCTCTGAATCGAGTCAACAAATTGGCCTTTTTGGTTCTTTTCAAAATATGGTTAAACATTTCCTATAAACGGATTGTTTCAAGTCAAAATATTTTGAACAAATATTTTTCAATTCAACCGATATGAATCAGAAAAATCTAAATCTTACCTAAACGCTAGGAGATCATCCATCACATTTTAGAGGTAAAGCCATCCTAAGAAACATCATGCAGAAGTATATATACTATATATATACCAACCATCCTAAACACAATAAAAACAATCGCGCCTAATTTTAAAGTCCTACATCAAATAATGTGAGCTGTATCCTGATTTTAATAGGGAAAAGGACCTCTGTAAATCGACTTAGCTGATTTTAATCCGATCAGAAATATATATAAATAAGGGGGTCTATGACGAATATTTATAGGTATTACTAACGTAATAACAAATTTTATATACCCTCCTTTCCATGGTAGTGGGTATTAAAAGGAACGTGATAGCCTCAAAATAACTAAGAAACTCGTTCAAATTTATTTTTTAAAATATTGTTAAACCCGGATATAAGGTTCATTCTGAGATTAATTTTAAAATGTAGAATAGTACTTCATCTGTATTAAGACCTTTTTAAACAAAATTTCTCTATTCAAACATTTTGTTATAACTAGTTTTAATAACATAAATTTTAGATATGACTGCAACAATGTCCAAAATACTGTGTAGCAAAAATAAAACAAATGTATCTCTTCCAAGCTGCAATACCATTAAACAAAGAAGAACGCGGACAAATTTCAGTTTAGAACAGCAATTCGAACTCGAACGGTTATTTGATGAAACGCATTACCCCGATGCATATATGAGAGAAAATTTAAGTCATCGGCTGCGAATATCGGAAAACAAAGTACAAGTGAGTACACACAACATTAATTACAATGGATGAAGGCAATTAGAAACATGACCAGCGGAGGATGTATTTCTTTGTTTGGGAGGTCATATTCATACCGATTACAATAAGTAGGAAGGTATGTTCAATTTTACTTTCCGTTTGCAACACCTGCTTATATTCGCCGGAGTCCCCATAAGGTCTCTATGTTCTTGATTAGTATAGTATTCTTAGTCGATTTAAAGATGTTCGTCTGTATATTTGTCTATTTACAACGCTGAATTCTCATATTCTGCATAATAGTTTGCCACGTTTTCTTATACCCCGAAAATTACGGCTCCGTACCTTAATGTTTGGAGAACTTTCCCCATTCGAAGAACTAAAAAATTGTAGTGTGTCACGGGGCGAATAATTGAAGTGATCCGCGCATGTGCTATGAGGAAATATATTTTTGGCATCAAATACAATTCAATATCATATCATTTAAGTGCCTGAATTTGTGATTGCCATGTATTTTTAGAACAATTACAAACCTAAATATAAAAATTTCGATATAAACATGTTCTTAAAAAGACTTGTACACTTTGTAGAATCTCAATTATGTTTTATGATATGCAGGATATCTATAATGAGTATTTATTTACTTATATTTAACCTGATACTTTGTGGTATCGAGAAGCAAAATTGTATTCTCTATAAAATATATAATTATAAATTTAAGTTTCAAACTAATTTTACAATTTTCATAAACAATTAGAGTTCTGCTCCGGTACAGAAGTACTAAATTATTTTTTGAGCTGTGAATATGCTGCCGCTAAAAAAAAAAAAAACAAATAAAAAGCTGTAAGTTCGGCGGTCCCAACTTTAAATACCCTCCACAATTTGGAACGAATTTGGCAATTCTCAAACACAATAAAATTCATTAAAATCTTAGAAATACCGAATGTAGCCATTATATTAAGGTCAATACGACGACATTGACCTGCATAGGTAATTTTTTCATAAACAATTAAAATATTGTGATGCGAAACTTAGAAAAAAATCGGTGAATAATGTAGCTACAGTCATAAAAATACCGATTATCGGGAGGTACCGTTATATAGGAGCTATACGAAGGCGTGAACCTGCACAAACAATTTTCTGTCTTAGGATTAAGTATTCATTGCGAACTTCAAATACCAAATTTGACACAATTCCAAATTCCATCAAAATACCGAATATCAGGAGGTACCTTTATATGGGGGCCATACGAAGACGTGGACCTGCACAGACAGTTTTCTGTCATAGGCTGTAGTATCCATTACGAACTTCAAATAGCAAAATCGAAACAATTCCGGTAAATAATGTCGCTAAAATCATCAAAATACCGAATATAGGGAAGCACCGTTATATGGGGGTTATAGGAAAACGTGGACCTGCACAGAGAATTTTCTGTCTTAGACTGTAGTATCCATTTCGAACTTCAAATGCCAAATTTGAAACAATTCCGGTGAATAATGTCGCTAAAATCATCAAAATACCGAATATCGGGAGGTACAGTTATATGGGGCTATACGAAGACGTGGACCTGCATAGACAATTATCTGCCTTAAACTGTAGTATTCATAACGAACTTTAAACATCAAATTTAAAACAATTCCGGTGAATAATGTCGCTGAATTCATCCAAAAACCGAATATAGGGTCCACCGTTATATGGACCTGCATTTCGAACTTCAAATGCCAAATTTGAAACAATTCCTGTGAATAATGCCGCTAAAATCATCAAAACACCGAATATCGGGAGGTACCGTTATATGATAACGTGGACCTTATATGATAACGTGGCCCATTTACGAACTTAACCTGCCTACTGGCAAAATATATATGTGTGCAAAATTTTAGTCTTCTATCTCAATTAGTTCGAATGTTACGCTCATCAAGAATATATATACTTTGTTGGGTCTAACATGAGTATTTCGAGGAGTTACAAACGGAATGACAAAATTAATATACCCTCCATAGTATGGTGAAACATAAACATTTTACCAATACTCTTCTAGATCTTATTGTACTGTTTATTGTCAACGTTGATAACAATTAATGTATTAATTTATGAACCGTTGAAAACATAAGGAAGTCAAAAGTAGAAAGAAGCAGATCCCTTTTTAATAATAATAGGTGCAAACCGAGGCCGAATCCATGCCAAAATATTACATTACAAACCGAGTCCGGATCTTCGGGTCCATGTGCGGCTCTGGTTGCCACACCTTATTTGGAGGAGTCGGAAAAGAATTGAAGGTCCGAAACCCATAAGTTTTCATCTGCGGCCTCACATAAATGTCGCCTTTGTGATCGCATGCACCCGCTGGATAGATGTAGTGACTTCCGGGTTATGAATGTTGACATGCGACGTCGCATTGTCGTAAAATACAATTACTGCATACGGTGTTTATCTAAATCCCACCAAGCTAGGGACTGCCGAAGTAAAAGAAACACCATCCTTCATGAAGATGCGAGTACCGTGGTTAAACCCACTAATACTCGTCAGCGTCGTCCGCAGACCGAGTATAGATATCGGCCACGTAACAGTCCGTATAGTTGTCCGTCTGATAGGATTGGTCGGCTTGTTGTCCCTCCAGATGTAATGTACATGAATATATAAAACTGCTTGTTAGCATTTTTTTAACCTTTGACTAAGAGAAGGACTTAAGGACAGGTATTATTATAGACTCCCAGATAAAGAAAAAAAAATAAAATTGAAATATGTACCGAGTATGCAAAAACCAAGAATGAAATAGAATTAGAAATTAAAAAGTGGAATGTTGTTTTGATCGTAGGCTTTAAATGATGTATCTTCTCTGATGTTTTGAGAAGTAACCTCGAAACCCACGCCTACCTTTGTCCATAATGGCTAATATTTCATGGACCCCTTCTTCCACTATTTCAAAACTAAATTGTTAAGGTAAGGAAACGTCTATTATTAATTTAGCAGTTCATTCTGAATTTAACAATGGTTTATTCATAACATAATAAAATGAAAAATAAAAGAATATAATTAACAATGTATCTATATAGGTATAAATCTCCATTAGATATGGAACTATTGACACGGAAAGTTTCAAACATAATCAAAAATTATGACTTTAGACCAATCAAAGGGTTAATAAATTAAACTGAGAGTAATTAATCTAATCACAATAAGAGAAAAATTATTTTGTGACATCGTTTTGAGAGCAATACATCAATGTTAGTGTTAAAAAGATTAAAAAGAGATCTCAAAGCAAAAACAATAAAAATACTATTTTAAAAGCAGAGGTGTAATGCTCTCATATTCATATTTAACAGAGAAATGCAAACTTACCACGCTCTCCTTATGGATGAAGGCCTTCTCCTGGAAGCTGGGTACTCTTGATGGCTTATATGAAGATAGAATAATAAATCTCTTAAGGTCGTGATAAATTTATCTTATGCGATACTGATCTAGGTTATTCTGTGTGCAATAAAAAATAGACTATTAACTAGATTTTATACTGAGTGCAAAATGATATACAGGTTGATTGAATTAATAATATTAATTCATCATAATTAATAATATTAATTAACAATATAATAAATATATTAATAATAATTAATTAAATAAAAATTGGTTAAATCTCCATAATTTAACATATCATATAATGAATATATATATGATATCAGAAACATGTAATTTTTAAGAGAAAAACCCCAGTGTATATCAAATTGATTATGATCATCCTAATGATTTAAAATATTATAATTATTGGGCGTATTTTTAGATTTGCAGGAATATGATATTTAATTTTGAAATTCTTTGAAGTAACGTCAAAATTATTCATCCATCCACCTACAAAATTTTATTCTATTGCCACACAAGATCAATGGGGGAGGCTAATGCGGACCTTACGGGAAGTTGGAATATCTACATTGGTTTATGTTGACATCAGTTAGTATTTTAATTTTGCCCTCTCTGAATTATGGAGTGCAAGTTCTGTTTTTCTGGTAGTTACTACTACCCTGTAGAGTGTCCCGAGTTGTAAATTGTACTCTGCGGTAATGTGGATAACAAGTCCTGGGAGTGGCAAATAGATGAAAATGCCAAATATTCCTTAGAAGTCGGATAACGTTTTGTGGTGCTAAGAGGTCCCTTCGTAGGCTACTGCAGGTCTGTTAGTGGGGGGCATAACTTATTAGTGACTACCTTCGTTTACTTCCACACAGTCTTAGCTCATAGGTTTCGTTTGCATATTCATCCATGCAGATTTCACCACTGACAAAGACAAAATATGTGTAACAGCACGAATATGTCTGTCGGTTAATAACAGCGTTACAACTAATAACAGCTTTACAAGCTGTTACAAGAATGGTACAGTGGGAAGTCTATATTACAAACTTTAATTAACATTTTGATGTTTTCGATTTTTAAAAGTTTTATTTCGGAGGATTTGTTCTGGTTCTTTCTGTAGTTTTTAGTAAAAAGGAAGAATTAATTTATTTCAGACTACTTCAAGCTGAAGTTAGTCGCAAAGAATATGAATGTGAAAGAGAACATCAGATTTTATATATAGAAAACACAGGGTGTTATTGTTCGTATTTTTTGCGAATTTAAATAGATTTTTTTGATTTGCAAATTATATATCGGATTGACTAAATAAATATAGCAGTACTCGAAAATGATATTGAAATTTTGATTTGAGTGTTATTTTAGCGAATAAATGTAATTACATGTTAGATGGGCCTTATGTTTTTAGTAACCCTCACCCAACTCTCCACAACTGTGGTGAATATAGTAAGGTGTGCGAAAGACAAAAAAAGTTATGAATGAATGAAATGTCAACGAAGAGAAATGTAACAAAAACAAAAACGAAAAATGTAAAGAAAAGTTAAAAACATTTCATTCATGATTTTATTTCTAAAAAAATATGAGATCTCTACAAAAAATATAAGTGAGTAAAAAAAATAAGAGATAAAAGGTGTGCACTCTTAATCAGTGGGGTTTGTTTTTCTTTTGTTTGTTTGTTTTAATTGCAGTGAGCAGAGGATCATAAAATGTGTTTTGGAAGGCAAAAGTGTCACCTGCATATAACCTACAATTACTTTGCTGCAATGGAATACTACATTTCGAATGATAATTTATCATATGTTTTATAGCAGACTAAAGTGTATTAAGTATTTGTTCTGGGGAAATTTTGGATTAGTGAGAAATTATGTTCTGAAAATTACAGCCTTTCTGTCACCACGTCCACCACACACACAGCTATCTGCCTATCCCCGACTTTGATAGTCAAAATTATGACGTCCGATCAACCCACTATTGTGAGGGCGGTTTTGAACCCGTGTAGTAGGCAGAGTCAGATATGTTCCTCTTTGGTCCATAATCTTCGACTCCCTACGTCTAGGATCGAATGTAGCCAAATATGTCGGCTGACCGTTAGTTCGATCTATGACCGGAGTCAGTCCATTTCAATTGTGGCTGTGGTAACCAATTGGGACCATGCGCTTACGCCTACAGCGGTAATCCCAGAGCGCATTCGTGACTCAGTTTTAGGTCTTCCTTTGGCAGATCCCGATCTTAATAGGCCTGGTCGGGTGGCCTTGGTACTCGGGCCGGAAGTTTATGCCAGGGTCATAACTCCTCGGGTGCAAGCGACGCCAGGGTTGCCGATAGCCCACTACACTATCTTTGGGTGGGTATTGCTTTTTGAAAGAAAAAATGATATGAATTGAAAAATAAAGAAACAAAAAAAAAATAATAAATTAAATTCAGTTGAAAAAAAGTTGAAATAAAATGTATTTATTTTTGTATTTTAGTTACAACATCTCAATATCTTGCAAGGTGGGCGGCATGTTTAATTTAGATTGGTAATTGTTGTTTTGTAACGTTAATAATGGATTAACGCATAATGAATTCCCCCTTTCCCCGCATAGGCGCAAACATTGTGCTCTTCGAGCCGGAGGACCAATGTTTGC